>NW_024467119.1:7080000-8330000 GCF_017591425.1 Ochotona curzoniae
CGGGGTTGTGTAACCACTTCCCACACAAGCACACCTGGGTAAGGCTTGGTTATTTCTGCCTCCCCTGTGATCCCAGCATGTTTCTGGCCCTCCGAACCGCTTCAGCTTTCCTTTCGGAAGTCTTTCCAGGTGGATCTGGCACTCATTTCTCATTTCTGACTCTATCTGGCAGAGGAACCCTGTGCCTTTCACAGTACCTTGAGATTGCCAGCACTCTGCCTGGGGGCATAGTGCCATGTGACCGTCAGTTGCATGGTTAATCATACAAGGGCACAAACAGAACCACCCGCTCTCTAACAGGATTAAAGCATTCTGCTCTTGTTCTTATTTTAACTGACATACTTAATCCACGTCTGATGCCTGGAAATTGCAGAAATTTTGTGATGCAGTTCTTGAAACAAAATTGGTATGGGACCTGTCCAGAGCTGTGTCTGTGATGCGCGTTCATGCCTCAGCTAAGGGCTTACCATTTTGTCTGTGTACTTTTGAATAGGAAGCTGTTTTGGGGTAATCAGGATCCTATCCGCCCTGTTTCCAGGAGCGCATTGGCAGCTCAGCTCACCCACAGGCTCGAGGATCTCTCTCAGCCCAAGAAACTCTCCCAGCACTATGTGCCAAACAGGTGTGTGTCCGTGTCTTCAGGTCGCTTTGTCACGAGGGTCTAGGGGAGCGTGAACCTAGGACTAAACCAGAATCGTTCACTCTGTAGTCAGAAGTGGACTGAGATTAGGGCTCTTTGTGTTTCCAACCTTATGTTATGGTAAAACTGTGAGACTTAACACATTTGAAAGGCCAAACAAAACAGAGATAGAAAGGGGGTTGGGGGGAGGATGAGCAGAGAGGGAGATAGAGAGAGATCTCCCGTGTCCTGGTTCACTCCCCGAATGGCCACAACAGCCAGGACTGGGCCAAGCTGAAGCCCGGAGCTTTCCCCATGTCTCACATGTGGGGGGCAGGCACTCAAGTACTTGCACCGTCATCTCTTGCTTCCAGTTAGTCATGTTACCAGGGATCTGGATCAGAAGCAGATCAGCCAGAACTCGCGTGCACATCCCAAGTGGTGGCTTAACCTGCTGCACCTTGCCCCCAGCCCTGGTAGAACTCCTGCAGCGCAAGGTCCACAGACTTGTGCTGTCTTACAATGCTCGTGAGCAGCTTGCTGAGTTTTCTTTTCTGTTTTTCTGAATGAGAGAGAGTTTCACTTGTTGGCTCACTCCCCGAATGACTGCCCGAGCCAGGGCCAGGCCCCAGCGGGAGCCCCCGTGGCCTTGCTGCGTGGCTGGAAGGCCTCAGGTACTGGATCATCCTCTGCTGCTTCCCAGATGCATTGGCAGGGAGCTGGAGCAGAAGTGGGGTCACCAGGACTCAAACCGGGGCTGAAAATGAGATGAAGTTGTGCCAGGCTGTGGTTTACCATGCTGTGCCACAGGCCTGCCTAAGCATTTTAACCACCACTGGGCCCTTCTGTCATGAGACAGAGTATCTGGTCTTCCTGATATAAGCATGTGTTTATCTCCTCTGAGCTCTATCAGCTTTCATTTAATGTGCTTTGTAGTTCTGTCTTTAAATGTGTGCGTGTTTAAAATAACATCCTCGGGCCCGGCAGCATGGCCTAGCAGCTAAAGTCCTTGCCTTGAACGCCCGGGATCCCATATGGGCGCCGGTTCTAATCCTGGCAGCTCCACTTCCCATCCAGCTCCCTGCCTGTGGCCTGGGAAATCAATCGAGGACAGCCGAAAGCCTTGCGACCCTGCACCCGTGTGGGAGACTTGGAAGAAGTTCCTGGATCCTGGCTTCAGATCGGCATAGCTTCAACCGTTGTGCTCACTTGGGGAGTGAATCATCAGATGGAAGATCTTCCTCTCTGTCTCTCCTCCTCTCTGTATATCTGACTTTGTAATGAAAAATTTAAAAAGTCTTTAAAAATAAAATCCTCTTGGAAGCCAGGAGCCAGGAACGTCTTCTGGCTCTCCCATGAGAGTATAGGGTCCCAAGGCTTTGGGTCATTCTCTACTGCCTTCCCAGGCCACAAGCCAGGAGCTGGTAGGGAAGTGGAGCAGCTAGGACATGAACTGGTGCCCATCTGGGATCCTGTCGCATGCAAGGCGAGGATTTAGTCACTAGGCTATTACGCTGGGCTCCGCTGTGGAAATTTGAACTCATATTTATTTTGTTCACGTTATTTTTTTTTGTTCCTGCAGGGATCAATATTACTATAGCTGTGGAAGAGCGTCTGTCATTTGGAAGATCTCTCCTCCTGCGTTGTTTTCCCAACCTTCTAGAAGGATCCAGAGACTGTCCCAACCCAATAGGTTCAAAATGCAGTGTCTGCTGGACAGGTAAAGTGTGCGGCTCTCTGAGTTCAAACCTTGCTGGGTTACAGCGCCATCACTCGGGCCTCAGACGCGCCATTTCCTCAGTGGGAGCCTGCTCGTTTCCCAGGCATCAAACGAAAACATCAAACATTTGCAGCAGTCTTGGGGAACCAGAGAATCATCCTCAATAATTACAGTCTGTGTTACTCGGGAAATGAAGGGAAATGGTGTGTTTAGCACAGAGTCAAAGCAGGGGCACTGTGTGCCTCCGTTTCTAACGTTGGCATCGGGAGGAAGAACAAGAGGGGCCGGTGACTAACTGGATCCAAGACCCTAGAAGTCAGACAAAAGGATTCGCAGGCAGCAGGTGGCCCCCGAGTACAGGAAAATCTTGACCGTCCATCCAGACAGACGTGGGTCTCTAGAAAAAGGGACTCCCGTCTCGCCCTAAACTCTGGAAGATTTCAGATGCAACCCGGAGGTTGATTTCACACTGATTCAAGGAA
Source organism: Ochotona curzoniae (assembly GCF_017591425.1). Taxonomy (NCBI): domain Eukaryota; kingdom Metazoa; phylum Chordata; class Mammalia; order Lagomorpha; family Ochotonidae; genus Ochotona; species Ochotona curzoniae. The sequence continues at coordinate 7,082,822 of NW_024467119.1, forward strand.
GAGCTTGCTGCATTCAGCCAGAGACTCGCTGGGCACCTGGAGTCTGTTCCACCACACGCTCGTGCCCAGAGCCTCCCGCCAAAGGTCTTCCTCCGCTTATTGTAACACCAGAGTTTACTAACTTCAGAGATTATAGGTTTATTTTATTTTTTTTATTGGAAAGTCAGGTATGTAGAGAGGAGGAGAGACAGAGAGATTTTCCGTCTGCTGCTTCATTCCCCAAGTGACTGCAATGGCCAGAGCTGTACCGACCTGAAGCCAGGAGCCTGGTGCCTCTTTCAGGTCTGCCACGCAGGTGCAGGGTCCCAAGGCTTTGGGCCATCCTTGATTGCTTTCCTGGGCCACAAGCAGGGAGCTGGATGGGAAGAGGGGCTACCAGGATTAGAACCTGTGCCCATAAGGGATCCCAGCAGTGCAAGGTGAGGACTTTGGCTGCTAGGCTACTGCACCGGACCAGTGATTATAAACAGAAGAATACTTTATCTGCTGCCACTGTTTGAGAGACCTGAGTTTGACATTTCACAGAAGTGAAACTCCCTTTTGTATTTTTAAGTTTGCATCCCTGGTTTTCTACCAGATTCTCGTGCCACTGAACACACCCATGGTCCTTTGTTGGCATAAAATCCTTAATATGAATATCTACTATGATATAGTACTTTAATATGGAAAACTTCCCAGGGGCTGTGTAAGTACAAAGCATAGGTTTTCCTTGGACTACGCGGTCTGACTTGCTGACTTTTATGAGTTATTCATTCAGTTCTCATCATTTTCTTTTCCTTTGGGAGAACAGCTTCGTCCGTGACCTTCCATGGATTGGAGATAGATAGCTGAGCCTGTTAGAGCTGTGTGAGAGGAGGGGGCAGGTGCTCTGTCATAAATGCACGCACGAGGTTGGGCTGCATGGTATGTTCTGGATGATTCCCTGGAGGGGCTCCACTGCAGGTCTGAGCAAACATGAAAACAGGTTGGCCGAGATGATCCAGTCTGAGGAATAGAATGGGAGAGAACCTGACAGAGCTTTGCAGCCCCCGAGAGGCGCAGCACGCTCATGGTGGGCATGCCCTAGCAGCGGGAAAGACAGAGGGGGAAAGAAACACTAGAAGCAGAAGCGGCCCAGACATCGCAAACACGATGGAAAATGTTACACGTGCCCAAGTGCAGACGTGAAGCACTCAGAGGGCCGCACGCTGGAACATCATCATTTTACTATTTTAGGTAAGCAAAGAAAATGTTAAAAGCAACAGCAGAGAAGTGACGTGTTGCTTAGAGGTCCTGCCTTGTAAGAAGGGATTCCTTGTGTGTGTTGGCCTGTGCCTTGTTGTGATCGGGCTGCTTACACCCCGTACCGGCGTGCAGGAGTCGGAGTCCCAGCTCTGCTCCCAGTTCCAGCTTCCTGCTAACTGCACCCCTGGAGGCGCTCAGGTGATGGCTCAGGAGGTGGAGTGACACCTGTGTGAGACATCTGGGTCGAGTCCCAGGCCTCGGCTTCCGCCTGGCTCGCACTGGCTGTTGCGGGGATTTAGGGAATGAAGCAGCAGCTGGATCTGCCTGTGTCTGTTCCATCTCTGTCTGTGTGTCTCTGCCTTCAAAGAAGTCAAAAGAAACAGAAATAAATCATCTCCCAAACTGTAGTTATTTATTTGAGGGACAGGAGCCCGTCCACCTCAGAGTGTGCTAGCAGAGGAGACTGGCCGTGGTTCTCAGTGGTGGACTGACAGTTTTTGTTCTTCTTATAAATATTTAAAAAATTATTTTAATTTTATTTGCAAAGTAGAGAATATATATAAAGAGATCAAGTAAAGGAGACGGAGACAAACACACTGAGGTTGTCCATTTACTGATTTACTGTCCTGTGGCCCATAGCAGCCAGCACTGGGGCAGCTAGAAGCAGGGAGCCTGGGACTCAGTCCAGTTATCCCATCTGGGGGACAGGGACCCAGCGACCTGAGCCACCACTGGTGCTTCCTAGGGTGGGTGCATGCGCCAGGGGTCCCAAGCTGTGTCTTCACTGCTCTGGCAAACACCAGGCCACCCCCACATCTCCCTCCAACCCCAGCGGCTAGACTTTTCATCTCAGAATTTTAATATGAGATTGATGTAGGAATGGAGGTATTTTCCAACTGCAGGTCACTGCCCGTTATTAAGGGATCATGAAATCAGTATCAGCTTTTTTCTTAATAACATGAAATTAAAAATTTTCAAGCAGAATATGTGATATAGGGAGAATATTATTTCATGATCATTTTGTTTCATGTACACACACAGCTCTGCATCTCTACATCAGCTATACTTCTATGGGTTATTAGAGAATTTTCAAGACACACCAGCCTGGTAAAAAAAAAATGATAAAGCTGACGGGAAAGGTGTTCCTAAGATAGGAAATGCACAGCTGATTGCTTAGAGGTTGCTTGTAGCGATGAAGCTCCCGTTCCTGTGTCCAGCAGGTGTAACAGCTCACGTGTCCATTTGCGTGCAGGCCCTTCAGCGACTTCTCGACGATCAGAGATTCTCTCCGAATCTCTGACCCCTCGCCCCGGATCTTACGACTCTCCATAGCCAAAGGCACCAACCCAGACTACCTTCCTCCAAAAGACGTAAGTGTGCCCGCCTGGAAGAGGCCGTCGCCGCTGGCCGCTTGCACACGCGACCCTCTTGCTTCTAGGCACGCGTCTTCCTGCGTGTGCACATTTCCCCTCCCGTGCAGAGAAATTTTCTGATTGCCGCCCCTTGTCTTACTTACCAAGCAGGGTCGGATCCGAAAGCAGAATCACTGAGTGATGTGGAGTAAGGGGCGAGGTACTGGGGTTCCCTGTTAAGCAGCTGTGGGGACGTGGGTCTGGTTGTGGTTCTAGAAGTGAGATGTGGCAGGGAGAGTCTGGGCTGCATTCTTGAGGCCGCCTGGGCCAGGGGAGTGCAGCCTCTTCAGCGCAGGGACGGCTCATGTCACCAGCGAAGGGTCAGCAGGTTGGAGGTGTTTGGTGTCCTTGTCCTCATGAAAGTCTGCCTGTAACCCCCAGAGCTGACACAAGGAACCCATCCTTAAGCTTCTCATGTATTTGTTGCTTTGTACCACCAAACTGCTCCCAATCTAAGAGGCATCAAACAAATCCCCTTTTATTATGCTCATGGGTTTTGTGAGTCAGAAATTGTGACAGGGCTGCAGGTGTTCCTTGTCTCTGCCCCGTAAGGTCTGGGGCCTCCGAACGGGAGAGACTAGAACCTTCTGGATGTTGCTTCTGACCTAAGCTGGCTTGGGCCGCTGTAACCTAACAGAATATGCTGCATGGTTCAAACAAAGCACATTTTGTTCCTATTTCCTACTTGTAGAGATCAGGAAGGCTAAGACTAAAGTGCTGGTAGATTCTGGTCTTGGTGAAGGCCCACGAGCTGCCGCATCCATGGCCACCATCCTCCTGCTGGCCTTGTGGCCATCTGCATTTAATTACCTCCCGAAGGTTCTGCCCCCTCAAGTCATCGCACTGGTAGCTGGGGTTTCCTTTTGAGAGGAGGGGACACAGACAATGCGCATGTTTCATTCTTCTGCTTAGAGTTCTGCCAGTTTATAATCACCAGTTAAGAGTCCAGATGTCTGCTTTGCTTTCCCGTTTTAGGTGATTAAGTACCTTGAAATGATTGAAACTGCGTTTATCAATATATCATCTCTTAGAAGCATCAGATAATTGAATCATCTGCCTGCAGGCCTCAGCCCCTTCTAAGTTGAAACCTGCACCCCTTCCGGAGGGAGTTGTGCTTAATCACACTTTATTGTGTCTTACATACTACCATCGATTAAGGAATATTTATAAAATGTATTGAGCATTCCTTCATTTCCTTTTAAATGATAAGCCTTAGCAGAAAGCAGTGGTTGTTGCGTGTTTCATGCTCCCAGCGTGACAGGGCACAAACCCTATGTCCCAAGAAATGCTCTCAGTGCTGAGCTAGCACGCCACGGTGCTGTCCAGACAGGCAGTAACTTGGACTGGAAGGCCAGCTCCGCCCTCACCAACAAAGGAGACCAACCAGTGACTGCTTCTCAGTGTCTTGTTTCCGCATTAGTAATGTAGAGGGCATCACTTAGTCACAGCCGGTCAGTAGGTTCAAAAGCCTGTCAGTGCTCAACAACGCAAGAAGGGATGCAGAAAATACCTTAGGCTGCTTCCCATCCTGAGCTCAAGGCCCAGTTTATATTTATGATTATTGATTGTATTTCCCCCTTCAAAATCTTACGGTAAGTTTTACAATGCAGGCCATCTAAGTAGAAAACCACGCACTTTGCACGGTTCCTCGGCATGGCTCTTGTGGAACCCCCGGACCTGCCTGTCTGCCTGCGGCTGAGGTCTTCCTGTTGCCCTCAGTTGGGAACAAGGCCCCTGATTTCTGTTCAAGTGAGTTTTGAAACTATGAGCTATCCCAAAGGGCGAGAAGCACGAAGGGCAGCGCCCGGTCTCCTGCTGCCATCCCTCTCGGGGCCAGGCCGGGCCCTGCATTTGGGCCAGGCTCGTCGTTGCCCACAGCAGCCCCGCTGGTCACGGCAGCATCGCTGGTCGCTGGTCGTCTCCTCCCGCCACACCCCTAACCACCAAGCTCCCGGCAAGCCGGCCTGGAGGCTGCCGTCTGCTGAGAAGTGCCAATGTTTCTGGCCGCAGAAGAGATGGCGATTCCTCCTCTTGACCTTAACCCTGTTATTTGCTGTCTACATCTCTGGGCTTTCTTTTTCTCTCCTAGATTAAAACCAAGATACCAATTTCTACCCTGCACGCAATTGCAACTCCAAGAATCGTGGACCTGGCGCACCCGAGGAGGAAGCTGGAGGGGCTGTGCTACGAGCGGGAGCGCAGCGAGAGGCCCATCCGCCCGGTAAGCTCCCCGCTTAGCCGGCACTCTTGGCCAGTCCTGGGGGACTGCTTTGCTCCCACAGAGCAGAGTTACAGCAGTGCCAATGCTGCGAGGAACTTGGAGTTGGAGGGAGCAAGGTGGCGGGGCCTGTGGGGTGACAGGTGCTGCTCAGGCGTGTGTTGTGATAACTAATGGTAGGTAAGCGTCTGGGACATTCTGTGGCCCCCTCTCTCTTCCAATGTGGTGCCTGCTGCCAGTCAGGTGCTCGTCAGATGTCTAACGATCATGTTGCCAGAGCTGAAGGGACCAGTGTTGGTCTTTGTGGGGATCCGTGGGCTGCACGTGGAGTTCTGGAAGGCAGAAAACACTAACCTGTGAGAAGTCTTGGGACGTGTGTCTTGAGTCAGGCTCTTCATTCCCGTGACTTTACTCTGTTTTTTCAGTAAGTTAAACGAGACTGGTAACTATCTTTTCTGAATCCCTGTGATCGCTCTGAGGTTTGAAAAGGCAAAAGGGGGAGGAGGCTAGCACCGTGGCATAGCAAGTAAAGCCTCTGCCTCTAGTGCTGGCATCCTCTGTGAGCAGTGGCTAGTCCTGGCTGTTCTACTTCCAAATCCAGCTCCCTACCTGTGGCCTGGGAAAGCAGCAGAGAGCGGCCCAAAGCCTTGGGACCCTGCACCTGCGTGGGAGACCCGGAAGGGGCTCCAGACTACTGGCTTCAGATCAGCTCAGCTCTGGCTGCTACAGGCCTGTGGGAAATGAGCCAGCAGATAGAAGATCTTAGTGTTTCTCCTTCACTCTGTAAATCTGCCTTTCCAATGAAAATAAATCTTTTTTTTTTGAAGATAAACCTTAAAAACAATAAAAGATGAGAAGTCCTTAGGAAAGAGTGATGGCACTGCAGAAGGACTCCCGTGGCCTGAGGCCGCACTGCTGGGAGCTGCCTGTGGCTGCCTGTCCCCCTAACTCCTTGAGCACCAACAAAGCACAGTGGCTGGATGTCTTCCTTCGTATTTTACTAACAAAGCCACACGACAAAGGCTCTTGACGGATGTGGCTGTCAAAGTCAAACCCATCTGTAGCAGGCGGCCCTCCTCAGTGCCAGAGCCTGGTCCAACTCTTGACGAACATTCGAGAACCATGCAGAGGGGAGAGGTTTTCAGAAAGAATTACCAAGTGCCAAGGATCCTGAGACAAAAGGGTGGTGAGGGGGCAGCCGGCAGACCATCTGCTGGGGGGCCATAGGCCACAAGGGGGAGCCCGCGAGTCCATGTTAGCAAAATGAGAAGCTGCAGCGATGGGGCCGAGCAGGAGGTGGCGTGTTCCCACGCGGGTTCCTGCCGACCAGGAGTGAGGACGGATGGTGCAGGGCGGACGTGGCGGCTGGTAGTCCCGGTGGGGAGGGCACGGCCGTCTACCGCATCGCCCGGGCCAAGTGGCGACCCCAGCAGGGCTACAGCTGTGGGGACAGCGAGCGGTGGTCGAGTCTGGCAGCCACTAGTGTGAGTCCGCTTCCACCCTAGGTAGCCCTCGCCGCCCTGCTCGCCACGCCTAGCCCTCGGATCACAGCGCTAGCCAAGTCCAGGCCGCTTCACCAGGAGTATCTGCCGGCTCGCAGCGCGTGCTGGTCGGTATCCCACGCAGCTGCTCACTCCAAAGTGTCTCCCAGAGTTCAGGAGCTCGCCAGTCCCAGTACGAGGTAGGTGCAGTCCAGGAAGGGCTGGGGAGAGGAAGCAGGGAGACCCGGAGAACCAGGGAAAGAGCAGTACAAGTCAGAAGGATCCTGAAGCGCCTCCCTTCCTTGTCAGCTTTATCCTGAGAAACCTGTGTCGTCGTGGCAGGGTTGGTGGGCTGGGATCAAACCGTTGCTCTAGGAGACAGGTCTGTCGAAACAGGCATGGACCGAGGGGCTATAGTATGCTGGTATGCTATGCTCTGTGTTGCCGTTGTGTAAGGGAAAAATGGCGCATTTGGCACCCTGTGCCATAACAGCTCAGAATGTAGGCACACCGCTGGTAGCCTGTGGGGACTGAGGGAGACTCATTGCTCAGTGTTTTGTACTTTTTCAAGAGTTTTGCATCACGTTCATACACGTAACACCTGTTTCAAATAAACACGGAAATACAGGCGACAAGGAATCGGCCCCTCCTTTCCTGAACCTCACTTTGTACCATTACCTCCAGGAGACAGCTGGTTCACCCCTTTCACCATCGGCAGGGAAAGCTGTGGCAGTCTTGAGCAAAGGAGATGTGTGAGCTTTTATTAAGCTCCTTTTCAATGTTATCCTGTGTTTGTCTTTGAGCAAATTCAAGTTCACCATCAAAACCCAAAGCTAGTTCTCCAAGGATTGAAGAAAGAAGGGAGAAAAAGTTAGGTTGCAAGGGCCCAGCTAAATCCTCACCGTACATGTGCTCGGATCCCATGTGGGCATTGGTTCGTGTCAAGGTGGCCCCACTTCCCATCCAGCTCCCTGCCTGTGACCCTCAGGACCCTGCCCCTGCATGGGAGACCCAGAGGAAGCTCCTGGCTCCTGGCTTCAGATCAGCTCAGCTCCAGCTGTTGCGGCCACCTGGGGAGTGGGCCAGCAGATGGAGATCTTTCTATCTCTCCTTCTCTCTATAAGTCTGCTTTTCTGATAAAAATAAACGCACATTAAAAAAATTAAAATGTTGCCAGGGTGGTGCACATCAAAGATGTAATTTTTTTAACCCCTACCCTGCCAGAGGACTGGGGGCTTGTTTTAACACTGCCAGAATGATTTAGAAACTTCTAGAATGTATTTGCTGTGGAAGGAGCCAAAGCTATGGGATCAGACAGATATGCAAATCTCAATTTAGCCATGGACCGTCCCCCTTTTTATAAGATTTATTCATTTGAAAGTAAGAGGGAGATGGAGAACATTCCATCCTCTGGTTCACTCCCCAAATGGCCACGACAGCCAAGGCTGAATAAGGCTGAACCCCAGCTGCTTGAAACTCCATTCCGGTTTCTACGTGGATGGCAGGAGCCTTGTGCTCGGATCACGCTCTGTTCCCTTCCCAGGTGAGTTAGCAGGGAGCTGGGTTGGCAGTGGAGTAGCCAGGCTGGGTCTGGAACTGGTGCTCACGTGGGATGCTGGCATTGTGTGTGTGTGTGTTGGGGGGTAGCAGCACCTACTGCACCCCGACACTGGCCGCCATAAAACAGTATAACTTCTCTGGGCCTTTCTCTCCTGTCTAATAGGGACCCTGAAAATCGTTATGTGGCAGTATGCCTGGCACATGCCAGGAGCGGGGGGACAATCCCACCTTCTGAACTCCTCACTGAGGTCTGTCTCCCCCTTCTAGGTCACCAGTGCACGTTGTGTATTATGACCCAGACGTCTTCAAAGTCAAACCGCAGGCCTTGAAGGCACAGTGTTCTCCGAGGGTCCAGGAACTGGCACAACCTCTTACACGCTAAGTCCACCGGACACCACTCACCTGTCTCAAATGCAGAGAAAATACCTCACATGGCTCCCTACTCTGGGATGTCACTTCCTATAGACCCAATTTGGGCCCAAGAATGTGGGCCCTGGGGACCACCACTGTCATGGGCAGGTAGCCCAGTTTCCCAGGATGGTATCTTGAGCCAAGTCTGGGACGTCTGGCATGCAAATAAAAGCAGACAACAGCCTGCCGATGACCCCCCTGTGTCGTGGCTGCCTTCCTGCTCTGGCGGAGCTGGGGGAACGCTTTCTCGTACTGCGTGTGGGGTTCTTCTCCTTTCCCAGGAAGCTCCGTCTTCCCGGATCCTGAGTCTGAGCAGGGAGTAGGCTGTGTACACCTCCGCTTGCCCTCAAGGGGAAAAAACGGCTGAGTCGTGAGAGCTTTTCAGATGCCTTGGGTTGATTTTTGTAACCTGAAGCTGAAATGCAGTCACATGCCCACCGCTCTTGGTGTCTTCCCTCGCGTGAGAGCAGTATGGCAGCGTGGTGCCCTAATCCTAGGTGTTTCTGTGAGACTGCACCTGCCCGAGCTTGTGTTTCACTCTCGCCATGCTTCAGTGTTTTTTAAATTACAGCAACTCTCATGGGGATCTGCATGGATTGGCACAAACAGATGAATGAGTTCCCTACAAACTCTGTGTTGTGGACAGGCACCTACTCCCTTGTGGTTTTGAACTTGAGTTTCAGAATCTAACAGACCTGGTCATGTGTCCTTCATGGATCATTCATCAGGACTAATTTTTTAAAAGACAGTAACTTTAAAAGTTGATGCATTTATTTTACTTGGTAAGAGGGGCGGGGGGTGAGGGAGGAGAGAAAGGAAAGTAGATTTTCCCATCCACTGCTTTACGTTTTTTTTTTTTTAAAGATTTATTTATTTATTGGAAAGTCAGATATACAGAGAGGAAGAGAGACAGAGAGGAAGATCTTCCATCTGATGATTAACTCCCAAAGTGAGTGCAACGGCCGATGCTATGCCGATCCGAAGCCAGGATCCAGGAACTTCTTCCAGGTCTCCCACACGGGTGCAGGGTCCCAAGGCTTTGGGCCGTCCTTGACTGCTTTCCCAGGCCACAAGCAGGGAGCTGGATGGGAAGTAGAGCTGCCAGGATTAGAACCAGTGCCCATATGGGATCCGGGCACGTTCAAGGCGAGGACTTTAGCCGCTAGGCCACCATGCCAGGCCCACACCTCACATGTTTGCAACACCTGGGACTCGGCCAGGCTGAAGCCAGGAGCCCAGACTCAGTATGGTTCTCTCTTCCATGTGGGTGGTAGGGCTTCAGCTACTTAAGCCATTGCTTACTGCCCCCCAAGGTACACATGAGCAGGAATTGGGGGCACCCCAGGACTTGAACCCAGGTCCTCTGAAATTGAGTGTGGGTGGACCAAGTAGCATCTTAACCACTTGCCAAATTCCCACCACCAATTATATGTGGTCATAAGCAGATTTCCTTAACTCCCTGTGCCTCTGTTTTTCTTCTTTGTGTATAAGTCAGGTTACTACTGCATTGTGAAGATCAAATGAAAAAATGTGGATAATAAAGTATGATGTTGAAGCAAAAGTTGTTGAAAATTTTAACGGTGCTTGCCTCCTGGGGGTGGGGGTTGGCCTAGTCAGTGTCTGAGGAAAGGAGGATCTTACACATTACGTGGATGTTTGCTGAGGGACTTCACCTTGCCAGGCATCGTAGAGGGTCCTGGAGATAGCACGGAGTGCTGGAATCACCGCTCTCTGCTCTCGCGGCCTCTGCAGCCCATCGGGAGAGAGGAGTCCAATTCCACAGTCACAGTAAACATGGAATGACAATGGCCAGTTCCATGCTGCAGTGCAAAGAGCTGGAGAACGGCCAGGCCACATATGTTGGGAGGACTCTGCCCTACGACCCCAGCAGCGACCAGACCAGAAAGCCAGACTGTAGCCTGCACCACGGTCAGGGCTGATGGGCAAGCTCCTCCACTGGGGCCTATGTTGAGCCTCTCCTTCCAACTCAGGACCAACCTAAGCCACTCACAGGCAACGCCTGGTCCCCGTCGGCCCTTTCCGCTTCCCCAGTGCCCCCCGACACCACCTCCTGATCCAGCTGCCCATGGGCTCCACCCAATGCACCCTACCAAGATCAAGTTCCTCCCTCTGCATGCTCCTTTGGGTGGCCTTGGCCAGTTCCACCATGGTGTCCCTCGCTGGTGCAGGGCCTGACAGCTTCTGCTCCCGTCCTCTAAGCAAGTCGCCGCGGCTCCCCCAAAAGACCACATTTACGTGGTCCAGCCCTTTCGCCCTCACCTCAGAACCCAGACTACCCCCCCCCCAACCCTCCACACTCTACCTTGCTGAATGCTGCAGGGCAGGGAGTGGGAGTGGGGAGAGGGAGCCAGGCAAGACCAGTAGAAGCCAGGCCCAGCTAACCTACACATCTCAGAAGAAAATGGATTTTGCTTTAAAGTTTGTGATTCACTTTTCAGGGGGAGAAATACAATTTTTTTTCTTAATCCTCATGGGTTCTTAGCTAAAACAGATTCCTATAACCAAAGACACCAAGAAGAAAAAGGAAGGGCATTTTAAAAAGATTTATTTTCTTGGAAAGGTAGAGAGAGGGAAGAAGAGCAGGAGGGAGGTAGAGAGAGGATGGGGCCATTGTGGTGGCATGCGTGCTAATCCCCCTTCTGTGCCAGCATACCAGAAGGGTGCTGGTTCGAGTCCCAGCTGCCCTACTTCCTATCGACCTCCCTGTTCCTGGCCTGGGAAAGCAGTAGAGGACGGCTCAAGTCCTTGGTCACCTGCACCCATGTAGGAGACTCAAAAAAAGCTCCTGGCTCTCAGCTCTGGATTGATCCACTTCTGGCTGTTGCAGTCATTTGGGGAGTGACCCAATGAATGGGAGATGTCTCTGTCTTCCTCCCCCACCCCTCTGTAACTGTGACTTTCAAGTAAAATAAATCTTGAGAGAGAGAGAGAGAGAGAGAAAGTGAGCACGCACAAGCTTCCATTTTGAGTTTACTCTCCAAATGGCCACAACAACTGGAGCTGTGCAAGGCTAACAGGAGCCTGGAATGCCACCTGGGTCACCCAGGTGGGTGACAGAGGCCCAAGTACCTGAGTCATCAGCTGCTACCAGCCCTGATGGTGCGTTGACAGGAGTCAGTGGGTACCGCAGTGGTGGGGCAGCAGTCTCCGGGGCAGAGCTGCACCAACGCTGCACAAGGAGAGAGCCTGCGTCTTTAGTTGACTGATTCCCTGGCTTTGTGAGCTCATCCTTGGCGTCCTTGGTGCACATCCTCCTCCAGTGAGGTCTTTCAAACTCCCAGCAAGTTTTGTGGACCAACCCTGCATCAGGCAGTGAAGAGGCAGCCTGAAGACATACATTCTTTGAGAGCCAGTATGGATTTTCCATTTCTGTTGGGAAGGGCTGCCTGAGGGAATGGTGCCCCACCCAGCCCCGGCATGCACCTGCCTGCTGCTTGCTCTTGCCAACGCCTGGCTTATCCAGGATGCTGGGCCTCCTAGGTGTGATGCTACAAGGCAGGGCTGGCAGTAGGCTTGGGATGGGGGAAGGTGGCTACGTGGACTGGGGCGAGTCATTCCCAGAGAGAAGGCGTATGTGACACTGGACAGGTGGCCGTGGCTACAACTTGAGGAGGTGGACCTCAAAGGCCAGAGTCTTTGAGCTCTGCTACCCTCATAGGGAGAGTACTTCCTGGGTAAGGGTCTGAGTAAGCAGGTTGCCTTGTGGCTGGCAGAGCTGGGAGGTGCCAGCTTCCTGGCTTTAGCACCTTGAAAACCGGGAACAGGGTAGGAAAAAATCATAGTCTGGCTTTCCCGGAGTTACGATTGGGGGTGGAGAGGGAACGTGTGAATGTGTGGGACGTTTCTATGTCCAGGCAGGCAGTGTGGATGTGCAGTCACAAGTGTGTGTTCCAAAGCCAGAATGGCAAGACTAGAAGCCGGCACCTGCCATTGACGGACTGTGTGTCTTTGGATGAATTAACTCACCTCTCTGGGCCTCTCTCACCTATAAAATGGAGTCAATTCACAGGGCCAAATGCTTTGTTACCACCCAAGGGTTGTGGGCCGGTCAAGGCAAGCATGTGGCTCAGGGAGGCCATGGAGTCTCGGTCTGCCCAGGACTCGACTGTGTAATCAAAGTGGCATTGTGGGGATGTCTGGGTCAGGGCAGGTGTTTTGGGGCAAAGATTTGGTTAAGACTGGGGAACAGGGCAGGAGGAGACTGGTGTCATGCATAGCACACTAAGCTATTACCTGTGCCATCTGTGTCCCATATGAACACCTATTTGAGTCCTGGATGTTCTGCTTCCAATCCAAATCATTCCAATCATTGTTAATGTACCCGGGAAAACAGCAGAAGACGGCCTCCTTCTACCCACGTGGGTGATCGTGATGAAGCTCTTGGTTCCTGGCTTCAACTTTACCTAGCCCTGAATGTTGTGGCCATTTGGGGACAGAAGCAGCTAATGGAAGATCTCTCTCTAACTCTGTCCTTCAAGACTGGACAGGGGATCGCTAGACCCTGCAGGGGGAGAATTTGCCAAGTGCCGGGAGAGTTGACCGATAGTGCAGTGCTTTCAGGATAATAATAGTAATAATAATAATAATAATAATAGTAATAATAATAATAATAATAATAATAATAAATAGGCAAGCTCCCTAAAGCTGTCTTCCTGAAGGCAGTGGGAGAGGAGGCACTGTGCTCCTGCAGTCAGCACGTGGGATCAAGTCCTTCGAACTGACCTCCAACGTTGTTGATGACTGCTGGGGACTGTGGGTGGAATGTTCTGGGCACAGCACGGTCTGGGCTGAAGACTCAGCAATGGTCACCATCGATACCAATGTTTTCCCTGGCCAGAGCTGAGTGTCTTGACAGTGGACCAGTGCAGAACGCCCCGCCTTAAATCTGTTGTGTGCCAGCTCAGGCTTTTCCCTTCCTAAAAGGCCAAGACTGGAGCCTCACTATGTCTTAGAGGAGTGTGCACATCAAAATCTCCCCCAGCCATGAGGGAACAGTGGGTTTCAGCTGGAGGAAGAAATGCTTTTTATCTCAGGGGAAGGCATCAGCTTTGATGTTTTAGCTTATGGAAAATGGAATTTTAAAAAGTTTATTTTGGTGCAAACTTTTCTGAAATTCATGCATAGCTTTTTGATGATGCACATCTTCCATGGACTTTTTATAAACGCTTCATGTGCAAGATAGTTTTTGAAAAGATTAATTTGTTGTTATTGAAAAGGCATTTTACAGAGAGAAGGAGAGACAGAAAGATCTTCCATCTACTGGTTCACTCCCCAAACGGCCACGATGGCTGGAGCTAAGCCAATCCAAAGCCAAGCATTTCTTTTAGGTCTCTGACATGGGTGCAGGGTCCCAAGGCTTTGGGCTGTCCCCTGCTGCTTTCCCAGACCACAAGCAGAGAGCTGGTTGGGAATTGGAACAACTGGGACATGAAGCTGTGCCCATTTGGGGTCCTGGCTCTTGTAGGCAGAGGATTAACTAATTGAATGCTTGTGCCAGCTCCAATCACCATGATCTTTATTGTGACTTGTTATGCTTTGCATCTTAAAATATTTAGAGAGTATTAATAGAGCAACACTCAACCCCTATGATTAGAAGATCATATTCCCAAGAATAATTGCTAAGTGTCTTTTCTTGACCTGTCTTCCCTTTTAAATACTTATTTTGGCAGGCACATCTGTACTGGTTCCATTGTAGCATTTATTGAAATTGTTTCAAACTAACATATTTTCCTTGACAAGTTTCTCATTGGAAAAACAAAGCAAGTGCTACATAAAATAGACTGTTATCAAAACTTTTTCACATCAGACAACCTCTTCCCTGAATAATAATTTTTTGGGAAAAATCTTGCTGTGCATTTATTTATTGCAAATTTCCCCTTTCCCTCGTCACTGAATTTGATTTCTGAATATTTTCATTAGAAAGGCATGTTTACAGAGAGGAGAGACAGAAATATTTTCCATCTGCTGATTCACTCCCCCAAATGGCTGCAATGGGTAGAGCTGAACCAATCCAAAGCCAGGAGCTTACTCCAGGTCTCCCACATGGGTCCAGAATCTCAAGGCCTTAGGCCATCCTCCCCTAATTTTTCCAGGCCACGAGAAAGGAGCCAGATGGGAAGTGGAGCAGCTGGGATATGAACTGATGCCCAAATGGAATTATTGAGGATTAGCCACAGCACAGGCTTCCCAAATAAGAAACTTTTAAGAAGAAGTATTTATTTGCATTTTATTGGAACGTCAGAAAGCCAGGTCTTTCCCTTCTCCTGGTTCACTCCTTACGTATCTGAACAGCGGGGCTAGGCCAGACCACAGCCAGAAGCCTGGAACTCCATGTAGGTCTCCCACAGGAACCCAGCGTTGGAGCTGTCACCTGTTGCCTCCCAAGATGAGAGCTTGCAAGGCAACTGGATTGGATGCGGGGTGGTTGGGTTCAAGCCAGGCACTGCTGTATGGGATGGGGTGTTGACAGCAGCCATTTAAACACCGCATCCAGCACCTACCCCTACCCCATCTTTAACTCAGTTTTCCACACGCTTTTGGGAGATCCCTCGTTCATCAGCAGGGAGGTGGTAGAGTGCCTCAGTTTTCCTGAAGTGCCCAGGATTGGCTGTCTCTCCTGAGGTGTCACCATGCTGGGGACCCCAGCCCTGCCTACATCTTACAGGCAACAGAGCTCAAAATGACACTTCGGCCAGCTCTACCTAGACAACCCTGAGAGAGCACACCTTGGCCAATGGCATCAAAATCTGCAGCTGGGGAGAAGCAGCCGAAGACAGCCCAAGTGCTTGGGCCCCGTCACCATGCGGGAGAGATGGATAAAGTGCTTGGCTTCTGCTGGCCCAGCCCTGGCCACTGGGGCCATCTAGGGCGTGAACCAAGGGACCGAAGATCTCTCTCCCTCTTTCTCTGTGACTCTGACTTTCAAATAAATAAATATATCTTGAAAAAAAAATAATGACAACAACAAACTCCAGGTGAGGCTCAGGTGCCGGGGAGTTTCCAAGCTGCCCAGGGATTCCAGCGTGCAGCCTGCAGCCCCTGGTCTAAATGAATACCACTTAAACTCCAGCTGAGCAAGAGTGTTGGAGTGTTTGGGGACAGTCCCAGTTAGACTTGGTCCAGGTTCTTATCTTTCTGCCTGTGGGAATCCAACTGGGAGAGGTGGGTGGGTGGGTAAGAAGGCAAAGGACAGGTGTATACAGAGGTGAGTGAGGGCAGGATTGATCCCACTCAGGCTGGGTTGTTATTATAGGATCCGGGCTGCTTCTTAGGGCAGGGCTCCGATGAATGATCAGGGGTGGCAGGATTGGGGGTGGGGCCTCTAGGAGGGTATGACGGTGCCTGAGGGACAGCCAGGCTTAGCTGCACGGTGGGGAGGGAGCGTGCTGGGTCTTCAGAGCTGTTGGATCAGCTTGGACCTGGTGGGATCTGGCAGTGTGTGGGGTTCACATGTTGGCAATCTCCAGCTCCCTGCCACTCACCAGCTGTGTACCTACCTACACAAGAGGGCTTTGTGAGTCAGCTGGCAAGGTGGGGTCCAAGGGCGAGCGTTTCTAAGGTGCCCCTGGGGGACGCTGATGCTCCTGACGCATGGCTGACATGCCAGGGCAACGTGGAACGACACCACCCCTGCTGTGGGTGCCTCCAACAAGACATTTGTTGTCTCCTGGACCGAAATCAAGATCAAAGTTGTTTTCTCCTGTGATGCATGCTCCTGCAGCTTTATCTCTTCTTATCAGGACACCAAGTCAGTGGCTTAGGGGCTACCCTTATGCCTTCAAAGCATAGACTCCTAAGGAGCTGTCTGCTAGTGTTGTCCCTGCCATTCCCTGCGGGTTGTCCAGCTCATGGCCACGTGGGAGTTCTCATGGCATTTATCTGCAACATGTTCCTTTAGCTGGATGAGGTCCCTAAGTTCCTTGCCTTCTCTCTTGTGCACAGAGGACTGGGGAGAGAGGTCCCAGAACTAGCCAGCAGCCAGGGCCCTAGGGGGAGGGGCATTGGGAGAACTTTCCATGGCTGGAAGCACCCTGCCAGGTCTGTCTTCAGATCCACTGTGGAATATTTCAAGGCGTGGCAGATATTGCTGTCTCAAGGTTCTCCTTAGTAGCTTTCATCAGCCCCATCAGGGGTTCAGGACCGGGGGTCTGCATCTCCTTTGCCCATTTCCCTGTATTAGTCTACAGTGTAACCGGGCCTCCCATCGCGTTTGTTAGTGCAGCTCGCTGCTGCCTGCAGGGGGCGGTAGTGTTCAGTGGCTCTATTGTGTTCCTTCATCTTGATTGACAATAATTCCAAAACCCATGTACAACTCCCCGACTCCCCCTCACCCAGCTGCACCTTCATTCTGCTAAGTAATTATCTGATCACTTGTTATGTCCCATGTAAGTGGGACCATTGCAGCATCTGTCATTCCACAACTGATTCCCGTCACTTCATGTGAATTCCCATGTGGCTTCTTCTTCCTTGTGAATTTCACGGTGCCACCAACATTCCATGTGGAGCTTAATGCCCATATTTTCGTGGTATCCCACCACTGAAGTCCCAGATGAAGCAAGTGGGAAGACTGAATCACATGTGGGGGCTTTCGACTTGAGCTTACCCAGACTTGAGCTAAGTATTCCATATGCCTGCCTGGGCATTCAGTGAGTGAGGCCAGGCACCTGTGTCTCCGGAAGCCTCCACTGCCCAGCACTACTACTGCTGTAGGACAGTGTACGGGAATGGGGAAACCACTGTTCACAAAATGACATGCAAAAATCCACTCTAGAAGCGACAGACTTTTTCCTGCTCTAGAAATGCATCCTTATAGTAGTATATACGTGAAAAAAATAAGTCTTAAATGATGAAAGACCTCCAGACATATTCATTGGCAAATAGGACTGAGCAACAACAGCAACAACAACAACAAAACAACTCTGTGAGGTGGCAGACAAATGTCAGACAACGGGGGATTTATAAGAACCAATCTGAATTGCAATGTCAACTGTGTGCGTGAACTAGAAACCTCTCTATCGCCCTAGAGCAACTAATTCACCCTGACCGACCATGGCAGGTGGAAGTCATTCCTGAAGGTTACGGCAGGGTGAGCACTGGCGTGAGTGGAGACCAAGCTTGCACAAGGAAATGAGTCTGCGAAGTGATTGGGCAGAATCACCGTGTGCTGGTACTACGGCTTTAAAAATCCGTCCACTTGCCTGCAGATATAAATGGAACTTCTGTTCCCCCGAGACTTGTCTGTGGAAATGTTTGTGTGATTAAATAGAATTAAATTGAGATGATTTCCAGGGTTGGCGGGGAGGTGGGCGGGTGGCGGAGACAAGTGGCACATGGGGGGTTTCTGGGTCAGTGACACTGCCCCAGGAGTGTCGTAGTGCTGCAGACACATCACCCAACGACCGCCCGGAGCCGTAAGATGCACAGCGTGGACCGTGTGTAAGCCCCGGCTTTCCTCAATGAGAACATACAAATGAATGCACGTCACCAACCTCATGTTACCAAAAGGAGAAATTGAGGGGGGATTTATGGAACTTTATTTTCTGCTCCCCTTCCCCTCTACATCAAACTATACAAAAGGAAGACAGAAAAGCCTACTGAGTGTTTGGAGAGGACGATCGGTGGAAGAGCTGCTGCACAGAACATTCCTGAAGCAGCTTGAGTCACCCACCAGGGATCAGCTAAGACACGCCCTGGCTTCTGAGCCTATTCTGCACGAAGCTGCATTATTTGTTCTGCAAGGGCGTGAAGATTATGAATCAAAGGAGAGTGGTGAAAATATCTGACACCTGTTGCCCAAGTGAGCTTTCTGGGTGACTCTGGCTGACCCTGGATTCATCCTTTCAGAGGCAGCAGTCACCCTTTATAAGAAAAGTCCCAAAGCGCCCTCAACTTCTCTACTACATAAACACTTTGTCTTAACAATTCTTGCCATAGGATTTACCATGTCAACAGCCACCTACGAGGGTGTATTAATAAATCTTGGCAACTCGAAGGGGACTCATCTTTAGGAACCATGGCGTGATAGAGATGTCACAGCCAGGCCTCTGGCAAAACACAGCTTCTGCTGAGCTGCCCAAGCCAGCCTGGTGCTCCTGTCCTGCTGTGACAGTATGGCTGATCCGCGAGACACCAGACTGGCCGGCCACCGTCAGACCCCAACCTCCTCCTGCAGGTCCAGAGCTGCCCGCATCCTCCATCTGTTGGAAACATGGCCTCATTCTTGTAAGTCAGCTGCTCTCAGAGGCTGAGCCTTGGAAAAACAGCCTCATGGCTTGCAGGTCTCCAGGAACTCCCAGGTGTCGAGACGCTGGGTGGTAGGCAGGGCTTGGCAGGCAGTGGTTGGGGGCTCCCTGGGCCTGGTCCCCACGGGTCCCTGCTCAGACGTGTCTTCCTGGCCTGTGTGCCAGCTCCGGGCAGCACGTCTGCTCCGACTGTGAGGCGGCGTCTTTGGCGAGGGTGTGGATCCTCTCTGCCCAGACACAGCCCTTTTCTTGCCTGGTAAGAATGGCACTGCAAGGCCAGGCATGACCCTTTCTGCTCCCAAACTTTCCCACCTCCACCTGTGGAAAACTTTCCAGGCTGGGCCTCTTTCTCTTCCTCTGATCTGCTCTACCAGGGCCCAACCTTAGCATTCCTTAAGGACTGAGTAAAAAAGAAATGGAAGCAGAGAGCAAGCTGCCATCTGCTAGCTCACTCCCCAAATGGTTATAACCGTTCGGGTTGAGCCAGGGGCCTGAAATGCCATCTGGCTCTCTCATGTGGGTGGCAGAGGCCCAAGTATTTGTGCCATCTTTGACTGGTTTCCTGGGTGCATTGGCAGGGAACTGGAGCAGAAGAGGGGCAGATGGCTCGCAGATGGACACTTCTGTGCGAGATGCTGGTGCTGCAGCCAGTGGCTGAGCTCCCAACGGCCACGTGACCCCACCTTTGCGTGGGGAAGGGCGACGTCTTCACACCAGCCCCAGGAGACCGGCCCCGCCCCACGGTTTGTCTAGGCCCAGCGGGGAGGGAAGGAAGCCGCATTGTCTCCTCTTTGGGCAGGAAACGCTAGAGAGAAAGGAAGGTATAGGATGAAAGGCCTCCTGGCGTGGGCAGTTCTGGGCCAGGGGAGGCTGGAGACCGCCTTCAGCCCTGGTGCTGGGGCCTCTGTGGGTTCTATTCCTCAGCCACCACTCTCATGCATCCCAGGGCGGAGCCACCATACTAGGCCCAGGGACTCCAGTGATTTTGGGGGTGGCCAGATTTCAACAGAGAAATTTTGGTCCAGAGCAGTGGTGACAGGAATGTTTTAGAAAAAGACGACCGTGATGTCACCTGACACAGCTCAGAGATGGAAATAGTGAGTTCTGTGTGATGTGGAGTGTGTCTCGATGTTCAAACATCTTGCCGCTGCCAGCACAGTGTCTGTTAGTCCTGGCTCTGGAACCCAAAGCACTGGCTCCCAATGGCACCTCATGTTATAAATCGCATGGGAGCTCTACGGCGCACAGACGGGCCCACACAGCAGTGATGTCAGAAGTTCTGGGTCCCTGAGGGCTTGTTTTCTGAGTGACAGGAGGCAGTGAGCCCCACCTGCTGGTTCACTCCTCAAGTCTTCCATGTGGGTTTCAGGAACCCAAGCACTTGTAATTTATAAGGCTGTGCATCAGCAGAAAGCTGGAGCTGGGACTCCAGGCCAGGCGCTCTGCGGAGGGATGTGGTGTCCTCACGGTGATGAATTTTTTTAATTGTATAAATGTTATTTTTGATTAGGGTATGAGGGTCAAGGGCTAGAGGCAAGTGGTGACACCATTGTTTTGACATTCTCTTTTTTCCTTCCTGTATGGGGGGGGGGAGCGGAGTGATAAGGGGAGAAGCCACACCCAGCTTCCCAGGGTCATGCTCCGAGGGTCCTGCTCAAGTGGTGTTGATAGTTTAACAATCCTGTGTTGCTGTCGATCTCGCCACTCCAATCACAATGAAATCTCTCCAGAATCGGCTAGTTGACATAATCCACCTCGGAGTTTCCTTTTGCCCAGGTATCCACTGCCATCTCTTGACTGGGATAGTTGATTGATTTGTTCTGTCCTCCATCCTCTGTTGTGGTAGCAGGTGTCCTCTGTAGTCTTCAATGTACTGTCATATCCTCCATGTGCATCTGGGTATGCTGTCCACTGCTCCGTCTAAGTCACTGAGGGGGCCCAGCTCTGACACATGCACTCCACAGTCAGCCCATGAAATCTGCAGTTTCCACCCTGCTTGGAGTTCTGAGTCCAGTAGTTCAGTTGGGGGGATTCCCAAAGAAACTTCATCTGAGGTGATCCCAGACCTGAATCCTTTTTGTGTGTGCATGAAAACGGAGTCCAGCACAGTCTACTGCCCAAATCGGCCTATGCACACACTCTTAGTTGTAATTGCTGGGTCAGTTGTCTCCAGCCCTGTCTTATACATAAAGTAATGGGTGTTGCAGTCCAGCCCGATCCTGCCCACCGCACACTCGGCCCTTACACAAACCAGTGGGAGCTGAGGCCTAGTCGGAGTGAGCTGCAATAACCTCCACCAGGCCTGCCCCGTCCTGGTTCCTGTGCTTGCCAGTATGTACAGCAGACTGGTTCTGTCTGATCCACATCCCATTCAGTTCTTATGCATGTCAGTGGGCACTGAAACCTAGTTCAACACAACCAGCCCCACTATCCAGCCCATACACATGCTGGCAGGTGCCACTGAGACCATGCAGGCTTGCTGAGGCCTTGGCCACACCTTCAGGTGGGTGGCACCAGCATTGCCCACCCATTTCCTAACTGATTAAGAGACCACCAGTGGGGAACATCTTACCTGTAGGTTCCCGCCCAACAAGGAGGGATCAGCGAACGCTTAAAATCCCAAGACCCTTCCTCAAACTTTTGGTGTCTCTCTCCCTCCTCTTTCGAGAGGCACCCCACTTCCTGACTTTCCCCTTCCCTCCCCCTTCCCTGCTTACCTGATCCCTTCGCAAATAAACTTTTCTGTCTGCAACAAGTTCCATGCTTTTTATTTCTGTAATAAACTGAAGAAAGAACCCACTGGAATTTTCTGGAAGCACCACTCTCTCTCTAGACATGCCTGTCCCAGTCCTGGTTCTCATGCTCACCAGTCAGAGTGGCAACCCAAGAGGGAGGTGCCCACTGTTTCCCTTCTAGGTCCACTTCCACTCCTGGATCTTACACTCTCCAGGTGGTTCTGCAGTGTAGCTTGACAGAATTTTCCCCCAGTGCCAGCACCTGCTAATTGATGCTGTGGCAAAGCCCAGCTAATCCTCACCCCTTCTGGCTTATGCACGTACCAATGTGTACAGTCCGCCCGGCCTTGCTTGTCTCAGATCCAGCTTACATGCAGGCCAACAGGAGTTGTAGTCCTGCCTGGCCTGGTCTGCCTCTGATTCCAGCTCTCACGCTCACCAGTGGGAGTAGTGGCCCAGCAGGGCAGCTCCCTGCAACCCCTCTACCAGGTTAGCCCACTCTCCCCCGGGTCTCACATGCACTGGTTGGGCACTGCGGCTCAGTCTGGCATGGCCTGCCTTGCCTCGGCATTTGCCAGTGAGTGCTGTAGCATGGCCTTGCCCGCCCCCAGTTCCAGCTCATGCTGGTGGGAAGCCCCTTCTCTTGCCACAAGCTTTGCACAATTTCCAAGTGCAGCCAAGGCTGAGGACTGGCAGGCGGAATGTGGTGACTTCTGAGGCCTTTGGGTTTCCTTGGGAGGTGGCAGTCTGGCTCCTGAACTCCCTTTGTTCTGTAAAAAACACTCAGCAGAGATGCATGCCCCAAGGGTGGACTCCTCCATCAAGTCAGGAGAAGTCTTTACAATTTCTCCTATTCTCCAGTGCTTGGCTTTATGGAAATTTCCATGGCATAAAGGGAGAAGATATTTTCTTTCAAATTCATAGCAATTTTCTCTTCTTGGATTAGGTCGTTGTGATTCAGTGGTGGGCAGAGAATCCTGTGTTCCATTTGGGAACATAGGTCGGCTTCTGTCCAACGGTGTTGGCACCCTCCTGCTCTGAAAAACAGATTTTATAGTTTGCAGTGCTCTGAGCACAGAGTGAGGTTTCTTGGAGATGGAACCATGAGGACTTGAAACAGAGGCCCACACTCCCTTCTGCAGCTGTCACCTGCTGCAGGGCCCTGGCTTACGGCAGCACCCTTAACCTTGGCCTCTCAGAACCTGTGGTGTCTACTGCCTCAGTGGTTAGTAGCTCCCCAAGGCTTACAGCAACAGCAACACAGAGAAACTGGAAGGGAGGCTGAGCAGGGACAGGCAGCTGCAGGAAACACCTGCTGAGCAAAGGCTGTGGCGGCCTGGAGGGTGGAGGAAAGCCGAGCAGAAGGGCAGGGCAGAGGGGTGGGGTGCTGCCTGACCCAGGCCCTGTGCGGAGCAGGCAGATGTGGCTGGCTCTTCGGTGAGCAGCTCCGTCAGCCTCTTGCACACACAGACCCCTGTGAGACCCATGGCCAAAGCTATTACCCCAGGAGACTCCGTCATACCTCCAGGTCGGTAGCCCATCCCATCGTCTAGAAGTAGCTCTAGGGTTTGATTTTTTAAAAATTTTAACCATTTAAAAATGTATTTATGGAAGCTGACATTGTGGCACACAGATTAAGCTGCTGCCTGCCATACTGACATCCCTGCGCAGAACGCTGGTTGGAGTGCCCGCCGTTCTGTTTCTGATCCGGGTCCCTGCTATTGGCACACCTGGAAGGGCCGGGGAGGATGGCTCATTCTGGGCCCCTGTTGCAGAACCAGGAGGAGGAGTTCTAGGCTCCTGGCTTCAGATCACACCAACCCTAGCCAGCTTTTCAGCTATTCTGGAAGTGAACCAGCAGATGGAAGATTCTCTTTCTTTCTCTATTACTCTTTCAAAAACAAAGAAATAATGTTTTGAAAAATAATATGCCTGCATTTATTTGTTTTCATTTTGTTAAAAAACAGTGAGTCAGCCAGACAAATGGAACGCTCATCTGCTAGTTGGCAGCACCACATGTCTGCAACAGCAGGCCCAGTACAAGCCAAAGCCCTGTGGATCCCTGCCACCTTCCTCGGAGCAGTCATGGAGCGCGGGCTCCTGGACGATCTTGCTGTGCTTGGGTTTGTCGAGTATTGTGGCACACTCTTCCAGAATATCAATACACAGTGCTTACCTCTCTCCCTGCTAATGGACAAGCCCCAAAGGGCTGTGTCATGTTTGTCACCATTACAGGTACAGCTACTGTGTCCACATAGATGTTGGGTCTTTTTGGAGTGCACAGTGGGGGAAGGGAGCACATCTGTTTCCCTGGGGTGCATACTCAGGCAGGAAGCTGCTGGGTCATCTCCAACTTAGTAGAGATTTTTCCAACAGGTTTTCCAAAGTGATGGCGTCATTTTGCACCATTACCGTCACCAACAACCAGCACTCCAAAAGGAATCCAGTAGCCCTCTTGGCCAGGGCCAACCTCCTGGCACCAGAGACTCTGCAAGGCCCGCGAGGCACAGAACCAGCCATGCTCTGCTGTGTGCAGCTAAAAGAATGAGCATAAATGGGGGCCTCGGTTAGGCCTGTAGCATTTTGCTCCCACCAAGAAGGATACTCTGAGATGTTTCTTACTTATTTAGGTATTGGAAAGGAAAAGTTACAGAAGGAAAGAGAGAGAGAGAGAGATAAAGAAAGAGATCTTCCACCTTCTGGTTCCTTCCCTAAATGGCTGCCCCAGTCAAGGCTATCCCATGCTGAAGCCAGCAGCCAGAAACTCCACTCTGGACCATCTTCTGCTGCTTTTCCCAAGTGTTTACAGGGAGCTGGATCGGAAGTAGAACCGCTGGGACTCAAACTCACACACCCTGCCCTGCAGAAGGGATGTTTCCCGACATGGGCTTTAGTCGGTAAGAGGAGAAGGGATCTGGAAGGATGGCAGAAACTAAATCTGACAAACTTGATGGAAAAACAAGAAAAAAACAAGGCAGGACAGGTAGCAGTTTCTCAACTTTAACAAATGTGAGAACATTTTGAAGCTTATTAAAAATGGAGATTCCCAAGCCCTGCATGGGCATTTTCCTAACTCAAGAAGCCTGGGCCGCCGCCCTGGAGTCGGCACTTTTAAAGGGCCATCTGGGTGATACTCGCTACCTCAGAAGCTTCTCCAGAACACAGCGTGCCAGTCGGCCAAGCTCGCTCAGCAAGAACACCGCATTCTCCCCGGAGTTTACACTTTAGCACCTGCTGACACTTTTTAAAAAGTTTTATTTGTAAGTCAGAGTTACTAAGAGGGAGCGAGGGAGACCCTCCATGTGCGGTTTTATTCCCAGATGGCTGCAACAGCCCCTGCTGAGCCACGTGGAAGCCGGAAACCAAGAGTTTCTTCCGGGTCTCCCAGGCAGGTGGCAAATGCCCAAGCATTTGGATGTCTTCCACTGCTTTTACCAGGCGATAGCAGGGAGCTGGCCTGAAAGTGGAGCAGCTGAGACTCAAACTGGCATCCGTATGGGGCGCAGGTGTTGCAGGTAGCAGCTTTATTGATTATGCCACAACGTCAGCCTTGACACTGTTTTTTGTTTGTTTGTTTCCGTTGCAGTCACTCAGGGTCCCACATCCTGCTGTGTAGGCAGCAGACTGGGAATGAGAGGGCTGGGAGACCCCACACTCCAGGCACCTTGTTGCTGAACTGACCAGTTGCAGTTCCGTAGCCACACTGATTGCAGGGGTCGGAAAATGCAGCTGGGGTCACAGGAATTGGCAGAGGCGTCACAGCCTCTGCCGTGGGGTAGACGGTAGGTGAGCAGAGCTTGGTGACCTCTGCAGGACGGACGCCCATCCCAGCTGGGGCTGTGAAAGTGGCGGGACTCCCAGGGGACTGACAGTTGAGTCGCAGAACAATCTCTTGCCAGGCTCACTTCTCTTCTGCATGGGGCTGTTTGTTCTGTTACTCTGCTGTGGACAATTTATGTTTTCTTTTTCATTGATTTATTTTTATTGTTAAGGCAGATTTATGGAGAGAAGGAGAAACAAAGATCTTCCATCTGCTGGTTCACTCCCCAAATGGCCACGATGGCTGAAGCTGAGTGTATCTGAAGCCAGGAGCCAGGAGCTTCTTCTGGGTCTCTCATGTGGGTACAGGATCCCAAGGACTTGGGCTGTCCTCAACTGCTTTCCCAGGCTACAAGCAGGGAGCTGGATGGGAAGTGGAGCAGCTGGAACATGAATCAGTGCCCATATGGGATCCTGGCACTTGCAAGGTGAGGATTGAGCCATCACTCCAGACCCTCCTTTAAAACCAGCCCCCTCCTTTTTTTAAGCGGTCCTTAGGCCTTCCACAGGCTTTCCTTAGGTCGACGTAAAGAAACAAGAGCACGTCTCCACAAGCGAAATAGCCTGCGTGCCGACAGGCGCTCCTCTCCTGTCCTCCACACACAGAGCCAGCTCCTGCTCCGGGCTGCTCTGTGCTGACTGCTGTCTCTACCACTCCACGGCATGGGTGGGCACGTGGCCCAGTTCCACACGCTGAGAGGGAGGTGGGAGAGTGAAAGGCTTTTTCCTCCTTGATAAAGTCAAATGAGAGATGCCAGAGCTTTTCCTTGCTGGGTCTAGGTGGGTCATAAGGGATGTGATGGTTGGAACTGGAGCTGTCGTCTCAGACCAGGAGGGAAAGAAGAGAATCAAAGAAACAATGATTAAACTCCGGCCTAGTCAAAGTGTTTGAATCAGCCAAGCATGAGTCAGCTACCTTGGTCACACAGGAAAACGGCAAATCTGATAAGCCACTTTCAGTTGCAAATGCAGTCATTTTGAAGCCTAAGGCACCCTGGCAAAAACGCATGATTTGGTTTTATTATGCTATATTAAAAAAATGCATGATTTGGTTTTATTATGCTATATTAAAATATTTTAGTAAATATTTTGGAACCTGGCATGATGACTCCATGTTTAAATCCTTACTTTGCAAGTGCCAGGATCCCATATGGGCACTGATTCATGTCCCAGCTAATCCACTTCCCAGTCAGCTCCTGGTTGTGGCTTAGGAAAATAGCAGAGGATAGCCCAAAGCCTTGGGACCCTGCATCCCCATGGGAGACCCCAAAGAAGCTCCTGGCTCCTGGCTTTGGATCAGCGAAGCTCCGGCCGTTGCGGTCACTTGGGGAGTGAGTTATCAGATGGAAGATTTTCCTCTCTGCCTCTCCTTCTCACTGTATATCTGAATTTGCAATAAAAATACATAAATCTTAAAAAGTAGAAACAAATCGGCAGATGGAATTTTTCTTTTTCCATCTTTCAAATAAAAATAAACATTTAGGGAAAGCCACAGGAGAGGTGAGGAAACAGTCTATAGCTGGGCAGCTGCCTCTGAGGGAAGAGGGGAGCGTTTGGGAGGCCCTTGACTTCTCGGCCTGCACGCACGTGCTGGGCCCCTGTCATGTATGAGTGCAGCTTGTGTGGCCCGTGGGTGCCAACCCTGAACTTCTGGGTCACAGTGGCAATGGCCCAAAGCGACTCAGAAGCTAACTGAGTCACTTTCTCGCTGGATGAGTCACACACATCAGGATTCCCAACAGCATTTCTCCTGTTTTTTTCTAGGTGGGGGCAGCCCATTCTTAGAAGCAGCCATCATGGGATGCAGTGGGCGTGTACATCCGGGAGTTTGCGGCAGTATGCTTGCCTGGTGGGCAGGGACAGTGGCCCTGGGGGCCTCCGCTCGTCCTCTGTGTGGAGTGCGGATCACAGCATCAGGCTGCAAACCAAAACGCCCTGCTCTGCCTCACCCCCATCGACGGCGGCCAAGGGCTTGACCTGTATCCTCTGTGCGAGAAAAGCACGCCAAGTTTCTAGTACTGCCTGTCCATGCTTACCCTCCTGTCCACTGCTCACTTTGGTGCTGAGATCAGTGGTTTGAAATAGTTCCCAATTTCATTTAAAATAAATTATGTTTGGACAGTGGACCGTGTGGGACAAGATCTACCCCTTAGGAAGGCAAGATTTGAGAGAGAACCAAACCTTGCCCAAGAAGGTGACCAGAAAGTGACTAACATGGAGCTGCTTTTAGTTCCAAAGGAAGCCTATAAGCTTCTTGTCTGTGGCTTATTTGCCTTTTAAAGTCTGTTTCTTTAAAACAGGATTGGTGTTAGAGAGAGATAAAGAGGGACAAAGAGAGAGATCTTCCATCTGTTGGTTTATCCCTTAAATGGCCGCAGTGGTTGGAGTTGCACTGATCCAAAGCCAGGAGCCAGGAGCTTCTTCTAGGTCTCCCATGTGGTTGCAGGAGCCCAAGGATTTGCTCCATCCTCTGCTGCTTTCCTGGGACATAAGCAGGGAGCTGGTTGGGAAGTGGATTAGCTGGGACTCAAACTGCTATCTATATGGGATGCTGGCACTGTAGGCACAGGCCTAGATCCACTGTGTCACAGTGCCCACCCCCTATTTTTTTTCCCCCTTTTAATTGGCAAGCAATATTCTCCTTGAGTCTCTGCTGAGAAGAGGCTGGGGCTTCGTCCAGGAGTTGCATGATGTACCGTCTCGTGTCCTGTGGGTCATCTCTTTCTGTGAATTCCTGCCCCTGCTGGAATCCTCCCTCCCTGTGCTACTGTCTTCCCTTCTGACCCTGCTAGTAGCCAGGAGTCCTGGTTACAAAAGAGAGGTGGACAACAGGAAGATAATTTGCTAGATCCCAACCTGGGCAGGTGGGGGTAGGCCAAGGGAAGCGTGAGAGTCAAGGCATGGGCTTGCTCTCCAGCTGCTCTGGCTACCTCCCTTCCTTCTTGCCCACTGCAGAGGGTCTGGGTGGACCTACAGCCCTAAGCCTCCTCCATCAATGGTGTGATACAGGAATCCCTTCCCGGCAAGTGGGAACATTTGAGCAAAGGGTTTCAGTTGTTCCGTCTTTGGTTGAGAGCCTTTTAGTGGATCATCCCTCATGTTGTGACAGGCCAGCCAGGCCCTGCGTCTGACTTCCAGAGGGTGGGAAGTCTGGAAGCTGTGGTGAGTAGCTCCCCTGAGATCCCCATAAGCAGGTGTTTCCCAGATGCAGAGGCTGCTCTTCTGGGAGCAGGCTGACGCAGTGTCCTCAGCACTTGCGGGCAGGGGACGTGGCACATGGCTGGAGCCCGTCACCTTCCCAGGCCTGCCCCCCTACTTCTCCCTCCTGAATGGGTTCAGAATCCAAACATCTTCTCCCTGAGCTGGGACTATGCTCAGCATTTCTGTTGCTTTGTTGTACAGTCACAGAATTCTTCTTGGCCTTCCCCCTCAAGGTCCGCCTTTTCAAGCTCTCGAGACACACAGATGATTCCGTGAATGAAGGAGCCCCCGTGGTCCTTAGGCAAAACCCTTGTACCCTCTCAGAGCCGTGCTCCAAGGTGCCGCTGCTCCAAAAGTGAGTTCTCTCAGGCCTGTGTGCATTTGTGCATAGAAAACAACCCAGCCCAGTGCGTTGTGAAGGAGAGTGTGAAAGGTCCCCCAAACACAGAATCAATCTAAGTGTCCATCAGCAGATGAATGGATAAAGAAAATGAGATATACACACACTAGAATAGTATTCAGTTGTGAAAAGAATGAAATTTTATCATTTGCAACAAAGTGGCTGAAATGTGGGAGTGGCATGTTGAGGGGAAGAAGCCAGACACAGCAGACACATACCACATGCTTGCCCTTATATGTGGGAGCTAAAATTTTAAAAATAGAAAGCTAAGGAAAAAAAAAAAAGAAAAGAAAAAAGTCTCTGTGCACCAGGTTTGTTACAAATAGAGCATTTTGTCAACCTTGAAGTCCACAGGTGGATGGAAGGCCAGACTTCCATAATTTTAATACTGTTGTGACTTTTTCACAGTCCTTTTGCTTTTTCGCTGTTGATTCTTTCTTTGGTAGAGCCGTTGAGCCTTTGACCATCATGGAAATTAGAAATCTATCATTATGCAGGCTCTTTTTGTATGTTTCAGTCTTGGACTTATCTTGGTTTTTGCAAGGAACAAACAAAAGTGGCTCAAGGCAGGAAGAGACGAGAGGATGTGGGGATGGAAATGAAAGTGGGGTGATTACTGGTTCAACTAATTCGTGGAATGTGGCATCACACAGCTTCAAGGTGACCATGTGGCAGGACCCAGAAAGCCAAAGGGTGTTTGTGTGTCTCCCTGCAGAGCCAGCAGGACCCATCCCAGTCTGGTCACTTCCCAGGGCTGGCCTCTAGTCGCAGCTGCATTGCACCTGTGCCTTCTGAGTCCCAGGAACCTACGACTCCAGGGCTGTCACTCCTGCAGGAGCCCGGGGCCCAAATCACATCAAACCTCCTAGCATGAGGTGGGCAGGGGGCTGGGGATGAGTTCTCGGCATGTGACCTGTGGTCCGCAATGGACTTCAGATACAACTGGAACATTCTGACTGTCCTGGGGATTGATTTCTTCGGGCTGGCATTTGGCACGTGCTTAAGACGCTGCTTAGGCTGCCTGTATCCCAGAGTGGAGGGCCTGGCTGATAGAATCCCAGCTCTGCTTCGGACCCTGGCTTCCTGCTGGCACTCACCCGGGGCGGCAGCAGAGGATGGCCCTTGTACTTGGGTCTCTGTCATGCATGTGAGAGACCCACTGACTTCAGTATGGCCCAGTCATACCTGGGGAGTAAATCAGTGGGTGCTGGCAGCTCTCTCTTGTTCTCTCTGTGTCTATTTCTAATACAATGAAAATCAATACATTTTAAAAGGCATCCAAGCCACCCGCTCTGCTTCCGTCAACACTTCGTAGTGATAAGATTGCTGTTGTTTTGCAAGAGCTTTTTAAAGCATTATTCTTTTTTTTTTAATTGTCTTTAATTGACAAGCAGAGTGATAGAAATAGAAATTTTCTGTTCTCTGGATCACTTCCCACATGATTGAGACCCTAAGTCTGAGCCTGGCTGAAGCCAGGAGCTCCATCTTGACCTCCCATGTGGTTATAGTGGTCCACATATTTGGGCCATCTGCAGCTTTCCCAGGAACATTAGCAGGAAGCTGGAAGCAGGTCAGCTGGGACATGAACTGGCGCCCTGATGTGGATGCCAGCATTCCAAACCACAGCTGAACCCACTGCACCGCTGCTGTTCTCGTGCTGCAGGGAGATGACTATTGGTGACAGATGTGTCTTGGGAAGGACACCGAATCCCTGCTGCCTCCCAGCATGCGCTTGTTGGAGAACACTAGGCTGTCTCGGCCATCCACATGTAAGACACACTCCCTGCTCAGCCGCCTGCCACTCTTGGTTGTGTCTGAGACGTCTGAGCTGCCCCTCACACCTGGTTTTGTGGCTCCTTTGCTAGACAGGAGCCAGCTGTGGCCATGCCTGCCGTCCTCCCAGCAGCCCCATTCCCTGTCTCCCTTGCTAGCTGGCATTTCTGGAAGCACACTGCACAGACTGTGTGGCAGTCTTTAATCACCTGTCTGCAGGCCCTCATGTGGCTGCCCCATCTCCACCCTCCCTGTTCCTAGAAGGTTAGGTCTGATTGCAGGGCCAGCATGTGTGGGATGAGGCCACTCTGTTTCCCAGCCTGCTGCACTGTGTGTTTGTTTACTGGAGAGATGGAGAAGGTAGAGGGAGAGGAAACTGCCAAGGATGTGTACCAGCACTGCATAAACATCTGTGTCCTGAGTCTCTATCCCAGGGCTCTCGTGTTTAAAGAACTGGAGAGGCTGGGCCACGGCGTAAGGAAGGGCTGAGAAGCTGCCACCAGTATTTGCCTGGCCTGGCTGGACTGGACAACACAGCAGGGGAGGGGGCCTTTCTTTAGCCATTCTCCCATCTTTCTTGCCAACAGAGCCTTAATTTTGCTTAAGTGCAAGCACTCCCTTTTCCAGACTCCCTGGCAGGTGGGGGGCGGTCACTGTGGGAACAGCTTCGGCCACAAACGTAGGTTGAAGGTGCTGATGTAGGGGCTTCCAATAAACCTGAAAGGGAGAGTCTTGGTTGGTGTTTGTGCTTGGCTCGTGCCATTCTCTCTGGAATGTAGACCAAATGTCCAAGCATCCACCTCATGAGCGGCGTGGAAAGATGAATGGCCCTAGGTCTTTAACAATGCTAGGGAGCCACTTCAAAGTCCCAAGATGCCTCCCCTGCTGATGTCTGCTGTAACAACCACAAACAACTCTACTTGGTTAGTCCATTGCAACCAAGCTACTGTCCTTGCCATCAAATACCATCCTAGCTGATACATTGGTAAGGGGTCATATGTGCTGTGATCCGGATGGTTATAGATTGGCCACAGCATCCTTGCAACAGCAAAGGTCAAAATGTTTCAAAGGCTTGAGTCACAAGCTAATCCTCCTTTTCCTGTGATGCCAGAATCCCATATGGGCACCAGTTCAAGTCCTGGCCACTCCACTTCTGATCCAGTTGCCTGGGAAAGCAGTAGAAGATGGCCCAAGGCCTTGGGGTCCAGCATCTACATGGGAGACCCAGAAACCCCTGACTCTCAGTTGAGGGGTCAGTCCAAGCTCTGGTCATTATGACTGCTTATCTGTGTCTCCATCTCTCTCTCTTTGTAATTTTTCCAAGTAAAATAGATCTTAATAATTTATTGTTAAGATAACCCTCATGTGTGCACAAACAGCACACAGACTGTGGCCCAGTGCTTGTGGCTGGATGTTGGAGATTCCAAGGCAGCCGGCCCAGGGCCAGCCTCTTCCTCCACCAGCCATCTCCGCCTCTGCGTGTCTGAAAAGCTCACTACCTGGGCAAAAATGCACAGAAGACACCCTCTATGCATTTTCCACAAAAGGTTAGTTTTATTTAGATTTGTCATGGTAGAAATGAAAAAAAAGAGCAGTTTGTTATATTTAGCAAAATATACTTCACAAATGCATTTAAATAAGATACGTGGAAGCCTGTTTTTAGACTTTTTTTTGCGACTGTTTCTCCCCAGTTAGAATGTCTGCCTTCTAGCCTGGCTGGGTTCTTTCCAAGTTCATGCAGGTATCAGCCAACAGTCCATCGGATGGGACCTGAGTCACTCAGTCCCATGCATGCTCACCCAGTCAGCTAGGAAATGGAACATCGGGAAGATGACAGAGACAGCAGGCTCAGCAGGAACTATTTCCCGGCCCTGCCATGTTGCCCTTCCATCAGAGGCCGGGATGACTCCAAGAGAGGGCAAATGGAGGTGAAGGTCAAGAGGAAATGCAGGTGCCCCCACCCCACCCACTCGCACCTGTTTTGTGCACGACCTTCAGGCCACACAACACACACTGCTTCCCCAGCTAAGCCAAGCTTCCCACGGGAGGTTTGTACTTTGCCTCCCAGGACACACTTTTCTAGTTCTGTACACGACGCACACACACGACACGGTTGTTAAATAGCAAGACGGTTAACCGCGGACACACGGCGCTACACTGCAAAACCAAAGCAGCCTGCTGAAGCCAGTGGGATGGGGGCACCCGGTCTTCATGCCAGAAGGCCGGAGGCTGCCTGGGGCCCGCCGACATCTGCTCAGTCCGTCACGGATCTGCACTCAGAGGGTAGGCCTTCTGATTGCCGCCACTGGGCTAGGCGCTGCTTAAACCATTTCTGCAAGAGAAAAATAATAATAATTTAAAAAAGTGTGAAAACTGGGAATGGCCATTCCCTTCTAAAAGGCAGCACAGCTGGATGGGCAGAGAACCATGATATATCCATGGAGACCACTGCCTGTCTCAGGACCTTGGCACATGCCAGTTTCTGAGCTCAATCTGTATCTTTAATCTAATGGCCTCTTTGTCTCTCTCTCTCATTTCCAGTTTTGCTCATGAGGTGGCTCCCTAGGGGGTTCCAGGCAGCACAGGTCTAATTGAATAGGATCCTCTCTAGCCATGAGAGCTGAATAAATAGAAGTGTTTGAAGGACTAATTGAATCCTGGAGCTGGCCCCATTCACAAGAGCCACCCATGTGTCTTTCCACTCGGTAGCGCAGTGGAATGTGGGGGGAGTGCTGCGGACAAGGGCTGCAGCACAGATCTGTCTACACGGGCGAGCTGGGGTGGGGGAACAAGAGTTGAGAAAAGCTCAATTTTCTTCTGAAGGCAAGCACATACATGGTCATTTCACAAACCAGCTGCCGCCCAAGGAAAGCATTCATAATCTGGGGGTGCAGCCTCCTCACGCCCCTCAACCCCAGTTGTCCACCTGGCTTTATGCTTGACTTCTCAGTACCACCTCCCCGCCTGGGAAAGACCTCTGTCTCCTGTTTGCCTCTAAAGGAATGCCTCGTTACCCTGGCCCGCTGATGGGGATTTATGTCCACGGAGCAGCCAACAGATGATAATGAGATCCCGGGAGGAGCGGGGGCTGGGGCAAAGCGACCCGTGTTCCCTTCCTTGTCTCGGGTATCCCACACTTCATTCTTGACAAGGGGGCACTGTCACAGTTCTTTATTCCGCTGACACAACAGCCAGCAATGAAAATCACCGGGGTGCTGGGAACCAGCCCAGGACACCAAGTGGAGATAAAAAAATTACTGGAAACTTCCCTAAGAACCAGTGCCAGCCGCACTGGGCTTGCGCTGTGTGTGAGAGAGAACAGAAAACACTGAATCACCCCAAGCTCCCCAGAGATGAAAGACTTTCTCAGTGGCTCCTAACACTGACGGGGCTGCTGTCTCTACAAGATGTCACTTCATTTACATAGAAGACACATCAATCTGCACTGGGATCCCGGAGGGCGCAAATTTCCGCAAACCTGGCACAGAGCCCTGTCCCCCTGCCGCCCCCAGGGAGGCAGCCACGCGGTGATCCATGCTGGAGGAAGGGGAGGAGAAAGACCCGGCCCTGGAGTGCAAGATATCTGGCTTTGGGGAGCCCTCTGCCTGCACAGGGGTCCCTACAGGTTAGGAACTGATGCCTCCCCTCCAACTCTGGTCCTTGTGGATTTGCTTATAGGGTTCCTCTAGGACCTGCTTGGAACCCAAACAGTTTCCTGATGGCCTGAACTTTTCTCTCCGAAAGACACTTCTGCAAGTACAGATGTTGGAGAAGATGGAAGAGGACACGTGCACACACACACACACACACACACACACACACACACACACACACACACTGGTGGTGGTAGAGGTGGGAAGGGTAGGAGGTGGGACACCGGGCAGGTGGCCTGGGGCCCCCAGGAAGGCTGGGGCTCTGGGTTCCTCATGCTTCCATGAAGAACTCTGCAGGAAGGCAAAAGGGTTGGCCTAGGCCAGGCCACAGGAGGGAGGAAAAGACTGTTGGCTGTGGGACAGGAAGAGGAAGCTGGGTGGGGCGGGGTGGGGTGAGGGTGCGGGGAGGCTGTGAAGAGGCCGACTCACCCCACACCACCTGGTGCTGTGGGGACCTTGGCTCCCTCTGGTGAATCTGACAATGGGGGGATGGGGGAAACGGAAGAAGGGCTGGGGAGCTGGGTGGGCCTCCCCACTCACTGGAAGCAGCAGGTGGTCCGTCCCTAATAGCAGGGAGAGTACCCGGAAGGTGGACACAGGCAGCAATGGCTGCTGTTGACACCCAGCACCCACGGGGAGCCTTCCTCTGCCCACCTTCTGTGGCATAAAGCCAGCCTGCCAGGGTCAGGTCCCAGCTGAGGGCTCTGGCCAGCTGCAGCCCCTTTCTGGCCCTCCTCTTCACCTGCACCATGGGTGGTGGGGGAGGGCAGGAGCATGATCTGATAGGTGGCTGGTGCCTGGTACAAGGCTTGGCAAGCCCAGGTCACTGCCAAGGTCGACGTGATTGCTCTGCAGTACTGGGAAGGGCACAGAGGCTCAGAGGTGCAAGAGGAGTGGGGCCCCCGGGGTTGCTGGCTGCTTATCCAGATCTGAGCTGCCTCAGCAGCGTGGTTCCTCTTGGCAGAAAGGTGGCAGGGGTTGCAGGAAACCCGAGCTGCCTGACTCGGGTTACAGCCAGACACCCTCCATTAAGTCCTGGTTCCTGGTTGATCAGACAAGCCCTTAGGCTTGCTAAAAATGGACCTGTGAGCCTTCTTTGGGACCTGTGAGTGGGAGGATTACCTACCACAAGTTCTCCAAAGTGCCTCAGGGTCTCTCCATTCTAGCATCCTCTGGAACCCAAACCTGCAGCCTCTACCAAGCTGGGTGCCTGGAGGGGAGGACTCTGTGGCATGGGGAGCTGGCTCCTTAGAGGAACTGGAGGTGTGCACTGCTCCCAGTTCCAGCGGGAGGACGCAAGCTAAATCCCTTCCAAGCTGTGCGTCATCTGTGGTCTTTCCACCATCAGTGGAAAAAAGCAGAGTACGGATTTAGACATGAAAGAGGGGGGAAAAACGCTCTGCACGTGGAGCTAACACTAAGCAGGGTCGGGGTTGCTTTCTGAACCCTCAGGCGCCTGTGGGGTAATGTGGAAGCTTTTAACAAGCTGATCCAGAAGTCCGGCACTAAGCTGTCAAGTCCAGCGAAGCAGCGCCGGCGTCAGCAGACCTGAAGGAGAAGGACTCCAGAGGGGAAGAAGAATGCGCGCGAAAGGGAAGGCGAACGAGCGCACCGGGTCCCCTGCCGCCCAAGCCCCTGACCACACACTCCTCACTTTCCTGCTTGGCCAGGACCCGAGGATTGGGGCCTATGGGGGCTTCCCATCCCAGGGCAAGGTGCCCCGGAATGCTGAGCCAGACCTGAGCCCGGGCCGGGAAGGAGGCGAGAGAGCCGGCCGGGGCCGCAGGGAGCGTGGGAGGATGAGGTGGGCAGGTGCTCGCGGGGATCGGGGCTGTCCCAAGGGGCATTGCCGACCGGAGTGATGGACAAGGGAAGGCGAGAGGGGGCAGCCACCTCAGGGGACGACCTGGACCACCCCGACTCCCCCACACCCCAGGAAAAGGCAATGCCAGGATCGGGTGCCAGTCTGGGCTGCGGGGGCGGCGGCTCACCTGGGTCTCCTCCTCCGATAGGCCAGCCTCGGCAGCGATGAGGCACAGCGTGGTGGGGTCCGGGTGCTTGTTGACCTTGTTGAAGTTGTATTCCAGGATCTCCACCTGGTCCTCCGTGGGGCCGCTCGCGGACTCGGCAGACATGGTCCCGGCACTGTGGGAGAGCAGCGGTGAGCGCGGCGGCGTGCAGCACGGAGCTCCGGGCGCGCCCTCATGCGGGGCTGCACTGCCTGGCCACGCCGCGCGCCTCCGGCTGGGCGGGGGGAACGTCCGTGCCACTGCCCGGGCACCCAGGGCGGAGAGGACCAAGCCGGGGCTTTGAGCAAAATGCCCTCGCGATAAAGACAATGTAAGTGGACAAGGGGAAAGATTAATTAGGGATGACAGCGACTGGTAGACTGTTTAAAAACAAAACAAAAGCAAAAGTAGAGACGATTCTTAACTTCCCAACGTGAAGGTTGCGGCTTCCAAAAGTTCATAGAAAAACAGATTTAAAAGATGCATCCACTTAGCTGTGCCCCCCCCCCCCATCCATGTATAAAGGTGTCTTCCAGAAATTCATGGGAAATGTGTACCATAAAAAGAAAACCTATTTCTCCCACCTGAATAACCTTTTGTTTTTTTTCTTTGTTTTTGTTTTTAACAGATGTTTCGTGAAAGCCAGAGTTACAGAGATAAAAAGTAAAGACAGGGCTTGGTGTGATGGCTCAGTCGCTTAAGTGCTCACCTTGCCCACACTGGGATCCCTTATGGGCACAGGTTCATGTCCTGGCTGATCCACTTCCCATCCAGCTCCCTGCATGTAGCCTGGGAAAGCAGTTGAGGGTGGCCCAAGACCTTGGGACCCTGCAGCCACGTGAGAGACACAGAAGAAGCTCCTGGCTTCAGATTGGCTTAGCTCGGCCATTGCAGCCACATGGGGAGTGAATCAGCAGATGGAGGATCTTCCTCTCTGTCTCTCCTCCTCTCTGTAAATCTGCCCTTCCCATAAAAATAAATAAATCTTAAAAAGAGAAAAAGCTACTCTCAGCTGTGGACTTGGTCAGACTGAGTGTCTGGAGGTGACATTGTTTTCTTGATGCAGCCACAGCAGCTCCATCGAGCTTAGCAATGCTGAATAGGTCTGCTGTGGTTTGTGCCTAGGGTTCACTCACCAAGCGGCTGCCCACTGTCATGTCACTTGCTGTGGCACCTAGGATCACGTGGTTTTTAGGGAGGGCAGTGCTCCCTGTGCAAGAGCCTGTAGCTGGGCCTCCTGGACCCATGCTGAGGTTGCATGGGACAGAGCGGCCTGACATGACTCCTGTGGGTCTCCCAACGCCCACCCCAGTGTTCCTGACATAGAACTCAGAGCCGGGAAGAAATCTTGGCAATGACCTCCACTCCCTGGGAGAATGAGGTGCAGGAGGTCTGACTCGCTCCATGCTGCCGAGAGAGCAACTAGCAACCCCGCTCCCCATTAGGCTCTGTAGGCCCCGCTGAACACGCTGAGAACCTCCTGAAGGCCATGGTGGGCCCTGCTGCTGTTCTGAGTGGGCATGGACAGTCCTGTGACAGGTGTGGGGGCACCCACGCTGTGCAGCCAGCATTGCTCCCACTGCTCATTTTCCTGAAAGACCAGGGAAGGGGGCCACTGTCGCTGCCTGAGTTCCCCACCCCTTAAAAGTCTTAAGAGTACAAGCAGTGTACTTAGGCCTACCCGGATTCCCCAAATCACAATCAGGCACCAGGAGCCCCCGAGG
Source organism: Ochotona curzoniae (assembly GCF_017591425.1). Classification (NCBI taxonomy): domain Eukaryota; kingdom Metazoa; phylum Chordata; class Mammalia; order Lagomorpha; family Ochotonidae; genus Ochotona; species Ochotona curzoniae. The sequence continues at coordinate 7,120,704 of NW_024467119.1, forward strand.
GGAGAGACCCACCTGCCGGTTCAACTGTAAATGTGGGCAGACCCTGTGCCCCACATTGCACACTGCTTAAACCCACAAGCCAATAGTAGGTTGAGGCAGTCGTAAAGGAATCAGCTTTGAAAAGTACATATTGGGGACGAGGGCCAGGGAGAATGACCTCTCGGCTGCTGCATGGTGGCCCAGAGCTCCCGGGGCTTTCAGCAAAGTCTCATGCCTGGATCGCACACGGCGGATGCCACGCGCAAGTGGTGAGCTGCCACCCTGGTGGCCAGCGCGCCATTTGGCGCTAGGCTTTGCCTGCTGGCCGCCCGGCCAGGGAGCTCTGGGAATTCTGTACTTTGATTGCTGCTTAGATAGCTCCATGCTGAACCCTCAGTGCTTTGTGAACGTGAATCAATCCTAACAATCCCCAATGACAGTTAATCTTCCTCAGATGAACCTATAATTAATGCTGTCTCTAACCATGGCTGTGAAAAATTGCAATACCTAATATACTGTCAAAACCTTGTGCTACTCAGAAATGGAGCGGGAGAGCAGGGAAGTCTCCCATTCCCCTTGAATGTGCGAGGAGGACGTGTAGTGTAACCTACCAGGAACATGGCAGGTAACCTATAGACAATAGACTCAAAACAGAATAGACAATGGTAAAAACACAAAGACATACAGGGGGAATCAAAAGAGATCCTAGCTACCTATTCACAGGTGGTCACATGCACAGAGCAGGGGAGGCACCCAGAGTGGAGCAGGTGAACAGCAGGAGACTCGTGTCCCAACCCTGGAGACTCCCAGATCCCCACCAAGGACTGATGATACGGGCACCAAGGACTGCATCCCAACTGCCAAAGAGACCACGGGGAACTGGAATGATTTCGGAGGCCGAGAACTCAGAGGACATCCCCCCCCACCCTTGGACCTACCACACGGGATGGAAGAAGTCCAAGCCCTTCATCGTGGGACCCAGGGTCATCGGAACACAGACAGGAACCCTGAGTGGTCCTCAGAGCCAGAAGAACTGTAAACCTCCTTCGGAATTGGGGAGAGAAGCTTTCTCTAGTCCTTGTTCGGTTCCAACTTTGGGTCCTCACCCTCTCTGCAATGACCATTGGGGTTGCTCCAGAGGCTCCCCGCCAAACACACACACGTTAGAATAGATAGGCAGAGAACAAAAAGGAAAGCCTGATCAGCATAAACTCATACACACTTCCCTAGGGAGGACACAAAGATTAAGCACTTCTCAGCAAGGTATTGAGAATTTCTCTGCACACCACCCCTCCTAAACTGTCTCGCACCTCAATTGTTGAAATGTCATCGAAGTAATCACAGGTTAAGAACTTGCATTTAATCTTAATATATTGCTTACTCGATACTATGTCAATTAGTCCCACAAAATTGTATATTGTTGCTGATGTTATGTTGGGGCTTGGAATTGACTGGAATTTCACTTTGTTGGCTCTAACTTTGGACCAGAGAAGGTCTCCCCAAGAAGCTGTTGAACTTATCTGGAGGATGAGATGCTGGACTCTATGCTAGGTATAGGCTCACAGGGAAGGAATCGCAACTGAACTTGAACTGTGGATACGCAACAAGGTGGAGGAATCCACCATGGGGGGAGGATTGGGGGAGGAGAGGGGGAATTCCAATACCTAAAAAGCTATATCACATAATGCAATGTAATAAATTAAAAAAAAAAAGGAAAAGAAAAGTACATGTTGAAATGAGTGATTTAGACATCAGGCTATTTACTCATCTTTTGGATACAAAGTTAGGAGTGAGGAAATGCCTTAAGAATGCTAAATTATGATTTATAAAGGGGTGCTTTCTTACGCTTTCAGAAATAAACTCCTTTTCAAACTCATTAAAATCTGTTCCTGCATTGAGATCAGCATGAGAAGGCAAACTTCTGCCTCTTCCTCAGTGGAACATTATGGTGGGAAAGATGTGGCAGGCTCCGGGAAACGCTGACACCTAAGCCATCATTCACGCAGACAACATTGCTAATAGAATAGTAAGCCGTACATTAGAACAAATAGGTTGCAGATGCTGCTGTCTTCAGGGAACGAAACTGCAACTCCAGACAGGAAACCGTATTTTAAAACTACAAAAAAAAAAAAGGCAACATGAATTCCAATTGGAAGGCAAAATAACAAAGTTCTAGGATTGGTTACATCTGTATTGTAGGATGACAGATCACTTAAAAAGTTTGTTTTCGGGGGGGCCGGTTTGAGGTGCAGTGGATAGAGCTGCTGCCTGTAACACATTGTCACCACTCCACTTCCAGTCCAGCCCCCTGTGCATGTGTCTGGGAAAGCAGCAGAAGACGGCAGAAGATGGCTCAAGTGCGAGTCCCTGACCCACATGGGAGAGCCAGCTGGAGTTCCTGGCTCCCGGCTTTGGCCTGGTGCAGCCGTGGCCATGGTGGGCAGCTGGGGAGTAAACCAAACAGCGCAAGATGTCTCTCCCAGCCATTCTTGCCTTTCAAATAAACAAACAAGTCTGTTTTTTTTTTTTAAAAAAAGCTTCTTTATACTTCTCTCTCAGATTTTCCATAAGCATTTTTAAATTCCAAAATCAGAAATTTTCTTCTTAATAATGAAAATGTCCTTGGTCAGACCCAGTTGGATGATTGGTACCAAATAACGCTTCAGGAAGGACAGGCATGTCCATCGTGTGCTCACCCATGTCGGTAGGTATCCAGAGGACACATGTAATGTATGTGGACGTTATGAAACATCCGTGAAGCTGACATCAGTGAACACCACCGCGTTTAGGCATGAAAGCATCATCACCAAGACTACGGAAAGCACCTGTATCTTTCCACTAGCCCCACGGTCTTGCTGACCCCTCCGAGAAAAACATGAGCCTGCAGGTTGCATTCTTCATTCCTCTGTATAAAAGCAATTTAAAAAAAAAAAAAAGATTTCTTTTTATTGGAAAGGCAGAATTACAGAGAAGGAGAAAGAGAGAGATCTTCTGTCTGCTGATTCACTCCCCAAATGGCCACAAGGGCTGAGGCTGAGCCAATCTGAAGCCAGGAGCCTCTTCTGGGTCTCCTACATGCAGGTACAGGGTTCCAAGGCTTTGGGCTGTCCTCGACTGCTTTTCATAAGCAGGGAGCTGGATGGGAAGTGGAGCAGCCAGGACAGGAGTCAGCACCCATATGGAGTCCCGGCGCATGCAAGGTGAGGATTTAGTCATCGAGCCATTGTGCTGAGCCCAAAAGAAATGTTTTAAAAGTTTATTTTTCTGAAAGTCAGAGAGATGCAGAGACTGGCATACAGAGCTCCCAATCTGCTGTTATTCCCAACGCCACAACAGCCAGGCTGGGCTGGGCTAAAGCCAGTAGTCTGGAACCCCAACTACTGGAGCCATCACCGCTGCCTCCTGGGAACAGGACTGGCAGGAAGCTGGGGACAGGAGCCAGAGCTGGGGGTGCAGTCACTTGGACACGGAAAGTGGACACTCCAACTGACATCCCACCCACTGGGCTGTACGCCTGCCCTTCCTCTGTTATTTAAAAAACTTTTAAAGTATGTATTCATTTGAAAGACAGAGTTAAGAGAGAGAGAGAGAGAATGAGACACAGGGAGAACGAGATCTTCCATGCATTGCACTCCTAGATGCCCACAATGGTAGGGGCAGTACCAGGAGAGGTCAGAAGCATGGATATCCAAGAGTGTGTCTCACAGGAGTGGCAGGGCTACCCTCCAGTGCTTTCCAGGGCCCTTCAGCTGGTAGCTGCATCAGAACTGGAGCAACTGGTATTCATGTGGGATGCCAGTGTCATGCGTGGTCGTTTAACCCACTGGGCCCCAACACCACCACATCTCACTTCCGGGCTTCTTAAAATGAGTTCTCTCAGATCTGCATGGATAGATGCTCTGAGAGCCTTAGTTTATGCTCTGTGTGAAAATGTTACCATCCTACCCCTAATTCTCTTGGGAACTGGTTTATTTTCCATCAACATTTCCAGGAATCCTCTGTGCTGCTGATGGAGAGAAGTTGATTTGCCTGCAGGCCTGACTCCAGTTGGCGTGGCCGCCACAACTGACCGATGCCTTTTCATTCCGCTGGCCATTGAGGGCTTGGGCTTGCTGTTTTTTATGACCTCTGCCTTCTAGGGTTCCCCTGGGGGTAGCGCAGTCGTGGAACTGCTGACTGCACAGGCTGTGTGCCGGTTAGCTTTCCAGCAGGCTCGCCACTCTTCCCCCAGGATGCCGGACCAAATGGCCTACTTTCTGGTTGCGCTAGCACTTGTCCAGTGTCACTGACGCTTTTTCAAACTTCATAGTTTTTGCCAAAGTTTGTGTTCACACACACACACACACACACACACACACACACACACACACATTTAAGCCACAAATAACATGCAAACCTTCTTGAAACTATTTCTGGCTTCAGCTGGCATAACTTCTGGGGGTTAAAAGGTTCCACATGTTTACTATTTACTGTGTTTCAAGTATTTCCTGCTCCAACTCAGATGGGGAGTGGAGGTTTTTTTTTTTTTTTTTTTCAATTTGGGCTCTGTCTCCAGGCCAGCTCTATTATTTTCATTGGTCACCAAGGTCACTACCAAAAATTTTTAATCATGTAAAAAACTAACTCCTGAGACTTTTTTTTTTGTAGATAGGACCTTACCTAAAACGTTACTATGTTCACTTTCACAGAGTACCTGGGAATTTGTACTTGGAAAAATGAAAAAAAAAAAGTTGCCAACTGAATCAATGACTGCTCACACTCCTGCTCCCCAGAGTAAATTCAGAGACTGCAGGCAGAAGCCACGGAGTGATCGAAGATCTCCTACTGAGGAAGAAGGAAGGATGAAGTGGACAGTGTGGGAGGGACAGCCGAGCAGCAGGTGGCAGTGCCAAGCAGGCAGCCCCGCAGCTCTCGGACAATGCGCTCACAAGTCCGGGTGATCAATGGCTGCTTTCGTTTCTCTCCTAGAACCTCTCTTAGAAACTGGAATGTCCTGCTTGACGGTCGCAAAGCTAACTAATGGGACCGGTGTCGTGGTGTTGTGGGGAAAAGCCACAGCCTGCGACGCTGCCACCGACATCCGTGTGGGCTCATGTCCTGGCTGCTCCACTTCTGGCCCAGCTCCCTGCTAAGGTGCCCAGGAAAGCAGCAGAGGATCCTGCACTCAGGTGGGAGACCCGGATGAAGCTCTGGCTTCCGCCTGTGCCTTTAAGTCCATAAGGAAAGTGACCCAGTACATGCAAATTTCTCTGCCTTTCCTCCCATCCCCACTCCCTACCCCATCACTCTACCTTTCAGAATAGATCAAAATTAAACGAACAAAAAACCCACGAGATCTACTTGTCTGTGGTGCCAGAGGAGTACTGAGAAGTCTGCCTCTGATTCTGATGGCGGCGTTAAAGCCGTTTAGTTTCATGAGCTTCAATCTTTAAAAAAGGAAAGGAAAGAAAAGAAAGGAAGAGAAAAAGAAAAAGAAATAAAAGAAACAAAGTGGAGAAAGTAATTGCGGAAATATCTGGAGAAATGTGATAAGAAGTCATTTCTTTGGAAAACATAGGAGTGGTCTACGCCAAAACAGACCTAACGAAGTGGGCTTCAAAGAACTTGTGAGATGTTAGTCCTTTTCAGCCCGACCGACACACCCTGCACATCTGGAACAGCCCCTCCAACACTGCTGGGTTCCCTGTGCACAAGTACTGGATGCCTGTGGATCGGGCTCCATTCTGGCTTCCGGAAGCAGAGTTTTCTTTTTCTGTATCGTGCTTGAGCTGGACAAGGAGGAAGAATGCGAGGCATGCTGCGAGCGGACGTGCGAGGAGGCCCGTGGACCATCAGAGAGCAGGACTGCCATTGCGCTTGCTCTTCTGCTGTCCCAGGCGCGGGAAAGGGGGAACAGGACTGGGGGAGCGCGCACTCCCTCACCCTCCACCGGGCGGCGCTGTCAGGCAGAACAGTCTAGTTGCTGGCCGGGGAAGAGACGGAAGCGAGCACTTTGGAGCGAAGGCACCAAGATATCTCCCACAGCCAAACCTGCAAATGCCTCAGTCCCTTCTGGGAAGTGGTGTCGCTGCGTAGAACCTATACAGTCCTCCTTGGATTGCTCACAGAACCGAATACACACGGTACATCCTGTACTGTTCAGGTGGAAAAGACAAGGCAAAAACTCCATACATGCTCACTACAAATGCAGGATTTTTTTAAAATGAATTATTTTTGTAAACTGCTTGTTTCCCTAAAAAACTTTTTTTTTTGAAAGTCAGAAGTACAGAGAGAAGGGTCTTCTATGTGTTGATTCACTCCCCAAATGGCTGCGACAGCCAGAGCTGAGCTGGTCTGAAGCTAGAAGCCAAGAGCTTCTTTTGCATCTCGCACATGGGTGCAGGGCACAAGGCCTTGAGCCATCCTCCACTGCTCTCCCAGGCAGTAAGCAGGAAGCTGCGTGGGAAGTGCAGCAGCTGGGACATGCATCGGCACACAAATAGGATGCCGGCACCTCAAGCAGTGGCTTTCTCTACTGTGCTACGGTACCAGCTCCTTAAAATGAGCAGCTGCCAAGTTCCACTTCAAATCCTGTTCCCTATGCAGGCCCTCTCACCCACTGGGGAGATCCAAGTGGCATTCCTGGCTCCTGCGTGGCTCCGCCCGGGCTGTTGCAGGCATTTGGGAAACAAGCCCAAGGATTTGAGATTTTGCTCTTCCCGTATGCCTTAATCTTTCTTTCAATAAACAAAGGAAATAAAGAATTTTAAAACAAAGCGCAGCAGAGGTACCACGAGTGCCTAACACCACGACACAGGCATAGTTAGCAAGCTGCAGGTGGGCCGGGGCTTAGAGCCCACAGGACATCCGGCCAAGCAGTGCGGCGAGCCGTGGCAGTTCTGCGGCTAAGAAGGAGAGGACAAAGTTCCTGAGCTTTCATTTCCATTGTGGCTTGGAGCTGTGGCAAGAGAATCAAGCATGAGTCACGCTTGGGCCACTGCCTGCTGTGGGGCTTGGCAATGTGATCCTGCTGACGCCTGGCGAGTGGGAGCGTCCACTCGTCCCTCGCACAGTCCATAGCTGTCTAGATCGCATAGAAACAGGGAACAAAACAGCCTTTCCAGAGAGTTCCATGAGCCCAGCCGCATGCTCAGAGCTCTGCATTTGTGAAGGAGACAGCAAAGGCCTGGAGCCCCGCTCCACTGAAAGGCCAGATTCCAGCTTAAGGCAGAAAAGTCCTTGTGTTTTCTGAACAGAAACTTGCTAGTCCTAGTCTTGGAAGCAAATAACAAACAGATCAACTTTCAGAAAAAAGTTAAGGAGAGAGAGAGAAAAAAAATAAATAGACCGACTGAGTCAAGCTAGCAGCTCATTAGGCTTTCCGGTGGGTTTGGAGTACACTGTGGACTGGGTTGCCTTTGAACTTCCCAACAGTCTTTGGTTTAGAGCCCCATGGCCAGACCACTGCGGGGCAGGGACAGGAGAGGTGTTTGCAGCGTGGAGGGGTGGAAGACTGTAAAAACGTCAGTGCTGCTGCTGCTGAGCAGTCTGGCAGTTTCAAAGCCTGATGCGGATACGCCGCACACAGAGAGCTAGTACGCAAAGCTGCCATCTTGCTCTGTAGCCATCCGGCCACTGGTACTGCTAAAAAATTGGGGTTTCTTTTTGAAAACCTTCTCATTCCAAATGTCTGCCTCTGGCTGTCCATTTGCACTTCTAGGAGCATGATACAGTGATTTATTTTCCTGGAAAGAGCTATTGACGTCTACAGCATTTTTGCTCAAGTCGCTGGTTGGCATCAGGGTCCAGGAGCCCGAGCTGCCCACGTGTGGGCGTCACCAGAGGCCAGTGCACCTGCCTCAGGGGAGCAGACACGACCTCCCTGGGCGCCTAGAGAATACTTCCTTGAGAGAACAGGATGACCACTTTGCACAAAAATACCCGAATCAACGATCTTTTTTTATGGCCCTGGCTACCTTTTTGATTTTATGGCCACAATTAGATAACGGATGGTGACACGCAGCTCACACCTTGTGGCACTCTGCTCTGTGCCAAAGTCCATCCAGCCATGCTGCTGGTTGCTAGGAGACAATAATGGCGGCCTAAGAGGAACACCTGTGAGCAGGTGCCCAGCTAATGGGACAAATTAAGAATGTGCACCTGTAACCCATTCACAACATCACAAAACAACAAAGAAGGACAGATACAGTACGAACTCCAGCTCAGGGGGTGGGGGTTGCTTGGACCCACAGCGATCTCTCCTTCCAGTGCTCTGTGGGACTCGGGACGCCTCCCTAGTGCTCTGTACCTCCATGTCCTTGTGTACCACAGGAGCTGCCTGTTCATACCACGTGTCTCATAGGGCTGGTGAGTTCATTCAGGTGGATTATGGTAACGAATGCCGTTATCAACACTGCATAGCCACAGGTACCACTGTGAAGATGCCAACGACTCAATGCCCAACATTGTGCAATTGCGTGATGTCAGATTTCACAGCCACTACAGCCACAGTGTTCTAGAAACTTCACTTAGTCTCACAAGTGATCCAGTTTCTTAGAATGTTCCATGTGCTTTGTCCAGGCAGTCAGTGACCATGCTGAAGAAGTGAAATGCTCCTGGAATAGATTAGCCCAGGTTTAAAAAATGACATTGACCAGGGGAGATCATCGAAATCATGCTTGTTAAATTCCAGGAGATTTTTTTCAGTCGCTCACTCAAGCTCGAATTACTAAGCCAGTGAGTATTTAACTTAGTGGTTAAGGTGCCCCCAGTGCATTTCAGAGTCCCCAGGCTCGATGCTCAGTATCTGATTCTCAACTGCCACTCGTCCTGGGACACAGTAGCGAGGGGCCAGGTAGTTGGGTTCCTGCCCTGGTACAGGGAGCTGGGATTGATTTCCAGCTTCTGCTGTTGGTCACCTGGGCTGCTGGCAGTATTTGGGGAGTGAGCCAGCAGGTGGAGAATTTCTTTTTCTCTCTCTCTCTTGCACTGTCAAATAAGTAAAATTTTTTTAAAAGAATTACTTACCTAGGGACCAAGAAGTTTCTAAATGTTTGCACTGCTAGAGTGTGAGTTGGATTAGTGGGTCTCCACTTCTCATGGGTGTTTCCACGTTCTGTGTTTTGTGAGCCGCCCTCTTCCGCTCCCCCTCTCCCACCAACAGATCTACAGTGTGGGTGGGCATGCCTGTGAGCATGTTCTAGACAGCCTCACCTGCGGGAGGACTGGAGGCAGAAGAGGTGCTAACAACAGACTGTAAGTAAAGGGGCGTCTGAGTAACAGACCGTGAGTCGCTGCAGATAAGGCACTGGAAGTATCATCAGCCACAAGCACAGATCTGTAACACACCGCTGAGTCAGGCGGGAGGCACCACACCTAACAGGGGGCGTGAGTGAAGAGAGGGGCCGACTCAATGTGAGCTGCTGGGCCAGAAAGAAGGGAAGCTGGAAGCCAAGAAAAGGCTCCAGCAGTTAAAGGATTCGTGGCCGGTCCCATCTTAGCATGCACCTTTATTTCCAAGGTGCTTGTGCATATCACGAAGCAACACCTCCCAGACCCCCGACTGCCATCATTGTATGGCCACGTCAGGGTCTGGGCTGGGCGCCTTCAAGGGCAAGGTGAGCAGCTGGCTTTGACCTCCACACTCCGTAATGTGGGAGAAGGCTGGAAAGTAACAACATCAGGCCCCCAGCTGCTTCCTGCCCGTCCTTCTTGGGATGCCCTGCATGGGGTAACTGAGCTCATGAAAGAGGGGAGATGGCCTTCTTCTAGATGTATTCCTGCTCTGCAAACCCCAGATCTCTCTCTCTCTCTGTGCCAAAGGATGTTATTCTATTTCCCAGAAAAGACATGAAGAGTTCTTCACACAGCAATAGATATTTCCAGCATTAGCTATTGAATAAAAGCTTCAGATAAACTAGATTTCAGCCCTGGGCACCCTGTGGGCTAGAAGCTGGCCTGGACCGAGGGAATGGAGGAGCTAACGGGGACTGTTGACGGGCGCTTCCTTCGGGTGCAGCCCCACGGGAAGGAAATGGGACGGCCCAACAAGGACTAGGCTGTCTACAGCAGATCTGCCAGGGCAGCAAGAACGCTGGGAGATTTCCAGAGGCTCTGTCTGGATCCATTGACTGGGGCCCTGGGTCTTAGTTTCTGGCCTGGCATGCACTAGGAAATGACAATGTTTGCTGTAGGGTCTTTGCTTGCCTGGTGTTGACATACAAGGCCTGAGTTCATTTTTGTGGAATAGCTGGTGGGGTTTCCATGTTGAGTTGCGTCTCACTCAAACCACCAGAAGAAAATTCAAGGAATGACATGTGGAAGTATGAGTAAAAATTTCACTTCTCGGGCCCAGCACAGTAGCCTAGCGCCTAAAGTCCTCACCTTGCACGCACTGGGATGCCATATGGGCTCTGGTTCATGTCCTGGCACCCCAGTTCCCATCCAGCTCCCTGCTTGTGACCTGGGAAAGCAGTCGAGGACTGTCCAAACCCTTGGGATCTTGCACCCACATGGTAGACCCGGAATAAGCTCCAGGATCCTGGCTTTGGATTGGCTCAGTTCTGGCTGTTGCAGTCACTTGGAGAGTGAATCAGAGGATGGAAGATCTTCCTCTCTGTCTCTCCTCCTCTCTGTATATCTGACTTTCCAATAAAAATTGAAAACAAAAATTCACTTCTCTACTTTCCCAAGAGCCCAATCTGGCTGCGAGCTGACACGGAACCTGAAGCCAACATGTCAGGATAAGACAACTCCATGACCGCCTCCACATCTATTTGGAACCTCTCTGTGGTGAACCAATGTTACCACTGCAGCTGGGGCTGAGCAGTGAGGGACACGACACTTCCCACAGGCAAGCTGAGTCCTAGGTTGGGCAAAGGACTCAGGGAGAGGCCAGAATGATGCAGCAAGGAGCCAGGTTCCAGAGCCTGCTGGGCCAGCAGCCGATGGACTGTGGTCATAGGAATCCCCGCTGTTTCTAGCTTGGCTGGTGGGAGGGAATGCTGTTACTGACCCCACCAAGACACCGACTCTTTGGAGTCCCCTGTTCTTTAAAGTCCTAGGAGAGCTGAGGAGATAGGAGCTCGGTGCCTGACCTCCGGGCCTGGTGTCGGCTTCTCCCTGACCTCCCGGCCTGGTGTCGGCTTCTCCAGGCCAGGCTATCTTCTGCATGACGTGTCTACACTAAATTTCTGCAGAAAAGGATTCGGCAAAGACACGCTCAGGCATGTTCCCACAAGTAAAAATGGACTGTCCACAGTTAAAATTTAGCCCAGGCTGGGTCACAGCACACCTTCACACAGCGCCCATTCCCCACGGAGAGAAGACGGCAATAATGGTCCAAGTAATGTGAGGAAGTGAGACGTTCTGTTATAAAGAACTATTAATCAGTAGTGAAGCTTATCTCTTACGTTAACAAATTTATTGCATAGCTGTGCAACCACAGATAATGAAAACATACTGTTCAAAAAGAATAGCCTCCTCTAGTCATTGTGGCCACGGGGAGTGAGACAGCAGGTGGAAAATTTCTCTCTCTGTCTCTCTCTTTCTCCCTCTGGCTTTAGAAAAAGAAATGAATTTTTTAAGAAGAAAAGCTAGAAGGAGGGAATTTAATGTTTTCACGATAAATAACAAGTGTTTAAAGCAACAGCCATGTCAGCCATAGTTGAACATTATGCCCTATCTACATGTTTTGAAATATCACAAATAAGCACAATTTTTCTGTATTTGCAAAAACATGAATAAATTTTAAAAATTTAAATTATGAATGGTAGGGAGAAACATTCGATTCCCAAACAGTAACCCAGCATCGTCTACCACCCTGACGCCAATTCATCCTTTCCATAGCTGTGGTCTCTGCCCCCAAGGGCCCAGCAAGGAATTCCCCTTCCTGTCCCGGCCGCTGTGTTTACCAACATGCCCTCTTTCCACCTGGCTGCACGCCCACCAGCGCCACGGTCCACCTCATGCTGGGGGATGCCATGGGGCCAGGCCCCTGGGGCTAGTGGGCCCTCAGCATGCAGGCCTGGGCACCCTGATCACCAGGACCAGACAGGCCACTCTGCCTGGGACAGCGTCCTGCTCAGGGAAGGGTGCCTGTGTAAGGAAGGCACCAAGCAGACTTTCTAGCTTGGCCCTTCAGGTAGATTTCTGCCTTTGAAAAGGAGGAAACGCATGCCCCTCCAATGGCCAGCAAGGCATTTAGGGAAGAATTGTATGTTTTGATTTTAGACTTTGTCCTGATCATGCCCATTTTAAAATGCAGATAGAATTATATTTACATAGCCTTTCAAAGGGCTCCCGCATCCGCTGTCCTGCTTGAAACTACGTAACATGCCATTAAGGCCATAAAGCCTTTGGTCATGATTGTCTATCAGCATCCTAACTTTAACTCACTTTCTAGAGAAAAGCCCAGAGAGAAGGAGACCCTGCCAACAGTACCCTGGATGGGGGTGGTGGTGGCTAACTCCCCGGCATGATGGCCAGCTGGCCAAGGCAGAGCTGGCGAAGAGCTGGAGGGCACAGCGTCGTGTGCGTTGTGAGACAAGGTGCAGAAGTCACCGGAACAAGTTACCCTCCCATGCTTCTGCTAAGGAAATCCCCGTCCAAAGTCTGGGTAGCACGAGGCGGGCCCGTCCCACGGGTGAAAAGTTGTACGACTTGGTTGGTCGTGACTGCAAGCAGGTGCCTCAGCTGCTTCCACGGACATTCTTTGCAGTAGCTCTAATCCTTCGACCAGTTATCATGCAGGGGGTAAAACCAAGTGTTTGCTTTGAAACTTTCTCATCACCCCTTTTCACGTGGCAACACACTCCTTATATCACACACCTCTGAGGCCCCAGGAATGCTCTGGCTTGCTGCCTCAGAGCCCGGCACTCTGTTCCAAGGGTTTGCCAGAAGGCACTGGATGCTTTTGTGTGAGAGAAGATCTGAGGCAGCCTTCTCCTCCTGCTGCTCTCCCTGGCACCTCCTGGACTCACCCTACCGTGGGACACGCAGGCCGCATAGCCAGGAGCTGTCCTGTCTGTACCTCTCCATCCCACTGCCCTCCTCAGCCAAGGGAAGGGCTTGGGTTATGTGGGTTCAAATACCTGGATACACATGAGAGCCACCTGGGAAGCTTTCAAAGGCCAGGGCTGCCCATCCAGGGATGCTGGCCTAATTAGACTAGACTGGGGTGGGGCGCTGATGTTTTTAACAGCAGTTTTGTAATTCTGACAGTCGGCGGGTGAGATGTTCTTGCTGGAAAACCAAGGCTAGGACCTTAACCTCTGGTTCTACTCCTTAACTTACTGAATTCATTCCCAACTCCCGCCCCCCGCCAAACCTTTTCTTTTCAGTTTCAGTATCTGATTTTTAGAACTCTTAACTATTACAAACTATCTCTACTGTTGCGGGGTGGTTGGGGCAGAACTGAAATCCAATACTGTGTGTGTTTAAGTGAGCCCTTGGACAAGTTTTTACCTGCAGGTGGGGAGCCTCACTGACACCGGGCGGCATACCCATCACCCTCCCGCCACCCTTCCCGAACCCCTGGACACCCTCCCTTCTCCAGGCGAACACCGCCTTGCTGTCTTCTAGCCCAACCGGCATGGCTTTTCTGCCATGGTCTGCGATGTCATCATACAGGTGTACCGCTTCCTGCCCGGCTTAGTTACAGCCCGGGACTTGAGACTTCAAACTCTTTGGAAACAGAATTCACCTTGTATTTGCTTTCTCTTCCTCCCGACACCTGCCTAGCTCATCTGTGCTCAGACTCCACCACATCTGATTCCGGTGGTTGGCTGAGAAATGCCTGCTGGGTTAGGTGAAGGGGGTTAAGGGGGCCTGCCCATTCTCCCTCCCTGGGTTCCTCAGTACCACCTGCCTCCCAGAACCTCTCCCCTATTCATCCTTCTATTCTCTCAGGTACGCAGGCTGCAAGGCTCTGTCTGGTGACAAGGGGACTTCTGGAGACTCCCCACCCCGGCAGTCCCCTTTCTCTTCCAGACAGAGTGGTACGCGGCTTCCTTCCCTCTCCTCATCAGGCTCCTGGAAACACCTGGGTCCTGCCGTGCTCCCAGACCCCAAGCCCACACCCTGGTCAAACCCGCGGGGCGCAGGAGAGGCTCTTGGCCTTGACGGAGATCCGTGTGGGTACTGTTATACACACCTGCAGGAGCCCCACCAAGAGCATGCACACCCCGGCTCAGCCCGGAGATGCCGCCTTCTCCACCCACCCTGGACGCCTAGGAACCAGCCAGTCTGCTCCGAGATGAACGCGAAACTGCCAGCCCCAGCTAAGGAACGCTGGGGAACCACGCAGCCGGCCTAGCCTCGCCACAAGGGCTGGTTTTCAGGACTAGGGAGACAGCACAGTCGTAGACTCCGGCAGGGCTTCCGCATCCCGCTGTTCCACGCACGCACACACGTGGGGCTGAGATCTTTAGTGCAGGCAGCACTTGGGATTTGAGAAAAAGGCTGGGTTGTTTTTTTTTTTTTCACTCCCCCTCCTGCCTCCAACCCCAACTGCACAAGCAACAGAAAGTACCGCGCGGTCGGGGGTCTTTTGTACGCAAGGTTCCTTCTCCACGCGCAAGGCAAAGCCCCGGAAACAGGTACTTACGTGGAGTTGTCCAGGGGGCGCCCGGGGTGGAAGCTGGCTGGCTCCGGGGCCGGCGGTTTAAATAGGCGGGCGTCCAGGCGGAGGCGCGGTGAGGGCGCGCGCTCGGGCAGGGACCTGCGAAACCTGCGGCGTGGGCAGGAGCCAAAGTTGACGTCCGTCCCGGTTTTTCAGGTTTGTAAGCGCCGGGCGGGGACTCCAGAGAGTCGCGGGCCCGCCTTCTCGTGCCTCGTCCACCGCCTGGAGGTGCAGGCTGAGCCAGCCAGCCCGAGAAGGGACAAGGACAACAGGATCCCCGGCGCGCTGTCCTTGACAGCTTCTGCCTGGGGCTCCGGGGCGGCTCGACTGACGCAGCTCGGCGGGCGGTGTGCCCAGCCAAGGCCTTGACTTGGAACGTTGTGTCTTTTGGGGCCGCGCGTGAGGGACCAAGGAGACGGTTCCCCCCTCCCCCGCATCTGCACTTCCTTCTTTCCCTCCCTTTGGCTCGCAAAATTCCTGTGTAAGCCTTCAGGGATTCCCTGTGGGAGAGCAGATCAGAAGCAGGCTGTGGGAAAATGCGCCCAGAGTGGCGGAGGTGGAGGAAGGCACCGGGGTCTGGGGAGCTCAGCTGCTGGAGTATCCATGGCACATTCGCAGGCAAGATGCATGCGCTGGAGACACACACACACACACACACACACACACACACACACACGGCCTATGTTTGTTGCTTCACCCTGGAAGCAGAAGGTCCTCCTGTTTCTCTTGGGGACAGGAGAGCGACCATGAACCCCAAGTCCTTCCGTCCATGTGGGACAGGGGTAGTGATCACGCGGGGACAGAGTGGACACGTGGGGCGGGCCGCCCTACGGTGGGTCCCAGAGGAGCTCTTTTCGTTTCCGGTCTGGCCCTGGTCTAATTTCTGGTCGTTTTCCAGGCGAATCTGTATTCTTGGCGCCCATATTTGTGGAAGAATGCAGAAATGTTGGATTGCTGACACTTAATGACGGGTTTAGCATCAACAGATACTGACTGTGGGCGGGGACAGAGCCCTCCGGTTTGCTCTGTGACATCGTCTGTTCTCATCACGTAACAGATGACGAAAACTGATACTGTGGAAGTCGGGAGTCAGTCTCCCGAGGCCGTGGCAACTGATGGAAATGGCATTGGATGCCAGTCTGCCAGGGATCTGTGTTTCTGCTAGGGACTAACTTACACCTTTGTTTCCAAAGTGGTCTAAGAACATTTCTGGTTGTTGACTTTCTTACTAGGGCTTCTTGAATGTGGCTTCTGTGACCACAATTGCCTTCTACCTTGTCCAGACTTCTAACCCCAGCCCTCAGTGTGGTACCAGGTGCACGGCAGGTGCCCATGAAACACACATGTGCCACCGTTGGTTTTGAATACCTTTGAAGACTATATGACAAAAATAGAACTTGGAACCAGCAGTTTTGGTTTGGTTCAGTCACATGGCTTTTGTTCTTATCAAAAATGTGTTGGCTTGAACCTGTCCCTATACAGTTAATTGTGGGGGTGAAACTGAAAGGGGATGGAACCATGAAGTGGTTTTGAAATCACTTAAAAACTCCCCAGTAGGTGCTTTCAGATTGTTGAGCGGTGCAACAGTGACACCAAGAATCTCGGCTTCCCTGCCTTGCATTCATCCCCCACGGCACAGCACTGCTTCCCCTCTTGGTTCCAAAGCGGCTGCAGCAGCTCCAGCCTCATATCTTAAAACATCTGAAAATAGTTAGGAAGGGGCTTGAGCCTTCTTCTACGGAGAGGCAAATGCCATTCCAGAAGCCACTAGCAGACATCCACTTATGTCTGCTTGCTGAAGACTTCAGTCCAGTGGCCGCCACGCAGGCTAGATCCCTCTTTTGCAGGTTGGGCTGATGGCACAACTTTTGTGCCAATCTGAGAAATGCCTTAGATGGCAGCGGAAACTGCTCTGGTCCTTGGGTACCACACCAGGCCATGCATGTTGGGCTTCATCTGTGCCTGTCTCCCTTCCTTCCTTCCTTCCTCCCTTCCTCCCTCCCTTCCTTCCTTTCAACTTATTTACTTGAAAGGTTAGTAGGGACAGAGAGAGAGGGAGAGAAAGAGAGAGAAAGCACTTTCATCCGCTGGGTCACTTCCCACATGGCTGCAGCTGAGCCAAACCGAAGCCAGGAGTCAGCAGCTCCGTCTGAATCTCCTCGTGTGGGCGGCAGAGGTTGGAACACTTGGCCTTCCTCCTCTGCTTTCCAGGGCACACTAGCAGGAGCTGGATCAGAAGTAGAATAGCCAGAAATTGAACTGAGACTCTTCTGGAATGTGGTGGCTTAACCGGCTGTGCTGCAATGTCTCCGCCCTCTTTTTTAAGGAAAGCTTGCTGTGACTCGAGCAGAATTAGAAGTGTTTCAATAACTCAGAAACAAGCAGCCTTCTGCAGTGACTTTTCTTTTCCTTGCAGGTTTAAATCCTCATCTTTTTTTTAAAGATTTATTTTATTTTTATTGGAAAGGTGGATATACAGAGAGAAGAGACAAAGAGGAAGATCTTCCGTCCACTGATTCACTCCCCAAGTGGCCACAATGGCCGGAGCTGAGCCAATCCAAAGCCAGGAGCCAAGAGCCTCCTCTGGGTCTCCTACGCGCAGGTGCAGGGTCCCAAGGCTTTGGCCTGTCCTCAGTTGCTTTCCCAGGCCACAAGCAGGGAGCCGGAATGGATCCGGGGCTGCCAGGACATAAACTGGCACCCATATGGGATCCTGGTGTGTACAAGGCAAGGACTTTAGCCACCAGGCTACCATGCTGGGCCCTTAAATCCTCATCTTAATAGCATGACTGATTTCTCAGAGACCAGCATACCACCCATTGGCCTCATTTATACCAGATGAAATCAGCAATGTTGTTGATTTCTTAGAAGCATTGGGACTATTATTGCAGTGGTTTATAAAATGATAACCAATCAGCCCGTGATGGCTAAAGACTCAGCTTTCTAGGACAGGTGTTTGGCAGAGTGGTTCAGGCCTCACTTGAGACTCCTGCATCCCACACGTGCTGTTTAAGTCCTAGCTCCATTGCTGATCCCAGCATAACCACACTTTTCATTTTACTCATGAACAAATGACTCTCATAAATTGTTCCAATAGTCAGTATTTCCCAATGATAAGTGACTTGTACGTGGAATACACTCTGCTACCACAACTCCATAATAAAAGAGACAACCCAGTTTGGGCTGATGCCATGGCATGGTAGGCTAAGCCTTCACCTGTGGTGCTGGCACCCCAAATGGGTGTCTATTTGAATCCATCTGCTTCACGTGCCACCCAGCTCCCTGCTGTGGCCTGGGAAAGTTGTCGAGGACGGCCCAAAGCCTTGGGGTCCTGCACTCATGCAGGAGACCCGGAACAGGCTCCTGGCTCCTGACTTTGGGTTGGTGCAGCTCTGGTCGTTGTGGCTGCTTGGGGAGTGAATCGGCAGATAAAAGATCTTTCTGTCTGTAAATCTGCATTTTATATAAAATGAATACATCTTTTTCTTAAAAGACAACTCAATTGAAATATGGGCAAAGAACAGAAGCAGACATTTCCACAAAGCCTGGGGACTTGTGGATCACACAGACTTGAGTTCAAGTCCCACCACTTCCACGTGCCTTGTGTAAATCACAACTTATACAACTTCTGTCAGACCCTGTTTTCTTGGTGATAACACTCATCTCCCAAATTTAAGACCTAGAGAAAATCTAAGTAAAGCACTTGGCATAGTGGCTAGAACAGGTTATGCTCTGTAGGCTAACACTGAGGCATTCAAATGGGAGAGATGTTCTTGACCTCCACCCTTCACCACTGCCAGAAACTTCTAGAAGCTTAGTATGTCCCCCAGTCCTCAGAACTCATCACACCTGAGGCTCTGTCTCAGCCCCTTGCTGCTGTCACCTCCTGTCCTCCAAGGCCAGGGGCTGTGTACTGACCTGTGGGTATCTCAGAGGGTTCAGCAGGCCACGCAGGCCCAAGCAGTGCTGTGGGTGGCAACCGAAGGTCTCGTGTCCATGGGCTCCTGGTGTGGCAGGTTACATAATGACACACACCTCCTCTGTCTTTCAGCTCCTGGTCTGGTCTTTCCAGTGCATTCTGAGTAACCTGCTGGTGTCCCAAGTCGCTCCTGCAAAGCTGACACCCTTGGCTTTGTCCTCTGACTCACGGGGCATGGGTTCTGCCCTGTTCACGCACACGTAGCTGCCTGTGGATGTTCCCATCTGTCCCGCAGCCAACTCTCAGGCTGAGAACGCTTTAGCGTGGTGTCAGGGTTCAGAGGAGATTAGAGGGCACCCCATCTTGGTGGCACCCCTATGTTGGGTGGAAAGAGTAGAGCGGAGCTTGGGGACCCTGCAACACTGTTCCGGAAGAGCTTTGCAGGGTCAGCTGCAGGGAAGCAGATGGCGGATCAAGGGTTCTCCCAGCCCTGTGATTACCAGAGTGCCAGTGGCACCTGCACACAGAAGTCGCTCTCAGCGGCTGGGGTCCCAAGTCTGGGACTGTCGAGCCTTTTTTTCTTTTCAGCTTCTTTGTCACCCTTCAACTGTGGTCTGCAGAGGCTCTGAACTAATAGTGAGTTCTGAAAGCCTGTTGGCCAGTAACTGTGTCTCCTGGTGGTGGCTAGTAAAGAACTAAGGACTCCTTAGCAAGGGATTAGCAGCGGGAGGGTGAATTCCCCGGGCATGGAATTCCTGGCAGTGGAGGGCTGTCCTGGAGACCAGAGGCAGCAGGCAGGAACTTCCTTCACCAGAGAGGCAGTGGGATATTTATGCAAATGCCTGGAGAGAAGGCAGTCTGCTCAAAGACGCCACAGAGAACTGGGAGGACGTGGAAGTGGCTGGGGGACTTGTGCTAGCGGACTTCGTTGTTAACTATTCGAAGTGAGCCACCAAAGGCAGGAATGGGTTAGAATGCAAACCCCTTCACTGTCCTGCACCCACCCCCAGCAAGGAAGCAAACATTGTTAGAATTAGCACCAGATCTTCACCGAAAAGTCTTTAGAAGTTGGGAAACTCAACTTGAAAAGCTGCTGGCACCATCACTGCCCGTGGCAGCTGCTAGCCCCATTCCGCATACAGAGAGTAACTTCAGAAGTAAAGCTAAAACACCAAAAGCACTTTGATCTGGAATTTACTGATTGCGGCTTCACCTGTGACGTGCGAGACTCACATCATGGCTGTTTTTAGTACAAGGAATGGAAACAGCACCAAGGTGACCCGTGTTAGGCGAGCAGGCACACCAGGAGCAGCCCACAGCCTCCGCCTCCTGGGCTGCCCTCTGCCAGATGCCCAGGCCAAGCTCTTGGGGCCATGTCCCTTTCTCCTCCCCTCCTCAGAAGCCAGATGCCCTGTGTTAGGGACCAAATAGGACTTGGCTCCCCAAGTCCCTGCAGGCATTGATGCCTCAGGGCTGGTTGATGAGTTGACGCTGAGGGCTGCTGGATCAGGGTGGAGGCTCCGTGTGGCTGTGGCCTCTAGGAGGTGGGCCTGGTAGGGAGGGTTGTAGGTCACGGGCAGAGAGGCTTGTCCATGGAACGCAGCTCTCTCGGGAGAGGTGGTTACTGATGCCGAGTTTGGCATGGCCTCTACCACACTGTCTATCTGCTTTCTGGCTTACCAGAGTCCTTCCACTGTGCATGTTCTAAGTGACCAGCTACCACCTGCCGCCAGAATAAGGGGACCACATTTTACACTCCAAACCTCATGTGGTAGAAACCATCCTCCCTCCTGTCGCTCCTCTCGGGTATTTTAAAGTTAAGCCTTGCAGGATGCACCGCTTTCCTCTCTGTCCTGCAGTCGGAGCTGCCACAGAGGTGGGAGTCAGCAGGTGCCTCCTGGGAGCAGTCTGGGCACCTGTATCCAGAAAACACCCCCCGGGGGACCCTCAAATTGGTTTTCAGAGAGAGAGAGAAATCTCCCATACCTGGTTGCCTCCCAATGGAGGCAGTGACTGGGGCTCGGCATGGACCTAAGCACTTGGGCCATCTTGTGCTGCATTTCCCAAGTGCATTAGCAGAGAGCTGGATCAGAAGTGGAGCAGCTGGGACTTAAACCGGTGCCCACATAAGATGCCATCATGGCAGGCAGAAGCATAGCCTGCACAATGTTGGCCCTGGGACCCCAAAATCTTGAGTCTGTAGGTGAGCATTCTAGTGCTGTCTCTTCAGCACAAAAGCACATTGAGGAGCTGGCGTGGTGGTGTAGTGGGCTAGCCTTCCACCTATGTTCCAGCATTCTCATATTGGAACCAGTTTCAGTCTTGGCTGCTTCACTTCTGGTCCAGTTTCTTGCTTATGGTCTGGGAAAGCAACAGGGGCTGGACCAAATTCTTAGGCCTCTGCACCCAGTTTGGAGACCAGCTCCTGACTCCTGGATTTGGATAGGGCCAGCTCCGGCCATTTGCAGCCACTTGGGGAGTGAACTGGCAGATGGAAGATTGTTCTATCTGCAGCTCTGCCTTTCAAGAAAAGAGAAACAAACAAATAAATAAATAACAGGTGCTGGTATCTTAGCAATGCAGGTCCTCTGGGCAGTAAGAGAAGCAATATGGCAGGTCTAACTTGCAGTCCTGAGACACTGCAATGTTGATGGTCACAGGATCTAGTAAGAGAAGCTCCAGGGGCTGGTGTTGTGGTGCAGCATTATGAGTCCACTCACTAACTGCTCTACTTCTGAGTCTGCTCCCTGCTCGTGCATGTGGGAAATCAGCAGAGGACCAAGTGCGTGGCCCCCTGCCACCCATGTGGGAGGCCCAGGCAGAGTTCCTGGCTTCTGGCTGCACCCTGGCCCAGCCCCAGCATGTGTAGCCACATTGTGTGTGTGTGTGTGTGTGTGTGTGTGTGTGTGTGCATGCATTTGTGTTCCCTTTCTCTGTAACTAGGACTTTCAAATAAATAAAGTCTTTTAACATTTTTTTAACTTTGTTTTTAAAATTATTTACATAGTTGAGAGGACTGCAGGTCCATGTGGGCCTCCAGTTAGGGTGGGGAGGATCAAGGCATGGAGGAAGGCGGCTGGGACACATGTTTCAGTTCTTTACTTTTTATGCTCCTAGTCTGTGGGGGGTTGGGGAAGGGATGGGGACCACTCCTTGCTGTCAACCTACATCAGAACCTGGGGATGGGGGACAGTCATTTGATGATGCCTTAGAAACCCTGATGTGGGGAAGAATCCAAGAGTGTCACTTGGAAGGCTTTGATAGTTCTGGAATGTTGTTAGTTTCATTGCTCCAGGGTTGAGAAAAATCTTTTCAAGGTCTGTTGGTTGACAGAGTCCACCTTAGTTTGCATCCACAAATCCAGGAACATACTGAAAAGCTTGGCCATGAGGGTGGTCCAACCTGTTCTGCTTTCCAGTTTCTGACAAAGCAATTGAACTCCCCTGCTGGCCTAGACGAGCTGGCCGTCGTGTCCCCTGTGTGCATCTGTGCATGCTGTCCACTGCACAGGCATCAGCAACTGAAGAGGCCCAGTCCTGATACATACACTCCAAGGCTGAATCATAAGTCTTGTGATTTTCCATGTGGCCAGGATTTAGGGCTGGTAATTTATCTACTTGGGGAGTCCCCTCACCTGGGGTGATCTCAGACTTGACTCTGTGTGAGCCATCCAGTGCCGGGTCAGGTTCAGTCTGTTACCTGCACGAGCAAATGCGTATACCAGAGGATGCAGCTGCCTGATTAGTTCAGCCCCAATCCCATATATCATGTGAATTAATAAATGCTGTGGCCTATCCCAGCCAGCCCACCCCAGACCCTGTCCTTATACATGCCAGCAGGTCTGCTACCTAGCCGGGGTGACCCCCAACAGCCCCTGCCAGGCCCACCCCTAGCCCTGACTTTTGTGTGCCTGTGTGTGGTGCGGCCTGGCCCAGTCCATTCAACATCTCACCTGGCTTTCACGCATACCTATGGGCGTTACAGCTTCTTCAGTCCAACCCAAACCAGACCCAGCTCACATGTATGTTAATGTGTGTTGCTGCCTTGATCAGTTCTCCTCCAGCCCTGGGTTTCATGCTCCCCATTGGGCACTGCAGCCCAGCAGGGAGTGTCCACAGTTTCTCTACCAAGTCTATGCCAGCACCCTCAGAGGATACTGTCTTAGGTCCAGCCTAAGATGACTTGCACCCAGTCCTGACACTTGTAAGCTGGTATACAGCCCAATTCAGCTGATCCATATCCATTGTAGCTCTCTGCAGTGCTAGTAGATGTGATAACCCAGTCCAGCCTGGCCCACCCCAGTCCAAGCCCTCATGAGAATTAGTGGGTGTTACAATAAATAAGTCTGAAAACAAAATCCTGGGATTTTGTCTGTAGCCAATAAACATGGACAGCAACTGGAAGAACTTCGCTCAATTCTAGGAAGAAGCTGCAAGGAGGATTCCCAGGAGCCATCATGGGCTGCCGTGAGTAAAGAGGCCTAATGGACTCCATGTGTCAGCTTGACTGAGCCGCAGGTGCCCAGACATCTGGCTGAACAGACATGTGTCAATCCGTGGGCTCTGAGTGAAGCAGAGTGCCCTTTCTAAAGTAGATGGGCCTTGTCGCTGCAGATGACAGCCTAAACAGACCAAGAAGACCAGCCTTTCCCGAGCAGGAGAGAACTCTGTGGTGGCCAACCCATAGTGCAGGCTTCCCTGGTTCTATAGTAGGCAACCTTCAGGATATACATATTTTCCCCCAAGCCTGCTGGTCTACTCTGCAGGATTTTTTAAAAAAGGTTTATTTATTTTATTGACAAGGCAGATGTACAGAGAGGAAGATCTTTCATCCCATGATTCACTCCCCAAGTGACCGCAATGGCTGGTGCTGTGCCAATCCAAAGCCAGGAGCCAGGAACTTCTTTCTCCAGGTCTCCCACACAGGTGCAGGGTCCCAAGGCTTTGGGCTGTCCTCAACTGCTTTTCCAGATCACAAGCAGGGAGCTGGACGGGAAGTGGAGTTTCTGGGATTAGAACCGATGCCCATATGGGATCCCAGTGCGTTCAAGGTGAGGACCTTAACCATTTCGCTATGGCGCTGGGCTCTACTCTGCAGAGTTTTAACTTGTTAGTCATGTGAGTCAAATTTTTAAAAAGATTTATTTTTGTTGGAAAGGCAGATTTACAGAGAGAAGGAGATACAAAGAGAAGGATCTTCCATCCACTGATTCATTCCCCAAGTGTTTGCAATGGGCCAGAGCTGAGCTGATCCAAAGCCAAGGCTTTGAGCCATCCTCCATGGCTTTCCCAGACCCTAAGCATGAAGCTGGATGAGAAGTGGAACAGCCAGGACATGAGCCAGAGTCCATATGGAATCCCAGTGTTTGCAATGCAAGGATTTAGCCATTGAGCCATCACACTAGGCCCATATGAGCCAAATCTCTACAGTGAATCTCTTTCTGTGTGTAATACATGGCCTCTGACTTAACATTTTTACTTTACTATGCTACAAAAGTGACATATATTCAGAGGAAACTATCAGAGCTGGAATTTTGCACACTGATGCTTTTCACCATCACCATGATCCACTATCATGATACTGGTAACAGGTACAGCCACAGCTTTGGACACCACCCACACTCTGAGCTGGGAGGTGCAGTGTTTAGGTGGACTCAGTGCACTTCCCTTTATAGTTTTAACTTATAATCAGCTGACCAGGACCTAATGCCATCTTGGTCCCGGAGCATCTGCACACATGCCTGTGGGGTGTGTTTCCCTAGAGAGCTCCAGTGCATACAATATCACTCCAAGCTGTTCCCATGGTGAGATACCAACTCATTCATAACAGCACGAACCCTGCCACTCTAGTGCTATAAGTAACAATGCCTGTCCCTAGGGCCATGCAGAAAATGCATATCTAATATTTTGTAAAAGTTCTAAGAGGGAGCTACCCAACTTGAGTCTTTCCCACATTAGTCAGCTCTTTAGAATAAGCTGGAAGAAATGGGACTGAAGAGTAAAAGAAAGGGAAAAAGCAGGGCCCGGCGCCGTGGCGCAGTGGTTAAGGTCCTCGCCTTGCATGCCCGGGATCCCATATGGGCGCCGGTTCTATCCTGGTGGCCCCGCTTCCCTTCCAGCTCCCTGCCTGTGGCCCAGGAAAGCAGTGGAGGATGGCCCAAAGCTTTGGGACCCTGTACCCGCGTGGGAGACCCGGAAGAGGCTCCTGGCTTCGGATCGGCATAGCATTGGCTGTTCGCTCACTTGGGGAGTGAATCATCGGACGGAAGATCTTCCTCTCTGTCTCTCCTCTCTGTATATCCGCCTTTCCAATAAAAATAATAAAAATAAATCTTTAAAAAAAAAAGAGGAAGGGAAAAAGCAATAGAGGGTTGGACATTGAGCGCCTCGGTGAAGTCACTGCTTGGGATGGCCACAACTCACAGCGTCATCCGTGCGCTGTGGCCCAGCTCCACTTCTGAGGGTTTCCTGTTACTGTGTGCCCTGGGAGACAGCAGGTACAAGTGCAAGTATTTGGGTCCTTGCCAAGAAAACATTAAGCAAGAAGAGCATCAAACTAGCAGCCTGACACCCCCACCCCGCCTCCTCTCTGCTTGGCTGGAAGATCTGGGAAGTCTCAAGGAAGAAAATGTTGAGATGTGCTAATAGACTGCAGAAATCCCAGCAACAGGAAATGTTCCACAGACCAACAGTTAAAGGCTTAACTGATTCTAAGAGCACCAGGAATTCAGACATGATGGTGGGAACGTGGAGAGTTTTGAACTCCTGGTGAAAATAACATGTGCTGGGCTTTGGCCTGTTAGTGATAAGGATTCGCCACTGTAGGGAATGTCCTACCCGTGTACTCTGTAAGGCCTGCAGAATCCTTCGGGGTGGCTGTGCCAAGGCAACCACAGGCGGAACTTGAAATTCAATAAATCTACAGCAGGCTGATTATTGAGTTTTGTATGGCCCTTGAGTGATGCTATAAATATCCAAATGATTCTAGGTGGAAAACAAACCTCCTCACTCCTGGGAAAGGCAGGGGAACAAGGAGGGCAGCCTGCCAGCGTGCACAGGTGCACAGCCAAGACAGAGAAGAGGGACAGAGCTTGGGGTTGGGGTGGGAAGAAAGCCGGCCTCAGGTGAACAGCAGGTGCCTCTTGGGAGGAGCGGGGCATGTGACTGGATTGGATAGAAGGGGCCAAGTGTAGGGACTTTGAAGTTGAGGAGTGGATGTAGGATTTAGACAATGGGAGTGAGATATCACCAGGTACACACAGCCAGGGGAGACTGAAATACAAGAGATGAGAGTCAGCTAGTCTCCCATGTGGTCCGTTTCCTCCCATTTCCCACTAAGGATCCCCCCACCTCCCGATGTGAGCGTGGTAAGTGTTCCTCCTTCCACAGAAACATGGAGTGCCTTTGGTTCTCAGCTGGGGAGACATATTTGTTCCTACACTGATGAGTAAACCAGGTGTGCTGGAACAAAACGTGGAATATCT
Organism: Ochotona curzoniae; assembly: GCF_017591425.1. Lineage (NCBI taxonomy): Eukaryota > Metazoa > Chordata > Mammalia > Lagomorpha > Ochotonidae > Ochotona > Ochotona curzoniae. The sequence continues at coordinate 7,146,684 of NW_024467119.1, forward strand.
TCCTCCTGTCTAGTACAGGAGGTTTCCAGAGGTTTCCAAGGGACTGGCTTTGAGTTCATGTGATTTACACCCCAAGGTCTGACTCCCTGTCTTGAAAGATTCATGGCAGGTGTCTCTTTGAACAACACAGGCCTGCACTTCCTCTTCCATTTTCCCCTTCAACCTTGTGCTTCTTATGTCTACACCTGGGCTCCCACACTCACTTGTCCAACAAATATTTAACAAATGGCTATTGAAGGCCATATCCTGTAACTGAGGATGGAAATTTAGAGTTGTGCCTGCCATCTGCTCAGTTAAAAGGGGACCGTTAACACGTAACAACTGAATGCAAACAAGGTGTGAGAAGTATGATACCATGCAGCAGGAAACAGATAGAAAAGCATAAATTCCACCTGCAGAAGCTAAAGAAATGTTGCAATGAGTGTGGAGGGCTGGTTTGGCATTTACTTGCTAGATAAGGTTGAGGGAGTGCTGGGGTCCGTGCAGTAGGTGTGGATGACATGAAGGTGTGAAGAGAACAGCTCCCTGCTTGGCAGGGCCTGGGGAGCTGCTGGGCAGGACCCAGCGATTTCTCTCTGACCATCTTGACACAGTCTCACCCCCTGTTTGCATGGACACTCAAGTACCCCACTAAGAATTCTGTAAGCTATTGAGGCATTGTTTGCCCCTGTGAGATGGCTTTGGCAACTACTGTGAGCTTAAGAGTTAATGTTATTGATAATGTCTTAGTGAGTGGGCCTTTAACTGCGCACAGGAGTACAATTAAACCCATGCCATTTCTGGACACCTTATTGTGTGCCTACCCATTGCCCTGAAATCGGGCCCAGACATATAGCATGCCTTCTGGGAAATGGCTTAACAAGAATCTTACAAACTAATGGAAGTGATGGGAGTAAGAGCTGAAACTGCTATGGCAAAAATATAGTTGCTGTGACCTTAAAGGTTAGTCTGTCCTTGCAACTCTTTAGAGCATAGAAAATGTAGTTGCTTTGGCCACTTTCATAATCTTTTAACTAGAGGAAATACAGGGCGATTTTATTAACATCATAGAGATATATACTTTTGATTATTGTTTGATTGTTTATGAGGTTGTAGAGGCTGCAGTTGTAGGGGGATTTAATGTTTGAAACTTTTTGTCTTAGATCTTTATGTTTTTTTCCCTTTTGATCTATTTCTCCCATTAAGTGACAAGTTGTGAAAATAAAATGTAGTAGGAATGTTTCACTGATTAGTAGGTAACCATCTGTGCCTTGGCCTTGGAGTTCAGGCTGTCACCTACTGGCTACATCTGAAGAATGAATAACGGCTTGCTTTAAAGAAACTGATTATAGTAACTTACAGAATTATCTTTAAGAGCACCTGGTTGACCATGAAGTAAAAATTAATTGAACATCTGTGCATGCTGTCTTAGTTCTAAAGTAAAAGGTAAAAAATCAAACATTTGTGCAGAAGTTTGTGATGTGTCTAAGAAAATAAAAAGAACAGCTTCTTCTTGAAAAAGAAAGCAAGCAAGAAGCAAGGAGGCAGAAAAAACACAACAAGTGTCTGTGTCTTTCTTTATCACTGACTCCACGCACCCTTCCCGAGCTCCGAACTCAGCTGGAGCTGGACTCCGGCAAGGGAGAACTTTCTAGGCAAAATAAGAGAGCTAGCCACAGCCTGGCTGGTCATGTGGCTAGAACAGAGGTAGCTAGAGATGATCTGATTCATGAAAGGCTGCCAGCATCAAGTTCATGAATGTGGATTTGACCCTGGGCACGACAGCCTTCTAACCACAGCCTTGGAGGCAGGACTGTGTCATTCACCAGTGACAAACATGACACTGGCACAGAAGAAAGCAGAAAGCAGAGCAGGAAAGTCAAGGTGAAGGCTGAGTCAGCAACTCTGGTTGAAGACGGTGCAAGCTGAACATGAGCATATGGCAGAGCTGATGGGGAAGGAGGAAGGGGAGGGTCAAGTCTATGAGACTTGGTGAGAATAGAGGAGGTGGGAGGAGGTTAGGAGGTAAGAATGTGGCTGGCCGACATGTTCTGTCAGCATGGGAAATATGGGAGAAACAGAAGATCTGGGCAAGGCGGGACAGGGGTGAGGCAGAAGAAATGAGTTAAAGTTTGATCATTTTGGGCTGGACGCGTCTGTAGACTGTGCAGACAGCGTGGCCAGGGATCAGCGGGATGTCCAGCCTGACACTCGAGCTGTGGAGTTTGGATCCCTGTAGTGATTAAAAGTCATGGAACCTGGAGCCTCACAGACAGAGCGAGGGGAGAAGGAGAGGAACTAGGATAACATTGTGGGGAACAAGCCTTAAAGGGGTATGTGATGAAAAGTCACCCCTTGAAGATGGGGGAGCAATTAGATATGGGTGTGGGTGATCACCCCAGTGGCTGAGATACACACCTCTCATATCAGAGTTCCTGGGGCCACTGCCCAGCTCTGGCTCTTCACTCCAGCTTCCTGTTCATGCGGGGTGTGATGGCTCAAGCTGTTGGGTTCTTGTCTCCACGTTGGAGGACCTGGACTGAGTTCCTTGCTCTAGCCCGGCTTCAGTCCTTAGAAGCCATTGGGGAGTGAGCCAGGGAGTAGGAGTGCTCTCTGTCTCCTTCTGTCTCTCTGCTTCTCAAATAAACTCAGCAACAACAACAGCAAATAATAATAATAATAATATGGAAACTCATCTAGGAGAACAGATGCCTTTCCTCTTTAATCCAGTGTACCCACACTCCATTAGAAAAATGTCTGGCTCATAACTGTGGCATGAGTAAATAAACAAATGAGGAGTCTGCTGCTGTAGAGATAAGCAGCAATTTCCAGAAGGTACACACACATGCTGTGGGAGGTCTGGGATGCCAGATGAGCACTGCGTGTTCCCAGGCCACTGTGTGCTTGCAACAGGGGGCATGAGAACAGCCCCCACCCCACTGCCAAGGACTCAGGTCTGTCTTCCTGTATGCTGGAGTGTGGTTTCCCCAGCTGCTCCCATGGCGGCTCTCAGCACAAGCCCTCTATCTCAACGTCCTACTCTGCCCTCCTCTCACCACTGTCCAAGCCCATAGCTTGGTCCAGGCTCCAAATGAGTCACCTGTTGCTGGGTGACAAAACAATTCTTGAGAACAGCTCAAGTATATTATTGTACAACTTCTGGAGTAAGGAATCTCAGGCAGGTTTAGTGGGCAGCTCTATTTCAGGCTCTTTCACAAGCTGCAACTGAGCACTCAACTGAGGCAGGATCCATTCCTACTCACCCTGTGGTGGTTGGAAAGATGGATTCCTCTTGCGCTATTGGGAACAGAACCTCAATTCCTTCTGGGCTCTTGACTATGACCTACTCCCAGATCCTTGCCACATTGGCCTTGCCAACAGGAATCTGGCCCTGTGAAAGTGGCGGGAGAGAGGGTCTGCCAACAAGAGTGAGGGAGAACCTCCAGAACCCTGGACATCACCATCGCTGCATCCTTTATGTCATACCAGTCACCAGCCCCAGACCACACATAAGGGGAGTGGATCACACCAGGGCATGAATGCTGACAAGTGGGAGTTGCAGAGCCATCTGGTGGGTCTTCCTGCCACACCTGCCTGGAACTTCCTCGTCTCCCCAAACTGAAAACCTCCTGAGCTGAGGGTAATTCCTCACAGACAGGTGCTGCCACCATCTAGGCTGAACCAAGGCAGAAAAACCTGGTGCTCCTAAGTTCTATCTGAATGACAGCTGCGGAATCCAGAGCACTGGTTCCCTGGCTGGCTTCCTGTGAGCTGTAGATGAGCCTTTTTCTCTATTCACTCTCTTGCACTTTGCCTTCCCTCTGAAGTGCACACCCAAGTTGCAGATGGGGCAGCTGAGTCCCAGAGAAGGAAGTGTCTGTGCAGAATGACACGGCTGTTGTATTAAGTTTTCACAAAACACCTGACAAAAGCTACTTGGGAAGGAAGGAAGTTAGTTCAACTGACAGTCTGGGAGGCTCACAACCCAAGATCGGGGGCCCTGTGGTGAGGCTGCAGCATGGAGAAGGGACTACATGAAGAACCAGGAGCCAGACGATCAGGGAACCTGCTCACTCCCCACGCCCACGTGTCTCGTGATAAAGTCACTGTGATTCCATCATGGGAGCCACTTCATCCCACTGTTTCCCAAACGCCCCACCCTGAGACATCACAACTGGATTAATTCTCTACAAAATATAAAATTTTGAGGCCCAAACTCCTAATACATAAGCCTCCAAGGGGACACCCAAACTAACATCCAAAGCTTGGTACCTGTTAAATGGTACAGTGGGATATGGGGTCTAAGAGTTTGAGGCCAGAAACCTAGGCTGTGACACAGCCAGTTAAGCCACTACTTGTGATATCAGCTTCTGGTCCCTGCTAATGTTCCCAGGAAAGGAGCAGGAGATGACCTAGATTCTTGAGTTCCTGTCTCTCACATGGGAGATAAAGATGGAGTTCCTGGCTCCCGGCTTCAGTTGGCCCCGCCCTGGTTCTTGTGAGCATTTTGGGAGTAAGCCAGAAAATGAAATCTCTCTCTTTCTGTGTGTGACTCTGTATTGTAAATAAAATAAATCTTAAAAAAGAATTTTATTCCAGAATTCCTCATGTCAACTGTTATGCTACTTAATAGCCCAAACATAAACTGTGACGTGATCTTGTCTAATCTGGCACCGTGTGACACTAAAACAAACATTGAAGACATAGTTGAGCAACCAAAGCAACATTCTAGCATTTAATCGGCATGAAAAGATGTTCAATTCACACCCTATAGGGGTGTATTTTGAATCATAGAGCTTCTTGTTTGCCAACTTGTCCGTATGAATGCTCCCTGGAACCTAGTCCCAGTGATTTGCTTTGTTCTCTCCCCCTACTTCTTTCTCAGCTTGTTACTATACATTGTACCTATCTTCCAGGTTTAGTATTTCATGTGTCCAGTGAGCCTGTGGCCTCAACTGCGTGTGTGTGTGTATGTGTGTGTGTGTGTGTGTGTGTTTCTCCCTCTCTCTCTCTGCTTCTTGTAAGAAAAGCAGAACCAGTGTGTCAGGCATTTTCTGTTATCAAAACTAAGTACCCAAGGCTGGATTCTTTATTCAGCTCCCAGTTTGAAGGCTGAAGGCCCAGTATCAGGCAGCTCCATCCTCTTGACCTCTGGTAAGGGACCTGTTGGCTTGCTCCCACGTGGTGGGAGCAAGACAGGAGGCCAGAGACACTTGGGTGCAGATTGCATCTTTATTTACTTGTGTAATAATTATTTTAAAGGCAGAGTTTCAGAGAGAAAAGGAGACACACATAGACCTACCACTCTTCCATCTGCTGGCTGGCTCCCCAAACAGCCACAACAGTCAGGGTTGGAGCAGGCTGGAGCCAGGAGCCTGGGATGCCATGTCAGTCTCCCATGTGGGTGGCAGGGGTTCAAGCCCTTGGGCCATCATCTGCTGCTTTCCCAGGCCATTATCAGGAAACTGGATCAGATGTGGAATAGCCAAGTCTCCAAGCAGTGCCCATTCGGGATGCTAGTATTGCAGACAGCAACCCAACCTGCTGTACTGCAATGCCAGCCAGACATGCTGCTCTTATAACAACTGCTCTCACGGGAACAAACCAGGGTCCCACCGGACCACATTAATCCTTTCAGAGGGTGGGGCTCCGAGCCGCACCACTGGCTTGCCCCAGGCTCCACCTCTGAAAGCACCTACCACCTCACTGCCACAATGGGGACTAAGACCATATAGACCTTTGGGGACACACACTCAAACCAAATCAAACCCCTAACAACTGGCAAAGAGAGTTCCTTCTAGAGAGTGAGGGAAAGGGAGAACCTCAACAGGTCAAGACAGAGTCTCTTTAGCTGGCGGGGATTGGGGAAGGGAAAAGGCATTGACGCGGAAGCTGTTTCTCCTTGGCTCAGTAAGCATCCAGCAGCCACACTTCATTTTCACTCAGTGTGAAACAGGGAAACCGATTCTTGAATCCCATGGTAGCCTCAGTGTGACCTCCGACCTCTTCCTGCTGCCAGCATGCTTGCTCATCATCTCCTCCCTGATCTGCTTCACTTCCCTTCCACATTACGTAGCCCCCTCCCTATCTCTCTCCACCTCCATCCACTCCACACACCACTGTCAGTGTCCCACCTGCCGATCTGATCATACCACTTCCACACTCAAAACCTCTCACAGGACCCCATTTCCCTACATGCCCTTCACCTGGAATTCAAGACCTCAAAGACTTTTTCCCAGACATATTCTTCTTGTGGGTCACAGGTCGCTCGAAAATTGAAAACTCACTGATCATTATGCACTCTCTGCCTCTAGGCCTCTTATCCTTGTCGTTTCTACTTCTAGAAACTTCCATTTGCCTCTGCTCCCCTCCCTTCTACTTGAGAAATCTAAGGCTTGCCTGGGACGCCTGCTCCTTTGAGATGCATCCCAGCCAACTGTGCTGTCTCCCCGTTTTTGTTTCCTGTATAATTCACGCCATCTTCCTGCCAAGGAATTCTTCTTACTATTCTATCCAGTTCCACTCATTTATTAGAAAATACGTTCTTGGGCCTGGCGTGGTGGCCTAGCAACTAAAGTCCTCACCTTGAATGCGCCGGGATCCCATATAGGCACTGGTTCTAATCCCGGCAGCTCTACTTCCCATCCAGCTCCCTGCTTGTAGCCTGGGAAAGCAGTTGAGGATGGCCCAAAGCCTTGGGACCCTGCACCTGTGTGGGAGACCTGGAGGAAATTCGTGGCTCCTGGCTTTGGATCGGCATAGCACTGGCCATTGCGGTCACTTGAGGAGTGAATCATCGGATGGAAAATCTTCCTCTCTGTCTCTCCTCCTCTCTGTATATCTGACTTTCCAATAAAAATAAATTTTAAAAGAAAATACATCCTTAGCGACAAGGGCTGTTTTTTTGCTCAAATTTGAATTTCCTTGCCATGTCCAGAAGACTTCTGTGTGTTAACTATTCAATAAGTAACAACTGATTTGGAATGAAGGTTACAGGGCTCATGGCTCTCGCTTTGTCATCTGATTTATCGGCTCACATCTTCTGCTGGGATGGGTGGAGATGGTGCAAGATACATTCCTTTGAAGAGGGAGGATCTGAGGGTAGGCACGGGATTGGCCCTTGACCTGGGCACTCATGGTCAGGAGCATTCCGCAGCTTGGAAGTCACCAGAGTATTTTGTCTCTGGGTGTTGCCTAGCGAGCAACGACTTGAGCCAGTCTGACCTCATGTTTTTCAACCTTGTCACCTGCCACTGTCACAGGGAATGTGACACAGGGCATGTCAAGCAGAAGGAACAGTTGCATCAGTTCAAGTTGACCAATATCTACTCAACACCCACCATTGCCCTGATGTGATGGATAGGAAAAAGGAGACTCCTGGGTTAGCAGATCGTAGAGGTAGTAGCTCGACAAGGCTACTCTCAGAGAAAAATGGAATGAGAAGCCAACTTTATTTTGATGCAAAAACTTGAAGTCTGAAGTGGCTTCAGAAAAGCATATTCTATGAAGAAACTGTAGATTTCAAAATTTCTTTCCCTTCCATGTCGGGTAGAATTTTTGAAGTGTCTGGTGTGACTTGAATCCGTGCTTAGAAGCACTAAGTCTGCCTTCCCAACATGATTTTTTCCTTCTCAAGTAGACTCTTCAGTAACTCTTGTACAGAGGGCTTGGGGTGAAGAAGTGAATGCCGCCAGCAATCTTGACTTCCTGTTCTCCTGGAGACCCCGCCCTGCCTGGGCTAATCTCTCCCTGGATTTTTCTCTACCCACAATACTCACACACCAGACTCCTTATGGGTGGAAACACTGTTTATTTAAACAACACCCCTTCCCTTGGTTCTGTGTGTTTTATCTGTTTCTGGTCTGTGTTTTCTCAGGTCTCATTATGTCCTTTGCGGAACAGGTAATGCACATAAGTAAATGAAAAATGTCTGCACTGCTGGCATGTGCGCACAGTAATAGAATGGTGAGCATGTGGAGTCCCCAAGGATGTCTCACCCCATTTTCATCGTGTTTCAGAGAGATGCTCTGGGATACATTGCGCTCCTCCACTCTGATGCCCTTGTCACATGGAGATTTCTGGAATGTTCCCTCCAAAGAATGGATTCTCCAGCTAATAGAAGTTCAGGTTCTCATTGGACTTCTTACACATGGCTGACTGGTAGAATGTCAAGTAGCCATGCCAGATGGAAAAGGGTATGTCAGTTTCTTGAGAGATGACTCAGAGATATAGCGATCACACACCTGGATGGTTAGCTACAAGAACCAGAAGCAGACTGGCATACCTGGATCTGTAGTAGCATGATCCGCAAGGGCCAAAAGACGAAGCAACCTGAGCGCCCAGAACAGAGAGCAAAATCTGGAAGGCGCATCCAACCAGCTGGATACTGGCTGTCACTCAGCTAGACAAAGGCCATTCTTGCGTATGCTGTAAAGTGGATGAACCTTATGGACATAACACTAGGGGAAATAAGCCATGCACAAAAGGTGGGTACTGCATGAATCCACTTGGATAGGGTACCCAGTCAAATTCATAGAAAGACATGGCAGAAGGCAGGAGGAAGGAATGAAGAATTACTGATGAATGGATATTGAACCTCAATTTTAGAGGTTGGAAATTTCTGAAAATAAATGGTAGTGGTGATGGTTACATTTGATGTAAATGTGCCTTTAAGGAAAAAAAGATGTTGATTTATTTGAATGTCAGAATGGGAGAGATAGTGTGACAGACACAGAGAAAGAAAGATCTTCCATCACAGACTCACTTTCCAAATGGCCACAGCAGCCAAAGCTAGGCCAGTTTGGGTCTCCCACTTGGGTACAAGAGTCTAAAAACTTGAGCCGGCTTCCTTTGCTTTCTCAGGCCCATTACCAGAGAGCTGGATCAGAAGTGGAACAGCTGGTGGAACAGTGGTACCTCAGGATCTGCAAACCAGTCCTTCATCAGGGGTGCCAACATCGTAAGCCATGGCTTCAATCTGCTGTGCCACAATTGCCAGCTCCCTACAACCAAAAAGATGGTTAATTTTGTATCACAGATATTTTATCCCATTGAAACAAACTTGTATTTCACATTTTTCTGGAAAAAGAACCTAAGTTCCAAGGTGCAGAGGCTTGTCCAAGGCCAACGAGCAAAGTAGCATGGTTGGAACTTGAACCCAGCACTACTGGCCAGCAAGTGCCAATTTCCTTGAAGATGGTCCCAGCTCCCTCAGGGGAGACCCTAGGGGGTGCTCCGGTGCCCTCTCCCTCTGGCATCACAAAGTGTTTCCACACTGGCCTTGCTGTCTTCATTCGGCTTTCCTCTTTGACCATCTAAGGAGCCAAGGTCCCCAGTGCAGGGAGTTCTGGTGGCAAATGAGATATTGAGATGTACATGGGAGGTTTCCAGTGGCCCCCACCTCCCTTGGCTCCACGGGACGGGTTCATTCCCGGCACCCGGTTGGGTTGGCAGCTGCTGCCAGGGCTTTGTTTTCCCGACTCTCCTGGGCTCACTTGGTGTCTTTCCTGGATGCCCCTGGCTGTCGGCCCTCTGGAACTTTGCCAGCCTGCCCGGCTGGGGCCTTCATGGCTGCAGGCATGTATCCTGACAAGCTCAGAGGGCATGTCCTGTCCAGCCCGAGAGAGGGCACACCCTTGGGAAACAGTTGCTGCCATACCTGCACGAGCATCTGCTCCCGCGGCACTCAGTGCACTCCAGGGGAGGCTGAAGGAGCCCCGTGGCGACCTTTCTTTCTTTCGTGTAAATGCTCCCTCCACCCCTGGGTTCTGTAAGTCAGGGGGCAGAGTGAGCCAGCAAGCGGCTGCAGACAAGACGCCTGGCGACCGTGGAGTTCCAGGGAGGGACAGGAGGGTGTTATCAGGGAAAGGTGGAGGAGGGTGGGAGCAGTGAGAAGGACCCTGCCAATACGGTGGTTAGAATGGGCCGAGAAACCGCTGCCTGCAACACAGGCATCCCATCTGGGTGCAGATTTGAGTCCTAGCTGCTCCTCTTCCCATCCAGCCAGCTCCTTCATACCTGGGAAGGCAGCCCAAGGGCTGTGGCTTCTGTCACCCGCATGGGAGACCCAAGTGGACTTCCAGGCTCCTGGCTCTGGCCTGGCCTGGCACTGATTGCCATGGTCATGGTCATTTGGGAAGTAGAACAACAAATGGAAGATTTCTCTCCCATTCTCAGAAGGAAAAAACAAAACAAAAACAAAGGGTTAAGCAAGTAGAACTAGTCTGTGGCCAGGATGAACCTGAGAGCCAGGAGCAGCGCCAAGGGTTGGGACAAAAGGGAGCTGGCTGGTGAATAGCCCCATGGGCTGGAGAGGTGCAAGGTAGGGACTGGCATCTCGGGACAGAGGTGGCAGGCTCCAGCGATCAGGAGCCCACCCAGTACGCATCTGCGGGGTTACACACACACACACACACACACAGAGTGAGGAGAATGGGAGAGCACAGGGCACCAAACTCCAAACCTTAAGAAGATTGACATAGCTGTGCCAGTGGCGGTCTCTCGTCAGTCTACTCTGCTGGGTGTGTAGAATATCATACACATGAAAACACACAAGGAAAATGCAGTCCTCCATCAACAAACGATTACCTTCACAAGGATGCAACCAGGTCTTCGGCTTCAAAAAAAATTTTTTTAAACTATTTTATTGAAAAGGCAGAGTTACAGAGAGAAGGAGAGACAGAAAGATCTTCCATCTGCTGGTTCACTCCTCAGATGGCCACAATGGTCAGAACTGAGCCCATTTAAAACCAAGAGCCAGCAGCCCTTTTCGGGTCATCCTTTGACTTTCGCCCTAAGGATCACAGGAAACCACTGAGGATCGCAGCTATGATGGACTGATTATAAACAGACCCCCCACCTCCTCCACAGAGTCCTCTCTGTCTTTCTCTGCCTTCCTGTGGCTGGGCAGAAATCCCAGAGGCCTGGAACACTCCTGAGGGTAACACCACAGCCCCAAGTTTCCACACTGTTGAATGCTGTTAGGGATCAAAACTCAACACTAAGACTGCTCCTGCCCACCAAGGCGTGGCCAGGCCCTAGGAGAGTCGCAGAGCGCATGGCCGGCATCTGCCAAGTGCACAGGGCCTGCAGCCCCTGGAAACCCAGGTGTGTGTCTCCTTGTGTGAGCAGAGGGAAGTCGCATGCTTTCAGTCTGTGAGAACTACCCATCTCCCCTGTTTTCCCCCTTACACCAAAGCCACAATTAGCCTTCATTAAGGGTCCTCCCCCATCCCAAGCCCCACCCCCTCCTACACAGAACAACACAACTCACTCCCTACCTACCACTCAGGGAGCTGGAAGCTGTTGTGCGTGGACCTTTTGGATGAAGCCACCATCATGGCAATCTGCCTGTTTCCTGGATGCAGCCACAGGCCTGGGGAAACAGGGAGTGTCTGGAAGAGTCCTGGGACAAATGGAGTGAGAAAGGTGGGAGTCCTGTCCACTGAGTATCTCTCTCTCTTTCTCTCCACACACACACACACACACACACACACACACACACACACACACACAGAGTTTTTTTCTCTCCAATTTCTGGACTCTTGCCCAGTTCCAGTTCTAGTCTATGTATCCTTTCAAGGCCATGTCCGCCCCTGTCCTCCTTGGTCCCTTTAGCGATGTTCTGGACCTTGAAATCAATTGACCTTTATAGCAGATGGGGTCTGCATGTAGCATTGGCGCATTGCTCCTCCCAGGAGTAAACGGGGCCCTCAGCTGAAGTTCCCTGGTCCTAACACAACTGGCTTCTCAAGTCCCTGTGCAAGGCTCTGTCCTCCATGCTCAGTACAACCCCTGTTGGGATAAGCTCTGAATCAAGGCTGCAGCCCTCTCAGCTGGGACTTCCTCCAGCTGTTGCCTTTCCCCAGGGACTGACCTCTATCCTCCATAGCCACAGCGACAGCCATGACACCTGGACTGAGGACACCAGGAGCCTGTAACCTGGCAGGTGTTTGTACTGCTTGGCAACATCAGTGGCCCACACCACTCAGCACATTGGAATCCCTTGATTCAAATGTGTAATCCACTGGGTGACTTCAGACACCACTGTTGAAACTGCTGTCAGGGCTACAGCCCTGCAGGTGGCTGCCTTCACCAACCTGCACCTTCTGTGGCTGATGGTCATTTCAAGTCACACGCCTTGGTGAGTGCCCACAGACTCCTACACAATTCCTGGACCACAGTGCTTTGCACTGAATCTCCTATCTTTTCATCATTTCAAACATATTTCTAGTTTCCCAACAAAAGTGTACAGCAGTGTATTTTGGCCAGGCTGGGGGGGCTCCCTTATCTTTAATTTTATGCCCACGCAGACCCTAAACCACTGTGATACCCAGTACGTAGAAGCCGGATGTCATTGTGGTCACCATTACAGAGTCATTGCCAGTGTCTTGGAACACCAGACTCCTGCACTCAGTGAGCATTTGGGGCAGCTCAACTGAACCATGTGACTCAACCTTTCTTGGGTTAACCTGTATGGAAGCAAGAAACACCAGACCAGCAACAAGCCTGACATGGTAAGAGGAACCCTGAGGACATTTCCAGAAAGCAGCAGCCCTGGTGCTACCACTGAGAAACGAGGCCAGTGGAGGGGTGACAAAGAGGGCAGGGAGGAGAGCAGGCTCTGGGCTGTCCACTGCTGAAGGGCACAGGGGCACAGGGGCACAGGAGGCATGACTGAACTTGGCCCTGGGAGCACTGGGAGAAGAGACGCCCACCTGTATTAGGCCTCCTGCTTCTTCCCCTGCAGCAGAGACAAGCAGGCAGCCTGCACTGGCAATGGACAGTCCCCCACTCCCGCCCACAGACACCCCAGTTCTGCACCTGCAGAAAGAAGAGGTTCCTGACCCATCTCACACACAAAGTGAGTGACATCCCAAAGGCTTGGATGACTAGGCAGCAGGACCTGGTCACAGTCCTGGAGTTGGCACGGTCCCTGCCAGCCTTCTTCCAGAGGACAGCAGGGCTAGGGAAGCCTTGCCTTTCCCCATGCCCATGCTGCACAGTCCCCATGGTCAGCCACGGGGACATGAAGGCAGTACAATAAAGCGAGGTTTTCTTCATGAGCTTTGGATAAGCCAGAGAATTTTCCTTGGTTTGAAGCCAGCCTTCTGGCTTTAAAAATAAACTCTTCTATTATTTTTAACTTGAGATATGCTTTAAGTTTTTTTTTTTTTAATTGAAAGAGAAATCTACTCATGGGAAAACGAGCGGAGCCAATAACATGGGTGAAAAGTGCTATCCTGTATTAACTTGCACTTCTCTGAGAATGAACTTCAGAAGCTTTTCTGTGAGCTGCTGCCTCACATTGCGTATCTGCTTTTCTGTGGGTGGCACTTTTCTCACTGTTCTGCGAGAGTTCTCTATGTCTGCAGGAAATCAGCATTTTTCCCTATTTTCAATTTTCTGATTTAAAAATTTTTTTTCATTGTCCTTTTATTTGATTAAGACTGATACCACTCACTGGTGTGCGCTGTGGCTTAGTTGAAGTGATCCCAAAGAATCGCTATCAGACCCGGCTCCTGTGAGTGCCAGCAGGTGCTGTGTCCTCCTGGCTCCTGTGCATGCGGGCAGGAGCTTTGCCTGACCCAAGGAGGCCCTCTGGATCCCTCCCCGCAACTTCTGATGTGACCTGACTCAGCTGCCTCAATGACCTGTGGGTGCAGTGGCTGGTCCGTGAAATCTGCCAGAAATCAGAAAGCCCTCAGTGGCTCCATGTTGACTTGTCCCCATTCCCCCAGCCTCTACCCATGTATGTCCCCCAACATGATTGTGGCAGTAACGATGACAGCGGGTGGCACTGGCTGGCATGCACCCAACAGTGGCATGGCAGGTAAGTTCTCCATTTCTTTCCATCTAGATCTTTGAGGAAAAAAAAGAAAAAATAAAATAGGTAACGAGGCTGGCATAGTTAGCACAGAGCAGGCATTAACCAGATCCAGAATGCCCATCACTCTTCGGTTGCTTTTCTCCTAGGAGTGTAACGCTCACTTAGGTACAACGCAACCTAGGCAGTTGACCACAGCTGGGGTTAGGCTCATTTCTGAATGCCGTTTTCTGAATCATTGGTTTGCTCCATAGAGACCTTGTTATTAACAGGGCTTGTGAGAAAATCAAAGAAAAAAAAAAACAAGATGAATTTACAATCAAAAAGTCAAATCACACAACTGGATTGAACCCATTTTTAGCAGGAACTGGCAGGCACCAGCAGGATGTGAGACAGGGAAACTCCTCTCTGGGGATGACGGTTTGCTTGTTGCTCTCTCCCAGCTTTGTGCAGTCTCATTCTAGATGGGCATGGCAGCCAGTGGGGTTTTGGTGCTGGTAGAGACAGCTGAGTTTTATACAGAAACACAGTGGAAGACTGTGGTGCCTCACAATAGCAACCAGAGCCCGAGGGACTCAGGTAACAGGGAATACTGCAGTCAGGAGGGCTCAAAGATCTTCCACCTCCCTCAACTCTTGGGTCTCAGCCATTCGCTGCTTTACACCTGACTTCAAAACAGAGGTGTGAGAAAGGTTTGACCCTAGAGAGAGGAGAGGAGAGAGTGGGTGGGGGAGAAACTTGACCCAGTGAGAGCTGAGCCTAGCAGGAGGGCCCTAGAGTACAAGTTGAAAAGTTGGGTGGGGCCCAGTCCCGCTCCACCTGCCAATCTGCCCTGTGAGCATCGCCCTTACCCATCCTTAGATCAGCGAGGCCACCCCATCTTGGGCTGTGAACCTGCAGACCCACACGCTGGAATAAACTTTCTTCTTTCGTAGGCAGCCTTTCTCAGGGAAAGGCATGGGAGGAGGAGACTTCTCGTTCTGTTTCTCTTTGTGCTAAAGGGAGAGCAAGAAGTCTGTTTTTCAAACTCTTCTTTGTTTGACAAATATTAGCATTTTTTTTGAGATGCAATGTAACATTGTAATTCATCCAACTCACTCTTTGGTAAAATAAAGCAAATCACAGACTGTCTTGTTGAAGGTCTACTTATTATGTATTTGAAAGACAGAGTTACAGGGAAAGAAGGAGAGAGAATCCTCCATCTGTTGATTCAGTCTCCAGGGCTTGCCCAGGCTGAAGCCAGGAGCCAGCAACTTCATCCAGGTCTTCCCACGGGAGTGGCAGGGACCTGAACACTTCGGGTGTCTTCTCCTGCTTGTCCAGGCTGATTAGCAGGGATCTGGATGGGAAGTGGGGCAAATGGGACTCAATCTGGCACTCTGACATGGGATTCTGGCATTGCAGGTGACAACCCATTGTGCCCAAGGCTGACCCCCAAATCACAGACTATTTGTGCACTGGAGAGAGAATGAAAGCGTATTTGAACTAGTGGCTCAATTTCAAACATAAAAGACATAGCAGATGGCAAGAATTTGTTCATTTTTAATCATGTCAGGTTTACATGATCTTAGGAATATTTAAAATTCACAGTTGCTGGTGAAGAGAAAGTAATCTGAGAAGAGCTGACAATTCCAACATGACCATGTTTATCCCACAATTCTTGGTACCTAAAGCATCAGCTCGCCGTGAACGCACTCTGTCATCTCCTACACCGGCTTTAAAGGATTCGGATATGTACATCAGAGTGACCTGAGACACCTGCACTTCCTGTTCCTGCCAAAATTCCATGACCCAGCTATAGAGGAATTCCACCTTGTCTTTATAAGCTGGAGCTAGCTCATGTAGGTTTCTCTGTTCTTCACTTTCAACAACAGAAACTTGAAAACCATTCCGTTTGATGGGCGACGCACCAGGCCTGGGCACCGGGCCAGGATCATGGCTCAGTGTGGGAAGAGAAGCCTGGCTCTCTTTCCAGGCTCCACACCCCATCTTCTCCCCAGCTCCCCAGGTCGGCGGGGGGTCACACCCTGCTCCATTGCCCTTGTGGCCCCGTCCTTTTGGGCATCGACAGCTTAACTGAGTCTGATTTCCTTGCAAAGCAAATATACTTATTCACAGTCAGTACATCTCTTTTAAATGAGCCTTGATTCAAAAAAAAATTTTTTTATTGGAAAATATTTTACTGGAGGACTGGATAGCACTGTAAAATCTGTCCCTGTTTTGCTAGATATGAATATCTAAATGTCCCTCACAAGAAACAAATTGGGGCCTGTGTTGTATAAATTTTTAAAAATGCTGTTTGTTTTGTATGCATAATAGGTACTGATACACAAAAAAAGAACAACCTACACTCTTACAATGTGGATTAAAAACTTCCTTGAGCTATAATATAAAAAAAGAAAGTTCCAGAAAACAATATGTATAACAATAAAGAAAAAATTTAGAACTCCTTTGTGAGTGTCAAAGGTCTCCAAATATGCTGAGCAAAAGAAGCCATATTCTTAAATGACATAAGGTTGATGGACTGCTGAAGTCGAAGACCAAGCTTACCCCATTCATATAAACACTTCAGAAGTGCAATGTTGACCGTCAGAGTGGGGTGGGTTCCATGTGCAGTGGGTATGCCATGTGGGAAGGCTGCACCTTGTGCCATGGGGTCTGGGTTTCTGCCCTGGTTCCTCTCTGGAGACCAGCTTCTTGCTAACAGGAGGCAAGAGGTGATGGCTCAAGTGGTTGGGATGTTGCCCCCTCCCACGTAGGAGACCCAAATGGAGTTTCTGCCTCAGCCCCAGCAGAAAGCGAATCCCAGATGTGAGACAACTTTGTGTGTCTGCTCCTTTCAAATCAAGGTTTAAGTGGTTATTAAAGATTGAGTGTTATTAAATATTTACTTATTTATTTGAAAGGCAGAGTTATAGAGAAAGTGAGGGAAAGAGAAATTCATCTTCCAGCTTCTCCAGGTGACCGCAAAGGCCAGGGTCACACTGCCTTGAAGCCAGGAGCCAGAGCTCCATCCACGTGAGTTCATGGACCACCAGGAGCCAGAGCTCCATCCACGTGAGTTCATGGACCATCATCTGCTGTTTTCCCAAATGCCAGGAGCTGAATGAAGTGGATTAGCCAGGACTCGAATCGGTGATCCTATGGGATGTTGGCATTGAAAAGTAGCAACTTAACCCACTGCACTAAAGAGCTAGACCCTCAGACAAATTCTAAGGTAAAGAAATAAGCATCCAAAGAGTGGAGAAGCTTGAAGGAAGCTAGGGCTTGGATGTCACCTTGTCGCTGAACTGTACTGCTAGGGCCCAGAGCGGCATGGCCAGAGCTGGCACTTGTCAAGGCTTCACCTCCCTCCTTCAGGCACCTTGGTCCCTGGGGCTGCTTTGGGATGGGAATGGCAGCCCCAGACCCCAGCTGTCCCACTCTCAAAGAGTGCCAATGGCTATGGTGTCTCCACTCAGCTGGAGCTCTGGTGGCATAACTGGCCAGTGCCCAGGACACACAGCAAGTCCAGGCAGAGGGGGCTGAGGTGTGGACTGTGGAGTGTGGGGGCAGGGCTGGCAGGTGCTGGACAAGTCCTGACATTGCTGTTGAGCTCTGAGCTGGTGTCCTCTAGCGAGACGGCAGACCCCGAGCTCTGGAACTTGTCATCACTGTGTTTGCCCCTTTCCCCGTGGCCTGTACCCCTGCCTTCCTGCCTGCTACAGTCCCTTTGGGACCCCTGGGGGCGGGAGAGTCCCGCTGGCAGGGCAGAGGGGAGATGGCTCCCCGGAGCCTTGGCACGGAAGCAGGAGGGTGTGAGGAGGCTGGATGAGGAAGGGTCAGAGGTCACCTGCAGCCTGACTGCTCAGGAGAAGCAGGAGGCAGTAGCCGCCCCCTCCCCCGGACTGGCTATTCTTTCTGGGAGCTTCTTCAGCACCTCAAGGGCTCCCCCCCCTTCTTTCTATTCTTTTCTTTTATTTTTTTTTTTAATATGGTTGTTTGTTTTTGGGGTTCTGGCTTCCTGCAGTTGGTTTCTGTCAGACCAGTTTGTAAAACAAGCACTTTGGAAAAAAATACCAGAGGACAGGAAGAAAATAAAACAGTAGCGCTTACAGAAGAGTGCTTGTGTGTGTGTGTTTACATAACTCGAATTTTAGCTGCTACTCAGGGTTCTGGGCCAAGAATCCCAGGAACTTCAAGAGAGAGGTGTGGGGCTGGGGTGGCACTGGTGGTATAATAGGTTGATCTTCTACCTGTGGCACCAGCATGCCATAGGGGGGCACCTGGCTGCCCCACTTCCCAGCCAGCTCCCTGCTTACGGCTAGAAAGCAGCAGAGGATGATTCAAGTCCTTGGGCCCTTGCACCCACATTGGAGGCCTGTAAGAAGCTCCTGGTTTCAGCCTGGCCCCGCCCTTGCCCTGGTGACCATTTGAGGAATGAACCAGTAGAGGAAAGATCTCAAAACGCAGAAGGTGAACCAACAGAGGACTCCTCCCAGAAACTTCTGTCAGTCAAGGTGCCTGAAGGGCTGAGAGTCAGCGAGCAGGTGCGTTGCATCCTAACAAATCGACCAAATCAACGTGGATGGAAGAACTGTCAACATTTTACATACAGGCAGGAGTCACCGGGGGAGGTCCCAGGCTCCCACACCTACTGGGGCAGAGGGAAGGTCTAAGTGAGATGTGCAAAGAAAGTGTTGCCTCCAGCTCCCCACTGGGTTGGGAATAAGCTGCCTCTGACCCACCTGAGCTTGCTGGCCACTCTGCAGGCGGTGACTGTGTGGAGGGGTACCCCTCTGGGGTAAACGTCTGTGGGTGCGTTCATATACTCCCTGTTGCTGCAACACATTGCCTGGGCCTGGGTGCTTTACACAAAACAGAGATTGTTCATTTCCTCTTCTGGTGGGCAGAGGTTCAAAGGTTGGTGCCCATATGCTGGGGTTGGTCCCCTGGCTGGGGCACAGCACAGTGAGCTAAGTTGCCACTTAAAGATGCCAGCAGCCCTCTGTGGGATGTATGCTTCAGTCCCGGCTGCTCAGCCTCTGATTCAGCTTCATGTTAATGTGCCCGACGAAGCAGCAGATGAGCAAGTACTAGGAGGGCTCTGGCCATCTGTGCAGGAGACCAGATGGAGCTCCAGATCTCTCTCAGTCCCATGTGCACCTTTACAGATCATCTTTGACCAGCTCTTCTGCTGCTTTTTGCTAGAAAAGCCATCTGCCTCAGATGTGTGTTAAGCTTCTGTCGCCGAAGAAGGATGGGACAGTAGTCCAGGCCTGGGGACTGCAGGCTCTGACAGAGAAGAAAGCACCTGCCTGACATTTCCCAGCTTTGGGCCACACCTGTGAGGGATGGAGAAGGGATGGAGAAGTCCCTTAGCACTGTCTCTGTCCTCTCTGGATTCAAGCTATTTATTCAAGAAAGGAAGCTTGAGCTCATTCCTAAGAATGTGCAGGTGCCTGCCTCTTATTGCCATAAACAGAGCCTGGGTTAGCTTGTGACTTCTGGCCACGCTGCAGGACTTCCAGAGGGGCGGACCCGACGCCGGGCCTCCCTACACAGGTCTCCCTGACTAGGGCTCGACAGGCCAAGCCACCATCTCAGGGGCCTCACTGGACCCACACACAGGAGCTCCACCTGCCACCCTCTGTACCTTTGGTCTGATTTCTTGTGCTAGAATGGCTCTCTGAAAATTCCTGGCACACTTTTTTAAAAAGGTTTATTGATTTGAAAGACAGAATTAGATTGGGGTGAGGAGAGATCTTCCATCTGCTGGTTCATTTCCCATACGGCCTCAGTGGACAGAAGTTGGGTCGCTCCAAAGCGGAAAGCCAGGAGCTTCTTGGGGGTCTCCCACATGGGTGCAGGGACCCATCTTTGGCTGCTTTCCTGCAGCTGGATCAGAAAATGAAGCAGCCAGAACTCACAGGATGCCAATGTTGCAGGTGGCAGCTTAACCTTCTACGCCACAGTGCCAGCCCCTCGCTCTGCCTTTCAATGAAAGAAATAACTTTTCAAGTGCAAACTTACAGAATTTGAGATATCTTCAAATGCTAGGTCTAATAAGGGTTCATATGTAGAATATATTGAAAGTTCTATGACAATGCAAAGAAGATACAAGTTAAAAATGGATAAAGGATTCCAATGGCTTTTGAAGGGACACAGTGGTCAGCAAGCACGTGAAAAGATGTTCAATGACACAAGCCATTGGGGAAATGCAATCCAACCAAAACAAGATGCCACTTCACTCCCACTGGAGTGGCAGCAACAGGATGTGCTTTCTTTGATGCTGTCTCTCTCTTAAACTCTAAAAACATAACTCAGGACCTTATCTGCAGGGATCTAGCTCATTCCTCGGTGTTTGGAGCACGAAGCTTCCAGTTTGCAAGTGCATCCTGTGGCAGGTACTTCCAGGGCCCTTCTGGAAAGAAACACTTAGTCCCCCAGTGGCTGCAAAGTGGCCAGAAGACAGCCCTAAGCCACGAGACCTCTTGAGCATCCCTTCTTAGAGGTAACCAAACTCAGTCTTAAATTAGTCACCAGATATGTTAAACTCTCCAGGCAGGTATGGCTTGCTTCATCCACGCACCTCTCTCCATTGCTAGGATCTGTTTGCACGATTTCAGCAGTGTCTAATGACGACTATGGCTCCGAATTATTCCGGTCATAAAGCACAATATTGATGTCTTTGCAAAGGGAGGGCCTAATCCTAATGGAGTTTCTTCTTGACAAGTGACCATAAATAGAGGTGATGAAGAACTGCTAAAACACCACTTATAAATAATTCAGCACACTTGGAAACTGAGTACCGTGGAAATGATGCAGGCCAAAATGACAAATCACTGACCTGCGTGTTGTGTCAGCGCAACTGTATGACCAGTCCCAGCCTCCTCAGGGCTTCTCAGAGTCCTCCTTCCATGGCGGCCTGGCAGTTTGTGGTCCACTCAGATTTCCTCGGGTGGGTCAGCTACATCTGAGCTGGGCGAAGGAGGAAGGGGACGGGGAGGGAGAAATCCTTGCACCAAGAAGCGCTATCACAGAAAAGAATAAAGTCAATAAAACAGAAAATACTAAGCACTTATATTACCACCAAGAAGAGTGTTTTGAATTTGTGTCAATATTTTCTAAAAACAGGCAAATTTGAGAAGCAGCAGAGCTTTAAAAAAAAATGGTAGTGTGAATTTCTCACATTTTAAGATGTGAGCAGAGACTGGCACTCTGGTGTAGTGGGTACCTATGGCACCGGCATCCTATATGGATGCCAGCTTGTTCCAATCCAGCTCCCTGCTAATGCTCCTGAGGAAACAGCAGAGGATGGGCCTGAAACTGCATGGGAGACCCAGAAGAAGCTACTGGCTTCAGATCAGCTGTGCTCCAGCCGCTGCGGCCATTTGTGGGGGGGGTGGATGGAAGATCTTTCTCTCTTTCTCCTCTCTTTCTCTGTAGCTCTGCCTTTCAAATAAAGAAATAAATCTTTTAAAAAGAAAATGAGATGTGAGTGATAGGGGCAGCATTTCAGTGTCATACTAAGATGCTGCTTGGGATGGCTAGGGTGTGCTTGGTTCAAGTCCTAGCTCTGCCCTCCGGTACAGCTTCCTGCTAACATGCCTGCTAGGAGCCAAGCAATGTCACACAGTGGCAAGACCAGAAGGAGTTCAGGCTCCTGGATTTGCACCGTCCAGATCTGGCTGTTGTGGCCATTTGGAGAGTGAACCAGTAGATGGAAGATCTCTCTCATTCTGTCTCTCCTCTCTCTTTTACTCTGCCATTCAAATAAAAATTCAAAAATCTTTCACTTTAAAAAAAGGAGGTGAGCATTGGTGTTACTAAAACACAGCTATTTGTTTTCAGGCTGTGAATGACATTGATGTGGGTGTCTGTGTGCTAATGGTCATTTAAAACTCACCTTTTCAGAGGCTGTAGCCAGGGATCAAGGCATTGAAGACTTACTTTTGTTTATCAGACCAGAGTGAAGTTAACACATGTTAAAAGCTAGTAATTTTGGAAATGATAGAAAAAAAATATGATGAGAAAGGGAATGCCCCGTATCCCTAAGACTTCAAAGGAAACCCTGTAGACATCACTTCACTCACCTGGAAAACAACCCTGCTAATTATATTGCACGTAGTACATGTAATTATGCCATTATGTGAACTCCTTTCTCAGTGGTTTGTTTTAGGGAAAGGGGATTCAGGTCTGGGGAGAATCGTGCAGCTCAGAGGCTGCATTTTGTTCCTACTAATGTGTCCAGTGGATTGTGACTGCCTAGAACCCAGGACAGCATTGTCCTCTTCTATTATGGCTCCGTGTCGTGACCCTCTTGGCCACTTTGGGGTCTCTGTGTCGACATCTCTTTGACTGGGTACCTCCTTAGTTTTGCGTTTTGGTCCTTCCATAGTCTTCTTTTCTCTGGGTGCTGTTTGTTCTTTGATGATCAAGTTTGCTTTCGTGTGCCTCCATCTACCACCATAATCAGCAATTTCTGGCTCTTAATCCCTAATACTCACCTCTCTCCTGTCCGTGGGGGCTTCCAAAAGGGGCTTCTTTGGAGTGCCTTGGGTTCATCACAGCCAATGCTCAGCCTTTGTCTTCCCCCGACCACTGCTGTTCTTCATCTCTCCCCATCTCCAAGCTGAGAACTCAGATGTTGGAGAATGACAGCGAGAGTCCCTTCTCAACTGCAGCTTCTATGTCCAGTCAAATCCTGACCCTCAGCCCTGGAAGCCTTGCGTTTCCTTCATAGTTGTCACCATTTTTCCTGTGAACAAAACACCAGACTCCTTTACTGGTTTCCCTGACTTCAGACACTGTCTCTGGCCACCCATCCACCACAAAGCCACCCCCCTCACAAAGCAGGACTTTGTAGTTCAGTCAACTGGTCAAGCTCAGGGGTTCCTGGACCAGGACCACATGACTCAGCTCCTTTATACCAAAACTGCCTCTCCTTCACCAATTTCTTATGGCTCCAAGACCTTTCTTGCTGCATTTTAATCTCTAGAAATGCCAAACTCTTCGCAACTCCTCTATATAGGTTAGGACTCCCAGTCCTAATGTGCTATCCTCTCTGCTCTACTCCAGTGCCCACCTGGTGATGCTACTGGCCTGGTCCTCAATCACCATGACCTCCCTTCCTTGTGGGACTCTTGACTCTCCGTGCTGCTCCATTATCCTCCTTCACACCCACGAACAATCCCAATGGTGAGGTGAGATCCTGTTTTGATGGACACAATGATACTTTTCTCTTTGATGTCAAGCTGTAACTTGCAGATAGGAAGTGAAAAATCTTGGAGTATGTAGTGCCGTGTGTAGCTTTGTGTGGCTACACAAAAAGTGGAGCATCTCCAGTGCCACAGAGGGTACTCTGGTGCCCCCTCCCCAGAAGGCACCCCCTATAGGAAACATGTGTCTGACCTATATCACTCTAAATTAGTTCAACCCGCATTCGCGCATCATATAAACAGAATTGTGTATATGCGACCATATCATGTGGATGCCCAGTTCCTTTTGCACTACACTGTGTCCAAAAATTGTGTCTATATTGTAACATCCAATCTTCAAAGTTTCTGGGTAGGGGCCATCACTGTGACATGAAAGGTAAAGCCACTGCCTGTGGCAGACTTTTGAGCACCAGAAGATGAGATCTCAAATAATTTAAGGCACTGAAGTATTTCAATTGTGAATGAATTTGGAAGAATGCAGAAGCATGTAAGAATGAGTTTCTGGCCATTGCCTCCACAGTCCCGCCCCAGCCCAGTGCACACTGGCAGAGGGACAGGGTATACTCCACCAAGGGTGGACAGGGCTGGGGGCAGTCTGGCACACTTCACAAGGAGGGCTGTGTGTTACCTGGGAAAAGGGGAAGAGCATGGAGACACATTGCAATGGGGAACATTGAGGGCTTGTTTGGCTTGTATGAAATGATTTCTTAGGGCTTCCACGAACCAAGCTAAAGCATTGCAGGTAATTGAGGCAACAGAGATGGGGGACAAGAGAGAGGAATCTGGAGGATTTCTCAGGGTCAGGCAAAGGCACCCATCAGCATGCACGAGAACTGGGTCTGGGGGCAAACTGGCCCGGGCTAGGTTGCCACACCTGCTGGTGCTTCTAAGAGCCTTCTATGGGGGCAGGCCTGGGAGAGGTTTTTTAGGGTCACCCCAACTAGGCTGCATCACCCATCAGCGCATGAAAAGCTGGGCTGGGGGCAGGCTGGGAAGGTCTGGAGGCTGGGCTGTAACACTTGCCAGCACGTGCAAGAACTGGGGTTTGGGGTGGGCCTAGTAGGGGTTCCTTCAGGGTCCTCCCAACTATGCTGTGCAAAAACTTGCACCTGGGGAGGCTGTAGTACCCATTGGGTCTTGAGAGTTGGGACTGGGCTTAGGGCCTGGCACCAGTAGAGGTGTGTTGGTTGTTACGGGGGAAGGGCTTAGGCCAATCCTGCATCCACATGGAGTATATGAGAGCCAGATAGGTAGATCTCCCAGGGAAGGCTTCTTAGGGGGTTCCCCCACTGGAATATTACACATGATCCTGAACCTCAAGGAAAATCACGTGGAGATGTGGTCTGATCCCAGAGCAATGCTGCAGAACTGCCCTACTTCAGTTGTTGAATCCCATGCAACAGAGAACATGCCCAGCTGGGCATGAAAGACAAGAAAGCCAGCAAATCTAAGCTAAAAGAGGACCTTGAATACCTCCTCAAAGGATGGAAGGAAGGACAAATTGAACAACACTCCAGGCCAGGCTCTACAACAACCACCTGGGTCTGTGGACACACTGAGACAGATAAAGACAGCCAACAGGCCTTAGAAATTCTCACCTCTGGTGCAAGGAAGCCAACAACTTCTCAGGGCAATCAAGACCACTGACACAAGTAGTACCTCCAGAACGTTCTTCCCCATATGGGGCCTCAAAGGCAAAATCAAATAACCAGCTAACCATCTGTGTCCTGGGGGCACTGGTGTGATAGCACCACACCTCCTGCAGCTCCCCACCGCCCCACACATAAGAGGGAAAACTGAACTAATAACCTCACTCACCTTCCCTCACACCCAACCCTCCCCATCCTGGTTGGGGGCTCCCTCCCCTTTGTAATAAATACTAAGACAAGCAAACAAAAGACTAAGTTCTTGTTCCAGGGAAGGAAGGATCCTCCAGTGAGGCTGGGAAGCAAGGCCACTCCTCACAGATCCGTGCCCCTCACGGAGTCTGGAGGTGCACTGCGGAGAGGGGAGGGAGGAACAATAAGCACTCCAGGTTACTTGGGGTCTCTGCAAGATGGAGGTGGGGTGCTGTTCTGAAGCATCAGCTATGAGGTCCTCCCTATGCAGCATACAATGGGCATAAGGACTAAGTGGTTAACAGTGTGTTGAAGCTTAGGGCACCAGGGACAGTCTTCACTGTTGTATCCACAGCCTTCAAGCCTGGTGAGCCAGCAGGTGTCACCTGCTTCCTGAGAGAGGTACAGAGGACACCACGAGAGCAGATGAGCCTAAGGAAGACTCGGGATTGCAAAGAAGCAACACAGCAGCTAACAAGCACCCAGGCCTGTTGAATAGAGATCTGACAGGAGAGGCTACAATCAGGAGATCCCAGGCAGGGAGAGAAGATGAGATACCCAAGGCCTGGGTGACGGGCTCCAGACCCCCGCCCCACGGCAGCATGTGCAACTGTCACCCTCAGAACCGAGACATGACCACAGGTAATAGGAGACAGAAGAAGCTGGACTGGCTGAGAAAGCCCGATGGGCTAAGGTCTCTTTGCTGACACCAAGGGCAGGTAGACTGCCATTCCAAAATCAAGTTTGCTTGCACCTGCAGTAACACATGCTTTATTTTGACGCATCCCCTGAAACGTATCCTGAAACATGTTCGGGCTGCAGCAGCTTCCTCCTGCTCCCCGTGAGCCTACAGTCTCCCATGGTAGGAGCCTTGTCACTGTAGTCTTGCCCTCTGTAGTGTGAGATTTTGGAGATCCAAGCAGCTTCTTGCAAACCATCCCCCACTGACACTGTGAGGGGCTACTGGGCTAAACCTTTACCCCAGGGAATTTATTCTTTGTGAAAATGGGAGCACATTTGAGCAAGGAAACACTTTCATTCACTGTCATCCTTTTGTCCCAGGATGGTGACTGAGAAAGCAGAAAATGTTTTCCAAAAGAGTAGGCAGAAGGTGGAGAGGTGGGATGCAGCAGGTGCCTGGAGGTTGGGAAGGGCTCCTTGAGGAGAGTGGACACAGGAGGGAGACGCCTGGGGCAGAGTCTCCTGCCTGGCAGTTGGACCCAGGGCTTGTTGGGTCTGTACAGGAAGTGATGGGCCTGAGGGTCTGGGAAGCATCCAAGGAGACAAGCAAAGAGGTGTCCCTTCCCCTGAAGGTCCAGGATCAGTCATTGGTGGCAGTGTTGTGACTGGGGAGGTGGAGGGTGTCTTGGGAAAGGAGTGCCTAGATGGGCATGGCAGATTCAACCCCCAAGGCCTGGGCCAACTCATCAGATCACTCCCTGGGCTTGTGAGGCAGAGAACTGTGTCATTATGAGACCACAGCACAGCTTTAAGCTGGCTTGAAGGAGGGAGATGGCAGCTGCCTGGAGCGGGGAGATAAGGCCAATTTGTTGGAGCCAAATGGACCAGGAGGAGGGGAGTGTCTGGGCAGCTTTAGTCTGGCCAGCCCTGGCTGTTGTGGGCATCTGGGGAAAAAGTCTGTAGATGGAAGATCTGTGTGTGTGTGTGTGTGTGTGTGTGTGTGTGTGTGTGTGTGTGTGTGTGTGTGTCTTGCTCTCTCTCTCTTCCAGGAAACAAATCTTTAAAAAAAATCAAATCAAGACAGTGAAAACATCAACAATTCACCAGGATGATGCTTGCTCACTGCCTCTGGCACAGTGAGAATCTGTCTCATGGTTTCGTGTTTAGTGCCTTGTACAGTCTAGCTCTTTCTTGGGGTTCAGTGGTGACCTACTCCAAAGCATCGGCCAAAAGCCTCCCTGTTGTCTCGCAGGCTGCTTTTCACAGCAGCAGCACACTCGGTGATGCTATGATGCAAGCCATCCTCACAAAGGAGGCAGAGAGAACACGAGAGGCAGATCTTCCCTCCTGGCTGCAGGCCATGCCCCATCTTTCCCCCATCCCTACTCCTAACCCCTCCTGTCTCCTGCCACTCCTCTCTTGCTGTTGAAATTAGGGCTAGGTGAGTGCAATTAATAAAATTTGTACCCTCTTAAAAAAAGGAGGAGACACAGCTGTCCCCAGCCTAACATTACCTCTCCCCTGTCCTGACAATCCTTGGTGGGTACTATGATCTAGTCCTGCTAGGTAGGCCCACAGCCCTAACATTAGTGTGCACTGGTGGGTGGTGGTCAGCGGTGGGCCGTGCTAACTAGCCCAGCTCAGGTCTCCCAAATGGGTGGGGTCCTTGAGCTTCCCTCCTCCAAACCATTCTGTCTCAGCTCCCTTGTTACCTGCCAGTACAGTGACCTTGTTGATGGAAGACCCCTGAGAAGTCATTCCTCATCTACAACCTACTCCCTCAGTGACTGCACACACATCCCTCCCACATATCCCCATATCTCCTTCTCTGAACAATTCAGTCCCTGCACCCAGGAGCTCGTGGGTCCCCCAGCCTGGCCTTTCCAAACCCAGTCCTCTCTGGGTGGTGTGCTGGGCCAGAGCTCTGCCCACCCTCCAGGGACCCAAGCTTCTGGTAGATGTACTGGCCATGGACCCTACCTGTCTGCTCACCCAGGACACAACCATGTTCACAGTTCCCCAAGCTTGGTTCACCAGCAAACCACACCACCTCACTAACTTAGGCCTCTTCTTTCTCCATTCCACTGGGGATCAAGCACATGCGGGAATTCCCAGATCCCTCCGCCCACCTGGGCATGAACTCCCATGCTCCCACACACTCTTGCTGGCACCATCCCCCAGGCCCCCTGCAAGTTTGCATCCCCAGGCCCCTATAAGCCCACTCGTGTTGGTGGGAGTTAGACGCTCACGCCAGTGATGGCCAGACGCTTGCACTGGCTAGGAGCTTCTGCCCACCGGTTCTTTCTCCAAATGACCACAATGGTCAAGATCAGGCCAGGCTGAAGCCAGGAGCCTAGAACTCCATATAGGTCTTCTACGTAGGTGGCAGGGATCCCGGGATTTGAGCCATCATCTGCTGCTTTCCTGGGTACATTAGTAGGGAGCTGGATCAAAAAAATGGAGCAGCAGGGACTTGAACCAGGGCCCTTATGGCATGCTTGTGTCGCAGGTGTTGGCTTAATGTGCTGCACCACAATGCCAACCCCATTCTCAAGACTTTGTTTTTAAACAAAGCAATAAAATGTTTTATTCTTCAGTTGCCCTGTCTGCGCATTTACCACTAGAGAGTGCACAGAAAGCTATGGACACGTAACACTACAAAGAAGCATTACATTAGAAATGCATTATTTTGGGCCTGGTGCGATAGCGTAGTGGTTAAGGTCTTCATCTTGAACACGCTGGGATCCCATATAGGTGCCAGTTCTAACCCAGCAATGCCACTTCCCATCCAACTCCCTGCTTGTGGCCTGGGGAAGCAGTCGAAGAAGGCCCAGAGCACTGGGACTCTGCATCCGCGTGGGAGACCTGGAAAGAAGTCCTGGCTCCTGGCTTTGGATCAGCATAGCACCGGACGTTGCGCTCAGTTGGGGAGTGAACCATCAGACAGAAGATTTTCCTGTCTCTTCCTCTCGGTACATCTGCCTTTCCAATAAAAATAAATAAATCTTAAAAAAAAAAAAAGAAAGAAATGCATTATTTTCTGCAAGTCCAATTGGTAAGAATGTCAACATGCGAATCTCAAGAAAAAGACTGGAAGGATTAGGGGTGGAAGAAAGCAAAACACTTGGCAGGATGGGCAGGCCCAAGGGAGTGTTACCCCGGCCAGCAGCAGAGGTACAGCAGTGGCCGATCTGCCGGCCCGCGCTCGGCCACACCGCCACTGGAGACCACCTTAACCCAGCTGTGCATCTCCTCGGGACTACCGGCCTTCGGAGAAATTTCCCGCTGTTTTCATTTTCTTGCATGTCAAGAAAACCACAGATGCAGTTCGATTCACATTAGGCATCTCTGCGCTGGAACATCACACGGCCTCGGCTCGGAGTGCCCCGCGCCGCTGCGGCTCCGGCTTCTCCAGGCGCGCAGCTCCCGGACGGCGCCCACCGCTGAAGTGTGAAATGGTCGCTCCTCTACCTTGTGGCCAGGGTCAAATGCCGAAGAGTGAAACACACATATGTAGTCGCTCAGAAGACGGAAGGGAGAGAGGACCAGGTGGTCGTGCCCAAGCCCATGTGAACCCAGGCTTCGTTTCCCTGCACGCCTCTCCTCCGTATCCTTCCCGCTACCCATCCTTTCACTACCCCGGGCGACCCCTGGCCCGGGATGGGTCTGCTGCTTTCCTCCACTGCGCGCTGAGGCCTATGTCGTCCCGTTCACTGTGGATGCGTCCTGCACCTCCTTATCCTGAACCACTCCAGAGCAACACTGCTTTTGTAAAGTCCTCCCAGCTACACCTCAGCCCTGCTGACGCATTTCCCATTCCTTTCGTCTCCATCCCCAGAGCCACCTTAGAATGGAAGGTCAGTTTGACCAGTAGGCACTTAGTAGCATCGTCCCTATCACCTGCTCTGGCCAGTGTGCACATGTGCCGTGTTCAACTTTACACCACTTGTTTGTTTTCCTGAAGTAGATGTGGCTTATCAGGAATGGGAACCTGCGTGTTTTCCCCCACAGGAAGTCAGCAAGTGTCTGTTGATTTCTACTGGGTTGACCAGTTCCTGCCAAAGAAATCAGTATCATGAGTTATGTCTGTTTTTTTAAAAAATATTTTATTGGCAAGGCAGATTTATAGAGCGAAAGACAGAAAGCAAGATCTTCCATCGACTGGTTCACTCCAAATGGCTGCAACAGCTGAAGTTGAGCTGATCTGAAGCCAGGAGCCAGGAGTTTGTTCTACATCTCCCATGTGGGTGCAGGGTCCCAAGGCTTTGGGCTATCCTCTGCTGCTTTCCCAGGCCACAGCAGGGAGCTGGATGGGAAGTGGAGCAGCTGGGGCAAGAACTGGCACCCATATGGGATCCTAGCACTAACAAGGTGAAGATTAAGCCATTGAATCAATGTTTCAGGCCCGTTATATCTGGTGTTTAAAGCTTGGTTCTCCTGTCGAAGTAGTTAGAAACAATTTTAAACTTCTTCCAGAGACCAAAGGGTTCCTGGGAAAGAATCCCTTTGAAATGAATATTGAAGATGGGTCACACACATTGGAATCTGTCGCCTACCCTAACTTACCAGGCTATTGCAACACCTCACTCCCACGGTGCTCCACCCAGGGTTTCAAACTGAACACTTGCCCAATGCAATTTTCACATCAATTGCTCCTGCGCCCTATAAAGTTCCAACAGGTGGTCGCCTAAACCGGTTTCATTATCATCTCAGCATGGTGAATGGCTGTTTGCAAACCACCTGCGGTGATTATATGTTAGCTAGCGCTGTGGAGGTGGTTCCCGCAGTACCAGCTCTGCGTGACACGGAAAGAGAGAAGCTGGCTAGGTTTTCGCCAGCAGAAGCCAAGGAGGGAAACTGTGGGTGGCAAGCACATGCTGTCCAGCCCCATCCGAGAAAGCCAGGGCAACATGCAGTGTTTGTTAGAGCATTTACCACGCCAGGACGGTGAGAGTCTCACACTGGCGTATTTATAAGACAACATTAGCAAAGTGCATGTGGTGTGCCGGATGCTGGTCTTTGCTTCGGGTAAGTGGGGAGCTTGTCTCATCTGACCTTTCGATGACAGGTGCCATCTTACACGTTCATTTTACGCATGAAGAAACTGAAGCACTCAGTAATCAAGGAAGTTGCCAGTCTGAGAAGAGGCCAAGTTGGAAATTGAACGCAAAAGATAAGGCTCCAGGGTTCATGAGGCTTTTATATACCTACATTATTATAAATACAAATTATATAAATATATTTAAAAGTTTATTCATATATATATTTCTATATATAATTATTTAGATTTATTCGAAAGAGTGACAGAGAGGGAGAACCAGAGTGGAATAGACCTCCTGCTGGTTCCCTGCCCACATGGTCACCACAGCCGGATTTCAGGCTGGGGAGCCAGGATCCAACCTGGCACTCTGCCATAAGAAGTGGGTGTTGCATGTGGCTGCACCCCACGCGCTACAACGTTCATACTGAAATGCAGGCTGAGTAGAACATAACCGCGGTAATGCACAGAGCCTAGTCCTGTCCCTGGAATAAGGGAGATGTTCCACAGGTATTTATTACAGAGCAGGCAAATGAATTTCACATTCAGAGTCTGAGATTTTCTCAGGCTGAAAGCATGGTCACATTTGCAAAACATTCAATACACCCTGTGCGAAGATGCCTCTGGCTCTGAGGTCAGATGTTTCGTCACAGCTCCCATACGATTTTTGATTGATAATTCTGGTTCTGTGCTCTGTAAGCCACCTTCACATTGATTGTTCTCAGCTCTGTAAATCTTAGTAGCAGCAATGGTGTGCTTTGAATAGCGGTTATCAAACTCTAGGCACTGGGAGCATATCTGTGTGCAATGTGAACAGCTTTGAAGTCAGAACAGCCTTGGAATTACGCATTATATGTAGCTTCGACTTGGAGTCAAAATCAGACAGAGGATCTGAGAGGGAGCATGGGGGTTCTTCTCAGATCTCTTAGTACAGGATGCAAAAAATGCTCTTGGGGTGGGCACTGGGGACAGCTGTTAAGTCAGCCAGCGGGACACCCGCATCCCATACCGGAGTGCCTGGGTTCCAGTCTCAGCTGTGCCCAGTTGCAGCTTCCTGCTCATGCACACCCTGGGAGGCTGCAGCGATGCCCTGAGTATCCGCTCCCTGCTAGTTCAGGTGGGAGACTTGCAGTTCTTGGTTCCTGGCTTCAGCCTGGCCCAGCCCGGATGTCTTGGGTGTGTGGGGAGCGAACCAGTGACCAGAAGATCTCTGCTCATTCCCCCTCTCTCTCTTCGTACCCCCCCCTTCCCGTCTTTCAAATACAGTGAAAATAAATAATGATTCTTTTTAAAAAAGAACGAGGGCCTGGCGGTGTGGCCTAGCGGCTAAAGTCCTTGCCTTGAACGCGCCGGGATCCCATGTAGGCACTGGTTCTAATCCCGGCAGCTCCACTTCCCACCCAGCTCCCTGCTTGTGGCCTGGGAAAGCAGTCGAGGACGGCCCAAAGTCTTGGGACCCAGCACCCGTGTGGGAGACCTGGAAGAAGTTCCTGGATCCCAGCTTTGGCTCGGCATAGCATCGGCCGTGGCACTCACTTGAGGAGTGAATCATGGGACGGAAGATCTTCCTCTCTGTCTCTCCTCCTCTCTGTATATCTGACTTTCCAATAAATAAATAAATCTCTAAAAAATAATAATAAAATAAAAAAGAACGAGCCTTCATGACCTCTTTCCCTTTAGGCACAATATTGATTACAAAAAGCAGAACACATGACAGCACCCCTAGTGTGCATCCAGGATGGAAAACCACACGACACGAAGCACCTGTAGCAGGTTGCTCTGCATGGCCCGACTCGGGCACTGCGTGAAAACACAGGGCGTATGACGGCAGCTTGTCCTGTGATGAGCCAAGGACTCCTCCACGCCTCCAGCCACACTGACAAGGAGGACTGTGTCACACAGCCGCCGCTGGCTCCACATGCAAGGATGATGACGAAAGCCAAGTGGCTCCTCAGGGCCTCGTTCCACACTCTGCAACCGACACTCCCGCCCTGCCACACTACGCCCGCGTTGGGACCCTTGGCCAGCAGCCGGATCCATGTTGGGGTCCTTCAGCAGAGGATGGCTCAAGTCCTCGGGGCCCTGCAGCGCTGTGGGAGGCCTGACTCCATCTCTTCTGCTCTCTGTGTAACTCTGCCTTTCAAATAAAAACAAATATTTCAAAACAAGTTTTAAATTTTTCCTCCAAACTTGATTTTTAAAAAATTTGTATTGGGAAGTCAAGTCTACAGAGAGAAGAAACAGAAAGATCTTCTGTCCATTGGCTCACTCCCCAAGTGGCCACAATGGCTGGAGCTGAGCTGATCTGAAGCTAGGAGCCAGGAGCTGCTTCTGTGTCTCCCATGCGGGTGCAGGGTCCCAAGGTCTTGGGCTGTCCTCAACTGCTTTCCCAGTCTACAAGCAGCGAACTGGATGGGAAGTGGATCAGCTGGGACTTGAACCGGCACTCACATGGGATTCCGGTACATGCAAGGCAAGGATTTAGTCACTAGACTATGGTTCTAGGCCTCCAAACTTACTTTTTAAACAACCAACTTTCCTGGACACTAATTCTGCTTCACCTAAGAAAGGCATTAACCTGGAGCTGGTGTTGTAGCAGAGCAAGTTAAGCCACTACCTGCAGTGTCTGACTCCCACATGAGTGTCAGCTCTACTCTCAGCTGATTCTTTTACAATCCAACTCTCTGCTAATGCAGAAGATGGCCCAAATTCCTGATTCTCTGCACACACGTGCAAGACCAGGGAGGAGTTCCTGGCTCCTGGCTTCTACCCTGCTCAGCACTGGTAGTTGTGCCAATCTGGGGAGAAGTTCGCTCTTTTTCACTGTAGCTGCCTTTGAAGTAAATAAATGCACTCAACAACAGCAGCAGCAACAACAACAAGTTTATGCGAGAGAGGCAGTAATCCCTGCACAGAGACTCTGTCAAACACCTCCCATCAGGTCCCAGACCCCAACTCTGCAACTTGGAGACCAAGTTTCAGCTCAGGTTGTGGAGGGAATAAGCACATCACAAACCAGGATAGAAGGGATAGAAGCTTCCTGATGAAGCCACCCCTCAGAGCCACCCAGAGCCTCCCCTCAGGGCCGCGCAGGCAGCCCGGGAGCACCTGCTGTAAACGCCCATTTCACAGGACAGCCGGTCCAGGAGCCCTTCCTCCCCCAGATCCCGCCCCGGAGGCAGCACTGTCGCTGTCGGCTCCTAACTCCGGCGTTACCCCAGTTGGGCCCCCGGTTCACGGCTGGCCACAGAAGTGAGGCACTGAGGACATCAGAGGGCCAGAAGCAGGACCCTAAGACCACTAGCTCCCTGCCAGCCGGCTGAGCCATGAGCTTTCTGGGGAACCACTGCCCCCTTGTGTCGCACACCTGGAGTCAGGGCGCCATCCAGACATCTCTAGAATTGCAATTTCCTCTTCTCCACCCCACCTGATGTTTACCAAGGCATATTTTATTATAATTAGCAAAATTACGTATACTTCTTGGAGAACATACTTGCACAATTAATTATGTTACTAATCTGAGGTATTTCCTCCAGCAAATTTTTTCAAGTTTTGTTTTTCATGATGTTTATGTAGCTGAGAAGGATGCATGCCCATGTGGACCGCTGGTAAGGGTGGGAATAGGGAAAAGTGGATGAGACCATTGCTTCCAATTTTCCCTTTCTTCTTCTTCCTGTGTCTAGGGGAAGGGGGGAGATAAGGGGAGAAGCCACAAACCAGCATCCTAACTACATCAGTACCGGAGGATGGGAGACAGCCACCCATGTCATCCCAGGTGTGGAACATGCTGAGGATACTGTTCAAGTAGGTTCCATAGTCCTGAAATGCTGCTAATTTCATTCCTCCAAGGAGTTTCCTTGAGAAAATCCTTCTAAGTGCCATTAGCTGATGCAGTCCATCTTATAGTCTCCATTCACCCAGATACGTGCTGTCAACCCTTGGCTGGGAGAACTGTCCACTTTGTTCTGTCCTCCATCCTCTGCTGTGGGACTAGATGTCCTATGCAGGCCCCAGTGGACTGCCATATCCCCCATGTGCATCTGGGCATGCTGTCTACTGCAGCATCTTCAGCAACTGAGGCCCAGTTCCAACACATGCACTTCACAGTCAAATCAGAGATCCTGTGATTCTCCCTGTGGCTGGAGTTCTGAGTCAAATGGCCCACTTGGGGGTTTTCCCCAAAGAAACCTCAAAGAAGTGACCCCAGACTGACTCCTGTGTGTTTGCCAGTATGGAGTCTGACTCAGTCTGTCACCCACATCAGCCAATACACATACTAGTGGTTGCAGTTGTTGGATCAGTTCTGACTCCAGCCCCATCTCTTACGCAAATCAATGGGTGCTGCAACCCAACCCAATTTTACCCACTGCACACTCGGCTCTCACGCACAGCAGCGGGAGCTGCAGCTTAGTTGGAGCAAACACCATCAACCCCCACCAAGCCTGCCCCCAGCTTTGATTCCTGTGCTTGCCAGTATGTGCAAGAGACTAGTCAGGTCTGTTCTGCATCCCATTCAACTTTTGTACACCCCAAAGAGTGGTGACCCCACTATCCACCCCATACTCATGCTGGTGGGCTCTACTGCCTGTCCAGCTGGGTCCACCCCCAGCCCTGGTCCCAAGCTCACTGGTGAGAGCTGCAGCCCATCAGGGGAGTACCCACAGTTCACTACTAGGTCCACCCCAGACCCCAATTTTGCACTTGACAAGTGGTTCTGTGGTCTAGCTTGACAGTGCTTTTACCTGTCCCAGCTTTGCCAACTGATGCTGAGGCAAAGCCTGACCAACCTGCACTTACTCTGGCTCATGCACACACCCAGCCTGGCTCTCCCTCTAACCCAGCTCACATGAGGCCAATGGGTGGTGTAGCCTTGCCCAGCCTGGTATGCTCCTGTCCTCCTAGTGCAGTTCTCATGCCCACCAGTGGCCAAGCAAGGGAATTCCTGCAGCTCCCCTGCCAGGCTCATCCCCATTTCCCACTGAGTGTTCTGTGTGCTGGTGGGTGCTGCAGCCCAGTCTGGCATGGTCCACTTCACCTTGACATTTGCTGGTTGGTGCTGAAGCTTGGCCAAGCCCATCTGTTCTCAGTTCAGGTTCATGCTGGTGGGTGCTGAGCCTAGCCCAGCCAGCCCCCAGTCGCAGCCCTAATGTAAACTGGCTGGTGTTGCGACCCAACCTGGCCTGTCCTGCACCCCATCCTGGTGCTCACATCTGCCAGTGGGTGTTATAAATTGGCCCAGCCAGACCTGCCCCCGGCCTGCCCCACATGTATGCTGGCAAGCACTGTAACCTGGCCTAGTGTGGGCTGCTCTGTCTTGGTTTTGCACTCACCTGCAGGTATTACATCCTGATAAAGGAGTTCCCCAAGTTCCTCTAGCAGGTCAGTTCCCAGTGGTGGTGTCATGCACACAGGTGGGTTCTTGGTCCAGCCTGACTTGTCTCACCCCCAGTCCTATAGGAACCAGTGGCTTTGCTCAACTGGTCCACACCCATTCCAGTTCTTATTGTTGGGTGTTACAGCCCAGCCACAACTGGTCCAACCCCAGACCCAGCTTTCATATGGCTCAGCAGATGCCAAGACCTAGCCCAACTCATCCTCCACTCTGGCTCCTGCGAGTACCAGTGGGTGCTGGAAACTAGTCCAGTCTGGCACACTTCAGACCAAGTCCACACCCATACTGAGGGACACTGCAGTCATGCCTAGTCCAGTTTGCCACCCCCATTTTGTTCTCACGCTCACCTGTGGGAGCCACAGCACAGCTAGGACATCCCCTTAGCTCCCCAACCAGGTCTGTTCCCAGTCAAAGATCTTGCACTTGCCGCTGGTTGCTCTCATCCAGTCTGTCATGGCCTAACTCCCATCTTGGCCTTTGCCATTGGATGCTGCAGCCTGGCCTGGCCTGGGCCACCCCAAGTACCAACTCTCACTGGTGGGTGCTGTAATCTAGCCCTGCCCATCTGCCCCATCCCTGGCTTTCACGTAAACTTGCAGGTGTGACAGCCTAGTCCAGCCTGGCTTGTGCTCCATCTTGGCTCTTGTACGTGCTAGTGTGTTGTTTGGCCTGGCTTTGCTTGGTCTGCTCCCCACAAACCAACCAACACACTTGCAACAAGTATTGCTGCCTTGCCTGGCCTGACCAATACCTTGGGCTGAATCACACGATCATCTTTGGAGTTATGGCCCACTGGGAGAGTTCCCCAAGTTCCCCGACCAGATTCACTCCCAGGCCTAGATCTCACATGTGCCAGCGGGTGCTTGGCCCTTACTTGACATAGTCTGCCCCCTCTGTCTCAGTCTTTGTGTGAGCTGGTAGATGTGTGTTCCGAGCTGCCCCATACCCTATTCTTGTACCTATGGGTGCTGCAGCCTGGACTAGTCCAGCCTATTCCCAACCCCAGTGCCCATGAGTGTCAGGGAATTCCATGGTCACGCCTAGCTCAGCCTGTCACTCTTGCAATTCTTGAACAAAACAAGAGAATGAAGCTGCCAGCAGCTTCCTCTCTCCCTCAAATAACTTTCTTTCTGCATGAAAGGAAATGTGGTTGTATTTAGGGACAGAAATTTAAAAAACTGTCATGTGCACATGATCCTGTTCCCAATAATAAACTTAAATACACACACACACATATATGTATATATATAATTACTTATTTAAAATGTAATTACAGTGAGAAAGGGAAAGTCAGAGAGAGGGAGAGAGAGAAAGATCTTCCTTCTGCTGGTTCATTCCCCAGATGACTGCAATGGCCAAAGTGGGAGCCAGGGACTCCACCTGATTCTATCACATGGACACAGGGGCCCTTGCACCTGCGTCATCCTCCTCTGCTTTCCCATGCGTATTATTAGCAGGGATTAGAAGTGGAACAACTCAGGACTAGAGCTGTTGCCCATACGGGATGATGGTGTTGAAGGCTGCAGCTCAACCCAATATTTCATGACGCCAGTCCAGAAAATCAACTCTTGAATCCACTAGAGTCTGAAGAAGAACAGTGCAAAGCTAAAATCTGGCATTTTTGATCACAGAACCTTATAAAATTTGCCTGTAATTTCAGTGCAATATATTGATAATGCAGTGGTGAGTGCAACTAGTGAGACACATTAAATTGAATACTATGTCATTTTCAACATTGTAGCATATAGGATTTATGTCACATGACAGTCTAAATCCAGTTGTTGATAAGCACTATTAAATGGGATTGTCCTATCTCAATGTGGTTGGCCCACATTCTCAGTAAAACTTCAAAACTACATCATATGGATACTTTGCTTCCTCCCCTCGTGGAGAACACGGAAGTGGAGGCTTTGGTCTGGACACTGTAGGAGGAGAAGGATGAGCTCTTGGCTTCCTTAAGTTCCTTTTTTTCTGTATCTTACCTGAGTGTTGTATAGATGGAAAATGCAAGTCAAAGATAAATGTGTTGTGGTATGAAAATGATTGAAACCCATGAATGCAAGTGACCTTTCATGAGGTTCATGAAAAATACATATTAACAACAAAAAAGCATGGGTATCAAAAATGTTTCCCACCAAAATAAACTTTCATTTTCCACTATTTTTTAAGTATCCCTATATATGCTGCAATTTTGATAATGGCTGTGTGAGAGCTGCATAGATGAGGTCTGGAATGGATGGGGATTTTCTGGGCCCTATGACCCTGTGACTGAGCCCAGCGTAAAGGCTCAATTAGCCAAGCCTCCATCTACAAGCACCGAGATCCCATTTGGGCATCAGTTTGTGTCCTGGTTGCTCTGCTTCCCATTCAGCTCCCTGCCTTTGTCCTGGGGAAGGAATGGAGGATGGCTCAAAGCCTTGGGACCCTACACCTGTATGGGAGATCCAGGAGAAGCTGCTGGCTCCTGGCTTCAGATCAGCTTAGCTCCAGTTATGACCATTTGGAAAGTGAATCAGCAAATGGAAACTCTTTATCTCTCTTCTTAGTAAATCTGACTTTCCAATAAGAAATAATAAACCTGAAAACAATAGAAAGACCCTGTGACTAAGAGGGAATTTCTGTCTGGGATAGGCTTTGATCTTAAGTTGGCATCTTGGGAGGGAGGGTGAAAGGGGCCTGGGAAAGACAATGTCCACCTCCTTGACCCTAAGATGACCTTACATCTGTATGTAGGAAGTGCCATGGCCCACCTGTGTCCACTGCTCACTTTGAAACCTGCATGTGGACATTCTACTGTGTCAACACAGGAAAATGAAACTTCTCTCTCTAAAGATGACCTGTAGGGTTAGGTAGCTAGGTCATTTAAAAGGTACAGGTGTTTTTGATTACAGATTGCAATTGCAATGCATACATCCAAAATAATGCTATACAGGCCTTCCTTGCACCACTGCCAAGACAGCATTAAGGCCTGGGGACTTGCACTGGGGTGGACAGAGTGGAGTAGGTCTGGCAACTCCTGCATGAGTTTGGGTCCCAGGTGGGCAGGGTGGGAGGTGAGGTGGGGAGGGTGTGTTAAGGCTCTAGAATGGCATGCTGGCATGATGTGCTGGTGGACCAAATTTGAGAATTTGTTAATATGATTAAGTCCCTGGTGGGCAGGAAGGTGTGGTCCCAGGCTGGCACATGTGCCAGAAGACTGGATCTGGGGGTCCTGAGTGGGACCTGGGTGGGTGGGCATGGCTTCAGGCCAGCATGCCTGCTCGCCAGAAGACCTGGTCAGGCAACCCGTGTGCTTGTGTGTGCGGGGGCTGTGGCTTGATCAGGGAAGGAGGTATGGGATGTGTGGGAGGACAGCTGAGGGAGTTTGTTATAGTTGAGGAATGACTTCTGCCAACAAGGCCAGAGGTTTCTCAGGAGGGAAACTAGGATCTTTCTGGGTCAGACCAATGCACCTGGTGCCCACAAGGGAGCCCACAGCCAGACTAGTTAGCATCAACCCATCACTGCTCACCCACCAGTGCCCATGAAAGCTAGGGCACCTACCTGGCAGGGCCGAACCACAGTACCCTCCAGAGAATGTTGCAGCAAGGGATGGGTCACATTAGTCTGGGCCATGACACTGGCCAGCATGTGAGAAAACCAGGTCTTGGGTAGATTCTGAGGGGAATATGTGGGCTTTTCCTGTGGCTCAGTGGTATCTGCCGGTTTGCTCAAGAGCTGCAGGTGTTGATGGACCAATTGGGTATAACCATTAGCCAGTTAGGTATGACAATGGAGCTCTCTAACACTCATGGGGACTGGGGTTGGGAGTAAGCCAGGCTGGGATAATCTAGGCTGCAACACCTGCAGAGACGTAAGGCAGGCTGGCCCACAACATCCATCAGCTCACACAAAGGGCAAGACTGGGGTATGGACTATGCTGGGTAAGGGTCTAGCACCTGCTGGCACTTGTGAGATCTGGGTCTGGGAATGGGCCTAGTGGAAGCACTTGGGGAACTCCCCCAGTGAGCCCAGCCCAGCCTGGTCCACCCCCAGACACAGCCCACACACATGCCAAGGGATATTGTAGCCATGTCTAACCTTGTCTGCTCACCCTCTTTCCCTGCTCTTGTGCTCCACAGTGAGAATTGCAGCCCAGCATGGGTGTCCCCTTAGCTTCTCTACCAGGCCTGTTCCCAGCCACAGATCTGGCACACACTGATGATTGTTCTGACCCAGTCTGGCATGGCCTACTCATTGTCTTGGCCCTTGCCATTGGATGCTGAACCCTGGCCTGGCATGGCATGCCCTTAGTCCCACACCTTGCTGGTGAGTGCTGCAGCCTAGCCATGCCTAGACTACGCCCATCCCTGGCTCCTATGGAAACTGGTGATTGTTATAGCCTAGTCTGGCATGGCTTATACCCTGTCCTAGCTCCTGCACATGCCAGTGTGCTACAGTTTGGCCCAGCCTTGCCTGATCTACAATGAAGCCGGTCCACATACCTGCCAATAAGTGGAATAGCTTACCTTATCGGGCACACACCAACCCTCACTCTTGTGTCCACTAGCAGAAACTACAGTGCAGTGGGGGA
Organism: Ochotona curzoniae; assembly: GCF_017591425.1. Lineage (NCBI taxonomy): Eukaryota > Metazoa > Chordata > Mammalia > Lagomorpha > Ochotonidae > Ochotona > Ochotona curzoniae. The sequence goes on from NW_024467119.1 coordinate 7,187,210, forward strand.
GTTCCCCAAACTCCTGTGCCAGGCCCTCTCCCAGAACTGGGTCTCACATGCTAGTGGGTCTAGGTCCCTACCCAGTATATTCAGTCCCAAGTTCAGCCTCTGTGTGCTGGTGAATGCTGCCTGGCCCACCTACACCTAATTCTTGGGTGTCCCTGTGAGTGCTGCAGCCTAGACCAGTCCAGTCTGCTCTCAACCCCAGTAGCCATGATTGTCAGTGAGTTCCATGGTCATACCTAACTCAGCCTGCCAGCATCTCTAGCTCTCATGCAAACCAGTGGGCACTGCAGTCCCACAGGAGGTGAATTCACAAACCTCCCATGGAATCTACTCCCAGACCCAGCTCTCTCATGTGCCAGTTAGTTAGTGTCATGGCCCAGCCTAATGTGGTCTGCTCCCTTCCCCGACACTCACTGGCAGGTACAGTGTCAAGCCCTGCCAGGCAGGACCCCCAGCCCTAGCTTTTGTGTACACTGGTAGATGGTGCTTGATATCAACAAGCCCAGCTCAGGTCTTCCACATGGATGGATGCATTGGTCCAGCCCTGAAAGGTCCTCTTGTCTCCCTCCTTTAAACCATCCAGTCACTCCCTCGTTTACCTGTAAGTGCAGTAGCCTGGTCAGCGGAAGTCTGCCAGAAGTCATTCCCTACCTGTAACATTCACTCTGAGCAGTCCTCCCTCCTACACATCCCCAAGCCCCCTTTACTGAGCAATCCATAGCCCCCCTGACACTCTACATTCACAAATGCACAGGTGCCGAGGCCTGGTCTTCCAGTGCTGTGGCCCGTTGGCCTGGGGCGCTGCCCACCTGCCCAGGGACCTCGCATGCTTGTGCATGAATCCCCAGACCCTGTCTGCGGCATATCAGTGTGTGCTCTGATTCCACCCCCCGCCCAATACCTTAAAAAAAAAAACAGACAACTATGCTGGCACACTGGTATAATTATAACAAAAATTGGGCATTAACCAGGCCCAGAATGCCTGCCAGATATTAGCTGGTTTTCTCCCAGGAGTGTACCACTTACCTAAGTATAAAGCAAACTAGGCAGTTGTTTATACGTGGGGGGATTTTAAAAAGAGAATTATTAATTTTTGTTGGGAAGGTAGGTTAGACTGATGGAGAAAATGAGAGACACAAAGACAGAACCCTTTAATCTGCTGACCCACTCCCAAATGGGATCATTCCAGCATCCATATGGAGTCTCAGTGCTTGCAAGGCAAAGATTCTCTGGGTGCTGCGCAAAGATGTCCTGGCTGCTCCAGTTCCCATCCAGCTCCCTGGACGGCAGGAGAGGATGCCCCTGCACCCACATGGGAGACCTGGAGGAAGCTCCTGGCTCCTGGTTTTGCATCAGTTCCACTTCGGCAGTTGTGGCCATTGGAGAATGGTCCAGTGACTGGAAGATGTTCTCTCCTTCTCTTTATATTTTGATCTGCCTTTCCATTAAAATAAACAAATCTTATGGGTACAGTGTGATAGCCTAGTGGCTAAATCCTCATCTCACATGTGTTAGGATCCGACACATGGGTGCTGGTTTGAGTCTCAGCTGCTCCGCTTCCTATCCAGCTTCCTGCTTGTGGCCTGGGCAAGCAGTAGAGGATGGCCCACAACACTTGTACCCTGCACACACGTGGGAGACCCAGAAGCAGCTCCTGCATCCTGACTTCAAGTCAGCTTGGCTCAGGCTGTTGCAGCTACTTGGAAGTGAACCAGGGAAAAGAGATCTTGGTCTCTCCTTCTCTTTATAAATCAGTATTTCAATAAAAATAAGTAAATCTTAAAAAAAAAATGTTTCAGGGCTCAGCGGCATGGCCTAGCGGCTAAAGCCCTTGCCTTGAACGCCCCGGGATCCCATATTGGCGCCGGTTCTAATCCCGGCAGCTCCACTTCCCATCCAGCTCCCTGCTTGTGGCCTGGGAAAGCAGTAGAGGATGGCCCAAAGCTTTGGGGCCCTGCACCCGTGTGGGATACCCAGATCCTGGCTGCATAGCACTGGCCGTTGCACTCACTTGGGGAGTGAATCATCGGACAGAAGATCTTTCTCTCTGTCTCTCCTCTTCTCTGTATATCTGACTTTCCAAAAAATAAATAAATCTTTAAAAAAATGTTTCAAAGAGTTATGGAGTGGGAAAGATACAGACACACATAAAAGACTTCCATCTGCTGGTTCATTCCACAAATCATTGCCACAACCAGGTCTGTGTCAAAGAAACCTGCAGCTAATCCAGGTCTCGCACAGGGCAGCAGGGGGCCCAAGCATACGGGCCACGATCTGCAGCTTTAACACACACGTTAAAAGGGAACTGGAGAGAAAGTAGAGCAGCGAGGACTGGAAACTATGCCTGTATGTGATGCCAGTGGAGTGGATGGTGGCTTAATCCAATAAAGCACAGCACTGACCGCAGATTAATCAATTTTTAAATTAAAAAATGTTAACGGAGAAGAATGGGAGCTTTCCAGCACACAGAAACATTACTGTTTCAAGAAATAATGCAAATAACCTTGATTTTATTCATTGCAATTTGTATACAAAACTGGGCTGCAAAACTGCAACCCATATTAAACGTCTACTATATCATAACTGAAACTTAAAAATTAAATAAAACAGGCAAGTTGTATATATGTTCCAAAATACAACCAAAACTGAAATAATTCCACATACCTCACAAATACAAAAGTATTACAAAGAGTTCCTACAAATTAGAACTAAACAAGTTTATTCTGGTGTTAAGAGAAAATGTGAATCTGAGCAACATGAGGCCTATTGGCTATATTCACATTGAGCATGTGAAGGGATACTAGAGGCAGAACAGCTCATCAGCCGGCTGCTGTTTCACTTCCTATCCAGGTCAGCCTCTGTGGCCCGGAAAAGAAATAGATTATGACCCAGAGCCTTGAAACTTGCAGCCTCAGGAGAGATTAGCATATGGACCAAGACATCTGGTTTCCAAGAGAATCAGCTTCAAGCATGACGGCCTCCGTGGGAGTGAAGAAATGGAAAGAAGAATTCTCTATGCTCCTTAATGTCTTGTTGTGATTATTGTGTTTCATAAAGTTTGCATAGATGATCGGAAAGGGAAGGATTCAGGATGAGGAGAATAAGTGCGACGAGAGGTATGAAATTTTTTATTACGTTAAACTCTGGAAAAGAAGACAAAATAAAACCAAATATATACAGGTTGACAAGGACAAGCAGCTACACAATGAGAGGAACAGTGCAGGCTAGGACAAAGCCAGAAACATACACCACTATTCTGCGATTGGGAAATCATGTCAGCAATACCTCCCAGCACTTGGCCAACATCAACAGCTTTCAAGCTCAGCACCACCAGCACCATCCTTCCTGCGCCCTCGTCCCCGCAGCCTGAACCTGGTGCACCACGCCAGCCCTCCCCATGTGCCATGTGCATGCTCTGGGCAGCCAGGCCAGAGGCACGCAATCACTCCCTGCATTGGCCACTCCCATGCCACTCACTGCCATGGGCGCTTCGGCTCAGTTTTTGGGGAAGGGCGACGAGCGCTCACTCACTCACTCACTCACTGTCACGCTAACCCCCACACGCACGCTGCTCAAGGCAAACCCACCAAGCCCCGCTCCATGCAGAGCGCACGCACTCACTGCCCTGGGAACCGCACAGCACCACCGCCCAAACCGCCCTGCTCAACGCCAACAAACACAAACCGCCAAGCCGCGGCAGCGCAGGGCAGGGCCACCCGCACCACCAGCGCACAGGCGCACAGGCGCTCCAGCGCACCAGCCTCCACGCTCGTACTGCCACGGACTAACCACAGCATCAAGCATCGCCAGGAGCTCCATGCAAACACACACCAACCGCCGGTCCACCTGCAAACAGTACCGCCAACTGCGCACTCGCTGCCATGGCAACGCCGGCAACCAGCAGCACGTGCTGCACAATGGAAACACACCAACCGCCGCTCCGCCTGCAGGGCGCACGTGCATCTGGGCACTCACTGCCCTGGGAAAGGAGCGGCCAGGGACCAACTCTTCAGTGCAAACACAAACACAAACACACCCAACACACCACGCTGCTCCAGCTGTGAAAGAAGCAGCAGGGCACCAAGCCCTCCTGCCACAGGTGCCCTACCAGCCCAGCACCTGCTCTCACTTGACCCGCTGACTGGCTCACCTAACAATGGCTTCCCCCAAGATCACCGAGAGAACCAAGACTCACCACACACTCACCTAAACCATCACCAGACCATCCATGGGGACTTTCCAAAGCCCATGCAGAATGGAACTCAAAGACAGCCTTGGGCTTGGTGCTGTGGCCAGGGCTAACCAAGCCTGCCCCGGAAGGTGCCACTTGTAGTCACCACTGCCCACTCCCCATCCCACCCAACTTGCTGCTGTTGGACCACAAAGCTACTGGACGATGGCCCATGTGCTTAGAGGTCCAGGCTCCTGGCCTAGACCGCACCCAGCCTGGCTCCCTCTAGCCATTTGACCAGTGTACAAGCCAAAGCAAGAACAATTCCCATTCATACTCTCTCTCTCTCTTTCTCTCTGTCTTTTCCTCCTCCTCCTCCTCCTCCTCCATTTCCTCCTACTCCTCTCTCTTGTTCTTCCTCTCTGACTGCCTTTTGAATAAATCTTCCTTTAAAAGGCTCAGCAAATGCAGATATTGCAAAGAGGGAAGGGGCAAGGCAAGGAAGCATGGACCAAAGGAAAACAGAGAGGTGGGGAAGGGAGGGAGGGCAGGTGGAGGACAGGGGGACAGAGAGAGAAGTGAGGCAGAGCCAGACTACACTGTCCCAAGTGGCCCATTTCAGCTTCTCCTCCCGCCCTCGCCAGGGGCCTTCCCCCGAGCTCAGCAGGGCCTGGCTGGACTCCAGTGCTTTGGTGCAGGTGGGCAGGTGCCCAGCCAGCCCCTCACCACCAGAGGCCCCGCCCTGCAGGCGCCGGCGTGGCCACCAGGTGGCACCCTCCAGCACCGGACAGGGACCAGCCCGGGTCCTGGCCTGGGCTGTGAGGTGGACCCTCGCCCCTTGCCCCTTGCCCCTTTCCATTTGCCGGACCACCCGGGAAATCGCCAGCAAGGGGAGTGCGGGGCCTGCGGCTCCGCCCACAGGGAGCCCAGGGCAGTGCAGCGGGGGCCGACCGCCGAACACACGCCCCCCAGCCCCAAGCACAGCCCCAGAGGCACCTCTGAGCTGCCAGGTCATCGCGGGCATGGCCATCGGCTGAGCGCTACCTCCCAGCACTTGGCCAACATCAACAGCTTTCAAGCTCAGCACCACCAGCACCATCCTTCCTGCGCCCTCGTCCCCGCAGCCTGAACCCGGTGCACCACGCCAGCCCTCCCCATGTGCCATGTGCATGCTCTGGGCAGCCAGGCCAGAGGCACGCAATCACTCCCTGCATTGGCCACTCCCATGCCACTCACTGCCATGGGCGCTTCGGCTCAGTTTTTGGGGAAGGGCGACGAGCGCTCACTCACTCACTCACTCACTGTCACGCTAACCCCCACACGCACGCTGCTCAAGGCAAACCCACCAAGCCCCGCTCCATGCAGAGCGCACGCACTCACTGCCCTGGGAACCGCACAGCACCACCGCCCAAACCGCCCTGCTCAACGCCAACAAACACAAACCGCCAAGCCGCGGCAGCGCAGGGCAGGGCCACCCGCACCACCAGCGCACAGGCGCACAGGCGCTCCAGCGCACCAGCCTCCACGCTCGTACTGCCACGGACTAACCACAGCATCAAGCATCGCCAGGAGCTCCATGCAAACACACACCAACCGCCGGTCCACCTGCAAACAGTACCGCCAACTGCGCACTCGCTGCCATGGCAACGCCGGCAACCAGCAGCACGTGCTGCACAATGGAAACACACCAACCGCCGCTCAGCCTGCAGGGCGCACGTGCATCTGGGCACTCACTGCCCTGGGAAAGGAGCGGCCAGGGACCAACTCTTCAGTGCAAACACAAACACAAACACACCCAACACACCACGCTGCTCCAGCTGTGAAAGAAGCAGCAGGGCACCAAGCCCTCCTGCCACAGGTGCCCTACCAGCCCAGCACCTGCTCTCACTTGACCCGCTGACTGGCTCACCTAACAATGGCTTCCCCCAAGATCACCGAGAGAACCAAGACTCACCACACACTCACCTAAACCATCACCAGACCATCCATGGGGACTTTCCAAAGCCCATGCAGAATGGAACTCAAAGACAGCCTTGGGCTTGGTGCTGTGGCCAGGGCTAACCAAGCCTGCCCCGGAAGGTGCCACTTGTAGTCACCACTGCCCACTCCCCATCCCACCCAACTTGCTGCTGTTGGACCACAAAGCTACTGGACGATGGCCCATGTGCTTAGAGGTCCAGGCTCCTGGCCTAGACCGCACCCAGCCTGGCTCCCTCTAGCCATTTGACCAGTGTACAAGCCAAAGCAAGAACAATTCCCATTCATACTCTCTCTCTCTCTTTCTCTCTGTCTTTTCCTCCTCCTCCTCCTCCTCTTCCTCCTCCATTTCCTCCTACTCCTCTCTCTTGTTCTTCCTCTCTGACTGCCTTTTGAATAAATCTTCCTTTAAAAGGCTCAGCAAATGCAGATATTGCAAAGAGGGAAGGGGCAAGGCAAGGAAGCATGGACCAAAGGAAAACAGAGAGGTGGGGAAGGGAGGGAGGGCAGGTGGAGGACAGGGGGACAGAGAGAGAAGTGAGGCAGAGCCAGACTACACTGTCCCAAGTGGCCCATTTCAGCTTCTCCTCCCGCCCTCGCCAGGGGCCTTCCCCCGAGCTCAGCAGGGCCTGGCTGGACTCCAGTGCTTTGGTGCAGGTGGGCAGGTGCCCAGCCAGCCCCTCACCACCAGAGGCCCCGCCCTGCAGGCGCCGGCGTGGCCACCAGGTGGCACCCTCCAGCACCGGACAGGGACCAGCCCGGGTCCTGGCCTGGGCTGTGAGGTGGACCCTCGCCCCTTGCCCCTTGCCCCTTTCCATTTGCCGGACCACCCGGGAAATCGCCAGCAAGGGGAGTGCGGGGCCTGCGGCTCCGCCCACAGGGAGCCCAGGGCAGTGCAGCGGGGGCCGACCGCCGAACACACGCCCCCCAGCCCCAAGCACAGCCCCAGAGGCACCTCTGAGCTGCCAGGTCATCGCGGGCATGGCCATCGGCTGAGCGCTACCTCCCAGCACTTGGCCAACATCAACAGCTTTCAAGCTCAGCACCACCAGCACCATCCTTCCTGCGCCCTCGTCCCCGCAGCCTGAACCCGGTGCACCACGCCAGCCCTCCCCATGTGCCATGTGCATGCTCTGGGCAGCCAGGCCAGAGGCACGCAATCACTCCCTGCATTGGCCACTCCCATGCCACTCACTGCCATGGGCGCTTCGGCTCAGTTTTTGGGGAAGGGCGACGAGCGCTCACTCACTCACTCACTCACTGTCACGCTAACCCCCACACGCACGCTGCTCAAGGCAAACCCACCAAGCCCCGCTCCATGCAGAGCGCACGCACTCACTGCCCTGGGAACCGCACAGCACCACCGCCCAAACCGCCCTGCTCAACGCCAACAAACACAAACCGCCAAGCCGCGGCAGCGCAGGGCAGGGCCACCCGCACCACCAGCGCACAGGCGCACAGGCGCTCCAGCGCACCAGCCTCCACGCTCGTACTGCCACGGACTAACCACAGCATCAAGCATCGCCAGGAGCTCCATGCAAACACACACCAACCGCCGGTCCACCTGCAAACAGTACCGCCAACTGCGCACTCGCTGCCATGGCAACGCCGGCAACCAGCAGCACGTGCTGCACAATGGAAACACACCAACCGCCGCTCCGCCTGCAGGGCGCACGTGCATCTGGGCACTCACTGCCCTGGGAAAGGAGCGGCCAGGGACCAACTCTTCAGTGCAAACACAAACACAAACACACCCAACACACCACGCTGCTCCAGCTGTGAAAGAAGCAGCAGGGCACCAAGCCCTCCTGCCACAGGTGCCCTACCAGCCCAGCACCTGCTCTCACTTGACCCGCTGACTGGCTCACCTAACAATGGCTTCCCCCAAGATCACCGAGAGAACCAAGACTCACCACACACTCACCTAAACCATCACCAGACCATCCATGGGGACTTTCCAAAGCCCATGCAGAATGGAACTCAAAGACAGCCTTGGGCTTGGTGCTGTGGCCAGGGCTAACCAAGCCTGCCCCGGAAGGTGCCACTTGTAGTCACCACTGCCCACTCCCCATCCCACCCAACTTGCTGCTGTTGGACCACAAAGCTACTGGACGATGGCCCATGTGCTTAGAGGTCCAGGCTCCTGGCCTAGACCGCACCCAGCCTGGCTCCCTCTAGCCATTTGACCAGTGTACAAGCCAAAGCAAGAACAATTCCCATTCATACTCTCTCTCTCTCTTTCTCTCTGTCTTTTCCTCCTCCTCCTCCTCCTCTTCCTCCTCCATTTCCTCCTACTCCTCTCTCTTGTTCTTCCTCTCTGACTGCCTTTTGAATAAATCTTCCTTTAAAAGGCTCAGCAAATGCAGATATTGCAAAGAGGGAAGGGGCAAGGCAAGGAAGCATGGACCAAAGGAAAACAGAGAGGTGGGGAAGGGAGGGAGGGCAGGTGGAGGACAGGGGGACAGAGAGAGAAGTGAGGCAGAGCCAGACTACACTGTCCCAAGTGGCCCATTTCAGCTTCTCCTCCCGCCCTCGCCAGGGGCCTTCCCCCGAGCTCAGCAGGGCCTGGCTGGACTCCAGTGCTTTGGTGCAGGTGGGCAGGTGCCCAGCCAGCCCCTCACCACCAGAGGCCCCGCCCTGCAGGCGCCGGCGTGGCCACCAGGTGGCACCCTCCAGCACCGGACAGGGACCAGCCCGGGTCCTGGCCTGGGCTGTGAGGTGGACCCTCGCCCCTTGCCCCTTGCCCCTTTCCATTTGCCGGACCACCCGGGAAATCGCCAGCAAGGGGAGTGCGGGGCCTGCGGCTCCGCCCACAGGGAGCCCAGGGCAGTGCAGCGGGGGCCGACCGCCGAACACACGCCCCCCAGCCCCAAGCACAGCCCCAGAGGCACCTCTGAGCTGCCAGGTCATCGCGGGCATGGCCATCGGCTGAGCGCTACCTCCCAGCACTTGGCCAACATCAACAGCTTTCAAGCTCAGCACCACCAGCACCATCCTTCCTTCTGCGCCCTCGTCCCCGCAGCCTGAACCCGGTGCACCACGCCAGCCCTCCCCATGTGCCATGTGCATGCTCTGGGCAGCCAGGCCAGAGGCACGCAATCACTCCCTGCATTGGCCACTCCCATGCCACTCACTGCCATGGGCGCTTCGGCTCAGTTTTTGGGGAAGGGCGACGAGCGCTCACTCACTCACTCACTCACTGTCACGCTAACCCCCACACGCACGCTGCTCAAGGCAAACCCACCAAGCCCCGCTCCATGCAGAGCGCACGCACTCACTGCCCTGGGAACCGCACAGCACCACCGCCCAAACCGCCCTGCTCAACGCCAACAAACACAAACCGCCAAGCCGCGGCAGCGCAGGGCAGGGCCACCCGCACCACCAGCGCACAGGCGCACAGGCGCTCCAGCGCACCAGCCTCCACGCTCGTACTGCCACGGACTAACCACAGCATCAAGCATCGCCAGGAGCTCCATGCAAACACACACCAACCGCCGGTCCACCTGCAAACAGTACCGCCAACTGCGCACTCGCTGCCATGGCAACGCCGGCAACCAGCAGCACGTGCTGCACAATGGAAACACACCAACCGCCGCTCCGCCTGCAGGGCGCACGTGCATCTGGGCACTCACTGCCCTGGGAAAGGAGCGGCCAGGGACCAACTCTTCAGTGCAAACACAAACACAAACACACCCAACACACCACGCTGCTCCAGCTGTGAAAGAAGCAGCAGGGCACCAAGCCCTCCTGCCACAGGTGCCCTACCAGCCCAGCACCTGCTCTCACTTGACCCGCTGACTGGCTCACCTAACAATGGCTTCCCCCAAGATCACCGAGAGAACCAAGACTCACCACACACTCACCTAAACCATCACCAGACCATCCATGGGGACTTTCCAAAGCCCATGCAGAATGGAACTCAAAGACAGCCTTGGGCTTGGTGCTGTGGCCAGGGCTAACCAAGCCTGCCCCGGAAGGTGCCACTTGTAGTCACCACTGCCCACTCCCCATCCCACCCAACTTGCTGCTGTTGGACCACAAAGCTACTGGACGATGGCCCATGTGCTTAGAGGTCCAGGCTCCTGGCCTAGACCGCACCCAGCCTGGCTCCCTCTAGCCATTTGACCAGTGTACAAGCCAAAGCAAGAACAATTCCCATTCATACTCTCTCTCTCTCTTTCTCTCTGTCTTTTCCTCCTCCTCCTCCTCCTCTTCCTCCTCCATTTCCTCCTACTCCTCTCTCTTGTTCTTCCTCTCTGACTGCCTTTTGAATAAATCTTCCTTTAAAAGGCTCAGCAAATGCAGATATTGCAAAGAGGGAAGGGGCAAGGCAAGGAAGCATGGACCAAAGGAAAACAGAGAGGTGGGGAAGGGAGGGAGGGCAGGTGGAGGACAGGGGGACAGAGAGAGAAGTGAGGCAGAGCCAGACTACACTGTCCCAAGTGGCCCATTTCAGCTTCTCCTCCCGCCCTCGCCAGGGGCCTTCCCCCGAGCTCAGCAGGGCCTGGCTGGACTCCAGTGCTTTGGTGCAGGTGGGCAGGTGCCCAGCCAGCCCCTCACCACCAGAGGCCCCGCCCTGCAGGCGCCGGCGTGGCCACCAGGTGGCACCCTCCAGCACCGGACAGGGACCAGCCCGGGTCCTGGCCTGGGCTGTGAGGTGGACCCTCGCCCCTTGCCCCTTGCCCCTTTCCATTTGCCGGACCACCCGGGAAATCGCCAGCAAGGGGAGTGCGGGGCCTGCGGCTCCGCCCACAGGGAGCCCAGGGCAGTGCAGCGGGGGCCGACCGCCGAACACACGCCCCCCAGCCCCAAGCACAGCCCCAGAGGCACCTCTGAGCTGCCAGGTCATCGCGGGCATGGCCATCGGCTGAGCGCTACCTCCCAGCACTTGGCCAACATCAACAGCTTTCAAGCTCAGCACCACCAGCACCATCCTTCCTTCCTGCGCCCTCGTCCCCGCAGCCTGAACCCGGTGCACCACGCCAGCCCTCCCCATGTGCCATGTGCATGCTCTGGGCAGCCAGGCCAGAGGCACGCAATCACTCCCTGCATTGGCCACTCCCATGCCACTCACTGCCATGGGCGCTTCGGCTCAGTTTTTGGGGAAGGGCGACGAGCGCTCACTCACTCACTCACTCACTGTCACGCTAACCCCCACACGCACGCTGCTCAAGGCAAACCCACCAAGCCCCGCTCCATGCAGAGCGCACGCACTCACTGCCCTGGGAACCGCACAGCACCACCGCCCAAACCGCCCTGCTCAACGCCAACAAACACAAACCGCCAAGCCGCGGCAGCGCAGGGCAGGGCCACCCGCACCACCAGCGCACAGGCGCACAGGCGCTCCAGCGCACCAGCCTCCACGCTCGTACTGCCACGGACTAACCACAGCATCAAGCATCGCCAGGAGCTCCATGCAAACACACACCAACCGCCGGTCCACCTGCAAACAGTACCGCCAACTGCGCACTCGCTGCCATGGCAACGCCGGCAACCAGCAGCACGTGCTGCACAATGGAAACACACCAACCGCCGCTCCGCCTGCAGGGCGCACGTGCATCTGGGCACTCACTGCCCTGGGAAAGGAGCGGCCAGGGACCAACTCTTCAGTGCAAACACAAACACAAACACACCCAACACACCACGCTGCTCCAGCTGTGAAAGAAGCAGCAGGGCACCAAGCCCTCCTGCCACAGGTGCCCTACCAGCCCAGCACCTGCTCTCACTTGACCCGCTGACTGGCTCACCTAACAATGGCTTCCCCCAAGATCACCGAGAGAACCAAGACTCACCACACACTCACCTAAACCATCACCAGACCATCCATGGGGACTTTCCAAAGCCCATGCAGAATGGAACTCAAAGACAGCCTTGGGCTTGGTGCTGTGGCCAGGGCTAACCAAGCCTGCCCCGGAAGGTGCCACTTGTAGTCACCACTGCCCACTCCCCATCCCACCCAACTTGCTGCTGTTGGACCACAAAGCTACTGGACGATGGCCCATGTGCTTAGAGGTCCAGGCTCCTGGCCTAGACCGCACCCAGCCTGGCTCCCTCTAGCCATTTGACCAGTGTACAAGCCAAAGCAAGAACAATTCCCATTCATACTCTCTCTCTCTCTTTCTCTCTGTCTTTTCCTCCTCCTCCTCCTCCTCTTCCTCCTCCATTTCCTCCTACTCCTCTCTCTTGTTCTTCCTCTCTGACTGCCTTTTGAATAAATCTTCCTTTAAAAGGCTCAGCAAATGCAGATATTGCAAAGAGGGAAGGGGCAAGGCAAGGAAGCATGGACCAAAGGAAAACAGAGAGGTGGGGAAGGGAGGGAGGGCAGGTGGAGGACAGGGGGACAGAGAGAGAAGTGAGGCAGAGCCAGACTACACTGTCCCAAGTGGCCCATTTCAGCTTCTCCTCCCGCCCTCGCCAGGGGCCTTCCCCCGAGCTCAGCAGGGCCTGGCTGGACTCCAGTGCTTTGGTGCAGGTGGGCAGGTGCCCAGCCAGCCCCTCACCACCAGAGGCCCCGCCCTGCAGGCGCCGGCGTGGCCACCAGGTGGCACCCTCCAGCACCGGACAGGGACCAGCCCGGGTCCTGGCCTGGGCTGTGAGGTGGACCCTCGCCCCTTGCCCCTTGCCCCTTTCCATTTGCCGGACCACCCGGGAAATCGCCAGCAAGGGGAGTGCGGGGCCTGCGGCTCCGCCCACAGGGAGCCCAGGGCAGTGCAGCGGGGGCCGACCGCCGAACACACGCCCCCCAGCCCCAAGCACAGCCCCAGAGGCACCTCTGAGCTGCCAGGTCATCGCGGGCATGGCCATCGGCTGAGCGCTACCTCCCAGCACTTGGCCAACATCAACAGCTTTCAAGCTCAGCACCACCAGCACCATCCTTCCTTCCTGCGCCCTCGTCCCCGCAGCCTGAACCCGGTGCACCACGCCAGCCCTCCCCATGTGCCATGTGCATGCTCTGGGCAGCCAGGCCAGAGGCACGCAATCACTCCCTGCATTGGCCACTCCCATGCCACTCACTGCCATGGGCGCTTCGGCTCAGTTTTTGGGGAAGGGCGACGAGCGCTCACTCACTCACTCACTCACTGTCACGCTAACCCCCACACGCACGCTGCTCAAGGCAAACCCACCAAGCCCCGCTCCATGCAGAGCGCACGCACTCACTGCCCTGGGAACCGCACAGCACCACCGCCCAAACCGCCCTGCTCAACGCCAACAAACACAAACCGCCAAGCCGCGGCAGCGCAGGGCAGGGCCACCCGCACCACCAGCGCACAGGCGCACAGGCGCTCCAGCGCACCAGCCTCCACGCTCGTACTGCCACGGACTAACCACAGCATCAAGCATCGCCAGGAGCTCCATGCAAACACACACCAACCGCCGGTCCACCTGCAAACAGTACCGCCAACTGCGCACTCGCTGCCATGGCAACGCCGGCAACCAGCAGCACGTGCTGCACAATGGAAACACACCAACCGCCGCTCCGCCTGCAGGGCGCACGTGCATCTGGGCACTCACTGCCCTGGGAAAGGAGCGGCCAGGGACCAACTCTTCAGTGCAAACACAAACACAAACACACCCAACACACCACGCTGCTCCAGCTGTGAAAGAAGCAGCAGGGCACCAAGCCCTCCTGCCACAGGTGCCCTACCAGCCCAGCACCTGCTCTCACTTGACCCGCTGACTGGCTCACCTAACAATGGCTTCCCCCAAGATCACCGAGAGAACCAAGACTCACCACACACTCACCTAAACCATCACCAGACCATCCATGGGGACTTTCCAAAGCCCATGCAGAATGGAACTCAAAGACAGCCTTGGGCTTGGTGCTGTGGCCAGGGCTAACCAAGCCTGCCCCGGAAGGTGCCACTTGTAGTCACCACTGCCCACTCCCCATCCCACCCAACTTGCTGCTGTTGGACCACAAAGCTACTGGACGATGGCCCATGTGCTTAGAGGTCCAGGCTCCTGGCCTAGACCGCACCCAGCCTGGCTCCCTCTAGCCATTTGACCAGTGTACAAGCCAAAGCAAGAACAATTCCCATTCATACTCTCTCTCTCTCTTTCTCTCTGTCTTTTCCTCCTCCTCCTCCTCCTCTTCCTCCTCCATTTCCTCCTACTCCTCTCTCTTGTTCTTCCTCTCTGACTGCCTTTTGAATAAATCTTCCTTTAAAAGGCTCAGCAAATGCAGATATTGCAAAGAGGGAAGGGGCAAGGCAAGGAAGCATGGACCAAAGGAAAACAGAGAGGTGGGGAAGGGAGGGAGGGCAGGTGGAGGACAGGGGGACAGAGAGAGAAGTGAGGCAGAGCCAGACTACACTGTCCCAAGTGGCCCATTTCAGCTTCTCCTCCCGCCCTCGCCAGGGGCCTTCCCCCGAGCTCAGCAGGGCCTGGCTGGACTCCAGTGCTTTGGTGCAGGTGGGCAGGTGCCCAGCCAGCCCCTCACCACCAGAGGCCCCGCCCTGCAGGCGCCGGCGTGGCCACCAGGTGGCACCCTCCAGCACCGGACAGGGACCAGCCCGGGTCCTGGCCTGGGCTGTGAGGTGGACCCTCGCCCCTTGCCCCTTGCCCCTTTCCATTTGCCGGACCACCCGGGAAATCGCCAGCAAGGGGAGTGCGGGGCCTGCGGCTCCGCCCACAGGGAGCCCAGGGCAGTGCAGCGGGGGCCGACCGCCGAACACACGCCCCCCAGCCCCAAGCACAGCCCCAGAGGCACCTCTGAGCTGCCAGGTCATCGCGGGCATGGCCATCGGCTGAGCGCTACCTCCCAGCACTTGGCCAACATCAACAGCTTTCAAGCTCAGCACCACCAGCACCATCCTTCCTTCCTGCGCCCTCGTCCCCGCAGCCTGAACCCGGTGCACCACGCCAGCCCTCCCCATGTGCCATGTGCATGCTCTGGGCAGCCAGGCCAGAGGCACGCAATCACTCCCTGCATTGGCCACTCCCATGCCACTCACTGCCATGGGCGCTTCGGCTCAGTTTTTGGGGAAGGGCGACGAGCGCTCACTCACTCACTCACTCACTGTCACGCTAACCCCCACACGCACGCTGCTCAAGGCAAACCCACCAAGCCCCGCTCCATGCAGAGCGCACGCACTCACTGCCCTGGGAACCGCACAGCACCACCGCCCAAACCGCCCTGCTCAACGCCAACAAACACAAACCGCCAAGCCGCGGCAGCGCAGGGCAGGGCCACCCGCACCACCAGCGCACAGGCGCACAGGCGCTCCAGCGCACCAGCCTCCACGCTCGTACTGCCACGGACTAACCACAGCATCAAGCATCGCCAGGAGCTCCATGCAAACACACACCAACCGCCGGTCCACCTGCAAACAGTACCGCCAACTGCGCACTCGCTGCCATGGCAACGCCGGCAACCAGCAGCACGTGCTGCACAATGGAAACACACCAACCGCCGCTCCGCCTGCAGGGCGCACGTGCATCTGGGCACTCACTGCCCTGGGAAAGGAGCGGCCAGGGACCAACTCTTCAGTGCAAACACAAACACAAACACACCCAACACACCACGCTGCTCCAGCTGTGAAAGAAGCAGCAGGGCACCAAGCCCTCCTGCCACAGGTGCCCTACCAGCCCAGCACCTGCTCTCACTTGACCCGCTGACTGGCTCACCTAACAATGGCTTCCCCCAAGATCACCGAGAGAACCAAGACTCACCACACACTCACCTAAACCATCACCAGACCATCCATGGGGACTTTCCAAAGCCCATGCAGAATGGAACTCAAAGACAGCCTTGGGCTTGGTGCTGTGGCCAGGGCTAACCAAGCCTGCCCCGGAAGGTGCCACTTGTAGTCACCACTGCCCACTCCCCATCCCACCCAACTTGCTGCTGTTGGACCACAAAGCTACTGGACGATGGCCCATGTGCTTAGAGGTCCAGGCTCCTGGCCTAGACCGCACCCAGCCTGGCTCCCTCTAGCCATTTGACCAGTGTACAAGCCAAAGCAAGAACAATTCCCATTCATACTCTCTCTCTCTCTTTCTCTCTGTCTTTTCCTCCTCCTCCTCCTCCTCTTCCTCCTCCATTTCCTCCTACTCCTCTCTCTTGTTCTTCCTCTCTGACTGCCTTTTGAATAAATCTTCCTTTAAAAGGCTCAGCAAATGCAGATATTGCAAAGAGGGAAGGGGCAAGGCAAGGAAGCATGGACCAAAGGAAAACAGAGAGGTGGGGAAGGGAGGGAGGGCAGGTGGAGGACAGGGGGACAGAGAGAGAAGTGAGGCAGAGCCAGACTACACTGTCCCAAGTGGCCCATTTCAGCTTCTCCTCCCGCCCTCGCCAGGGGCCTTCCCCCGAGCTCAGCAGGGCCTGGCTGGACTCCAGTGCTTTGGTGCAGGTGGGCAGGTGCCCAGCCAGCCCCTCACCACCAGAGGCCCCGCCCTGCAGGCGCCGGCGTGGCCACCAGGTGGCACCCTCCAGCACCGGACAGGGACCAGCCCGGGTCCTGGCCTGGGCTGTGAGGTGGACCCTCGCCCCTTGCCCCTTGCCCCTTTCCATTTGCCGGACCACCCGGGAAATCGCCAGCAAGGGGAGTGCGGGGCCTGCGGCTCCGCCCACAGGGAGCCCAGGGCAGTGCAGCGGGGGCCGACCGCCGAACACACGCCCCCCAGCCCCAAGCACAGCCCCAGAGGCACCTCTGAGCTGCCAGGTCATCGCGGGCATGGCCATCGGCTGAGCGCTACCTCCCAGCACTTGGCCAACATCAACAGCTTTCAAGCTCAGCACCACCAGCACCATCCTTCCTTCCTGCGCCCTCGTCCCCGCAGCCTGAACCCGGTGCACCACGCCAGCCCTCCCCATGTGCCATGTGCATGCTCTGGGCAGCCAGGCCAGAGGCACGCAATCACTCCCTGCATTGGCCACTCCCATGCCACTCACTGCCATGGGCGCTTCGGCTCAGTTTTTGGGGAAGGGCGACGAGCGCTCACTCACTCACTCACTCACTGTCACGCTAACCCCCACACGCACGCTGCTCAAGGCAAACCCACCAAGCCCCGCTCCATGCAGAGCGCACGCACTCACTGCCCTGGGAACCGCACAGCACCACCGCCCAAACCGCCCTGCTCAACGCCAACAAACACAAACCGCCAAGCCGCGGCAGCGCAGGGCAGGGCCACCCGCACCACCAGCGCACAGGCGCACAGGCGCTCCAGCGCACCAGCCTCCACGCTCGTACTGCCACGGACTAACCACAGCATCAAGCATCGCCAGGAGCTCCATGCAAACACACACCAACCGCCGGTCCACCTGCAAACAGTACCGCCAACTGCGCACTCGCTGCCATGGCAACGCCGGCAACCAGCAGCACGTGCTGCACAATGGAAACACACCAACCGCCGCTCCGCCTGCAGGGCGCACGTGCATCTGGGCACTCACTGCCCTGGGAAAGGAGCGGCCAGGGACCAACTCTTCAGTGCAAACACAAACACAAACACACCCAACACACCACGCTGCTCCAGCTGTGAAAGAAGCAGCAGGGCACCAAGCCCTCCTGCCACAGGTGCCCTACCAGCCCAGCACCTGCTCTCACTTGACCCGCTGACTGGCTCACCTAACAATGGCTTCCCCCAAGATCACCGAGAGAACCAAGACTCACCACACACTCACCTAAACCATCACCAGACCATCCATGGGGACTTTCCAAAGCCCATGCAGAATGGAACTCAAAGACAGCCTTGGGCTTGGTGCTGTGGCCAGGGCTAACCAAGCCTGCCCCGGAAGGTGCCACTTGTAGTCACCACTGCCCACTCCCCATCCCACCCAACTTGCTGCTGTTGGACCACAAAGCTACTGGACGATGGCCCATGTGCTTAGAGGTCCAGGCTCCTGGCCTAGACCGCACCCAGCCTGGCTCCCTCTAGCCATTTGACCAGTGTACAAGCCAAAGCAAGAACAATTCCCATTCATACTCTCTCTCTCTCTTTCTCTCTGTCTTTTCCTCCTCCTCCTCCTCTTCCTCCTCCATTTCCTCCTACTCCTCTCTCTTGTTCTTCCTCTCTGACTGCCTTTTGAATAAATCTTCCTTTAAAAGGCTCAGCAAATGCAGATATTGCAAAGAGGGAAGGGGCAAGGCAAGGAAGCATGGACCAAAGGAAAACAGAGAGGTGGGGAAGGGAGGGAGGGCAGGTGGAGGACAGGGGGACAGAGAGAGAAGTGAGGCAGAGCCAGACTACACTGTCCCAAGTGGCCCATTTCAGCTTCTCCTCCCGCCCTCGCCAGGGGCCTTCCCCCGAGCTCAGCAGGGCCTGGCTGGACTCCAGTGCTTTGGTGCAGGTGGGCAGGTGCCCAGCCAGCCCCTCACCACCAGAGGCCCCGCCCTGCAGGCGCCGGCGTGGCCACCAGGTGGCACCCTCCAGCACCGGACAGGGACCAGCCCGGGTCCTGGCCTGGGCTGTGAGGTGGACCCTCGCCCCTTGCCCCTTGCCCCTTTCCATTTGCCGGACCACCCGGGAAATCGCCAGCAAGGGGAGTGCGGGGCCTGCGGCTCCGCCCACAGGGAGCCCAGGGCAGTGCAGCGGGGGCCGACCGCCGAACACACGCCCCCCAGCCCCAAGCACAGCCCCAGAGGCACCTCTGAGCTGCCAGGTCATCGCGGGCATGGCCATCGGCTGAGCGCTACCTCCCAGCACTTGGCCAACATCAACAGCTTTCAAGCTCAGCACCACCAGCACCATCCTTCCTTCCTGCGCCCTCGTCCCCGCAGCCTGAACCCGGTGCACCACGCCAGCCCTCCCCATGTGCCATGTGCATGCTCTGGGCAGCCAGGCCAGAGGCACGCAATCACTCCCTGCATTGGCCACTCCCATGCCACTCACTGCCATGGGCGCTTCGGCTCAGTTTTTGGGGAAGGGCGACGAGCGCTCACTCACTCACTCACTCACTGTCACGCTAACCCCCACACGCACGCTGCTCAAGGCAAACCCACCAAGCCCCGCTCCATGCAGAGCGCACGCACTCACTGCCCTGGGAACCGCACAGCACCACCGCCCAAACCGCCCTGCTCAACGCCAACAAACACAAACCGCCAAGCCGCGGCAGCGCAGGGCAGGGCCACCCGCACCACCAGCGCACAGGCGCACAGGCGCTCCAGCGCACCAGCCTCCACGCTCGTACTGCCACGGACTAACCACAGCATCAAGCATCGCCAGGAGCTCCATGCAAACACACACCAACCGCCGGTCCACCTGCAAACAGTACCGCCAACTGCGCACTCGCTGCCATGGCAACGCCGGCAACCAGCAGCACGTGCTGCACAATGGAAACACACCAACCGCCGCTCCGCCTGCAGGGCGCACGTGCATCTGGGCACTCACTGCCCTGGGAAAGGAGCGGCCAGGGACCAACTCTTCAGTGCAAACACAAACACAAACACACCCAACACACCACGCTGCTCCAGCTGTGAAAGAAGCAGCAGGGCACCAAGCCCTCCTGCCACAGGTGCCCTACCAGCCCAGCACCTGCTCTCACTTGACCCGCTGACTGGCTCACCTAACAATGGCTTCCCCCAAGATCACCGAGAGAACCAAGACTCACCACACACTCACCTAAACCATCACCAGACCATCCATGGGGACTTTCCAAAGCCCATGCAGAATGGAACTCAAAGACAGCCTTGGGCTTGGTGCTGTGGCCAGGGCTAACCAAGCCTGCCCCGGAAGGTGCCACTTGTAGTCACCACTGCCCACTCCCCATCCCACCCAACTTGCTGCTGTTGGACCACAAAGCTACTGGACGATGGCCCATGTGCTTAGAGGTCCAGGCTCCTGGCCTAGACCGCACCCAGCCTGGCTCCCTCTAGCCATTTGACCAGTGTACAAGCCAAAGCAAGAACAATTCCCATTCATACTCTCTCTCTCTCTTTCTCTCTGTCTTTTCCTCCTCCTCCTCCTCCTCTTCCTCCTCCATTTCCTCCTACTCCTCTCTCTTGTTCTTCCTCTCTGACTGCCTTTTGAATAAATCTTCCTTTAAAAGGCTCAGCAAATGCAGATATTGCAAAGAGGGAAGGGGCAAGGCAAGGAAGCATGGACCAAAGGAAAACAGAGAGGTGGGGAAGGGAGGGAGGGCAGGTGGAGGACAGGGGGACAGAGAGAGAAGTGAGGCAGAGCCAGACTACACTGTCCCAAGTGGCCCATTTCAGCTTCTCCTCCCGCCCTCGCCAGGGGCCTTCCCCCGAGCTCAGCAGGGCCTGGCTGGACTCCAGTGCTTTGGTGCAGGTGGGCAGGTGCCCAGCCAGCCCCTCACCACCAGAGGCCCCGCCCTGCAGGCGCCGGCGTGGCCACCAGGTGGCACCCTCCAGCACCGGACAGGGACCAGCCCGGGTCCTGGCCTGGGCTGTGAGGTGGACCCTCGCCCCTTGCCCCTTGCCCCTTTCCATTTGCCGGACCACCCGGGAAATCGCCAGCAAGGGGAGTGCGGGGCCTGCGGCTCCGCCCACAGGGAGCCCAGGGCAGTGCAGCGGGGGCCGACCGCCGAACACACGCCCCCCAGCCCCAAGCACAGCCCCAGAGGCACCTCTGAGCTGCCAGGTCATCGCGGGCATGGCCATCGGCTGAGCGCTACCTCCCAGCACTTGGCCAACATCAACAGCTTTCAAGCTCAGCACCACCAGCACCATCCTTCCTTCCTGCGCCCTCGTCCCCGCAGCCTGAACCCGGTGCACCACGCCAGCCCTCCCCATGTGCCATGTGCATGCTCTGGGCAGCCAGGCCAGAGGCACGCAATCACTCCCTGCATTGGCCACTCCCATGCCACTCACTGCCATGGGCGCTTCGGCTCAGTTTTTGGGGAAGGGCGACGAGCGCTCACTCACTCACTCACTCACTGTCACGCTAACCCCCACACGCACGCTGCTCAAGGCAAACCCACCAAGCCCCGCTCCATGCAGAGCGCACGCACTCACTGCCCTGGGAACCGCACAGCACCACCGCCCAAACCGCCCTGCTCAACGCCAACAAACACAAACCGCCAAGCCGCGGCAGCGCAGGGCAGGGCCACCCGCACCACCAGCGCACAGGCGCACAGGCGCTCCAGCGCACCAGCCTCCACGCTCGTACTGCCACGGACTAACCACAGCATCAAGCATCGCCAGGAGCTCCATGCAAACACACACCAACCGCCGGTCCACCTGCAAACAGTACCGCCAACTGCGCACTCGCTGCCATGGCAACGCCGGCAACCAGCAGCACGTGCTGCACAATGGAAACACACCAACCGCCGCTCCGCCTGCAGGGCGCACGTGCATCTGGGCACTCACTGCCCTGGGAAAGGAGCGGCCAGGGACCAACTCTTCAGTGCAAACACAAACACAAACACACCCAACACACCACGCTGCTCCAGCTGTGAAAGAAGCAGCAGGGCACCAAGCCCTCCTGCCACAGGTGCCCTACCAGCCCAGCACCTGCTCTCACTTGACCCGCTGACTGGCTCACCTAACAATGGCTTCCCCAAGATCACCGAGAGAACCAAGACTCACCACACACTCACCTAAACCATCACCAGACCATCCATGGGGACTTTCCAAAGCCCATGCAGAATGGAACTCAAAGACAGCCTTGGGCTTGGTGCTGTGGCCAGGGCTAACCAAGCCTGCCCCGGAAGGTGCCACTTGTAGTCACCACTGCCCACTCCCCATCCCACCCAACTTGCTGCTGTTGGACCACAAAGCTACTGGACGATGGCCCATGTGCTTAGAGGTCCAGGCTCCTGGCCTAGACCGCACCCAGCCTGGCTCCCTCTAGCCATTTGACCAGTGTACAAGCCAAAGCAAGAACAATTCCCATTCATACTCTCTCTCTCTCTTTCTCTCTGTCTTTTCCTCCTCCTCCTCCTCCTCTTCCTCCTCCATTTCCTCCTACTCCTCTCTCTTGTTCTTCCTCTCTGACTGCCTTTTGAATAAATCTTCCTTTAAAAGGCTCAGCAAATGCAGATATTGCAAAGAGGGAAGGGGCAAGGCAAGGAAGCATGGACCAAAGGAAAACAGAGAGGTGGGGAAGGGAGGGAGGGCAGGTGGAGGACAGGGGGACAGAGAGAGAAGTGAGGCAGAGCCAGACTACACTGTCCCAAGTGGCCCATTTCAGCTTCTCCTCCCGCCCTCGCCAGGGGCCTTCCCCCGAGCTCAGCAGGGCCTGGCTGGACTCCAGTGCTTTGGTGCAGGTGGGCAGGTGCCCAGCCAGCCCCTCACCACCAGAGGCCCCGCCCTGCAGGCGCCGGCGTGGCCACCAGGTGGCACCCTCCAGCACCGGACAGGGACCAGCCCGGGTCCTGGCCTGGGCTGTGAGGTGGACCCTCGCCCCTTGCCCCTTGCCCCTTTCCATTTGCCGGACCACCCGGGAAATCGCCAGCAAGGGGAGTGCGGGGCCTGCGGCTCCGCCCACAGGGAGCCCAGGGCAGTGCAGCGGGGGCCGACCGCCGAACACACGCCCCCCAGCCCCAAGCACAGCCCCAGAGGCACCTCTGAGCTGCCAGGTCATCGCGGGCATGGCCATCGGCTGAGCGCTACCTCCCAGCACTTGGCCAACATCAACAGCTTTCAAGCTCAGCACCACCAGCACCATCCTTCCTTCCTGCGCCCTCGTCCCCGCAGCCTGAACCCGGTGCACCACGCCAGCCCTCCCCATGTGCCATGTGCATGCTCTGGGCAGCCAGGCCAGAGGCACGCAATCACTCCCTGCATTGGCCACTCCCATGCCACTCACTGCCATGGGCGCTTCGGCTCAGTTTTTGGGGAAGGGCGACGAGCGCTCACTCACTCACTCACTCACTGTCACGCTAACCCCCACACGCACGCTGCTCAAGGCAAACCCACCAAGCCCCGCTCCATGCAGAGCGCACGCACTCACTGCCCTGGGAACCGCACAGCACCACCGCCCAAACCGCCCTGCTCAACGCCAACAAACACAAACCGCCAAGCCGCGGCAGCGCAGGGCAGGGCCACCCGCACCACCAGCGCACAGGCGCACAGGCGCTCCAGCGCACCAGCCTCCACGCTCGTACTGCCACGGACTAACCACAGCATCAAGCATCGCCAGGAGCTCCATGCAAACACACACCAACCGCCGGTCCACCTGCAAACAGTACCGCCAACTGCGCACTCGCTGCCATGGCAACGCCGGCAACCAGCAGCACGTGCTGCACAATGGAAACACACCAACCGCCGCTCCGCCTGCAGGGCGCACGTGCATCTGGGCACTCACTGCCCTGGGAAAGGAGCGGCCAGGGACCAACTCTTCAGTGCAAACACAAACACAAACACACCCAACACACCACGCTGCTCCAGCTGTGAAAGAAGCAGCAGGGCACCAAGCCCTCCTGCCACAGGTGCCCTACCAGCCCAGCACCTGCTCTCACTTGACCCGCTGACTGGCTCACCTAACAATGGCTTCCCCCAAGATCACCGAGAGAACCAAGACTCACCACACACTCACCTAAACCATCACCAGACCATCCATGGGGACTTTCCAAAGCCCATGCAGAATGGAACTCAAAGACAGCCTTGGGCTTGGTGCTGTGGCCAGGGCTAACCAAGCCTGCCCCGGAAGGTGCCACTTGTAGTCACCACTGCCCACTCCCCATCCCACCCAACTTGCTGCTGTTGGACCACAAAGCTACTGGACGATGGCCCATGTGCTTAGAGGTCCAGGCTCCTGGCCTAGACCGCACCCAGCCTGGCTCCCTCTAGCCATTTGACCAGTGTACAAGCCAAAGCAAGAACAATTCCCATTCATACTCTCTCTCTCTCTTTCTCTCTGTCTTTTCCTCCTCCTCCTCCTCCTCTTCTCCTCCATTTCCTCCTACTCCTCTCTCTTGTTCTTCCTCTCTGACTGCCTTTTGAATAAATCTTCCTTTAAAAGGCTCAGCAAATGCAGATATTGCAAAGAGGGAAGGGGCAAGGCAAGGAAGCATGGACCAAAGGAAAACAGAGAGGTGGGGAAGGGAGGGAGGGCAGGTGGAGGACAGGGGGACAGAGAGAGAAGTGAGGCAGAGCCAGACTACACTGTCCCAAGTGGCCCATTTCAGCTTCTCCTCCCGCCCTCGCCAGGGGCCTTCCCCCGAGCTCAGCAGGGCCTGGCTGGACTCCAGTGCTTTGGTGCAGGTGGGCAGGTGCCCAGCCAGCCCCTCACCACCAGAGGCCCCGCCCTGCAGGCGCCGGCGTGGCCACCAGGTGGCACCCTCCAGCACCGGACAGGGACCAGCCCGGGTCCTGGCCTGGGCTGTGAGGTGGACCCTCGCCCCTTGCCCCTTGCCCCTTTCCATTTGCCGGACCACCCGGGAAATCGCCAGCAAGGGGAGTGCGGGGCCTGCGGCTCCGCCCACAGGGAGCCCAGGGCAGTGCAGCGGGGGCCGACTGCCTAACACACGCCCCCCAGCCCCAAGCACAGCCCCAGAGGCACCTCTGAGCTGCCAGGTCATCGCGGGCATGGCCATCGGCTGAGCGCTACCTCCCAGCACTTGGCCAACATCAACAGCTTTCAAGCTCAGCACCACGAGCACCTTCCTTCCTGCGCCCTCGTCCCCGCAGTCTGAACCCGGTGCACCACGCCAGCCCTCCCCATGTGCCATGTGCATGCTCTGGGCAGCCAGGCCAGAGGCACGCAATCACTCCCTGCATTGGCCACTCCCATGCCACTCACTGCCATGGGCGCTTCGGCTCAGTTTTTGGGGAAGGGCGACGAGCGCTCACTCACTCACTCACTCACTGTCACGCTAACCCCCACACGCACGCTGCTCAAGGCAAACCCACCAAGCCCCGCTCCATGCAGAGCGCACGCACTCACTGCCCTGGGAACCGCACAGCACCACCGCCCAAACCGCCCTGCTCAACGCCAACAAACACAAACCGCCAAGCCGCGGCAGCGCAGGGCAGGGCCACCCGCACCACCAGCGCACAGGCGCACAGGCGCTCCAGCGCACCAGCCTCCACGCTCGTACTGCCACGGACTAACCACAGCATCAAGCATCGCCAGGAGCTCCATGCAAACACACACCAACCGCCGGTCCACCTGCAAACAGTACCGCCAACTGCGCACTCGCTGCCATGGCAACGCCGGCAACCAGCAGCACGTGCTGCACAATGGAAACACACCAACCGCCGCTCCGCCTGCAGGGCGCACGTGCATCTGGGCACTCACTGCCCTGGGAAAGGAGCGGCCAGGGACCAACTCTTCAGTGCAAACACAAACACAAACACACCCAACACACCACGCTGCTCCAGCTGTGAAAGAAGCAGCAGGGCACCAAGCCCTCCTGCCACAGGTGCCCTACCAGCCCAGCACCTGCTCTCACTTGACCCGCTGACTGGCTCACCTAACAATGGCTTCCCCCAAGATCACCGAGAGAACCAAGACTCACCACACACTCACCTAAACCATCACCAGACCATCCATGGGGACTTTCCAAAGCCCATGCAGAATGGAACTCAAAGACAGCCTTGGGCTTGGTGCTGTGGCCAGGGCTAACCAAGCCTGCCCCGGAAGGTGCCACTTGTAGTCACCACTGCCCACTCCCCATCCCACCCAACTTGCTGCTGTTGGACCACAAAGCTACTGGACGATGGCCCATGTGCTTAGAGGTCCAGGCTCCTGGCCTAGACCGCACCCAGCCTGGCTCCCTCTAGCCATTTGACCAGTGTACAAGCCAAAGCAAGAACAATTCCCATTCATACTCTCTCTCTCTCTTTCTCTCTGTCTTTTCCTCCTCCTCCTCCTCCTCTTCCTCCTCCATTTCCTCCTACTCCTCTCTCTTGTTCTTCCTCTCTGACTGCCTTTTGAATAAATCTTCCTTTAAAAGGCTCAGCAAATGCAGATATTGCAAAGAGGGAAGGGGCAAGGCAAGGAAGCATGGACCAAAGGAAAACAGAGAGGTGGGGAAGGGAGGGAGGGCAGGTGGAGGACAGGGGGACAGAGAGAGAAGTGAGGCAGAGCCAGACTACACTGTCCCAAGTGGCCCATTTCAGCTTCTCCTCCCGCCCTCGCCAGGGGCCTTCCCCCGAGCTCAGCAGGGCCTGGCTGGACTCCAGTGCTTTGGTGCAGGTGGGCAGGTGCCCAGCCAGCCCCTCACCACCAGAGGCCCCGCCCTGCAGGCGCCGGCGTGGCCACCAGGTGGCACCCTCCAGCACCGGACAGGGACCAGCCCGGGTCCTGGCCTGGGCTGTGAGGTGGACCCTCGCCCCTTGCCCCTTGCCCCTTTCCATTTGCCGGACCACCCGGGAAATCGCCAGCAAGGGGAGTGCGGGGCCTGCGGCTCCGCCCACAGGGAGCCCAGGGCAGTGCAGCGGGGGCCGACTGCCTAACACACGCCCCCCAGCCCCAAGCACAGCCCCAGAGGCACCTCTGAGCTGCCAGGTCATCGCGGGCATGGCCATCGGCTGAGCGCTACCTCCCAGCACTTGGCCAACATCAACAGCTTTCAAGCTCAGCACCACCAGCACCATCCTTCCTTCCTGCGCCCTCGTCCCCGCAGCCTGAACCCGGTGCACCACGCCAGCCCTCCCCATGTGCCATGTGCATGCTCTGGGCAGCCAGGCCAGAGGCACGCAATCACTCCCTGCATTGGCCACTCCCATGCCACTCACTGCCATGGGCGCTTCGGCTCAGTTTTTGGGGAAGGGCGACGAGCGCTCACTCACTCACTCACTCACTGTCACGCTAACCCCCACACGCACGCTGCTCAAGGCAAAACCCACCAAGCCCCGCTCCATGCAGAGCGCACGCACTCACTGCCCTGGGAACCGCACAGCACACCGCCCAAACCGCCCTGCTCAACGCCAACAAACACAAACCGCCAAGCCGCGGCAGCGCAGGGCAGGGCCACCCGCACCACCAGCGCACAGGCGCACAGGCGCTCCAGCGCACCAGCCTCCACGCTCGTACTGCCACGGACTAACCACAGCATCAAGCATCGCCAGGAGCTCCATGCAAACACACACCAACCGCCGGTCCACCTGCAAACAGTACCGCCAACTGCGCACTCGCTGCCATGGCAACGCCGGCAACCAGCAGCACGTGCTGCACAATGGAAACACACCAACCGCC
The DNA here is from genome assembly GCF_017591425.1 of Ochotona curzoniae. Lineage (NCBI taxonomy): Eukaryota > Metazoa > Chordata > Mammalia > Lagomorpha > Ochotonidae > Ochotona > Ochotona curzoniae. Next base: position 7,214,400 of record NW_024467119.1, read on the forward strand.
GCTCCGCCTGCAGGGCGCACGTGCATCTGGGCACTCACTGCCCTGGGAAAGGAGCGGCCAGGGACCAACTCTTCAGTGCAAACACAAACACAAACACACCCAACACACCACGCTGCTCCAGCTGTGAAAGAAGCAGCAGGGCACCAAGCCTCCTGCCACAGGTGCCCTACCAGCCCAGCACCTGCTCTCACTTGACCCGCTGACTGGCTCACCTAACAATGGCTTCCCCAAGATCACCGAGAGAACCAAGACTCACCACACACTCACCTAAACCATCACCAGACCATCCATGGGGACTTTCCAAAGCCCATGCAGAATGGAACTCAAAGACAGCCTTGGGCTTGGTGCTGTGGCCAGGGCTAACCAAGCCTGCCCCGGAAGGTGCCACTTGTAGTCACCACTGCCCACTCCCCATCCCACCCAACTTGCTGCTGTTGGACCACAAAGCTACTGGACGATGGCCCATGTGCTTAGAGGTCCAGGCTCCTGGCCTAGACCGCACCCAGCCTGGCTCCCTCTAGCCATTTGACCAGTGTACAAGCCAAAGCAAGAACAATTCCCATTCATACTCTCTCTCTCTCTTTCTCTCTGTCTTTTCCTCCTCCTCCTCCTCCTCTTCCTCCTCCATTTCCTCCTACTCCTCTCTCTTGTTCTTCCTCTCTGACTGCCTTTTGAATAAATCTTCCTTTAAAAGGCTCAGCAAATGCAGATATTGCAAAGAGGGAAGGGGCAAGGCAAGGAAGCATGGACCAAAGGAAAACAGAGAGGTGGGGAAGGGGAGGGAGGGCAGGTGGAGGACAGGGGGACAGAGAGAGAAGTGAGGCAGAGCCAGACTACACTGTCCCAAGTGGCCCATTTCAGCTTCTCCTCCCGCCCTCGCCAGGGGCCTTCCCCCGAGCTCAGCAGGGCCTGGCTGGACTCCAGTGCTTTGGTGCAGGTGGGCAGGTGCCCAGCCAGCCCCTCACCACCAGAGGCCCCGCCCTGCAGGCGCCGGCGTGGCCACCAGGTGGCACCCTCCAGCACCGGACAGGGACCAGCCCGGGTCCTGGCCTGGGCTGTGAGGTGGACCCTCGCCCCTTGCCCCTTGCCCCTTTCCATTTGCCGGACCACCCGGGAAATCGCCAGCAAGGGGAGTGCGGGGCCTGCGGCTCCGCCCACAGGGAGCCCAGGGCAGTGCAGCGGGGGCCGACTGCCTAACACACGCCCCCCAGCCCCAAGCACAGCCCCAGAGGCACCTCTGAGCTGCCAGGTCATCGCGGGCATGGCCATCGGCTGAGCGCTACCTCCCAGCACTTGGCCAACATCAACAGCTTTCAAGCTCAGCACCACCAGCACCATCCTTCCTTCCTGCGCCCTCGTCCCCGCAGCCTGAACCCGGTGCACCACGCCAGCCCTCCCATGTGCCATGTGCATGCTCTGGGCAGCCAGGCCAGAGGCACGCAATCACTCCCTGCATTGGCCCACTCCCATGCCACTCACTGCCATGGGCGCTTCGGCTCAGTTTTTGGGGAAGGGCGACGAGCGCTCACTCACTCACTCACTCACTGTCACGCTAACCCCCACACGCACGCTGCTCAAGGCAAACCCACCAAGCCCCGCTCCATGCAGAGCGCACGCACTCACTGCCCTGGGAACCGCACAGCACCACCGCCCAAACCGCCCTGCTCAACGCCAACAAACACAAACCGCCAAGCCGCGGCAGCGCAGGGCAGGGCCACCCGCACCACCAGCGCACAGGCGCACAGGCGCTCCAGCGCACCAGCCTCCACGCTCGTACTGCACGGACTAACCACAGCATCAAGCATCGCCAGGAGCTCCATGCAAACACACACCAACCGCCGGTCCACCTGCAAACAGTACCGCCAACTGCGCACTCGCTGCCATGGCAACGCCGGCAACCAGCAGCACGTGCTGCACAATGGAAACACACCAACCGCCGCTCCGCCTGCAGGGCGCACGTGCATCTGGGCACTCACTGCCCTGGGAAAGGAGCGGCCAGGGACCAACTCTTCAGTGCAAACACAAACACAAACACACCCAACACACCACGCTGCTCCAGCTGTGAAAGAAGCAGCAGGGCACCAAGCCCTCCTGCCACAGGTGCCCTACCAGCCCAGCACCTGCTCTCACTTGACCCGCTGACTGGCTCACCTAACAATGGCTTCCCCCAAGATCACCGAGAGAACCAAGACTCACCACACACTCACCTAAACCATCACCAGACCATCCATGGGGACTTTCCAAAGCCCATGCAGAATGGAACTCAAAGACAGCCTTGGGCTTGGTGCTGTGGCCAGGGCTAACCAAGCCTGCCCCGGAAGGTGCCACTTGTAGTCACCACTGCCCACTCCCCATCCCACCCAACTTGCTGCTGTTGGACCACAAAGCTACTGGACGATGGCCCATGTGCTTAGAGGTCCAGGCTCCTGGCCTAGACCGCACCCAGCCTGGCTCCCTCTAGCCATTTGACCAGTGTACAAGCCAAAGCAAGAACAATTCCCATTCATACTCTCTCTCTCTCTTTCTCTCTGTCTTTTCCTCCTCCTCCTCCTCCTCTTCCTCCTCCATTTCCTCCTACTCCTCTCTCTTGTTCTTCCTCTCTGACTGCCTTTTGAATAAATCTTCCTTTAAAAGGCTCAGCAAATGCAGATATTGCAAAGAGGGAAGGGGCAAGGCAAGGAAGCATGGACCAAAGGAAAACAGAGAGGTGGGGAAGGGAGGGAGGGCAGGTGGAGGACAGGGGGACAGAGAGAGAAGTGAGGCAGAGCCAGGACTACACTGTCCCAAGTGGCCCATTTCAGCTTCTCCTCCCGCCCTCGCCAGGGGCCTTCCCCCGAGCTCAGCAGGGCTGGCTGGACTCCAGTGCTTTGGTGCAGGTGGGCAGGTGCCCAGCCAGCCCCTCACCACCAGAGGCCCCGCCCTGCAGGCGCCGGCGTGGCCACCAGGTGGCACCCTCCAGCACCGGACAGGGACCACCCGGGTCCTGGCCTGGGCTGCGAGGTGGACCCTCGCCCCTTGCCCCTTGCCCCTTTCCATTTGCCGGACCACCCGGGAAATCGCCAGCAAGGGGAGTGCGGGGCCTGCGGCTCCGCCCACAGGGAGCCCAGGGCAGTGCAGCGGGGGCCGACTGCCTAACACACGCCCCCCAGCCCCAAGCACAGCCCCAGAGGCACCTCTGAGCTGCCAGGTCATCGCGGGCATGGCCATCGGCTGAGCGCTACCTCCCAGCACTTGGCCAACATCAACAGCTTTCAAGCTCAGCACCACCAGCACCATCCTTCCTTCCTGCGCCCTCGTCCCCGCAGCCTGAACCCGGTGCACCACGCCAGCCCTCCCATGTGCCATGTGCATGCTCTGGGCAGCCAGGCCAGAGGCACGCAATCACTCCCTGCATTGGCCACTCCCATGCCACTCACTGCCATGGGCGCTTCGGCTCAGTTTTTGGGGAAGGGCGACGAGCGCTCACTCACTCACTCACTCACTGTCACGCTAACCCCCACACGCACGCTGCTCAAGGCAAACCCACCAAGCCCCGCTCCATGCAGAGCGCACGCACTCACTGCCCTGGGAACCGCACAGCACCACCGCCCAAACCGCCCTGCTCAACGCCAACAAACACAAACCGCCAAGCCGCGGCCAGCGCAGGGCAGGGCCACCCGCACCACCAGCGCACAGGCGCACAGGCGCTCCAGCGCACCAGCCTCCACGCTCGTACTGCCACGGACTAACCACAGCATCAAGCATCGCCAGGAGCTCCATGCAAACACACACCAACCGCCGGTCCACCTGCAAACAGTACCGCCAACTGCGCACTCGCTGCCATGGCAACGCCGGCAACCAGCAGCACGTGCTGCACAATGGAAACACACCAACCGCCGCTCCGCCTGCAGGGCGCACGTGCATCTGGGCACTCACTGCCCTGGGAAAGGAGCGGCCAGGGACCAACTCTTCAGTGCAAACACAAACACAAACACACCCAACACACCACGCTGCTCCAGCTGTGAAAGAAGCAGCAGGGCACCAAGCCCTCCTGCCACAGGTGCCCTACCAGCCCAGCACCTGCTCTCACTTGACCGCTGACTGGCTCACCTAACAATGGCTTCCCCCAAGATCACCGAGAGAACCAAGACTCACCACACACTCACCTAAACCATCACCAGACCATCCATGGGGACTTTCCAAAGCCCATGCAGAATGGAACTCAAAGACAGCCTTGGGCTTGGTGCTGTGGCCAGGGCTAACCAAGCCTGCCCGGAAGGTGCCATTGTAGTCACCACTGCCCACTCCCATCCCACCCAACTTGCTGCTGTTGGACCACAAAGCTACTGGACGATGGCCCATGTGCTTAGAGGTCCAGGCTCCTGGCCTAGACCGCACCCAGCCTGGCTCCCTCTAGCCATTTGACCAGTGTACAAGCCAAAGCAAGAACAATTCCCATTCATACTCTCTCTCTCTCTTTCTCTCTGTCTTTTCCTCTCCTCCTCCTCCTCTTCCTCCTCCATTTCCTCCTACTCCTCTCTCTTGTTCTTCCTCTCTGACTGCCTTTTGAATAAATCTTCCTTTAAAAGGCTCAGCAAATGCAGATATTGCAAAGAGGGAAGGGGCAAGGCAAGGAAGCATGGACCAAAGGAAAACAGAGAGGTGGGGAAGGGAGGGAGGGCAGGTGGAGGACAGGGGGACAGAGAGAGAAGTGAGGCAGAGCCAGACTACACTGTCCCAAGTGGCCCATTTCAGCTTCTCCTCCCGCCCTCGCCAGGGGCCTTCCCCCGAGCTCAGCAGGGCCTGGCTGGACTCCAGTGCTTTGGTGCAGGTGGGCAGGTGCCCAGCCAGCCCCTCACCACCAGAGGCCCCGCCCTGCAGGCGCCGGCGTGGCCACCAGGTGGCACCCTCCAGCACCGGACAGGGACCAGCCCGGGTCCTGGCCTGGGCTGCGAGGTGGACCCTCGCCCCTTGCCCCTTGCCCCTTTCCATTTGCCGGACCACCCGGGAAATCGCCAGCAAGGGGAGTGCGGGGCCTGCGGCTCCGCCCACAGGGAGCCCAGGGCAGTGCAGCGGGGGGGCCGACTGCCTAACACACGCCCCCCAGCCCCAAGCACAGCCCCAGAGGCACCTCTGAGCTGCCAGGTCATCGCGGGCATGGCCATCGGCTGAGCGCTACCTCCCAGCACTTGGCCAACATCAACAGCTTTCAAGCTCAGCACCACCAGCACCATCCTTCCTTCCTGCGCCCTCGTCCCCGCAGTCTGAACCCGGTGCACCACGCCAGCCCTCCCCATGTGCCATGTGCATGCTCTGGGCAGCCAGGCCAGAGGCACGCAATCACTCCCTGCATTGGCCACTCCCATGCCACTCACTGCCATGGGCGCTTCGGCTCAGTTTTTGGGGAAGGGCGACGAGCGCTCACTCACTCACTCACTCACTGTCACGCTAACCCCCACACGCACGCTGCTCAAGGCAAACCCACCAAGCCCGCTCCATGCAGAGCGCACGCACTCACTGCCCTGGGAACCGCACAGCACCACCGCCCAAACCGCCCTGCTCAACGCCAACAAACACAAAACCGCCAAGCCGCGGCCAGCGCAGGGCAGGGCCACCCGCACCACCAGCGCACAGGCGCACAGGCGCTCCAGCGCACCAGCCTCCACGCTCGTACTGCCACGGACTAACCACAGCATCAAGCATCGCCAGGAGCTCCATGCAAACACACACCAACCGCCGGTCCACCTGCAAACAGTACCGCCAACTGCGCACTCGCTGCCATGGCAACGCCGGCAACCAGCAGCACGTGCTGCACAATGGAAACACACCAACCGCCGCTCCGCCTGCAGGGCGCACGTGCATCTGGGCACTCACTGCCCTGGGAAAGGAGCGGCCAGGGACCAACTCTTCAGTGCAAACACAAACACAAACACACCCAACACACCACGCTGCTCCACCTGTGAAAGAAGCAGCAGGGCACCAAGCCCTCCTGCCACAGGTGCCCTACCAGCCCAGCACCTGCTCTCACTTGACCCGCTGACTGGCTCACCTAACAATGGCTTCCCCCAAGATCACCGAGAGAACCAAGACTCACCACACACTCACCTAAACCATCACCAGACCATCCATGGGGACTTTCCAAAGCCCATGCAGAATGGAACTCAAAGACAGCCTTGGGCTTGGTGCTGTGGCCAGGGCTAACCAAGCCTGCCCCGGAAGGTGCCACTTGTAGTCACCACTGCCCACTCCCCATCCCACCCAACTTGCTGCTGTTGGACCACAAAGCTACTGGACGATGGCCCATGTGCTTAGAGGTCCAGGCTCCTGGCCTAGACCGCACCCAGCCTGGCTCCCTCTAGCCATTTGACCAGTGTACAAGCCAAAGCAAGAACAATTCCCATTCATACTCTCTCTCTCTCTTTCTCTCTGTCTTTTCCTCCTCCTCCTCTCCTCTTCCTCCTCCATTTCTCCTACTCCTCTCTCTTGTTCTTCCTCTTGACTGCCTTTTGAATAAATCTTCCTTTAAAAGGCTCAGCAAATGCAGATATTGCAAAGAGGGAAGGGGCAAGGCAAAGGAAGCATGGACCAAAGGAAAAACAGAGAGGTGGGGAAGGGAGGGAGGGCAGGTGGAGGACAGGGGGACAGAGAGAGAAGTGAGGCAGAGCCAGACTACACTGTCCCAAGTGGCCCATTTCAGCTTCTCCTCCCGCCCTCGCCAGGGGCCTTCCCCGAGCTCAGCAGGGCCTGGCTGGACTCCAGTGCTTTGGTGCAGGTGGGCAGGTGCCCAGCCAGCCCTCACCACCAGAGGCCCCGCCCTGCAGGCGCCGGCGTGGCCACCAGGTGGCACCCTCCAGCACCGGACAGGGACCAGCCCGGGTCCTGGCCTGGGCTGTGAGGTGGACCCTCGCCCCTTGCCCCTTGCCCCTTTCCATTTGCCGGACCACCCGGGAAATCGCCAGCAAGGGGAGTGCGGGGCCTGCGGCTCCGCCCACAGGGAGCCCAGGGCAGTGCAGCGGGGGCCGACCGCCGAACACACGCCCCCAGCCCCAAGCACAGCCCCAGAGGCACCTCTGAGCTGCCAGGTCATCGCGGGCATGGCCATCGGCTGAGCGCTACCTCCCAGCACTTGGCCAACATCAACAGCTTTCAAGCTCAGCACCACCAGCACCATCCTTCCTTCCTGCGCCCTCGTCCCCGCAGCCTGAACCCGGTGCACCACGCCAGCCTCCCCATGTGCCATGTGCATGCTCTGGGCAGCCAGGCCAGAGGCACGCAATCACTCCCTGCATTGGCCACTCCCATGCCACTCACTGCCATGGGCGCTTCGGCTCAGTTTTTGGGGAAGGGCGACGAGCGCTCACTCACTCACTCACTCACTGTCACGCTAACCCCCACACGCACGCTGCTCAAGGCAAACCCACCAAGCCCCGCTCCATGCAGAGCGCACGCACTCACTGCCCTGGGAACCGCACAGCACCACCGCCCAAACCGCCCTGCTCAACGCCAACAAACACAAACCGCCAAGCCGCGGCAGCGCAGGGCAGGGCCACCCGCACCACCAGCGCACAGGCGCACAGGCGCTCCAGCGCACCAGCCTCCACGCTCGTACTGCCACGGACTAACCACAGCATCAAGCATCGCCAGGAGCTCCATGCAAACACACACCAACCGCCGGTCCACCTGCAAACAGTACCGCCAACTGCGCACTCGCTGCCATGGCAACGCCGGCAACCAGCAGCACGTGCTGCACAATGGAAACACACCAACCGCCGCTCCGCCTGCAGGGCGCACGTGCATCTGGGCACTCACTGCCCTGGGAAAGGAGCGGCCAGGGACCAACTCTTCAGTGCAAACACAACACAAACACACCCAACACACCACGCTGCTCCAGCTGTGAAAGAAGCAGCAGGGCACCAAGCCCTCCTGCCACAGGTGCCCTACCAGCCCAGCACCTGCTCTCACTTGACCCGCTGACTGGCTCACCTAACAATGGCTTCCCCAAGATCACCGAGAGAACCAAGACTCACCACACACTCACCTAAACCATCACCAGACCATCCATGGGGACTTTCCAAAGCCCATGCAGAATGGAACTCAAAGACAGCCTTGGGCTTGGTGCTGTGGCCAGGGCTAAACCAAGCCTGCCCCGGAAGGTGCCACTTGTAGTCACCACTGCCCACTCCCCATCCCACCCAACTTGCTGCTGTTGGACCACAAAGCTACTGGACGATGGCCCATGTGCTTAGAGGTCCAGGCTCCTGGCCTAGACCGCACCCAGCCTGGCTCCCTCTAGCCATTTGACCAGTGTACAAGCCAAAGCAAGAACAATTCCCATTCATACTCTCTCTCTCTCTTTCTCTCTGTCTTTTCCTCCTCCTCCTCCTCCTCTTCCTCCTCCATTTCCTCCTACTCCTCTCTCTTGTTCTTCCTCTCTGACTGCCTTTTGAATAAATCTTCCTTTAAAAGGCTCAGCAAATGCAGATTATTGCAAAGAGGGAAGGGGCAAGGCAAGGAAGCATGGACCAAAGGAAAACAGAGAGGTGGGGAAGGGAGGGAGGGCAGGTGGAGGACAGGGGGACAGAGAGAGAAGTGAGGCAGAGCCAGACTACACTGTCCCAAGTGGCCCATTTCAGCTTCTCCTCCCGCCCTCGCCAGGGGCCTTCCCCCGAGCTCAGCAGGGCCTGGCTGGACTCCAGTGCTTTGGTGCAGGTGGGCAGGTGCCCAGCCAGCCCCTCACCACCAGAGGCCCCGCCCTGCAGGCGCCGGCGTGGCCACCAGGTGGCACCCTCCAGCACCGGACAGGGACCAGCCCGGGTCCTGGCCTGGGCTGTGAGGTGGACCCTCGCCCTTGCCCCTTGCCCCTTTCCATTTGCCGGACCACCCGGGAAATCGCCAGCAAGGGGAGTGCGGGGCCTGCGGCTCCGCCCACAGGGAGCCCAGGGCAGTGCAGCGGGGGCCGACCGCCGAACACACGCCCCCCAGCCCCAAGCACAGCCCCAGAGGCACCTCTGAGCTGCCAGGTCATCGCGGGCATGGCCATCGGCTGAGCGCTACCTCCCAGCACTTGGCCAACATCAACAGCTTTCAAGCTCAGCACCACCAGCACCATCCTTCCTTCCTGCGCCCTCGTCCCCGCAGCCTGAACCCGGTGCACCACGCCAGCCCTCCCATGTGCCATGTGCATGCTCTGGGCAGCCAGGCCAGAGGCACGCAATCACTCCCTGCATTGGCCACTCCCATGCCACTCACTGCCATGGGCGCTTCGGCTCAGTTTTTGGGGAAGGGCGACGAGCGCTCACTCACTCACTCACTCACTGTCACGCTAACCCCCACACGCACGCTGCTCAAGGCAAACCCACCAAGCCCCGCTCCATGCAGAGCGCACGCACTCACTGCCCTGGGAACCGCACAGCACCACCGCCCAAACCGCCCTGCTCAACGCCAACAAACACAAACCGCCAAGCCGCGGCAGCGCAGGGCAGGGCCACCCGCACCACCAGCGCACAGGCGCACAGGCGCTCCAGCGCACCAGCCTCCACGCTCGTACTGCCACGGACTAACCACAGCATCAAGCATCGCCAGGAGCTCCATGCAAACACACACCAACCGCCGGTCCACCTGCAAACAGTACCGCCAACTGCGCACTCGCTGCCATGGCAACGCCGGCAACCAGCAGCACGTGCTGCACAATGGAAACACACCAACCGCCGCTCCGCCTGCAGGGCGCACGTGCATCTGGGCACTCACTGCCCTGGGAAAGGAGCGGCCAGGGACCAACTCTTCAGTGCAAACACAAACACAAACACACCCAACACACCACGCTGCTCCAGCTGTGAAAGAAGCAGCAGGGCACCAAGCCCTCCTGCCACAGGTGCCCTACCAGCCCAGCACCTGCTCTCACTTGACCCGCTGACTGGCTCACCTAACAATGGCTTCCCCAAGATCACCGAGAGAACCAAGACTCACCACACACTCACCTAAACCATCACCAGACCATCCATGGGGACTTTCCAAAGCCCATGCAGAATGGAACTCAAAGACAGCCTTGGGCTTGGTGCTGTGGCCAGGGCTAACCAAGCCTGCCCCGGAAGGTGCCACTTGTAGTCACCACTGCCCACTCCCCATCCCACCCAACTTGCTGCTGTTGGACCACAAAGCTACTGGACGATGGCCCATGTGCTTAGAGGTCCAGGCTCCTGGCCTAGGACCGCACCCAGCCTGGCTCCCTCTAGCCATTTGACCAGTGTACAAGCCAAAGCAAGAACAATTCCCATTCATACTCTCTCTCTCTCTTTCTCTCTGTCTTTTCCTCCTCCTCCTCCTCCTCTTCCTCCTCCATTTCCTCCTACTCCTCTCTCTTGTTCTTCCTCTCTGACTGCCTTTTGAATAAATCTTCCTTTAAAAGGCTCAGCAAATGCAGATATTGCAAAGAGGGAAGGGGCAAGGCAAGGAAGCATGGACCAAAGGAAAACAGAGAGGTGGGGAAGGGAGGGAGGGCAGGTGGAGGACAGGGGGACAGAGAGAGAAGTGAGGCAGAGCCAGACTACACTGTCCCAAGTGGCCCATTTCAGCTTCTCCTCCCGCCCTCGCCAGGGGCCTTCCCCCGAGCTCAGCAGGGCCTGGCTGGACTCCAGTGCTTTGGTGCAGGTGGGCAGGTGCCCAGCCAGCCCCTCACCACCAGAGGCCCCGCCCTGCAGGCGCCGGCGTGGCCACCAGGTGGCACCCTCCAGCACCGGACAGGGACCAGCCCGGGTCCTGGCCTGGGCTGTGAGGTGGACCTCGCCCCTTGCCCCTTGCCCCTTTCCATTTGCCGGACCACCCGGGAAATCGCCAGCAAGGGGAGTGCGGGGCCTGCGGCTCCGCCCACAGGGAGCCCAGGGCAGTGCAGCGGGGGCCGACCGCCGAACACACGCCCCCCAGCCCCAAGCACAGCCCCAGAGGCACCTCTGAGCTGCCAGGTCATCGCGGGCATGGCCATCGGCTGAGCGCTACCTCCCAGCACTTGGCCAACATCAACAGCTTTCAAGCTCAGCACCACCAGCACCATCCTTCCTTCCTGCGCCCTCGTCCCCGCAGCCTGAACCCGGTGCACCACGCCAGCCCTCCCCATGTGCCATGTGCATGCTCTGGGCAGCCAGGCCAGAGGCACGCAATCACTCCCTGCATTGGCCACTCCCATGCCACTCACTGCCATGGGCGCTTCGGCTCAGTTTTTGGGGAAGGGCGACGAGCGCTCACTCACTCACTCACTCACTGTCACGCTAACCCCCACACGCACGCTGCTCAAGGCAAACCCACCAAGCCCCGCTCCATGCAGAGCGCACGCACTCACTGCCCTGGGAACCGCACAGCACCACCGCCCAAACCGCCCTGCTCAACGCCAACAAACACAAACCGCCAAGCCGCGGCAGCGCAGGGCAGGGCCACCCGCACCACCAGCGCACAGGCGCACAGGCGCTCCAGCGCACCAGCCTCCACGCTCGTACTGCCACGGACTAACCACAGCATCAAGCATCGCCAGGAGCTCCATGCAAACACACACCAACCGCCGGTCCACCTGCAAACAGTACCGCCAACTGCGCACTCGCTGCCATGGCAACGCCGGCAACCAGCAGCACGTGCTGCACAATGGAAACACACCAACCGCCGCTCCGCCTGCAGGGCGCACGTGCATCTGGGCACTCACTGCCCTGGGAAAGGAGCGGCCAGGGACCAACTCTTCAGTGCAAACACAAACACAAACACACCCAACACACCACGCTGCTCCAGCTGTGAAAGAAGCAGCAGGGCACCAAGCCCTCCTGCCACAGGTGCCCTACCAGCCAGCACCTGCTCTCACTTGACCCGCTGACTGGCTCACCTAACAATGGCTTCCCCAAGATCACCGAGAGAACCAAGACTCACCACACACTCACCTAAACCATCACCAGACCATCCATGGGGACTTTCCAAAGCCCATGCAGAATGGAACTCAAAGACAGCCTTGGGCTTGGTGCTGTGGCCAGGGCTAACCAAGCCTGCCCCGGAAGGTGCCACTTGTAGTCACCACTGCCCACTCCCCATCCCACCCAACTTGCTGCTGTTGGACCACAAAGCTACTGGACGATGGCCCATGTGCTTAGAGGTCCAGGCTCCTGGCCTAGACCGCACCCAGCCTGGCTCCCTCTAGCCATTTGACCAGTGTACAAGCCAAAGCAAGAACAATTCCCATTCATACTCTCTCTCTCTCTTTCTCTCTGTCTTTTCCTCCTCCTCCTCCTCCTCTTCCTCCTCCATTTCCTCCTACTCCTCTCTCTTGTTCTTCCTCTCTGACTGCCTTTTGAATAAATCTTCCTTTAAAAGGCTCAGCAAATGCAGATATTGCAAAGAGGGAAGGGGCAAGGCAAGGAAGCATGGACCAAAGGAAAACAGAGAGGTGGGGAAGGGAGGGAGGGCAGGTGGAGGACAGGGGGACAGAGAGAGAAGTGAGGCAGAGCCAGACTACACTGTCCCAAGTGGCCCATTTCAGCTTCTCCTCCCGCCCTCGCCAGGGGCCTTCCCCGAGCTCAGCAGGGCCTGGCTGGACTCCAGTGCTTTGGTGCAGGTGGGCAGGTGCCCAGCCAGCCCCTCACCACCAGAGGCCCCGCCCTGCAGGCGCCGGCGTGGCCACCAGGTGGCACCCTCCAGCACCGGACAGGGACCAGCCCGGGTCCTGGCCTGGGCTGTGAGGTGGACCCTCGCCCCTTGCCCCTTGCCCCTTTCCATTTGCCGGACCACCCGGGAAATCGCCAGCAAGGGGAGTGCGGGGCCTGCGGCTCCGCCCACAGGGAGCCCAGGGCAGTGCAGCGGGGGCCGACCGCCGAACACACGCCCCCCCAGCCCCAAGCACAGCCCCAGAGGCACCTCTGAGCTGCCAGGTCATCGCGGGCATGGCCATCGGCTGAGCGCTACCTCCCAGCACTTGGCCAACATCAACAGCTTTCAAGCTCAGCACCACCAGCACCATCCTTCCTTCCTGCGCCCTCGTCCCCGCAGCCTGAACCCGGTGCACCACGCCAGCCCTCCCCATGTGCCATGTGCATGCTCTGGGCAGCCAGGCCAGAGGCACGCAATCACTCCCTGCATTGGCCACTCCCATGCCACTCACTGCCATGGGCGCTTCGGCTCAGTTTTTGGGGAAGGGCGACGAGCGCTCACTCACTCACTCACTCACTGTCACGCTAACCCCCACACGCACGCTGCTCAAGGCAAACCCACCAAGCCCCGCTCCATGCAGAGCGCACGCACTCACTGCCCTGGGAACCGCACAGCACCACCGCCCAAACCGCCCTGCTCAACGCCAACAAACACAAACCGCCAAGCCGCGGCAGCGCAGGGCAGGGCCACCCGCACCACCAGCGCACAGGCGCACAGGCGCTCCAGCGCACCAGCCTCCACGCTCGTACTGCCACGGACTAACCACAGCATCAAGCATCGCCAGGAGCTCCATGCAAACACACACCAACCGCCGGTCCACCTGCAAACAGTACCGCCAACTGCGCACTCGCTGCCATGGCAACGCCGGCAACCAGCAGCACGTGCTGCACAATGGAAACACACCAACCGCCGCTCCGCCTGCAGGGCGCACGTGCATCTGGGCACTCACTGCCCTGGGAAAGGAGCGGCCAGGGACCAACTCTTCAGTGCAAACACAAACACAAACACACCCAACACACCACGCTGCTCCAGCTGTGAAAGAAGCAGCAGGGCACCAAGCCCTCCTGCCACAGGTGCCCTACCAGCCCAGCACCTGCTCTCACTTGACCCGCTGACTGGCTCACCTAACAATGGCTTCCCCCAAGATCACCGAGAGAACCAAGACTCACCACACACTCACCTAAACCATCACCAGACCATCCATGGGGACTTTCCAAAGCCCATGCAGAATGGAACTCAAAGACAGCCTTGGGCTTGGTGCTGTGGCCAGGGCTAACCAAGCCTGCCCCGGAAGGTGCCACTTGTAGTCACCACTGCCCACTCCCCATCCCACCCAACTTGCTGCTGTTGGACCACAAAGCTACTGGACGATGGCCCATGTGCTTAGAGGTCCAGGCTCCTGGCCTAGACCGCACCCAGCCTGGCTCCCTCTAGCCATTTGACCAGTGTACAAGCCAAAGCAAGAACAATTCCCATTCATACTCTCTCTCTCTCTTTCTCTCTGTCTTTTCCTCCTCCTCCTCCTCCTCTTCCTCCTCCATTTCCTCCTACTCCTCTCTCTTGTTCTTCCTCTCTGACTGCCTTTTGAATAAATCTTCCTTTAAAAGGCTCAGCAAATGCAGATATTGCAAAGAGGGAAGGGGCAAGGCAAGGAAGCATGGACCAAAGGAAAACAGAGAGGTGGGGAAGGGAGGGAGGGCAGGTGGAGGACAGGGGGACAGAGAGAGAAGTGAGGCAGAGCCAGACTACACTGTCCCAAGTGGCCCATTTCAGCTTCTCCTCCCGCCCTCGCCAGGGGCCTTCCCCCGAGCTCAGCAGGGCCTGGCTGGACTCCAGTGCTTTGGTGCAGGTGGGCAGGTGCCCAGCCAGCCCCTCACCACCAGAGGCCCCGCCCTGCAGGCGCCGGCGTGGCCACCAGGTGGCACCCTCCAGCACCGGACAGGGACCAGCCCGGGTCCTGGCCTGGGCTGTGAGGTGGACCCTCGCCCCTTGCCCCTTGCCCCTTTCCATTTGCCGGACCACCCGGGAAATCGCCAGCAAGGGGAGTGCGGGGCCTGCGGCTCCGCCCACAGGGAGCCCAGGGCAGTGCAGCGGGGGCCGACCGCCGAACACACGCCCCCCAGCCCCAAGCACAGCCCCAGAGGCACCTCTGAGCTGCCAGGTCATCGCGGGCATGGCCATCGGCTGAGCGCTACCTCCCAGCACTTGGCCAACATCAACAGCTTTCAAGCTCAGCACCACCAGCACCATCCTTCCTTCCTGCGCCCTCGTCCCCGCAGTCTGAACCCGGTGCACCACACCAGCCCTCCCCATGTGCCATGTGCATGCTCTGGGCAGCCAGGCCAGAGGCACGCAATCACTCCCTGCATTGGCCACTCCCATGCCACTCACTGCCATGGGCGCTTCGGCTCAGTTTTTGGGGAAGGGCGACGAGCGCTCACTCACTCACTCACTCACTGTCACGCTAACCCCCACACGCACGCTGCTCAAGGCAAACCCACCAAGCCCCGCTCCATGCAGAGCGCACGCACTCACTGCCCTGGGAACCGCACAGCACCACCGCCCAAACCGCCCTGCTCAACGCCAACAAACACAAACCGCCAAGCCGCGGCAGCGCAGGGCAGGGCCACCCGCACCACCAGCGCACAGGCGCACAGGCGCTCCAGCGCACCAGCCTCCACGCTCGTACTGCCACGGACTAACCACAGCATCAAGCATCGCCAGGAGCTCCATGCAAACACACACCAACCGCCGGTCCACCTGCAAAACAGTACCGCCAACTGCGCACTCGCTGCCATGGCAACGCCGGCAACCAGCAGCACGTGCTGCACAATGGAAACACACCAACCGCCGCTCCGCCTGCAGGGCGCACGTGCATCTGGGCACTCACTGCCCTGGGAAAGGAGCGGCCAGGGACCAACTCTTCAGTGCAAACACAAACACAAACACACCCAACACACCACGCTGCTCCAGCTGTGAAAGAAGCAGCAGGGCACCAAGCCCTCCTGCCACAGGTGCCCTACCAGCCCAGCACCTGCTCTCACTTGACCCGCTGACTGGCTCACCTAACAATGGCTTCCCCCAAGATCACCGAGAGAACCAAGACTCACCACACACTCACCTAAACCATCACCAGACCATCCATGGGGACTTTCCAAAGCCCATGCAGAATGGAACTCAAAGACAGCCTTGGGCTTGGTGCTGTGGCCAGGGCTAACCAAGCCTGCCCCGGAAGGTGCCACTTGTAGTCACCACTGCCCACTCCCCATCCCACCCAACTTGCTGCTGTTGGACCACAAAGCTACTGGACGATGGCCCATGTGCTTAGAGGTCCAGGCTCCTGGCCTAGACCGCACCCAGCCTGGCTCCCTCTAGCCATTTGACCAGTGTACAAGCCAAAGCAAGAACAATTCCCATTCATACTCTCTCTCTCTCTTTCTCTCTGTCTTTTCCTCCTCCTCCTCCATTTCCTCCTACTCCTCTCTCTTGTTCTTCCTCTCTGACTGCCTTTTGAATAAATCTTCCTTTAAAAGGCTCAGCAAATGCAGATATTGCAAAGAGGGAAGGGGCAAGGCAAGGAAGCATGGACCAAAGGAAAACAGAGAGGTGGGGAAGGGAGGGCAGGTGGAGGACAGGGGGACAGAGAGGGAAGTGAGGCAGAGCCAGACTACACTGTCCCAAGTGGCCCATTTCAGCTTCTCCTCCCGCCCTCGCCAGGGGCCTTCCCCGAGCTCAGCAGGGCCTGGCTGGACTCCAGTGCTTTGGTGCAGGTGGGCAGGTGCCCAGCCAGCCCCTCACCACCAGAGGCCCCACCCTGCAGGCGCCGGCGTGGCCACCAGGTGGCACCCTCCAGCACCGGACAGGGACCAGCCCGGGTCCTGGCCTGGGCTGCGAGGTGGACCCTCGCCCCTTGCCCCTTGCCCCTTGCCCCTTGCCCCTTTCCATTTGCCGGACCACCCGGGAAATCGCCAGCAAGGGGAGTGCGGGGCCTGCGGCTCCGCCCACAGGGAGCCCAGGGCAGTGCAGCGGGGGCCGACCGCCGAACACACGCCCCCCAGCCCCAAGCACAGCCCCAGAGGCACCTCTGAGCTGCCAGGTCATCGCGGGCATGGCCATCGGCTGAGCGCTACCTCCCAGCACTTGGCCAACATCAACAGCTTTCAAGCTCAGCACCACCAGCACCATCCTTCCTGCGCCCTCGTCCCCGCAGCCTGAACCCGGTGCACCACGCCAGCCCTCCCCATGTGCCATGTGCATGCTCTGGGCAGCCAGGCCAGAGGCACGCAATCACTCCCTGCATTGGCCACTCCCATGCCACTCACTGCCATGGGCGCTTCGGCTCAGTTTTTGGGGAAGGGCGACGAGCGCTCACTCACTCACTCACTCACTGTCACGCTAACCCCCCACACGCACGCTGCTCAAGGCAAACCCACCAAGCCCCGCTCCATGCAGAGCGCACGCACTCACTGCCTGGGAACCGCACAGCACCACCGCCCAAACCGCCCTGCTCAACGCCAACAAACACAAACCGCCAAGCCGCGGCAGCGCAGGGCAGGGCCACCCGCACCACCAGCGCACAGGCGCACAGGCGCTCCAGCGCACCAGCCTCCACGCTCGTACTGCCACGGACTAACCACAGCATCAAGCATCGCCAGGAGCTCCATGCAAACACACACCAACCGCCGGTCCACCTGCAAACAGTACCGCCAACTGCGCACTCGCTGCCATGGCAACGCCGGCAACCAGCAGCACGTGCTGCACAATGGAAACACACCAACCGCCGCTCCGCCTGCAGGGCGCACGTGCATCTGGGCACTCACTGCCCTGGGAAAGGAGCGGCCAGGGACCAACTCTTCAGTGCAAACACAAACACAAACACACCCAACACACCACGCTGCTCCAGCTGTGAAAGAAGCAGCAGGGCACCAAGCCCTCCTGCCACAGGTGCCCTACCAGCCCAGCACCTGCTCTCACTTGACCCGCTGACTGGCTCACCTAACAATGGCTTCCCCCAAGATCACCGAGAGAACCAAGACTCACCACACACTCACCTAAACCATCACCAGACCATCCATGGGGACTTTCCAAAGCCCATGCAGAATGGAACTCAAAGACAGCCTTGGGCTTGGTGCTGTGGCCAGGGCTAACCAAGCCTGCCCCGGAAGGTGCCACTTGTAGTCACCACTGCCCACTCCCCATCCCACCCAACTTGCTGCTGTTGGACCACAAAGCTACTGGACGATGGCCCATGTGCTTAGAGGTCCAGGCTCCTGGCCTAGACCGCACCCAGCCTGGCTCCCTCTAGCCATTTGACCAGTGTACAAGCCAAAGCAAGAACAATTCCCATTCATACTCTCTCTCTCTCTTTCTCTCTGTCTTTTCCTCCTCCTCCTCCTCCTCTTCCTCCTCCATTTCCTCCTACTCCTCTCTCTTGTTCTTCCTCTCTGACTGCCTTTTGAATAAATCTTCCTTTAAAAGGCTCAGCAAATGCAGATATTGCAAAGAGGGAAGGGGCAAGGCAAGGAAGCATGGACCAAAGGAAAACAGAGAGGTGGGGAAGGGAGGGAGGGCAGGTGGAGGACAGGGGGACAGAGAGAGAAGTGAGGCAGAGCCAGACTACACTGTCCCAAGTGGCCCATTTCAGCTTCTCCTCCCGCCCTCGCCAGGGGCCTTCCCCCGAGCTCAGCAGGGCCTGGCTGGACTCCAGTGCTTTGGTGCAGGTGGGCAGGTGCCCAGCCAGCCCCTCACCACCAGAGGCCCCGCCCTGCAGGCGCCGGCGTGGCCACCAGGTGGCACCCTCCAGCACCGGACAGGGACCAGCCGGGTCCTGGCCTGGGCTGTGAGGTGGACCCTCGCCCCTTGCCCCTTGCCCCTTTCCATTTGCCGGACCACCCGGGAAATCGCCAGCAAGGGGAGTGCGGGGCCTGCGGCTCCGCCCACAGGGAGCCCAGGGCAGTGCAGCGGGGGCCGACCGCCGAACACACGCCCCCCAGCCCCAAGCACAGCCCCAGAGGCACCTCTGAGCTGCCAGGTCATCGCGGGCATGGCCATCGGCTGAGCGCTACCTCCCAGCACTTGGCCAACATCAACAGCTTTCAAGCTCAGCACCACCAGCACCATCCTTCCTTCCTGCGCCCTCGTCCCCGCAGCCTGAACCCGGTGCACCACGCCAGCCCTCCCCATGTGCCATGTGCATGCTCTGGGCAGCCAGGCCAGAGGCACGCAATCACTCCCTGCATTGGCCATTCCCATGCCACTCACTGCCATGGGCGCTTTGCCTCTTGGGGAAGGGCGACGAGCGCTCACCCACTCACTCACTCACTGTCACGCTAACCCCCACACGCACGCTGCTCAAGGCAAACCCACCAAGCCCCGCTCCATGCAGAGCGCACGCACTCACTGCCCTGGGAACCGCACAGCACCACCGCCCAAACCGCCCTGCTCAACGCCAACAAACACAAACCGCCAAGCCGCGGCAGCGCAGGGCAGGGCCACCCGCACCACCAGCGCACAGGCGCACAGGCGCTCCAGCGCACCAGCCTCCACGCTCCTACTGCCACGGACTAACCACAGCATCAAGCATCGCCAGGAGCTCCATGCAAACACACACCAACCGCCGGTCCACCTGCAAACAGTACCGCCAACTGCGCACTCGCTGCCATGGCAACGCCGGCAACCAGCAGCACGTGCTGCACAATGGAAACACACCAACCGCCGCTCAGCCTGCAGGGCGCACGTGCATCTGGGCACTCACTGCCCTGGGAAAGGAGCGGCCAGGGACCAACTCTTCAGTGCAAACACAAACACAAACACACCCAACACACCACGCTGCTCCAGCTGTGAAAGAAGCAGCAGGGCACCAAGCCCTCCTGCCACAGGTGCCCTACCAGCCCAGCACCTGCTCTCACTTGACCCGCTGACTGGCTCACCTAACAATGGCTTCCCCCAAGATCACCGAGAGAACCAAGACTCACCACACACTCACCTAAACCATCACCAGACCATCCATGGGGACTTTCCAAAGCCCATGCAGAATGGAACTCAAAGACAGCCTTGGGCTTGGTGCTGTGGCCAGGGCTAACCAAGCCTGCCCCGGAAGGTGCCACTTGTAGTCACCACTGCCCACTCCCCATCCCACCCAACTTGCTGCTGTTGGACCACAAAGCTACTGGACGATGGCCCATGTGCTTAGAGGTCCAGGCTCCTGGCCTAGACCGCACCCAGCCTGGCTCCCTCTAGCCATTTGACCAGTGTACAAGCCAAAGCAAGAACAATTCCCATTCATACTCTCTCTCTCTCTTTCTCTCTGTCTTTTCCTCCTGCTCCTCCATTTCCTCCTACTCCTCTCTCTTGTTCTTCCTCTCTGACTGCCTTTTGAATAAATCTTCCTTTAAAAGGCTCAGCAAATGCAGATATTGCAAAGAGGGAAGGGGCAAGGCAAGGAAGCATGGACCAAAGGAAAACAGAGAGGTGGGGAAGGGAGGGCAGGTGGAGGACAGGGGGACAGAGAGGGAAGTGAGGCAGAGCCAGACTACACTGTCCCAAGTGGCCCATTTCAGCTTCTCCTCCCGCCCTCGCCAGGGGCCTTCCCCCGAGCTCAGCAGGGCCTGGCTGGACTCCAGTGCTTTGGTGCAGGTGGGCAGGTGCCCAGCCAGCCCCTCACCACCAGAGGCCCCACCCTGCAGGCGCCGGCGTGGCCACCAGGTGGCACCCTCCAGCACCGGACAGGGACCAGCCCGGGTCCTGGCCTGGGCTGCGAGGTGGACCCTCGCCCCTTGCCCCTTGCCCCTTGCCCCTTGCCCCTTTCCATTTGCCGGACCACCCGGGAAATCGCCAGCAAGGGGAGTGCGGGGCCTGCGGCTCCGCCCACAGGGAGCCCAGGGCAGTGCAGCGGGGGCCGACCGCCGAACACACGCCCCCCAGCCCCAAGCACAGCCCCAGAGGCACCTCTGAGCTGCCAGGTCATCGCGGGCATGGCCATCGGCTGAGCGCTACCTCCCAGCACTTGGCCAACATCAACAGCTTTCAAGCTCAGCACCACCAGCACCATCCTTCCTGCGCCCTCGTCCCCGCAGCCTGAACCCGGTGCACCACGCCAGCCCTCCCCATGTGCCATGTGCATGCTCTGGGCAGCCAGGCCAGAGGCACGCAATCACTCCCTGCATTGGCCACTCCCATGCCACTCACTGCCATGGGCGCTTCGGCTCAGTTTTTGGGGAAGGGCGACGAGCGCTCACTCACTCACTCACTCACTGTCACGCTAACCCCCACACGCACGCTGCTCAAGGCAAACCCACCAAGCCCCGCTCCATGCAGAGCGCACGCACTCACTGCCCTGGGAACCGCACAGCACCACCGCCCAAACCGCCCTGCTCAACGCCAACAAACACAAACCGCCAAGCCGCGGCAGCGCAGGGCAGGGCCACCCGCACCACCAGCGCACAGGCGCACAGGCGCTCCAGCGCACCAGCCTCCACGCTCGTACTGCCACGGACTAACCACAGCATCAAGCATCGCCAGGAGCTCCATGCAAACACACACCAACCGCCGGTCCACCTGCAAACAGTACCGCCAACTGCGCACTCGCTGCCATGGCAACGCCGGCAACCAGCAGCACGTGCTGCACAATGGAAACACACCAACCGCCGCTCCGCCTGCAGGGCGCACGTGCATCTGGGCACTCACTGCCCTGGGAAAGGAGCGGCCAGGGACCAACTCTTCAGTGCAAACACAAACACAAACACACCCAACACACCACGCTGCTCCAGCTGTGAAAGAAGCAGCAGGGCACCAAGCCCTCCTGCCACAGGTGCCCTACCAGCCCAGCACCTGCTCTCACTTGACCCGCTGACTGGCTCACCTAACAATGGCTTCCCCCAAGATCACCGAGAGAACCAAGACTCACCACACACTCACCTAAACCATCACCAGACCATCCATGGGGACTTTCCAAAGCCCATGCAGAATGGAACTCAAAGACAGCCTTGGGCTTGGTGCTGTGGCCAGGGCTAACCAAGCCTGCCCCGGAAGGTGCCACTTGTAGTCACCACTGCCCACTCCCCATCCCACCCAACTTGCTGCTGTTGGACCACAAAGCTACTGGACGATGGCCCATGTGCTTAGAGGTCCAGGCTCCTGGCCTAGACCGCACCCAGCCTGGCTCCCTCTAGCCATTTGACCAGTGTACAAGCCAAAGCAAGAACAATTCCCATTCATACTCTCTCTCTCTCTTTCTCTCTGTCTTTTCCTCCTCCTCCTCCATTTCCTCCTACTCCTCTCTCTTGTTCTTCCTCTCTGACTGCCTTTTGAATAAATCTTCCTTTAAAAGGCTCAGCAAATGCAGATATTGCAAAGAGGGAAGGGGCAAGGCAAGGAAGCATGGACCAAAGGAAAACAGAGAGGTGGGGAAGGGAGGGCAGGTGGAGGACAGGGGGACAGAGAGGGAAGTGAGGCAGAGCCAGACTACACTGTCCCAAGTGGCCCATTTCAGCTTCTCCTCCCGCCCTCGCCAGGGGCCTTCCCCCGAGCTCAGCAGGGCCTGGCTGGACTCCAGTGCTTTGGTGCAGGTGGGCAGGTGCCCAGCCAGCCCCTCACCACCAGAGGCCCCACCCTGCAGGCGCCGGCGTGGCCACCAGGTGGCACCCTCCAGCACCGGACAGGGACCAGCCCGGGTCCTGGCCTGGGCTGCGAGGTGGACCCTCGCCCCTTGCCCCTTGCCCCTTGCCCCTTGCCCCTTTCCATTTGCCGGACCACCCGGGAAATCGCCAGCAAGGGGAGTGCGGGGCCTGCGGCTCCGCCCACAGGGAGCCCAGGGCAGTGCAGCGGGGGCCGACCGCCTAACACACGCCCCCCAGCCCCAAGCACAGCCCCAGAGGCACCTCTGAGCTGCCAGGTCATCGCGGGCATGGCCATCGGCTGAGCGCTACCTCCCAGCACTTGGCCAACATCAACAGCTTTCAAGCTCAGCACCACCAGCACCATCCTTCCTTCCTGCGCCCTCGTCCCCGCAGTCTGAACCCGGTGCACCACGCCAGCCCTCCCCATGTGCCATGTGCATGCTCTGGGCAGCCAGGCCAGAGGCACGCAATCACTCCCTGCATTGGCCACTCCCATGCCACTCACTGCCATGGGCGCTTCGGCTCAGTTTTTGGGGAAGGGCGACGAGCGCTCACTCACTCACTCACTCACTGTCACGCTAACCCCCACACGCACGCTGCTCAAGGCAAACCCACCAAGCCCCGCTCCATGCAGAGCGCACGCACTCACTGCCCTGGGAACCGCACAGCACCACCGCCCAAACCGCCCTGCTCAACGCCAACAAACACAAACCGCCAAGCCGCGGCAGCGCAGGGCAGGGCCACCCGCACCACCAGCGCACAGGCGCACAGGCGCTCCAGCGCACCAGCCTCCACGCTCGTACTGCCACGGACTAACCACAGCATCAAGCATCGCCAGGAGCTCCATGCAAACACACACCAACCGCCGGTCCACCTGCAAACAGTACCGCCAACTGCGCACTCGCTGCCATGGCAACGCCGGCAACCAGCAGCACGTGCTGCACAATGGAAACACACCAACCGCCGCTCCGCCTGCAGGGCGCACGTGCATCTGGGCACTCACTGCCCTGGGAAAGGAGCGGCCAGGGACCAACTCTTCAGTGCAAACACAAACACAAACACACCCAACACACCACGCTGCTCCAGCTGTGAAAGAAGCAGCAGGGCACCAAGCCCTCCTGCCACAGGTGCCCTACCAGCCCAGCACCTGCTCTCACTTGACCCGCTGACTGGCTCACCTAACAATGGCTTCCCCCAAGATCACCGAGAGAACCAAGACTCACCACACACTCACCTAAACCATCACCAGACCATCCATGGGGACTTTCCAAAGCCCATGCAGAATGGAACTCAAAGACAGCCTTGGGCTTGGTGCTGTGGCCAGGGCTAACCAAGCCTGCCCCGGAAGGTGCCACTTGTAGTCACCACTGCCCACTCCCCATCCCACCCAACTTGCTGCTGTTGGACCACAAAGCTACTGGACGATGGCCCATGTGCTTAGAGGTCCAGGCTCCTGGCCTAGACCGCACCCAGCCTGGCTCCCTCTAGCCATTTGACCAGTGTACAAGCCAAAGCAAGAACAATTCCCATTCATACTCTCTCTCTCTCTTTCTCTCTGTCTTTTCCTCCTCCTCCTCCTCCTCTTCCTCCTCCATTTCCTCCTACTCCTCTCTCTTGTTCTTCCTCTCTGACTGCCTTTTGAATAAATCTTCCTTTAAAAGGCTCAGCAAATGCAGATATTGCAAAGAGGGAAGGGGCAAGGCAAGGAAGCATGGACCAAAGGAAAACAGAGAGGTGGGGAAGGGAGGAGGGCAGGTGGAGGACAGGGGGACAGAGAGGGAAGTGAGGCAGAGCCAGACTACACTGTCCCAAGTGGCCCATTTCAGCTTCTCCTCCCGCCCTCGCCAGGGGCCTTCCCCCGAGCTCAGCAGGGCCTGGCTGGACTCCAGTGCTTTGGTGCAGGTGGGCAGGTGCCCAGCCAGCCCCTCACCACCAGAGGCCCCGCCCTGCAGGCGCCGGCGTGGCCACCAGGTGGCACCCTCCAGCACCGGACAGGGACCAGCCCGGGTCCTGGCCTGGGCTGTGAGGTGGACCCTCGCCCCTTGCCCCTTGCCCCTTTCCATTTGCCGGACCACCCGGGAAATCGCCAGCAAGGGGAGTGCGGGGCCTGCGGCTCCGCCCACAGGGAGCCCAGGGCAGTGCAGCGGGGGCCGACCGCCTAACACACGCCCCCCAGCCCCAAGCACAGCCCCAGAGGCACCTCTGAGCTGCCAGGTCATCGCGGGCATGGCCATCGGCTGAGCGCTACCTCCCAGCACTTGGCCAACATCAACAGCTTTCAAGCTCAGCACCACCAGCACCATCCTTCCTGCGCCCTCGTCCCCGCAGCCTGAACCCGGTGCACCACGCCAGCCCTCCCCATGTGCCATGTGCATGCTCTGGGCAGCCAGGCCAGAGGCACGCAATCACTCCCTGCATTGGCCACTCCCATGCCACTCACTGCCATGGGCGCTTCGGCTCAGTTTTTGGGGAAGGGCGACGAGCGCTCACTCACTCACTCACTCACTGTCACGCTAACCCCCACACGCACGCTGCTCAAGGCAAACCCACCAAGCCCCGCTCCATGCAGAGCGCACGCACTCACTGCCCTGGGAACCGCACAGCACCACCGCCCAAACCGCCCTGCTCAACGCCAACAAACACAAACCGCCAAGCCGCGGCAGCGCAGGGCAGGGCCACCCGCACCACCAGCGCACAGGCGCACAGGCGCTCCAGCGCACCAGCCTCCACGCTCGTACTGCCACGGACTAACCACAGCATCAAGCATCGCCAGGAGCTCCATGCAAACACACACCAACCGCCGGTCCACCTGCAAACAGTACCGCCAACTGCGCACTCGCTGCCATGGCAACGCCGGCAACCAGCAGCACGTGCTGCACAATGGAAACACACCAACCGCCGCTCCGCCTGCAGGGCGCACGTGCATCTGGGCACTCACTGCCCTGGGAAAGGAGCGGCCAGGGACCAACTCTTCAGTGCAAACACAAACACAAACACACCCAACACACCACGCTGCTCCAGCTGTGAAAGAAGCAGCAGGGCACCAAGCCCTCCTGCCACAGGTGCCCTACCAGCCCAGCACCTGCTCTCACTTGACCCGCTGACTGGCTCACCTAACAATGGCTTCCCCCAAGATCACCGAGAGAACCAAGACTCACCACACACTCACCTAAACCATCACCAGACCATCCATGGGGACTTTCCAAAGCCCATGCAGAATGGAACTCAAAGACAGCCTTGGGCTTGGTGCTGTGGCCAGGGCTAACCAAGCCTGCCCCGGAAGGTGCCACTTGTAGTCACCACTGCCCACTCCCCATCCCACCCAACTTGCTGCTGTTGGACCACAAAGCTACTGGACGATGGCCCATGTGCTTAGAGGTCCAGGCTCCTGGCCTAGACCGCACCCAGCCTGGCTCCCTCTAGCCATTTGACCAGTGTACAAGCCAAAGCAAGAACAATTCCCATTCATACTCTCTCTCTCTCTTTCTCTCTGTCTTTTCCTCCTCCTCCTCCTCCTCTTCCTCCTCCATTTCCTCCTACTCCTCTCTCTTGTTCTTCCTCTCTGACTGCCTTTTGAATAAATCTTCCTTTAAAAGGCTCAGCAAATGCAGATATTGCAAAGAGGGAAGGGGCAAGGCAAGGAAGCATGGACCAAAGGAAAACAGAGAGGTGGGGAAGGGAGGGAGGGCAGGTGGAGGACAGGGGGACAGAGAGGGAAGTGAGGCAGAGCCAGACTACACTGTCCCAAGTGGCCCATTTCAGCTTCTCCTCCCGCCCTCGCCAGGGGCCTTCCCCCGAGCTCAGCAGGGCCTGGCTGGACTCCAGTGCTTTGGTGCAGGTGGGCAGGTGCCCAGCCAGCCCCTCACCACCAGAGGCCCCGCCCTGCAGGCACCGGCGTGGCCACCAGGTGGCACCCTCCAGCACCGGACAGGGACCAGCCCGGGTCCTGGCCTGGGCTGTGAGGTGGACCCTCGCCCCTTGCCCCTTGCCCCTTTCCATTTGCCGGACCACCCGGGAAATCGCCAGCAAGGGGAGTGCGGGGCCTGCGGCTCCGCCCACAGGGAGCCCAGGGCAGTGCAGCGGGGGCCGACCGCCTAACACACGCCCCCCAGCCCCAAGCACAGCCCCAGAGGCACCTCTGAGCTGCCAGGTCATCGCGGGCATGGCCATCGGCTGAGCGCTACCTCCCAGCACTTGGCCAACATCAACAGCTTTCAAGCTCAGCACCACCAGCACCATCCTTCCTGCGCCCTCGTCCCCGCAGCCTGAACCCGGTGCACCACGCCAGCCCTCCCCATGTGCCATGTGCATGCTCTGGGCAGCCAGGCCAGAGGCACGCAATCACTCCCTGCATTGGCCACTCCCATGCCACTCACTGCCATGGGCGCTTCGGCTCAGTTTTTGGGGAAGGGCGACGAGCGCTCACTCACTCACTCACTCACTGTCACGCTAACCCCCACACGCACGCTGCTCAAGGCAAACCCACCAAGCCCCGCTCCATGCAGAGCGCACGCACTCACTGCCCTGGGAACCGCACAGCACCACCGCCCAAACCGCCCTGCTCAACGCCAACAAACACAAACCGCCAAGCCGCGGCAGCGCAGGGCAGGGCCACCCGCACCACCAGCGCACAGGCGCACAGGCGCTCCAGCGCACCAGCCTCCACGCTCGTACTGCCACGGACTAACCACAGCATCAAGCATCGCCAGGAGCTCCATGCAAACACACACCAACCGCCGGTCCACCTGCAAACAGTACCGCCAACTGCGCACTCGCTGCCATGGCAACGCCGGCAACCAGCAGCACGTGCTGCACAATGGAAACACACCAACCGCCGCTCCGCCTGCAGGGCGCACGTGCATCTGGGCACTCACTGCCCTGGGAAAGGAGCGGCCAGGGACCAACTCTTCAGTGCAAACACAAACACAAACACACCCAACACACCACGCTGCTCCAGCTGTGAAAGAAGCAGCAGGGCACCAAGCCCTCCTGCCACAGGTGCCCTACCAGCCCAGCACCTGCTCTCACTTGACCCGCTGACTGGCTCACCTAACAATGGCTTCCCCCAAGATCACCGAGAGAACCAAGACTCACCACACACTCACCTAAACCATCACCAGACCATCCATGGGGACTTTCCAAAGCCCATGCAGAATGGAACTCAAAGACAGCCTTGGGCTTGGTGCTGTGGCCAGGGCTAACCAAGCCTGCCCCGGAAGGTGCCACTTGTAGTCACCACTGCCCACTCCCCATCCCACCCAACTTGCTGCTGTTGGACCACAAAGCTACTGGACGATGGCCCATGTGCTTAGAGGTCCAGGCTCCTGGCCTAGACCGCACCCAGCCTGGCTCCCTCTAGCCATTTGACCAGTGTACAAGCCAAAGCAAGAACAATTCCCATTTATATTCTCTCTCTCTCTTTCTCTCTGTCTTTTCCTCCTCCTCCTCCATTTCCTCCTACTCCTCTCTCTTGTTCTTCCTCTCTGACTGCCTTTTGAATAAATCTTCCTGTAAAAGGCTCAGCAAATGCAGATATTGCAAAGAGGGAAGGGGCAAGGCAAGGAAGCATGGACCAAAGGAAAACAGAGAGGTGGGGAAGGGAGGGAGGGCAGGTGGAGGACAGGGGGACAGAGAGGGAAGTGAGGCAGAGCCAGACTACACTGTCCCAAGTGGCCCATTTCAGCTTCTCCTCCCGCCCTCGCCAGGGGCCTTCCCCCGAGCTCAGCAGGGCCTGGCTGGACTCCAGTGCTTTGGTGCAGGTGGGCAGGTGCCCAGCCAGCCCCTCACCACCAGAGGCCCCGCCCTGCAGGCGCCGGCGTGGCCACCAGGTGGCACCCTCCAGCACCGGACAGGGACCAGCCCGGGTCCTGGCCTGGGCTGTGAGGTGGACCCTCGCCCCTTGCCCCTTTCCATTTGCCGGACCACCCGGGAAATCGCCAGCAAGGGGAGTGCGGGGCCTGCGGCTCCGCCCACAGGGAGCCCAGGGCAGTGCAGCGGGGGCCGACTGCCTAACACACGCCCCCCAGCCCCAAGCACAGCCCCAGAGGCACCTCTGAGCTGCCAGGTCATCGCGGGCATGGCCATCGGCTGAGCGCTACCTCCCAGCACTTGGCCAACATCAACAGCTTTCAAGCTCAGCACCACCAGCACCATCCTTCCTGCGCCCTCGTCCCCGCAGCCTGAACCCGGTGCACCACGCCAGCCCTCCCCATGTGCCATGTGCATGCTCTGGGCAGCCAGGCCAGAGGCACGCAATCACTCCCTGCATTGGCCATTCCCATGCCACTCACTGCCATGGGCGCTTTGCCTCTTGGGGAAGGGCGACGAGCGCTCACCCACTCACTCACTCACTGTCACGCTAACCCCCACACGCACGCTGCTCAAGGCAAACCCACCAAGCCCCGCTCCATGCAGAGCGCACGCACTCACTGCCCTGGGAACCGCACAGCACCACCGCCCAAACCGCCCTGCTCAACGCCAACAAACACAAACCGCCAAACCGCGGCAGCGCAGGGCCACCCGCACCACCAGCACACAGGCGCACAGGCGCTCCAGCGCACCAGCCTCCACGCTCGTACTGCCACGGACTAACCACAGCATCAAGCATCGCC
This sequence comes from Ochotona curzoniae, assembly GCF_017591425.1. Classification (NCBI taxonomy): domain Eukaryota; kingdom Metazoa; phylum Chordata; class Mammalia; order Lagomorpha; family Ochotonidae; genus Ochotona; species Ochotona curzoniae. The sequence continues at coordinate 7,243,282 of NW_024467119.1, forward strand.
AGGAGCTCCATGCAAACACACACCAACCGCCGGTCCACCTGCAAACAGTACCGCCAACTGCGCACTCGCTGCCATGGCAACGCCGGCAACCAGCAGCACGTGCTGCACAATGGAAACACACCAACCGCCGCTCCGCCTGCAGGGCGCACGTGCATCTGGGCACTCACTGCCCTGGGAAAGGAGCGGCCAGGGACCAACTCTTCAGTGCAAACACAAACACAAACACACCCAACACACCACGCTGCTCCAGCTGTGAAAGAAGCAGCAGGGCACCAAGCCCTCCTGCCACAGGTGCCCTACCAGCCCAGCACCTGCTCTCACTTGACCCGCTGACTGGCTCACCTAACAATGGCTTCCCCCAAGATCACCGAGAGAACCAAGACTCACCACACACTCACCTAAACCATCACCAGACCATCCATGGGGACTTTCCAAAGCCCATGCAGAATGGAACTCAAAGACAGCCTTGGGCTTGGTGCTGTGGCCAGGGCTAACCAAGCCTGCCCTGGAAGGTGCCACTTGTAGTCACCACTGCCCACTCCCCATCCCACCCAACTTGCTGCTGTTGGACCACAAAGCTACTGGACGATGGCCCATGTGCTTAGAGGTCCAGTCTCCTGGCCTAGACCGCACCCAGCCTGGCTCCCTCTAGCCATTTGACCAGTGTACAAGCCAAAGCAAGAACAATTCCCATTTATATTCTCTCTCTCTCTTTCTCTCTGTCTTTTCCTCCTGCTCCTCCATTTCCTCCTACTCCTCTCTCTTGTTCTTCCTCTCTGACTGCCTTTTGAATAAATCTTCCTTTAAAAGGCTCAGCAAATGCAGATATTGCAAAGAGGGAAGGGGCAAGGCAAGGAAGCATGGACCAAAGGAAAACAGAGAAGTGGGGAAGGGAGGGAGGGCAGGTGGAGGACAGGGGGACAGAGAGGGAAGTGAGGCAGAGCCAGACTAGCTCCGGTAATCAAGAGTCTCCCACGTGGCCGCTGAGAGAAGCAATGATTTTGGCTTTCTTGCATGTGTGGTGTCCCTACTCAGGGCTTGCTACTTACAGTTCTATCTATATTCTGTAGGCGGATCCAATGGACCGTTCACCGAGGCTGACGGAGGAAGACAGATAATTTACTGGATGCCACCATCTGATTACAAGTTTTTTCCCTTTTTGTGTGTTTGGGTGCCTTCTGGACTGTTCACAGAGGCTGAAGGAGGAAGATAGAGATAATTTAGAGAATGCCATCGCCTGATGACCAGCCCTGTCCCTTTGTGTGTCTTTGGGTGCCTTCTGCAGCTCTCTTACTGCCAGTCTCAGCTTCTCCCCTGGACCTAACCAGGGGTCCCCAAGCTCAGCTGTGCCTGGCCCAGTCTGGGCCTTGGTGATCAGCTTGCTCAGAAAACATCCTGTGGCCACCACCCAGGCTAGTCCTAGTCTCAGGGACAGTGGCTCTGAACGCACCACCAGAGGGCAGCAGCTGGCACGCTTTAGGACCCAGCAGGGTTCAGGCTGGGTCCTCCTAGGAGCCGCCCCCTCGCCCTTTCTCCCTCCTCCTTGGAGGAACCGCTGGGGAACCGCCAGTAACGGGCACGTGGGACCGGTGTCTTGGGCCTCCGGGAGCCGGGACCAACCAGCACCCTGCCACACGCCCCCCGCCCCGCCTTGGCGTCGCCTCTGTGCCGTTAGTGGCGGTGCTGCCCATCGGTGACCCCCACCTGAGAAGACTCCGGCCAACAACGACAACATCAATGGCAGCGTCGCCAGGGCCATCCTCCCCGAGTCGTCGTTGGCCACCTGAACCAAGTCTGGACCGCCAGACCTCGCGACGCTCTCGGGCCAGGGAGCCGGACGGTGGGCGGGGCTGGGCGGGGAGGGACTGGGCGTGGCTGGAAAGGAGCAGGTGTGGATGCGAAGGCAGATGGGTGATGGGCTCTGGGGGAGATGGGCTCCAGGTGTGGACGGGCTCCGGGGGAGAGGGGAGAGAAGCAGAATGCAGAGCAGCCAACTCTGAGGTGTAGGTAACAAAGGCTCCTAGGACTTTGGAAGAGTATGCCCTGGGTGGACAATGCTGGACAGCCACTGGCCCTGGAATTGTGTGAGGCTGTTGGCTGGCACCAAGCTGCTCTTGCCAGGGCAAAGGACCATGATTGAGGCACTGGTGCAGGGACCAGTGAGTGGCTGGCGTTGTGGTGCAGCATAGTAACCTGCAGCTTGGGGTGCCCATGTCCTGCAGTAGAGTGCCTGGCTACTGCTCCAGCTTCCTGCTGATGCACACCCTGGAAGACATGAGGTGATGGCGCAAGTATCTGGGCTCCTGTGACCCATGTGGGAGACTCAGAGAGGCTCCTGGCTCCTGGCTTTAGCTCTCACGGATGTTTTAGGAATGAACCAGCGAATGGAAGGTCCCAAGATCCCTCTCCTCTTTGCTCCCTTTCTCCCACCTTCTCTGTCACTCTGGCTTTCAAATAAATCATAAATACTTGTAGAACAATCAGTACATAGAAGCAAACCCGTCACAGCTGTTGCCTTCCAGCATCCCAATTTACAACCACTCGGCAGCCAGCTGACACCACCAAGACGTAGCTTTCAGAAGACAGAACAGCAGTGAGCTGATCTACAAAAACCTGCTGGCTGACACTGCCTCACGCCCTACCCTGGCCATCACAGGGTCAGGCTCCGGGACAAGAAGTCAATGTGCCATTTTAAACTCCCTAGGAGGGATCTCACTTGGTTAGGTCCGCGCCATGAGGGAGTCATCTGCAATGATCATTACTAGTATCCTGAGACACAAAATGTTATGTTCTTTGAACAATGAAGAATGCAAGGGTCTAGTTTCACAGATTTTGTCATCAGGGATCAATATACTTATGTAATGATTTTTTGTAAAATGTATAGGGTTTCTGTTCCCAAATAGCACACCCACTGGTTTATGAACTTGACGCTTCTGCATTGTACATCTCAGAGCATGCTTGGGGCAAAGCTGAAGGTGGAATGTGGGGCTCTTAAGCACCAAGGGAGCCATGGACTCCTGCTGATGGAACCACGTGGGCAAACAAAGCGGCCTTTATGCTCTGTTTTTCCAGGGTGGACAGTTCATCTTAAAACACTTCTACACCATGGGACTGTCTACACAGATGCCTTGAACTTTTTCAGTCAAGGGCAAGGCCAACATTTTCTGTGAATAGCCCAACTTGCTGGGTTGCTCAGTCTGTCACAGCCCACTTTACCTTGGCACTGAGGAAGCAGATGGAGACCAGTGGACTGCAGGTGGTGTATAGACTGGTTCACAGACGGCTCACCCTTCGCCCAACATGCCGGATGGAAAGGGCACTGCTGGTCCCCAGTGTGTTCATTACACGGCGGAGCAGGTACAAGCTGCAGCATGTCTGTGGCTCGTCATGGCGGAACAGGTGCAAGCTGCAGCATGTCTGTGGCTCGTCATGGTGGAACAGGTGCAAGCTGCAGCATGTCTGTGGCTCGTCATGGTGGAGCAGGTACAAGCTGCAGCATGTCTGTGGTTCGTCATGGTGGAGCAGGTGCAAGCTGCAGCATGTCTGTGGCTCATCATGGCGGAACAGGTGCAAGCTGCAGCATGTCTGTGGCTCGTCATGGTGGAACAGGTGCAAGCTGCAGCATGTCTGTGGAACAGGTGCAAGCTGCAGCATATGTGCAGCTCGCCATCAGGACTTCGCCTTCAGTGCTTCCTTACCATTCTCAGGTGCTTCAGCCTCCACAGTTCAAAATGAATGCAAACTTGAAAATGCATGCAGGAAAACTGAGGGGAAATATATTTTTTAGTGCTGCTATTTGATCATCAGTCAATATCAATCTTCTTTCATCCTGAATTAACTGGCTGAGTGTGCCCATGGCATTCTGTATCAGAAAGCAAAACCAAGTTTCACCTGCTCTTCTTCTCATACAAGTACCTGCTAATGTGCCTGGGAAGTGGGAAAATGGCCCAAGTACTGGTTCAGCTCCTGCCCATGGCAGCTGCTCTGATCAGCAGAGCCAGTAACGTGGACAGGGAGAGGGTCTGGGGATGAAGCACCAACAGGAGACCAGTGATGGTGGAAGTCTCTGTGAAGCCTCCCTTTATTGCTCCTTCACCTCTCCTTGTATACTCTTCCCCCACATCCTCGTTTAGCAGGATATTGGAAACAGATGAGTCCAATTAGTCTAGGTGTTTTTAGCCACAAGCCCAGTTCCTATTCCTGCCCAGGCTAATGGCACTATTCAACTCCTTAGCCCACAATAGACAGCCAGTGAGGCATGAACCAGCAGATGGAAAAATCTCTTTCTTTCTTTATGCTCTCCTTGTCTCTCTGCCACTTTGCCTTTCAAATACGTAAAAACAAATCTTTAAAAGACTGTCTGCAATGGGAACACTTACACACCGATGGTGAGATTGTGACTGGGTATCGTCACTATGAAAACAGAAAGACAGTGCCTTCAAAACAGCTGAAACCAGGGTCCGCTGCTCCACTTCCAATCCAGCTGTCTGCTGACACACCTGGAGAAGCAGCAGAAGACGGCTCAAGTCCTAGAGCACCTTCCAAGCTCAGGGGAGCCCCGAGTGAAGCCCCAGGCCCCTGGCTTTGTCCTGGCTCAGCCCTGGCTGTCGCAGCCATTTGGGGAGTGGATCGGCAGGTAAAAGGTCCCCTCTCTCTTTCTCTCCCTCTGAATGTGTGTGTAACTCTGACTTTCAAATAAAGCAATAATTTTCTAAACAATTAAAATGCCATTGCCTATATCAGCAGTGTCATGACACACAAGAAATAACACAATGCTGCAATTTCAGCTGTAGATGTAGAACTATATAATTATAAAATACAGAGGGAGGATTGGCCATTGCACGGGGGTCTCCTGAATAAAAAGAAGGGAAGTGTGTGTGGGAGGCAGCAGGAGGGAGGGAGGGAAGGAAGAGGAGGAAGCCCTACAGCCACACAATGAAAAAACAATAAATAAAAATTTAAAATAATCCACAGTAAGGCTCATCTTACATGCTTTATTCTGTGGAGGTCATACCTGCATCTCTGCCTACTTGGTCTATGTGGGAGGCCACAGTGACACAGCACACTGTGTCCCTGAGGGAAACCCTTAGCAATTGTCTTATATCACCAAGACCTCAATCTGGCCTGATCCCTGGCCATGCAGGTGAGAACGGTGGGCTGTGTCCTTGGATGAGCTGTGCTGGAACTTTCCTTGATAAGCAACTCCAAAAAGTTGGTGTGGTCCTGCAGTGCCTGTAAGCCACACGTGGTGTGCGTAACCTTCAGCTGACCCACAGCCACAAGTGGTGAACTTGACCTGTAGCATACATGCCAGCCATGCCTATTATGTGACTGGAGGGTCCAGAGAGATAGACATGCCTTGTAATTAATTACAGCACCATTGTTGGGAGGGAAGACTGTCAGGAGATGCACTTCTACCTTCCCCTTCTTAGTTTATATAAGTTTGTGCTTGTTTGACAATAAACGGACATGCTCAGACTGTCTCTGGTTTGTGCTAGGTATACCACCGCCGCCACCTCAGCCCTCGGTGGTCACGGGAGCCTGCTGGTCGGGAAATTCCTGAGACTATTCATTTAAAGTAGCTGAAAACCATCCACCTGCATGTGCAATAGTGACTACAGACGGGGAGGGGTGCTGGGAAGGGTTGGATAATGGCACTAAAGCTCGGGTAGGCGAAGGGCTGAGTTCGGGGGCTCCACGCACGGTGGGGCGTCTCCAGCTCACACTCACCTGCTACTCAGCTGGTGGAGAAGTAGGAGGGAGAGGAGCAGACGCTCCAAACGTGCAGGACAAGGTCACGGAATGCCGCTCACCCTGACCTGGCAGAGCTCAGTGCAGACCTTGTGTTCAAGTGTGTATTACTGTCAACACACCCTGGCCAACGTCCTGACTCTAGGCCTGTAAAACTCAGACCCAAGGAAGCATCAGAGTGAAATCCCTGTGAGAATAAAAGTCATGGAAAGTAGAACACGGACTCCAGTGTCAAATGTGAACTTGAAACTTTCAGAAGAAAAGCGTGGGAGCCTAAGCAGAGTGTCCTCAGAATTGATTTTAAAAATGTCTAATTCATTGCAAGAAAAATGACTACATTGGACCTCATTTTAAAAAAAACTTTGTTACAAAGGAAATTGTTTTTTTAAAAAGTTTTGACTGAGATAAAATGCATGTGAGCCACCAATCCAAGCAAAGAGTTGTGTGTCAAATATATAGAGACCCCAGAACTCCAGTGGGAGAAGCAATATGATGAGAAAATTAGCAAAAGAAATGGATGACCATTTCCCTGCAGAGACCAACAGATACATCAGCGTCACGGGCCCCAAAGCAGCCACAGGGAAGCACAGCATCAGACTATGAGAGCGTTACAGACCAAGCAGGATGGCAAACCAAACCAACCCAATGAAGGGCAGATCAAATGCTTACCTGAATGTGGAGCCATGGTCTCCCTCCTTTTTGTTACTTACTGAATATTATGGTTAGTGCAATGAGACAACTGGCCAGAGCTCCCCTGTATTTTATAATCCCATGTCTGTAGCCATAGCTCCAGCAGTGTGTTAGTTACTGTGTGTCATGGCATTTCTATTTCATTTTTAAAATTATACCTAAAGTGGATTAAAATTCTGTCTTTGTAAAAACTAATGGAGAAAGGAGAAGGAAGGAGGAACGGGGGAGTAGCCGGAGGACGAGGAAGGGCAATCATCCTCCTGAGATGGAGACTATGCCACGCTGCACACCTGTTCTTTAAATCGATTTAAAAAAAAAAAATGAAAGGAGCTTACACCACATGGTCTGTGAGCCCCTTGAGCTTGGCCACACAGCTACCAGCCTCTCCCTGAGAATGACACAAGCAGAACCCCCCACATGAAACCAGTATCAGCCAGCTAACACATGCTTGCCTTTGCTCTGATTCCAAGCTTACTCTTTAGTCCCAAATGGAAATTAGGATAAGCAATTGCTTTTTTTCTTAAAATATTTATTTTTACTGGAAAGGCAGAATTACAGAAAGAAGGAGAGACAACATTCTGTCTGCTGGCTCATTCCCCAAGTGGCTGCAATGCTCCGAGCTGCGCTGATCCGAAGCTGGGAACTGAGAGCTTCTTCCAGGTCTCCCATGGGGGTCAGGGTCCCAAGGCTTTGGGCCATCCTCTGCCACTTCCCCACGTCACAAGAACGGAGCTATATGGGAAGTGCAGCAGCCAGGGTGTGCACAGGCACACACATGCGATCCCAGCACTTGCAAGAGGAGAATTAGCCCACTGAGCCATTGCACCAGGCCCAAAATTAATACTCTTTTTATATACTGAGTTCTGGTCTCATGTTCCTGTCCCCGCTGTTTTTAACCTCCTCTCTGCGTATTCCTAGGTGTACCCATGACTAGCTTTTCATTTTGAAAATACTCGTTTTTGCACATTTTAAAGGAAGAGAGAGTTCTTCCCTCTACTGGTTTATTCCCAAGTCCTGCCACAGCTGGAGCTGCACCAGGCAGAAGCCAGGAGCCTGGAACTCCATCCAGGTCTCCCAGCTTGGTGGCATGGACTCGGGCATTTGAACCATCACCTGGTGCGCCACAGGGCGCACATTACCAGGAACCTGGACTGGATGTGGTGGGCTGACTCATTCCTGGGGTCTCCGACCAACAATCTGTGCAGTGTCCCCAGGGGCATCATCATCAGCTGTGCCGTGACACTCCTAGTTTTCACAATCCATGCACAACTACAAAACCCAGAGCCCAACAGGTCATGTGTTCTTTTGATAGAGGGATTCCTGCCACGTTTCAGTGTAGTCATAGAACTTTGTCACCTCCTTGGCTGAGAACTGTCCACACCCTCCCATAGGCGAAGCAGTGAGGCTGAATGTGGTGGTGTCTGCTGCCATCTAATGGAGACACACCGACATAACCAGCACCTCATTCACTGTGAGCATGACTGGTTGGTTGGTTGGTTGGTTGGTTGGTTGGTTGGTTGGTTGGTTGGTTGGTTTCTTTCTTTCTTTCTTTCTTTCTTTCTTTCTTTCTTTCTTTCAGATTTGGTTTTCAAATTAACCATCATCTTACCTCCACAGCAATTTGTGAGATAGACATGGCTATTCCTATTTACATTCTTTTTAAAGAATCTTAGTATTGGTGCCCCAAATAGTCACACTCCCACAACACGATTCATGTTCAAGTCTCCTGATACTTCTCCTGCTAATGTGCCTGGGGTGGCAGCAGATGGCCCAAGCACTATGGCACTACCACCCATGAGGGAGACCTAAGTGAAATTCCTGGTTTGTGGTTTTGGTCTAACCAGCCCTGGGCATTGCAGCCATTGTAGGAGTAAAGCAGTGAATGAAAAAATTTGTCCTCTTTCTTTGTGTCACTCTACCTTTCAAATAAATATATGCAATTTTAAAATAAACCGTTGATGTTGGTGCTGGCACAGTGGTAAAGCAAGGTAATCTGCCAGATGCAGTGCCAATATCCCATTGGACACAGGTTCGTGTTGTGGTTGCTCCATTTTCAACCTAATTCCTTTTAATGGTCTAGGAATGTAGCAGAGGATGGTCTGAGCCCTTGGGTCCCTGCACCCACATGGGAAACCCAGTAGAAGCTCCAATCTAGCATGGTCAGTCTCAACTTGGCATTTGCTAGCAGGTGCTTCAGCCTAGCCCCACCCAACTTGCCCCCAGTTCCAGTTCATGGCAGCGGGTGCTACAACCTAACCCAACCTGGTCTGCCCCCATTACCAGCCCTAATGTGAATTGGCTGGTGTTGCAGCCCTATCTGGTTTGTCCTGGATTCTGTCCTGGTTCTCAGGTCTGTCCGTGGGTGCTATGGACAGACCCTAGCCTGGCTCACTCCCAGCCCTGACCCACATATATGCCAGCTGGTACTGTAACCTCACCTGGTCTGGGCTACTCCCAAACTTGATTCTTGTACTCACCTACAGAGACTGTGTCCTGATAGGTCTGGTGCACACCAGTGGGTCTTTGGCCCAGAATCCTTACCTGGTAGAAACAATAGCCTTACCCAACCAGCCCACACCCATTTCAGTTCTTACTTTCGGGTTCTACAGCCCAGTCACAGCTGAGCCACCTCTGGATTCAGCTCTGTCACATGGTTCAGCAGCTGCCAAGACCTAGCCCAGCCTGTCCTACGCCCACCCTAGCTCTTGCAAGCACTAGTGGGTGCTGGAGCCTGGCCTAGTCTGGCACACCCCAGATCCAGCCCACACACATGTTGAGGGAAACCACAGTCATATCCAGTCCAGTTTTTCATCCCCACTTCTGGGTCTCACACTCACCAATGGGAACCACAAGCCAGCCGGGGTGTCCCCTTATCTCTGGGACCAGCCACAGATCTTTACATGGTAGTTACTAGTCTGACCCAGCCTGTCTTAGCCCATCTCCCATCCTGGCCTTTGACATTGGGTGCTGGAGGCTGGCCTGGCCTAGCCTGTCCCCATCCCAACTCTCACTGGTGGGGGGATGCTACAGCCTACCCCAACCCAATCTGCTTCCCATCCTTGGCTTTCATGCAAACCAGTAGGTGTGATCACCTAGCCCAGTGTGGCATGCACTTCATCCTGGCACCTGCAAATGCCAGTATGCTAAGGTTTAGCCTGGCCCTGCTCAGTCTGCTCCCCTTGAACCAACTCACAAACTTGCCAACAACTGGCACAGTCTTGCTCAACCTAATTAACACCCAGACCTGAATCACGTGCTCACCAGAGGGAGCTGCAGCCCACCAAGAGAGTTCCCCAAGTTCCCCCACCAAGCACACTCCTGGAACCAGGTTTCACATGTGCCTGTGAGTGCTAAGCCCTTACCCGGCATACTCTGCCCCCTCTGTTTGACTTCCTATGTGCTGATGGATGTTGCCAGCCGCCAGCTAGCCCTACACCCTATTCTTGATTGTCCCTACAGATGCTACACTTGAGATCAGCCCAATCTGTTCTCAACCCCAGAACCCATGGGTGTCGGAGGCTTCCATGGTCATGCCTAGTTCATCCCGTCACCCACTCCAGTTCGTGAGCAGATATTGCAGTTGCCCATGGATGAGCCCACATATGCTTCAAAAGAAACTGTTCCCAGGCCTGAGTCTCTTATGTGCTGGTTAGTGTCATGGCCTAATGTTGCCCGTCCCTTGTTCTGACTCTCACTGGCGGTACTATGACCTAGCCCTGCAAGGTTGGCCCCCAGCACTAACTTTAGTGTGCACCAGTGGGTGGTGGTCGGTGGTGGTCAGTGCTAACTAGCCCAGCTCTGTCCTCCCATGTGGACAGGTGTATTAGTCTAACCCAAAATGTCCTTAAGCCTTCCTCCTCCAAACCACTTGGTCTCAGCCCCTCAATTACCTGCAAGTACAGTGGCCTTGTTGATGGAAATCCCCTAGTAGTCATTCCTCACCTAAAACACACTCAGTCGGCAGTCCTCCAACCCACAAATTCCGTACCCCTTCCCTGACCTATCCACAGTCCCTGTGCCTAGGAACGCATGGATTCCCAGTCCATTCTTCCCAAGCCCAGTCTTCTGGCGGGGTGAGGTGTTGGCCTAGAGCTCTGTCCACCTACCAGGACCAAAGTATATAGATGGGTCCCCAGACCAGGTCCTCTGGCATGCATGTAGGTCTGAGACCTTATGCCTCCACCGGCCTGGGATACAGGCAGAGGCCAGGCCCACTAACACACCACACCAGCATGGGGCCTTTCCCTTCACCCTCCCCATCTGCCCTTAGGATCAAAATGTGAGTGCAAGACCCCAGGCCTGCTCTGAGAGCCCCTGGTGTGAGCCCCCAGACTCCAGAGCTTGTGGGAGAGAGTGAAGTCACTGGCAGCTCTGTCTCCCCACTGAAATAATTTTCTTTTTGCATAAAAGGAAACCTGGCTTATTTTGGGACAGAAACAAAAAAAAATGTCATGTACACATGGTCCTGTTCACAATCAGAAAATAATCTTTAAAAAATATAATATATATTATTCATTTCAAATGTAGTTACAGTGATAAAGGGAGAGGCAGAGAAAGAAATAAAGATCTCCCATCTGCTGGTTCATTCTCCGAATGGTTACAACAGCTGGAGATAGAGCGGACCAAAGGTGGAAGCCTGAAAATCCATCCAGGTGTTTCACATAGATGCTGGGACCCATGCTCCCAGGCCATCCTTCACTGCTCTCCCACTTGCGGTATTAGCAGGGAGCTGGGTGAAATGGAACAACTCAGGATGTAAACTGTTGCCCGTATGGGATGACTATGTTGAAGGCTGTGGCCCAAGGCAATATTCCACACAATGCCAGCCCAGAACACCAACGTTTGAATCCACTGGAGTCTGAAGAAGAGACTGTCCCTTCCTCTTAAACAGTGCCAAGCTGCAAGGCTGGCACTGTTGGCCACAGAATCTCACAGAATTTGCCTGTAATTTCAGTGTAATAAATTGAGAATGCAAAGGTGAATGCAACAATTTTGACACATTAAGTTGAATATTACTTCATTTTCAGCATAGAAAAATAAAACTAGCATACAGAGTTTATGTCACTCGACAGTCTAAATCCAGTTATTGATAAGCACTATCAAATGGGATTGACCGATCTCAATGTGGTTGACACACATTCTCAGTAGCACTGTAAAACTACATTGTGCGTGAGCTGATCTTGAGCTGGTCTGGGCGGGAGGCCTGGGATTTTTGCTCCCCTGACTGCATGGCTGTGGCCAGGAGATCTCGGGCCAAGCAGCCTGGGTGCCAATGGCATGAGCGAAGCCGTAGGATCACCAAGCAGTGCATGCTGGGGACGTGGGTACGCAGTTACAGAAAGCCTGGAGATGGCAGAGGTGGGGGTAGGAACCTGTGGGTTTGTGTCCAGGTGAGGAATGACTTCTGAGGGACTTCCATGGACAAAGCCACTGTACTCACAGGGCTAGATCATGGAACCCACCAGTGAGTGTCAGCACAGGGAAGCGTAATGTGAGGCTGCACCATGAGTGGATCAAGTCTGGGGGTGGAATGTGTAGGGGAGGATGTGGGCTCACTCGTGTGGAATAGCAATCTCCGTTGGCACATGCAAGAACCGCAGCTGGGAATAGACCCGGTTGGGGAACTAAAGGGACATTCCAGCCAGGTTGGAATTCCAATTGGTGAGCATATCAACTAGAGTGGGAGTGTTGGTCTGGGTTGAATATGGCTGCAGTCTCCGTCGGCATGGATGTGGACTGAGTCTGGGGAGTGCCAGACTGGACTACACTCCAGCACCCACTGGTACTCATGAGAGTCAGGGTGGGTGTAGGGCAGGCTGGGCTAGGTCTCAACTCCTGCTGAACCATGTGAGAACTGTGTCTGGGCATGGACCAGATTTGGCTGGGCTGCAACACCCAACAGTAAGAACCAGAAAGGGTGTGGGCTGATTGTGCAGGGACACCATTCCTGCCAGGACAAGAGGTGGGTCAACAGCCTACACAAAACTGTACCTCACAATTCAAAATTCAAAATAAGAATATATTTTTAAAAAGAGGTGGGTCAAGTCAACCTGGGATGACGACCCATTGGTGGGCACAAGATCTGCTACTGGGAGGAGACCTGATTGAGGAGCTTGGGGAACTCCTTTGTCAGGTTGCAGTCCCAGCAGGTAAGTGCAAGGGAGATGGTGGGGACAGGCTGGACCAAACCAGGCCAAAGCACCCACTGGTGGATTCTGAGGTGAGATGAGCCATGCCAGTCTGGGGATGGTGGGTACCGGGTCTGTGAGCCTGAGGGTAGAGGAGTCTGGCAGGGCCTGGGTTGTCTGACCCAGGCCCTTTGGCCCACCTGCAAGGTGGTTGCTGAATCCATGAGCCCAAGGGCAGGGAATCTAGTGCAGTCCGGGCAACCTGATCCAGGTTTTTGGGCCCACCTTAATGGTAAATGCAAGATCTGTGAATTCTGGGGGTGGACGAGCCAGCAGAGCTCAGGTCATCTGGCCCAGGCCCTTCGGCCCACCTCCAAGATAGGTGCTGGATCTGTGAGACTCAGGGGTGGGGGAGGTGTCCTGTGGGGCTCAGGTTACCTGGTCCAGGTCCTTGTGTCCACCTGTGCAATGGGTGCCAGACCCATAGCCCCAGGGATGGAGATTGGGCAGGTCCCGGGTCGTCTGGCCCCTCACCTTCACTACACCAGTGCAGTGGGTGTTGGGTCCATGAGTCCCAGGTGTGGGTGGTCCAGAGGGCCTGGGTCTCCTGGTCTGGGTCCTGGAGCCCACCTGCATGATGGGTGCTGGGTCCAGGAGCCCCAGGAGCGAGGTGTCCAGTGGGTTTCAGGTCATCTGGCTGGGACCTTCGGCCTGCCTGTGAGGTGGGTACTGGATCTGTGGACCCCAGCAGTGGGGGGTCCAGCATGGCTTGTGCTGACCTGACTATTTGGGCTTACATACACGGTAGTGCCAAGTCTGTAAGGCCCAGGTCACTTGACCCAGGCTCCATAGGCCCACCTGTGAGAACTGGTCCTCCTCAGTGTAAAGGATAGAGTCCTAACTGCCAGGCCGCGGTGCAGAGAGAGGATATGGTAGCCCATTGGGGTCTGCAGAGAACATCTGGTACCACTGCAGGCAATGGAGTACAAAACACATGAACGGCTACCCCAGACAAACAATGACAGCACATATCTAGGCGAATGGAGACTCTAAGGTCAACTGTGTCAGCCAATGGACCTTGGAAGGATTTCTTCATCCACACATCAGTGAGACTGACAGCATTTCAGAACTACCACATCCACCTGAGCAGAATCCTCAGAGTGTGCACCACATTGGGACCTGAGTTGATACTGGGTAGCCATTCCCCATCCCTGGTACTGGGGTGATTGGGAGGCTGGGAATGGCTTCTCTCCTTATCACCTCTCCCCAGAAATGCGAAGAAGAAAATTTGGAAACAATGATCACACCCACTTTTCCCTAACCCTAGATCCTCCCCACCCTGACCAACTATGTAAACATCATCTAAAAAAACACCTACATCATGTGGATACTTGGTTTCCTCCACTCAGGGAGAACATGAAAGTGGCGGGTTTGGTCTTTACATCTCAGGAGTAGAGAATGAGCAGTTCACTGAGCCAGAAATGAGTTAACTCCCAGCTTAGTGCATACACGGTACTGCCCCATAGCCTTGCCTTCCTATGCAAAATGGTGCCTGATCCGGCACTAGTGGGTGGACTGGGCTGTGAAATCCACCCTGTTCCCACACCAACCATCTGGGACCTGCCGCTCTGTCTCTGTTCTTTGGGTTCACCTCCTGAACTCCTGGTGAATACCCCTTTCCACCTTGTTGCAGGTGGAGTTCTGGCCGCTGGTGCAGTTCAGCTTGCTGCTCATCCAATGCCACTGGGGTTTCTGGTCACTGCACCACCACGCCATTGTGTCTGCTGCTTTTCTGTGTCCGTCAGTCTCCAGGTGCCCCTCTGCTATCATCCTGTCCTCTCCTATTTCCTGGAATGTGCCCTCTCTGCTTCACACTGACTAATATTTCTCCGACTGTTTAAACATGTCCTTACCCTATCCTGCCATCTTGATTCTCTCCCACAAAGTCTTCATAAAGCTAAAAAAATATTTAACAAAGAAGAGTTTGAACTTTCTAGCACACAGAAACATTACTATTTGAGGAAGGAAATGCTAATTACCTTGATTTTTCATTGCAAATTATACTTATAAATTGAACTGCAAAACTGTACTCCATAAATATTAGGTGCATACTACATGTTAATTAAAATTTTTCTAAAAATAAGAACCTACAAAGCAAGTTGCATATAGTTTTTCATAATATGACCAAGACTACAAGTTTTCTAAAGATTCATTTATTTTTATTGGAAAGTCAGATATACAGATATGCATGTATCTTTTTGTTCTATTTTCCATAAACTTTTACAGGTGCCCTAGTTCTAATCTCAATCCTCCCGTCTGAGTCAGAGTGACGAATGCATGAATCTAGTGGTTTTGAGCTCTGCGGCCCAGTCTGCTCCCTCTAGTTTGACTGATTGAAGTTGGAACTATCGCACCCTCAACCAAGAGGTTCTCATTAAACAATCCAAATGCAGATGAGTTGGAACTGAACAAAGGAGGGCCTGCTTAGCTACACGTAGCTGTTAAAGAAGCTACAGACGCTGACATGAAAACGAACCCTATACTTAACAGGAGAAGTAAGTTCCCGGGACTGTGTGGGCATGGGCACTGTAATACACAGAGGCACTGGGACAGATTTTCAAACGCTTTTTTACATGTTGTAAAATTGTCCAGAAAATACCTGCCACCTTTATAAAACGTAAAAGACAGAAGTAAGCCCAGAATGTGAACTGAATGGGCAGGGGAGGTGGGCAGGGCGGTGGGCACGGGTATGTTATAGCCACTTCCCACCTGGCAGTGCCTGAGCTGGAGAACCCCCTCCAGCCCCTGAGTCCGGATCAGGGGGTTGGATTCCTGCCATTCCCATGGAGTCCCCAGCTCCTGGCTTTCGCCCAGTCCAGCCCGGCCACCACAGGCTCAGGGAAGGGTGAGCAAGTGGATGCAACTTCTGTCTTTCAAATAAATTCATGAATAAAAAAAACAGTACATCAAAAGAAAATAGACTTCAAACACTTTTTTAAAAAAAACTGGCTCATCTTGGGCTGCGTCCTTTCCCCTACACTAGTCTCCCAGGCCCCTGGTGCCCCGCACATCATGCTTTCTAATGAGAAAAGACGAGGGGCTGACACTGATTAGCACATGCACTTGACCCAGGGCCCTGACTCATCGCTCTCTGCCACGACAGTTGTCACTGTAAACCCCCATCACTGCCACGGTGGCTGTGACATGATGATTCTTCCTATTCTGTCAGCTTCTGACATTCTGAACTGGACAACTCTTCTTTGTCATGGGGGCGGGACAGTCCTGGCCTCCTGCCCCCAGGGGCTGGGAAGTACCCACACTTCAGTGATACCCCTGGATAGAGAACCAGCAATCCCAGGGCAGGAGAGGGTCAATTCCTGCCCCGAAATCTGAACTCCTAATAAACTCTGGACCTCAGTGACGGAGTGAGGGCAAAGGCCTCAGAACTACCTGGTGGCTGCCGGCAGACCCTGGCCTGCACCTGACCCTGGTCCTGTGCCGCTGAGCCCTTGTTCTCTCTCCCTCACCCAGAACAACCCCACCCTCCCATACCCCCCAGTGCCCCCCCTCACCCTGCAGAGAGAAGCTGGCTGTTCTGATCCGTTCTAATCCTCAGCTGTCCAGATCCCGTCAGCCCCCTGCCCAGGAGCTCTGAATGAGCCCTCAGGTTTCAACCCTGAAAGCACCTGCTGAGGCTGGGAGCCTGGGCCTGCCTCCTCTCTGTCCTGCCTCCTCTCCCCTTCTGTTACCAGCAGGACTAACATCAGTTCTGAGGGCCTGAGACCCCTGGTCCAGTGCAGCAGGCTGAGAGTCACCTACCCAGTATCCGCCCAGGATCGGGGCAGCCCTTGTTCCCTCTGCAGGAACCCCCAGCTCCTCACCCTTGCTGCAAAGGCCAGCGAATGAGAGGGAGGGGAGGAAGGGTTGTCCCCAGATAGGTGCTGTGGGGTCCAGTGACTGTGTGGGGTTAGGGGCCCGTGAATGACAGCAGGTACAAGGAGAGCTGAGCCTCCTTCTGCTTCTGGAATGAGCAAAGTGAAAGCCCCAGGGGACGGTGACCCTCCACCCGCCAACACAAATACGCAAGATGGATGGGGCAATGTCTACCATCACGGACAGGAAGGTAAGTCCAGAGGGAGGCCGGAGTAGCAAACCTGCCAGACCATGCCGCCTCCTCCTGGCCGCTTGTCTCCCCAATCCCTCCTTGTCACAGCACAGCGATCACAAATCACCATGCTCTGACCTCCTTCACGGCTGCCCCCTTTGTGCCTCAGTCTCCACTTCTCAGGAGCGCCCTGAGCCTCACACAGCACACTCTACCCTTGGAGCATTCACTCTACCCCAAGGGGATGCAGCTCGGCCTCGCCCATAGCAACAATGGCATTTTCAACCAAAAGCTGAACTCGATGCTGGTTTTATTACAATAGTAATGCACTAAAGGGGCAAAGGAGCTTTCTCTGAGTGGCCATTGCTACATGGGGCTCTCACCCACATGTCCTCCCGGAACATGCGAGCTAGCGACCTCAGAAGGGGGCAGGGATGAGCTCCAGGTGGCGGGCACAGGAGGTGGGGCGGCCCCCTTCTCCTCTGAACTGGTCCATCAGCATGGCTCACTCCGGATGATTTTGATGTCGTGGCCGTCTTCCCTGCAAGTTGAACAACCACAACAACGCAATCACTACCCACTGCGCTGCAGCCAGCTGACCACCTGCTATCAAGAACATTCACCCTGGGAGCTGGCACGGCGGTGCAAGAAGTCACCTGCAGCTTGTGACTGGTCCAAGACCATGCCACTCCACTTCAGATCTGGATCCCTGCTAACGCATCCTAGGAGGAGGAACAGGAGGGCTCGGGTGCTTGGGCCCCTGTGGTCCACATGGAAGACCCAGTCTGAACTCTGCACTCTGGGAACAGAACCAGAGGATAAAAGATCTCTCTCTCTCTCTCTCACTAACCTCTCTGAATTTCAAATTCATTCATTAATTTCAAATCTCATGCCAAGGTAGGCAATGGGGCAAGCATGCCAACTGCTGGTGCATTGGTTCAAGTCCCACCTGGCTGCCAGCTAACGCACACTCTGGGAGGCAGTGGGTGGTAACTTCAGTCTTCCTGTGTGCCACTCAAGGAGATCTGCTGAGTGCCTGGTGCCTGACTTCAGCCTGGCCAAGCACCAGCTATTGCTGGCATTTGGGGACTGAACCATAAGATGTTAGAGCTCTCTCTCTATCTTAAAAAAAAAAAAAAAAGGAGAAAAGGGCCCAGCATGACAGCCTAGTGGCTAAAGTCCTTGCCTAAAATGCACCAGGATGCCATATGGGCACAGTTCATATCCCACTTCCCTTCCAGCTCCCTGCATGTGGGGCCTGGGAAAGCAGTTGAGGATGGCCCAAAGCCTTGGAACCCTGCACCTGCCTGGGAGGCCTGGAAGATGCTTCGGGTTCCTGGCTTTGGATTGACTCAGCACCAACCGTTGCGGCCATTTAGGGAATAAACCAGTGGATGGAACGTCTTTCTCTCTGTTTCTCCTTCACTCTGTAAATCTGACTTTCCAATAAAAATAAATAAGTAAATGTTTAAAAAGAAAACAAACAAAAAAATGGGACCGTCACATTTCTCCCTTCCTGCCACTCCTCCCCTAAGCCGAGGGCTCCTAACCCAGAGACTGACTCAGTGACCTCTGGGTGACTCACTCCATGACGTCAGAGGCGTCTGGGTGCAGACTGAGGGTGAGAAAGGACTCTATTGCACAAGGCAGCACTCTGCAGGGGCAATCGGCATCGCCCAAGCGGTGTGCTCTGGGCAGGGCGTGGGGTCCAGCCCACTCGCCACTCGGGATTCTGCTAGTCAGGAGGGACCAGGCGGGTAGCTCAGCTCATCACGCCCCTTCTGACCCAGAAGATGCCCTGCTCTGCAGAGCTCAGCTACTCTGTTTGCGGAGAGTCCTGCCACTTGCTGGTGTGGTCTGCCACTCACGGTCACCAGCCTCACTCCCCAGCTCTGACCTGCGAACCGCAGCTTTGTGAATGTCAGTGTGAGGATGGAGAGCTGACAGCCACTGCCGAGTCACATCGTACACGGCCCCTAAGGAAGGAAAGGCCAGGCCAAATGCAGGTTACCTGATTTTCATACACAGGGTGCATTCGTTGGGGTAAGTGGACATGTCGCTCCCACACACGGGGTCAAAGTCTCTGGGGCAGCCGGGTAACTTGTACTGCGCACAGTTGGGCTGGGAAAGAAAGAGAGAGACAAATTGGAGCAGGAGTGGAACCACACAAAAACACCTGAGAGGGGATGACGCCTAGTGTGTACGGGCCTTCTTACAACACCTTCACAGGTCTATTTCTTGCCAAAAAGATAATTCTAATGCAAAAACTCAGGTTTCTTAGAATGCTTCAACTGACCATGAGTCCTATGCGCTACCACAGTTAAGATAGCATCCATAACATGATAGCCTAACATGATAGTATAGCGGTTAAGGTCCTCACCTTGAATGTGCCGGGATCCCATAAGGGCGCCAATTCTAATCCTAGCAGCCCTGCTCCTATCCAGCTCCCTGCTTGTGGCCTGGCAAAGAAGTCAAGGACGGCCCAAAGCTTTGGACCCAGCACCTGTGTGGGAGACCCGGAAGAAGCTCCTGGCTTCAGACTACAGTGCACAGAATTCCACTTAAAAAAAAAAGTTTAAATATATGGCCTGTTTCTTACACAAGCACACACAAACATATTTGAAAAGCATTTGAGGAGGGGTGGGTGCTGTGACACAGCATATTAAGCTGCTACTTGGGCTGCCCACATCCTAAGTCAACAGAGCCAGGATCCAGGAGCTCACTCCTCAGCCAGCTTCCTGCCAGCGGACAGCCTAGCAAGCAGCAAGGAACTGCTCAGTGCTTTACCCACGTGGGCAGACCTGGTTTGAGTTCCTGGCTCTCAGCTGTGTCCTAGCCTGTCAGGGGCATTGAGGAGTGAACCAGTGAACTGGAGATCTCTCGCTGTCTCGCTCGCTCGCTCACTTTCTCTCTTTCTGCCTTTTATTCTTGTCTTTTAAAAGATTTATTTATTTTTTTATTTGAAAGGCAGATTTAAAGAAAGGAGAGAGTTCACTTGCTGGTTCACTCCCCAAATGGTCACATTGGCTGGATCCAAAGTCAGCAGTTTCCTTGCAGTCACCCCTGTGGGTGCAGGGGTCCACTTGACCATCCTCTGCTGCTTGCCCAGGACACAAGCAGGGAGCTGGATGGGAAGTGGAGCAGCTGGGACACAAACCAGAACCAGTATGTGTGTGATTCTGGCACTACAGGTGGAAGATTACCTGATGAGCCACCAAACTAGTGCCTCTGACTTTGAAATAAATAAAAACAAATAAATTCAACTTATAAAACACTTTTTAAATCTTCTTCAATCTCATGTTAAACACATAAGTATTTTCCTTAATGATAAAACAACTGATTATTCCTGTATATGATCAAAACCAAGTCAAGATGTCCCCTCATCTCTCCTACTCAATATTGTACTGAAGCTTCTCACCAGGATAATTGGGCAAGAAAAATCAAAAAAGGAAAGACTTGGAAAAAAGCAAAACTGTATTCAAAACTAGCAATCTTGTTATTTCTAAGGAATCTCCCGCCACCCCTGGGGCCGCAGGGGGACTTAGAATAAGCAAATTCAACAAAGTTGTAGTATGCAAAGTTGATACATAAAACTAACTCTATTCTATACATTGGCAATGAGTAATCAATTTCACCACATAATTCCATTCACACAGGCAAAAAATGGAATAAATATTTAGGAATAAACCCTGACAGAGGAAGACCTGCATGCTGAAAACCACAGAACACTGCTTGGAGACATCCATGCATGGATAGAACACTTCTGGAACACATGGTCCCTGGCCCCCAGACTGACCAACAGGTGCAAAGCAACCTTAGCCAGGAGTCTGGCAGGCAGCCAAAGCTGACAAACTCATCATGACCCTCAGGTGCAAAAGACAGGGGGCAGTGTGACAAACGGAGAGCCAGAGTGGCAAGATGTACCAGGCCCTGTTTTCAGAGCTACCTTGAGTGTGGCACTGTGATCTGAGTAGTGGGCCCCCAGCCATGAGGCAGCAGCAGAAGGGACAGGTGGAAAGGCAGGATGTGTTTAGAATGGATTACTCAGGAGAGAGATTCAAGGTTTGCCCAGGACATGCCCTGGACTGACTGGGGCATCAGCAACGAGCTTGGGAAAGACAAGTTGGGGACTTCTTGACTACCCTGGGTCAGGGGGAAAGCAAAGCAAGAGTGGTAGCTACAGCAGAGGCAGGAAAAAACACAAATCTTCTGTGGGAGTCACACTTGCTGTAGCCGTGTCAACACTGCGCTGGCCTAGCACACCTGATCACACCCAACTGGGTCTGTGCCCTCGTGCCTTGCACCCTGGGCGCTCGCCTTTGCTCTTCTGCAAGAGAAAATCGAACACAAGGAAACTGGGGTGTGGGACCAAGAAATCCCACAGGGCAAAGACAGATGACGTCTCCGACACGATGGAGCACATGTTGGGGCTTTGGGAGGCAGGAGAGGACAAGGTGAGCCAACCAATCAGCGGTGGGATGCGGTAGTGAGGAGCGCTGAGACTGTGGTCACAAGGGCTAGAACCGCACAATGGTTCTACAACGTCCCAGTGACAGCAGCCTCACAGCATGACGGAAGCACAAGCAAGTTACTACAACAACGTGTCTGGAACGGAGCAGGACAATGGGCTTCCACACACTCACTGCCATGGAAACAGCGGCAACAAACAGCAATGGAAAGGACAAACGGGGCCCACCTACAGAGTGCAGGAGCATCCATGCACTCACTGCCATGCTAACTGTGGCAACGAAGATAGGGAGGTGTTCAATGAAAACACAGACAAACATCAGGTCTACCTATTTTGACAGAAGACCCAGGGAACCAAGCCCTCCTGCCACAGGTGCCCTACCAGCCCAGCACCTGCTCTCACTTGACCCGCTGACTAGCTCACCTAACAATGGCTTCCCCCAAGATCACCGAGAGAACCAAGACTCACCACACACTCACCTAAACCATCACCAGACCATCCATGGGGACTTTCCAAAGCCCATGCAGAATGGAACTCAAAGACAGCCTTGGGCTTGGTGCTGTGGCCAGGGCTAACCAAGCCTGCCCTGGAAGGTGCCACTTGTAGTCACCACTGCCCACTCCCCATCCCACCCAACTTGCTGCTGTTGGACCACAAAGCTACTGGACGATGGCCCATGTGCTTAGAGGTCCAGGCTCCTGGCCTAGACCGCACCCAGCCTGGCTCCCTCTAGCCATTTGACCAGTGTACAAGCCAAAGCAAGAACAATTCCCATTCATATTCTCTCTCTCTCTTTCTGTCTTTTCCTCCTCCTCCTCCATTTCCTCCTACTCCTCTCTCTTGTTCTTCCTCTCTGACTGCCTTTTGAATAAATCTTCCTGTAAAAGGCTCAGCAAATGCAGATATTGCAAAGAGGGAAGGGGCAAGGCAAGGAAGCATGGACCAAAGGAAAACAGAGAGGTGGGGAAGGGAGGGAGGGCAGGTGGAGGACAGGGGGACAGAGAGGGAAGTGAGGCAGAGCCAGCCTAGCTCCCATAATCAAGAGTCCCACGTGGCCGCTCAGACCCTCCCAGAGAAGAAAAGAGTTTGGCTTGCTTGCATGTGTGGTGGTCCCACTCAGGGCTTGCTACTTACAGTTCTGTATTCTGAAGGCTGATCAAATGGACTGTTCACAGAGGCTGAAGGAGGAAGACAGAGATAACTTACAGAATGCCACCGCCTGATGACAAGTCCTGTCCCTTTGTGTGTCTTTGGGTGCCTTCTGCAACTACCTTACTGCCAGTCTCAGCTTCTCCCCTGGACCTAACCAGGGGTCCCCAAGCTCAGCTGTGCCTGGCTGGGTCTTGGGCCTTGGTGACCAGCCTGCTCAGAAGACACCCTGTGGCCACCACCCAGGCTAGTCCTAGTCTCAGGGACAGTGGCTCTGAACGCACCACCAGAGGGCAGCAGCTGGCACGCTTTAGGACCCAGCAGGGTTCAGGCTGGGTCCTCCTAGGAGCCGCCCCCTCGCCCTTTCTCCCTCCTCCTTGGAGGAACCGCTGGGGAACCGCCAGTAACGGGCACGTGGGACCGGTGTCTTGGGCCTCCGGGAGCCGGGACCAACCAGCACCCTGCCACACGCCCCCCGCCCCGCCTTGGCGTCGCCTCTGTGCCGTTAGTGGCGGTGCTGCCCATCGGTGACCCCCACCTGAGAAGACTCCGGCCAACAACGACAACATCAATGGCAGCGTCGCCAGGGCCATCCTCCCCGAGTCGTCGTTGGCCACTTGAACCAAGTGGACCGCCAGACCTCGCGACGCTCTCGGGCCAGGGGGCCGGACGGTGGGCGGGGCTGGGCGGGGAGGGACTGGGCGTGGCTGGAAAGGAGCAGGTGTGGATGCGAAGGCAGATGGGTGATGGGCTCTGGGGGAGATGGGCTCCAGGTGTGGACGGGCTCCGGGGGAGAGGGGAGAGAAGCAGAATGCAGAGCAGCCAACTCTGAGGTGCAGGTAACAAATGCTCCTAGGACCTTGGAAGAGTATGCCCTGGGTGGACAATGCTGGACAGCCACTGGCCCTGGAATTGTGTGAGGCTGTTGGCTGGCACCAAGCTGCTCTTGCCAGGGCAAAGGACCATGATTGAGGCACTGGTGCAGGGACCAGTGAGTGGCTGGCGTTGTGGTGCAGCACAGTAACCTGCAGCTTGGGGTGCCCATGTCCTGCAGTAGAGTGCCTGGCTACTGCTCCAGCTTCCTGCTGATGCACACCCTGGAAGACATGAGGTGATGGCGCAAATATCTGGGCTCCTGTGACCCATGTGGGAGACTCAGAGAGGCTCCTGGCTCCTGGCTTTACTGTGGCAGACATTTTAGGATTGAACCAGTGAATGGATGACCTCTCCTGTTTTCTTCTCTCCCTGCCTCTTTCATTTAAGGAAGCTGAAAACCATCCACCTGCATGTGCAATAGTGACTACGGACGGGGAGGGGTGCTGGGAAGGGTTTGATAATGGCACTAAAGCTCGGGTAGGCGAAGGGCTGAGATCGGGGGCTCCACGCACGGTGGGGCGTCTCCAGCTCACACTCACCTGCTACTCAGCCAGTGGAGAAGTAGGAGGGAGAGGAGCAGACGCTCCAAACGTGCAGGACAAGGTCACGGAATGCCGCTCACCCTGACCTGGCAGAGCTCAGTGCAGACCTTGTGTTTCAGAGTGAAATCCCTGTGAGAATAAAAGTCATGGAAAGTAGAACACGGACTCCAGTGTCAAATGTGAACTTGAAACTTTCAGAAGAAAAGCGTGGGAGCCTAAGCAGAGTGTCCTCAGAATTGACTTTAAAAATGTATAATTCATTGCAAGAAAAATGACTACATTGGACCTCATCAAAAACTTTTTAAAAATTTGTTACAAAGCATATTGTTAAAAAAAAAAAGTTTGACTGAGACAAAATACATGTGAGCCACCAATCCAAGCAAAGAGTTGTGTGTCAGATATATAAAGAGACCCCAGAACTCCAGTGGGAGAAACAATACGATGAGAAAATTAGCAAAAGAAATAGCTGTGCCTGATGCAGTAGCCTATTGGTTTATTTTCACAACCTTGCATACGCTAGGATCCCATACATGCACCTGTTGATATCCTGACTGCTCCACTTCCCATCCAGCGCTCTGCTTGTGGCCTGGGAAAGCAGTCAAGGGCGGCCCAAAGCCTTGGGACCCTGCACCCATGTGGGAAATCCCGAAGAGGCTCTGAGCTCCTGGCTTCTGATTGACTCAGTTCCACCCATTGTGGCCACTTGGGGAGTGAAGCAACGGATGGAATGTCTTTCTCTTTGTCTTTCCTTCTCTCTGTAAATCTGCCATCCCAATAAAAAAATAAATAAAGCTTTTTTTTTTTAAGAAATAGATAATCATTTCCCCGGAGAGCAGCTGCAGATGGCAGCATCATCGGCCCTGGAGAAGTCAGAGGAAGCACAGTGTGAGAGCCTCACGTACCAGGTAGGAGGGCTAAAATTAAACAAACAACAAAGCCTGATAACACCAAACGCTTGCCAGAACGGGGAGACACCGTGTTGCTTGGTGGAACTGTCAAGTGGTGCAGCAGCTCTGTAACTTGCTTACAAGCTGGGCAGGCAAGCACCCTAGGGCTCCTTAACCCCACTCTTGGGCCCTTCTGCCAACAGGTTGAAAAATTTTTGTTGTCCCAACAATGTATCCAGAATGCTTCGAGCAGTCTTATTTGTAATAGCCAGGAATTGGCCACAGTAAGTGTGGCCTTGGTGGAGTGTTGGTTCAGTTGTGGTCTATTGCTAACCCAAAGTGCGGCTTGGTAATGACAGGGGAGCAGCTGGCACAGGCAGCGTGCGTCCTGCCTGTAGGGGGCGCTGTGCTGGGATTCCCACATCTCATCTCCACATGGACTTTCTTTTAAAAAGATTTCTTTATTGTTATGGGCAGATATACAGACAAAAGGAGAGACAAACACGTCTGTCCACTGACCACTGTCTAAATGGCCACAATGGCCGGAGCAATCCAAAGCCAGAGGCCAGGAGCTTCTTCCAGGTCTCCCATGGGGGTCAGGGTCCCAAGGCTTTGGGCCGTCCTCTGCAACTTCCCCACATCACAAGAATGGAGCTATATGGGAAGTGCAGCAGCCAGGGTGTGCACAGGCACACACATGCGATCCCAGCACTTGCAAGAGGAGAATTAGCCCACTGAGCCATTGCACCAGGCCCAAAATTAATACTCTTTTTATATACTGAGTTCTGGTCTCATGTTCCTGTCCCCGCTGTTTTTAACCTCCTCTCTGCGTATTCCTAGGTGTACCCATGACTAGCTTTTCATTTTGAAAATACTCGTTTTTGCACATTTTAAAGGAAGAGAGAGTTCTTCCCTCTACTGGTTTATTCCCAAGTCCTGCCACAGCTGGAGCTGCACCAGGCAGAAGCCAGGAGCCTGGAACTCCATCCAGGTCTCCCAGCTTGGTGGCACGGACTCGGGCATTTGAACCATCACCTGGTGCGCCGCAGGGCGCACATTACCAGGAACCTGGACTGGATGTGGTGGGCTGACTCATTCCTGGGGTCTCCAACCGACAATCTGTGCAGTGTCCCCAGGGGCATCATCATCGGCTGTGCCGTGACACTCCTAGTTTTCACAATCCATGCACAACTACAAAACCCAGAGCCCAACAGGTCATGTGTTCTTTTGATAGAGGGATTCCTGCCACGTTTCAGTGTAGTCATAGAACTTTGTCACCTCCTTGGCTGAGAACTGTCCACACCCTCCCATAGGCGAAGCAGTGAGGCTGAATGTGGTGGTGTCTGCTGCCATCTAATGGAGACACACCGACATAACCAGCACCTCATTCACTGTGAGCATGGCTTTGGTTTAACCATCATGTTACCTCAACAGGAACCTGTGAATCAGACATGGATATTCCGATTTACATCACTGTCTTTTTTTTTTTTAATTTCCTTATTTTATTGGAAAAGCAGATTTACAGAGAGAAGGAGAAATAGTTGGAAAGATCTGTCCGCTGGTTCATTCCCCAAGTAGCCAAAACAGTTGGAGCTGAGCCAATCCAAAGCCAGGAGCCCAGGAGCTTCTGCTGAGTCTCCCATGCTGAGGCAGGGTCCCAAGGCTTTGGGCCATCCTTGACTGCTCTCCCAGGACACAGCAGGGAGTTGGAAGGGAAGTGGAGCAGCCGGGATATGAATCAGGGTCCATATGGTTGTCAGTTTGGGAAGTGAAACATTTGACAATCTCTGTCTTTCAAATAAATTGATGAATTTAAAGTATTAAAATAGAATAAATACAGTATCTGAGCCAGGCTCATACTCCAGCCATTTCACATCCTTTGGTCTCGTTGCATCCTCTCACTGGCCTCACTATGTAGCCCCTGACTGTTTGGAGAACACGCTGCAGATGAGTAGTGCACTGCCAGCAAGCCCTTCATCTTGGAATGCTCTTTCCTTAGCGTTCAGCGTCCAGATGGGTTGGAGGTGACAACTGCAAACAGAATTCCACTTGTGTGGTGGCCAGTGGCACATGGACCCTGTGTTTCATAGATTTCTAATAATCAAGTTGAAGACCCCAAAGGAGCAGGAGAAGTGTGGAGTAACAGGGGACTGAGTCCCACAGCTGGGCAAATCTGCAGATGCCAAGGAGTTTGATGGCTCAAGCACTGACCAGCGAACCTGCTCCTGGTGTTGCAACATTGGCTATCCTGAGCGCGCAGCTCCCTCTGCTGGTGCATCGCGGGTAAGCAGTGTGCCCACGGTTCCCAGAAAGATGCTGTCACTTCCATTTCTGAATGCTCCCGGGAGGTTCTGGTCCGTTACCGGCTGGGAAGAGAACACACCTGTTCGCATCCCTTGGAGGCACTGTTCTGCCTTTCTTCGTGTTTCCACACCAGACCACACGTGAACTTGCATGTCCAGACTCCCGGGGACTTTGAGTACAGGACCTCTTCAGCTGTCATGGACATGGGCTTGCACTGCTGTACACCTAGGATTTTTTTGTTAAAAGGGTATTTTTTATTAAATAGTAAAAATACAGATTCTTATGTGAAAAGCCCAAGAAGCTGCATTTGTCCTTTTTTTAAAAAAAAAAAGATTTATTTTTATTATTTTTTCATCGGAAAGGCGGATATACAGAGAGGAGAGACAGAGAGGAAGATCTTCCGTCCAATGATTCACTCCCCAAGTGAGCGCAATGGCCGATGCTATACCGATCCGAAGCCAGGAGCCTCTTCCGGATCTCCCACACGGGTGCAGGGTCCCAAAGCTTTGGGCTGTCCTTGACTGCTTTCCCAGGCCACAAGCAGGGAGCTGGAAGGGAAGCGGGGCTGCCGGGATTAGAACCTGCGCCCATATGGGATTCTGGCGCGTTCAAGGCAAGGACCTTAACCACTGCGCCACTGTGCCGGGCCCCTGCATTTGTTCTTGATCTGTTTCTTTGCGAGAGAAAGCGGCTAACAGACAGAAAATGGTTGACACAGATCTGCCACCTGCTAGTCCACTCCCTGAGTGCCAAGTAATGGCCCCAGCACCAATGTGGGGAGCCAAGGGCTCCGCTCAGGTTTCCTGAGCACACAGGCTGACAACTGCCATGTCCAGGTCATTGCTGGCAGGAAGCTGGCATAAGCAGACCATTGAGAAACTTCCACCCAGGCACTTCTCCGTAGGAGGCGGGGGTCCCAACGGCTCTGAACACCCTCCCAGCCACCTCAGAGATGCTGAGTGAACAGGTGCTGTGGGGTAGGCAGCTAGTTCACGGTCACCACTTCTGCTCACCCATCATCTCCTGGAACCTGAGGAGAGCAGTATTTGCACTATTGTGTAATTACTCTCCTCACAAGCCCCCGAAGGCTCATGATGGGCAGTGGCTCTCTCTCTTGATTGCGTGCTTCCATCACGACTCTTGGCCTCTCAGCACCTGCTTGCTCTCTGGCTTCCTGCAGACAGTCTCTGAGGACAGGTAACCCCTGAGCATGGCCCCTGTGTGTCTGTATTCCTCACACTCTGTTCACTGCTTGAGTGGGACAGTAAAGATGTTAATGCTTATAGTGAGGTAGGCAGCTAGTTCAGGATCACGACCTTGGAAGTCACTGCCCCACAACCCCTGGGTGTTCCCTCCTGCCCACCTGTGACTCTATCTTCTGAGAGGGGTGATATTGCATTGTGTGTAGCCACTGCCCTCTAAAGGCCCCATGATAGGGAGAGGCTCACTCTCTTGGTCTCCTGCTTCCTGTTGCTCTGGCACCCTGACTCTTGGCCTCCCCAGCACCTCTGAGGACAGGTGTCCCCTGAGCATGGCCCCTGTGTGTCTTTAGACCTCACCCTCTGTTCACTGCTTGGGTGGGACAGTGAAGATAGCAGTGCTAAGATGCTTTGTATTTCTAATGTGTGTACTATCAGCAGTTCCAGGAGGGGTGAGGCCTAGCAGTGATGGAATGTGGGCAGAGAAGCCAGGGAAAGGTGAATGTCTGCAGCTTTGTGAGTATGTCCAGGTTATTCGTTGCATGTCTCTTAGGATAGATAACTTATATTGTTGGGGAAGCTGGGCATAGGTCTTCAGCTTAATGGACTTCAGGGTAATGAGTATCTGTTCCTCTCGGGGTTACGATTGACTGGATTGCCATATGGACTTGTGATTTGCTATTTCTAGTGGGCCCTGTTATCACCAAGCTTGGTTAATAAAGACTCCCTAATAAATCTTAGACATGTCTGGCGTGATCTCACTCACACCCCGCAACATGCTAAGATGCTTTGTATTTCTAATTTCTGACCATTTGTTCCTCTTAGGGTTTCAATTCAGGCTGCATTGCCATATGGACTTGTCATTTGCTCATTTCTAGTGGGCCCTGTTATCACCAAGTTTGGTAAATAAAGACTCTGATACACATCGTTTTTCGGCATGATCTCACTTGAACCCCACAACACAGGCAGGAGGTGGAAGATCTCTTCCATTCACTCAGACAATACCCCCAAGCCCTGTAACTCAGGCTTTCAAAATAAAGAAATAGAGCTGTTTATGATCACAATGCCCTGAACAGGGTGAGCCACTGGGAGGACTCACTTCTTGGATTTCTGTGTGTGTAGGGGGCGGGGGGGGGGGGGGGTGCCTGGTCACGGAGGCTTCACACACAGGCTGAGTTGGGGAACCAGCTGGCCACTCTGGGCACAAGGATCAGAGCCTGAGGGAAAAACTGCCAGGAGAAGTAGGCGGGGCCTCCATGCAGGACCCTGAGCTGCCCAGAGCCCCCAGCCCCACTACTGTAGGCTGCAGTGCCCTGGTCTGGGGCAGGCTGATCACCACTGGTGACAACTGGATTTGGCCAGGGAAGGACAGTTTTTAATTTGAAAGACTGAGAGACACAAAGAGTGCAAGAGAGGTCCCCTCAGTACTTCACTGAGGACACCGGGAGCGCCGAACTCCCTCCTCCCAGCAGGAGCACCTGCTCCGATCTCCCTGGGTATGCATTTGCAGGAGGCAGATGGGAGGCACAGCAGGGCTTCTAACCCGGGCACCACGGTGTGGAATGCTGGCACCCCAGGTGGGGGTAACTTCCTCACTGTGTCACCCTTTTTGACTGCTCACCCTTTTTGACTTTTGAAGAAACGTTGATTGACAAGAAACCACGGGAGCTTGGTTGAAGAGCCAAAGGTGGAGTGGAGAAGGCTTGCCGCCTTGGGCTGTAATTAGCCACAGCCCAAGGACACCTGGCAGTGGGGGCGGGCCTGCATTCTCAGGGGAGACTGTGGCGGTAGGGCGGGAACCAGGGGGTGGTAAACACGCCTTCCAGAAATTCCACCCCAATCCTTCTAAAAGGCATTCAAAACCGCTCTTCCCAATCTGCTCCACCACTCCCTGGGCTGCTCTGAACATTCTTGAAAGGGATGAAGGGCAATTTGTGTTAATTACTGTCCCTTTGTCTCACTAATATGCAGATACTACTGGCACTTATTCCCAATCTTCGCCCAGCAGGGACAGTGCCCTCAGGGGCTCAGAGCCAGTGGCCCCTTGAAGGAAGACTCTGGAATATATAGGAACTTCCTGACCCAGAGCCTCCCCCCACACACACACACTGTTACTCCTTGCCAGGGCAGTCTAGGCCATCTTGGAGTGGCCTTGGCCACAGACAGGGAGCCCGTTCCTTCTCAGGCAGTGCCTGGACCTGCAGCTCCTCACCACATGGCCATGAATAGCAACTGCTCCAATCCATCCATTTCTGTCACCTTAATAAGTAAGGCCCAAGCACCTCACGCAAGTGGTTTTTATTTTTTCAAGACTGGTTTATTTGATACATCACCAACTCACTCCCAAATTTTTGCAATGGCGAGGGAGGAAGCCTGAAACTACATCCAGGTCTCCCAAGGTCTTAGGTCATCCTCTGCTGTGTCTCCAGGCATGCTAGCAGGGAGTTGGATCAGAAGTGGAGCCCCCAGGACTCGAACTCGTATCTATATGGGATGCTGGCATCAAAAGTGGCTGCACCACAACACTGGTCTCAAAAAATGGTTTTAAAAACCTTTCTGAGTCCTTGCAACCTCCCTGCCTGAAGCTGCTGCCTCCACTTGAGCCAGCCTGGCAGCCCAGCTTCTAGAAGCCCATCTCGGCCTCCCACAGCTGCTCACAGCCAGCCAAGTCTTGGTCTTTCCAGGAGCAAGTCTGCTTCACTTCTCCAAAGGCACACCCAGCACTAATGAATGACTTCTTTCTCCTCATCCCCATGGGTAGGTTTGAAAGCATGACCTCATTCCTACTGTTCATTCAGAAAATATGCACTAGGGCCTACTGTGCCCCTTGGAGGCTTCCTAAGGCACTAAGAATTCCAACTACGGCATCTTGGAGAAGTTGCCTGGAAAGCTCCTAGGGAGGCCATCCCAGGTGGGAAGTTGACATGTCCAGCTGACAGCCAGGGGAAGGTGTGGGGACAGAAGGGTTCAGGTTTCCAACTTAGACAGAAGGGAAGGAGGGACAGGATATAAGTAAAATTTAGTGGAGAAGATTTCTTGGCTGTGCTGGAAAATGAGGAGGTCTGGGATCCACCCTTGATGTGGTCTTGGGTGGAGTTTTCCAGGACATGCTGGGGAGTTGTAGACATTTAGCAGCTTCCCATTTTCTGGTCTCTTTAGGTCTCAGGCGAGTCACTGACATCAGGTGTCTGAGCAGTCAGAAGTGTCAGCTGCAATGATGTAAATGAAATGACCTCATGGGCTGTGAGTGATACAGGGATGTGGTCATAGCCACCCTCATGAATGGTTTCTATGGCAACAGTTCTAGGAGGATCAGCTGTGCTAAAATAGGAATTCAGGGCCTGGCACTATGGCCTAGTGCCTAAATCCTTGCCTTGCATGTACAGGGATCCCACGTGAGTGCCAGATCATGGCCTGCTTGCTCCACCTCGCTCCCAGCTCTCTGCTCATACCCTGGGAAAGC
Source organism: Ochotona curzoniae (assembly GCF_017591425.1). Lineage (NCBI taxonomy): Eukaryota > Metazoa > Chordata > Mammalia > Lagomorpha > Ochotonidae > Ochotona > Ochotona curzoniae. The sequence goes on from NW_024467119.1 coordinate 7,274,844, forward strand.
AGTAGAGAATGACCCAAAGCCACGGGACCCTACGCCCACATGAGAAACTTTGAAGAAGCTTCTGGCTCCTGGCTTCGAATTGGCTCAGCTCTGGTTGTTGAAGCCATTTATAGAGTAAATCGGCAAATGGAAGATTTTCCTTGCTATCTCTCCTTCTCTTTGTAAATCTGCCTTTCCAATAAAAATAAATACATCTTTTTAAACAATAAATATTATTTTAAGAAATTAGATGCCAATGATGTTACAAAAATAGAGGCAAAAAATAAAACCCCTACTTCTCTAATTTGCATGGAACTGCAAAAATTCTAAATGACCAAAGTAATCCTGAACAAAGAGAACAAAACCATGGGAGACACTGCCTCACTTCAACCTACGCTCCGGGGTGAGGTCCTGGAGCAGTGGTTCAAGTGCATCCCGCATCCAGGGCTTGGGATGGAGTCCAGGCTCTCACTATTTCATACCCTGGAAGGCAGTGTTAGGGTCCGGTTTTGTCCGCCCCCACCCCCAGAAAAGACAAAGAGCCTCACTGGTAACACAAAAGCAAGCAGAGCTTATTGTGCCAGTATGCTGGGGTAAGACCATTCTTGGGGCACGCAGGACTGAGGGTCTCCCCCACAGATTCCTTTAGTACCCTGTTTCCAGAGGGGATGAGCCTGCTGGCCACCACCCAGCTTCCCAGCCTCCCAGCTTGCAAGAGACAGATGGGCAGGGATTCTAAGAAGTTCTGATTTATTGGGGAAATTCAATTTCTTATATAGGGTAAGGGATAGCCTCAGGCTGGGAATTTCAGGAATTCCAGGAGGGGAGAAACTAGGAGCTAATTACTAGGAGAATGACTGGGGAAGCCACCTCCCATAGATCTGGGTAGGTGAGCGAGATGGCCCTGGCCAGTCAGTATTTCCTTGGAGCTACGTGACTCCTGCTCTGGTTCACGCCCAGGGTTCTGCCCTTGGCCACCATCTTGCCCACCAGTGACCTGGAGTGACCTTAGTCGCCATCTTATTGACTTAGTGACCTCTTTGCCCCTGAGCCCCACGCAGGCCTGCCAAGGAGGGGCCGGATCCCGAACAGAGAAAGGCCACTGATTCTATAGGCCTCTCTTGGGTATTACATACATCATAGCCCACACAAATCCAAACACAGCAAATCAAGTTAAAGGGTAACACATTATCCAATCAAAGTAACACACTTCAAACACATCATGGCCATGGGTTCTGGGTATCATTAGCTCATCCTATTTCCTGGAACCGGACAACTGCCCTGCCACCCGGTGGATTCCATAGATAGGGCTCGTGGCACTGGTCACTACAGATAGCGCTGGTGACACTGGTCAGTGGCCCTGACTCATCCTGCCCAGGGTGGACTCCCCCACCAGCCCTGGCTTATCCTAACTGAGCAAAGCAGCAGCTTCTTGGCACCAAGGGGCCTGACAGCCTGGCCTAGCATCTACTGTTCTAACACTAACATTATACTGACTAAGAGCAGCAGGTGAGCCTTCACTTCCTTGGATCCCTGCCACTGGTAAGAGAGACTCCGACTGAGTTCCTGCCTCTTGGCTACAACCCAGTGTAGACCCAGCTGGGATTTGGAAATGGAATCAACAAATCGAGTTCCCCAGGGCCCAGCAAGGTGGCCTAGTGGCTAAAGTCCTTGCCTTGAAGGCACCAGGATCCACTATGGGCGCCCGTTCTAATCCCAGCATCCCCACTTCCCATCCAGCTCCCTGCTTGTGGCCTGGGAAAGCAGTGGAGGACAGCCCAAAGCCTTGGGACCCTGCACCTGCGTGGGAGACCCAGAAGAGGTTCCTGGATCCTGGTTTAAGATCGGCGCAGCACCGGCCTTTGTGGCCACTTGGGAAGTGAATCATAGGAAAGAAGATCTTCCGAGTTCCCTGTCTTGATCAGTTTCTCTTTCTGCCTCTCAAATCTCAAATAAATATGAACAATTTTATCATAGATGATGCTAGAATTTTACCTTAATTCTTTTTTTTAAGATTTATTTATTTTTATTGTAAAGTCAGATTATACAGAGAAAAGAGACAGAGAGGAAGATCTTCCATCCGATGATTCACTGCCCAAGTGACCACAACAGCCTGTGCTGTGTCGATCCGAAGCCAGGAACCAGGAACCAACTCCTGGTCTTCCATGTGGGTGCAGGGTCCCAAGGCTTTGGGCTGTTCTCGACTGTTTTCCCAGGTCACAAGCAGGGAGCTGGATGGGAAGTGGGGATGCTGGGATTAGAACGGGTGCCCATAGTGGATCCTGGTGCCTTCAAGGTGAGGACTTTAGCTGCTAGGCTATTTAGCCGAGCCCTTTGCCTTAATTCTTAAGATTGTTGTATCTCCCACTCCAGGTCTTGCTCTTTGGCTTAATTCTTCATTCTAATGATGTTGCATATTTCCAGCTCCACTACAGAATAAAATTCAGGAAGGTAGCAAGCAGTTGCAGCTGTTTCACAGACTTGGGTCCTGGCAGAGGAAAAGAGAGAAAAAGAGATTTCAGTTGGATGCTGGCTGTTGGCTCTTTCCATCCTTGGGGTGTTTGCCTTGACCAAATCAGAAGGAAAATTTTTCCAGTCTCAAATCAAGTGCCAAAATTATTCTAGGAGCTCCTGCCTTCATCTGTCAGTTTCCTTCTCCCCTGGAGGCATGGTCAGGGCAGCCAGACCTGCGCAGTCAGAAGAGGAGCCAGTGTTGATTATTGGCCCAGACACAGCTACTTTACAAAAACCTGCTGGGCTGCGGTGATAAGGGCCTGGAAACACCGGCGAGCTGGTGCTGAGCTCTGGCTGTGCCGGCGGCTCACAGAGCTACCCAGGAATTCATCAGCTCCAGGCACTTCTTGGGAAAAACAAGAGCAAGGACTGAGACCCCAAGGCCCGCGTTCCTCTCTAGCTCATGGCCCAGGTTCTTCAATTCCATTTTTCTTACCTGCTCTGGTCTTGTCAGTGATAGGGCGTTTGGACCAGGTGCACCTTGGCCTCACACCAACTCTGTCTCTTGCTAGTTGTGGGACCACAGCGGATCCAGTTAGCCCCCTGGGACAGAGGGTCAGACAGGCAGGAATTACACTCTTCCTCACAGCGTTGAAGTGCGGCACGGGGAGGCCGAGTGTTGGGGCACAGCGTCCCGCCCGGTCCTGCAAGTCCAGCAGTTCCTCCTAGGCTTCCATTTCCCTCCACTGGCTCCAGTTATCTGTGGCCAAATGAGACCTTAAATACTAAATGGAAAGATTCAGGAATAAGCAATTTGAAAGTGTTCTGAGTCCCAGGATGAGATCTCACACCCTAGCCAGGATGTGACTCACCCCCTGGTCCAGCGTGTCCATGCTATGTACGTTACCCACCAGTGAGAGACTAGCTGCCCTGTTGGATCCACCCTCCTCTCAGTGCCTATGTTAGCTAACCTTCACACAGCAGCCAGACCCAACGCCAGAGGGCCTGTGAGCTCCAGCGCACTTCATCTTGCTGCCTGGACACTGTGCCATCTCACCTTATCAGAAGTGTCATTGATTCAGTATAATAGACACGTGGAGAGAATACATTTGGCAATAACAGTCACACGGTTAGAGAGCCTGCACATGTGCCCTGCGCGGCAGCTGAGCAGCTCAGGTCCTCGCCTTGCACATGCCAGGATCCCCTATGGCTGCCCACTCTAATCCCGGCAGCCACAGTTCCTGTCCAGCTCCCTGCCTGTGGCCTGGGAAAGCAGTTGAGGACAGCCCAAAGCCTGGGGACCCTGCACCTATGTGGAGGACCCAGAAGGGGCTCCAGACTTTTGGCTTTGGATCAACTCAGTTCTGGCTGTTGTGGCCACTTGGGGAATGAAACAACAGACAGAAGATCTTCCTCTCTGTCTCTCCTCCTCTGTGTATGTCTGACTTTACCTTAAAAAAATACAAATCTAAAAAAAAGAAAAGAAAAGAAAGAAAGAAAGGGCCTGTACCTTCAGAGAACACATTGCAAATCAAAGCCTTGCTTAGCTGTGATGAAAATATTCCAACTTGTCACAGTCTTGTAAAGCAATTGAGATACAACCTTTTTGTTGTTGTTGTTAAATCAAATTCAAATGTGTCTTTTCTTGCCTCTCACCAGAGAGCATACTCATCAGAGGCAGCTCTCATGGGTAGAGAATGGTTCCGTTAGGGGTGGGCACAGACAGTTCTCTGTAAAGCATGCTTGTCCAGAGTTTACAAACATAACTAGTATAATTTGTTTAGTACTGCTTGTATTTCTCAAACATCAAAACAGGCCACTATACAGCGGTGAATGGCTTTGCCTCAAACTCTTCATTTGTGGCAACAGGGCCCATTGACTAGCCGTAGTAGCTAAGTGACTTGGGAGACTTGCTCACGTGCAGGCATTTGGAGGGGGCAGTGGTGAGGGTGCTGCTGGGACACCACCGTCCTAGACCAGAGGGTCTCCATTCCAGGCCCAGCTCTGCTCCCAGCTCTAGCTTCTTGCGGATGTGCAACCTGTAAGGCAGGAGGTGCTAGCAGAAAGCCTATGGGGAAGGGAGAAGAGAGAGAGAGAGAATGAGAATCTTCTTTCTGCTGGTTCACGTTGCAAATGACTGTAGCAGCCATGTGCAGTCTAGGCTATAGCTTAAAACCAGGAACTCTCCAAGTCCAATAGGTGACAGCGACCCAATTGCTTGACCCATCCTCTGCTACTTCCCAGGCGCATTAGCAGGGAGCTGGAGCAGAAGTAGAGTCACCAGGACTCAAATCAATGCTGATATGGGATCTTTTTTTTAAAGATATATCTATTTTCTTTTTTTGTTTTAAGATTCATTTATTTTTATTACAAAGACAGATATACAGAGAGGAGGAGAGACAGAGAGGAAGATCTTCCATCCAATGATTCACTGCCCAAGTGAGCGCAACGGCCAATGCTGTGTCAATCCGAAGCCAGGAACCAGGAACCTCCTCCCGGTCTTCCACGTGGGTGCAGGGTCCCAAGGCTTTGGGCTGTCCTCAACTGTTTCCCAGGCCACAGGCAGGGAGCTGGATGGGAAGTGGAGCTGCTGGGATTAGAATGAGCGCCCATATGGGACCCTGGTGCCTTCAAAATGAGGACTTTAGCCAATAGACCACCGTGCCGGGGCCCAAGATTTACCTATTTTCTATTGGAAATGCAGATTTACAGAAAGGAGGAGAGACAGAGAGGAAGGTCTTCATTAGCTGGTTCACTCCCTGTGTAGCCACAATGGCCAGAGCTGAGCTGATCTGAAGCCAGAAGCTTCTTCTGGGTCTCCCACACGCAGGTGCAGGATCCCAAGGCCTTGGGCTGTCCTTGACTGCTTTTCCAGGCCATAAAGCAGGGAACTGAATGGGAAATGGAGCAGCTGGGACATGAATCAGTGCCCATATGGGATCCCAACAGTGGCAAGGCAAGGATTTAGCCACTATGCTGTTGTGTCAGGCCCTGACACGGAATCTTGACGTCACAAGCAGCAGCCTAACAGGCTGAGCCACAGCACTAGCCCTGCACTGAATGGTGAACGCAAAAAAAAAAAAAAAAAAAAAAAAAAAGACATGGTAAAGAATCAAGTAATCGAGAGCATACTAATGTCTCCTTTCTCCCTACCTCCAACTGTCTGAATTCCCTTCTTTCCCCTAACTAATCAAACAGAACCCCCGGCACAGGTGTTGTGGCAGGGTGTCAGGCCTCCACTTGGGACAGCCCCATCCTACACCAGCATGCACATCGTGTTCTGGCTGCTCCCCTTCTAACCCACCCTTCACCTGTGCACCTGTGAAGCATCAGGTGCTGGCTCAATGTTTGGGCCCTGCCACCCATGTCGAAGGCCCAGATAGAGGTTCAGGCTCCTGGCTACTGCCTGGTCCAGTGCTACTACAGGCACTTGGGGCGTGAACCGGCAGATGAAAGATCATTCTCTCTTCCTCACTCTCTATCTTGTAAGTAGATGGAGGGAAAAAAAGAAAAAGAAACTGAACACTTCCTTCAAGATCTGGCCCCCTTGCCCCAACCTAGGGAGGTCAGACTTCGCCACTCACAGGAGGACACACAAGGCCATCCAGCAACAAACTTTTGTTGAGCTTTTGCTTGTTCTCATCCTATGAGAGCTATTGTGCTCAAGACACCAGGCCCTTTAGTGTTGCACTGGGAGACGAGGAGTTAACGCCCAACCAAACAGCCCCCACTCCGAGGCGGGGAGTCAGCAAGAGAGGCCAGAGTGTACCCCGGAAGAGTGTGATGTCGCCTGGTACTCCCGGCACACACAGGTGCAGCCCGTGGTCACACAGCAGCAAGTCGCATCAGGATGACCCTCAGAACACGAGAGAAGCAATGGTGTGTCACTTCCCAGGCCAGGTTGGGGAAGCTCTGACCTGTGCTTCACTGCAGAAGGCCAGCTAGTCTTTCAGGCTGTGTTACCCACCCTAGGCAACAACCCAATCCTGTCACTAAAGCACAAAACCGACCAGTGAGGACATGAATGGGCAGAGCTGTCAGTGAACTCTGCTCCAGTAAAACTTTTGCAAACACAGGCAGGGGACTGGCTTTATTGCCACCTGAAGCTTGCCAAGCCCTTGGCTAAGTCATAAGTGACACTGCAAGTTTTTTAAGACATATCACATGATAGTGAGCATGCACAACTGTTGCTTCATTCTGCCCAGTATCTCAGACACCTAGGACTGAGCCAAAGCCAACACCAGGAATGACAACTCAACCCGGATCTCCCACATGGGTGGCTGCTTGACCCATCACTGCTGCCTGCCTCCCAGGGGATGCATTAGCACAACTCTCGACTCAGAAACTGGAGACAAGCACCCAAGCCACACATATAAATTGCAGGTCCCTACCTGCTGGGCTCAGTGCCCTCAGGCACAGCAACTTTAGCTTGCCCTCTTGTGTCATTTGCTCAGGGACAACTTCATGTTGTAAGGACCTTGTTTCAGTCCAATGGAGATGTCCTCATGGTGGGCAATCAAAGCCCACACAACAGCCAGCAGGAAGGGGCCAGCTCGATGAGTGGGTATCTTGTGAGACTCAAGCCCCATTCAACCTTCAAGTGAAACCATGATCTCTCTTATCCAATGTTTGCAACTTGTTAATAGTCTCATCCCAGCTACAATGCCTCTGAGACACCCAGGGTTACCTTTCTCCTTCCTGGTTCCTGAGATGAACATTAAAGAAATACTTGGGTCTCATTTGATGGCTCAATTGGCCAATCTTGCCCTCATAAGTGCTGGGATCCTACGCAGGCACCGGTTTATGTCTGGGCTGCTCTACTTCCTATCCAGCTCCATTTTTGTGGACTGGAAAAGCAGTAGAGGATGGCTCAAAGCCTTAGGACCCTGCATCCACATGAGAAATCCAAAGGAGTTCCAGTCTCCTGGCTCCTGGCTTCAGATCAGTTCAGTTCCAGCCATTGTGGCCACTTAGGGAGTGAACCAACAGATGGAAGACCTTTCTATCTGCTCCTCTTTCACTCTGTTAATGTTTTTAAGACTTTTATTTTATTTTAGGGGAAGTCAGATTTGCAGAAAGGAGAGACAGAGAGAAAGACCCTCCATTCACTGGTTCACTCCCCATGTGGCCACAATGACTAGAATAGATCCAATCCGAAACCAGGAGCCAGGAGCTTCTTCCTCCAGGTTTCCCACATGGGTGCAGGGTCCCAAGGCTTTGGACCATTTCCAACTGCAACCCTGGGCCACAATCAGGAGCAGCAGGGATTAGAACCAGTGCCCATATGGGATCCCTGTATATGCAAGGTGAGGACTCTAGCCACAGGGCCCTACTCTGTAAATTTGTAAATTTTGCTTTCTAATAAAAAACTATATATAGTTTTGGCCCTGCAACCAGGCCAGAGCCAGGAGCTGGGAATTCAATCCAGCTTTCACTTGGATGGCAGAGAGCCAAGGAATTGAGCCCCCACCTCTGCCCCCGGGGTGCACATCAACCCGATGCTGGAGTCAGAAACAGAGCCAGGCTTTGCACCCAGACACTTCCACATAGGACACTGCTATCCCAGGCAGCGGCTTAACATCTGTGCCTTCCCCTCTGTGTTTTCAAAGGCGGGTAGTGAGCTGCTTCTCCTTGCACTTCCTGAGTGTCATGAGTATCTCTCCAGCACTTATTTATCTATTTCTATTTGATATTAGTGATTCTCGTCTGGGCCTGCTTCATGCATGTGACACGAACAATGTTGGGGCTCCACATGTAGAAGGGCCCTGTACTTGATTAAATGCTCTTTTGTCACTGCCTTCAAATATTTTTGAAAATTATTTTGGGCCTGGCTGCCATAGCCTAGTGGCTAAAGTCCTCACCTTGCATGTGCTGGGATCAAATATGGGTGCTGGGTCTAATCCCAGCAGTACTACTTCCCATCCAGCTCCCGGCTTGTATCCTGGGAAAGCAGTTAAGGACAGCCCAAAGCCTTGGGACCCTGCACCCACATGTGGGAGACCAGAAAGAGGCTTCTGGATCCTGGGTTTGAATCGGCTCAGCTCTAGCCATTGCAGCCACTTGAGTAAATTAGTGGATGGAAGATCTTCCTCTCTGTCTCTCTTCTTCTCTGTATATCTGACTTTCCAATATAAATAAATAAATCTCTAAAAAATTAAAAATACATATTTTTTAACAAAGGTTGGCCTCCTGGCTCGGGTCCTTGGGCGGGCCCACCTGCGAGGGGAGTACCAGGTTCTTGAGCCCGTCGGGGCGGGGCATCCAGTGTGTCCCAGGCCGCCTGGCCCAGGTCCTTGGACCTACCTGCAAGAATGTGTCCTCCTCAGTGAAAAAGGCAGAGCAGTACTTGCACGACCCTGACACACATGGAGAATATGGCAGTCCATTTGATACCACAGCAGAAGAAGAACAGAACAAACTGGACAACTACCCCAGCCAAACGATGGCAGCAAAAATCTGGATGAAGGCAGGCTTGAAGTCGATTATGTCGGCCAATGGGCATTGGGAGGGCTGCATCATGCTTGCATTGGCGAAATCGACAGCATTTCAGAACTATCCAAACCACCTGGGCAGAACCCTTGGAACATGTTCCGTAGTGGGACCTGGGTTCATGTCAGCTGGTATCCCTGGGTACTGGGACATGTGGGAGGCCAGGTGCGGCTTCCTCCTTTCTCTTTACCCTTCCTCCAGAAAAAGAAGAAGAAATAGCAAATTTTGAAACAATGATTTCACCCACTTATCCCTGATTCTCGATCCTTCCCACCTGATCAGCCATGTAATCATGATCAAAAATTAAAAATTAAAAAAAAAAATAACAAGGGTTGGCATCAGGCCCGGGGGTCAGAGTACTGCCTGTAACACTAGCATCCCATATGACTGAGGCCTCAATTCCCTGACGCTCCTCTTCGCCAGCTGTCTGCTGGTGTGTCTGGGGAAAGCAGCCAAGGACGTCCCGAGTGCCTGGGCCGCTGCGCCCATGTGGGAGACCCGGATGGGGCTCCCGGCTCCTTGGTCTCAGCAGGTCCCAGCTGGGGAGTTAATAGTGATGTCTTTCCCCTTCTCTCTGTCATGTTGCCTTTCAAATAAATAAAAATTTTTTTTTAATTAAGGGGGAAATCACTTATTGAAAAGGCCTACTTTTAACTTTCAATCTTGTTTTAGAAAGCCACACACAGGTGTTTTTAGTGACAACCTACCAACATGGAATAACCCAGAATTCCTAGGAGTATGGGTGACTCCCTCTGTCTCTCCCATCTTGGCCTGTTTCTCTGAGCTCCATTTGTTCCCTGCAAGGACAAAGAAGACTATGGCTCTCTGTTTCTCACGGGTTACAGCTACACATTCTCAAGAAGCAGCTCCTTCAGCCCCCCACGGCCCCTGAGCTGCAGGGCCAACAATGTCTGTACTCAGAGGCCACAAAGGGGCCCATGGTCTCCGGCGGGCTGCAGCAGCTCCTGAGGACAGACGGAGCCAATAACTTGGCAATTGAAAGCTTCGTGTCTGTCCATCCTTCAATTTCCAATTCTTCTACACATTTTCTGGAGTTCAAAATTCCTTCCATTTCAGTCACAGGGAGATTTAGCATAATCCCATGAATAGAACGTATTATTTCAGGTTGTTTTGGCTAACTTTAGTGGATCAGCTTTTTAAAAACTATATTATTATTAACTAATATTTTTATTTATTTGAAAGGCAGACAGGGAGAGAAGGACAGAGAAAAAGAGAAAAACCTTCCAACAGTTGGCTCACTGCTCAAAGGCTTGCAACAGCCAGGGCAGGGCCAAGACAAGGCCAGGAGCTGGAAACGCAGACCAGGTCTCCCATGTGGGCAGCAGGGACACGTGGACTCAGTGCAGCACCTGCTGCCTCGCAGGAAGCTGGATCAGAAATAAGGGGCTGGAACCCAAATTCAAGTGTCAGGTAGGAAGATAGAAATGAGCCCAAGTTTGTGAAAGAGGTTTCAGGAAGAAGAAACACTTGTAGGAGGGCTGTAGCAGATGTTTGCAGTCTCAGAAACAGCCTTGGAGACAGCCCAGCATTCTTCACTACACAGTCCTGCCCGGATCCCACTTTTCCGCACCCTGAAAACCACCCTAGGAGAATCCTCTCTGCCCAGCCCGAAAAGGCTACTCAGTATAAGTCTGGGTGATAAAACCTCAGGTGGAAATTCACCTGTTTTACACTCAGGAAATCCATTTTTCAGGAGAAAAGGGTGGAGGGGAAGGTGACCTCATCCCTGTTCCCTTAACAGCCTTGATCCGAATGCCAACTGGGCGCTCAGCTCACTTCTTTGCTGAGATGCCCACCTGACCTGTTGAGAGGGAACTTTGCCACTTGGCTTACCCTGGTCTGAATGAGTGCGCACTCTCGGATCCTGTCGGGAGCAGGGCCACAGCTGTTCTGACGGGTGCCTCCCTCACTGAACCTTGCCCACCACGCCTTCCTGGATCACACCTAAAATTCTTGTGGAAAGACAAGAAGCACTATCACAGCCGTCTCCTGCAGCACGATCAACATAGGTGTGCTAACCAGCGCACCAAACACCTGCTCCGAAAGAGTTTATTTAACATCCAATTCTAGTGCAGGCATTGTAGCGCAGATGTGGCCTCTGACCATAACACTGACATTCCGTATGATGCATGCCCCAGCCCTGGCTGCTCCACTTGCAATCTAGCTTCCTCCTAACGCACCCGAGAAGGCAGTGCAGGATGTTCCAAGTACCCGGGTCTCTGCATCCAAAGGAGAGGCCCAGATGGAGTTGTCGGTCCCTGGCTTGCACCTGGACCAATCCCAGATTTTGCAGCCATTTGAACAGTGAACCATTAGATGGAAAATCTCTCTCTCACTCTAACATTTGAATAAATTTATCTTGTTTTAAATTGACATGGTACCAACGAATGCAATCTCTCTGGTCTGCATTAACACAGCCGTGATCCCTGTGCACCTCCATGGTCAGGCTCGGCTGTTATCTGAGGCTGTGCTTGGCACACAGCAGGTGCTGCCAGACAGCAGGAAGGAAGGCAGGACCTGCGGTGGAGAGCTGGGCAGATGTGAGCTCTGGAGGGAGTGGTGTGTTTGCAAGCCAGGAAATGGCCAACGTCAGGAAGCAGGCAGAGCACCCCCACGCCGTGCTCGAAAGCCCCCTTTCACAGGAAGTCCTAGGGTTTCGCTTTCACCTCAGTAATTATCAGAATTTTTCATTTCTAAGGAACATCTGAAAAGGCGCGCTGCGGGACAGCCTCCATTCGCAGCAGCAGCAGCAGCAGGGCTGGCGGCCCTTGCCTTTGACGTCTGCGGGGCGGAGCCTTACACCGGCTTTCTCCGACAGCCCCTTTTGCTGTCAGCTACCCCTGGACACTGTCCACAGCAACGGAGACCACCGCCTCAGTGACAGCTGCCCCCCGCCGCCCACGTCCCACCTGGGCCTAGAGCTGCCGCTGCTGCCGGAGCTGAGGGAACGGGGGACTCTGCCATCGGCCAGGGCAGCGCCATCCAGCGGCCGAGGCCGGCACTTCCAGTGTGGCTGTCAGCTCCGACCCCAGGCAGCTCTGCTGTGGCCCAAGAGGTTCATCTTTTATTTTTCAAATGCCAATTTTATCTATCCCGTGTGGTTCAAGGAGCCGAGGGACTTATATTTTACTGCTTTCCCAGGTGTACCAGCGGGGAACTGGGTCAGAAGAGGAGCAGCTGGGACTCCAACATGCCCCCGTGTGGGATGGCTCTTTCACAAGCAGAAGCTTTACTGGCTATGCCACCAGACCGGAGCCTGGGTGCCTGTCTTCCGTGCGGCCCTGCACCCGCTCTTTTCGACATTGGGGGAGTGAATTAGTGGGTGGGAAATCTCTCTCTCTCTCTTGTGTCTCCATTTTTTGCTTTTTACTTCATTTTTTTCAATACATAAGACTTGAAAATCAAAAATAAAGAACTGGCTGTTATTATTCTTAAAACCATGAAGATTTGCCACATGGAAGGCAGTCATAGCTTGAAGACCATTTAGTGTGATGAGGTGAGAAGCCAAGGTAGACATGGAACTGCAGAAGGGCAAGCGGAAGCTGAGGCTGAAGATAGCACAAACAGAAAATGGGCACCACACGTGTGCCTGAGAGTGTGCAAGGCTGCCACACGCCATGCCATTACAGGGTGTGAGCCAGAGCACGCCAACATGCCTAAGGTTCATTAACCAAGCTTGGTGATAACAGGGCCCACTAGAAATAGCAAAGCACAAGTCCATATGGCAATCCAGTCAATTGTAACCCCGAGAGGAACAGATACTCATTACCCTGAAGTCCATTAAGCTGAAGACCTATGTCCCAGCTTCCCCAACAATATAAGTTATCTATCCTAAGAAACATGCAACGAATAACCTGGACACACTCAAAGCTGCAAAACATTCACCTTTCCCTGGCTTCTCTGCCCACATTCCACCACTGCTAGGCCTCACCTCTCCTGGAACTGCTGATAGTACACACATTAGAAATACAAAGCATCTTAGCACTGCTATCTTCGCTGTCCCACCCAAGCAGTGAACAGAGGGCGAGGTCTAAAGACACACAGGGGCCATGCTCAGGGGATACCTGTCCTCAGAGGTGCTGGGGAGGCCAAGAGTCAGTGTGCCAGAGCAACAGGAAGCAGGAGACCAAGAGAGCGAGCCTCTCCCTATCATGGGCCTTGTGAGGGGAGAGGTTACACACAGTGCAATACCGCCCCTCTCAGAAGATAGAGTCACAGGTGGGCAGGAGGGAATACCCAGGGGGGAGTGGCTGAGGATGGGATTAACATTTCATTGCTGTTAAGGCCCCATCTTCAGGACAGGGGGTAGGGGACACAGCCACATTCCATTTGCCCACTGTCAAGGGGTACTGGCTATCACTGGCTGCACCCCATAACACCATCACACTTAGAAGGAATGCCGGAGGGAGTGTGCTTTCAAATGAACTTGGTGTGAGGTTTGCTTTTCTGTTTTGAGATTTTACTGGGCCTGGCACAGTGGCTGAGCGCCTAAAGTCCTCACCTTACACACGCCAGGATCCCATATAGGTGCCAATTCTAATCCTAGCAGCCCTGCTTCCCATCTAGTTCTCTGATTATGGCCTGGAAAAACAGTCAAGGATGGTCCAAGGCCTTGGAATCCTGCACCCACATGGAAGACCCAGAAGAAGCTCCTGGCTCCTGACTTTGGATAGACTCAGTTCCCGCTGTTGTGGCCACTTGGGGAGTGAATCAGCAGATGGAAGATCCTCTGCTCTTATTCCCCTCCTCTCTGTGTATCTGATTTTCCAATAAAAATAAAATTTTTAAAAATTATTTTACTTGCCTGAAAGGCAGAGTGACTGAGAGAGACAAATGAGGGTGAGGTGGGGATGGGGCAGAAGAGAGAGGCAGAGACAGAGAGATCTTCCATTCACTTGTTCCTCTCCAAATGGCCACAACAGCCAGAGCTGGGCCAGGCAGAATCCAGAAGCCTGGAACTCCATCTGAGGTTCCCACCTAAGGGGCAGAGACCCAAGTTCTGATTGGAATCAGCACTTTGATTTTGGGTACTAGCGTGGCATGAGCTGACTTAACCTGCTGCATCCCAGCTGCAGCCCTGGTCTACTTTGCAAACTAGACTGCCAGCCCTCCAATGCCAGCCCTTCCCCTCATTAGCTTGAGCACGCTGGGTAGCAAGTGCTGTAACTCTGAATCTCATTATGTGTGAAGTGGGCACACATAGTAGCCCCACCCCTTGTAAGGTTATAAGGTTATTACAGAGAAGTGTTTGAGAAACATTGGGCAAATGGGAAGCTCTCAGTGAAATTAGCTGGATGACATTTCCAAGGAGATGGTCTAGGTGAGACAATTGTTAAAGTGCCATGATGGAACCCCGCGCAATGGTGGAGGGAGTCCAGGAGTGCGGGCCCAGCAAGGAACTCTGTCTGGCTTTCCCACATGTTGACTGCATGACTCCTCACGTTAAGGCAGGCAGAGCTCAGGTCTGATCAAAGAGAAGATGTTGCAAGTTCTCTGTGGAATCCACGAGGCTCCTTTAAAGCATTTTCCTTGTTTTGTGCAAAATGCAAAGGCCTAAGAGTTTCTAGCTTTGAGACATCTAAGCAAGATCGTATCTCCTGGCCTTTGCTTGTGGAATGTTCTCAGCCTGCCCCTCAGCTGCCTTGGGTTTTGGGTGAGGGAGGGAACAGGGAGGGGGAGCCTGGCCATTGTCACATGTGCTTGCTGCATCATCCGACTGCTCCAGCCATCTTCAGCATGCTGTGTTCAAATTCACTCTGGGATTGAAGTTTAGGGTTAGCCCAGAGGAGTGACAGAAAACCCACTTGACAAGTCCTTTCTTGTTGAAAACCCATCCATGCTTCTCCATAATAAAGTTTTCAGCAGGTTATGTTTTTGTAGTCACTCAAAACATTTTTTTTTGTTTGCTTGAAATTGGCAGAGACCGCCAGATCTTCCATCCTCTGAATCACTTGCAAAAGAGATCGGGTCAGGGTGAACCCTAGGGCCTGGAATGCAGCATGGAGCTCCCACGTGGATGGCAGGCATCCAAGCACTTAAATGATTATCAGAAGCCCCCCTCCCTCCCCCCACCACCCAGGGTGGCGTGTAGGAAGCTGTAACCCCAACAGAGCTGCCATTGGAACCGGAGCATTCTACCCCCATGCCAGATGCCAGCACCAAATACAGTTTTGGTTCCTATTCTTCTCATCCTTAAATGCCCCTTAGGAAAGTGCATCCTCTACTTCATCTCTGCTGTTGAATCTGGTCCCACTGAACTGTAAAACTCTCAACAGAGCGCGATCCATAGACCAGCAACAGTGTCATCTCCAGAGCTTTGGTTCAAAATACAGAATCTGGGTCCAAGGCAGAACTACTGAGTCAGAACACGTACTCTGACCTACTGATCACACACTTCGGTATTTAAGAAGTACCAGGCCTTTTTTTTTTTTTTTCTTTTTTGGGGCTTTATTTTTAGAAGCTTATTTTTAGCAGGAAGTATGCTAGCTGAATTTAATGAAAAGAATACATATGGTCAGCTGTGTATCTCAGTAAACAACCGAGCACCTCGAAAGCGCAGTTCCAAAACACGTCAAAGTGGGGCTGGCATGTGACGGTGGCGCAGTGGGCTAATTCTCCACCTATGGCATTAGCATTCTATATGTGTGCCAGTTCCAATCTGGGCTGCTCCATTTTTGATCCAGTTCTCTTCTAGTGGCCTGGGAGGGCAGTAGAGGGTGACCCAAGTCCGGGGTCCCTGCACCCCACACAGGAGACCTCAAAGAAGAAGCTCCTGCCTCCCAGTTTGGATTAGCCTAGCCCTAGCTGTTGCAGCTAGCCATTTGGGGAGTAAACCACAGAATGGAAGCCTTCTCCTTCTTTCTCTGCTAACTCTGCCTTTTCAATTAAAAAATAAAAATAAACCTTAAAAAAATCTCAAGCCTGGGCGTTGTGGTGCAGTGAATTGTCTTCACTGCTGACATCCCACGCGTGAGACAGTTCAAGTCCCAGCTCGTTTATTTATGATCCAATGCCTTTCGAATGGGTTGTGAAAAGCAGTGGAAGATGACCCAAATGTTTGGGGGCCTCTACACCCATGTGGGAGACCCAGAGGAAACCCCAGGCTCCTGGCTCCAGCCTGGTCCGGTCCCAGCCACTGCAGCCATCTAGGAAGTCAGTCAAACCTAAGCCTGAGTTTCAAATAGATAATAAATAACCAAAAAGGAAAGATTTCTTTCTTTGTCTTTCCCTCTTTGTTCCTATCTTTCAAGTAAAATAAATATATTTTAAGAAATTTATTTATTTGTTTATTTATTTATTTGTTACAGAGTTATAGAAAGACAGGTCTTCCATGCACTGGTCCTTTCACCCAGTGGCTACAATGAGTAGGGCTGGGCCAGGATGGAGCCAGCAGCCCGGAATTCAACTGAGGTCTCTCTCGTAGTGGCAGCAAGTCAAGTACTTGAGCCACCACATGCTGTTGCCATGGTGCACACCCGCAGACAAGCATCCCTCAAGAGCATGGACAGTAGTTACCACACTCACCAACGCCCAGCCGCAGTGCATTTCACATTGACAAACACCGCTCCTGACAACGATAAGAATGCATTCTTTATGCGTGTTTTCAAATTTAGTGCTAGAAAAAAGACACTTTTTTTTTCCTCCAAGAATCAACGACAGTGACTTAATGCGTTTTATTTATTTGAAGGCCTGATGCGCTGGGATCCCATATGGGTCCATGTCCTGGCATATCTTGGCATGGAAGATCTTTCTCTCTGTCTCTCCTTCTCTCTGTAAATTTGCATTTTTTTCTTTTTTTTTTAAGATTTATTTATTTATTTCTATTACAAAGTCAGATATACAGAGAGGAGGAGAGACAAAGATCTTCCGTCCGATGATTCACTCCCCAAGTGACCGCAACGGTGGGTGCTGAGCCAGTCCAAAGCCAGGAGCCAGTAACTTCTTCCTGGTCTCCCACGCGGGTGCAGGGTCCCAAAGCTCTGGGCTGTCCTCGACTGCTTTCCCAGGTCACAAGCAGGGAGCTGGACGGGAAGTGGAGCTGCTGGGATTAGAACCGGCGCCCATATGGGATCCTGGCGCGTTCAAGGTAAGGACTTTAGCCACTAGGCCACCTTGCTGGGCCCTAAATTCACATTTCTAATAAAAATAAATAAATCCTAAAAAATAGGACAAAATACTTAAGCTGTAGGCAATTGCGTTGTTTCCTTTTACCTAGGCAAGTGGCAGGCATATATAGCTGGCAGGTATTCTGGGCCTGGTTAATGCCAATGTTTTTTTTTTCTTTTTAGGATCCATTTGTTTTTATTGGAAAGTCAGATTTACAGAGAGAAAGAGACAAAAAAAAGATCTTCATCTGCTGATTCATTCACCAGATGACCACCACAGCCATTGCTGTACCGATCCGAAGCCAGGAGCTAGGAGCCAGGAACTTCTTCCAGGTCTCCCACACGAGTGCAGAGTCCCAAAACTTTGGGCCATCTTCCACTGCTTTCCCAGGTCAGTAGCAGGGAGCTGGATGGGAAGTGGAGCAGCTGGGATATGAACCAGTGCCTATTTGGGATCCTGGTGCATGCAAGGTAAGGACTTTAGCCGCTAGGCTACAGAGGCCAGGCCTGATGAATACCAACTTTGTGTTAACTATACCAGTATGCCAGCGTAGCTACCTTAAAACAAATAAACAAGGAAAAATAGAAAGAGGAGCAGCATTGTGTTCTAGTGGGTTATACCACTGCCTATGATGTCAGTGTCCCATAAGTGCACATTTCTAGTCCCCGTTGCTCCATTTTGGATGCAACTCTGTCCTATTGCACCCGGGAAAGCAGTAAAGCCCCAAACACACACATGGAAGACCCAGATGGAGTTCCAGGCTCGTGGCTTTGGCCCTGTCCAGCCCTGATCTTTGTGGCCATTTGGAGAGTGAACCAAAAGATTGAAAAATTAATCTCTCTGTCTCTCCAGTGTCTCTAGGTAACTCTGTCTTTCACATAAATACATCTTTTTCAAAAAGCAGAATGAAGTTTGAATAAGAGAAGATCTTGAAAAGAGGACTTCGGGATACTGCTAGACACAAGTCGCAGGGAATTTGGGGATTCAGGCCGATAAAAGCCAAGTTTCAGTGGCCAAAGCCAGAGACCTCAGGGGGAAAAAGTGGGGATGGTGGGAGGGGTCCTTGAGTTCCAAGTCCAGACTTGTGGATTGTTCCAGAGGAGCAGTTACTCAGAAACTGACCTTATCAGTACCTTTAATTAAGGCTCTGCCATGTGCCTTGAGGCCATGAAATAAACCTTAAAATCCTTGTCCCCTTGGGACTGGGAGGGTGGAGGAGGGACAGGAAGGCATGGAGGAGGAGGGGTGGGGCAGGAAAGACCTCTGGCCTCACCCACTTGGTGGGGTTTGGGTTCTGGGTCGACTACTGCAGCAGTTCCCAGAAACCCCTCTCAGTGGCACCTGCTGGTGTGATCTTGGGCCTGGTACAGGAGTAAGTCCCAGCATGTCTTGTTCTGCTCTGTGCTCTTTCTCAGATGGAAACTCCCAGTGCTGAATTCCCTTTAAGAAACAGAGGATCAGCCCCAGCGCCGTAGCCTAGTGGCTAAAGTCCTCGCCTTGAATGCGCCAGGATCCAATATGGGTGCAGGTTCTAATCCTGGCAGCCCCACTTCCCATCCAGCTCCCTGCTTGTGTCCTGAGTAAGCAGTCAAGGATGGCCCAAAGCCTTAGGACCCTGTACCCACGTGGGAGACCTAGAGGAAGTTCCTGGCTCCTGGCTTCGGACCGGAGCAGTACCAGCCATGGTGGTCACTTGGGGAGTGAATCATCGGACAGATCTTCCTCTCTGTCTCTCTGCCTCTTTGCCTTTCCAATAAAAATAAATAAATAAATCTTTAAAAAGAAAACAACTGCTTACTAGATAGCCATTGTCAGTAGCACTGGTGTAATGCAGCTCAGCTGAGTGCTTGTCCGATGGAGGTTAAATAAACCACACACCCTTGCCCTTAGCAAGCCCCGGCTGGAGGTGGGCTTCTTGTCTGAACAAACGTTGCTTGTATTTTTCCTAGGAAACTGGACCCTGCAAAACTGTTTTTTGTTTGTTTCAAAAAGTGCTTTGTTTCTACAACATTAATGACTTCAGCATGTGAAGATTTGCTTTTGCAAGCCTTCAAGTTTGTAATGAATGGAATTCTGAGAAGTTATTAAAAAAGAACTAGACAGATCTGCTGGCAAAATAGTCAAGATATAATAGAAAAGACAACTGTTTTAGGATTGTGTGAAATGATGTCACTTTAAAATGTTGATGTTTTGGGACCAGCACAATAGCCTAATGGCTAAAGTCCTTGCCTTGCACATAGAAAGATCCCATATGGGCATTGGTTCTATCCCAGCAGCCCAGTTTCCTATCCAGCTCCCAGCTTGTAGCCTGGGAAAGCAATCGAGGATGGCCCAAAGTCTTGGGACTCTGCACCTGTGTGGGAGACCCAGAAGAAGCTCCAGGCTCCTGGCTTCAGATCAGCTGAGCTCCAGTCATTGCGAACACTTGGGGAATAAATCAATGGATGGAAAATCTTCCTCTGTCTCTCCTTCTCTCTGTATATCTGACTCTCCAATTTAAAAAAAAATCTTTAAAAAAATGTTGCTGTTTTGTGTGTCTTTGCATCTAGATTAAAAATAAATCCTTGGGCATGCGTGCAATGGTTGATACTACTTGTTCTTGGATAAGTTTTTAGGTTTCAGGGGTGCACAATTGGTGCAAGAGATAAAAGGCCACTTGTGACGCCTGCTTCCCGTATCAGAGTGACTACTTGCAGAGCATCTTCTGCTCAGTCCAGCTTCCTGCTGATGCACATCCGGGGAAGCAGCAGGTGATGGCTACCACCCACCCGGGAGAGCCAGCTCCAGCTGCTGCGAGGGATTGGAGGAGCGAGGCAGCAGAGACAGTTCTGTTTTTTTGTTTCTGTTTCTCTCAAATAACTGAAATCAATAGTAACGACAGAACCGACATTAGACAATTTGCAGTCTAGTAGGGGAATCACTCATTTATTACAGCGCAATCACTAACTCATGACGCTAGCACTTCGGACCACTGGGGTTAACTTTGTTAGGCTGGGACTAACAAAGCCCAGGGGATTCCTTCGACTGGATCCAGAGCCTTTTGTCTGCCAATGTTCATGATTCTTAGCAACTTCCAGCTCTTAACAGGAAGAAGAGCGGTGGGTGTTGGGCACAGTGCTTGAGAAGCTGCTGGTAAAGCCTGCATCCAAATCAAAGTGCCTTCTTTGGAATCCTGGTCTTTCAAGTCCAACTTCGTGCTAATGCAATACTTCCAAAGACACATAATGGCTCAGGGACGCAGGTTCCTGCTGCCCAGGCGTTGCTTTGGCCTGGCCCAGCCCCACCTGTGGTAGGCACGTGAGGAGTGAATCAGTGAATGGAATCTCCCACTCTCTCTGCCTTCCAAACAGATTTCAAAATCTTTTTAAAGTTCAGGGAAAATAAAATTAGAGGGTCAATTTATTTTGGTGCAAAAAATATTTTGGAAATCCATGTCTTAATTGTACCAAAAAATTCAAAATTTTAAATAAAAAAAAGAATCCATGTCTTTTCCACAATGCACATTTTTGTATGACTAGCTTTAGCTTTAGTAGGATTTGATCTAGTGCAGAATGTAAACCCTTCGCTGATAGCCTAAGGAATGAGAGCAGGTGACCCAAGCAGAGTCCTGCAGGCATGGAGGGGTGGCCAGGTCATTGGGACAGCACACAGAAGAAACCCTAGGCTCCAGTGGCGGAGCTGGAGATGAGAAAAGGAGATGGCCCTGGCCAAGGTCAGCTTGAATGGCGCCTTACAGCAACGTGAAGGCATGAGTCGGTGGGGGTGAGGTGTAACACGACCCAATGGTCAGTTTCACATCTTTTATAAACTGTAAGCTAGCTTGGGATTCCTATATCTTGTCTCAGAGCACTGGTTCGAGACCCACTTTTAATTCGGCTTGCTGCCATTGCAGCCGGGAAGCAGCTGATGGCGGCCCTGGTGCCGCAACCCTGCCATCCAACTGGGAGATCTAAACAGAACTCCGGGCTCCTGTCTAGGGCTTGGTTCAGCCCTTGCATTTAGGGAGAGAATCAGCTCATAAAAATGACCTGTCACTCTGCCTTTCAAATAAACAAATTAAAACATTTTTAAATGACTACTTTGGCTGCAGATGAAAGCTGGAATGTAGAGGAACAGGAATGATCAAAAGGAGAATAGGTCAGTCAGAGATAACGGTGCCTTAGGAGTGTATGTGGAGTGAATGACTGATCTTGGGCTTGGAAAATCTCCAGAAATTCCAGCCCCGGTTCTACATCATGGTGAGCTGGGACACAGGGTCGCCGGGTGGTGCAGCGAAGCATGTCCCACTCGGGCTAGCCCCACAACCCAGCTGTGCCTGTGTCTGCACTTCCCTCCCTCTGTTGTCAAGGTTCTTCTCCAGTGACTCAGTTCCTGAAGTTTAAAAATGCAGCACTTTGGGGTCCAGGAGGTGACTCAGTGGTTAAATCCTCACCTTGCAAGTACTGGGATTCCATATAGGTGCTGGTTTAAATCTTGGCTGTTCCACTTCCCATCCAGCTCCCTGCTTATGGCCTGGAAAAGAAGTAGAGAATTGTCCAAAGTCTTGGGCCCTTATACCCACATATGGGAGAACTGGATCAGAAGAGGAGTAGCCGGGACTCAAACCAATCAATGTCCATATGAAATGACAGTGCCAAAGGAGGCGGCTTAATCTGATATGCCACTCAACAATTTCTTTTTTTTTTTTTAAGATTTATTTATTTATTAAAGATTTATTTATTTTTATTGGAAAGGCAGATATACAGAGAGGAAGAGAAACAGAGAGGAAGATCTTCCATCCGATGGTTCACTCCCCAAGCAACTGCAACGGCTGGAGCTGCACCAATCCGAAGCCAGGAGATCTTCTGGGCCTCCCACACAAGTACAGTGTCCCAAGGCTTTGGGCCGTCCTCAACTGCTCTTGTAGGCCACAAGCAGGGAGCTGGATGGGAAGTGGGGCCAACAAACTAAAACCAGCTCCCATACAGGATCCTGGCACATGCAAGGCGAGAACTTTAGCCTGTAGGCTACTGTACTGGACCCTAAAGGTATATTTTTATTACAGAACAACTTACTGATTTATTTAGAAAACACATAGGGAGTGTTTAAGACACGTCCTATGTTGGCTTCTGAGTCCACCTTCTTGCTAATGTAGACTTTGGGAGACAGTGTTGACGGCTCAGTACCTGGCACCCCTGTGGGAGATCTGTATTACGGTCAGCTCCTCCTTCAGGGCTTGCTCTAGCCCAGATCTTACCATCCTGGGCTTTTGGGGAGGGTAGAAGTTGATGAAATCTCTCTCTCAAATACATAGATTCAAGAAGTAAATGATTCTTTTTCATTTAAGAGACATCAAGGTTGATCAGCTGACATCGTGGCAAGTTAAGGTAAGCCCTGCACCACCGGGATCCCACCCTGGAGTGCACTGCCTGCGTCCCAGCATCACCTAGCAGAAAGCTGGCTCAGAGGTCGGGGAGCACCCAGGACTCAAAATGGCACTCCCATATGGGATGCTGGTGTGACATGCAGGAATTAGTCATTGGGCCACAACACTGGGCCCCGCAAACAAGCATTTCTAAATGCAAAAGAAAAGCTCTATGACCCTGGACCTGTGACTTCTGCATCGCAATAGAACTGGCTGTGTGGACAGCCTTCTGTTACCCTAACACTGAGACAGGTTACTGATGCAATGAAGAGAGGGTTATTCAGGTCACAATGTCAGAATGGTGTGGCTCTGGCAAAGACCCATGGAGGATGGTAGATGACAAATGGTGGAGTGCGTGCAGAGGATTCCATGGTGAGCCAGAATGTGAGAAGAGCAAGTGGTCCCAATGGGGCTTTTACCCCCCTCCCCTGAAAGCGACCTTCCAACGCCATGGCCAAGGGCTAAGGCCCTCCAGGGGTTCAGCTCCTTAAGGTTCTGCCACTTCCCCATCACACTGCTCTGGGAAGCAGGCCTTGACACCTACGGACATCCAGCACCTTCCAATGGCAAGGCCCTGACCTCACTAGTTTGCGGCCAGCATGTTGGATGGTTTTGGTAGACAGGAAGTACTGGAGGAAACTGGGGCAGTGAGAGAGGAGGAGTCAGGTAGCTTCCCCCACCTGGGACTCAGTGAGGGCTGCGGCTCTCCCTCCGGCCCCTCTTTGGTTCCACAGCCCACGCCACAGGCCTCCATGGGTGTGAATGGCTGCTTGGCTGTCCTGCATGCCTGCACAGGCCTCCATGGGTGTGTCTGGCTGCTTGGCTGTCCTGCATGCCTGCACAGGCCTCCATGGGTGTGAATGGCTGCTTGGCTGTCCTGCATGCCTGCACAGGCCTCCGTGGGTGTGAATGGCTGCTTGGCTGTCCTGCATGCCTGCACAGGCCTCCGTGGGTGTGAATGGCTGCTTGGCTGTCCTGCATGCCTGCACAGGCCTCCATGGGTGTGTCTGGCTGCTTGGCTCTCCTGCATGCCTGCACAGGCCTCCGTGGGTGTGAATGGCTGCTTGGCTGTCCTGCATGCCTGCACAGGCCTCCATGGGTGTGAATGGCTGCTTGGCTGTCCTGCATGCCTGCACAGGCCTCCATGGGTGTGAATGGCTGCTTGGCTGTCCTGCATGCCTGCACAGCAGCTCCATTTCCTCTTACACAACTTACACAATCCCTTTGCATACAATTCCCTTTAGTTCAAATCCCGAAGATGGATCCTGATTCCTGATAAACTCTTTGTTTCCAGGGTTATTTGTGAAAGCCAGAGTTACAGACAGATAGGGAAAAGGTTAGACCTTCCCCTCCACTGGTCCCTCTGCAGATGTCTACAACATCTGGGGCTGGGCCAGGCTGAAGCCAGAAGCCGGGAGCTTCTTCCCAATCTTCCAGCCGAATGGCAGGGGCCCAAGCACCTGGACCATCCTCTGTTGCTTTCCCAGGCACAGTAGGAAAGAACGGGATCAGACGTGGGACAGGCAGGACTTGAAGTGCCACTCGTCTGGGAAGCCAGCCCTGTAGATGGTGGCTTTACTGGACCCTTGTCACTTCATTCTCTTAGCACTGCTTTTCCAATGTGTATTCTCCCATGTGCTCCACGTTTATACCATTACAGGCATGGAGTTTAGTCATTCCTTTTGGGGCAGGATAAACTGCTCTTCAATGCTAGTATATTGGAGTACTGCATTAAGTCCCAACTACCCCATGCTTCCAATCCTATTTCCTGCTCATGTACCCAGAAAAGTTGCCAATGAGGGTCCATGTACTTGAATTACTTGCCATCTGTGTGGGAAACCCAGATGGAGTTTGTGGTTCCTGGCTTGGGTATGGCCCAGTCCTGGATTTAGGGGACATTTGCAGAGTAAACCAACAAATGAAAGGGCTTTGTCTGTTGTCTGTTTCTGCTATTTGATTCTTGAATCATAAATAAATCTCTGAAAAATGTTTGTTTCTTTATTCAACATTGTACCATACACATGTAATGCAGACATATTTGAGTGCTTTCAATAATTGTTACATGCAATTGCTTCTTTCTTATTGATGTACCATGAACTATTACCCTAATCCTTTAACGTGTATTTTTAAATTGTTTGCTGTGAGCACTCAAATTCATTTTCTGGTTGCTGTGACAATAAATATAAACAATTGTAAACAATTCTGTGAACAAGTGTGTTTTCCTTTCCTCATGCTAAACAATGCTGGGATTGGGCAAAAACTCGGCTATTTGCTGTATGAACTTCTTGTTCTGGAAGCTACCACTCTGGACCAAGTAAGTAATTACCTTACCAAAATTAGCAACTCACTCATTGTTCACCAACCTTAAACTACTATGTTACAAACGTCATCTGTTCCTGTCCCACAGCGATGGACTTGATGCATGGAGCCGATAATAACAACTCGGTGTTGTTGTTCAAAGCTGAAGCTGACTGATGGTCAGCTGACTGAAGCTGACTGATGTTCAAAGCAAGTTTATTAGTGGCATCAGACTTTATACACTGAGGGTCATATGGGATAAGGGAGAAAGTATTGAGCTCATCATCAAAACCCATCAACAGTTTCTATGCTTTTGTTTGGAACTCCTTTTGTATATTCCACCAAGTGTTCTCACACACATACTGTCCACTCAACTGTTCTTATACAAATGATATCCAATCAGGTATACAAAAGGGAGCCATTCAGTTGTTCTCATGCAAATATTATCCAATCAATTGTAATCCTGTGCTCACTGACTTCCTAGTGTCACAATGTCTTCCTACAGTTGTCCTTTCCAACCAGATCCTTGTCTTAATATCTTTAAAGATTTGTTTTATTTATTTGAAAGGCAGAATGACACACAGAGCTTTTTCTCTCTGCTGCCTCACTACCTCAGATGGCTGTAACTGTCTGACTGGGCCATGTTGAAGCCAGGAGCCTCGAACTTCATCCAGCTCTGTAATGTCACCAGCAGGAGTCCAAGGACATGGACATTGTCCACTGCCTTCACAGTGGCAGGCAGTTTTCTGCCTTAAAATGTCATTCACCTGGACCCAGTGCAATGGCTCAATTGGCTAACCCTCTCCCTTCAAGTGCCAGGATCCCATAAGAGCGCTGGTTTGCATCTGAGCTACTCCACTTTCAATCTAGCTCCCTACTTGTGGCCTGGGAAAGCAGTGGAGGCTGGCCCAAAGCCATGGAACACTGTACCTACATGGAAGACCTGAAAGAGGCTTCTGGATTTAGATGGCTCAGTTTTGGCTATTATAGCCATTTGGAGAGTGAACCAGTGGATGGAAGATCTTTCTGTCTCTCCTTTTCTCTGTAAATCTAACTTTCCAATAAAAATAAATAAAATCTTACAAACAAAGTCATTCACCTGGGACCATTACATTGGTACAGTAGGCTAAGCCTCTGGCTGTAGCACTGGCATCCCATGTGGGGGCCAGTCCATGTCCAGCTGCTCCATTTCTGATCCAGCTCCCTGCTTATGGCCTTGGAAAGCAGCAGCAGACGGCTCAAGCCCTTGGATCCCTGAATCCATATGATACCTGGAAGAAACACCTGGCTTCTGGTGTAGAATCAGCTCAGCTCAGCTCCAACCACTGTGGCCCTTTAGGGAGTGAACCAGCAGATGGAAGATTCTCTCTCTCTGTTTCTCCTTGTCTCTGTAACTCTGGCTTTTGAGTGAAAATAAAGCAAATCTTTCAAAACCAAGTCATTTACCTGGAAGCAGGCACTGAGCTGATTGCTGGAAGGCCCTTGTTCTAACACTAGAGTGGCTGGGCTCAAGTCCTGTCCCCAATTCCTAACACCACATGCCTGCCACGGTGCCCCTGGGGGACAGTGGGGATGCCCCAAATAATTTAGTTATGCTCAATCTCGTTGGAGAACTGCTTTGGGCTCCTGACTCCCAGCTTTGGCCAAGTCCAATCCCATCCACTGTAGGCATTTGAGAAAGTGACTCAACACAGAACAGCTTTTCTTTGTTGGCCTGCCTTTCAAATAATAAAGAAAATATGTAAACGTGTGTTTAAAAGAAGTTGTCTAACATGGACTGGTACCCTTCTAACTAGCTTCCCTGCCACAGGCCGTTGTTTTCTCTCTCACGGTAGTATTCTAACAGCTCAGCTTTGCTGCTTCAGCGAGCGTTTCTGGAGCCTTTTGGAAGACTCACAGTCTTCATAGCATCATAGCATTGTCTCCAGCTCCTGCATGTAGCCATGGACTTCACAGAAGACGATCGTTTTTCCCCTCTTTTCTCTAATCGTCAAGCCTTCATACAACCTAAGAAACTTGGAAGACACAGACAAAAACCTGACAGTGATGCACCACTCAGCCTGGACCAGGCCCCTCAGCTGGGTGCTCTCCAGCTGGAATGCTATGGGTCCTCAGTCAGCCTTGGGGCATGGCCTCCTGGCAGGTTGTAGCTCTGCGGGTTAAGCCACACCTGTGACTTCAACCAGGGTGTTGATTGCAGAGCTGGCTGCTTGCATCTGATCCATCTCCCTGCTAATGTACCTGGGAAGGCAGTGGTAGACGGCCAAGTACTTGGGTCCCTGCTCCCACCCTGCAATCCTGAATGCAGTCCAGGCTGTTCGCTTTGGCTCTGGCTGTTGCGAGGTGAGTGAACCAGTAAAATGAAGATGTCTTCTCTCCCTGACCTCACCCACTCCTCACTGTTGCTCTGCCTTTTAAATAAATAAATAAATAAACTCTCATAAAGACAAGAAGTGAAACAGTCTGAGACCTGAAAGGTTTCGCATTCAAGGTGATGCCAGGAATCCCCCGCCCTCAGTCCTGCGTGACTCAGTTCGTACTTTGACTCCTGGGTGACTTCCTAGAATTAAAACCGTCTTGATCCAGATATCCGTGGTTCCCACGCTTTCAAATAACCACAGCCAAGGGGAAACAAAGAAACCACATCTGTGCTGAGCAGGTGCAGACTTTTTCATGACATTACTGTCTAAACAGAACAGAGCAAGGACTGTTTCTAGAGCATTTCTGCTACATCAGGTAGGGGGATCCAGCAATGACTAAAGGCCTATGGGGGCGTGTATAGTTGCTATGCTAATCTTATCCCATTTTATATTAGGGCCTTGGACACCCTCTCATCCCAGGGGGAAGGGTCCTGGCTGCACCACTTCCCATCCAGCTCCCTGCTTGTGGTCTGGGAAGGCAGTCAAGGATGGCCCAAAGCCTTGGGACCCTGCACCTGCGTGGGAGACCTGGAGGAAACTCCTGGCTCCTGGTTTTCATTGGCTCAGCTCTGGCCACTGAGGCCCCTTGCAGAGTGAACCAGCAGATAAATCTTTCTCTCTGTACATCTACCTTTCTAATAAAAAAATCAATAAATGTTGAAAGGCCCAGGATTCTACCAGACTTGTACAGAAGGCTGTCCTATCAATGAGGAGATTTTAGACTTCCTGACCTATTCCTTCCTGGGACTTCTGGAAGATGCTGAGCAGTGCTGTTCTGTGGAGCACTCGGCCCCTCCTGCGGGTGCCCTTATGCAGGCATTGCCATTGGGCTGAAGTTCACTCTGGAACTCCAACGTGATCTCCAAGAGCTTTCATCTCAGTCCCTCAGCAAAGCCGTGGGACAGGATCAGGTGTGGCTGCAAACCCACGGGCAAGATGCTGGAGCAGATACAGGGCATGCAGGGAGAGTGGTCTGAAGAGATCATCAGGCAGAACACCAGTGGGGAAATGACTTCTTTATGGTTGGAAATCAAAGTCAAAGTTGCTGGGCAAAGCACAGATTGGAAGTGAGGAAATAAGGAATCTTTCTGTCTTTTGAACAACTTTTAAAATAAAGATTTATGTACTTTTATCTGAAAGGCAAATCAGATTTACAAAGAGAAGGAGAGACAGAGAAAGATCTTCCATCTGCTGGGTCACTCTGCAAGTGACCACAATGGCCAGAGCTAACCTGATTCGAAGCCAAGAGCCAAGAGGCTCTTCCAGGTCTCCCATGTGGGTACAGGATTGCAAGGCTTTGTTTGGGCCGTCCTCAACTGCTTTTCCAGGTCACAAGCAGGAAGCTGGATGGGAAGTAAAGCAGCTGAGACACAAACCGGTGCCCATATGGGATCCTGGCACATATAAAGGGAGGATGCAGCCACTGAGTCATGGCACTGCGTATTGAACAGTTTTTTTTTTTAATTCGTTTTACTTTTTTGAAAGGCATGGAGACAGAAACAGAGGTCTGCCCTACTCCCCAAAATCCTACGGTGCCAGAATTGAGACTGGAGCCAAAGGCCTGAGACTCAAACAAGGTTGGCTGCCTCCCAGGACATGTGATGGCGGCTTGGAGAGGTCCAATTAAGCTTCCTCCAGGTTCTTGCCTTCTCATGTGTGAGAAGACAATAGTGAGCTGGCACCATGGCGTTGTGAGTAAAACCACTATCTGCAGTACCAGCATCCCATGTGGGTGCCCACTTGAACCTTGGCTGCTCCATCACTGCTCCAGCTCCCTGCCAATGTACCTGGAAAAGCAGAGGCAGATGGCCCAAGTACTTGGGAACCTGCACACATAGGGCAGACCCCAAAATAGTTCCTGGCTCCCGGCTTCAGAATAGCCTAGCTCTGGCCTTTGAGCCATTTAGGGATTGAACCTGTGGGTGGAAGATTTCTCTGTTTTTTTAGAAGATTTATTTATTTTTGGGCAAGGCGCAGTGGCGCAAGTGGTTAAGGTCCTCGCCTTGAACGCGCCAGAATCCCATATGGGCGCCGGTTCTATCCCGGCAGCCCTGCTTCCCTTCCAGCTCCCTGCCTGTGGCCTGGGAAAGCAGTTGAGGACGGCCCAGAGCCTTGGGACCCAGCACCCGAGTGGGAGACCCGGAAGAGGCTCCTGGCTTTGGACCAGCATAGCAACGACGTTGCACTCACTTGGGGAGTGAATCATCGGACGAAAGCTCTTCCTCTCTGTCTCTCCTCTCTGTATATCTGCCTTTCCAATAAAAAAATAATAAAAATAAATCTTTAAAAAGAAAAAGATTTATTTTTATTGCGAAGTCAGATATACAGAGAAAAGGAGACAGAGAGGAAGATCTTCCGTCTGCTGATTCACTCCCCAAGTAGCTGTAACAGTTGGAGCTATGTTGATCTGAAGCCAGGAGACAGGAGTTTCTTCTGAGTTTCCCACACAGGTGCAGGGTCCCAAGGCTTTGTGCTATCCTTGACCGCTTTCCCAGGCCACAAGCAGGGCAGGGAGCTGGATTGGAAGTGGAGCAGCCAAAAAAAAAAAAAAAAGAAAAGAAAAGAAAAAAAAGGGAAGGGGAAGTAGAGCAGCCAGAACACAAATTGGTGCCTATATGGCATGCAGAGCTTGGAGGTGGAGGATCAGCCCATTAAGCCAGGGTGCCAGTCCTCCAGTTTTCTAATGGGAATCCTGGAAGACAGTGGCAGTGATGGCTGAAACGGCTAGTTCCTCCACTCAGGGCGAAGACTTGGATGGAGTTCCGAGCTCCAGTCTTTGCTCTAGCCCAGGCCCTTGGGAGAGTGAACCAGCAGGAGGAAGCTCTCTTTCTCTGTATTATAAAGATTAAAAAAACCAAAAAACAAACAAACAAAAAAACCACTTAGTGGACACAACTTAAAGGATAGAAAGTTCATTTTTAGTGTACATTAACAGTTACATGAGAAAAATAATTCTGAGATATGGCATTTTATAAAAGGATTTGAACACCTTACTAAAATAATGCAAATAGCGAAGGTAGCTACATGAAAAAAAATTGGGATCTATTTAGTTATTTAAACAGCTTTATTGAGGTGTAGTTAGCATTTGGCAAAATTCTCATTTCTGCAGATTTAGAAAATCTTGTACAGTTGGGCAGCCTGCACTGGAATTGAGGTACAGATTACATGCGACACCCCCAAAACTTCCCTGCGACCTTTAATCTTCCTCTCCTGCCTCCCGGGTTCCCTGCAATCGCTGAGGCTTTCCGTCTGCACGGCTCAGTGCAATGCCTCCGAGGTCCTTCTGGGCAGCTCCACCCACAGTCGCTGAGTTCCTCTTCTGGCTGCCTGTGAAGGGAGACCCATGGAGCACAAGCGTGCTTCCTGAATCCTTTCTCAACCAAGCCTGGCAGAAGCGCTCAGAACAAGCAAGGCTCATAAACCCGTCCTTATCTCGCCACACCTCCAGGACAGCGCTCTCGCTCCAGTCTGCAAAGACCGGTAGTTTGTCTTGGAAAAAAGTCATTTGTTTTCCAGTAAATGCCCTTTCCAGGAAGTCCACTGTTCCCCCGTCAGTGGCCTTCTCGCCATCCTCTTCCCCTATTTAGCCGGAGACAGACTGCAACTTCCAACTTCCCACTCGTGCTTTTCTGTGAATCTTTTCAAGGAGAGTAAGAAAAAGCCATGGTTGCATTTTTGCTTTTCTCTTGCCTTCCTCTCATTTACCAGTTTAATTTCCAGGCCTGCGACTATCAAATCCAAGCAGTCAGAAGAAAAGTTCTCCCCACCAACACTTCAGTGCTTCTGTTCTGTTGGATATAGTAAGGTCTGATTTTCTGTTCAATAGTGGGTCATTTGAGTGCAAACTTCAAAAAATTTGTTTTTACTTTATTTTTGACTTTTTTTTTTAAAGATTTATTTATTTTTATTGGAAAGTCAGAAATACAGAAAGGAGGAGAGACAGAGAGGAAGATTTTCTGTCTGTTGATTCATTCCCCAAGTAAGTGGCTGCAACAGCCTGAGCTGTGTTGATCTGAAGCCAGGAGCCTGGAACTTCCTCCAGGTTTCCCACACCAGTGCAGGGTCCTGAGTCATTGGGGCGTCCTCAACTGCTTTCCTAAGCCACCAGCAGGGAGCTGGATGGGAAGTGGAGCCACTGGGATTAGAACCGGCGTTCATATCGGATCCAGGCGTGTTCAATGCAAGGACTTTAACCGCTAGGCCACTGCACCAGGCCCAACTTTATTTTTTAAAATGTATTTGAAAGGTAGCAAGACAGAGCCAGCCAGTCGGAGATCTACTAGTTCATCCTCTGACAACAGCTAGGGCTGGGCCAAGGTAAAGCCAGGAGCCAGAACTCAGTGTAGGCCTGCCTTGTGGGTGACAGGAGCCAACTACTGGAGCCATCCACCACCTGCTGCCTTCTGGGGTGAATCTGAGCAGTCAGCTCGAACCAGGGGCAGTGCTGGGACACAGAAACACAAACTCTAGCATGCTAATATGGAATGTAGGTGTCCCAAAAAGATGGAATTACAGAGAGGGAGAGAAAGAGAGAGAGAATCGTGCAGCTGCTGGTTCACACACGACATAGCCACAAAAGGCAGAACTGGGTCAGGCTGAAGCCAGAAGCCAGATCTTCTTTCAAGTCTCTCGCCTGGGTCGGGGGTCAAAGAACTTGGGCCGTCCTCTGCTGCTTTCTTGCGTGCATCAGCAGGGAGCTGGGTCAGAAGTACAGCAGCCAGGACACGAGCCAGCCTGCGCCCATATGGCATCCTGACCTGTGGTGTCTTCATTGCTATGTCAATATCCACCTAAGAGTTTAGTTTTAAGACATAGTTTCCACTTACAATACAGCACTTTCAAAGCACAATGTTGTTTACTCTATGGATATACAGTTGCATATTCAAGTAATGAGAGGGCTGAGTAATACACTACAGAGGCTTAGCTTGATCTATTTCTTACATATTTACTCTCTTTTTGACAGACAGAGTTAGTGAGAGAGAAATATCTTCCACCTGCTGGTTCACTCCTGAAATGGCTGCAATGGTTATAGCTAGGCAAGGCCAAAGTCAAGAGCCTGGAACTTCACCCAGATCTCCCACAAGGGTGCAGGGGCTCAAGCACTTTGCTCATCCTCTATCCTCTCCTGCATTAGCAGGTAGCTGAATCTGAAGTCGAGCAGCTGGGATTCAAGGTTGTGCCCATGTGGGATGCCAGTATTGCAGGTGGCAGCTTAACCAACCATGCCATGAAACCAGCCCCAGCAGCTCAGCTTTAAAATTGCCCAGAATTTGCTACATTTGGTTCCTTCAGTGTTTTGCTGTGTGGAACAACACCATCACTACAGCTGAGTTCGCTTAATCAACCTCGTTGCTGGGCCCTGGGAACGCTGCCCCAGCTTGCATTGAAACACAGTATGAGCTCCATTTGGGATGACTGGTTAGTGTCCCAGATCCTCCAGTTCCGAGCAGTCTCTTGTCAACATGCATCCTGGGAAGCAATAGATGTTGACACATGTCCTTGGCTGCTGGCCCACAGCAAGGGAGAGCCGGACTGAGTCCCAGGTCCCTGGCTTCTGCCTGGCCTGGCCTGGTTATGGCATGCATTGGAGAGAGCCAATCAGCGGATGGAAGATCTCTCTCAGCTTTTCAAATGGAGATAAATAGATAAATACAATTTAAAATTAAAAAACACAAGCATGTTGGAGATAGCAAAGGCTGACGCACACACAGGTTAACAGTCTCCAAGGAAAGTCCAGCCAGAGACCGACATATGGTATCAGAGGGGTCCTGGGAATAACAGATAAGGGGACTTCAAAAAGTGCTTGCAAAAAAGGATCTAAGAGATAGGGTAGGTGCTGGCGTTGTGGGGTGGTGGGTGAAGGTGCTGAGTTGTGTCCCAGCATTCCACGTCTGACCCAGCCCCCTGCTGAGGGCCCAAGTGATGGTGCTTATGTTTGGGCCCATGACACCTGGCGTAGGAGGCCCAGATGATGCTGTGGCTTCAGCCTGCCACATAGCTGGCCACTGAAAAAAAGATGGAAGATCTCTTTCTGTCTCTCCCATTCTCTCTCTTTTTTTATAAAAAAAAACCTCATAAAATTTTGTGAAAAGAGAAGCTTATTTTGGTGCGAAAGGCTTGAACACCGTGCACAGCTTTTCATAATAGAAACGTGGACGTCGCTGTGAGCTTTCGACAGATCCCTTAAAGGCAGGGGTTTCGAATCTGTTTTTAGCACCAAAATAAACATTTAATTCCACTTCCCAGAAGATTTTAGAAGCTGCCCAGTAGGCAAAGAGCAGGCAGGGAGGTTTTCAACATGAGCATGGAACCCAGGGACCCACCTAGGGACCCACCTAGGGACCCACCTAGGGACCCACCCAGGGACCCACCCAGGGACCCACCTAGGGACCCACCTAGGGACCCACCTAGGGACCCACCTAGGGACCCACCTAGGGACCCATCCCTTCGGCCGGCTGTTGCTAGGGAGAGTCAAGGAGGCAGTGTGACAGCTCCACTGGTTAATCCTCCACCTCCAAGCGCCAGCACTCCATATGGACTTTGGTTTATGTCCCTGCTTCTGGCCTGCGAAAGCAGTAAAGTCCCTGTACCCATGAGGTGCCTGACTCCTGGCGTCAGATCCACTCAGCCATGGCTTCTATTAGCCATCTGAGGGGAGTGAACTAGTGCATGGAAGATCTTTTTGTTTCTCATTCTCTCTGTAAATCTGCCTTTGTGATAAAAATCAATAAAAATTTAAAAAAACAAAGTTCCTGAGCAAACCACTGAGTGATAGGCACTGGGATGAGGATTAGCCCTCCCGGAGCTTAATTTTCCATGAATAAATAAAACACGTTAGCCTGCTAGTGCTCTGTGCCAGAGAGAAGGAAGGCTGGAGGGACGGGACTCCACACGGAAAAGTAAATGCCATTGAGAAGATGATGTTTGCGTGACGAGGGACAAAAGGCGCTGGGCGGCAATGCAAGACAGGGACAGTAAGGGACCTGAGTAGATGGTTGCCAGGGCGCAAGGGGGCGGACAGTGAGCAGGAAAGACCTCCCAAGCCAGTCTCCGGCTGCACGCTCCCCTCCATCCCTTGAGGCTCCAGGGGCCACAGGGAATGGGCAGAAGGTCAGAGTGCCAGGGGCAGCCAGCTGTATTCAACAGGACTAGACCAGGTTCAGAGCCCTGTGTGTGTGGACATCACTGCAACAGCAGTGTTAAACTTGAAACTGCTGGTAAAGACCTATACTACCATGATAAAATGGGGGAGATGGTGGGAAGGAAAAACGGGGAGTTAGAATGGGGAGGGGAGGAGAGGATCCCTACACGTACAGATCTGTACCATGGAAAATACTAACAATTTTAAAAATTAAAAAAAAAAAAAGATTATGGGCCCGGCGCGGTGGCACAGTGGTTAAGGTCCTCGCCTTGAATGCGCCAGAATCCCATATGGGCGCCGGTTCTATCCCGGCAGCCCCGCTTCCCTTCCAGCTCCCTGCCTGTGGCCCGGGAAAGCAGTTGAGGACGGCCCAAAGCTTTGGGACCCTGCACCCACGTGGGAGACCCGGAAGAGGCTCCTGGCTTCGGATTGGCATAGTATCGGCTGTTGCGCTCACTTGGGGAGTGAATCATTGGACGGAAGATCTTCCTCTCTGTCTCTCCTCTCTGTATATCCGCCTTTCCAATAAAAAAAAAATAATAATAAAAATAAATCTTTAAAAAAAAAAGATTATTTATTTTAGGGCCCAGTGCAGTGGCCTAGAGGCGAAATTCTTACCTTGCATATGCCGGGATCCCATATGAGCATCAGTTCCTGTTTCAGCTGCTTCATTTCCCTTCCAGCTCCCTGCTTGTGACCTGGGAAAGTAACAGAGATTAGCCCAAAGCCTTGGGACCCTGCATCCGAGTGGGAGACCTGGAAGAAGCTCCGGGTTCCTGGCTTCAGATCTGGCTCAGCTCCGGCAGATGTGGCCATTTGGGACCAGCAGATGGAAGATTCTTCTCTCTGTATCTCCTTCTCTGTATGAATCTGTCTTTCCAATAAAAATAAATCCTTCAAGAAAAAAGAGAAAGGGAATGAAGAAAGGAAAGATGAGGCAGGTGTTCTATGTGCGGGTTTACTCCCCAAATGGCTGCTACAGTGAAGTCTGGATGAGGCTCAAGTCTGCAGCCAGCAACTTCATCTGGGTCTCCCACATGGACGGCAGAGGCCCAACTATGTGGGTCATAATGCTGTGCGAGTGGAGCAGCTGGGCCAGCGACACAAGTGCTGGGTGACCCACTGTGCCACCATGTCAGCACCCAGCATTCTGAACTGTGCTTGGAGAGTCACTTCTAGCAACACGAGAAATAAAACCTGCGTTGATTCAGCATCAATGTCACAGGCAGCAGTGGATTGGTGGCCGGCAGGGAGACCCTCGTGGGGGCACTACAGCTATGGAGGAGAGAGTGGGAGAAGGGCCTGGGGCTCAGTCCTCCCTTCACAGTTTTCTTGACTGGAGACATGAGGGAGCAGGCAGAAGTCTCCCTGCGTTGGAATGGACCCGTACTCATCAGAGCACGCCTGGGTCAGACGTGTAGACACGCTTCATCCAACTCCAATACACCACGAACGTGGGCTCAAATTGAACTTTTTCTAACAACAACAACAGCAACAAAAAACCAGTTGAAACAAAACGTCCATGGAAGCTCAAAAACAGTATTTACCAAACTTTTGAAATAAACCTCTGAAGTGTTACTAAGGACAGATGATCAAACATTTTTGAAATGATGACATGACTAGGTAGGAAAGAACTCTCTTCCAATGCTTGCTCTTGCAGATGATTTTCTGTTTTGGATGCAGCAGAGGAAAACGCAGACTCTGGGAAAACCGCTGCAGAACCGAAGTTCGCAGCACTAGCTTCCCCCAGGACATACTCTATTGATTTGTAATTTGGCCTTGAATTTGACCTGTGGCCTTCATGTCATGATAATTTGGGTCACTTTGAATATGCCATGCCTTGAACAAGGGCCTCTGCTAATTTTCAATGAATGCAGCTGCCCATTTGCCATTCTGCCATTTGCATGACAATGTGTGGGAATAAATTCGCAATTAATAAAACATTTCCACTTAGTGGTTAGACTGAGAAATGGGGGACCTTTATTTGTGAAAGTTGAAAAGTTTCATTTTTAGCATTCTGGATGCACCAGAGAAAAATAGTTCATGCATTTTCTGCCTTTTTTTTTTTTTAATGTTTGAATTTTGTGGTACAATTCTAGAGGCTCTGGGATTGCCCTAGCCCTTTCTGTTTTTTTTTTTTTTTAAACAATTCATTTCGAAGACAGAAAAAAGAAGAGATAGCACACACCCCCCTCTACTGGTTTACCCCCAGAGGCCTGTATGAACGGCAGCAGTGAACAGTCCAGCTTCCTCTGCGGGCGGCCGGCTCAACCGCCGCAGCCATCACCCACTGCCCCCCAGGCCCCTCAGGAGCCAGCTGCTGGAACCTGAGCCCAGGCTCCCGACGTCCCAACCTTGGCTTACAAACGAGGCCAGTCGCCTGCCTCCAGTCTGCGTCTGTGACAACCTTGAGAGAAGCAAGAATTATACCCTGGGCCACAGCATCTTAAAAAAAAAAGAAAGAAAACTGGAAGCTCAAATTACACTTGGTCTTAGCCGAAAGGCTGAGAAGTGATAGGCGCTCACATTAGATTTAAACAGGTTGGAAAAGAAAAAATGAACATGTCGAAAAAGTTGTTTTTCTGTTTCCTTCCTCTCTGGCTCAGTTCACACGGAGGATGGGGGGCGGTGTAAGGAGAGACAGAAAGATCTTCCATCTGCTGGTTCACTCCCCACATGGCCTCAAGGTCAGAGCTGAGCGGATGGGATGGCAGGAAGCTTCGGAGGGGGCGTCCAGACAAAGCACACATTTCAAGTCCCCTGTATAAGGGGTTGGGGGTCTGCTTGTGTTTGAAACGGTAAAACTCAAGGGGTGAAGCCCTTTGGACAGGGCCTTTCTCCCACCTGGCGTCCGACTTGCACCTGCACCAGGGACGTTTCGCTCAGCCCTGCTACGGAACGCACGTGCCACAGAGGTGTAGCAGCGGGGAAGCGGGATCCGGGGTCCAGAAAGAGCCAGAACGGAAGGCGCCGGAGGGCAAGGGCGAGGACATTTAAAGAGCCAGCAGGTACCGGATTTTGAGCCAGCTGAATCTAGGCCGAGCTGAATACCTTCCCTCCCAGATCCTTTCAGGGTTTGCCTGTTATCACCTGGTGGGAGGCTTAGGCGACCCCGCCTACCGCGCCCACACCCTCGCCCCAGCAGCCCCAGGTGGGTTCCATCCTTCACCCAGCAAGCCGACTCACTTCCTCGCCAATTGCTTACAGCCCATCCAGTGTTAGTATTTCAATCCGCCTACTTCGGGTCTGCAGCGTCAACGGCTTTCGGCCGACGACCCTCAAAGGAAGGCAGCCGGGGTGGCGAGTCCCGCAGAGGCCGGCGAGCAGCTCGGTGCAGACGGCGGTCCCAGCCGGGCAGGTCTTCCCCGCCCACAAGCTCCATTCTCCCGCGTGCACGCCCGGGGGTAACTCCTGCTGTTTGTTTAAGAAAGAAACCCAGAGTCGGAGCCCAGGGGGCCCCGCCTTCTCTCCTGACCCCGGGCCGGGCGCGAGCGCGCGGGGCCGGGCGCCTGGAGGTCCCGGGCGCGCCCCTGGGCGCAGGGCGGGGCGCAGGCGGGGCGCAGGCCGGGCGCGCGGGCGGCGGGGGCGTGTCCGCGGGCGGCGGCGGCGGCGGCGCGGCGTCCTGTGCTGGAATGTGCGGCTCCCGCGAGCTCCCGGCGCGGCGGCAGAGCAGGCGCCGCCGAGGCCCCGGGCCCCAGACCCCGGCGGCGGCCGGGACGGCTGGGCGAGGGCTGGCGGCGTGAGCGCACACACGCACGCAGCCGTCCTGCACGCCTCGCGGCCCTGCCTCGGCGAGCCTCCCCCCACCACCCCAAAACTCACAACTTTTCTCCTCTTTCCTCTCCGCCTCCCCACCCCCCCACCCCCGCCCTCCTC
Organism: Ochotona curzoniae; assembly: GCF_017591425.1. Lineage (NCBI taxonomy): Eukaryota > Metazoa > Chordata > Mammalia > Lagomorpha > Ochotonidae > Ochotona > Ochotona curzoniae. The sequence continues at coordinate 7,313,032 of NW_024467119.1, forward strand.
CCCTCCTGCGAAACTCCAGCAACAAAGAAAAGTCAGCGGCGGCGGAACCGAGACGCCCCGTCCGCTCGGCCGCCGCTCGTCGCCGGCCGAGGACGGTGAGTGCGGCGCGGGGCTCGGCCGGGCCGCGGCGGCGGGAGAGGGCGGGCGCGGAAGGACGCGGAGCGAGGCGCTGTCCAGGGCTGATCTGCAGATACCGTGGCTCCGGCGGCGGCGGCGGCGGCGACCGCGCCGGGCTGGCGGGGGCTGGCGGCCGAGCCGGGATCGGGTTACAGCGCGGCGGGCCCGGGGGCCGGGCCGGGGGGCGTCGGCGGGGAGCGGCGCGGCGCCGGGGACCCCCAGCCCGGGCGAGGCGGGGCCGCCACCCCCGCGGGGGCCTCGCCGCCGCCGCCCCTCGGAAGCGCGGTGCTCTGAGGCCAAGAGCGGAGCTGCTCGGGGCCCTAGTCCTGAAACTTCCTCCTCTTCCTCGGCCTCCCGGCCCACGCACCGGCCCCGCCGGCCACCCCTCACTCCCACCCCCGGCCGGGCCTCTCCCTTTCGCCGGAAGGCGCCGTTGAGCGCGGCCGGCCGGGCGGGTTGAGTCAGCCGCGGGGGCCCCGGGCGGTGGCCGCCCGTGGGGCTGGACAGCGATTTCTGCGCGCCGGCCCGCGCGGCCCTCGCCTCCCGCTCACCGCGCAGCCGAGGCGGACCCGGCCGAGGGACGCGCGTCGTGGGCCCTGAGCTTGGGGGGAGTGAAGTTCGCAAACTTCCGGGGCGCGGGGGCGGCCGCCGGCCCGCGTGGGGGGCCCCCCTGAGGCGCTCGCTCGGGGCCCGACGCCTCCGGAGGGCGCCCGCGGAGTCCGCCCGAGCCGGCTGAGGGGCGGTCGCGGGAGCTGGGCGACGCCGGCTGAGGTAACTTTCCGTCCTCCAGCCCGGACTCGGGCCCTTGGCGGGCAGGGGAGAGGGGAGCTGCCCGGCGGCTCCGGGGAGACGGGGTTCGGTCCCGGCGCTCGTCCCCAGCCGGCTTGCGCGTGCCCGGGTTGAGTGTTGGGGAGAGCACGGGCATGGGGGTGGGGGGCGCAGCTCCGGCGACTTGGGGTGCGAGTGTGTGTGCACTGCGAGCGGGCCGGGCCGAGAGGAAGCGAGAGCGCCCGAGTTTGCAAAGAGCTGCTTTGTGTTTGGTATTTTGAGAAAATGGCCGAATGCCTATTGGAGTTCGGAATGCCGCGGCCGGGGCCGACGCGGGCGGCCGGGCGCACAGGAATTCGGGCGGCACGCGGGGCTCCCGGGCCATGCTTGGCCGGCCTGCCGGGAGACGCCGAAGGCCCTTCCCCGATCGTGGTGGGGCGCCCGGTGGCGCGGGGCCCCCGGGACGGCCTCGGCCTCCGGCCCTGTGATGGCATTTTGTGCACCTTCTGAGGGCGCACGGGACCCGGCCGCCCGTGTTTACACACTTGGGCCGACACTTTGCTTTTTGTGGGTCGGTTTCCAGCGGGGAGGGGGGAGCTTGGCTTTTCCCAGTCATGGTGCCCCTGCCCGTCCTAATGCGCAGGACACCTTTGAGGTTGGGAAGGAGCGTGGCCAAGGCCGTGAAAAAGGCCAACTTGTTTGCAGGAAAGTGATCTTGTAATGGCTTCCCCTAGGCGAGTAGGCCAAGTCAAGCGTGGTGCCAGTGAGTAGCTGGTAGCCGTGTGGAGTTGGAGGATTGCTCTCTTCGGGGAGGAGAAGTGAAAAAAAAAGCTTTATTTTGTGAAGTTCCGAGTCAACTCGACTTCCTTTCTCCTTCGGGTGTTTTTTGGTTGTTGTCTTCGTTTACACTGCAGTCATGGAAAATTCAAGAGGGACTAAGTGGTGCTTTTTCACAGTCGTACTCTTTGGGAGTTAGTTCATAGGAGATTCAATTAAGTTAACCAATTATTACAGGCTTCTACTTTGTAGTGTGTTTGTGAACTTCACAGATGCGCAGGATAGCTTGTGGATGTCTCATGGAGACCATTGAGCCTTTCATTGAATTTTCGGAGCAATTTAAATTAACATTAAAAAATGGAGGCTACTTTTTTCTTGCACCGGAATTATTAAAAGTGCTTGAGGGAAGACTTGCCGGTGGTAGACCAGTTGATGAATTGTCCAGTTGGCGCAAATTTTTTTTTTTTCAAGGGATAGAACTTGGTGGCTGTAGGAATTAAGGAATATTTTAAGTTTGTTGCTAGTGCTAAATAAAATTATCTTTAATTTCATTTTCCCACAACTTTTGAAGATGTGCTTTTTTGTTTGAAATGCCCAGAAAGGGAGAAAGAGGGATATTTATCTTTTGTCTGCTGGTTCACACCCCTCAAGCCCCCAGCAGCCCTGTTAGGCCCACGGAAGCCAGGCAATCAGGACCCTGCTGGGTCCCCCACGTGGGTGGCAGGCACCCACGGATCTGGGCCTGCTTTTGCTGCTTCCTTTGCATTTGCAAGAGCTGGGTGGGAAGCACTGAGTGATTGAAATTTGATCCCCAAGCAGCAGCTTAACTTGTGTCCCTGCTTTAGTATTCAATGTAACCAATATTTTAAGTTTTTATTATTTAAAGGCCAGAGTTGCAGAGTGGGGGAGTAGCCGTAACCTAGGCCAGGCCAAGGGCACGTTTTATTGGATTCTCACTTGGGTCCTGGGGCCCATGATTTGGGCCATCTCCCACTGCTTTGCCAGCCACATTAGCAGAGAGTTGCGTTGAAGTGGAGTAACCAGGACTTGAACCAGCCCCACTCATTGAGTTTAAAGATTATATTGGGAAAATGTTTTTTGCTTTTGTCTGTTTTTTAAGATTTTATTTAATTTTATTGGAGAGCTAGATTTACAGAGAGAAGGAGATACAGAAAGATTTTCTGTTAACTGGTTCACTCCCCAACTGGCCACAGTGGGCCAAGCCTGTTCACAGAGCTAAGCCTGTTCAAAGCTAGGAGCCCAGAGCTGCTTCGGGTCTCTCACGTGGGCGCAGGGTCCATCCTCTACTGCTTTCCCAGGCCACAAGCAGGGAGCTGGATGGGAAGTGGAGCAGCTGGGACACGAACTGGCAGCCATATTGAGTATCTGCACATGGCAAGGCAAGGTGGTACCCGCTATCCCGCAGGGTCCCGTTTTTTAGGTTGTGAGGAATGAACAGTGATGCTTGGCTTGAAGGTTAGTCACATGGTATCTAAGCAGACGGTCTTGTGTGTTTTCAGAATACAGCCATGGCCACCCAGGTGATGGGACAGTCTCCTGGAGGAGGAGGGCTGTTCACCAACAGTGGCAACATGGGCATGGCCTTGCCCAACGACATGTATGACTTACAGGAGCTCTCCAAGGCGGAACTGGCCGCCCCCCAGCTTATCATGCTGGCCAACGTGGCCCTGACGGGGGAAGTGAATGGCGGCTGCTGTGATTACCTGGTGGGGGAAGACAGACAGATGGCAGAGCTGCTGCCTGTTGGGGACCACTTCTCCGACAGTGATGGAGAAGGACTTGAGGAGGCTTCGGAAGCAAAGGGTGAATCCAGCGCACTGCAGAGCATGGAGCTGCGGAGCCTGGAGCTCGGTGCCACGGAGCCACAGCAGCCAGTGTTTGAGGCCGCCGCCACGCCAGCGGTTTATGGCTCCAATAAAGACGTTCCAGCCGAAGCCCCGGGAGCGGAGGACAAAGGCAAGAGCTTGAAGACCAAGCCCTTCCGCTGTAAGCCGTGCCAGTACGAAGCCGAGTCGGAGGAGCAGTTTGTGCACCACATCCGCGTCCACAGTGCCAAGAAGTTTTTTGTGGAAGAAAGCGCGGAGAAGCAAGCCAAAGCCAGGGAGGCTGGCTCTGCCCCCGCCGAAGACGGGGATCTCTCCAAGGGCCCCATCCGCTGCGAGCGCTGCGGCTACAACACCAACCGCTACGACCACTACACGGCGCACCTGAAGCACCACACCCGGGCCGGCGCCAACGAGCGCGTATACAAGTGCATCATCTGCACGTACACCACGGTGAGCGAGTACCACTGGAGGAAGCACCTGAGGAACCACTTCCCCAGGAAGGTGTACACGTGCGGGAAGTGCAACTACTTCTCAGACAGAAAGAATAATTACGTTCAGCATGTTCGAACCCATACAGGTAAGCGCAGCTTCCTTGTGCTAAATAAAATTATCTTCAGTTTTCTCTCTTCCTGGTGGTTACCCTTGAATGCTTGAGTAGTGCTGGGGAGAAGGGACCCACCTAGGGCTCCAGTCTAGGGTCCGTTATTTGCTAACTTCAGTCACAAGCAAGTTCTCGATCCTCTTTGTGCTTCAAATCTTTTTTAAAGATTTTTTTTATTGCAAAGTTAGTTATACAGAGAGAAGAGATAAGAGAGCAAGTTCTTCTGTCCATTGATTCACTCCCCAAGTGACTGCAACAGCCAGTGCTGCAACAATCCGAAGCCAGGAGCCAGGAACTTCCTCCAGTTCTCCCACATGGGCGCAGGGTCCCAAGGTTTTGGTACAGGTCTCCCAAGGCGGGTACAGGGTCTCAACTGGTTTCCCAGGCCACAGGAGGGAGCAGGAAGGGAAGCAGGGCCACTGGGACACAAACTGACACCCATATGAGATCCTGTTGTACACAGGGCGAGGACTTTAACCACTAGAGTGCTGCGCCCGGCCCACTTCATTCTCTTCATAGGGTGCCAGCATACAGGATTAAGTGACAGCACACATAAGACACTGATGCAAAATAACCCTGTTAAATCATTCATATGTAAGGTTTATGTATTTAGTTATTTGAAAAGCATAATGGCAGAGAGAGATCCTCTTTTTTTTTTCTTGTGATTACATGGTTGTTCAGGGTGGGAACAATTAAGGCTTAGGGAAAATTGGGTGAACTCATTGTTTCCAAATTTGCTGTTTCTTGGTGAGAGAGATCCATCTTCCTTCCACTGGGTCACTCCCCAAATGCGAGCAGTAGCAAGGGCCTGGAACTCCATCTGCAGGTCTGCTGTGCAGAAGCAGGTCCCTGAGGGGCCATCCCCTGCTACCTTGCGGGAGCATTAGCAGGGAACTGGGTTGGAACTGCAGAGCACGACTTGATGAGACACTCCCATTGGGGCGCTGTGGTCAGGCTTACCCGCGAGGCGCAGTGCTTGCCATTCCAGCAGCCCCGGGAGGCGTTCTGTTAGCTCAGGCTGCAGAAGTGTTGATGTGACGATGCATGATGAAACGTTCGTTTCCAAAGGGAATTGAGATCTTAACTCAAAAACTGAAGCCAGTGATTAGCCTTGCTTCGCTCTTTTAATGAAAGCCTTGTAGTGTAAGAGCGTTTTGACTGAAGGCATTGAGCTCATGAAACTATGTCTCCAAAACAGTGCGACAGGTCAGTTTTTAACAGATGGTCAAAGCATCTTCTTAGGAAAGCAAGCAGGCAGGTATGTTCCGTATGTCCCGACAGTTTAAAAAGACCTGTTCAAAGTCAGGAAGACTATCAAAAAGACAAGTTTTGTTTTGTTTTTTAGATTTACGTATTTATTTGCAGGCAGAATGACAGAGAAAAAAAATTGAGTCCTTCCATCCACTAGTCCTCTTTCCACATGCCGGCAACAGCAGGCCAGGCCAGCTCCAAGCTGGGAACTGCGCCTGGGCTTCCCGTGCGATGTTGGGGGCCCAAGGCCTGGGCCGTGCTCTGCTGCCCTTCCAGGATGTAGCTGCAGGCAACCGCGCAGCACGTGGAGTGGCAGGATCTCAATCCAGTGCCCATTTGGGCAGCAGCTCGACCCTGTGTGCCACGACACTGGTTCCCAGTTGAATGGCCGCGAGTGTGTTCACATTGTGTCACCGGTGCTGGAGGCAATTTTGGTGCTGCAGACCAACGGCCGTTTCTGCTAGCACCGCTTCCCCTTTCTGCCTGACGCTCCTCAGTTAACCTCGAGGAGTGCTCTGTTTGAAAGGCAGAAGAGCCAGATGCCCATCTGCTGTCTGACTCGAGGAGCTGTGGCAGCCAGGGTCTGGGAAGGCACACCACGTGTCCCGCACGAGTGGCAGGGAGCCCCGTCCTTGAGTGGCGCCTTTTAAAGACTATTTTTATTGCAAAGTCAGTTATACAGAGAGGAGAAGAGACGAGAGGAAGATCTTCCGTCTGTTGATTCACTCTCCCAGTGGCCGCAAGAAGCCTGGAGCCTCTTAAAAGTCTCTCCTGTGGATGCAGGGTCCTGAGGCTTTATGCTGTCCTTGACTGCCCAACCAGGCCACAAGCAGGGAGCTGGGGCACAAACCATTGCCCATATGGGATCCCAGTGCGTGCAAGACTTTAGCTGCTAGGCTATTGCACTGGGCCCTATTTAAGATTTATTTATCTTTTATTGGAAAGTCAGATTTACAGAGTGGAAAAATCTTCCATTTGCTGGTTCACTCCCCAACTGACCATAATGGCTGGAGCTGAGCTGATCAGGAGCCAGGAGCTTCCTCCAGTTCTCCCACATAGGTGCAGGGTCCCAAGGCTTTGGGCCATCCTCAACTTCTTTTCCAGACCACAAGCAGGGAGCTGGATGGGAAGCAGGCAGCCGAGATTAGAACCAACGCTGAAAGGGGTCTTGGTGTGTGAAAAGCGAGGACTTCAACCACTAGGCTATCACACCAGGCCCAACCTTAGTGCTTTTAAAAAAGGATTTAATTTTGTTTTAAAAAGAGTTACAGAGAGAAGGAGAGATAGAGCGCCAGAAAGAAAAAGGTCTTCCATCTGTTGGTTCACCCTTCAGATAGCTGCAGTGGCTGGAGCTGGGCCAGTCCTGAGCCAGGAGCTTCTCCTGGATCTCTCGTGTGGATGCAGAGTCCAAGGACTCAGGCCAGCCTCCCTTGCTTTCTCAGGCCATGCTCGGGGAGCTGTGTTGAACAGTTGGGACACTAATCAGCACTCAGATGGGATTACAGCGCTTCAGGTAGAGATTTAACCTACTATAGTGTGGCGCCAGCCCTCTTGGTGCTTTTCAGAAAGACTTTTTTCTGTTCCTTCTCCCCACAAATTGAGTGATTTATTTGAAAGTCGGAGTTACACAGAGAGAGGGGAGAAAGAGATGTGGCTAGAGCTGGGCCAGGTGGAAGCTAGGAGCCAAGAGCCCTTGGGTAGCAGGGGCCCACAGACTTGGGCAATCTGCTGCTTTTCCCAGGCACATTAGCAAGAGATCCAAAGTTGGGAAGCCAGGACATGAAACAGCACCCATGGGATACCTGTGTAGCAGACGGTGGCTTTCCCCTGCTGTGCTACGTGCCTGCCCAGCTGTAGACTTTTTGTTTTGAGGAATTATTTATTTGAAAGGCAGTGTTTTAGAGAGAGAGAAAAATCGTCCCAACTACTGATTCACTTCCTCAGTGGCCAGGGCTGGGCCAGCCTGGAGTCAGGAGCCAGGAAGGTCATCTGAGTAGACACCCAAGTCCTGGGCCACTCCTGAGCTGCTTCCCCAGGCACATGGCAGGGAGCCTGGGGAAAGGGTAGCGGAGCAAGACTCAAGCCTACACCCACAGGGGCTGCCATTGTTGAAGGGGGCAGCTTTTTTTTTTTTTTTAAAGATTTATTGGTTTTTCTTGGAAGAGCAGATTTACAGAGAGAAGGGGAGTCGGAGAGAAAGATGCGCTGTCGCGTGGTCACTGCCCAGCTGGCCGGAACCAGGAGCTCAGGATCTCGGTGCAGACAAGGCAAAGATTTAGCCACTAGCCTGTATTGCCCTGGCCCTTTTTTAAATTTTTAAAAATTTTTAAGATTTATGTTTTGGAGAAAAGGAGAGACAGAGGATCTCGCATCCACTGGCTCACCCCCCAGAGGGACACAACAACCAGCGCTGGGCCAGGCCGAAGCCAGCAGCCTACACCTTCATCTGGACCTCCTGTGTGGCCGCCAGGGCCCTAGGACTGAGGCCAGCTGGCAGGGAAGGGGATCAGAAGTAGAGAGCGCAGCTGGGACTGGAACTGTTGACCGGAAGGCGAACCCCCTGCCACAGAGCTAGGCTCAGAAGGCTCTTGGTTGTTTCATGTGGGGATTGTAAAGGATGGTCAGTGGGTAGTTCTGAATCTTTTTATTGAGAATTGATACAGTGCTGAAGGGTAGAGCTGGAAAGTGAGGGCAGAGCTGGGGAGCCTTGGGAAAGAGGCCAGGTGCCCATCTCTGCTAGCTCTGCCTGTACTCGGCAGGTCTCATCTTCGGCAGGTTGGCTTCATGGCTTTTTTTCAGCCTACCGAGGGCCCAGGGCTTGCTGCTGTTTCTATTCTGTGCTAGTCTTCCAAACACTCCAGTGAGGAAGCAGTGTGTGTGAGTAATCATGCATGTTTACAGAGGAATCTTGGATCGGAATGCCTGAACTGATTGACTCAGGTGCCCATTGCAAGTAGCAGAGTTGAGAAATCCCATTATTCCACTGCTAAGTGAGCTGTGGTGGTGGAGTTAGGGATCACCATTGTTCAAGTTGACCTTTTTTTAATCAAAGACTGATTTTTGTGCTTTTGAAATGTAACCAGTTCATGCATGTTATTTCAAAGGATCATCTTGGGGGGTTGGTTTTGGCTCTAGTGGCTGGGCTAGGATGCCTGAATTGGAGTGCCAAATTTGGGTTCCAGCTCCGCTCTGGATTTAGCTTCCTGCTGATTGGGACACTGAGAGTTTGAGGGCCAGTGGCTTGTGGCTAGGTCCCAGACGATCTGGTTCCCAGCCGCTGGCTGGGGCTCAGCTCGGTCTTGGCTGTTGTGGGCATGTCAGAAGTGAGCCAGTGATGGGAGCCCTCATTGTCTTATCTCCCAACTCTTCCTCTCTCCTCTGACTTGCAAATAATACAGAGTTTTAAAAATAATTAAGGTTGATTTTTTTTTTTTTTTGCCTATGCGTGTGACTGAAGAAATGAGTGCTTAACTGAGCTTTGTAGAACAGTAATTACACTTAGTTGGTGGAATTACACAGATAAAGCAAGTCTTGTCCTTTCAAAGAAGATAACAGGAAATTACCCTTGACTGGTTCCACATGCTGAGTCTGACAAGGTTTATTTACTTTTTCTTCCATTGACATTTTTATTGCATCTTTATTGACATAACTTCCACGCCCTGTGGCTCACTGGGCCAGGACTGTGCTGGCCCTGCCATCCGTGGATGTGGAACCATGCCAGCAGGGTCCTCTGGACCCACCCACATCTGCTTGGGAGAATGTCGCCCAGGAGCGCTTCCATGTTGACATCTGAGCACTGCTTGTTACTACCCGTTACTGCCCATTGACACTGGTCCGCTTACTTAGTGTTTTGTGTTCCAGCAGTGGGTGGATGTGTCCATTTACGCTGTGTGACAAATGATGTTGGTGTCCACATTCAGCTGTGAGTTGAGTTAGTGTAGTAAGTTTTTGTCTTTCTTTTTTTAAAAAGATTTGTTTTCATTACAAAGTCAGATACAGAGAGGAGAGACAGAGAGGAAGATCTTCCATCCAATGATTCACTCCCCAAGTGACCACCATGGCTGGTGCTATGCCGATCTGAAGCCAGGAGCCAGGAACTTCCTCCAGGGCTCACATGCGGGTGCAGGGTCCCAAGGCTTTGGGCTGTCCTCGACTGCCTTCCCTGGCCACAAGCAGGGAGCTGGATGGGAAGTGGAGCAGCTGGCACCCATATGAGATCCCGGTGCATTCAAGGCGAGAACTGTAGCCACTAGGCCACCATGCCAGGCCCAAGTTTTTGTCTCTTGAGAGCGGGCAGCAGTTGAACTCCAGGGCCCTGGGGTGACTGTTGGGTTTTACTGCACCATTTACAGTCCCTTTGCAGTGTGTGAGGGCTCTGACTTCCTCAATCTCTTCGTTGTGGCTAACACCCATCTCTCCGATTACAGTGGTTGAAATGGAGAGGTTTTCTCTCTGCCACTCCTGGAGGCAGAGTCTGCCCCATGCTCTCGTTGACTCACGGAAAAGCTCACAACACGCAGGGCAGCTCTGAGGCTGAAGCATCCCCAGATCTGCCACCTGTGTGGCAGGGACCCCAGCACGCGGGCCTTCCTTCTGCTGCTCTCCCAGGCACAGGCACATTAGCGGGAGCTGGATAAGAAGTATAGCAATCAATACTTTTTTTCTTTTTAAAAAATGTTTATTTATTTTTATATGAAAGCAGATTTACAGAGAGGAGAAGGAAAAATCTTGCATCTGTTGGCTCGTGGAACCTCCTCCAGGTCTCTACATGGGTGCGGGGTCCCAAGGACTTGGGTCATCCTCTGTTTGCCCAGGCCACAAGCAGGGAGCTGGTTTGGAAGTGGGACAGCTGGAACACAAACTGGCACCCATTGGGGTGCCAGCCACAGGCAGTATTTTTGAACCAGTGCTCATATGGGATGTTGTTGTGGAAGGTGGCCGCTTACCCTGCCATGCTGTAGTGCCAGGACAGGGGCTAGTGGTTTTCTTTTCTGTTTTGTATATTTATTGCAAAATCAGATATATATTCAGAGGAGGAAAGACAGAGAGGAAGATCTTTTCTCCATTCACTCCCAAGTGACTGCAAGGGCCAGAGCTGCACCAGTCAGGAGCCAGGAGCTCTTCTGGGTCTCCCACATGGGTACAGGATCCCAAAGCATTGGGCCATCCTCCACTGCTTTCCCAGGCCACAAGCAGGGAGCTGGATGGGAACGGGACTGCCGGAATTAGAACCAGCGCCCATATGGGGTCCCAGCACCTTCAAGGTGAGGACTTGAGCAGCCAGGCCACTGGGTGGGGCTGGGGGTCTTCATTCCATTTTCCTCCTGTTTAGTGGTGAAGTGCATCTTTTCATGTGCTTGATGGCTGCATGAGTGCTTATGCAGAAACACATGAACATTTTAAACTCTTGCTGCTTCCACGTCATAAAGTAGGCATTCTGTTCTGTCGCCCCCAGCTGGGTACCACTGACAGCTTCCAGCCAGTGACCTCAGAATAGTTCTTCTAGTGACCACGCCTCATTCTTTTCATGCCATCTTTGCTAACCTTGCTACATACATCTGTCTGATAGCTTGTTGTATAAACCATTAGTAGCTGGTAGTGAACACAGGGCTTGGCTCAGCAGGTGCACAGCTGTAGAAACTGAAGGTTCTTTGTTTGCTTTAAAGAATGTCTTACTTATTTTGAAGGTCAAAGTTACTTGTTTTTATTTGAAAAGCAGTCAGACCAAGGACGCATCCTATGCGCTGATTCTTATCCCAAGTGTCTCCCCCCGCTGGGCCAGTCTGGAGCCAGCCTGGGTCTCCTTTGTGGGTGGCAGAGAACCATGTGCTCGCCCTTGTTTGTTGCCTTCCAGGGTGCCCACGCGGGGGGAGCTGGAATAGATGTGGAGGGGCCAGGGTGCCAGTGACTGACTGCCATGCCATAGGTTGCCCCAGGGCTAATGTTTTTCTAGATCAGAAACTGAGCTGTGAAAGAATCTTGCCCAAGACCAAATTAAAAAAAAAATTATCATCCAGCTTTTTTTCCTAGACTCTTGTGTGGTTGACAGCCTATGTCCAGAACCCATCTTGGCTTTGAGCTTTAGGATCCCTGACCCCGTCCTCAGATGCTCTCTGTCCCTGGGACTTTATGTTCGTACACTAGTGACGCAGCTGTCTTACACATGTTAGCAGCTGCCTCTTACTTGAGGTTTTCACTTCAAACAGTAACATCCTCAAGTTAGTTCCTTTGCACTAACTTGAGATTGTGGTAATCAGTTACAGGAAAAATGCCCAAGTGGGCCTGGTGCGATAACATAGAGGCTAAAGTACTTGCCTTGAACGTGCCAGGAACCCATATGGGCGGGCGCCAGTTCTAATCCCAGCGGCCCTGCTTTACATCCAGCTCCCTGCTTGTGGCCTGGGAAAGCAGTCAAGGACGGCCCAAAGCCTTGGGACCCTGCACCCGCATTGGAGACCCAGAAGAGCTCCTGGCTTTGGATTGGCTTGGCTCCAGCTGTTGTGGCTGCTTGGGGAGTGAACTATTGGATGGAAGATCTTCCTCTGTCTCTCCTCCTTTCTGTGTATCTGCCTTTCCAATAAATAAATCCTAAATAAAAATGGCCAAGTAACAGCATTAGAAACTTTTGGTGTTTTTCAAAGGATAATTCTAAGTTTTAAAGATTTATTTATTTTTATTGGAAAGGCAGATTTACAGAGAGAAGGGAAGAAGGAGAAAAAGATCTATGCTATGGTTCTCGCATGGAAGTAGTCGCAATGGCCAGAGCTAAGCTGAGCTGAGCCAAAGCCAGGAGCTGCTTTTGGGTCTCTTGTGCGTGTGCAGGGTCCCAGTGCTGTGGGCCGTACTCTGCTGCTTGCCCAGGCCACAAGCAGGGAGCTGGATGGGAAGTGGAGCAGCCGGGACAGGATCTGATGCTCATATGCGCCCATATGGTTCCTCTGCATTTGTAGTGCTTGCAAATAGAGCTTACCTTTGCTTCTTTTTTTTTTTTTAAAGGATTTAGTTATTTGAAAGGCAAGAGTGACAGAGAATGTTGTTTGATACCTTGTCAACTATCTTGAAATAATGTTATATGAATTAAGGAATAAGCGATTTACATTTGTAATAATGTAATGCCTTGACTTTGGCCAGGAATGGGTGGGGATCCTCATTGAAAGTGTTCTGTGCTGAGTACTGTTATGTTGTTAGATTGTGTCTGGCATATTTTGGTGCACTGAGGTGCTAATTTGTTGTTTTGCAGGAGAACGCCCATATAAATGTGAACTTTGTCCCTACTCGAGCTCTCAGAAGACTCATCTAACTCGACATATGCGAACTCATTCAGGTTGGTAAGAAAATGAGAACCTCTGTAGCTTTTTAAGTAAATTCGTTGTAAATTTTTTTTTTTTTATTTTAGACCTGTAGCCAATACATTTGTTTATGATTTGTTTTTAATACAGGGATTAGAAATTAAAAATCAGTGTTCTGTTACAGTGGAGCTGTGTTTAAGTGGGCATTCTTAACATGGAACCCAGAGGTAGAACTTGTGGAACTGAGTAATATGTGTGTGTATTTGCTGTTGGGGGAGCGTCTTAGTTTTCTTCTGAAACAAGTGAGAAGTTGACTACAGGAATGGCAGCAGCCACCTTCCTCGGGCTGGGGTCTGTATGAGGCGGCCCCATGGAGGAGCCAGCGGCGTGCTCGTGCTGAATGGTTGCAGTGGTCCCAGGTGACCTTGGCAAGCCACTTCTTCACTCCCCTTCCAGGTTTAGAACGTGTGTCTCCAAGGAGAACGTTTGCCAGAATCTTGTTGTTTGGGGGAAAAAAAAAGAATCTTGTTATTTGCACAAGTCTAGAGCCAATTCCCTTAAGTTAATAGTTACCCTAGATCTGTGCTGTCCACTTGCAGAGAAACAGCCATGTGTGGCTGCTGTACTTGTAAAATGTGGCCAGTTAAAATTGAGATGGATACCCAACCTATGAGCTAAAACCTGCAAAAATATTAGTTTTGAAATTTTGATTGCGTGTTAAGAATATTGAATATTGGGTTTAAAAATGCAGCAAAGTTACTGTCACCTATTTACATTTTACCTTTGTGACTACCAGGACATTTAAAATGCCCTGTGTGGTTTGAGCTGCGTTGTTGGTGGCGTTTGCTGCCTTCAGTTTGCAGTGGTGAGAGTGAGCCGAGCCGGGTCCCAGTGTTCTGCTGGTGTTGGCTGCCTGGAGCCGGTGTCCTGTTACTGCATACTCCTCTGGGAGTTGTGCCCCGCAGCCGGCTCGCCTTTGCCCCATCCTGTGCAGCCTTGGGTGGTGAGGAGTCTGTCCTCCTGCAGCTGAGTCCTGTCTGGCCTGGGAATGGAGTGCTTCGGGGCTCTTGCCTGTTAACCCCCCTGGCTGGGCTGTGTTTTAGAAATCTTGGAACCGCATTTTACCAGTGGGGAAACTAAAGCCTGGAATCATTTTCCCTGCAGAACGCACTGTCCTGTTAATCTGCTTTTTCTCAAAGCATCCTGTAACTTTTCATCTGTCCCTCGTGTTGTATGCTGGAAATTAGAGGCTTCATGTCCACCTTGGACCATGTCTCATTTGAAGTCACTTCTGCTTGACCTGCTGTGAGTGATGTGCAGTTCCTGGGTCAGAAGGACAGCACAGTTACATCCACTCATTGTACTGCTTTGTCACCGTTTAGATGTTCATGGTGTTTTAGCACAGACTCATATGCCAGAAGCAGTTTGGTGTGGATATGCTAGATGCTGTCTGGAGTAAGCTTGCTGTGTTTTAAAGGTTGCTGTTTCTGTCTAGTTACCTGTTTCTATGCCTTAATAGTTGTAGCTACTAAGTAGTAGCTTCCGCTCCTTACGGTACACCTGCTGAGATGGCGTTTGCTGTTGATGACAGTGTGTGTCCTGGTATGTGGGTTAGTTAGCATGTCAGCACACAGGCTTCGTTAATGGTCTTCAACATGAGAAGGTGGGAAGCTGGCGTCTTAGGTAATCTGAATCACACACATGTATGGTTCAGAAGGAGACTCCCAGTGAAGCAGCTGCAATGCAATGCAGTGGGAACCGTGGTACACTGCATTGAGAAAGCTGGGGAGTTACAAATAGGCAGTCCTCTAGTCCCTCAGATGCATATTTCATGTTATGCATTTTTTTCCAAGATTTATTTTGTTTGTATTAGAAAGTCATATGTACACAGAGGAGGAGAGGCAGAGAGGAAGATCTTCTGTCTGTTGATTCACTCCCCAAGTAAATGGCTGCAACAACCTCAGCTGTGCTGATCTGAAACCAGAGCCTGGGACCTTTTCCTGGTCTCCCACACAGGTGCAGGGTCTTAAGGCCTTGGGCTGTCTTTGACTGCTTTACCAAGTCACAAGCAAGGAGCTGGTTGGGAAGCAGGGCCGCCGGGATTAGAACTGGTGCTCATCCGGAATCCCAGCGCATTCAAGGCGAGGACCTGATTATGTGAAATGTGACTATATAAGTGTGTTAGAGTGTTTGCATAAACTATAGAATTAGATGGCATTTTTTGTTTGTTTGAAAGAGAGGTCACTCATATATTGGCGATTCCCTGGATGCCCTCCGTGGCTAGGACTAAGACAGAAACCAGGAATTCTGTGTGGGTCACCTGTGGGTAGTGGCCATCCAATCACTGTGAGCAATTGCATGTGGCCTGCCAGGTGCTTGTGAACACAAAGCTGGCATCAGGAAGATCTGGAATGTTGAACTGGGCCTCCCAAGTGCCATGTCAAATGCCCACCCTTAGAAAAGAAGTTTTAAAGATTTATTTATTGGTTTGAAAGAAAGTGTGTGTGTGTGTGTGCGTGTGTGTGTGTGTGTGTGAGAGAGAGAGAGAACATATTTTTCCATTTGTTGGTTTGATTCTTGTCTGCAGTGACCAGCACTGGCCAGGGCAAAGCCAGCAGGCTTGAACACCATCTCCCACATGGGTGACAGGGCACATGGCTTTCCTGGGAATCGGAAGTGGAATAGTGGGACTGGAACAGGTGCTACTGTGTGATGCAAGCAGCAGCTTAACCCACTGATAATGCTGGTCTCTGGAAATTTACTTATTGGAAAGGCAGGGCCAGGGAGAGAGAGATCTTCCATTTGCCGATTGACTTCCAAAATAGCTACCATGGGTCAGATCTGGACCAGCCTGGAGCCAGAAACTTTTTTTGAATCTCTCAGGTGGCTGCAGGGGCCACAGCACTTAGGCCATCCTGTGCTGCTTTCCCAGGAGCATTAGCAGGGAGTTGGATGGGAAGCGGAACTTGAATGCAGCTTTGCAGGCTGCTGCTTAACCTGCTGCATGATAACACCAATCCTTAGAATGAATATTTTAATAGTATTTTATGAAAAGTAATTTTTGTTTTTTAGGTTTATATCTAGCTCATTCCCCAATTGGCTAATCCTGAGATGATCTGAAGCCAATAGCTAGGTGCTAGGAGCTTCCTCTGGGTCTCCCACGTGGGTGCAGTGACCCAAGGACTGGAGCCAGTAGACTGCTTTTCCAGGCCATAAGCACGGTGGGAAGTGAACATGAACTGGCGCCCTTAGGGGATGCTGGTACTTGGAGGTGGAGGATTAGTCGATTGAGCCACAGCACCAACCCTGAAAGTACATGTCTTTTAAGTATACAGCTTGGTAACTATTTCAACTGGGTGACTTCCCCAGATGAAGACATGGGACTTTCTTACTCAGAGATGTTCCTTGCCCTTTGGGGCAGTGCCCTCAAAGTCTTCCCACTGCAAAGGTTTCTCAAACATTATAATAACTCTGGGGCTGGCGCTGTGGCCTGGCAACTAAAGTCCTTGCCTTGAATGCGCCAGGATCCTATATGGGTGCTGATTCTAATCCCAGAAGCCCCGCTTCCCATCCAGTTCCCTGCTTGTGGCCTGGGAAAGCAATCAAGGACGGCCCAAAGCCTTGGGACACTGCACCCATGTGGGAGACCTGGAAGAAGTTCCTGGCTCCTGGCTTTGGATTGGCGCAGCTCTGGCCGTCGTGGCTGCTTGGGGAGTGAATGAATGAATGGATGGAAGATCTTCCTCTCTGTCTGTCCTCCTCTCTGTATATCTGACTTTGCAATAAAAAAAAAAAAATCTTAAAAATAAAAAAAGAGCAGTACTCTATAAACACTTCCTGAGACAGCCTGTGTTGCGTTACCAGTCATCACTGTGTTGATTGTAGAGTGGTTACCCATTAATCCATCAGATGTCCTTGTTAGTCTTCAGGTAAAAACTTCTGTTAGCCTTTTGTGTGTTATTCCCGTTAGGAACTGTCAAACTTGTAAAAAACCTTTTTCCCTTTTCCCCTTATGTCTACTTGAAAGTAGGTTTGGGAAAAATACTGAACTGGTGTATTTGTAAAGCTTAAAAATATTGGTGATACCAGAATTGGGAAAGGGAATCCATTGGTACTGACAACATGAAAACGTCATGTTAGCTAAGGGTTGAAAGGCAGAGCTAGAGAGGAGCAGAAAGCTCTTCCCATCTGCTGGTTCATTCCCGAATAGCCAGAAGGACAGGGCTGGCCAGGTGGAAGCCAGGACCCTGAAGCTCCATCTGGATTCCCCCATGTGGGGAGCAGGTGTCAAGCCCTGGGGCAGCATCTGCTTGCTCACACACTGCGGCAGGAATCTGGGTTGAAGGTGGAGCAGGCGGACTGGAAGAAGCAGGCTAACTTGCCGCAGCACAGCACTGGCCTTGCCATCATGTTTTTTAGCAGAAGCTTGTACTTAAACTATGCTTGCTGCATAGATTCCCTCCTTGGTTGGGAGGGTTATAAGTTGATGGGATTTTTTAAATTGTGGAATTAAAAAAAAAAATTAACACATTGTTTTCATTAAAAACACCAATCAGTTTTGTTAATTTTGAGATCGGGTTTTACCGAAAAGATGCAGGATATGTACTTGACACTTCCTCATACTTATTTTTTAGGTATTTATTCATTTGACAACAGAGTACCCATCAGTTTACTCCCCAAATCACCACAACAAGCAGGTCTGGGTCAGGCCAGAGCCTGGAGCCTGCAGTTAGGAGTCGGAGCCAGAGCCTGGAGCCTGGAGTTAGGAGCCAGAGCCAGAGCCAGGAGCCAGGAGCCTGGGGTCAGGAGCCAGAGCCAGAGCCAGAGATTGGAGCCTGCAGTTAGGAGTCAGAGCCAGAGCTTGCAGCCAGGAGCCTGGAGTTAGGAGCCAGAGCCAGAGCCAGGAGCCTGGAGCCAGGAGCCTGGAGTTAGGAGCCAGAGCCAGAGCCAGAGCCAAGAGCCTGGGGTCAGGAGCCAGAGCCAGAAGCCAGGAACTGGTCCTCAAGTACTTCAACCATCTCCTGCTGAAGCACTGGGACTTGAACCAGCACTTCCATGGGTCCTGCTGGCAGGTATCACAAATATGGGCTTAGCCTGATGTACCCTAACACTAGCCCTGGCTCTTTGTGTTACTAGAACTCAACACTTAGAGCTCACAAGAGTGAGTGTTTACTCATGTAGAATGGATTGGCCAGTGTATTACACTTAAGATGTTATCTTATAGATAAGACTATTCTATAGTTGGGGAAATTGAGCCCCAAAGAGCTTTCAATACTTCACTTAAGGTTTTACATGAAGCGAGTTGCAGAGCTCATATTTTTAAAGTTTTATTTTTAATATTGTTTACATAGTTCCGAGAGGCTTGCATGTTTTATTGCCCAGATATTCTTAACTTTAGATTAAGCTCTTAGCCATTAATTTCATCTGTCATTTTTTATTTCATGTCTGTTTACAGCGCTGATTGGGGCAGTTCTGGGGCCAAGTGTGGATTACTGTGGCATGTTGTGGGGACCTCACTACTTAGGGGTCTAAGGGCACACTCACGCGGGCCGGAGCTGTGCAGCCGGTCACCTGTCCAGTCTGAAAAGTCCGACTTTCTGTGTTTGTGATTGTTTCCTAACCAGACGTTTTCTATTCTTGTAAAGCTTAATGTCCACATGGTTTTGCTTAATGTCTTAAGTTTTGGTTTATGAAATATTTTAACGACTTGGTGTGAATTTCAGGATGTTTGAGATGAATTTTCATAAATGTCAATTTCCGTTTTCTTACTATGCATTCCTTTGGACCAGTGGGGTGTGGATACCACTTGGTAATATTTACTAGCGTGTGATCTAGCTGGGTATGTATGCAGGTGGAATGTGGCACCCTCTGCCTGTCATGGGGGTGGGCTGGCTCTGGTCTTGTGTGTATCTGTGATACGACTGTGTTTGCATGTGTCATTTACCATATCTATTTGTATGCCACTGCTCATTTTCTTGGGTTTCTCTGCTCCTGTTCTGGAAATGATGAAGAGCAAACTAAGAAAAGTTTTTTCTTGCCCTCGTGTTTGCTCCAAGTAGCAAAATCTGGCCTTTGAAAAGTTCAGGGGGTGGAACCTCCCACCTGCTACCCTGGACAAAGTGATTCAGTTGTTCCTGGGCCTGGAAGGCACTCCTCCCGCGGGGCCTTCGCACTGCAGGGGGATGGCAGTCTTTATCTGCTTTGGTTAAACATGAGCACATTTAAGATGACTTGCAGCGAGTGGCCTAGCCTCCAGAATTGGTATACATTGCCCGGCAGGACCCTGCTGGTGCTGGTACTTGTGTGCTAACTGCTGGTTTGATGTAGTCCGAGTGGGCGATTGCTCATTTGAAGACGGAGGTGGCCAGCTGACTTAATCGCCCTCTGCCCTGTGAGCCAGTGTCTAGCATCAGGGCAACCGTACAGATGAATATGGTAAATGGAGGTGCATGATGGTCTTCAGTCAGTGGTCCCTGTGACTGCACATCTTTCCTTATATGCCTAGATATTTCCGCAAACCTTGAGTCTGTGTCTTAACCTGTGTTTAACCCTTGCTTACCCTCAGGTGAGAAGCCATTTAAATGTGATCAGTGCAGCTACGTGGCCTCTAATCAGCACGAAGTGACTCGCCATGCGCGGCAGGTTCACAATGGGCCCAAGCCCCTGAACTGCCCACACTGCGACTACAAAACAGCCGACAGGAGCAATTTCAAGAAACATGTGGAGCTGCACGTTAACCCACGGCAGTTCAACTGCCCTGTGTGTGACTATGCAGCTTCCAAGAAGTGCAACCTGCAGTACCATTTCAAGTCAAAGCATCCCACTTGTCCAAATAAAACTATGGATGTCTCAAAGGTGAAACTAAAGAAAACCAAAAAGCGAGAGGCTGACCTGCCAGATGCCAGTACTACCAATGAGAAAGCCGAAACAGAGCCGACCAAGACAAAGGGAGATACGGCCGGGAAGAAAAATGAGAAGTCTGTGAAAGTGGAGAAAAAAGATAGTGCTTCAAAAGAGAAGCCTTGTGGCAGCGTCTCAGCGATGCAGGTGAGCACCAGAACTCGCAAGCTGGCGGCCGAGGTGAGAGAGGCAGATGCACACACGGGCAGCAGTCCCGAAAAGCCTGGCAAGACCAAGAAAAGCAAGCGCAAGGTGGGCGCCGGATCTGATTCCCCGCAGGAGGCGCCCAACGAGGAGGAGCCCCCAGCGAAAAAGAAAAAGAAGGCGGAAGGCAAGTGCAGAACTAGTCAGGAAGCCCCAAAGGTTGACAGCAAAGCCGAGGAGGGTGAGAAGCAGGCTCCCAGCGTGAAGAAAAGTACGAGTACGAAGAAGAAAACTCTGAAAAACAAACCAAGTAAGAGAAGCAGCAAGCTTGCTGCAAGGAAGCCAGCTCCGGAGGAACCTGCCCCGGAGGAGCCGGCCACCAAGGCCTCTCCTCCCACAGGGCCTACTCCCGGGGCTGCTGCAGGGGTCGGGCTGCTTCCTCCCGTGGGGCTGCCGCCTGCCGTGGGGTCTGTGCCGGTGGAGCCCCCGCCTCCCACAGAACATCCGCTTCCCATGGACCCACTTCCCAGAAAGTCCCCTCTTCGCAGAGAGAGCAGGAAGGAGAAGTACGACCCGCAGGATGAGATGACACGGAAGGAGCAGGTCCTCATTGAGGTTGGCTTAGTGCCTGTCAAAGACAGCCAGCCGCCCAAGGCAGGTGCAGCCCCCCAGGAGCCTGCCCTGCCATCACCACCGCTGCCCAAGGAAGACTCCCTGGCAGGGGAGGCACCAGACCCAAGGGCAGGCTCGGAAGGTGAAGGAAGCCCAGAGATGCCTGTCGAAAACGAAGCAGCTGCAGAGACAGGGCCGCATGGAGCTCATGTGGCTGCTGGTGCTAGCAGCGCTGCCAGCTGTCCATCCTCGGAACAAAGCCCAGGCACAGTGGATGATCATACGACGCCGGGCCAGCAGCAGGCAGACACAGCGCCTCGGGAGACGGAGATGCTCACAGATGAGAACATGGCCGAAGGTCCCTGTGCTGCTCAGGACCCACCCGTGGAAGGACCATCCTCGCTGCTACTGCCCACTGCACAGGCAGAACAGGAAGCCGCCTCCAGCAGCGCCCCGGCCTCGCCTCCCGCCACCCTGGCAGGAAATGAGTCTCCGGAAATCGAGGAAGATGAAGGCATCCACAGTCACGATGGTAGCGACCTAAGTGACAACATGTCGGAGGGCAGTGACGACTCTGGGCTGCACGGCGCGCGGCCGGCTCCTCGGGAGACCCGGAGCAAAGATGCCCAGGAAGCCCTGGGGGCCAAAGCGGCCGAGGGAGACTTTGTTTGTATCTTCTGTGACCGTTCATTTAGAAAGGAAAAAGATTATAGTAAACACCTCAATCGCCACTTGGTGAACGTGTACTTCCTTGAAAAAGCAGCTAAAGGACAGGAGTAACAAAACTGGACACAAGTCTCAGTTCTTAGTATGTAAGAATGGTTGCATTTTGTTTATAGGGTAGACACCTTTTTAAGATTGCTGTAGTCAACGTCCAGTGTCGGTTTCTCAGCGACTTTCTTTTCCTTGGGGCTCTGTGTGCGCCTGTTGATGGTTGTGTAAGTTTTAGCACATGCAAAGGCATGCTAAGCCAACAGGACGCCTGGGCGTGACATGCAAGGCCACAGCGCGACGGCAGCCGTGCCCTTGCTTGGTCCAGCTGGAGTTTTCTCTCTGTGTCTTTCTTCCTGTTTCCCTTTATGTTGTAGTTCCTTGTTTAGGTTTATAGAGATTGGCTTACTTAATAGCAGATTACTTGAAGAATTTTGCCTGCTTTATAAAATTAGCACTTTAAGGTTTTTCTTTATAGAGATAAGGAGAAGACATTTGAATTGAAGAAAAAGTCTCCCGAGCAGTGGACAATATATTAGTCCAGGTGTTTTACTTCTTGAATTTTGATCAATATTTCCTGTGTATGTTCATTGTTAAAGGCAGTAATTTTGGGTGGTTTTTTTAAATTTTTTTTTCTGGTGCTTTAATGGCTTCAGATGTTGCACAGTTTTTGTGGTTTTTTTTTAACCTATGCATTTAAATCCTTGTAGAGATAACATTTGTGTTGGACAGTAACACTTTATGCATATATATGCATGTCTATTTTGGTCTCTTTGGAGGGATGCTTTTAGGACCTGTTTGCAAAAGAGGTTTTCTTTTGTTTCCTTTGCTATGATTGTCTTTTGGCAAGATGTGTGTGCAAGTTGGTAAGCAAATGAAATGTGCTGATTCAATCCATTGATTTTTTTTTTTTCCAATTTTCTCATCTTGTATCTTGCTAGAATCTGTTTCTTCGAGATTATTTATTTTGAATGGCTATAGTAAATTCACATCTCAGTTTCGATTTTGCCATAAATGCAACACTAGGTTTCATAGTGAACAAATTTCTATCTCCAATATCAGCCATTAATTCTTTGCCCATTTTTGGTACAGCTGCTTCCTAATTTGAACTCTACCTTTGAGAAGAATGCTTTCTCATAGGTGGTTGCTGTCTGTGTGGCTGCTTGACTGAATAAGAACAGCAAAACGATACTTGGAAATTGCAAACCTGGAATTGGGAGAGAACAACTCCTTCAGACTCTGCAGACTGTCTCTTGAGAGAGTCTGAGGCCAACAAGAGTGCAGGTGGCATGGGTGCTGGCCAACCAAGCTCAGCTTCCCACAGACAGTAAGAAGGCTGCTGTAACTTGAGTACAGTCTACAGGTTAAACAAAAAAATCACACTTTCTCAGGGATCTCCACAGCCCTGGTGGGCGTCCTGTCCCTGTGCCACCTGCTGGCCCCAGGAGAGGCCCCAGGTGAGCTGCAGCACTGCCTGCTCATGGCATTTCATCCGGTCTCTGGGCAGGCTCGGGGCTTGGTCAGTACACGTGAACCATTAGGACAAGCATCAGTGGGTGAGTGGGACACTTGTCAAGATCAGACAGAAGAGTTGGAGTTAGAAGTTACCTGAACTTGGAATCGATTGGGAGGCCAAAGATTTAAAGAAACAGAAGATTCTTTGAAGACACAAGAATACGTTGTGTGATACATGGTGTGTGTTTTGCGTGCACGAGTGGGGATTTGTAGATGTTGAAATCTAGGCTCCGACAATCACTGTCAGCGGAAGATCAAGCTGCAGATATTTATATATGTTTTAAAATTTAAGTTATAAAACTAGTTAAATCTAACAGCTGGTTTAATGCTCAAGGGTGCGTTGTACTTCAGTTGTCTTTTATAGAAAAGGATTTTAAGCACAAAGTGGAGATCGGGCAACCGTTTGAAGATGATCTTGTGGATTCTTTCATACTGCAGGTGAAAAATTTGCCTTCTGGGGATTCCGACTGGTTTCTAATCTAGTCTTTAAGACTAGAATGCTCAGAACAAAAAGAGAGAAATCCTGTATTAAATGTTGACCATCCCCGTTCCTGGACACTGATGGACTAGGCCTGTCTTGCAGGAAGCAGTGACGTGCCAGGGGTCCGGCAGGTTAGCGCTGTGCTTCTGTACCTGCTACGAACAATGTTTCAGGAAAAAGGAAACCAGCAGTGATGAACTTCCGTGGTCGGGTTGGAAGTTCTTTTTTGGAAAATGTGATAGTGGAAATGTCTCCTAGTCCCTCTCCCCTTCATAGATTAAAGTAGAACTTTCCCTTCTGATAAAGGAACAACAATTTAAAAAAAAATTGTAAATTGATGTCGAGTTAGCTAGTGATAAACTTGAATTAGTAGAATGTTTTAATTTTAGATGGCCATATTAAAATGTATCTTTTACTCTTCATCTTCACATTGGTTTCTCAATGTATTTTAAGTTATATATTTTTTTCTTTACAGAGCTGCTTATTTGGGGCTACTTTTTTATTATTATTATTAAGATGTAATTCGCGGGGACTTGTGTTGTATTGTTTTGGTAAGGCTTCTTTGAATTGTGGCTCTGTGTTTCTTATAGTCTTCCAAGAAGGGCCATTTTATTTTTTAGAATCACTTCTGAAGTCCCGTGGTCATTAAGTTTGGGGACTGCTTTGTATGAGTGTTGATACAAATGGAAACCCAAGCAGACCTCATCGCACGCCACCCCGTGATTGCTGACGACGGAAGGAATGCCTGTGGGACACCGTCCCCTCAGGACTGAAAAGCTACGAACAAACGTTCTTCTCTTCCTTTGCATGTGTCAGAAAAGCGTAATGTGCTGGATTTCCTCGTTAGCTTCGGCAGATACAGTAAGCTGACAGTGTTAACTCGGACTGAAGACATGATCTCAACCTGGGTTTTGTTCGTTCACAGTCTACATGCAGTGTGACCCATCTTCCCGAGCTCTCCGGCTCTCCTGTCTGGCCCTTCCTCATTAGTTACAGAACTTTGCAAACTGGCATTGAAACATTACAATGATGTTTTACTGCACCGATTTTGTAAAACTTTCACAGTGCAATACGTATTACTTTTCTAAGGCAAACCAAAGGTAAATTTCTCAAGGTTTTTGCTGCCTCCTTGTGCAGCATTGATGGAAGATCTTTTATACATTTGTGATAGAGAAAAATAAACCTGGCTGCAAATCCTTTTTTGGAAAAAAAAAAATCTTAAACCATGTACCAAGTGTTTGGTCAAAATCGTAGGATAAGTTAAATTGTGTTATATTAACCAATCTGAGTGTATTTCTGTAAGCATAGTTACATTGAAATAAAGTTTTAAAAAGCATTTGGTCTCGTGGATGTGTGGGTGTTGAGGAAGCCAGCTGGGTGGAATTCCAGATGTTAGTGTTGCCGAATCATCTCTCTCTCTTTTTTAAAAGATTTATTTTATTTTATTGGAAAGTCAGATATACAGAGAGGAGAGATAGAGACGAAGATCTTACATCTGATGATTCACTCCCCAAGTGAGCACAACGGCCGATGCTGTGCCGATCCGAAGCCAGGAGCCAGGAACCTCTTCTGGATCTCCCACATGGGTGCAGTGTCCCAAAGCCTTGGGCCGTCCTCGACTGCTTTCCTAGGGCACAAGCAGGGAGCTGGATGGGAAGTGGAGCTGCTGGGATTAGAACTGGTGCCCATATGGAATCCTGGCAGGTTTAAGGCGAGAACTTTAGCTGCTAGGCCACGCCGCCGGGCCCCCGAGTCATTTCTACAATGGGAAGAAACATACAGTCCTTGTCTGGGTGAAGGCCAGCAGGAGGTGGTGACAGTGGTCCCTCTACGCAGCCTCACTGTGGAGCAGGCTCTGTGCAGAACTCTTCCCCTGCCATAGGCTCCCTTCACAATCATAGGCAAGTCCTTTTACAGGCACAGGCTTGGGACCAGGAGCTTCCTCTAGTTTTTCCAGACAGGTGCAGGGTCCCAAGGGCTTGGGCTGTCCTCCACTGCTTTCCCAGGCCACATAAGCAGGGAACTGAAAGGGAAGTAGAACAGCTGGGACACAAGGAGGTCCCCATATGGGATCCCAGAGCATGCAAAGTGAGGATTTGACTACTGGGCTATCATGCCGGGCCCTGTTTTAATTCTTTGAGAGGCAGAGTTGCAGAGGGAGAGATCGATCTTCCATTTACTGATTCACTTTCAAATGTCCATAGCTGCCAGGGATGGGCCATGCCAAAACCAGAGTCTTCATCCTGGTCTCCCACATGCATGGCAGGGGCCCAAGCCCTTGGGCCATCATCAGCTGCTTGTCCAGGCACATTGCTGAAAGCTGGATCGGACGCAGCAGCTGTCTCTAACTGGTGCAGTGATGTGGAATGCTGACTTTGCAAGTGGAAGCCCAACCTGCTGCACCACAATGATGCCCTCGGCAGAAAGTTTGCCTTGGGTGGCAAGGAGCCACTTCTTAGTGAAAGTTGGAAACATAAAGAATTGGAGCAGGATAAGTGTGACGTAAGTAGAAAAGACTAGGCTGCTTATAAAGTTTCAGGGCTAAATTAACTCGTGTAGTTTTTAAAAAAGATTTGCTTGTTTTTATTGGAAAGGCAGATTTACAGAAAGAAGGAGAGACAGAAAAAGTGTGTGTCTACCACAACCAGAGCTGATATAACCTGCAGCCAGGAGCCAAGAGCCAGGAGCTTCTGCCCAGTCTCCCATGCAAGTGTGGGGACTCCAGGACTTGAGCCATTTTCTACTGCATTCCCAGGTCATTAAGAAGGAGCTGGATGCAAATGGAGCAGCTGAGACTGAAACGTGTTCATACGGGATGCTGTGGGGATTCGCATGCTGCATTATTGTGCTGGCTCCTAGCTTCCTTCCTTTAAGAAAAGGTTTCAAAATATTTGTTTTCTTTGAAAGGCAGAGTTGCAGAGAAAAGAGGAAGAATCAGAAGGGGATGGATGGTATTTCCATCTGCTGGTTCACTCCCCAAATGGCTGAAATGACCCGTGCTGGGCCAATCTGAAGCCAGAAGCCTGGAACTCTGCCACATCTCCTGTGGGGCTTGAAGGGGTTAAAGCATTTGTGCCATCTTCTGCTGCCTGCCAAGGTGTGTTAACAGGGAGCTGGGAATGAAGTGCAACAGCTGGGACTAGAATTGGTGCTCGCAGCTTAGCTTACTGTGCCACAGCACTAGTCCCTAGCATGTTTTGCTTTTAATATGTGATGAGGAAAGAGAACACTCCCATCTTCTGGTTCACTTCACAAATGCCTGTTATCGCTGAGTCTGGGCTGGGGACAAGATGAGCCAGGGACGCCATCCAGGCCTGCCATGGGCATAGGCACCCGGTTACCTCAGCCATCATTGTTACCTCCCAGGTCCTTTGGCAGGAAGCTAGACTGAGGAGCTGGAGCCTGGACTGGAACCAGGCACTCGTGCAGGATGCTGCGTCTTAACTCCTAGGCTAACCAGTCGCGCCCTTTAGGCACTGTTCAGTGCTGTACAGCATGTGCGGTTTTGCCTTCCAGATCCCGTGTCTGATCTCCCCTTCGTCAGGACTGTGGGTCAGCCTCTCCAGGCCTGCTGTGATCTGTCCGTGGTACTTGGCAGGCTCTCAAGCAGTGTGAGGAGTCCCAGCCAGTCTGGCCGCCAGGAAATCGCAGTCCATTACAGCTGGCTGAGGGGGCCAGACAGCTACACGCCAGTCACACGGGGACGCTCACGTCTGGGCAGCATCGCTGAAGGAAGCCAGGGCAGGCACAGCACACGTATGTGCACACACTCATGGAGGCACACATGCCAGGCTCTGTGTTCCAGGAAGAATCGCATGTGGTGGGATTCAAAGGAAGTCAGAAACGGGGAAGCCGTGGTAAGAAAATTCCCAAGGAGCTGGTGTAGGGGCTCAACAGGAGAATCTTCCACCTGCAAGCGCTGACATTGCATATACATGCTGCTTCATGTCTCAGCTGCTCCACTTCCCATCCAGCTCCCTGCTTGTGGCCTGGGAAAGCAGTGGAGGGTGGCCCAAGTCCTTGGGCCCCTGCACCCATGTGGGAGACTTGGAGGAGGCTCCTGGCTCTTGGCTTTGGATCAGCTCATCTCTGGCTGTTGTGGCTATTTGGGGAATGAACTAACAGATGGAAAATTTTTCTCACTATGTCTTTCCTCTTCAAATCTGCCTTTCAAATAGTAATACTAATAATTAATAATGATTAATAATAATACACTACTACTAATAATAGAACAATCCATTTAATCTGCCCAGTCATTCGCTTGTTCACCCATTGCTGTTTCCAGGGACTTACTGATAGCTGTGAAAGTACCTTGGCACCTTTTCAGCTTCCAGGCCACCTGACGCACAATGACCGGGTCACTGACACATCTGGCCTGTTTCAGGACCCAGTCATAGGCCGGAAGTGTTGGCTCTGTGACCAGACATCACACCAGGGAGATTCTTCCATTAGGTTTATTACGCAGATAGTCAGTTCTTTCTTTCAGTGTGTTTGAAAGGCAGAGCAACAGGGGAAAGAGATTGCGCATGTGAGATCTTCCATCTGCTTGGTGCATGCCACAAATGTCCATGATCACCAGGACTGGGCAGCGCTGAAACCAAGAGCCAAGAGCTCAGCCTGTCTCCAACGTGTGTGGCAGGGGCTTGGCGACTGGAGCTGCACATCAGTAAGAAGCTAGGGAGGCAAAAGTGACAATTCCAGGCACTTGGAGCCTGCAACCGTCCCATGCAGTGAATTAACCCACTGAGCCACCGCCCCTGGTGAAGTCTGGGAGTCATCTAGGAAGTGAATAGAAGCTTTTGGAAAACAAGAACCAGGCACGTGGGAGCAGTGGCTGCTTTGAGGGTGATCTCGAATGGCCTGGGAGGGTGTGGATCATGAAACCGATGTGCTGGAAGAGATGGGAAGGACGGTGTGGACAGGAGGGGGAGCCGTGCGGTGTCATTCCAGCACGGTGTTCACCCGGTGATGGGGAGTCTGCCCCTGCGTGCTCAGGGTGTCGGTAGGGCAGAGGCTTGAGGCATCGCCCTCCTCAGCGGGCACAGGCGTTCCCTGCCCTTTCCCGACATCTGAGGCCTTGTTTTCCACCAGCTGAGCAGCTCTCTTTGGTACTTGGATAGCTGAGAGCCAGCCCTGTCCCCTGGGAAGGGGAAAGCAGCCAAGAGAAGATGAAACAGCCTGAGAAAGAATGGAAATGATTCTATTGCCCCACGAGGCAGAGCCAAAGGGGCAGGGAGGCAGGCTCAGCGCTGCAAGGCTGTGGCACAGTGAGCAGGGAGCCCCTCGGGCACTGTCCCGGTTCCGGCTCTGGCAGCAGTGGCAGAAACACCAGGGCTGAGTCTGTCCTCCGCCTCCTGCTGGCTGGTCGCAGGGGCGGAGGACGGAAATGTTGCAAGTCAGGGCAGCAAGCAGGCCCTGGGAGCTGCACGGTTAAGCCTGAGCGATGGGTGGAGCTGGGCATTGATGAGATGCAGAATGCCACATGCCTTGCGAGTTGCGTTTTTCTCTGAGCCATTTAAGAAGCTGCTGCTTTTGTTCTGTTGGGGGGAATTGATTTAACTTTCCTTAAAACCAAACTTGGGGCTTAATGTCATGTAGAAGTCCAGAAAGCCCCCAGCAGGCAAATGCTGGGCTGCTGTGGGGTGCCAAGGACACGCCAGCAAGGGCTGAGCTGCCCAGCACTGCCAGGCTGCAGAGCCAGGGCCAGGGTCTGCTGTCTGCTACTTGGTTGTTTTCCTGTCACTGGGCACAGCCTGGCACAGCTCTGGCAAGCGAGGGGTTGTCCTGCCACTTTGCCACTCATTTTTCCTCCACTGGTCCAAACGGCCCAGTGGCAAGCCGTGGTCTCAGTGAGGGGAGGCCGCATTAGGCTGTAGCGAGATGAACGGACTGATGGCGGCTGCTCCTGACCAGGTCTAGGCGTGGAGCGCACGCCTCCATCACCGCCCTCTGCCCGCTCCCTGCCTGCCCTTTTTCCCATAGGATCTTAAGAGGTTAGGACCCACAGCCCTTACAAACAAACTATAATGATTGTAAGTCCTCTATTTTATGAGTGAGGAAACAAAGGCCCAAATAAACCAATACAGCCACGTTAACAGAAGCCCAGAAGTTGTACTGTTGGGACTCTTAGGGAATTACTTTGGGGAACTTCTGACATGGCCGAGGCTAGCTTCAGGAAACAATACTGTAATGGCAGAATGAGCAGAGCCATGATAAGATGAACTAGGAACACTGGAATATGCAACCTGTATTAGGAGGCCTAGGAGTCTAGAAAATTAATGAGAGGTGATGTTCTGATTTCTAAATGTTCTGGTCAAGGCGATGACTCTGTTTTTACGTTTATGTTGATTAAGAAGGACATTTATGTCTTTGAAACGCAGAGGAGACAGCGCCACCCACTGGTTCTCTCCCTGAGCGCTGGCACCAGCTGGGGCTGGGTCAGGAGCTCCACCAAGGTCAGCTGTCTGGGTGGCAGGGTCCAAGCACCTGCGTGGCCCTCTGCTGCCTTTGGGGTGCACATCAGCAGGAAGCTGGATTGGGAGTGGAGGACCTGGGACTGAAACCAGGCACTTCCATGTGGGTATATACGTATCCCAGGCAAGGACTTCAGTGCTGTGCTGAACGCCTGCCTGGTTTTAGACTCCACAAAGTGATGAGTGCTCCCATCAATACGCTTTTAGTTAAAGATTTAGTCTTAGCACCACCTGGAGAGTGCATGATTTGGGAGTGGGAGTGGCCAAGAAGAGGAATAGTGGGTTCCTCCCTCTTGGGTTACCACTCCCACTGGAGGGCACAAAAACCAGGACAGGGGCTGGGGTTGCTAGACAGAAAGGCACCCAACAGCATGTGTGAGGGCTGGATTGTCGGGCTGGTTGGGTTGAACTGGGCTTCAATGCCCATTGACATGTATGAGAACTGAATGGGATGTGGGACAGACTGGACTAGTCCACTGCAAATACTGGCAAACCAGGATAGGGGGCGGGCCTGGTGGAGCTTATTGTGGGTCACTCTGACTAGGCTACAGTAACAACATATTAGGGTAATTCAGTAAGTTAACAGAAAATAGAATTAAAACATTCTGGTACCAGTGCTACAGCACAGTGGGTCAAGCTGCCACTCACCATCCCTGCTCCCATATCTGAGTGCTGGTACAAGTCCCTGCTATGTTGCCTTCAATCCAGCTCTCTGCTAAAATGCCTGCCGCCCATGTGAGAGACCAAGCTTTGGCCTGGCCCAGACCTGGCTGTTGCAACCATTTGAAGAAATCAGCAAATTCATTCATCCATAGGTGGATGCTCAGCCTACTACACCATGGGGTTGGCCCCAAATAAATGAATTTTTCACAAAAGAAAAAGATATATCTGGTACCAAAAATTATGTTGTATATTATTTATTTGAAAGGCAGAACTACAGAGATCTTGCATCCAGTGAATCATACCCCAAATGGCTTTAATAGTTGGGGTTGGGCCAGGCTGAAGCCAGAGCCCAAACATCTGGACCATCCTTTTCAAGGGCACTAGCAGGGAGCTAGATTTGCAGTGCAGCAGCCAGGATTTGCACTGGCATCAATTGCAAGTGGTAGCTTAACTCACTTATATCACAGCACCAGCTCCAGCAAGAAAATTCTGGATCCAGACACACAAGGGGTCTTCAGAACATTTGTGGGAAATGTGCTATTTTGGAAGAACTATAAATGTCAATTTTTTTTTCTGTATGAAGATGAACTTTTTGGGCCCAGCATGGGAGCCTAGTGGTTGAAGTCTTCTCCTTGCCAGCGCCAGGATCCCATATGGGCACCAGTTTGTGTCTCAGCTGCTCCACTTCCCATGCAGCTCCCTGCTTGTGGCCTGGGAAAGCAGTGGAGGACAGCCCAAAGCCTTGGGATCCTGCACCTGCACATGGGAGACCCAGAAGAGGCTTCTGGCTTCTGGCTTCTGATTGGCTCAGCTCCAGCTCTTGTGGCAACTTGGGGAGTGAACCAGTGAATGGAAGATCTTCCTCTCTGTCTCTCCTCCTCTCTGAAAATCTGATTTTCCAATAAAGACAAATGACCAGCATAAAGCAGAACAGGGCTGGCACTGCGACACAGCGTGTTAAGCTACCACCTCAACTCATGTATCCCATGGGGCATCAGTTGAGGTTCTGGCTGCTCTACTTCCAACCCAGCCCCCTGATAATTCCCTAGGAAAAGCAGAAGATGGTTCCAATGTACAGGCCCCCTGCCGCATGGGTGGGAAGCCGAGGCAAAGCTCTTGACTCCAGCCTGGTCCAGAGCTGACCACTGCAGCAATCCGGGGAGTTAACTGCAGATGGAAGATCGTCTCATTCTCTCTCTCTCTTTCTCTCTGCAGTTCTTTCAAGTAAATTACATTTTGATTTAGAAAAAAACTCAGACTAATTAAATACAATAGAAAATCCAGTAATAAACACTTGTGTAGAAGGTCAGGCTGTTGGCCTGGTGGCTTAATGAGGCACAGAATGTTTTAATTCCATTTTCTGTTAACTTATTGAATTACCCTAATATGTTGATATTACAATTTAAAATCATTTATTTATTTATTTAGTTTGATGATTTTTGCATAGTTGATTAGGGTGATAAGGGTTAAGGGCTACAGGAAGGTAAGTTAGACCATTATTTCCACATTCTCTTTTTTTCCCTTTCTGTATAGGGGAAGAGGGGAGAAAAGAGGGGACGCCACACCCAGCCTCCCAAATGTTTCTGCACCCTGGGACAGAGGACAGCCCCCCGACACCACCCCAGGATCCCTGATGTGAGGCATGTTCTGTGGGTCCTGCTCAAGAGGTTTCTTTTTTTTTTTTTAAGATTTATTTTTATTATTTTTCATTGGAAAGGCGGATATACAGAGAGGAGAGACAGAGAGGAAGATCTTCCGTCCGATGATTCACTCCCCAAGTGAGCGCAACGGGCCGATACTATGCCGATCCGAAGCCAGGAGCCTCTTCCGGGTCTCCCACGCGGGTGCAGGTTCCCAAAGCTTTGGGCCGTCCTCGACTGCTTTCCCAGGCCACAGGCAGGGAGCTGGAAGGGAAGCGGGGCTGCCGGGATTAGAACCGGCGCCCATATGGGATCCCGGGCGTGTAAGGCGAGGACCTTTAACCACTTGCGCCACCGCACCGGGCCCAAGAGGTTTCTTTTTTTATTACTGTTATTTTAATTTTTATTGGAAAGTCAGATATCCAGAGAGAACAGAGAAGAAGATGTTCCGTCCGAGGATTCACTCCCCAAGTGACCACCATGGCTGGTGCTGTGCCAATCCGAAGCCAGAAGCCAGAATCTTCTTCCAGGTCTCACACATGGGTGCAGAGTCCCAAGGCTTTGGGCTGTCCTTGACTGCTTTCCCAGGCCACAAGCAGGGAGCTGCATGGGAAGTGGAACAGCTGGGATTAGAACCAGCGCCCATATTGGATCCTGGCACATTCAAGGTGAGGACTTCAGCTGCTAGGCCATGCCGCTGGGCCCCAGAGGTTTCGATAGTTTAACAGTTCTGAATTACTGCCGATCTCGCCACTCCAAGCAGGATGAAATCTCTCCAGAATCCACTAGTTGACATGGTCCACCTTAGAGTCTCTGTTTACCCAGGTGTTCACTTGGCTGGGGTAGTTGATTGATTTGTTCTGTCCTCGTCCTCTGATGTAGTACCAGGTATTCTCTGCAGACTCCAATACACTGCTGACGCAGTCTCCAGCCCTGTCGTCTACATGAACCAATGGGTGTTGCAGCCCATCTTGATCCTGCCCACCTCACACTCAGTTCTCATGCAAATCAGTGGAAACTACAGTCTATTTGGAGCGACCCACAATAACCCCCACCAGGCCTGCCCCCTGCCCTGGTTCCTGTGCTTGCCAGTATGTACAGCAGACTGGTTCTGTCTGTACCACATCCCATTCCGCTCTTATACATGTCAATGGGCATTGAAGCCTTGTTCAACCCAACGAGCACCATTATCCTGCCTACACATGTGCCAGTAGGTGCCACTCTGTCTAGCCATGCCTGTCCCAGTCCTGGTTTTCATGCTCACCAGTGGCAGTGGCAACCCAAGAGGGAGGTGCCCACTGATTTCCTACTGGGCCAACTCCTACTCCCAGATCTTACACTCTCCAGAATGTGTGACCCATGTCAGCATCTGCTAGCTGATGCTGTGACCCAAGCCCAACGAACTCAAACCAACTCTGGCTTACGCATGCATCAGTAGGAACAGTCAGCCCAGCCTGGCTTTCCCCTTACCCAGCTCACATGAGGCAAACAGGTGTTGTAGCCCTGTCCGGCCTGATCTGCCCCCATCCAAACTCATGCTCTCCAGTGGGAGTGGTTGCCCATCAGGGGAACCCCATGTAGCACCCCCTGTTGGGTTCCCCCTCTTCCTTACCCCCGGGGTCTCACGAATGCGGGGTGGGTGCTGCAGCCCAGTCTGGCATGGCCTACCTCACCTCGGCATTTGTCAGTGGGTGCTGTAACCTGGCCAGGCCCGGCCCACTCCCAATTCCAGCTCACACTGCTGGGGGCTACAGCCTAGCCCAGCAGAGCTGGCCCCCAGTCCCAACCTTCATGTGAAATGGCTCATGTTGTGGCCTGACCCACACTCCATTCTGGTGCTTGGATTTACCAGCAGGTGATATGAACTGGCCCAGTCTGGTTTGTCCCCAACCTGCACCAAATGTATGCCGCTGGGTACCATTACCTGGCCTGGTCTGGCTTGTTCCCTTTCTTGGTTCTTGAGCTCACCTGCAGGGCCTGTGTCCCAACAGAGGAGTTCCATGAGCCCCTCCATCAGAACCTCTCCCAGTGCCAGATCTCCCACATGGGTACAAGGGCCCAAGCACTTGGACCATGTTGTCCTGCTTTCCCAGGCCACAAGCAGGGAGCTGGATTTGAAGTGGAGCAGAGAGCTTGAACCAGTATCTGTATGGGATGTCAGCATTGCAGGTGGTGACTTAACATGCTACACAACAGCACTGCCACCCAAAGTGAGCACTGAGCTGCATGGTAGATATTAGCTGCCTGAAGATACAGGTTGAATCTCCTCTCAGCCAGAAAGAACTTTCAGGCACTTGACATTGTTGTCAGTTCCTGATGAGTTTTCTGGTACCCCTTGGTCCTTTCTCCCCTATCCGATGCAAGAGAGATGCCAACTCCTTCCTATTTGCTAGCTTTCGGAGAGAGTGGCACTGACAGGTGGCTGTTGGAGCCAGGGAACAGCGTGGAACACCCAGCTTCCTCTGTGTAAGGCAGGCAGCTGCTTCTCTCCATCCTGGTCTTGCTGACAAAGGACAAGCTGACTAACTGCCCTGCAGGTGTAGACGAAGCCACGGAGGCGCCCCCAGCTGGATCCTGACGCCTGCAAAGGACAGGGCCACTTTTGCAGGCTGTGTTGCAGCCAAAGCATATGGGAGAAGCTTGTGTCCTGCCATTTGCTCACAGGCCAACAGCTGAACTGCTCTGTTGGCTCCATATGAAAGATGACATCTGGTCACAATAGAAACGGGGTGTTGACATGGCTCTTTCTT
Organism: Ochotona curzoniae; assembly: GCF_017591425.1. Taxonomy (NCBI): domain Eukaryota; kingdom Metazoa; phylum Chordata; class Mammalia; order Lagomorpha; family Ochotonidae; genus Ochotona; species Ochotona curzoniae. The sequence goes on from NW_024467119.1 coordinate 7,347,571, forward strand.
CGTGTGTGTTGAACAGCAGACATACACACAGAGGCCTTGCACAAGCTTCTTACACACATGGCCAATACATTACAAATAGGCATAATCCTGACTAGCCGACTAGCTGTTTATTATTTTTCTTTCATTTCTTTTTAAAAATATTTAAGGCTACTTGTTTACATAGTTGATCTAGGGTCGAGGGTTAGGGGATAGGGAGACCATTGTTTACACATTTTGTTTTTCTTCTTGTTGTATATGGGGGAGAGGACTACAACAGAAGCCGTGCCTAGCCTCCCAGCTGCACGTTACCAGGAGATGGGGAACGGCCACCTGATGTCATCCCAGTTTCCCACTGTGGAGCATTTTCTGAGGGTTTTGTTCATGTTCTGAGATGCTGCCCATAGCGCTGCTCCAGGGATGAGGAAATCCTCCTGAGGCGATTGGCTGTCAGAGTCTGCCTCTGATATTTCATCAGCCCAGATGTTTGCCACCAAGCTTCAACGGGGTTGTTGATCAAATTGTTCTGCCCTCCTTTTTCTGCAAACCAATGCTCGCCTGGCCCTCATTTATCACAGGTGGAGCTGCAGCCAACTGAGAGTGACCCCCAACAACTCCCCACTGGACCAGTCCCCCAGCTCTGGATCCTGTGCCTGCCGACGTGTGGATTGGTCTGATCTGCCGCACATCCCGTTGAGATTTCGTATATACCACTGAACCCTGAAGTCTAGCTCAAGTCAACCGATCACCCTCCAGCACACACTCACGCCACACAGGTTTTTCCATCTGCTGATAGCAGGCTGAAGTAAGGGGCCTGTAACTCAACCGAGCTCTCCCACGTGAGTGGAAGGGACCCGAGCACTTCAGCCACCGTGCGCTGTCTCCTGGGGTGCAGCTGGAACTGGAAATGGACCCGGGGCTGTTATGGGGCAGGGAATCCACCCACCGTGCCAGGCCCCATCCCCTGAAAAGCCACAAGTCAACCATAAACCTTTAGGAAGTGGGAGCAGCTGAGGGCTTGGGGATTTTACTACAGTTGCATTTAATTTCAAGGTATACTGTTTTAAAATAATTATTTATTTAAAAAGGCAAAATTAGAGAAAGACAGAGAGATTTTCCATCTGCTGGTTTAGTCCCCAAATGGCCACACGGGCAGGGCTGGGCCAGGCTTTCCCTATAGCATGAACAGGTGCTCCCAGGGGACTGCGGGTGGTGGCTTTCCCCGTGTACCACAGCGCCGGCCCATCAGTAAGGACTGTTGTGTTCAGTGAGTTACCACACGATGTAGAGGCCAGCCTCGTGTGTTTATGTGTTTTTCTTCTTCAGGTTGTACACGAGGGCGGGCAGTTTCTTGGTCTTATAGGCCACACTTCTCCTGATGCGTTCACCTTTGATGTTGACAATATGTGGAAGGAGGGGTGGCCGGACGGTCAGGACCGTGCCCTGGGGTGTGTAGCCTCGTAGGTGCAGCTTGTCGTCACCTTGAGGCGTTACCGCGACCCAACCTGGGTGGGCAGGAGAGAGAAGGCGCCATTAGCACCCACCTTACTACAAACAGCCAAGGGACTGCCACTCTTTCGTGGTTGTTTGCAAAGCCTGGACTGTCAGGACAGCTCACATTCATTGACAAGTACAAGCACTATGTGTGTTTGCACTTCTGGGACGGCATGCTTTGAGCCGGTAGGCTGTTCTCCACGCTTTGTCAGGGCCTGGTGCAGGGCTACCTACCTGCCGATGAAAACTTGATGTCCGCCACGGCCTCCATGTCCCCATGGCCTTCCTTTAAGGTGATGTCTTCACCAACCAGAGGGGGAAAGGCCTTCATTCGCTCCTCTCCACCCTTGGGAACCTGCCAACAAGAGGAAAATGAGGGTGTCTGGAAGCTGAACTCCCACTCCATGGCACTCCCATTCAGAGTAATCACTGAAGAGTTCAGCACAGAGAGCAAGAACAACAGCAGGGGACTTCACCCAAGGCCCACGGAGGGCTCATGGGAAGCACGGGCTGGTGTGTGGGCTCAGGGTCACGCCCCAGGCACGGACAGCGCTTCCCAGGCCGCCCAAGGGCAATGCTGGCCAGGAAGACAAGCACCTCAGCTCACCCAGTGCAGCCAGGAATGGAACCCATGTCTTCTTTCAACTCAAGGATCCAAGCATACTTCAGAAAGTGTACACAAATGGCATTGCAAGCCAATTTTGGTGCAAGATATATGCATGCAAGATGTCTTCATAGAAGTACAAGGTGAGGCCTGGCGTCATGATGCAGCAGCTTAAGCCTCCACCCAGGGGATAAGCATCCCAAATGACTTGGTCATATCTTGGTGGCTCCATTTCTCATCCAGCTCCCTGATAATGTGTCTGGGAAAGCAGTGGAAGATGGTCCAAGTGGTTGGGTCCCTGCACCTGCATGGGAGACAATGGATGAAGCTGCTGGCTCCTGCATTTGGCCCAGTTCTGGCCTCTGCAGCCATTCGGGGAGTGAGCCAGCAGAGGAAGGTCTCTGTGTCCTCCTCTCTGTAAATCTGCCTTTCAGGTTAAAATCAATCTTTGTTTTATTACTAGAAAGTCAGGTATACAGGGAAGGAGAGGAGGAAAAGAAGATATTTCGTCCGATGATTCACTGGAGCTGCACTGATCTGAAGCCAGGAGCCTCTTCTGGGTCTCCCACGCGGGTGCAGGGTTCCAAGACTTTGGGGCGTCTTTGACTGCTTTCCCAGGCCACACGCAGGGAGCTGGATGATAAGTGGGACTGCTGGGATTAGAACCAGCACCCATATGGGATCCCAGCGCAAGGAAGTCAAGGACTTTAGCCGCTAGGCCGCTGTGCTGGGTCTCAATCTTCTTGTTTTTACCTTCATATCAGATGGATCATGGATTGACATCGTACGAGGCTTAAAGGGAGGTAGTTGCCACATAAACATGCATCAACCCAACCATCATGCTGATAAGCGACAAAAGGATCAAATACACCAATCTTACAAATCCAGGGTACACATTACCAAAATCTGCATGGACTAAAACAGTTTTTGCAAATAAACCTCTTTTAACTTCATTTTCATGAGCTCTTAAGCATTTGTTTATTGGGGCTGGTGCTGTGGAATATCAGGTTGAAGAGCTGCGTGTGGTGCTGGCAACCCCTGTGGGAGCCAGTTCGTTTCCCTGTTAATGTGCCTGGGAAAGAACCGGAGGAAGGCGCAAGTCCTGGGGCCCTGCCCTCATGGGGAGACCCGGAGAAGCTCACAGATGCAGACCAGCCCCATGCTGGTCACTGTGACCATTTGGGGAGTGAGCCAGTGGATGCAAAACCAGTTTCTAACTCTGCCTTTTAAATAAATAAAAAAAGATTTATTTATAATTATTCTTAGATTTGTTTCAAAGGCAGTTACCTTCTTGTGAGCAGACTCTATGGACTCCTTCTCTGTCCTGGACGCCTCCTGACCCAATGTGCCCATCCCTGGGGGCCACCACATGACCCTGAGGGGCTGACACTGCTCTGTGGATGGCAGTGTTGTGGCTGGGGGCAAACAGGAAAAACTGAAGCTGAGAACATACACCAGGGGTGATGTCGCAGGATGAAGTGGGACTGGGGAGACAGAAGGAAACCAGGAGGTAACTGAGTCCCAGAAAGACCAAGGAACTACCCACATCCTGGCCTGGGAGAACTGGGGCAAGTGCCAGCCACATGTCACGCAGATGCCCCAGTGCCCGAGCTGAGCCGTGGGCTTGGCGGCCTGGGGAGGCTCCTTTCTGAACCTCCCACTGGGCCAAACCTCATTCTACCTAGAGGACACCACAGCTGTAGGGCTTGGTGGCCTGGCAGAGCCCCGCTCCCGCTGGCCTGCAGGGCTCCTGGAGCCTGCATTTGGCCAGGGGCAGCCCAGGGCAGGTGCTTCCCTGTCAGCAGTTTTAATTCCAGTATGGCTTTCTGAGAAAAGCCAGAGAGCAGGAAGTACGTGGGCACTTCTAAGAGCTCAGGGAAAAAACACAGTTCAGAGGAAGAACTTATTTTTGGTGCAAAAACAATTTTGTGTGTGTTTTCTAAATAGGGTATTGTGTGTGTGTGTTTAAGTTTTATGGGGCTGGTATAGCAAAGCACATTAAGCTGCTGCCTGCAATCCTGGCATCTCACAGGGGCGCAAGTTTGAGATTCGGTTGCTCCACTTCCAATTCATCCTGCTAATGTGCCTGGGAAAGCAGTGCAAGATGGGCCAAATGCTTGCGCCCCAGTGTACACGTGGAAGCCCAGGGTTCAAGCTCCTGGCTTTGGCTCAGTCTGGTTCGCTGTGGCCATTTTGGGGAGTGATGCAGTGGCTAGAAGGCCTCTTGCTGAGACCTTCCCTCTGCTGGATTATTCCTCAGGGCTCAATAAAATGAGCATGGCTGGGCCCGGCTAAGCCAGCAGCCTGATCTCCTCCTGGGCTCCCACATGGGTGGCAGGGAACCAAGCACTGGGCCATCTTCTGTTGCCTTCCTAGGTGTATTACAGCCCAAATTTGAACCAGGACCCCTATGGGATGCCAGTGTGGGTCAACTTGCTGAACCACTACACTGTGGCCCTCAAAAACAATTCTGAAATCCATAGTTTTTTCATTTTTCTTGTATTTAAAGTTTTGTTTTAACACACTGTGCCAGTCAGCCCTGTAAAAGATTTGGGTACCAAAACAGATTCACACTTTTCATTCCTTTCCCCCAAATGAAAGCATTACTGGCTTTATTTATTTGGGAGCCAGAGATCTCCCAACTCCTGGTTTATTCTCTCAATATCTGCCATGAGCGGAGGCCAGGAACTGACAGCTCAATCTGGGGCCTCCATGGGTGGCAGGGACCTAGGCCCTCAAGCCGTCACCTGCTCTGCCTCTTGGTGCAGATCGGCAGGAAACTACCACCAGAAGCAGAGCGGGACTTGAACCAGGTGCTGACAGGCACGCGTGTGTCCCAAGCAGCATCTTCACTGCTGCGCTCAGCATCTGCTGCTCCACGTGCTGCCCGACACCTGCTCCTGCTCGCCTCTCAGGTCAGGCTTGTATGTTTCGTTTCGGAGGTGCCTTCACACACACCACCGCTGCACTGTACACACCGCACCCAGTATTCCTGCAAGATCCCTTCCTCTCTTCCTCCGCCTTCATCCTCAGCACCAGCACCAACACCTGCTCAGCACATGGCTGCCTGGCCCTAGATCCCCTGCACAACCTCACGAGCTGGGTCTAGCATGGAGAAGAGGGACACGAGCTGAAAGCACACTGTGGAGCCGTGCAGTGGAACAGGCAATGAATCCGGAGACCTAGCTCCGAGCATCTCAGCCAACATGCCACACCATCAGTCAGCAGCTGGGAACACTCCCCACTCAGCCCATCCTTGGGGAGCTTGGTAGGGACAACTGCAGTAAGGACCAAGGGGCGAGCCCAATGGAGAAGTGATGAGCAAGCTGTGTTTTTGTTCCAATATGGCTGGACTTTTATGGTTTCTATAGGTCGGCAGGGAAGAGGTAGAAAACCTATAGAGTAAGCACTGGAGATAGAATACCTGGCAAGTCTGTCCACTTGGCCTAGGGCTCCCAGCACACCGACGGCGTGGACCAGCTCCTTCCTGGCTGTGCACCGTGGGATGTCCAAGCTCTGCCTGCTGCATGCCAGCTATGTCCCCAGAGGTGACAGTACCTCTAACTTCTGCTCGCTCAACACTGCGTCTCACACTAGCTTGGCATTAAATGTGTGCACTTCCACATTTCACTTAGCTGATGAATCTATAGTTAGATGGCCACATATGGCTGGGGCCATCCTATTGACAGTAGACAGAAACACAGCCTATGGCTATTCCAACTCAGTCCATGTCAATATCCAGTTTAATTGAGGGCTCATTTTGCTTCCCAGCCAGGATGCTCCAAGGTAGTGAGGGGCCGGGCCAACTGATGGTAGCAGGTGGCTTTGTGAGCAGAGCAAGATGCCCAAGAGTACCCCACCCCAGCAATGAGACCAGCAAGTCAAGCTGCCTTACCTGGAGCAACGTGTGTCCCGCATGCTTCTTGTAGATGGCGTCGGCCCGCTCTAAGTAAGTGATATGCACAGGGAGGAAGTTGGAGGCCACGACTGTAAACCAAGCTGACTTCCTGCCCTGAAGAAAGGAGCAAGTGACTGCACAATGGAAAAGCTTGGAAAGCCTGCACTCTTTAGTGTGTGATCAATTAACAAGCAAAAATGAAAACCCAAAGCAAGCCCCCTGGAGAGCAGGTACGATCCAATTACAGGAATACCCGGAATAAAACAGGGCACGCTGTGGAAGCACTGCATTTCAACAAGTACCGCAAGCCACCACCTCGACATTTGCTGATACCACTAGAAGTGACAAAACAAAAACAGCCCAAAAGAGAGGAATGCTGTCTGCCTCAAGCGTCCCTGTGTAAAGCCAGCTTTAAATTGTAGTGATGTTAGGTGATAAGGGTGCCTGGGTTCCAAGGCCAGCTCTGCTCTCCATTCCAGCCTCCAGCTACTGCACCCTGTGGCAGCTGCAGGTGACAGCAGGGCTCCTGGGCCCCCTACTCACGGGGAGCCCCAGACGCATTTCTGGACCCTTGGCTTTGGCCCGCCCTGTCCTTGACTGCAGTGGACCAGCAGATGGGAAATCTGTTTCTATCTTTTTTTTTTTTAAAGATTTATTTTTATTGCAAAGTCAGACATACAGAAAGGAGGAAAGACAGAGAGGAAGATCATCCATCCGATGATTCACTCCCCAAGTGACCGCAATGGCCAGTACTGTGCCAATCCAAAGCCAGGAGCCAGGAGCCTCTTCTGGCTCTCCCACGTGGGTACAGGATCCCAAGGCTTTGGGCCATCCTTGACTGCTTTCCCAGGGCACAAGCAGAGAGCTAGATGAGAATCGGGGCTGCCGGGATTAGAACGGGCACCCATATTGGATACCAGTGCATTCAAGGCGAGAACTTTAGCCGCTCAGCCACTGTACTGGGCCCAGGAAATCTGTTTTTTAAATCACAACAAATATTAGCAATCGCTGGGTGATGTGGATGCTTGGCACACATTCCAACAGAGACGTAAGGCAGAGGCCCTCCTGTGAACGTGCAAGAGCCGTGCACAGACCTGGAGTCACGGAAGGGCCGAGCCCAGTGTCTGATGTTCTGCTGTCTCTTGGGATGTCGCCTGGTCCTTTTCTTCCCAGAGTGGAGCTACCTGGGACTGTATGGGCTACTCCGACCTTATGGAAACCCAGCTGATCCGCACTCCACACACCTGCTTTCCCACCACTTTGCACTGTGCTTTTATAAAAGTAGAAAAAACTCTTGCTTTCTTGTTTCAGTGTGTCATCCGTTTAGATATGGCTGCTCTGCTACAATAACAAGAATTCAGCTTTGTGGACTCCATGTCCTCCGTTTATTTCTAACAGATGAGCTTTACTGAAATGCACGAAGGTTCTAAGTGTGCAAGTTTAAACTTTCAACAAAGCACAGCACGCAAACCGAGCCGCAAACAGACTGGCACATGAAAGAAACAGAGACTGCGAAGCATACTAACTTGGATTTCAACATTTGCTCTTATGCTTCCCAAAGGACAGCGAAACACCATGTCTTCAATGCCAAGCTACTGAGGAACTCAGCATTCATGGAGGTTACAATGTTTAAGACCTGCAGCCTTTTATTGTCCTCTTTTCTTTTTCCTAAGTTTTTATATAGATTTAGATTTTATATAGTTTTAGATTACCTAAGTTTTATATAGAGATTCTTTAAAGAACAAAAAAAAAAAAAAAGGCAAGCATGTTAAACTAGCAAATAATCGACTTATAGGCATTTTACCAACCCAGTTCATATTCCAGAGAGCATTTCAAACGTTCATGGAAAATAGAACTGAAAGTTTATTTTGATATAAAAATATCTTTTTCACATACCACTCTAATAACTTACTGCTTCCTCAAGAAACATTCATATTAAAAAAAGCACAGCTAGCCTATTTTAAACCACACATTTTTAGAAAAGATTAGTTATTTGAAAGGCAGGAAGAGAACAGGAGAAAGCGCTGTCTTTCCTGCCCTGGTGCACTCTCCAAACGGCCCCAACAGCCAGGTGAAAGCCAGGAGCCTGGGGCTCTCTCCGGTCTCCCATGTGGATGGCAGGGGCCTGAACACTTGGCCATCACAGGGGTGCAACAGGTTCAGCCACTGCCTCTGACACCAGCACCCCCTCCTTGATGCCACTCCGAGGCCTGGCTGCGGCTCCTGGCTCCTGGTCTGCGCCTGGATCACCATGGCTATCGGAGCCATTTGGCAACTAAACCAGCAGATGGAAAATCTCACACCCCCACTCCTCCATTTCAAGAAAAAAGTAAAAAATGTTGAGATGCAGGCACATGTGGGGTCTTCAGAGTCATGGAAATGTGCACTGTGCAGAGATTTCAAGACATTTTGGCAACAAAATAAACCCTCACTCATACTTCCCCTTTTAGGTGCCCTTGGATCTGATGACTCAGAGGGAATCTGTAACAGGCCAACCCTCCACCTTACGGCACCAGCATCCCGTATGGACACCAGTTCTAATCCCGGCTGCTTCACCTCTAATCCTAATCCTGCTCCCCGTTTATGGCCTGGGAAAGCAGTGGAGGATGGCCCAAGGCTTTGGGACTCTGCACTCATGTGGGAGACCTGGAAGAAGCTCCTGGCTCCAACTCGCTCAGCTCCAGCCATTGTGGCCATTTGGGGAATGAACCAGCGGATGGAGGATCTTAATCTATCTATCTATTAATCTATCTATCTATCTATCTATCTATCTATCTATCTATCTATCTATCTATCTATCTTCCTTCCTTCCTTCCTTCCTTCCTTCCTTCCTTCCTTCCTTCTTCCCTTCCTCCCTTCCTTCCTTCCTTAGGACAGATTAACAGAAAGAAAAGAAAAAGATAAAGTGAACTCCAAAACAGTCCTAAAATGTCACTTTTCTTACCTGCAGGAAATCTAGTCGGCCCAGTGCACCCAAAAACAGGACCATTCCTGGTTTAAGCACAAAGGTTCTTGGAACAATGGCATGTGTTGGCAAAACAATATTTACCTCTTCTTCTGTCAGAAGATTTAAAATCTGTGAAGCAAATGGCAGAATTTTAAGAAAATTACTTTTGTTGAAAATAAGAAATAGTAATTTGCTTGTAAGGTAGAGAGATACAAAAACACATGTAACTTCACAATACACCAAATTATGTCAGCGTCTGTAGCAGACACAATTCATAGCACGCTTCTCTGTCTACACTAATCTCAGGAAGCCTCTGGAGTGTCGGTCAAGTTGCCGCTGGAACTATCTGCATCCTGCATTGGAGTGGCTGGTTCGAGTCCCAGCTATTCGACTTCTGCTCCAGCTTCTTACTGATGTGACTGTTGGGGTGCAGCAGATGACGGCTGAAGGAAGGACCCTGCCACCAGTGCGGGAGACCCCGTGTGAGACCCTGTCCAGCTTGGCCTGTGGGGGACTGAACCAGCAGACGGAAGCTTTCTGTCTTTCAGATAAAATGAAAATAAACAACTCTTCTGGCTTCTAAGGATGAAAAAAGCTCCTAAAGGATGGGCCTGGTGCAACAGTGTAAAGGTTAAAGTCCTCACCCTGAATATACTGGGATCCCTGAAGCCCTGCTTCCCATGCAGCTCCCTGCCTGTGGCCTGGGAGAGCAGTTGAGGATGGCCCAAAGCCTTGGGACCCTGCACCCATCTGGGAGACCCGAAAGAGGCTCCTGGCTTTGGATTGGCTTGGCTCTGGCCGCTGCGGTCACTTGGGGAGTGAACCATTCAACGGCAGATCTTACTCTTTGTCTCTCCTCTCTGTATATCTGCCTTTCCAATAAAAATAAATAAATCTTAAAAAAAAAAAAAGTTCCTAAGGGAGTAGAGAAAATAGAAACGGGAAGACAATAAGTGCAAGACTCAGGTAAGATTTCTGGAATTAAAATCTGGTTAAGAAGGGACAAAGAACCTGGTCAGTTTGGTTTGTTACAGCACAGCACAGCACAGGGGCGGGTGTCTGCCTGGTGGGGAAGATGCCTGGCTGTGCTTCTGCTGTGGCAGAGCTGTGAGGCAGCAGGTGCCAGCTCCAGGTGGGAGACTTGGACTGAGCTGTGCGGGGGCCCTGGACTCAGCCCTGGCCCTGCCCCAGCTGCTGTGGGGATTTGGGGAGTGAGCCAGTAGATGGGAGATTGCTCTGTCCCTCAGGTTTTCTAATAAGACATTAAAAAACATATGATAGAGACGCTTACAAGAAAATAAACAAGAAGGGGCTGTCAATTGTTCTCACTGAAAAGGGACATTTAAAACCACTTGCAGTGAAGAAACTTCTTAACCTGAGATCTTCAGTTTGAGACACCGGCTTCAGCCACCAAATACAAAGTTTCTCCGTCAACTAATACAGAGATAAACTGCCAGGGCTGAGAGGTTGTCTGAGGGCCTCATTCCCTGGCCTAGATGATCTTGTGAATGAGTCCCCAACAGGGCTTGGGCCCCAAGTGTCCCCGTGCGTGGCCTCACAGTGCGCGAAGGGAGGAGGCAGCAGGCCACGCTGACCTCACGGGGCATCATGAGGACACACCCGGTTCCTCTGTCGTCATGCACTGCCGAGTCCGGGCGTTCTGCTAGGAGGGTAAGGAAAAAGCCGGACCCCCTGTATACGACTCGGGGACACGGGGCATGAGAAAGCGGATGAAGACATTGGTAGGTGACCCTGGTGAGGCCAAGGACTCCCAGTACCACAGGAGCTAGATGCAAACCCAGTGGCCATCGAACCTGGTGTGAGGCTATACTGCCGACGCACACCTCAGTCCATCGAGGAGACGGACGAAGACCCAAGCCAGCTAAGAAAATAATGCGGCAGGGTTTGCCGAGCATGCGTGTTAGAATCAGGGTGAGATACACAAGGCACAAACCCAGGTGACTCATGGAGGGCAGGGTTGTGTGAGCGCGAGCCTGTGCTGCTAGCTGCCACCTCAGTCTGGGCTGTGTCACTACACTGCGCATTTCGTGTCTGCTGGATGAACTAAAGACAGACCAGCAAAGGCAGCCATGGGGGGAGGAGTGGGGAGAGCACACTGCATGTTGTAAAGTATTTGCCAGTCAATGGAAACCAGTGCATATGGCCTGTAGCTGCTGCCAACAGGAGGTCTACCAGATGGATGAGGACCTGGAGGCAATCAATTCCTCCTTCAGCTGCTGAGTCACAACCAAACCCACAGTGGACGTGACTGTTTTGCCCTGGTTCCGCCAGTTAACACAGTACTTGGGCAGATGGAAGGAACTGCGCCCGAGAGACCAAGTACCTACACAGTTTTCTTTGGAAATCCCAGGGGTGTCATAAAACCAGTGGGCGTCTTTCACATCCTGTGGCGTCAGCTCGACTCGCTCGGCGGGTTTCTTTGGAACCCTAACAGGTTCATTTCCCATGTCGAAGGCAAGTGAATCCGCATCGAACTCAAAAGCTGCTTCACCCTTCCGGTCTTTGGAATACAAGAATGTTCTTCCAACTCTGCCTAGAACAGATCACACTAGGGTCATCACTAAGTCACGAGTCACTAACTAGTGCGTCCAGGAGGGGTGGCGACAGTATCCTTGCTTTGCTGGGAATCAATCTGCAGTAACGCAGGGATGAAAAAAGATACCAGGCCTGGCCCAATAGCCTAGAGGCTAAAGTCCTTGCCTTGAACATGCTGGGATCCCTTATGGGTGCTGGTTTCAATCCCAGCAGCCCCGTTTCCCATCCAGCTCCCTGCTTGCGGCCTGGGAAAGCAGTCGAGGACAGCCCAAAGCTTTGGGATCCTGCACCTGTGTGGGAGACCTGGAAGAGGCTCCTGGCTCCTAGCTCTGGACTGGCTCGGCTCCAGATGCTGTGGCTGCTTGGGGAGTGAACCACTGGATGGATGCTCCTTCTCTCTGTCTCTTCTCTGAAAATCTGCCTTTCCAAATAAAAATAAACAAACCTTAAAATAAAGAGAGAGAGATACCAAGGGAGAGAGGACTCTAATTTATCTTTTTAAAGTACTTATTTATTTTATTTGTTTGTTTTTAAAGATTTATTTATTTTTATTACAAAGTCAGAGATACAGAGAGGAGAGATAGAGAGAAATATCTTCCTTGTGCGATGATTCACTCCCCAAGTGAGCCCAATGACTGATGCTCCACTGATCCAGAGCTAGGAGCCAGGAACCTCCTCCAGGTCTCCCACACAGGTGCAGGATTCCAAGGCTTTGGGCCGTCCTCGACTGCTTTCCCAGGCCACAAGCAGGGAGCTGGATGGGAAGAGGAGCTGCTGGGATTAGAACCGGCGGCCATATTGGATCCTGGCGAGTTCAAGGTGAGGACTTTAGCTGCTAGGCCACGCCGCCGGGCCCAAATTACTTATTTATTTTATTTGAAAAGTAGAGAAATCTAGCCAATGGTTTGCTTCCTAAATGACCACAAGAGCCAAGGCTGGGCCAGGCCGAAGCCAGGAACTTGATCTGGGTCTTCCTTCCATGAGGCAAGAACACAAACCTGCCAAGGCATCAGCGGCCACTCCCGGGCTGAGTGTCTGTTGGAAACTAGAATGGCGTACAGCGGGGACTCGCACACAGGCATGCTGGCACGGGCCGCATCTGCCTGTCCTCAGGTCAGCCTACTCTGAAGTTGCTGGATGGAGGGTCAGTCTGGTACAAGTCTTGCCTTGGCAGGCCCCTACACCAGAGCCGCTGGCCCGAGATGGTGGGTGCTCAGGTCACTTAGCCGAGCCGATGGGGGCATCCCGCAGGTCACTTACCCACTACGTAACCGTGCTTCTTCAGCAGCCGCAGCTGACTCTGCTCCTGCTGGCTGAGGTCCTCCTCCGCCGCGGCCGCGTCTTGCTGAAGCCGTTTTTGTCTCTGAAACATTCTGTAAGGAGTCGGGTTGCAAATAGGGAACTTGAGAAGGTTCAGCGTAGTACCTGAAGCACCAGACATGTGCATTTTTAGAAAAAGGAATATGGAGAAGGAAATACACATTTTTTCCAAAGATTTACTTATTTTATTGGAAAGGCAGATTTACAGAAGAGAGACAGAGAAAGATCTTCAATCTGTTGGTGCATTCCCCAAATGGCTGCAACAGCTGAAGCTAAGCCAATCTGAAGCCAGGAGCCTCTTCTGGGTCTCCCACACGGGTGCAGGGTCAAGACTTTGGGCTGTTCTCAACTGCTTTCCCAGGCCACAAGCAGGGAGCTGGATGGGAAGTGGGGCAGCTGGGACAGGAACCACTGCCCCTATGGGATCCTGGCACTTGCAAGGGCAGGATTAGCCAATTTTTGAGGGTACACTTTTGGGCCCAGGGCTTTGTTCCACTTAACCTTTGTGACAGCCGTCTACAAAACTATAGCCGCTTTAGGAAGGCGTGGCTTAAGCTCAGAACTGGAGTCACAAGCTCAACAAGGATTTTGATCCCCAATCTGATTTCTACCTTCCCCACAACACCGTTCGGGCAAAGACACTTGTGCAGAATCCAGCTGAAGGCCATGGCAGACTAGCTCACTAGATGGAGTTCAAGTCTAGTTTTGTGGCAACAAATGGGGTATGTACAGCTAACATTATCACACTCAACAGAGTCACACGCACAAGGGCCCATTTTCTAATTACCATAGCAAAGCAATGGTACCAGCATCCCAGAGGGGCGCCAGTGCAAGTTCTGGCGGCTCCATCATCATCCGATCCAGCTCCTAGCTAACGTGCTTGGGAAAGCAGTGGAGAGGACCCAAGTCTTTGGCGCCTGCATCCATTTGGGAGACGGGGAAGAAGCCCCTAGCTTGGCACTGGCCCGGCTGCAGCCGTAGTAGCCATTTGGGGCATGAAACAGCGGGGGGGGGGGGGGGGAAGATCTCTCTCTGTGCCTTTCAAATAAACAAAAAGAAATAATAAGTCTTGAAACCAGAGGCTCAGTAAGGGCTGTCAGGGAAAGGGGCTCCGAGTGCCCACAATGCCTGCTACTCACCTGGCCAGGATGAGATGGTGGCCTTGTCGATGGCCTCGGCACCCTTGGCGGTGCAGTAGTCAGACTCGATAAGTGTGTTAAAGAGTGTGGACTTGCCGGCGTTGGTGGCGCCCACCAGGTAGACATCGCCGCGGTAGCGCCAGGAGCGCTGGAGCGCCGAGATGAGCTCTTCCACCCCATAGCCCGTCTTTGCGCTGATGAGCCGCACGTCCCGGACCATCGTGCAGGCGCCGCGCCCCGGGCCCGTGCTCTGCTCTCCGTCCTCGCTGGGTCCCTGAGGCCCTTGGTGGCCAGGGGCCGGGAGGAGTCCAGCGCGCACGCAGTCATCCCACAGCCGTTCGCGCAGCCGCCGCCGGTAGTCGGGCGCGTCCTGGGGCAGCAGGTCCACCTTGTTGCCCAGCACGATCAGCTGCTTGGGGCCCAGCAGCGCGGGCAGGCGGGGCAGCAGTGGGTCGGGCAGGTCCAGAAGGTCCAGCAGGTAGAGCACGAGTGCGGGCCCGGGCCGGCGCAGCGCGCTGCTCACCAGCTCCAGGTAGCGCTTGGGGCTCAGGTGCAGGCGCAGGGCGCGCCGGTGGTGCACCAGCAGCCAGCAGCGCTGGCATACGGTGCGCGCCAGCCCGCCGTCCCGCGCCGCGCCCAGGAACTTGTCGCTGGGCAGGTAGCCGGGGAGGCCAGGGTCCTGGCAGTGCAGCTCGGCCCCGCAGCCCGAGCAGTGGAGGCCGCTGGGCGGCACGGTCGGGTCGGGGTTCCCCCGCAGCTTGAGCTGCAGCCGTTCCTCTTGCCGCTGCAGCCGCCGCCGCTCCTTCTCCTGCTCCTGCCGCTGCAATTCCAGCAGCAGCTCCGCGGGGCTGGGTGCGGGCTCCGGCTCCGGCGTGTACTCTGGAAACAGGAATTGCTCCTCCTGCTCAGCCGGGTCAGCGCTGTCCCCGGGGTGCCCGGGGGCGGCGGGGCCCTCTCGGAGCCCCTGTTCCACGAAGCAGGCGGCTGCAGCCTCCCGGCCCGGGAGCGGCCTCCGGGGGCCATGGCGCACCGCGGCCGGCCCCCACGGCAGCAGCAAGGGCCGCAGCAGCCTAGCGGCCAGGCGTGCGGGAAGCATGGGCCCGACTCACGGGCGCGCATGCGCACTGCGGCCGCTGAGCCCGCAGCGCCGAATGCGGGCGGGGCCCCCGAGCGCGCAGGCGCCCTGCTGCCGCCCCACCCACCTCGTCCACCCCGCCTGCAAGCCTGGGAGTTATCGCGAGGATAACGCTCACTTCCCGAGAATCTCAAGAGCCGTGGCGCAGGAGCCTCCGAACTGCGCAAGTGTAGATAAGACGTGGCCGCCTTCGAGCCGGGCCTTGGCGCCCGTCGCGGAGGATTGTACGAACACCGGCGACGGAAGTCGCTTTGCCCCGGACTTGGCGGCTTCCGGCTGCTGCTGCGTGCATTCGTGCTTCTGTGAGTTTCTGAGTGTGGTGTACCCGAGCCGTTCGCCAACATGTACGACGCGGACGAGGGTAGGTGACCCCTCCGGATACAGTCCAGGGCGCGCCCCGCCGTGAGCTGGGGGTCGGGGAGGGATGTGCAGCCTTCTTCATCCTCCGTGGCGGACGGAAAGGAGCGCTCCTGCTTCCCTGCGTTTTCGTTTTGCGCGTAGCGTATCTAGCAGCTTTTCCTGTCGCTGTGTAGGGAGCATTTCCCCCGAACCCTCCATCTCCAGAGCCGAGTCCCCGAGGGCGAGCGAGGGTTAGTTAAGGCGTCGTTCTGGACGCTGCCTGGCTGTGTCGGCGGCCAGTCACACAGGACCCCGGGTGCGCCCAAGGGACGAAGGCAGAGGAGGGGACTCCGTCCCAGCAGGCATCCCCAGGGCAGAAAGGACACGCAGTGGGCAACGATGTCGACCCGCCCGTCCAGAGCTGAAGCCCATGCCCAGTGTGGCACTGGCTTGAGGATAGGCCCATTCTGTCCCCTTGCTCTCCCGCCCCAGGAGGGGAAGGGGAGGAATGAGAAGCGTTATTGTGCATGTTAGAAGGTAACTAGCAGGGACCAGAGAGCCTGGCTGCCCATCCAGTCTGAATGCTCACAGCTCCTCCCGGTGAGCGCCTCTGTGCAGATCGCATACACGGTGTACACACACACCCTTCCAGGTCAGGTGCCCAGCACGTGCAGCTGCTCCTGGACCGCTCAGGGATGTGAGCACTGCGCCGTGAGCGCACTACGGTGTCTGTTTTAGGGCAAGGTAATGTTTGTACATATTCTGTGGTGCTATGCAGTGTTTCAGTAAGTGTGAACTGATAAAATAGTTTAAAAGAATGAGTAGTTTCTTATGTTTAGAACATGTCAGCTCCTGTCTATGAGATTTTTCTTTTAAAAGAGAATTATTTTATTTGCATTTAGAGATGGGGAGAGAAGGAAGGAGAGGGAAGGAGACAGGCGCAGGGTTTTCCTGAAGGCAGTTACGTGAGCCGTCACTGCCGCCTTAGGAGGAAGCTGGGTTAGGAGCCAGGTCCCTGGCTTGAGCCCAGGGCTTGGGGTGCTAGCAACCTAACCAGCATCTTAGCCCGAGGTGTGCTCCCTCACACACCTGCTTCCGCTTGTCCCAGTGCTGGCCTGTGCGACTGCCTGGGGGCGTGAACCAGCAGGTAGATTTCCTCTCTTTCTGGAACTCTGATTTTCAAATAAGTCTGTCTTTGAAAGAAGTTATTTGTGGATCATGGATTTGGACAGGGATTGTTAAGTGTGATGTGTTTTCTCAGTGTCTGGTTGGGGACACATGAAGGCTGAGTGCTGAGTTAGAGCTGGGGTCTGGAGGGCCTGTGTGCTGCCCGTGTGCTGGACACGCAGCCTGGGAGGACTCAAAGGCCAGGGTGGCTGGCTGGGGCATCTGTGAGTGGCCACTCATGGTGTTCAGCCCATTTTGGGGAACTTGCATTGCTTTTCTGATCTGCCTGCTGAAATCATGCTGCATAGCTTCTGTTTGTCCCAAGAAAATCAGAAGTCCACCTAACACTGGGGTGGGGGGTGCACAGACCCTTGTGTCATGACAATGGGGTGCCAGGATCGCGACATGGACAACCCTGTAGGAGGG
The DNA here is from genome assembly GCF_017591425.1 of Ochotona curzoniae. Taxonomy (NCBI): domain Eukaryota; kingdom Metazoa; phylum Chordata; class Mammalia; order Lagomorpha; family Ochotonidae; genus Ochotona; species Ochotona curzoniae. The sequence continues at coordinate 7,364,572 of NW_024467119.1, forward strand.
CAGCCATGAGTGTGCCATGGGTCATGTCTGTCCGTCTGTGAAAGGCTGCTGGGTGGGAGTGGTGACTGTTCTTGGGCCCCTTCCGGTTCTGCCCCTTCCCGACTCTGACTCCAGTTTCCAGGGAGCTGGCTGATCAGGCTGCCAGCTTGCTGCCTTACCTTCTGGGAAAGTTGCAAGTGAGAGCTACGTGGACTTTGAGTCACACAGTATACACTAAACCATTGTGGTAAAGCCTGTGTGATGTAGTTGTATTAACTGACTGGACTTTTAGAAAAGTAGGGTCGGAGAGGTGCTTTGTATTTATTGGGGGTGAACTGTGTGTGCTGCTTTCAGTCACGGTAGCTGACTGTGAAGACTGGCATCTATAGATGAGGTGAATGCTTTTGATTTTGCAGATATGCAATATGATGAGGATGATGACGAAATCACTCCGGATTTGTGGCAGGAAGCATGCTGGATTGTCATCAGGTAACTTCAGACCGAAGGCACTGCGCATGGAACGGAGTTGCTTGCTTTCTCCGGTCTTGACAGCTGGACCTTTTATGGGAGTATGCTGCTGAGTGGCTTAGTTTTTCATTGAAAGGCAGTGCTGGGGTTGGGGGGCAGGTAGAGATCTTTCATCTGCTGGCGTGCTCCTCCAGTCAGGCAGTCTGCTAAGGGCTGTGGGTGTTGAGCAGCAGCCTAATGTCCTGGGCCACAACGCTACTCCAAGAGTCTTGTTTTTTTTTTTTTTTTGTATTTTTTTTTAAAGATTTATTTATTTATTTATTTATTTATTTATTTATTATTATTTTTTTATTGGAAAAGCGGATATACAGAGAGGAGAGACAGAGAGGAAGATCTTCCATCCGATGATTCACTCCCCAAGTGAGCGCAACGGCCGATGCTATGCCAATCCAAAGCCAGGAGCCTCTTCCGGGTCTCCCACGCGGGTGCAGGGTCCCAAAGCTTTGGGCCGTCTTCAACTGCTTTCCTGGGCCACAGGCAGGGAGCTGGAAGGGAAGCAGGGCTGCCGGGATAGAACCGGCGCCCATATGGGATCCCGGGCGTGCAAGGTGAGGACCTTAACCACTTGCGCCACCGTGCCGGGCCCTTTTGTATTATTTTTTAAAAAATATTTTGTACTCATGGAAAAGTTATGTCGGCTGTTCATTTGTATACCTGGTGTCCTAAATGTTGATTTCATACCCTGCATTTAAAATTTCATTTCTGTGCTAAGTAACTAGTTACTTTGTCTGGTTCTGTATTACATATAAAATTGAGATGTGGTGTCAATTCTGGAACTGACAGTATGAGATCAGAGAGCCCTATGTGAAACCAAGAACATTTGAATACTAGAATTGAACACTAAAATGCATTCCTGGGGCCCAGCGTGATGGCTCAATGGCAAAATTCTCACCTTGTAAGTGCTGGGATCCCAAACGGGCACCGCTTCGTGTCTCAGATGCTCCACTTCTCATCCAGCTCCCTGCTTGTGGCCTGGGAAAGTAGTGGAAGATGACACAAAGCATTGGAACTCTGCCACCTGCGTGGGAGGCCTGGAAGAAGCTCCTGGCTCCTGGCTGCATATCAGCTCAGCTATAACCACTTAGGGTGCAAACCAGTGGATGAAAGATCTTTTTGTCTCTTTTTCTCTGTAAAGCTGATCTGCTTTTCCAATGAAAATAGATCTTTAAAAAGAATTATTTTTATGTATTTGAAAGGTAGAGAGAGTGTCAGATATAGAGAAATCTTCCATCTACTGGTTCACTCAGCAGAAATCCCCAGCAGTCAGGGTTTGGTGAAGCCAAAGCCAAGAGCTGGCCATCCCTCTCCTCAGTGCCAGGGACCCAGGGACCCAGGGACCTGTTGTTTCCTGACTGCCGGAGTGTGTGTTAACAAGCAGCCACAATTGGATGTGAAGCAAAAATGGAACACCAGGTCACTTGGTATGAAATGTGCGTATTCCACATACTGTCTAACTGCAACTCTGAGAACTCGGCCCTGCTCGTTTACATGCCCGCTGGCTGGATTTATGTGATGTTGGAGTGCTTCAGGGTTGACTGAAAATGTGCATGGATTTCCCCGTCCTTTAATTCTCCTTCTCCATGGCTTTTTGAAGGTTTTCTTCTCTTAGTTAAACTCGGATGACTCCTATTGAAAGCAGTGGCATTCTCTTTTCAGTGCTGTGCACCACGAGGCACTTGTATTCTACCACTGGTGCTGCCAGTTAGCTTTCTTCAATGTATCTTTCTTTTTTTTTTTTTCCCTTTCCTCTTATTTGAAAGCAGACCACGCACACACCTTTTTTTTTTTCCTTTATTTTTGACAGTCTTTATATAGTTAATCAGGGCACAAAGGTTCAAGGGCTACAGGAAAGTGGGTGAGACTATTATTTCCACATTTTTTTCCCTGTATCTGAGACAAAGGGGGAGATAAAGGGAGAAACCCCACCCAGTCTCCCACCCATCCCAGGTCCCTGATGTAGGGCATGCTCCAAGGGTCTTGCTCAAGTGGTTTTGAGAGTTCGACAGTTCTCAATTGCTGCCAGTCTCACCATTCCAAGCATGATGAAATCTGTTCAGAATCTACTGATTGACATAGTCCACTTTAGAGTCTCTATTTGCCCAGTTTTTCACTGCCAACATATGACTGAGGTAGTTGATTGATTTGTTCTGTTGTCTGTTGTGGTGACAGGTATCCTCTGCAGGTTCCGATTGACTGCCCTGTCCTCCATGTGCACCTGGTTATGCTCTCAGCTGCTCCATCTGAGCCTCTTAGGAGGCTTGGCTCTGGCACTTGCACTCCATGGCAGACCATGGAACCTGCACTTCTCTTCATGGTTAGGGTTCTGAGTCTGGCAGTTTGATTGAGGAGATTCCAAGAGAAACTTTGTCTGAGGTGATCCCAGACCAGGTTCTTGTATGAACTTGCAAGTACAGTACCTGGCACAGTCCATCACCACAATTAGCTGGTGGTTGCAATTGCTGGTTCGGTTCTGTTTCCAGTGCTGTCTTCCACTGGAACCAATGGGTGTTGCAGTCCAGCCTGATTCTGCCCAGCACATACTTGGCCCTCACATAAACCAGTGGGAGCTGCAGCCTAGTCGGAGTGACCCACAATAACCCCCACCAGACCTGCCCCCTGTCCTGGTTCCCGTGCTTGCCATTATGTGCAGTAGACTAGTCCAGTCTTTCCCACATGCTGATTCACTTCTGTGATGGCCACAACAGCTGGGGGCTGGGCTGCAGCCAGGAGCCAGCAACTCCTTTAAGGTCCCTGACAGGATCGATATGGAGGGGTGTGAGCAAATGGGCCATCCTCTGTTGTCTTTCCAGGCCTATTAACAAGAGGGTGGATCAGAAGTGGAGCAGCTGGAGACAGGCTGGCTCCAGATGGGATGCTGGTGTTGCAAAGTGTGGTTTGGTCTACTCTGTCCCAAGCTTGAGCCCCAGCATTGTCTCACATTTTTTTAATTAGTAATTGGTATTACCAGCTTCCTCAAATTAGAATTCTTGTTGTATTTGGCTCTCATGCTTTATTTTTAAAAAATGTCTCAAAGACGTTGAATGAAATTGTCCATAAAGGATGCCTGCAAATCAGGGCTTCTTCTAGTTTTTATTCCCCTGTCTGTTTTTTAAACAATGAAGTCTGTAAAGGAACTGTGTTCCTGGCATTGGTCTGGTTGAAGATATCTCATGGCTTTTTGTGCGGTGAGTGGCATGTAGTGGTTGTTTAATGGGTATCTGTTGTGTTGTAATACAATCAAAGAAGTGGGCCAGGAAGGTGTGGCAACTGATCATAAACTCTTGTTTTCCTAGTTCCTACTTTGATGAGAAAGGTCTGGTCAGACAACAGCTGGATTCTTTTGACGAGTTTATTCAGATGTCTGTTCAGAGAATCGTGGAAGACGCTCCTCCCATAGATCTCCAAGCAGAAGCTCAGCACGCCAGCGGGGAGGTGGAAGAGCCGGTGAGATGGGGGCTGGGGGTGTTGCACCAGGAAAAGAAGGAAGGTTGCACATTTCAGTTTTCTTCCTTTGTCGCAAGGTTAACAAGCAAGTTAGCTTCTGATTTACTCTCACTAGTGCAGAGATGGGTGCATTTTTTGCAAGTACGCCAAAACTGAAATGCGTGCTCAGATAGTAGGTGTTTAATAGTTGGGAGGAGTGGAGTCAAGAAATATGAACAAGAACATCCTAACCTTCATGGTAGAGAAATCCTGAAGGAAACATTTATTTTTTTTTTAAAGATTTATTTTTTTATTGGAAAGTAGATATACAGAGAGGAGGAGAGACAGAGAGGAAGATATTCCGTCTGGTGATTCACTCCCCAAGTGAACACAATGGCCGATGCTATGCCGATCCAAAGCCAGGAGCCTCTTCCGGGTCTCCCACATGGGTGCAGGGTCCCAAAGCTTTGGGCCGTCCTCGACTGCTTTCCCAGGCCACAAGCAGGGAGCTGGATGGGAAGCAGGGCTGCCAGGATTAGAACCGGCGCCCATATGGGATTCTGGCGCATTTAAGGCGAGGACTTTAACCACTAGGCCATGCCGCTGGGCCTGAAACATTTAATTTAAAAAAAATTATTTATTGCATTAAATACAATGTGGACTTATCTCAAAATTAAATCTTAGGAGACCCAATCATATCACCTGTTTAATTTTTTTCAGTTTCGTATAGTTTTTGTTTGCATGCTTGCATATTTGTAGCATTGATAAAATCGTAGTAGAGGTATCTTTTCGTAATACCGTGGTTGTAAAGAAATCGGTGCTCAGGAATAGTGACCCTTCCATTTTAGAGCCGCTGTGAGAGAGTGCTGGGCTCTGAGAAGGTGGGAAAGTGAAGGGCGGTGTGAGGCGGGGACACCCTGAGCTGGCTCCGGGGAGGAGAGGTCCTTGTCGCTGGCCGGTCAGTGCTCCCCTGCCCCCAGCTCCTCAGGCTGGGCCCTTACTCTGTTTTACATGGAGGAGCTGTTCAGACATTTTGCTGCTAAGTACAGAGTGATAGGTTCTTCTGATACAGTGCTGGAAAAAGGGACGTAAAGTACCTTTTTGTTTTTAACATTTGACTTGTTTTCTTGGTTTTTGGTAAAATAAAAGCACTAATTCTCTAACATGGGCAATTCCAAGTGACAGTAAATTCTGTTCCTTTTTCTAAAAAAATTTATTTCTCATGTTGTGTATATGATTGACAAGAACACAAGCCCGTGAGGACCACCAAATAGGGTTGGGGAGAGTCAAGGTATGGGGGGAAGGTGGGTGGGACAGATGCTCCCAGTTTTCCTGTTCTTACCTTTTCTCCTGTACTGGGCAGAGGGTGGGGGCCGCTGGGAGTGGGAGGGAGCTGCTTCCAGTTGCCAGACTACATCAGTGTCCGGGGTGGCGATGTCCATTTGATGTCATTTTGGAAACCCCAAGGTGAAGAAGAGTATTCGCAGGTATTGCTTGGTTGGTTTTGATGGTTCTGAGATGCTGTTGTTCTGCTGCTCCAAGGTTGAGAAAATCCTTCCAAGATCCATTGGCTGACAGAGTCTACGCTAGTACAACCACTCACCTAGGCGAGAGTTGTTCTAACCTCTTCTGCTCTCCATCTTCTTATGTGGCATTTGACATCTTCTGCAGGCTCAAATGAGCTAGCTGTCATGTGTCCCTTTTGTAGCTGTGCATGCTATCCACTGCACAGGCATCAGCAATTGAGGAGGCATAGTCCCAACACATGCATTCCAAGGTTAGACTACAAATTCTCTGAATCTCCCTGTGGCCAGAGTTTTGAGTCTGAGATGACCCAGACTTAATTTGCATGTACCTGCCAGTGTGGTCCATCACCTGTATCAGGCCACATACAAATTGGTGATTGTAATTGTATTGGTGATTGTAGTTGGGTCAGTTCTGTTCCCAGCCCCATGTCCCATGCTGAATAATGGGTGTTGTGGCCTGGCCCAGGCCAGCATGCCACAGATCTGGCCCTTGCACAAACCAGCAGGAATTGCAGCCTGGTTGGAGAAACCTCCGATTATCCCCACCATATCAACCCCCAGACCCAGTTCTTGCGTGTGTGAGTATGTGCAGCAGATTAATGCAGTCTGTGTCACATCTCAGTTGGGCTCTGGTATGCACCTATGGAAGTTGCAGCTTAACTCGGCCCACCCACCCCCCAACCCAGGCTACATGTATGCTTACAGGCGCTGCCACTGTGTCCAGCCTGACCTGCTCCCAGCCCTGGTTCTCATGCACACCAGCAGGAGTTGCAGCCCAGCAGAGGAGTGCCCACAGTTTCGCTACTAGACCCAGACCCCATCCCAGGTCTTGCGCTTTGCAGAGAGTACGGTGGTCCAGTCTGAAGCTACTTGCACCCTCTTGGCACTTGCTAGTGAATGCTGTGGCAGAGCCCAGCCAGTCGATGCTTGTGTTGGCCCTGGCACGTGCCAGCAGATGCAGTAGCCAGACAGCCCAGCCTTACCCCAAACCCAGCTCACATGTAGGCTGACGGTTGTTGCAGCTTGCTTAGGCTGATCTCTCCAGCTTCACATTAGCAGCGGGGGCAGTGGACCAGCAGGCGAGCCCCCACAATTTCCTGCCTCCCCCAAGCTCACTTCTGGCCCAGAGTCTTGTGTGTGCTGGTGCGTGCTGTGGCCCAGTCTGGCATGGCCTGTCTTGCCTCAGCAGTGACAGTAAATTCTGTTGAAAGAGGAAAAGCGCTCTCAGTTGGGAAGATAGACAGGACATTAGCACAGGTGAAAAGATGCTCTTAGAAAAGCTGCTGAGGTGTTTTAGCTAGAAAGTACTTGGTTATTAGCTTACTGATGATGGGATGGGGACCAGCTTGCGTGGTCTGTGAGTTCTTGCAGTCTGTGTTTGTAGGTGTTACTGGGAGATTAGGAGGGGTCAGGCCTTTGAGAAGCATTGGATGTCTTGAGGAATTGTTGAAAGGTGTCAGCGAACATGAGAAGCGTTGTTTTAGGAAGCGTATTCTGGAAGGGGGTTTACGTGGAGTGGAAAGTGGCAGGAGGCGAATCAAACCTTAGGTAAGTGGAAGCTTCAGAGAATGTCTGAGAGCGGTCGAGGGTAGAAGGGAGCGGAGTGCTGCTTCTCCTTTGGGTCATTATAATCCTAATGTTATCTTCCCTTTGGTCTCTCCAGGTTGTGAGGCTTGCCCTGCTTGGTTCCCAGGTCTCCTTCCCGGAGCTTTGAGTTAGAGATGAACCAGTGTCCAGTGAGAAGCTGTTCTCCTGGATCTTGTTTCATTGGGCAGTAGGTAGATATGTAGTTGAAACTCTGTTTTTGCGTGGCCTGAACTATGGTTTATTAGGTAAGGGCGCAGTTCTAATTGTTTTTTTTTTTTTTAATCTTTTTTTGTTCTCTGGTCACTTTGCATTTTTAGAAATTTATTTTTTTGAAAGGCAAAGAGATCCAGAGTCAGAAATTCCCCATCTGGTTCAGTCCCAACTTCCTACAGCAGCTGGGGCTGGCCCAGAAGCCAGGAGCCTAGAATTTACTCCAAGTACCTGAGCCTCCACCTGCTGCCTCCCAGGGCATATGCTGACAGGAAGCTGGGATCAGGGCGGAAGAGGAACTTAAGCCTAAACGCTTAGCGGTAGGATGCAGGCTTCTCAGGTGTCTTCTGTAGGGGCTGAGCCAAACTCCCACCTCGACTTTGTCCTTCTGACCCTAAACCAGGAGAGGGCCGTGAGACTATGTAGATCATTAATACACTTCCATTTTAACGGATACAAACTCAAAATAGGATGCAGGCAGGCTGTACTTCCTTGGTGTCTTCTGGCTGAAGAGATCTTACGGACCTTGTCCACTCTGCGGTGTGCATGTTGACTTTGGATAGTCTCCACATCATTAAAATGGGTTGGTTTGCCCAGGTGAGTTGTTTTGATTTGGAATGTTGACGCCAGCCTTTTGTTTTTGTTGTAATTTCAGCCGAGGTATTTGCTGAAGTTTGAGCAGATTTACCTCTCCAAGCCTACCCATTGGGAAAGAGACGGTGCTCCCTCGCCCATGATGCCAAACGAAGCGAGGTTAAGAAACCTCACGTAAGAAGGGGTTCCTGTGTGTCGGCAGCGGCGGCTGAGTTAGAATGCAGGAGATGCGATTTTAGTCAGCGGGGCATTGAGGTGCCAGCAGATGCTGACTGTGATCTCCTTTACTTCCCGAAGGTACTCTGCACCGCTGTATGTCGACATAACCAAGACAGTCATCAAAGAAGGCGAGGAGCAACTTCAGACTCAGCACCAGAAAACCTTCATCGGAAAGATTCCCATCATGCTGCGGTCAACGTACTGCCTGCTGAACGGCCTGACGGATCGTGATCTTTGTGAGCTCAACGAATGCCCCTTGGACCCTGGCGGCTATTTCATTATTAATGGATCAGAAAAGGTAGAATAATATTGTTTTACAAGATTATGAAATGATAGAGAAATTCAGCATACTACAGTTGATATTAAAAAGCAAACTTCAATGCAAGATCATCTGGAAATAGCAGCTGCATCATGTAGAGTAGCATAAGCTTGTGTTAACCAGAGCTTGATTGGGTGGCGTGTATAATGTGCACCTGCCGTTTGTTCCGTCTGGAGCGTATGTGTGTCTCTGAAGCCCTTGGGCAGCATAGGCTTCCTGGTGCTCAGGAGTGCATGTTATGGTGAGCCTGTATGATGGAACCACAGGAAAATGCTGATTTCCACTTGCTTATCATCTGTCTAGGTTTTGATTGCTCAAGAAAAAATGGCAACAAACACAGTGTATGTATTTGCCAAAAAAGATTCTAAGTACGCCTACACAGGGGAGTGTCGGTCGTGTCTGGAGAATTCTTCCAGACCTACAAGCACCATCTGGGTGAGCATGCTGGCCAGAGGAGGACAGGTAAGGCGTGGTAGTGACATTGTTTGTCCTTATTCCTTTGTGCTTTGTTTTCTAAGTTACGAAACGGCGTTCTTGGTTCAGTAGCTGCTCTGGAGCATCCTGTGTGTATGGGATGTCGGTGTGGTGTTCCCACGTGCTGCCGTGAGATGGTTACTCCAGTAGCAGCTGTGATCACCCCAGCTGCTGGGTGCCATGTGGTCGGGCCCTCTGCCTGACTGTGTCTCTTGAGGTGTTAGCACCTCAAGGCTCAATGGCGGCTGGTAGGAATCAGTCCCCGCTGGCTGTTGCCTGTTGGCTGGATAGCCACATGAGCCTCTCTATTTAGCAGCTGACATGGCAGCCAGCTTCAGAGAGAACCACCGTGGAACAAGCCCTAGAGCAAGAGTGTGGAAGGTAGAAGTCAGTCTGTTTGTAATTCCTTATGCGGAAGGAGCATTTGCTGTATTTGCCATATTTTTATCAAGGGCAAAGCAGCCCAGCCCACACTCGTGGGGGGTTACCTGAGGGCAGTGGCGGTGAGAGGCAGAGGTCATTGGGTACCCATCATAGGCAGGTTGCTTATGGTGAAGCAATCCAGTAACAGCTGGGATTTCTTGAAAATGTGCTACGTGCCAACAACGCTACTCAAATTAATTGATTTAATCTTTTTAGCTGTCTTGGAAAATAGTTTCAATTATCTTTAATTTCATATGTAAAAATAGACAAGAAAATTAATATGTAACTGTTTGAATTTTAATTTTTTAAAAAAGATATATTTGAAGAAGTGACACCCATACATAAATTCAGAGAGGGAGAGACATTTCATCCACTGTTGATTCTGTAATTGATCACACAATAGCCAGTCTGGGCCAGGCTGAAGCCATAAGCAGGAGCTCCCGCTGGGACCCAAGTCCTTGGCTGTCTTCTGCTGGTTTTCCAGGCATGTGAGCAGGAAGCCAGACTGAAAATGTGATGGTGAGGCTTCCACCTGCGCTCTGCTGACGTCACCTGCAGTCACACAATATTGGCCCCTAGTTTCATGTCTATTTTTGATCTTTGTTTTGGGTGGACGCTTAGCTTCCCAGCCCTGTGCTGTTGTGGAAGGGCTAACTAATCACTTGGAAGGTGATACCGTGAGAGGGTGAGCTGCAGCCCGATGTCGCACAGGAATTTGACATGTTTCTTTATTTATAAACGGGACTGAATTTTCCTTGGCAACTGATGTTTCTATTTGTTTTTCATGACCTTTAATTTTGTAAGATGAACTTTAAATTCCTTCTGCATGTACAGTATTGCTGGGTAGTGTAGGAGATATCAACTCAGAATCATGAAGAAGATAATGGTTTTATTAGGAGTACAGATTTCAGACATTAATAGTGCAGAGGTCAAGAGGCAGTATTTGTAATAGTTCTTTACAGATTTAGAGGAGAATGTGCTAGATTGGTGTGGCTCATACTTAGATGTGCTGTGTGAGTTTACATAAGCAGAGAAGTTGGACAGTCATTCTGGCCGAGGAGATTCCCCAGGAGCTAGTCTGAGTGGGTGGGTGTGACAGGAGGGGTCAGGGCGGCTCTCCTCTGAAGACTCACCTCTGACCATAAGACTGAAGGACGCAGTGAGCCTCCTCTTCCTCCTCTGCTGGCTAGGTGGTGGAGGCAAGGGGGCGGGGGAGGATCAGCGGGGAGGCGGCTGTGGGTGAGTACAGGAAATTGTGGTGTACACTGTGAGGAAGGCTGGCAGTTGTGGAGGGCAGAGGTGAGGACACACTGAGATAGCAAGTTTAATACTATTTTTTTTTTTAAGATTTATTTATTTATTTATTGGAAAGTCAGATATAGAGAGAGGAGGAGAGACAGAGAGGAAGATTTTCCGTCCGATGATTCACTCCCCAAGTGAGCGCAATGGCCGATGCTATGCCAATCCGAAGCCAGGAACCAGGAACTTCTTCCAGGTTTCTCATATGGGTGCAGGGTCCCAAAACTTTGTGCGGTCCTCGACTGCTTTCCCAGGCCACAAGCAGGGAGCCAGATGGGAAGTGGAGCTGTTGGGATTAGAATCGGCGCCCAGGTGGGATCCCGGTTGTTCAAGGCGAGGACTTTAGCTGCTAGGCCATGCCGCTGGAGCCGATTAATACTATTTTTAAAAGATTTTTGTTGTTGTTGGAAAGTCAGATTTACAGAGAGAAGGAGAGACAGAGAAAGATCTTCCATCCACTGGTTCACTCCCCAAATGGCCGCAACAGCTAGAGCTGTGCCAGTCTGAACTGGGTCTCCCACATGGGTGCAGGGTCCCAAGGCTTTGGGCCATCCTCAACTGCTTTTCCAGGCCACAGGCAGGGAGCTGGATGGGAAGCGGGGCTGCCAGGATATGGGATACCAATATGTGCAAGGCAGGGACTGTAACCTCTAGGCTACCATGCCGGGCCTAGCATCTAAATAGAAATAGCCAATGGCAGTTGGAGACTCGGAGAAGATGAAGATGGAGACCTGAGCAAGAAGTTACTACTGAGCAAACCTGTGGGATGAGATCAGTTGTCTAAGGAAGGAAGGTGGCGGAAGCAGTTATTCGGGGTTAGGATTACTTGAGGGCAGACAGAAGAGACTGGAAGTTCTCGCAGCTTGTCTGTAAAGTTAGTGCCCCTGGGAGCCTCATTAGAGCTGCTTTTGAAATGCATCCGGTGTGGGGAGAAAAATATACCCCGGGCAGAACACGGCACGGTGCTGGTGCTCCGTGTGGCCGCGGGCTCCTGGGTGCTCACGCTCTCGTAACACTTGGTTCCTCAGGGAGCGAAGAAGAGCGCGATCGGACAGCGCATTGTGGCGACGCTGCCGTACATCAAGCAGGAGGTCCCCATCATCATCGTCTTCCGAGCTCTGGGCTTCGTGTCGGACAGGGACATCCTAGAGCATATCATTTATGATTTTGAAGATCCAGAGATGATGGAAATGGTAAGATACAGAGTTTCTGACTGTTACTAACCTTGCCTGGCAGCTGCCACGAAGGAAAGATAGCTGCCCCCGGGTCATGGCGTTTGCAGTGGGGCTTGCCAGTGCTGTGTGGAATAGACCTGGAACATGGGGCAGCAGCATGAAGGGATGGTGGGAAGGAAGATCGTGGCGCACAGCAGGCTGCTGCCAGTTGGGCACAAGGGCAAAGGAGCAGCTTCAGACACAAAATGGCTTAAGACCAGGGAGAGAAGCCATGAGCTCCAGGCAGGTTCACAGTGGCGCTTTACTGCCTCTGCCCTCCCAGCCTGAATCTCTGCCTGCCTGTCACTGTTGCCTGGAACGCCCGAGTGAGTGGCAGCCGTCACAGCGGACTCCTGAGTTCTCCGTATGCGTCTCCTAGGATCCCGGCCACCCATTTTCATAGAAGGCATTTTGTTGTTGTTTTTGTGTTTTAGAACAAAAATGCCTGGAGCTGGCCAGGTTGAAGCTGAGAGCCAGGAGCTTCTTCTGGGTTTCGCATGTGGGGCAGGGGTCCAATGTCTCGGATCATCTGCTGCTTTCCCAGGGCATTAGAGGGAGCTAGATTGAAAATGGAGGAGCTGGGTCTTGAACTGGTGCTTATATGGGATACCAGCTTTGTAGGTAGAGGCTTGCTGTGCCATGGTACCAGCACTCCCCCAAAGTATTGTTCAATTCTGGAAATTTAACTGCAGTGTAATGCTGTTAATATATATCTTTACTTGGCTGTCAGCTGTCATAGCAGTATACTTAATCGTATTTATTTTTGTAGTCAGGATTGGAATTTGGGTGTTGATAGATCATTGTTAAAGTGACAGGGAGTCCCAGATGGGAAAGGCAGTTCGTATCTGTGACAAGATCAGAGGGACCTGGAGAGAGCAGGGTTGCCAGATGCACATTCCTCATGCTCGTTGTGTGCAGTGGGAAAGTTAGTGTGAAAGCGCTGGGAAGAATTAGCCATCACTCCATCCAACCCTTTGGTAAGTGAGGACCCTGGTTACATGGCTGCTTAGAGGCCATTGGGAGTGGCAAGTGAGGGCCACAGGTCTGTTAACAGTGGGCTTTTAAAATCTTAAGAAATAAAACGCCAGCACGGTGGTGTAGTAGGCTGATCCTCTGTCTGTGGTGCTGGCATCCTGTGGGGATACTGGTTTGAGTCCTGGCTATTCCACTTCTGATCGAGCTCCCTGCTCATGGCTTGGGGAAGCGGTGAAGGATGGATGGCCTTGAACCTTTTGGGGCCTTGCGCCCATGTGGAAGACCTGGTAGAAGCTCCTGGCTTGAGATAAGCCCAGCCCTGACTGTTGAGACCATGTGGGGAGAGAGCCAGCAGATGGAATACCTTTTTGTCTTTCCTTCTCTTTCTGTAATTCTGACTTTCAAGCAAAATGAGTAGATCTTTAAAACAAAACAGAAAGCAGTGAGCTTTTGAGTAGTGTTCTTTAAAAAAATAATTGAATGGTTTTATTGTCAGAAATTTAAGATTTATTTTATTTATTTGAAAGACAGATATCTTCCTGTCTACTGATTGACTCCCCAAATACCCGGGACTGGCCAGGCTGGAGCCAGGAGCTTCATCCGGGTCTCCCGTTTGGGTGCAGGTGCCCATGGCGTTGGGCCGGCCTCTGCTGCTTTCCCCGGTGCATCAGCAGGGAGCTGGGTAGGCAGGAATCGGGACACAAACCATAGCCCAGATGGGATGCTGCCGTGGCAGGCTGTGGCTTGATCCATCATGCCACAACACCAGCCCCCAAATTTGTTAATAACGATACTGAAAGTGATTTGACACACTTATTCATAATTCAGTACATTTTGATGTACTGAAATTGATTAGAATGTAGAAAAGATAATGAAACATGTACTGATGTTTCAAAATGCAGTTGTTCAGGTTTTTCTGAGAGTATTGCTGTCGTACTAAGGAGCAGATTTTGTAAGAGGTCTTGCGGCCTGTAAGGTCTGTTCAGGCTTGTAAGATTTTGTGACTTGATTTGAGAAGGTTCATTGGGAATATGGCGTGCTGTGAGTGGACAGTTGACTCACTGTTTCTGTTTTTGTCATCCGATAGGTGAAGCCGTCCCTGGATGAAGCTTTTGTCATCCAGGAACAGAATGTTGCATTAAATTTCATTGGCTCAAGAGGGGCGAAGCCTGGTGTCACTAAAGAGAAAAGAATTAAATACGCAAAAGAAGTCTTGCAGAAGGAAATGCTCCCCCATGTTGGTGTCAGTGATTTTTGTGAGACCAAAAAAGCCTATTTCCTGGGGTATGTTAGCCTCGTAGTGCTTTAAGGGTTGTTCTGTTTTTGTTTTAGACATGACAGAAAGTTTTCTTAAAGGTAAAAATGACAAAAACAGCGCTTTAAATATGAAATAAAGACCACATGCTTTCTCCCCTCCCCTCTTTCTGCTAAAGGTACATGGTGCACAGGTTGCTGCTGGCAGCCCTGGGCAGGAGGGAGCTGGACGACAGAGATCACTACGGCAACAAGAGGCTGGACCTCGCGGGGCCGCTGCTTGCCTTCTTGTTTCGAGGGTGAGAACTTGGCGCCGGCTGCCTGCAGCGGGGAGTCGGGCACACGGGGTTGTCTTGGTGTCCATATTGGGTGCTCAGGGATGTGGCTGCAGCCTTTGGCCTCGGGCCCGGCCTTGTTTCTGGCTCATGTCCTGGAAGTCAAGGTGGTGAGCACAGTGGATTGTTTATGTTTCTTTATTCCTTTGGTAACTCATTTGAGAAGTGTGGTATATTGCCTTTTCTAAGTGCCAGCGTTGGATTTCTTTTTGACTCTGTTTTTGTGTTTTATGAACAGAAATAGGCACAATTTGGGGGTAAATTCCAGAAATATTAGTGATTATTTCATAGCGATGGATTTGTGGGTGATTTTAAATTTTATTCTTGATGTATTTTCATGCTTTTTTTAAAAAAAAGATTTATTTACTTTTATTGCAAGATCAGATATACAGAGAGGAAGAGAGACAGAGAAGATCTTCCACCTGATGATTCACTCCCCACAATGGTCACAGTGACCAGAGCTGAGTCAGTCCAAAGCCAGGAGCCCGGAGCGTCTTCCTGGTCTCCCACGCGGGTGCAGGGTCCCAAGGCTTTGGGCTGTCCTCTACTGCTTTCCCAGGCTCTGGATGGAAAGTAGAGCCACCTGGATTAGAACCAGTGCCCACATGGGATCCGGTGCATGCAAGGCGAGGACTTTAGGTGCTAGGCTATCGAGTGGGGCTCTATTTTTCATGCTTTTACAAGTATTTATTTGAAAGCCAGAGTTCCAGATAGAGAAGGAGGGCAGAGATATTTTGTAGCCGCTGCTTCATTCCCTGGCTGAGTGCACTAGCCAGGGCTGAGTCTGGCTGAAGCCAAGACTGGGAGGTTTATCGGACTCATGTGGTGCAGGGGCCCAGGCACTTGGGCCATCTTGGGATTTTTTTTTTAAGATTTATTTATTTTTATTGGAAATGCAAATACACAGAGAGGAGGAGAGACAGAGAGGAAGATCTTCTGTCTGTTGATTCACTCCCCAAGTGATCGCAATGGCTGGTGCTCAGCCAGTCTGAAGACAGGAGCCAGAAGCTTCTTCTGGGCCTCCCAGATGGGTGCAGGGTCCCAAGGCTTTGGGCTGTCCTCGACTGCTGTCCCAGGCCACAAGCAGGGAGCTGGATGGGAAGCGGGGCCACCAGGATTAGACCCGGCGCCCATATGGGATCCCGGGGCATGCAAGGCGAGGACTTTAGCCACTAGGTTATTGCGCCAGGCCCTTGCACTTGTTTTAGTATGTTGTGGCTTAGTGTTTTTCAACATTTTTCGTTTTCAGCCTACTAAAGATAGTTTTACTTTTTTCCCCCCATTGTTCCTCCTGCTGTGTGTGTGAACTGTGTGTGGATGTGTGCTTTGTGCAACTCTGCCTCCACCATTTGCCCTGTCTGTGGGCAGCGTTTTCCCCGAAGAGAATATGTGTGGTAGACTTCGATGTGTTTAAAGCAGTCCCATTGTATTTGACAGGATGTTTAAGAATTTGCTTAAAGAAGTCCGCATCTATGCACAGAAGTTTATTGATCGAGGGAAGGATTTTAACTTGGAATTGGCAATTAAAACAAGGATTATATCTGATGGCTTGAAATACTCTCTGGCTACTGGAAACTGGGGTGATCAGAAGAAAGCGCATCAAGCCAGAGCTGGAGTGTCTCAGGTGAGGCTGTGGCCATGATGGAGCTCGGAGGGAGCCACGTGGCCTGCAGTGTGGGCAGCGCTGTGTTAAGAAGTATCGGCGGCTTTTGGAGCTAGGGGGTTTCTGGTCTTCCTTTGGGTTGAAGGTCCCAAGCATTTGGGCCATGCTGTGCTGCTCTCCCAGGCACATTAGCGGGCAGCTGTGTTCAAGCAGGCAGGATGCCCAGGCCCAGCTGGCAGCTTTACCCATTGTGCCGTATTGCTGTTGCCTAGTTTCAGTTTGTGTTGGATTCCTGGGCCGCAGCCAGGAGAAGTCCTGGAGACGTTAGTGATTGTGCTATGGTCAAAGGAGTGTGAGTTGGGAGCATTTAGTTGGAAGCTCGTTGTGTCTCTAACACAGGCGGGGTAGTGTTCTAGGTGCCAGTCTGCAGCAGGAGACGAGAGTAAAAGGAAAAACCCTATTCTTGAAGAAGTGGTTTCCTAGTGTTGGAGACGAACCGTAATGGCAAGTTGAGTGTTTTAGAACTGCATCACGTGTGCCGTCCCTGTGGCAGAGGCAGCTGGAGGACGGGTGTCAGCGGGACTATCCAGGGAAAGACTGGAACAAGGAGGGGTGGGAACAGCTTGTTCCTCAGTGGACTGAGTGCCAAAGTACAGCTCAGCCCCAGTGTGACAGTGACTCTAAGAAATCCTCAGACGTGAAATGTTGGCTGTTTCCACCCCCAGGTGTTAAACCGACTGACTTTTGCATCTACTCTCTCCCACCTGCGTCGGTTAAATTCTCCTATCGGCAGAGATGGCAAACTGGCAAAACCAAGACAGCTGCACAACACGTTGTGGGGCATGGTGTGCCCGGCCGAGACCCCGGAGGTAATGCGTGCAGGTTACCATTTAGGACACAGAGTGTCCCAGTGCTTGTGTAGGGCGTCATTATTTTGGAAATGCATTTTTACTTGACTGTGTGTTGTAATTTAGGCTTATTATTTGTGATTTTGTTCTTAGAAAGTAAGTAAATGTTGTAATCAAATGAAGGAGCAGAGCTTATGGGAGAAAGGCGTGTAAGGTCAGAGTGAGTAACAGCTTTATCCCCTAGGGCCACGCGGTGGGGCTGGTGAAGAATCTGGCGCTGATGGCTTATATTTCAGTTGGATCGCAGCCTTCTCCAATTCTGGAATTTTTGGAAGAATGGAGTATGGAAAATTTAGAAGAAATCTCTCCTGCAGCTATTGCTGAGTATGTAGGGGTGATAATTTGTAAACTTTTTTTTTGTTTATAACGTAGTGAGAATTGCTAAGTACAGACTGCCTGTGGTTCTCATTTCAGTGCAACCAAGATTTTTGTGAACGGCTGCTGGGTTGGAATCCACAAGGATCCCGAGCAGCTCATGAACACCTTACGGAAACTGCGGCGCCAGATGGACATCATTGTGTCGGAGGTCAGCGCCTGCCATTAACTGGGGCGTCGCTGCGGGCTTGGCAGCCACGTGGGAGACCGGCTTCGGCTGGTTCGGACTGGGCTCCCTTGAAGCGTTTTCAGGGCTCAGGGAGAGACAGTTTAGCCTTACAGTTGAGACCGTGTGTCCTGTGTGCCCGGTGCCACTGTGCTGCTGCAGGTCATGGCTGCAGTAACGGCTGCTCGCCACCAGGGGGAGACCTGGACCCCTGGCCTGGGCTATGGTCAGACCCTTGGGGATGAATAGATGGATTAGAGCTGTTTCTTGAATAATTAAAAAAAAATGTTTACATGATATTATACAGAAAAACGTATTCTAGAGGCAGACAGAGAAAGACAGGAGATAGTAGATGATGTTTTAAGCTAACTTCAGGCAGTATTACTTGCTTTACTCTTTAAAACATTTTGACGTGATTTTAATAAGTTATATTTTAGAGCTCAGATGATATTTCACAGTGAAAGAATTCTTTTGGAGGTCTGTTTCTAAAGCTGAGCATATTAAAATGGAGGTTATTTCTGACTTACCCGTTGAAGACACATTCATTCATAAAGGGTTGCACACCTCTACAAGGTTTTCTTCTGTTTAGGTGGATATTATAGTGCTTTGATACTAGGATGGATTAAAAGAAAATTATTAGTATGAAATGTAAGCCCCCAAACAGGGTTTTTCACATCCTGTTTGAGGGTCACCTTCAAACACTGTCTCACCTTGATGTGCCTCACGGAGCCTGTCTAGGTGGACGGGGTTTGAGGAGAAGCTGTAGCACCCTAACTCACGCCCTTTGACCTCAGAGCAGCATGTGGTTCCTCTGCGCCCTCTGGAGCAGGCAGGCCTTGGATTTTATGGTAGAAGCAGCCACAGATAATACAGAAACCAAAAGCTTATTTACAGAAGTAGGTAGCAGGCGGGGGGACTTGGCTTCTGGGCTGTTTGGTAATGCATTGATTTTTATGTCTGTGAGGCTCAGCACATCCTGATGCCAGTGTTTCTGATGGGTGCACATGCCACACAGCAACCTGGATTTATTTGCCTGTCTATCTGGCTACACTGCTGACACCTTAGGGGCGGGGAGCGTGTTTCGCCATGGCAGTGTTTCGGGTCTGGTTATGATCGCGTGGCAGACATTCAGTGAGGCTTGGTGAGAGAGCCTCTTAGTGAGGAACTTGCCAGGCTTCAGGTGTCCGTGCTTCTGGCAGTCACTAGGGGTCCTCGTTGGCCTGTAGCAAGCTGTGCACCTGTCCTGTAGTTGGTCCTTTCTACACCTGTGCTAAGAATGCCTCCTCTGAGCTCAGGATGCTACTTAACCGAGCCCGTTGATGTCTTCTGTGAGCCTGGAGCCGTGTTCTGTGAGCAGTGTTGGTTCCCTTGAGAGGCCAAGACAGTGTATCTGAGGCCTCTTCTGCTTGCGTTGGGTGGCCGCGGGTGGCACTGTGGCTCCTGGAACCGAGTATCCTACCTCAGTTGCTTTCTAAGGACATGAAGTGGACTGGCGCATAGAACGTTTCTCCTTGGCCTTTGAAGAAAAGATTTCCTTAGGTAAAACCAGTCCTTTCAGAAAAGGTCCACGTTTGACTTGGTGTTTCAGAGGCACTTCTGAGGGGAAATACTGGTGTTTTTCAGTTCCTCATGAACTGCTAATTCATTTCTTAATTGGCTTGCAGTTAGATGATGGTAATTTAAGAAATATTTGTTTCCTTTTGGACTTCTTAAAGACATATAGGTACTTCAAATTTTATACTTTTAAGGGTTCCTAGGTTCTTTAGTAAAATTTTTCCCCAAATACTTGTGATATTTCTTAGGACTATATTTTCAAATATACTTACGTGACCTGATAAATCACATCCGAAGTATGACAGTTGCACCGTGTTATTACATCAGAGCTGTTTGTGCATGATGTAACATCCTGTTTTCCTGCAGCTCAGAGCGGCTGCTTTCAGTGAGCAGAAACTACACGTGGCTGGGATCTGCTGTTGGGTAGCGAGTTCTAAGCCACTTGTGTGATTGCTGAGTGTGAAAGGTCACATTTATTACCGGAAAAATGTTAGTCAAGATAAAGTGATACAGGGCTTACAATTAGCAAAGAGCCAAAATAAGAAATTGCTAGTGTATACCTTAGTATTTTACTGAAAATAAATTTTCTTTTTCCATCAGAACACTTATCAGATGCTATTCAGCTGTGTAATATCCAGGGTTTGATTTTTGTCTTTATACATTTTTAAATTATACCTAGGTTTTAAAAAATTATTCTCACTCTTAAAATTATGTATTTGGAAGGCAGAGAGCAAGAGGTGTCTTCCGCCTGCCAGTTCATTCCCCAGATGTCTGCAGTAACTGGGGGTCTGGACCTTAATCCAGGCCTGTCTGCGCGTGACAGGCCCGGTACTTGAGCTGTCATCTGCTGCGTCCCGAATCACACACGAGCGGGAAGCTGGAACTGGGAGCGTGGGTTAGCCTGGGACATTGTTGGTGTTACGTTCAAGATATGTTCATATGAAAGAGTTAGAGCGAGAGAAAAAGAGTCTTCCATCTGCTGGTTTATTTTCCAAATGTCCACACTGGCCAGACCAAAGCCAGGAACGTGGACTGGACCAGGTCTGCCACGGGGCTGCAGGGACCCCAGGACTTGACCTCCTGCTGCTGCTACCCCCGGCTGGGGCTTGACCTGTTGCCCATATGAGGTGCTGGCATTGTAGGTAGTGGCTGTGCCAGCTACATCACAGTTGAACTTTTGGTCCTCCCCACCTCATTAGAAAGTTTTTAATGCAGGTTAACTCAAAAGGTTTATGGAAAATGCAGTTCCTAAATGTACCCATGGCTTTTTTTATAGTACACATTTTCTATGAATTTTGAAAACTCCTCTAAGGTTAGTCCATATTATTTGATAATTGTTCAAGAAATTTAGTGTGTACATTAAAAATAAGCAGAGAGAACTCCGACATGCTGGTTTAGTCCCCCAGTGGTCAGAGCCAGCAGCATGGAGCTGGGACGGCAGTGCACATCTCCGTGGGCAGGGCGGGGGCCTCACTGCTGACTGCCCTGTCCCGCTGCCAGGGAGCCGAGTCTGAGCAGAGCGTGAGTCTGAAACCAGGTGCCTCCAAATAGAACACAGGATAGGGGACACAGGTGTCTTGGCCCAGGCCTTAACCTTTGGCCCAAATAGTCCCCTACAGATTTCTAACTAAGCTTTAATGATACAGAGGATTTGTCTTTTTGTGTAGGTTTCTATGATCAGAGACATTCGGGAGAGGGAGATTCGTATCTACACGGACGCAGGCCGGATTTGTAGACCACTACTGATTGTGGAAAAACAGAAGCTGCTTTTGAAGAAGAGACATATTGACCAGTTGAAAGAGAGAGAATATAACAACTACAGGTAAAAACAGGCAATGGAGTATGTGTCCATTCAAAGAGTGATAGTTTGTGTACTGTAAAATGATAAACGGTTTTAAAAGCATGCAGTTGAGTGGTTTTGGTGGTTTCCTCGCGGGGTGAGCAGCGTCAGCATGGTCTGGCCACAGAATGGTGGCACTGCCTTTGGAGAAGTGCGCCCGTAGCGGTAGTGCTTGTCTTAGTGCCTGTTGGCTAGCAAGGGACTGGCAGGATTTTCTAAGAATAGCATCTTTGTGTTTTTAAAATCATTGTAGTTAATAAACTATACATTACCAATATATGTACTAGAGGTGATGGCCCTGTCAGTTTCCCTCGTCGGACCGTGGCTCGCGTGTGCGTGCATTGAAATGCCAGAGTGTCCCATGAGTACGCACACTTAGGACACGTGAAGGGTCATGAGTATAGAGCAGGATGTGAGTAAGAGACAGGAAAGATGCACTGAATGTGCATATTATTGTGGATAAATTGGAGCAATGTGTGTGATGAAAGATTTTCATCTTTGCAAGTAACTACTGGCAACAGTTGGGTGTGTGTTCTACCAGACCATGTTCTGTGTGTTTGTAGACTCAAACTTACACAGATGCAGCTTCTTTAAAACAAAGCGGAATAGTCTAGTAACAATGGTAGCTTTTCTCACCGTTAGCAATCCTCCGTCTCTGCTGGAAGTCTTTGCATGTTGCTGTGTGTAAACATGGGATGTGTTGTGTCGGAGCCTCATGCTGCAGGAGGTACTGAAGTAACGTGCTGCTCTCCAGTTGGCAGGACTTGGTGGCCAGCGGGGTCGTGGAGTACATTGACACGCTGGAGGAGGAAACGGTGATGCTCGCCATGACGCCGGACGATCTGCAGGAGAAGGAAGTAGCGTACTGCTCCACGTACACGCACTGTGAGATCCACCCGTCCATGATCCTTGGCGTCTGTGCGTCTATCATCCCTTTCCCCGATCATAACCAGGTCGGTCGTGCTCTGTCTTCTGCTTGGCGGGGGGAGCGCATGAGGCGTGGAGCTCGTCCGTGCCCTCTGCCGGAGAGCCAGGAGCAGCGCCGAGCTGCCTGTCCTGATGGTCATCACCTACCTTTAGGGAAAAGGGACCCTTACCAGCCTGTTTGGGGTTACGGTCCATCTCTTCCCTTTGGAGATGCTCGATTTTCACTGGTGTGCTTCTCATTTCTGTCCGTAGTCCCCTAGAAACACATACCAGTCTGCTATGGGGAAGCAAGCCATGGGGGTTTATATCACCAACTTCCACGTTCGAATGGACACTTTGGCCCATGTCCTCTATTATCCACAAAAGCCACTTGTGACTACACGGTCCATGGAGTACCTGCGGTTTCGAGAACTGCCAGCAGGTATGTTCAGTACTGTCCATGCTGGGTAAAAAATGCACACACACAGTGCCTGCTCTCGTGGGGTTTATACTGTGTGGGAGCCATGAGCATAGGAAACACGGGGCCAGGGAAAGTGGTAGGACTGAGGCACTGAGAAGTGCTGACTCCTGTGGGAAGTCTGCACCAGTTTCTCCAGGTTTAGGCTGGAGTAAAATGAGTCACAAGGTGCTTGGGTTTCAGAGACAGTTTGAGCAAGGACCTAAGTGCAGAAACAGTGACCATGTACGACAGTACAAGGGAGGGCCTGACATGGAGACGCCGCGCTGCTTCAGAGAGTAAGGGCAGAAATGGAGCTGCAAGCTGTTTTGGTTCAAGCAAGTTTGAAATATGTGCATATGCAGGATCTTTGAAAAGTTCATAGGAATACATATTATGAAAAAACTGCATGATTTTTATTTTCTTTGCACCATAATTATAATTCAGTTATATTTTCCATGAAAATGTTAAGGTACCTGTGCTTAAGGGGGAAGCTTGGTTTCATAGTGTGCAGAGAACCTGAGCAGGTGAAGCTTAGCCTGAGGAAGAAGGCGCGTCGGGCCTTCATGAGCAGGGGGTGATGCGATCGCAGGGTGCTGCAGGACTGACAGCAGTGGAAGAGGAGGGACAGGATCAGGCACAGGTCAGGATGGAGATGATCCTGAGTTTTTACTGTGTGATGTCGTGAGGTCCTGGACACGAAAAAGAGCGACGAGTGTGACATTTTTGAAGTGCAGCTGGTGGGACTTGATGGTTGAGCAAATGTTGGGCAGTGAGGAGAGAGGCATTGGAAATGTTGGGGTTCGTGGCTTAGCCGTTGTGTGGAGGGAGGTCTCTGAGTAAGATCGCAGCCTGGCTTAGCCGTTGTGTGGAGGGAGGTCTCTGAGTAAGATCGCAGCCTGTTAGAAGGAAGCAGTGCCTCAGGGGCTGAGATGGTAAATTCTTGTTGCACGCGTTGATTTCGAGTTGTGCTGGAACACTAACAGCGATCTGCTACAGTAAATCGCAAGTGACTTTGAAGGAAAGTCAGGGGGCAGTGTTGTGTGCCCAGGAAGTAAGCCCATGCTTGGGATGCCAGTTCAGGTCCCTGCTGCTCGTCTCTGATCCACCTCCTTGTTCCTCTGCCTAGGAAGGCAGCGGATGATGAGCCGGGTGGTTGGGTCCCGCTGCCCTGTGGTGGGAGGCGTGGATGGAGTTCTAGGTTCCCGGCTTCAGCCCATCGGCGGGCATTTAGAGAGTGAAGCAACATACGCTATGGAAGTGCTTTCTCCTCACTCATTCTACCCTCAAGTCCAGATGTGAGTTTTTTGTATGATAAATAGATGACTGTGAACTTGCTTAGGGAAAATTGAGGATGAGAAAAAGGCAAGAGACAGACAGAACTGGAGGTACCCCAAAGAAGAGCCAGGAGAAGAAATAGAAGTAGCTGGTAAGGAAGAGAATGTGGAGTTTGCCGGGAGTTAGAGACAGGGCAGCCTGAGGGTCGGTGTCGCTGTCATAGGACACGTCTGGTGCTAACCTAATTGGGCTTTTAAATGTGGGAAACATTATTTTAGCAGTGAGGTTTGTCTTCAGTGGTTGTAGCTTATTAGCTGTAATAGGAGTCTCTGAATTTTGACAGCAAGTTTTTATGGAGTAAAATGGTCTGTTTTCAGAGTTCTCCACAAGGGATCACCCATGTGCAGGGAAATAGGAGCTGTCAGGGTGCCCGCAGACATGTTCAGAGCTCTGGGCTGCTTTAGGACTGCTTTCTTGGCTGTTTAGCCAGTGCAATTTCTTGAGGGCTGAAGAAAAATCCAGTGAGGTGTGGGTTTAAAAGACAGTTCGTATCCTGCCGATGGGGGGGTGGGGGGCCTTTGGAGTCTGTGCCTTCAGCTCTGCTAGCATGCCCTTGGCCTGGGATCTTCTGCAGAAACTTTTTTGTGGATGTAATTTCAAAGACGTGTATGGAGAACCCTGTGTACTCTTCAGCCAAGTTCCCTAGCTAATCTTGGGTTACTTCGGGCTTACTTGTTTTCTCCTTATTCTGTCTTCCTGGACCAAGGATGAGTGAGGTGTAGATAAAAAGTCACATCTCGCTTTGGTTCTTTGGTGTCTGCTTTCTGAAGTGAGTCATTCTGCACATTCGACCCATGCAGATCACGAGACTGCTGGTGCTGGCTGGCTGGCTGGCAGGCTGCGGGGCAGGTGTTTCCCAGGTGCCCTGATGGCCGCAGTGATTCAGGGACCTTGTCGAGTACGGCGTGCTGTTGCCTATTTAGTGGCTCAGTCTGTCTTTGTCTCTCATGACGTTGACATTTTTAGAGATCAGGCAAATTACTCCGTGAGTTTCCTCAGTTTGTATCTAACGACTCTTTTCCTGCGGTGATCCTCAGATTGTGAGTTTGGCAGGACGAGTGAAGTGGTGACGTGTTCTCACTGTACTGTCTCTGGGCACATGCTGTTTGACTCATTGGGAGTTCATCCTGTCTCCATCCACTGATTCACTTTCTGCACGCCTATAGTAAATGGCTTTGGTGGCCATTCCTAAGTGAGGAACTAGGAACTCGGTCCTAGTCGTCCATGTGGGTGGAGGGACCCAGTTATGTGAGCTCTCCCCTTCTCCGAGAGGGTGCGTTGGCAGGGAGCTGCCGTTAGGAGTCAGAACTGGAGAGTGAACCTGGCCTCAGGCGTCTCGAGTTGAGAAACAAGGGCAGGGTCGGTTTTGTGTAGCAGTTAAGATGCTAATTACACTCCCACCCTGTGTCCTCGTGCTTAAGTTTGCATCCAGCTCCAGCGTCTGTCCCTTTTTGTGTAGGTGCCTGGGCAGGCAGTCGGGGCTGAGTCATACCCGGGGTCCCAGGCACCCCACGGGACGCCCTGATTGAATTGCTGGCTTCCTGCTTTGGTTAGGCCCAGCCAGACCTTGGGGTGTGTGTGAGGTGTGAACCAGCAAATGGGAGCTCTTCCCAGTGGTGCTCAGGTAAAAATAAAGAAATAGATGAATTTTTTTAAACAGAAAGGCATTTATTTTCTTGTGTCTTAGATGATTGCTTAATGCACATTTTCATTCTCTGTAGGTATCAACTCGATTGTGGCCATCGCCTCCTACACCGGGTATAACCAGGAAGACTCCGTGATCATGAACCGTTCGGCTGTGGACCGAGGCTTTTTCAGGTCAGCTTCGCATGACGTTTATGCAGGCACGGGCACAGTGGAGGTACAGGTGTGTGGAAAACGAGGTGTGTCCATGAGCACATGCTGTGTGCGAACAAGCAAAGGCCTGGCTGGTCGCCGGCGGTGCAGGTCTGCCTGCTTCGGGACAGTCAGCGGTGAAGGTTTGCAGCTTTGCTGTTTTCTGGCAGACAAGTATATTTTCTTTTAGAGAATACAGAAATGTCTAAAGAATTTAAACTCCCTGGAAACGCAGGAGGAGGCCTGGGGATCTTCTGTCCATCTGTTACGAGGGGTCCTTGTGTGAGGAGGAGGTTTGGCCGGTGCCCAGCCTGTGGCTCCAGGGGGCGGGGGTTGTGGCTCATGAAAGCACTTAGGTTTATGTTTGACCCAGATTCATGCTTTAAATTGGGTTCCAAATGTTTTAAATGAAGAGTTGGTGGTGTATTCTAAGTGCTGTTAAGAGAAGACAGAAGTTACCTCTGGAATCCTGTGTTTGTAGGTCTGTTTTCTATCGCTCATACAAAGAACAGGAGTCTAAAAAAGGGTTTGATCAGGAAGAAGTTTTCGAGAAACCTACCCGTGAAACATGCCAAGGTAAGTGCTCCCAAGATTTAAATTCTGGAGTTCGATCAGGTTACTGTGCTTTCCTGGGTCATTTTGCTGAGTGTGTCTCCCTGCCCTCTTGTTAATTTTTTTGTGGTATAGGAGTACATTTTCATGTCATTCTTCACTGTTTGTTTGTTTGTCAGCCAGAGAGCCATTTGCCCTGAGATGGGCTCGCCGAGGCGTGGCCAGCTGGGGTAGTCAGAGGGATCATGCACCATGTCTCCGTTTGTCCTTGTTTATAAACATTGTAGAAACAAAGGAGAATACCTAGCATTTATTCTGAAAAAGCTCAAACTTCCCAGGCGTTTGTTCTCATAGATGTGTGTGCAATGGGCTGGATAGGCCATGTCGGGCAGTGGGAGGTGTCCATCACCGGTGTGAGTTCTCATGGCATCACGTGATGTAGAATGTGTTTTGTGTAGAAGGGTTCTGTGTGGGAAGGAAGGTCACGTGTGATGAGATGCTCAGTTGCTCTGCGAGACGTGTGCCCAGCACAGGCAGAACATGGGGATCGGGGCAGGGCGGTTGTGGTCGCCCAGGAGGGTGTGGAATAAGAACATCACATCATCACCAGACATGGTTCCTAATGTTAGAGTCCTGTGAACGTCTGACTTGCGGAGTCGTGTGTAGTTTTTAGTCTTTCTTGGGGACTGTGACATCTTAAGTACCTTCCGTCCCATAGCAGCATTTCAGAGCGTCCTGTGTCCGTCTCCCCACAGGCATGAGGCATGCCATTTATGACAAGCTGGACGATGATGGTTTGATAGCTCCCGGCGTTCGTGTGTCCGGGGACGATGTTATTATAGGCAAGACGGTCACCCTGCCCGAAAACGAGGACGAGCTGGAGAGTACCAATCGCCGCTACACCAAGAGAGACTGCAGCACCTTCCTCAGGACCAGCGAGACGGGCATTGTGGACCAGGTCATGGTCACGCTCAACCAGGAAGGATACAAGTTTTGCAAAATAAGGGTGCGTGTTGCTTTTGTCAGTAGCTGCTTTAGAAGGTAGAGCGCTGAGCTGAGCTGAGCTGAGCTGAGCTGAGCTGAGCTGAGCTGAGCTGTTCTCACGTGACTGCAGGTACGCTCTGTCAGGATTCCGCAGATTGGAGATAAGTTCGCTAGTCGCCATGGCCAAAAGGGAACCTGTGGGATCCAGTACAGACAAGAGGTAGGTCTCTGGTCTCCCCCCCGAGCCACAGTGGTGCTGAACGTTTTTAAATCAAATTTTGCTTTACCTTAGAAAGCTTAGCTTTGTAATCTTCCTATGAAGTATAGGGAGGTAGCATGTTCGTAACGAGCTGTAAGGAGTTGAAGTGTCTGTCTCTACAATTCTCTTCCCAGGACATGCCTTTCACCTGTGAAGGCATCACCCCTGACATCATCATCAATCCGCACGCCATCCCCTCGCGCATGACCATTGGCCACTTGATCGAGTGTCTGCAAGGGAAGGTGAGAGGCATGCGTCAGAGAGCAGAGCGGCTCCTTCCAGAACAGTGATGGTGGTTTCTCGGGATTGAAGCACATGCCTTCTCTTTCCCCTCAGACCTGGGGCTCAGAAAGCTTTTTTCCCCTGGAGATTTTCTAGTTTCAAGTGCCTGGTAAGGCACAATGGAGTCTAACATGGATCACCTGGTTTTGGGACATTAAAATGTCATTTTCTTGAGCTGTGAGAAGCATTTGAGAATATTGTCCCTTTTGTACCTGATCCTAGCCTTATTTGCAGTCTTTATATGAGTTTCCTTTTTATGTATTTTTGGTGAGCCAATGCAGTGAGCCTTAACACACATCGCAGATTCTATGCTCAGAATCTCCCCCGTGTAGAGGGCGTTGTCCGTTGAGTGTGGTTCTGCTGAGATGTGGCTTCTCAGGAGAACCTCAGGGCATCCTTCGAAGAGTGTTCTCTCTCCCAGGTGTCGGCCAACAAGGGGGAGATAGGTGACGCCACGCCATTTAATGATGCTGTTAACGTGCAGAAGATCTCCAACCTCTTATCAGATTACGGCTACCATCTCCGAGGAAACGAGGTACTGGCTGGCACTGTAGTCATTGCTCTCGCATGTTGGCCTTGAGTTTTTGTGTGTAGATTTTTGTTCTTAAAAAAAGGACCTTTTCTTAAAGTACAGCACATTAGATATATACCCAAATCATGTACAGCTTGATGGGTTTTTACAAAGTGAACACACCTAACTAGCAGTAGCATCTACAAAAGCGAATTTCTAGAATCTTCCAGTCCCTGCCTTCCCCACCTACTCTCGGTGACCACTCCCACGACTGCTGGTGTTAAATTAGCTTTGTCTGCCTTGGTTCTGATATGGATGGAATTGTACCATATATATACAGCTGCCAGGTATGATCTTTGAAATTGTTTCATGGTTTTGGTCTGTGTCTCTCCCTCTGTGTCTGTCTCAGGTTCTGTACAACGGGTTTACTGGCCGGAAAATCACATCACAGATCTTCGTCGGCCCCACTTACTACCAGCGCCTGAAGCACATGGTGGATGACAAGATCCACTCGCGGGCCAGAGGCCCCATCCAGATCCTTAACAGGCAGCCCATGGAGGGCCGCTCCCGGTACGGGTCGGGCGTTCAGGGCCCACCTCAGCCCCACAGAGGCAGCGTGTCATCACGCTGAGTGCCTGTCCTTCAGCATGACCTGCGCAGGCGGTTTTAGTCCATGCGTCTCCTTTCCTGCAAGCCTGATTGTTCACTTCAATTTTTTTTTAAAGATTTATTTTTATTATTTTTTTATTGGAAAGGCAGATATACAGAGAGGAGAGACAGAGAGGAAGATCTTCTGTCCAATGATTCACTCCCCAAGTGACCACAACGGCCGATACTTTGCTGATCCGAAGCCAGGAGCCTCTTCCGGGTCTCCCACGCGGGTGCAGGGTCCCAAAGCTTTGGGCCGTCCTCGACTGCTTTCCCAGGCCACAAGCAGGGAGCTGGAAGGGAAGCGGGGCTGCCGGGATAGAACCGGCGCCCATATGGGATCCCGGGGCATGCAAGGCAAGGACCTTAACCACTGCGCCACCGTGCCGGGCCCTGTTCACTTCATTTTATGTAACAGGGAGAGAAAAAGAGAGACAGAAAGGTCTTCCTCGCCTGGTTCACTTCCCCAAATGTCTGTAACAGCCAGGGCTGGTCTGGGCTGAGGCCAGGAGCTGGGAGCTCAGGTACTGCTGCCACCCAAGTTCATGTAAGCAGAATGGGGACTCAGACCTGGCCATCCGATCTGGGCTGTGGGCATCCCCAGAAGTGGCTTAAGCACCGAGTTCTCCCTGGACATAAATATTTCTGTATGTACATCTGTGAGTAGACCCCACATTCCTTGCTCCTAGGATCCCGAATTGCTTGTAGCAATTGATATTTTTCATATTATAAATTGATACTGAGAAAGATGTTAAATATGTATTAATTTTAAAAAAGATTTATTTATTTTTATTGGAAAGGCAGATATACAGAGAGGAAGAGAGACAGGGAGGAAGATCTTCCATCTGATGGTTCACTCCCCAAGTGACTGTAATAGCTGGAGCTGAGCCAATCCGAAGCCAGGAGCTCTTCTGGGTCTCCCACGCAGGTGCAGGGTTCCAAGGCTTTGGGCCGTCCTTGACTGCTTTCCCAGGCCATAAGCAGGGAGCTGGATGGGAAGCAGGGCCACCGGGATTAGAGCTGGTGCCCATATGGGATCCTGGCGTGTGCAAGGCAGGGACTTTAACCACTACACTATTGCACTGGGCCCAAATATGTGTTAATTTTTTAAAAATATTTTTATTTGAAAGGCAGATTTACAGAGAGAAAAGGAAAGACAAAGAGAAATGAACCAGCAGTGGAAGCTCCTCTCTCTCGTGTCTTCTGCTTTTGCTGTCGCCTTGCCTTCCAGATACGTGACAATAATTTGTTTCCACACAACTTCAGGGACGTGAGTGGCGCTGCTCACCTCTGCCTGGGTCCCTGTGTGAGCAGCTTCCGGCAGGCAGCTGAATGCTTGTTTTTATGCCTGTCTGGGGCCCTGTTGGCATCTGCCGTGTTCCAGTGTGTGAGAGAGCGGCTGCTATGTGGGAGCAGACGGGAAGTTGGCTCTAGATTTTCAGGTTGTTGTAGATAGTGTTTGATGCTGTCCCCTAATGAGAAGTTAAGATTATTTTATTTTGCCGACAGAGTGACAGAGACTTCTCCCACTTTCCAGATGACCATGATGGTCAGGGCGGAGGCAGGAGGAAGCTAGGAGCTCTGTGTGGGTCTCTGCCATGGTACCAGGGTGCGTGACAGCTCTCAGGTGGTTGTCACGTGTGTGAGCTTTCATGTCATCATCGTCATGGCTGGCTTCTGAGACTCTTCCACAGATAGTGCACGTGTGTGGTAGGGATGTTGTTCCAGAACACTGAAGTGATGTGTGCTGAAGTGATGTGTGCTTGAGGCCGATGCACAGCTTCCCGGGGGACCCTGGATGTGAACATGGCTTCCCCTTCACCCGAGTGGCGTGTGTGACTGAGTGAAGTCCCGTTGTGCTGAGGGTGCCGCTGCGTGAGCCACGGTGCAGGACTGGCAGGGGGAGAAGCAGGCACTGGTGTGACCCTCCGAATGCCAGGGCTGCACACTGAGAGCCTCTGGTTGGCGGGTTCAGAAGGTCAGGGCCCATAGCACTGCCTTAGCACTGCGCAGGTGCCGTGCAGGTGGCCTCCTGGCTAGCGTGTTGAAGGGCTTCGGGTTTTAACCAGAATACGGGTAGGGCTTGCTTTGTAGTGATGGATGTGTCTGCTTGGCTCTATCAAAAAATCTGGAGCACCAGATAATCAACTTTTTTCCTTTCAGTTGGTTGGTTGAAGAAACTAGGTGGTCGTAGAGGTTTCTCGCTGTGCTGTGTGGTTTCTTGTGAACAGCTAGTGCGGTGCAGGGCTCTGGGGGTTGCAGAGGGAGCGCCCCGGAAGTGGAGGTACACTTCCTGTATGTGGCTGCCTCCAGTGCAGCTATGAATGAGATTCACATTTTTCATCCTTCATCATTTTTAACTGGATAACTTCTGAAATTTTGGTTATGTGATGAGATGGTTCCTGTGGTGGAAGAATCAATGCTCGATGCTGTGTTCCTTCTCTGCCGCTTTGCAGAATGATGAGCTGGCCACCTTCACTCTCCAAAGTTGACTTGATGTTTTTTGTTTGGCAATGTTAGAGCTGACTGGCTCTGGGTGTGTGTGTGGAGAATGTCGAGGTTACTGCCTGCCTGGCCGTCTGAACAGTGTCTTTCCCTGCCAGGAGAGCTGTAAGACAGTCACTTCTAGACTTGATTTCTAAGAGTTGGATTGTAGAAGGTTGAATGAGGGGCCACCTGCGACCCCGGCACCCCAAATGGGTGCTGGTTTGGATCCCGGGTGCTCTGCTTCCAGCTCCCTACTGGTTAGTGCGCCTGCCAACGTATGGGCGAGCCCTTCTGGCATTAGCCTGCCTAGTGCTGGCTGTTGTGGCCATTTGGGGAGTGAACCAGCAAGTGGAGGGTTGGCCCCCAACTCTCCCTGGCACCGTAATTCTGCCTTTCAATTAGTCTTCTAATAACAAGAAAGTTTTCAGTGATAGCAAAGTGAGCCTTCATTCTGTAGTTGGGTGTAT
Organism: Ochotona curzoniae; assembly: GCF_017591425.1. Classification (NCBI taxonomy): domain Eukaryota; kingdom Metazoa; phylum Chordata; class Mammalia; order Lagomorpha; family Ochotonidae; genus Ochotona; species Ochotona curzoniae. The sequence continues at coordinate 7,396,104 of NW_024467119.1, forward strand.
GTATGAGGGAAATTACAGTTGAGGAGCTTGTGTCTGTCTTTGGGGACCTTCCGAGGCACAGCACGTGGTTAGTAGGCCTCTCCTCTGGCACCAGGGGGAGAGACTGGGAGGACAGAGGAACTGGAGCCTCGTTTGCCTTTCCCTTGGCCACTGGTTGGGGTGGCGTCGGGGCGGCCCTGCGCTCAGACCTGTTGTGTTTCGGCAGTGACGGCGGCCTGCGCTTTGGAGAAATGGAGCGGGACTGTCAGATTGCCCACGGGGCTGCACAGTTTCTACGGGAAAGGCTCTTCGAGGCATCCGATCCCTACCAGGTTCATGTTTGCAATCTGTGTGGCATCATGGCCATCGCCAACACCAGGACCCACACGTATGAATGCAGAGGCTGCCGCAACAAAACGCAGGTGGGTGCACTTCCTGTCTGCCCAGACCAGGGCTGTGAGCAGGTAACAACTTGGGGAGATGTGCTATGGCGGGACATGATTGCTTTTTCTACAGACAGGTGGGGTACTATCTTCTAGCTGTTCATCTGTTGTAAACAGTAAGACCTTGCACAAGGAATTTTAAGTGCTTCAGTTTTTCTGAAACCTTTTAATTGAGGAGGGAACAGATGAGTCAGGGCTGGGATAAGGAGGGAAGGGAGAAAGCAGCCGCCCAAGTTGGAGAGAGGCTGCAGTCTCAGGCCCACGCTCGCACCCACCCTCTGCTGACACACTTCGTGCCCCCCAGATTTCCTTGGTGCGGATGCCATACGCGTGCAAGCTGCTATTCCAGGAGCTCATGTCCATGAGCATCGCCCCACGGATGATGAGTGTGTAGCCCTTCTAGAGCATTCTCAACAGAGTTCTACGATACAGCTTTGAAAAGACAATAAACCGTACTGTGTTGCAATGAAAGCATTTTATTTGGTTTAATGATATGCATGCTGTTTTTCTGTAAATAGTCAAATAAAGTTTTGTAGAAAATCTCAATGTGTGTTTTTAGATTGGGCTTCTTTGCAAAACCAGTGAATAAAAGCAAAGGATTAGTGGGCAGCAGGAGAGGAGACGTGGGATTAGCCAGGGGCAGAAGCTGCAGTGCCCCGGGACCGGTTGGGGCTGGGCAGGTCAGTTCGTGCTGCGCTCACAGCTCCGCACCCTCACCTGGACACAGAAGGAAAGACAACAAGTTAGTTGTACCCACGGAGGACACCATGCCCTGTCAGGTGTATAGTGTTCCTAACGTTTCCCCATGTGGTCTGCAGTGGTGCTGACGGACCACACTGCTGCCAAGGGCTAGACAAAATGACCCCTGAAAATGTAGTCCGCCAGCTGCTGCCTTGGCAGGGCCAGCCCAAGTGAATTCACAGGCTGGACAGTCCCTAGCCCTGGCCCAAGGGACTCAGAAGGTCAGCTCTGTAGGGCCCAGGTGGGGTTCTCTGGATTTGAGGCAGCTCCTTGGGCTGCAGGACGGCTCGCCCTCAGGGCCTGAACTGCTGGGGCAGTGGTTAGTGGCAGAGCTGAGACCTGGCGAAGCTGCACTGTGGCCGAGCAGAAGCTGGCTGGACCATCCTAGCTCGCCATTTCCTGCCGTGTTCTGGCTGAGCAAGCTCCACAGTGGATCAGGCTGGCTGCCACTGGCAGAGCCCATTTAGACAAGTCTGGTTGCACTGCCATGACACCCTCGGCACAAGCCCTTCTCGGGAAGCTTGTGGCAGCCAGGCAGAGGCTAAGCAGGATTGCAGCCAGCCTGAAGGACCAGAGTTGCCCACAACCATGTCCTTATGGGAAGCATCCAAGCTCGCACTCTGGGAGAGCTGGTTAGGGCAAGCAAGGGCCAGGCCAGTCAGGTGTGTGGGGCAAGCAGAAACAATGGCGTTCCCGCAACAGTGGGGCTGTGTGACGTCGAATGCCAGCAACGGTCCTCTGGAACTCGCCCTGGCGGGTGCGTCCTTACCCACTATGGGGTGCCAACCCACCTTTCTTTGCTGGTATCTCGTGCAGGGTGTCCACCACGGTGATTTTGGCGGATGCTGACGCCTGCCCCTGGGAGTTGGACGCGTGGCACTCGTACTCTCCCGCGTCCTCCTTGCTCAGTGGAGACACCTGCAAGATGAAAAGTGTGTGTGTGTGTTGAGGGGTGGGGGCTCCCCATGATTAAGGGCTTCATGGCATTCTGGATGGCTTCTGGTTATACCACACAGACCCCTCCAATCCAGGGTGTCCAGTAGAATGGGAAAAGGAGGAAAAGCAGTTCCTTCCGGATGGTCTCTACAGATCCCTCTTCAATGAAGGAATCTGCTCAGATCCTGAGAAGGAATGGGGCGACTCCAGGGTCGGGCCGCTTGTTCAGACGATTGAGTACCTGGAGAGCCATGGACGAGGGCTCACTCCGGGGCATGTCCTCGCTAACCCCAGCCACTTACCAGCACCCAGCCAGTCACTTCATGCTTCTCCGGGCCTCCCCGTGTTTGAATGGCCAGGTTGTCCCTGTCGCCGGGCAGGAGCTCAGTCCTCTGAACTCCATATTGACCCCTCTTCACCTGCAGAAATTAGAGAGGCTTATCACTTCCCAGGGAAAACATGGGGCATCCTCGGCATTGGCCCAAAAGTGTGGCTCACTCCCGGCCCCGAGTGCACACACAGCTCACCCTGCCCTGTCCCGAGTGCAAACACAGTTCATACTGCCCTGCATGTACACACAGCTCACCCTGCCCTGCCATGAGTGCACACACAGCTCACCCTGCCCTGCCCTGCGTGTGCACACAGCTCACCCTGCCCTGCCCTGTGTGTGCACACAGCTCACCCTGCCCTGCCCTGCGTGTGCACACAGCTCACCCTGCCCTGCCCTGAGTACACACATAGCTCACCCCCAGCCCTGTCCCCGGTGCACACACAGCATGGATACTCTCCTTTACTGTCCTGGGTCTCAGAGCACGTGTGGTTTAGGCCACACATCCTGCATGCATGGGGCATCCCTGTGGGTGTCCTCTCTACAGGAGAGCTGCCATCCTGCTCTCTGGCCCCTGGAAATCCTTTGCCTCTTTTACTTCCTGTTGTGTTATGTGGACAAAGTCACAATGGCCTGGCTTGGATTCTGGGAACTTTGGGATTCTTCAGGCCACAGACCCATCTATTGGATAAGAGCAGGCGAGTCCCAAGCCAGGACCCTTCCTTTGTTCTGAGGGCTAAGCAGCCATCAGGGGATTGAAGAGCTGAGACCAAAAATGCCTGTCACACACGTCTGTCACATACATGTTGCCTTGGAACTAAACTCGTGCCTCGCCTCCAACATATCCTTGTGAGATGCCTCCAGGCCTTCACGAAGCCACCTGTACACATCTCATTTTAAAAAGCCAGCATCTCCCCTAGCCCTCTACACCTACTCACAGCAGCCGAGTTTCAGGTTTACCAAAGGGGTGGCAGAAAGCGTGTGCTAGTGTAGCTTGCTGGCTAAGTTCAGAGGGGTTTCAAAAAGTTCATGTGACAAGCAGTATTAAAGATACATTTCTCTTGGGGGGGCGGATAAAATAAATGTGACAGCCATGCATGTGAAGTCATCAGAAAGTTGGTGGAGCATTGTATATTAAAACAAAATACACACACACGCATCAGGGATTTCAAGTTTGCACCTACATAAAAATTTTTGGTAAACTTTTTTTTTTTTTTAAAGATTTACTTATTTTTATTGGAAAGGCAGAGTTGCGGAGAGGAGAGTCAGAGAGAAAGATCTTCCATCCACTGGTTCACTCCCCAAGTGGCTGCATGGCTGGAGCTATGCCACCTAAAGTAGGGAGTTGGGAGTTTCTTCCAGGTTCCCCACATGGGTGCAAGGCTTTGGGCCATCCTCCACTGCTTTTGCAGGCTACAGAAGGGAGCTGGATGAAAAGTGGAGTAGCCAGGACACAAACTGGTGTCCACATGGGATCCCAGCATATGCAAGATGTCCTCGGATTTAGCCACTGGGCCATGGCGCCAGGCCCTTGGAGGCTGTTTGAAGCAGCCTCATTGACATGATCCGTGGGCTGTGGCAGTTTGTCTCAGGCCTTTACTTCCTGAGTCGCAGTCCCACAGGTGTTTTCTGTGTGACCCAGAGAATCAGGACTATCGCGGCATGGAAATCCTGAATCTCAGCAGCCGAGCTGTCCACCTTCAGAGGAGGGTGGGCATTTGGCACAGTCGTTGGGATGCTCACTTGGGGCACTGGTACCCCACATCACAGAGCCTGGGTTGGGGTCCCCACTCAGCTTTTGAGTCCAACATTCTGCTAACCATCATGCTGGGAGGCTCCAGCGGCTCTCTGCCAACCCCAGGAAATTCTGACCATTTGCACAGTTCTGGGCTTCCAGCTTTGGTCTGGCCCTACCCCAGCTGTGGCAGGAGTCTGGAGAGTCTCTCCTGAATTAAACAGGGCCTGGCCTGGCAGGGCAGTGGGTTATACCGCTATCTGGGGACCAGCATCCCCTAAAGGTGTTTGTTCAAGTCCTGACTGCTCTACTTGCAATCCTGCTTCCTGCTAATGGCCTGGGAAGAGAGCAGAAGCTGGCCCACCTACGTCTTTGGGCCCCTGCACCTGTATGAGAGATGTGAATGGAGTACCTGGCTCTGGGCTCCTGGCTTCAGCCTGGCACAGCCCAGGCCATGGTGGCACTTTGGGGAGGGAACCTGTGACCAGAGAATCTGACTCCCTCTTTGTCACTCCTTGGAAGAGTTGCAGAGACGGAGTCACTTCCCAAATGGCTGCAATGGCCAGAGCTGGACCAGCCCAAAGTTGGGAGCCAGAGGCCCTGTCAAGGCCCACCCACACATGTGCAAGGGTCCAAGGACTTGGGCCATCCTTTGCCACTTTCCCAGGCACACCAGCAGGAAGCTGGATCAGAAGTGGAGCACCCAAGACCACAGGTGGAGGATGAACCTTCTGTGCCACTGTGCCAGCCCCAAATAATTCTTGTTACATGCAATGTTTGGAATTGGTGTTGTGGCACTGCAGGTCTGTGATGTTAGTGTGCCAGTGGGTACCAGTTTGTGTTTAGGCTGCTCCATTTCCAACTCAGTTCTCTGTAACTCAGACTTTCAAGTTAAATGAATAAATTTTTTTAAAGATGAATGTATTTTATTTTAAAGAGTTGCAGAGAGAAAGGGAGAGGCAGAGATCTTCCATCTGCTGGTTCACTCCTCAGATGGCCGCAATGGCCAGAGCAGGGCCAAATCGAAGGGCAGGAGTCCCATCTGGGTCTTGCCCATGGATACGGGAGCCTGGACACCTGGCTCAGACACCTGGCTCAGCATCCCCTGCCTGGGCTCTTAGCAGGGATCTTTATCTGCAGGATTATTCTCCAAATAACCACCAAGGACAGAGCTGTGCTGATTTGAAGCCAGGATCTAGGAGCTTCACCTGGGTCTCCCACGTGGGTGCAGGAGTCCAGGAAGCTGAGCCATTTTCTGCTGCTCTCCCAGGCCACAAACAGGGAGCTGGACTGGGAAGCAGAGCTGCCAGGACTCCAACCAGTGCCACATGGGATGCTAATGCTGCAGACGAAGGGTAAGTATGATGCCACGGCGCCAGCCCTAATTAATCCTTAAAAAAATATATAATACTTAATGCAACTCATGGTTTATTTTAATTAGTATATTGTAAATTTACAAACCACATAGAAAACCTGTAAAGAAATGCCAAGAATGTTTATGCAGGGAACTTTGCCTTATCTGTGTTAAGTGCTGATAACTGCTGGCTGTGAGTAGTGGCTTCCAAGGCAATTGGCAGGCCTCAATGGGCTGGGAACACCCCCACGTCTAGACTTAGGAATCTGTAGGGTGGAAAGCCGGAAAGCGCTGTCCCTCCTTCAGTGGGCCCTGGAAGAACTGGCGGGCAGGAGGCTCGGAGGGAGGCCCAGGCAACTAGCTCGGAGCCTGGCTTCTGTGTTAGCCACAGCACACTGTGGCAGCAGTGGGGCTGGCAGGATCAGCCCCGGATGCCAAGGTCACAGCAGCGGCTCCCGAGGTTGGCACAGCCCACTTAGGGTGCTGCACCTTTTCTCCTGAAGCTGACAGCTTGGAGCAAGGACGTGGGTGGAGTATGACACAAGGTTCTGCCAAGTTGGTGGGAATTGGGTTCTCTCAGCCTCCATGCCCTGCTGCCGGCCTGCCCTGGTGTGCTTCGCGGTGCCCAAGGGAGGCAGGGGCACAGCGAGGACTGAACAAAGAAACCTTTGGAGCCACCTGTGACACTGCAACCCACGTGGATACTGGCTTGGGCTTTGGCTGTTCCACTTCCCACTCAGCTCCCTACGAATGCATATGGGAAAGCAGTGAAAGACAGCCCAGGTACATGGGCCCCTGGTGCTTCTGGGAGACTCGGATACAGCTCCAGACTCCAGGCTTTGCCATCGTGGCCACTTGGGGAGTGAACCAGAGCATGCAAGACCTCCCTCTCTGCTTTCCTCTGTCACTCTTTGAAATACATACATTAATCTCAAAAATAAGCATTTTTTGCCAAGCTCTGCCACCACAGGTCACATGCCCCAGGATACTTGGATCCCCCTGGCCTCTCATGGAGTGTCCCCAGGGGCCCGCAGTGACACCAGGGTTGCATGTGGGGACTCCTGGGCACAGGGTCCCCACATCTGCCCAGTCCTGAGCGCACAAGGCCCTTCCCAATCCACAAGGAAGGGGGGGGTGTGGGCTGCTTCCGAGGCTGTCATCCTGGGAACATGGTCATGGCTCCTACTCCCCAGTGCAGGCAGAACACACCGAGGAACAGGCAGGCCACTGCTCCCTTTGGTACTGGGCTCAGCTGTACAGAGTCCTTGGATTGGTGGGGCGGCGTGTCTCTACCCACTCCAGCCCCTAGAAATCTTCTGGGATCCACCACCAGGCATCTGCCTCCCTCAGACCACACTGGGGGCAGGTGACCTGACCTGGGTAGGCTCTCTCAGGGGCTCTGTACACGGAGAGAACCAGAGGCTGTGATGACAGACAGGGCAGTGTGGAAGCCCAGCTGGTGACAGGACACTGCCCACGGGAAAACAGGAGCAACGGATTGGCGGGTAGGGAGAGATAGCGAGTCAGTCAATCCAGCCATGAGAAATGGCTGTGGTGCTTTCCAGAGCCCTATGCCACAGGTGGCTGCGAGCATGACATCATGAGTGACGTCACATCACCAGCACTGATGCTGCTTGGACAGCGGAGGGCGTGGTGTGCAGCTGCGGGCAGGGCCTTTCTGCCACCCCAGTGATTTCCCCACTGTGGAGGCTGGATCGGGTCGGGGCTACAGGGACACTGATCTGCCAAGGGCTGCTCAGCACCTGCCCAGCTCCGGCACCACCCCAGAATTAACACCGTGGTCTGGCCAGGGAGTGAGTGTTCGCTCATTGCTTTCTTCCTTCCACATGGCGTGTCTTCCCCCCTGGGGGCCAGTGGCACACTCCAGGGACAAGGACGCTTTGCTTGTGCTACACCCCCTGGGCTGCTTCTCCCTGCTGTGTCCCAGGGCAGTCTGCTCTGGGCCTGACATACACACAACCCATGAATGCATGCACACACATACACTTACAGGTGCACCGAAACATCTACATATATGAACATACACACACACACTTCCCCCCAGCCCCACAGCACACACACAGGTACACTCGGACACCTACATACATGAGCACACACACGCACACTGCCTCCCACTCACAGCACTCACGTGCATATACTTACAGGTGCACTCACACATCTACATACGTGCACAAGCATAGGTAGATCTCCCTGCACAGTCCTCACAGGTGCACACGTCCACACACATGTGCGCAGGTTTACCCATACAATGCACACTCTCAGAGGGTAGGGGTATCTGGGCCTGGGTACCCACATAACTGTCCCAGTTGCTCAGCCCTGTGAACAGCCCTGTGAACAGGCAGGTGCAGGGCAGGGCGAGCCTACAGCCTGGGAAACGTCCCCCACTCCCACAGCCCTGACCTTGTTCCAGATGAGCACGGGGGTCGGGATCCCGATGACCTCGCAGCTCAAGTACACCTGGGCACCTGTGACGTTCCAGATGTCCTTGGGCGGTGTCACAATGGAGGGACCTGTGGGAGGACGCAAAGCAGCAGCACTAAGTGACACAGTTGGTGACCCAGGAAGTAGAATGTTGGCGCCGTGGTGGAAGCCAGCTTCAGTCACCAGGCCTCCTCCAGCCCCAATGCCCATGCGCTGTTCTCAGCTCTCCTCTGGGAAAGCACAAACCCAGCAGAAAAACCAACAAGAAGAATTAGCAAGAAAAACTCGTGGCTACTATTTCCTCTTTCCCTCAAGCATTTTATTTTTCATTCACCAGCTGTTTTGCATTATTTGGAATTTTCCTATTACTGTAGTAAATTTTTTTTGTTGTTGTTCCAAAACGTTTTTTTTTTTCTTTTGTTTACCAGTGCCTCTTTTTCCGTTGTTTCTCTAAGAGCAAGAGGTCAGCAGAAAACCATTCCTTGGGAAACAAGAGAAAACAAAGCAGAGAGCGGTAAGATGCTGGTGCTGCCCTCTGGGGTGCCAGGGTTGAGTTCCTGGCCCTGGCTACCACCTCCAGACTCCAGTCAACGCAGAAGCCTTGGGATGGGGACAGTCATATGGGTCCATGGCACTCATAAAGGAGACCTGGCTCTTGTTGCTAGCTCCTGGCTCTGGTCCTCGCTCTATCCTGGGGGTCACGAGCAGACAGGTGCGCCCACTGTCTGCCCATCTCTCTGTGTATCTAACAGGATGTTGTGGAAGCATGCTGAGTGCCCAGATGCTTTCTGAGGATCTTGGAGTGTCCGCCTCTGTCCTGGGGCTGCAGCACAGTGGGCCTGCCTGGACCTGGGGGCCACTGGGGCTGGCACCCTCCTGCCAGGGCAGCCTGGTCTGAGAGCAGCAGGAGCGGGCTCTCTCCCGGGGCTCTGAGGGTCCGGGTCTCTGGCAGGAAGGCACCCTGAGGGTTGTGCCTGTCCCCACTTCTCACCTCCATTTCAACATCAGCACTGTGCACCCTGTGCGCCAGGGGCAGGACTCTGGTCCTGGTCCTGGGCCCAGGCTGACCCAACACTGGTTCTTGCTCAGTCTGCAAGCTGAGACTGGTCCCCTTGGTTTTACTTAAAAATTCCAAAAACGTATTTAATTGCTTTGACAGAAACAGAGAAAGAAAGAGAGTAGATAATCTCCTGTCTGCCAATTTGATGCCCTACACGCTTCCAATGACTGGCACCGGACGAGGCAGAGCCAGGAGCTGGGCATTCAACTCAGGTCTCCCACATGGGTTGTTGCAAGCCGCATCTGTATGCACTGGCCACATGCTGTGCCTAAAATGGCGCCGGCTGGAGAAGCCACACCTTCGTGCGTGGTGGAGAGTCACGTAGCCTTCGCAGTACTGCGCAGGTGCCTAGCGCATGCACAGTGAGCTGCGGCGTGGCCGGCACGTGAACACTGGGGACTGACGAATCCGGTCGCCCAGGACCCTGCGTGATCATGACGCCGACCTATCATCGGCGGAGGCGGGGCCAGTCAGCACATAAGAGCAGAAAGCCTGCCGGGGTCGCCCCCCCTTCCCCCCTTTTCCTCTTCCTCATCTTGGTGCGCGCAATAAATTTTACCGCAGAAGACTTCACTGGCGTCTGCGTCTTATTGCTGGACGGTAAGACACGTGGGCGCGACAATGGGTGGCAAGACTGCATTTACTGGAGCCATCCCAGCTGCCTGCCAAGGGCTGTATTGGTGGAGGATTGGAGGGGAAGAAGGGCCAGGGATGGGATCCTACTTCTCTGATGTGAGACCCTCAGGCTAAACACCTGCTCCCAAGTCTTTGTGAGCATCTTATCTAACTTTATGTATTTGGGAAGCAGTAGGAGAGAGGGTGGGAGAGAGAGGGAGAGATCCCACGTACTGGTTTACTCCCTACACATGCATACATGGCTGGGACCAACAGGCCAGGCTGCAGTCAGGAGCTGGAGACTTGATCCAAGGCTGCCCGTGGCCGGCAGCCACTCACCTACAGGAGCCATGACTGCTGCCACCCAGGTGTGCGCCAGCGGGAAGCTGGAGCCAGAGGCGCGTCAGGAACCCAGGCATTCTGCTTCTAGGCCAAATACTCTGGGTTTTTACAAGGTCCTACAATTTTTAGCAAAATATAACATGTGGGAATGACACAAAGTCCTCATTTTAGCTGCAAACTTGCCACCACGGCCACCATGGCTGTACAGGGCATTTGAGACTGGGACCTGAGACACTGGCCACATGGCCTTTCATGGGAGAAGCATGTGATTTCTGCTCCAATCAAGCAAAGGGAGATTCAAGTCCCAGTAAGACACTCCCAGGAAGGCTCAAGAAATCCATCATGCACAGGTTCCTGGGAGGGAGCTGCTGCTGATAAACCAAGGGGTGCCTTGGTTCTGGGACATGGCAGGGACCAGGGAGGCCAGCAGATCCTTGGCTCTGGGACATGCCGGGGGCCAGGGAAGCCAGCAGACCCTGGGCTCTGGGACATGGCGGGGGCCAAGGAAGCCAGCAGATCCTAGATGCATTCAGAGCTTCCCACCAACCTCTCCCTGGGCCCTGGAGAGGGGGCAGCTGCAGGAGAACAGACCCACCAGTGCATCTGCCCATCTGGAATGGCAGGTGCAGCTGGCAGGATCCCCCAGAGGGCTGGGAAGTGGCAGAGCCCAGGAGCACTGCCTGAGTCTTGGTTCTTGCCAGGGTTAGGGCTTCCTTTCTTCTCAGAGTTCAGGGGTCTGGCTGGGGGGTGGGGGAGGCCTGTTGTTGGAGTGTGTCCCGGTGTGACCACCTCCGGAACACGTGAGGTCTCCCCTGCAGTGGCCGCTTCCAGCACCGCCTTCGCTCTCGAGACTGAGAGGAAACGATGGTGAGGGCTTCGCAGTCATCTCAAGAAGCCAAAGCAGTGTCTTCAGACTTTTTGAATCTCTTGGGGGTAGTTATTTTAAGTTTTTTTCCCCATGGAAAAATGTGCTGAACAAGCCCAATTAGGCAGGCTGTTAAATTACACTTTAAAAAGAAAAAAAAAGATGTGCTTTATTTTTATTTGGTAGAATTACAGAGGAGACAGAGAGAAGATATATACATGCATGTATGTGTATATATGTGCACATATATAGTTGTAAATATTGTCCATGTATTGTTCACTTCCCAACAACCTGAGCGGGGCCAGTCTGCATCCGGGAGTCAGGAGATTCCTCCTGGTCTCCCACATGGGTGCGGGGGCCCAGGCACATCTGCTGCTTTCCCAGGAGCATCAGCAGGGAGCTGGATGGGAAGTGGAGCAGTCAGGCCTTGAACTATGGCATGCCGGTGTAGAGGGGGCGGCTTTCCACAGCGCTGGCCCCTGTTCGTGCCTTCAGTGCAGTCCAGGGCACCAGGTGCTGTGTTTTACAGTCAGTGCTTCCTGGGTCCTGCGTCAGAAGCTGCTGCACAGCCCCGTGCTCCCAGTCTCTCAAGGTCTCCCAGTTTCCCTTGTATCTGTGGCTTTATTTTTCCTTTTGAGGTTCTGGCCCACCCCATGCTAATCTGCATGACGCTGGGTGATGAAGGCCGAGGCTCATCTTCCCCTCAAAGGATGCACAATTCCTCCAGCGGCATTTGAGCAAAACACTGTTTAGGGGGTTGATATTGCGGTGCAGCTGGTTAACTGTCACCCTGGACGCTTGCAGCCAACACCAGAGTGAGTTCAAGTCCCGGCTGCCGCACTTCCAGCCGGCTCCTGGCTCATACACCTGGGAGGGCAGCAGAAGATGGGCCAATGCTTGGGCCCTTGACACCTATGGGAGAGACCCGGATGGGGCTGCACACTCCTGGCTTTGGTCTAGCTCTGTCCTGATGTGGCCATTTTGGGGAACGAACCAGCAGATGGAAGATTTGTTTTTCTCTGTAACTCTGCTTTTCAGATAATAAATAGCTAAAAAAAAAAAAAAAAATCGTTGAGAAACAACAGAAAACAAAAAACAAAAGATCAACTTTTTTTTTTTTTCTGCTGAATCATTAGGCATGCCTCTGTGGCCAAGCCGTGGACCACGTGTACCTTGTTTCCTGCGAGGCTCTCCATACATCCATTCTTGTACCGAAAAGCATGGAACACTCTAGAACATGGAACACTGCAAGAGTGATTACTGGTGCATCAAGATCAGCAGAAATACAGCTTTGGGGTCCCCTTTCCAGGTTTCCCGGTGCTTAAGGGTATAGCTCTGTGGCCAGGTGGGGCCCAGGATCCTGGGGAATTTCTGAACAGCAGCACTCTGTCATCGCTGACAGTGAGTGAGTGTGTGTATGTGTGTGTGTGTGTGTGAGAGAGAGAGAGATGGGTGACAGGGCAGTGGCGGGTCAGCAGGAACAGGTGGCTGTGTGTTTATAAACTCCCTCCGCTATTACAAACATCTTCGAATGCATGTTGGACTCACTAATGCAATGAAATGCATCATCAACATCTACTTGGGAAGGTGTTATTCCACAGGGCTTTGCCTGGGGGTCCCCTGCAAAGGCAGAGAGGCTGTGGAGTGACAGCAAAGGGACCGACAGAACTCCTGGTGCAGGTGGGGGCAAGGCGGCCGCGCTTGGACTTCCTGTTCTCACAACACCCTTCTGGAAGGTTCTGTCCTACCTGATGAGAGCCCTGAGCTCTGTGCCTCAGATCCCAATTCCTTGCACTCTGCAGCAGACCCAGAAACGAGTCCTCTTTTTTCAGGGATAAAGGGCAAACTCAGGGGACCATGAATGGAGTTTCTCACACAGAAGGCGAGTCTCGAGTGACAAGGATGCCGGCTCGGGCAGGCTCAGGGTCTGCATTCCACAGAAGGCGAGTCACGCGGGGACACACACGACGGCCAGGCCCAGAGATTTATTTTTCCATGCTCTGTTTCCATTCAGGACCCCAGGCTGCTCCACTGACTGTCTCACAAACATCCTGTCCCCAGATGGGCTGACCATTCTCTGTCACTGCCCAGTCTTGGTCCCCGGGGCCACGCCACAGCCACATGAGGCATGGTCCATGCCAACGCCACCCCTCCCTGCCCCTAAGGCCACTTAAGTTTCTCTGAACATCCCCCAGGTACACCAGACCAATTTCCTCTCTCTGCTCCTTACACAGCCTGTTTATTCTTGTTTCCTCTCAACCTTCGAAGACCATTTCTTTGGTACCTTATTTTTTAAACACTTGCCTCTTTTTTTTTTTTTCTGTCCTTCCTTGGAGTGAAAGAACTAGAAAGGGAGAGGGCATACTGTGGGTTGGCCATTTCCTGTGACCCCGGTACACCATACGGGCACAGGTCTGAGTCCCAGCTGCTCCACTTCCAATCCAGCTCACTGCTAATGCACTGGGCAGCAGCCGAGGACGGCCTGAGTGCGTGGGCCCTGCACCCACGCAGGAGACTTGCATGGAACTCCAGGTTAAGGATTTGGTCTGGCTCAGCTCTGTCCTTTATGACCATCTGGGTGATGGAACCATTGGATGAAAAAATTTCTCTGCCTGTCAAACAAATAAGTCTCTCTAAAAAAAGAGAGCAAAAAAGAGGGAAAGAGGAGGAGGGGAAAGAGAGGGAGAAAAAAGAAGATATGAAAATAAACCGAATAAACATGGCCAACCCATGACACTATGGCCTGAAGTGAGGAAGATACCGGAAATTCCATCGAATGAATCAGGGTCACCTTCAAAGTCCCTGGAGGGACTGGCTGTAGTCCGGTGGCTAGGATGCCCTTGGGATGCCTGCATCCAGGCTGGAGTGCCTGAGCACACGCTGGGAGGCACCAGGTCCCGCCATGCATGTGGAAGACCAGGCGGAGTGCCAGGTTCCTGGCTTTGTCCTGGCCACGGCCCTGCTTCTGCGGGCAACTGGAGAGTGAACCAGCACACTTCAGCCTGTCCTCTTTCTCTCTTCACCTGCTTCTGAGTTTCAAATACAAATGTAGTTTTAAAAGCACATGCATCTAGAAGCAGTGAGAGCTCCCACAGCATCTCCCGGCAGGCTCACCTTCTCCCCAGCCCTTTTCTATCAGCTACCCGCCCTGGTTCCGCCAGGCTCCAGCAAGGATTGGCCCCCGCTGGGCTCCCATTTCCCAGACAGGAAGAAACAACCTGGCCACAGACTTAACAGTGGATCTGATGAAGTCACTCAAGTTTGTTTTCTTTCAATTAGAAAACAATATAATGTATTTGCAAGGCTGAGAGACAGAAGCAGAGAAGTTTGAGTTCCCATGCACCGGTCCATTCCCTAGATGTCCCTGAGAACTCAGCCAGTCCAGGCGGAAGTGGGACTTGGGACCTGGGAACTTAATCCAGGTCTCCCACTGCAGGGGGGAGGGGGAGAGCAGGCAGCAAGCTACTGCGTCAGTGCTGCTCCCTGGGGTGTCAGTGCTGCTCCCCGGGGTGTCAGTGCTGCTCCCCTGGGTGTCAGTGCTGCTCCCCAGGGTGTCAGTGCTGCTCCCCGGGGTGTCAGTGCTGCTCCCCTGGGTGTCAGTGCTGCTCCCCGGGGTGTCAGTGCTGCTCCCCGGGGTGTCAGTGCTGCTCCCCAGGGTGTCAGTGCTGCTCCCCAGGGTGTCAGTGCTGCTCCCCGGGGTGTCAGTGCTGCTCCCCTGGGTGTCAGTGCTGCTCCCCTGGGTGTCAGTGCTGCTCCCCTGGGTGTCAGTGCTGCTCCCCTGGGTGTCAGTGCTGCTCCCCTGGGTGTCAGTGCTGCTCCCCGGGGTGTCAGTGCTGCGCCCCGGGGTGTACCTCCCCACCAAGCTGGAGGGCCACACGGAGCTCTGGCACCCCAGCACTGGGACTGGACATCTTCACCGCCATCTGCCTGCCAGGCTGCCTGTCACCCATGGGCCACGGAAAGGCCAGGTTTAGCAATCCTGTGCTATAAAAAGCTCAGGGAGGGATATGCGGAAGAGGTATCTGAGCCATTTCCTCCGTTTTCCCAGAGCCCAAGCCCAGCCATGACCTGGGATGTCCTCAGCATATTACTGTGAAGACAAAAAAAAAAAAAAAAAAAAAGAAGAAGAAGACGACTACCAAAGTTCTTGAGGACAGGATACATGGCTCTGACCCCTTGTCTATCTCTGACAACGAGAACTGGATCAGCCACTCCATCCAGCAGGGTGAGACCGCCTTTCAGAGTAGCATAGAGCGGGTCTGCCTGGGCACTGTGTGTGTGCTCCCAGAGCAGTCCACTCTCTCAGGGTTTATGCAGGTGACACCTGTTACCCACGCTCACCTGCATGTCTGGCTGATGCTTTAATCAAAAAGAGTGGGATAGAAGAAATCAGGCGAGGTCGTACTTTGGAGGTCAGGATCAAATTTTCTGCAGAAAAGTCAGCTTGGGTTCTCCAATCTCACATTCAATCACACGTTTAAAGCTTCAGAAAATTTTCCCCTTAGCCCATCATCTCGTCCACTGGATCCTGCTAGTTCACTTCTTTCCCATGTGTGGTCAAAGCCCACCGTCTGCTCCCTGACACACGAATGCTCACCCATGCTATACATTTGTTCTCACATCTGGGATCTTGGCTCCTGCTCATGGACCTGCCTCCTTGGGGAGGAGCTTGTCTGGGTTCTGCCTCCTTTCTGGGGTTGTAAGGCTCCCCTTCATTTTGCTCACAGCGATGGATCCTACTGCTCTTGGGCCAGAGTTAGTTCCACACTGGTTGGTGCATTGTGGTTCTCTCATGCTTTCCCCCAGTGGGGCCAGAGGAGGATGCCAACGCCTTGATAGGGTTAGAACTGAACTAAGAATTGTGCTCCAGAGTCCGGCGAGCTTAACCTCCATCAGCGTGGCTGTGGGGGCCACCGGGCAAGAAGTATGCCTACTTCATATGAGCCGCAAATACGTCCATGTGGTGAGTGGCCATCTGGCGCTAGGCTCTGCCTGCTGGCCACCTGGCCAGGGAGCTCTGGGATTTTCGTTCTTTGATATGCTGCTTAGATAGCTCCATGCTGAACCCTCAGTGCTTTGGGGATGTCAATTAATCCTAAAGATTCCCAAGGACAGTAAATCTTCCTCAGATAAACCTGTAATTAATACTGTCTCAACCCATGTGTTTTGAAAAATTGTAAAACCTACTATACTTTCAAAACCTTGTGCTAATCAGAAACGGGGCGGGAGAGCAAAGAAATCTTCCATCTTCTTAGAATGTGTGAGGAATGGGGCCCAGCGCAATGGCGCAGTGGTTAAGGTCCTTGCCTTGCACGCCCGGGATCCCATATGGGCGCCAGTTCTATCCCGGCAGCCCCGCTTCCCTTCCAGCTCCCTGCCTGTGGCCTGGGAAAGCAGTTGAGGACAGCCCAAAGCTTTGGGACCCTGCACCCGCGTGGGAGACCCGGAAGAGGCTCCTGGCTTCGGATTGGCATAGCATCGGCCGTTGCGCTCACTTGGGGAGTGAATCATCGGATGGAAGATCTTCCTCTCTGCCTCTCCTCTCTGTATATCCGCCTTTCCAATCAAAAATAATAAAAATAAATCTTTTTAAAAAAAAGAATGTGTGAGGAAGCTGTGTGGTGTAACCTATCAGGAAAATAACAGGTAACTTATTGGTAATAGATTCAAAACAGCATTTGACAATAGTTAAACTACAAAGACATACGGGGGAACCAAGAGCGATCCTAACAACCACAGGAGGTCATATGCACAGAGCAGGGGTGGACCCCAGAGTGGAGCAGGAGGACAGGAAGAGGCTCGTATCCCAAACCTGGAGACTCCTGAATCCCCACCAAGGACTATCAGTACGGGCACCAAGGACTACATCCCAACTGCCAAAGAGACCACGGGGAACTGGAATGCCTTCGGAGCCTAAGAACTTAGAGGGCATCCCACCCCGTTCGGATCTACTACACGGGATGAAAGAAGCCCAAATTCTTCCTCGTAGGATCCAAGGTCATTGGAACAACAGCCAGGAATCCAGAGCAGTCCTCGGAATCAGAAGAACAGTAAACTTCCTTTGGGACTAGGGAGAGAAGCTTTCTCTGGTCCTTACTTAGTTTCAACTTTGGGTCTCCACCCTCTCTGCAATGACCATCAGGGTTGCTCCAGAGCTCCCCCTACACACACACACACACACACACACACACACACGCACACGCGCACACACACACACACACACACACACACAAATTGGAATGGATAGGCAGAGAACAAGGAAAGCTTGGTCAGCATGGACTCACACATACCTTACTAGGTAGGACACAGAGTAACTGCTTCTTACCAAGGTATTGAAGATTTCTCTGCACGCCCCTCCTAAAACTGTTATGCACCTCAACTGTTGAAATGTCAATGGAGTAGTCACAGGATGTGGTTAAGGAACTGCATTATTTTATTTTTTTTAAAAGATTTATTTTTATTATTATTTTTTTGATTGGAAAGGCAGATATACAGAGAGGAGAGACAGAGAGGAAGATCTTCCGTTTGATGATTCACTCCCCAAGTGAGCGCAACGGGCCGATACTATGCCGATCCGAAGCCAGGAGCCTCTTCCGGGTCTCCCATGCGGGTGCAGGGTCCCAAAGCTTTGGGCTGTCCTCTACTGCTTTCCCAGGCCACAGGCAGGGAGCTGGAAGGGAAGTGGGGCTGCCGGGATAGAACTGGCGCCCATATGGGATCCCGGGCGTGCAAGGCGAGGACCTTAACCACTGCGCCATTGCGCCGGGCCCGGAACTGCATTATTTTAAACATATTGTTTACTCAATACTATGTCAATTAATACCATAACACTGTATATTGTTGCTGATGTTATGTTGGGGCTTTTAATTGATCGGGATTTTACTCTGTTGGCTCTACCTTCAGACCAGAGAAGGTCTCCCCAAGAAGCCGTTGAACTTATCTGGACAATAAGATGCTGGACTCTATGCTTGGTATATGCTTACAATGAAGGAATCTCAACTGAACTTGAACTGTGGTCACGCAACAAGGTGGAGGAATCCACCATGGGGAAGAGGCTTGGGGAGGGGTGGGGGGAATCCCAGTACCTATGGAACTGTGTCACATAATACAATGTTATTAATAATAATAAAAAAGAAAAATTGTGCTCCCACTTCCCAGCTGCCTGATCAAAGCTGTGTGCTGTGGATGCCTCACACACCCGCCAGCTGTGTAAATGACTGTCACGATTTTCTTTGACCTTGTACTTCACTTTCTATCGTTGTTTTTTGGTTGCCGCTCCCTCACCATCAGCTATAGTAGGACTGGAGATGCAGAAGGGGTCTGAACACATCACTCCAAACAAACCTCACAGTGCCTGGTCTGCTGGGGGAGAACGGTCATCACGCACCCCAACCCACAGAGGGGCTCCTGCCCCATGCTGGCCTACAGCACTCACAGGGTGATTCTCCCTGGGCACCTGCTCACCAGCTGAGCTGGATGAGATGCAGAGACCACTCCAAGGTATGGCAGACTTGCAACCCACATTTATCACAGAGCAGAAAGTTCTGGAATAGTCCACAAGGAGTGGGTGCATTAATGCCAAATAAGGGCTGAAGAGCGAGCTCAGATACCACACGTAGAGATATAGAGTTCAGACAACTTGGCAGAAGCCCTCAGTGTGAGCTGGGATTCCGATAATACACAGAGGGGAAGACAGCGAACAAAGGTACAAAGTGGGAAAAGAATACTAGGAAGGCACCGTGGCCCATGGGGGGAAGGGGATGAAGCAAGCGGGGACTTCCTGATATTAAACGGGGGAAGCAGGCACCATGTAGCTAATTAAAGTGCAGCGTTGTCTGCCAAGGCAAGTCATTCTGGAAACTTCCAGAGGTGGGTGACACAGCCCCTGTACTTTGGGCTCAATGTTAGGGGCATCAGCTGAGGCCAGTAAGGGGAGGAGAAGAAAATAGGAAATTTTGGAATAGCATGGTCAGATTTAACTTTAGAGTTTCGGCATCAGGCCATCAAGCATAGCTGTTGTTAGTCATTTACGCTCTAGTATGAACAAGGAGCCAACAGTTAGAGAGATGGGTTCTGTCCAACTCTGGCACCAAAGTGTGCAGGAAGCAAGTGTGCCTCCTCTTCCCTTCTGGACACACTCTATTGAGGTGAGGACAGAAAATTTAACACGTTCAGACCAAGGATGAAGTGCTGGGGTGGGGGTTACAGGCAATGGTTTCTCACATGGTTATGGAGTGAGGTTTCTCCTAGTTGGTCTGACATGCACAAGCCATTGAACTATCCGCGCTCTGGTAATCTGAGAAGTGGGATAACAGCCAAGTTGCTGCATCATTGGAAGGTTCAGACAAGACACAGGCATGAGCGCAGGACCTGGCAGGCAATGGGCATTCCGTGCATATGAGCCACCCAATTTTATTTCAGCAACAGGGCTTGTCTGAGCAGCAGCTGGAGGCAGGCCAGCACCAGCCCGCCGTGCAGTGGTGAGCTCACCAGGCTAGCCCAGGGAACCAAGATCCATGTGTGTGTGGGCACAGCAGCCTATCTCCGCAAGCAGAGTGGAATGACTCAGGCGGCATCTTGGGATATTGCTTGGGAAGACTGGGGCAGACATGGAGGACCTAGCCCCAGGAGGCACGGATGTGCACAGAACACCAAGGGGGCAGACTGGAGAGAACGATCACTCAGGCTAGCCAGGACCCGGCTGGGTGTGGACACAGGAGGAACAAGCTGCAGGTGCAGGGCAGACACCATGGCAGGATGTCCGTGGCAGGCAAGCCCTGGATTGGAGAAGGGAAGACGATGGGCCTGGGTTTGGATGTGCTGAATTGGGGTATCACTTGGGCAACAAGGAGGCACTGGACTGCATGGAGCAAGAAGGGACACAGGCCAGCAGGATCCTGGTGCTAAGGCAGACGACACTAGAAGGCTCCACGGACTCCCCCTCCCACGGGCTTCTCCAGGGGCATTCCTTCAGCTCACTGCTGCCCAGCTGGCCACCTGCACCCTGTCTGGGGAGTTGAGGGGGCTGGGGAGCAGAGATGAGGCCTGGTTCAGCCACTGATCACTTCCTGGCAGGTGCAATCTACCGGCATGCAGTGAGGAATAACCAATGGGATCCCCCTACATTAACAGAAGTCCCCTTCCCCACCCCCAGTCTGTCTCCAGGCTTTGATGATGCAAGTCTTCTTACAGTGCAACTAGGAACCTTCTCAAGGGCACGTGCTGGCTGCAGATCCATCTCAAAGTTAGCAGCACAAGTTTGCATGGACCACAGAACACGAGGACAAAGTTGCTCCTTGCCATCTGCAGCTTGCAGGCCAATTTTGTACTTGATTGTTTGAGTCCAGACCAGGAAAGAGTGAGGCACTAATCAAGGGTTTGGCTCCAGGGTCTGGCTCTGACCCTCCCAGCTTCCTGGGTGATTTTTGCTGGGGCCCTGGCAAGAGGTACAGAGCACCACAGGGGCACTAGGAGTGGAGCTCATGCTGGCGGCCTTCTGCACAGTGAGCAGATGGGAACCCAAGTGGGCTCCCTGGTCCTGGCTCATGTCCGTACAAGTGAGCTGGACTTGGCTGCGGCTACAGCGAGTGGAAGAACTGACGTTTCCGCTTCAGCCCACACACACTGCTCACCTGGGTGTTTCTCACTGCTGTTCATGCAGTCTTGGAAATAAGGTTTCCTCTGTCCATTGCGGGCCTGCTGGTCTGCCTGGCCCTGCACCATGGGTCATCCCCATGCAGGCACAGCTCCCTCCCCTTGGTCCTGCTCTATGAGCCTGCAGTCAGCTGGGCAGGCTTCCACAGGACGGCACTCATGGCCCCACCTCAGGGGTGGTCACACCTTCTTCAAGGTTTCCTGTTAGTCTGGACTAGGGCATCCCCCAGACTCTCCACTGCCAAGGGAGTGCCCACCTGCACCTACCCTTCCACCCATACCTACACCTGGCATCCACCCACAGGCCAGTGAGTGCCTCTTGCGCAGAATGTATGGGAGAGGCTCCCTGATGCTGGTGTCTGCCTGCAGACCAGGATGGATGTAGTCAGGCCAGGAAGAACTGGCCTTGAACTTTGCCCCCTGTGGGACTCCCATGTGGCCTTCAGTTTCAAGAGGGCCAGGTGTGCCACACCCTAATGTCTACAATGTTCCTAAAGGCCGAGACTCGAACTCCCAGGAGGTCCTGTGGTGACAACTCGGCCCTGGGGACAGCCTGTCCTTTATGTACTTCAATGACCCAAGGGACATCAGGTAGCTTACATCCTGGATCCTAGGACAAGGCTGAGATCATTTAGCGCTCTGAGAGTGGGACAAGCCCTCAGTATCACACTGCACCCAGGGAAGGGACTGTTAGCTGATGGGATTTGAATATGTAGCCAGGGGCAAGTCTGTTATGCCGGGGGTTAACACAGGCTGGATGAGACGCCATGAAGTGGTGTCTGCAGGATTACCATCCGGCCGGAGGCCCAGAACCCTGGGCGTGGTTGGTGGGGTGCGGTGGCGGTGGCTCTAGCTTGTGGGATTTCACCCAATGGCTGCCAGCCCTGGCTGCATGCCGGCCCTAGCTGGGAGTGTCTAGCAGGCACTCATGACTGGGTACGCCCTGGCATTGTCGTGTCTGAACAGGGTCCCTGGGGTGCGTGTGCTTGGTGTACACGTGGTCTGGGGCAGGTGGATGCTGGACGGAGGAAGTGGCAAAGGAGAGGATGGTAGCTCTAGGTCAGCCTGGGCAGTGATTGGCCATGTGTGGTTTTGCAGGACCATGAGGTCCAGACCCAAGGATGGTACAGGTATGCACTGCTGCTTACACCTATGGCACAGGGGCCAGCACCTGCCATTCCAGGGTCTGAGCACAGAGCACATGCAGAGTGGACTCCCTGATGCTTTGCTCTCCTCAGTCCTACCTTGTGGGCCCTGGGAAAAAGCCTTCCGTGGGGGCTGTAGGGGTGCCGTGGTTAACATGCTGTCTGGGACTCCTGCACTGTCCCCATGAAGGAGTGACTGGGTGTGAGTTTTTTTTTAATAGATTAATTTTTATTGCAAAGTCAGATATACAGAGAAGAGATACAGAGAGGAAGATCTTCTGTCCGATGATTCACTCCCCAAGCGGCCGCATCAGCTGGAACTGTGCTGATCCAAAGCCAGGAGCCAGTAACTTCTTCCAGGTTTCCCACACGGGTGCAGGGTCCCAAGGCTTGGTGCTGTCCTCAACTGATGTCCCAGGCCACAAGCAGGGAGCTGGATGGGAAGTGGAGCTGCCAGGATTAGAACCGGTGCCCAAACGAGATCCCGGTGCATTCAAGGTGAAGACTTCAGCCATCAGGCCACTGCGCCGGGCCCTGGGTGTGAGTTTTGGCTCTGCTTCCAACACTAGCTTCTTGCTGATGCGCATCCTGGGAGGTGGCAGAGACTGGCTCAAGTACTCAGGCCCCTGCCTCCCACATGGGAGACCCAAATGGAGTTCTGGGCTCCTGACTCTGGAGTCACTCTGGGAATAAACCAGGGGGAGGTGAAGATCTCTCTCTCTCTCTCTCCTAACTCTGCCTTTCAAATAAATAAATGCTTTCTGTGATCATAGCATCTCCCAGCTGGCAGCCCAGACATGATTCAGTGTGTACAACCCAGCTGCTCCTTCTGGGGATCTTTCTGCATTCCCAGTGAGTCCCTTGGGTTACTTCCTGTGCCCTTGGGTGAAGTCCCTGGATCCAAAAGCTATCAGCTGATGGATTGGAAGTGGAGTAGCTGGGACTCAAACTGGCACCTAATGGGATGCTGGTGCTGCAGGCGGTAGCGTTGCTTGCTGTGCCACAGCAGTCTCCCCCGTAACACCTCTGGGATGTGCACACTTTGGGAACTCAGTGTGCACCCTGTGGCTCCACTGTGGTTCCAGCACTTGCAGGGGCACCACTCCTCTGGGTTGCAAGGAGACTTGCATCACAGAAGGTGCCAGATGCAGGGGCAGTGGGCAAGCTGGAGTGGGCTGAGGAAGTCTGGCAGTCTGGGCAGGGCCGCAACTGTGTGACCGCGGGATGGGAGGGTCTATCCCGAGGCAGCAGGTGCACTTGCTCCTGTGGGAGCAGGGACGGTGTGGAGCCCTCGTGTTGGGTGTAGGCAGTGGGCCGTAGGACCCGGGTGAGTTGTGCTCAGGGCACAACTAGGCTTGGAGAACGGGACACAGCACCACTCTTTGCCGCCTTGTCTGTAGGGAGTTCAAATGACAAATGCAATTATAGCATCTGCTTATTATGTTGCAAAAAGTTTGAAACCCACACCTGATAATTTTCTTAAGCATAACATTTTGAAGACCCTCCCCCACCCAGCCGTATGCAGGGACCTCAAAACTTTCTGCATCAAAATAAAGTTTAAAAAATGTATATATCGGGCCCGGCGCGGTGGTGCAAGTGGTTAAGGTCCTCGCCCTGCACGCCCGGGATCCCATATGGGCACCGGTTCTAATCCGGCAGCCCCGCTTCCCTTCCAGCTCCCTGCCTGTGGCCTGGGAAAGCAGTCGAGGACGGCCCAAAGCTTTGGGACCCTGCACCCGCGTGGGAGACCCGGAAGAGGCTCCTGGCTTTGGATCGGCATAGCATCGACCGTTGCGCTCACTTGGGGAGTGAATCGTCAGACGGAAGATCTTCCTCTCTGTCTCTCCTCTCTGTAAATCCACCTTTCCAATGAAAAAATAATAATAAAAAAATGTATATATCTGGGCCTGGCACAATAGTCTGGTGGCTGAATTCTTGCTTGGCATCTGATGGGATCCTATGTGAGTGCCGGTTCGTATCCCAGCTTCTCCACTTCCCTTCCGGCTCCCTGCTTGTGGCCTGGGAAAGCAGTTCAGGATGGGCCAAAGCCTTGGGACCTAGCACCAGCGTGGGAGACCCCGAGGAAGCTTCTAGCTCCTGGCTTCAGATCAGCTCAGCTCCAGTTGTTTCAGTTACTTGGGAAGTGAACCAGTGGTTGGAAGATTTTCCTCTATGTGTCTCCTCTCTGTATTTCTGACTTTCCAATAAAAAAATAAAGTAAATCTTAAAAAAAAAAAGTATGTATGTATTTATTTGAATGCCAGGGAAAACAAGTAAGAAACAGGCAGAGAGAGAGAGAGAGAGAGAGACAGAGAGAGAGAGAGAGATTCCTTCCTGATGCCAGGAGCTGGGAATTCATCTCAGGTCTTCCACTTGGGTGGAAGGGACTTGGGCCACCACCACACTTCTCAGGGCGCACAGACAGCAAGCTGACCTTGAATCAGACACCTGTAAGTGCGCTGCTGGCATCTCCGAGTGACAGCTTACCTGCAGCCCATGCCACCTGCCCCTCTGTGAATGCTCACTGCAAAGCGAGCATGGGAAAAAGACATCAAGTGCTGACTGCGAGCCTTTCAGCAGAGGCCATACCTACGGCATTTACCATTCTAGAACACCCCTGCTTCTTTGCCTGATTACTGGGTGTTGATCAGCTCTCAGGATTACCCCTGTGTCCGACCAGCCTCCTTAGTTTTCTCACCACCCGCAGCCTCCAACCTTTCTGTGCCTTCTGCTTTAAGCTTCTTCTGATGGATGGTCAGGCGCAGAGCCACAAAGACACGAAGATAGATCTTTCATGTACGGATTCCCATCCTATGTGCTCACAG
This sequence comes from Ochotona curzoniae, assembly GCF_017591425.1. Lineage (NCBI taxonomy): Eukaryota > Metazoa > Chordata > Mammalia > Lagomorpha > Ochotonidae > Ochotona > Ochotona curzoniae. The sequence continues at coordinate 7,420,568 of NW_024467119.1, forward strand.
AACCCAAGACTGGGCCAGGCCAGCACTAGGAGTCGGGGACTCCATCTGGGCTAGCCACATGGGTGTCTGCCTTCTGTGGGGCAAACTAGCTGGAAGCTGGAATATGGAAGGGAAGCCCAGGCTTGAACCCACTGACTCCAAAACAGGTGTCCCAAGTGTGTTCTTTCCATCTGTGCCGAGTGTCGCCCTTTCCCCTCTTAAAAATGGGGCTCCTTCTTGGCTTGTCATGTGGCCTGTATGACATGTCACAGTGCCCTGGAACGGCCTGCATACCCATCAGACCATGTGCTCCTGGCTGGAACAGGCAACTTACTCTCTCCAGTCCCTTTCTGTGTCCCACCGAGTGGCGGTGACGACCAGCTGAACATAACCTTAACTGTAACCCACATCCCCAGCAAGATACACAGCAGCACAGTGTAAGTTCATATAAAGGCTCAAGAGCCCAAGGAGGCGGTCTAAGAACCTGACATCCTGGGCCGTTAGTGTTTAACAAACCCAGAAGGGTGGCAGCTCTGCACACTGCAGAACTGTGGAATTCCAGGTTGTTCAAGGTCATGGCTTGGTCTTTGGAACGAGGTTAAGGGGCAGAGAGTCTGATTAGTGACCTATTTAAAAACCAGTCCGAGGGAGGGAGAGTCAAGGGGCAGCGTGATGGCTCAATTGGCTAATTTGTGGCGCCAGTGGCCCATATACACACTGGTTCGAGTCCCAGCTGTTCCAGTTCCGATCCCTCTCCCTGCTTCTGGTTGGGAAAAACAGTGGACGGTGATCCAAAGCCTTAGGGCCCTGTCCTGCATGGGAGACCCAGGCGTCTTCTCCTGGCTTCCCAATCAAAAATTTTAAAAAACATTGATTTATTTGAAAAGCAGAATTACACAGAGAAAGGGAAGGAGAGAGAGAGAGAGTGAGAGAGAATCTTCCCTCCACTGGTTCACTCCCCAAATGGCCACAACAGTCAGGAGCCAGGATGTCTTCCAGGTCTCTCATTTGGATGCAGGTCTTGGGTCACCTTCCGCTGTTTTCCAGGCCATTAGCAGGGAGCTGCGACTTGAGCCAGTGTTCCCCCGTTGGATGTTGGCAAGGCAAGGGGCAACCTAACCCAATACACAATCACACTGGCCCCTAAGATCACACTCTCAGGCAATCACAGAGCCCGTGAGACGCAAGGCACACAAATTCTCCTTCTAGGGATTCAGCCTAGCAGTGGGGAGGGACAGCGAAGCACCTGCCCAAACTCACTGCAACTCCAGGAATCCACTTCCTTGCAAATTGCTAGTGACAGTGCAAACACACTTGGCTCCAGGCCAACTGGCTTGTGGCACAGAGCACGGAGCTGGGAGCCGCGTCAGGCACCACAGACCAGCAACGGCACCCATGGCTGCACAGGCCAGATAGAGGGCAGCATGCACACAGCTATGGGGGTCTTTCCCTGCTCTGTTAACAGAAAATGGACCAGTGAGACAAGCCCGGCTCCAGGGAAGTCACTCTCCTCCTCCTGTTACAGTTCCCTTGAGCCGTGGACTTGCACAACCGCAGTCCATTCTGGAATTTGGGGAATAAGCCAAATAGTGTTGGTGGAACACCACCGCTGGGGGTGGAGGGGAACCTCAGCTCTGAGAATGTGGGAGTCAGGTGCCAGCTTGTGGGAGTCAAAGGCTACAGCCAGGATAGGAACACCGAGGAAAGAGATTGGGGCCTTGGAGAAAACAGACACCGTTCTTGGAAACGAACTCCACCACTACACTGAGGACAGAGAAAGGCTCCGCATCCAGGTGGGGTGTGGATGGGGAGCAGGGTGCCCAAGGGCAGCTCAAGAGGCTAGTGCAGGTCAGGGCTGTGGCTCCTGGGGACAGCTCCTGGATGGTGCACCCTAGAAACCGAGCTGACAGCCTCCTTTTTTGTCAGACAGCTGGTCGTAGATATGGAGCTACAGGGTCAACAGCTGACCCTGGCAGCTTAGAAACACCTGCTGCGGATTCACATACCACCCTGTGCACCTCAAAGACCAAACCCGAAACAAGAGCGCCTCCCCCGGCCTATCCCAGGCTGGTCCCCTGGACCATGCAGCTCCCCCACGTCCCCTAACCCCTTCCCCCGTTAGCCACCTGCCTCCTTGGGTTAGAGGTGAGTGAGAACTGGCTAATTGTCTGTGTGTGTCTGTCCCTCTCCATACATAAGCAAGATCCCCAGCTCCACCCACACTGCTGTGAAGAGAAGGCTGCCTTCCTTGCAAAGGCAGAAGACCATCTTGGCCCTGACTTGTGGTACGTTCTCCTGGTCTGTCCAGCTGCTGATAGGAGACCTGAGCTGTGTCCAGGTTCCCTCCCTGACCCTCAGTCCTGACATGAACCTCACACAGGTACCTGTGCTCACATCCACATCTGTACACACACAAAGATGCACACACACACATAAACATATCCACACCCATAGAATACAAACATATGCACATGTGTTGTACACACACATAAACATATATACACACACTCACACATGTAAACAGCACACACATAGGTAAACACTCCCACATATTTAAACATATGCAGGCACTCATGCATACTCAGTCTCCCCCTCCCTGCTCATGCACAAACACACATAAACATACACATGCAGTCACACACACAAACACACATGTGCACACCCATAAACACACATGCAATCACACATGCACAGCCTTCCCCTCCCCCTGCCTGTTCTCCAGCGTCACTCCAGCCCACAATCCCCATCCTCTCCTGCTCTGCCTCCCACCTGTTCTCCATGGGTGGAGCTCACCCTGTTTTCTCCTGGACAGCTCCTAAAGTCTCAAGGGAAATGGGATTAAAGAAAAAGACCTGAGACTCTTGTAAAGCTAGAATGACCTCCAACACAGCCTCAAGGTCACCAGTTCACTTTCTAAGCAAGGATGTGGAGACAATGCTCAAGGCAGCAGGTGGCACAGCAGAGGTGTGGAGGCCGAGAGAGGCCCAGGGCCCCGTCGCCAGTCAACTGGGTCTGTCAGAGAGAGAGGTCAAGGGGTGGAGAGGAGCAACCACATGGGGTCCCCTGAGAGTCCATGCAAAATGCCCCTGCTGCAAAACCACGCAGACTGTTTCTGTACTAGTCGGTGTCCCTTGCAGTTCTGTTTTCCCAGTAACTTCCTGAAGTGCTTCTGTGTGTGCATAGCCAGATGCCACATGGCTTTGTGCAGGTACAAGAGAGACTCTGCTATGGGAAGAGGGCAGCAGGCAGGCTGCGTTCTCCACACCCTCCTCCTCCTGGAGGGAGCCCGGGATTGCGGCAGGGCTGGGAGCCCGGAAGACGTGGGGGGGGTGAGGGGGGGGGGAGTGGGAGGAGGCCGGCTGTGGCGTAAGGACAGGGAGAGGGTGCAGGTGCGGTCTGTATCTGTCTGGACACCAGGACTTGAGTGCACACCCTGCCTGGACCGGCTCTTCCCGCAGTCACTGCCCCGTCTGCTACCTCTCCTGCTCAGAGCCAACTGGGCATGGCCGACCTGGACTGATTTCAGGGCGGGAGGCGCGTGGCGCAGCAAGGCTGCAAGGCAGCTTTCTGGACCAAGCCTAGAAAACCACTCTGAGCCCTTTCCTCAGGTAGGCAATGGGGAGGGCTGGGGCATGAGGACTGCCAGCCGAGCCAGCCCCTTGGCGGGGTGGGAGGGGCGAGGCCTCCAGGGCTCAGGATCAGGGGTCTTTATGTCTGGCCCTTGTGCTGTTCCTAAATGGAATGGAACACTGGCTTGCCCAGTGAGAACACTGAACCAAGGGAGGAAGCCTGCTTCCCCGCCCCGTGGGGCCTTGGGCCATTGGTGGGGCTAGAAGGAGCAGAGAGAAGTAAAAGACGCATGGGCCACGGCGGACACTTCCAAGTACACCATAACAAGGTCAGCCCATTGGTGACAGCTTAACCTGCTGCCCCACGACAACATGAGCCTGTGACTTCTGAGATTTCTACCTGGCTAGGCTGTTCAGGACCCCACACAACAAAACCACCCTGGGGGGCTGTGGGAGGCACCCTCAGCCCGGGCTCTCTCCTGGTCTCCTATGGGACTCAGACGGGCATCTGACTCCTTTTCCTAGACAGTCTCCCCGAGTGAATTAATTCCACCCTAACTGATGGGTTGGACTCATTAGATCGCGTTGTTACTAAGAAAGTAACTGTATAGGGGGTCGGCGCTCTGGTGTAGCATGTGAAGTGTCTGCCTGGCAATGCCAGCTTCCTATACGGGCACTGGTTCAAGCTCTGGGTGCTCCGCTTTTGATCCAGGTCCTTGCTAATGTGCCTAGGAAAATAGAGGAAGATGGTCTAAATTCTTGGACCCTTGCACTCACATGGGAGGCCTGGGAGAACTGGCTCCTGCTGGGCGTGGTTCAGCCCTGTCATCACAGCCATTTAGGGAAGTGGATGGAAGATCAACCAGTCTCTCTCTTCGTGCGTCTCTTTTTCTTGGTAACACTTTCAAATAATTAAATAAATCTTTTTTTAAAAAAAGAAATTTTATGAAGAGAATGCTGGTTTGAATGCAAATAAATCAAAGAGGCATTCATGTCACACTGGACAAAATCTCTTCCATTTCCTTTACACACACACACACACACACACACACACACACACACACCCCTAAGAGTCTGTATTATTACGGTTAACACCAACTCTGCTTACCTATGACTTTCCATATGGCTAACCAACCGAAAAACAAACCTACCCTTCCTGCTCAACATCGCATTCTGCTAATCTGCTGGGGTCAGCAGGGAGGGCAAACCCGTTAAACAGATCAGTCTGCGGGAGGAGGCAGTCCGTCCTGGTCCCGCATCTGCTGTATCGTCTTGTTAAACAAGGCGAGCTTGCGTCAGGCCAAGAGGGCAATGATAGAACCTTCTTAGTCGTGGACGGCAAGCCTGGGCTCTCACCCTTCTCAAGTCAGATGCACAATATGCAAAATTCAAGAGCTGAAGTAAGAAAACCCTTGTTTTCACTCTCAAGTGTCTAGGGCAACTCAAGCCTGCTCCCAAATGACCATCAGAGGCCGCGAACACAGAAGGCAATAAAGACCCTGGGGTGTCTCCTCGTTGAATGGAGATGGGTTGATCCTAAATGCAACCAGCCTTGCAGCTCAGAGCAGAATGGCACAGCATACGCCTTCCAATGTAGTAAACTGCTTAGAGAAGTAAGACTGCTAATGAACAAGGCTCATTCCTGGGACGGCAGCTTTTCCTGTACATGCTGCCTGCACACCACTTCCTGTGCCTTCTCTGAAGGTACCTGGCCCCAGGTGTGCCAGGACCCCAGGTGCCAATGTGCCTTTGGCAGGGGGGAAGGCTGCTGGAGGAGGCAGATGAAACCTGGAGACAGATGCTGAACCAGGGGTTGGCATGTGGTGCAGTGGCTTAAGTGGCCACCTCTAATGCTAACATCCTGTATGGATACCGGTTCGGGTCCTGGCTGCTCCACTTCCAAATCAGTTTCCTGCTAAGGCTCCTGGCAAAGCAGCAGAAGATGGCTCAAGTACTTGACCCCCTGCCATCCTTGTGGGAAACCTGGATGAAGCTCCTAGCTTTGGCCTCGCCCAGCCCCAGCCATGGTCTGCATTTGGGAAGTAAACCAGCAGATAGATCTCTTGCTCTCTGTCTCTCCCTCTAACTCTTTCAAATAAAGAAGTAAATCTTAAGAAAAGATGCAAAACAAATCTATTTTGGCCACCAATGCCTTTCTGAAAGTCCTACAGATAGCAGCAGTTTGATATGCTTTCTCAGGCCACAAGCAGGGAGCTGGATGGGAAATGGAGCGGCCGGGACATGAACTAGCCTTTAGGTGACCCAGAATGAAACCGGCCTCCAGTGCTGCCCCTCTGTTGCAGAAGACAGCTCGTCCAATTCAGGACTCAGCAGATGATGCTCAGAGCAGGGAGCAGGTGGGGCCTTGAGTGGGTCAAGCTCTGCCCTCTGGTGGTGCAGTGAGTGGCCTTGTGGGTTTCTAGGCCATCCAGGAATGGGTCAGCTGCAAGATCCAAGCTGGGGACGTCTTCTCTGCCACGCCAGGCTCTGTGGAGTCAGGGCACTGCCGGCAGGGAAGCTGGCACCCTATGTAGCCCTGGGACTGGTGCCAGAATTGTGAGCCCAATCCCCTTTCTTCGTTGTGGCTTGCTGTGGTTCTGTGTTGTGAGCAGCAAAAATGGATGGAGCTGTTCTCTGCCCCTCTCTCCTCTGCATCTGCGGGTGTTTAAAAGCAAGCCCAGGCTCGGTCTGTTCTGCTGCTCCCTCGGGTGGCGGGGAGGGCAGCAGTCTGCTGACCCTGCTGGCCCTCTCCTCGTCGCGCCTGCCCACACTCTGCCCTGCCTCCCCTTTCTCTTAATGAGGCAATCGTTTACTCACTATGTCAGTTGTTTTTTAATTTACTTAAAAGGCACACTGTCACATTAAGAGATAACTTCCACCTGCTGTTTCATTTCCCAAACATGTGCAACATCTGCAGGGGGAGGTGGCTGGGTCAAGCTGAACCTGGGATCTCAATTCAGGTTTCCTACATGGGTGGGCAGGGACCCATGCACTTAAGCCTTCTCAAACAGCCTGTTTCTTTGAACTCTTTCAATAGCAACACAAAATTAAGTCCCCAGCACCCCTGGGCTTCGTCTAGCCTCGATGCATGGGACACCCTGGGGTTGAACCAAGTGTTGAGGCGGGAATCTGGAACTAGAGAGAAACAGTATCCTGTGGGGCTTTGCCCCACAGCCCAGACCTGGCCTGATGCCATTTCAGAGCCCAGCATGTTGCCAGCGGGCACCTGCCTTCAGAGAGAAGCAATCCTCTTTCGGACATTCCGCACACACCACGGCCTGCAAGGAATTTGATGGTTTGCAAATTCAAAGTTGAAAAGGAAAACGCCCCTTGAATCAGACCCGAATGCATCTGTTCACGGCCGGATGAGGACGGCTTGGACATGGTCGGCTGGGGTGTGGGGAGCGGTCACTCAACGCACCTCCATCCTCTGAGGGAGACCTGGAGCAGGCCAAGAATAACGCGGTGGCAGCGTGCCTCTTGTCCGAGACACCTGTCCTTATTTCTTAATCAGTGTCATTTTCACTTTGCCAGGATTAGCCTCCCTTCCCTCCCTTTCCCTTCCCCCAGAAAGCTTGGAATCCAGCGCTGGCCTGGGCAAGAGGGGGTCGCAATGTCCCTGTTTGCAGGGGACCGTCAACTGCCCCAAGTGGGGGCAGGTTTCCTAATTAATGAACCAGAACACAGCCAGGCATCTGGTGGCCAAGTCATCCATTAAAGTGCTTTTCTAATGAGATTTCTGCAAGATTACTAGAAACCATGAAAAAAAAAAAACCACCAATTTTCCCTGGAGCAAAGGCATTAAAAAATAGCCAGACATCCTTCAGGGAGGGAAGAGATCAACAGAGCCGCTGGGAATCAGACACGAAGAGTCACAGTCCAAGGAAGGTGGCGGGCCTGAGGCACGGCGTGCCGCTGGCAGGCCCAGCTCCGACTCCAGCTACTCCCTCGCCACCCATCCTGGCAGTGTTTTAAGAGTTAATTTTTTTAAAAGATGAATTTATTTTTATTGGAAAGGCAGAAATACAGAGACAAAGAGAGGAAAAGATCTTCCATCTGATGATTCACCTCCCAAGTGGCAGCAATGGCTGGGGCTGAGCTGATCTGAAGCCAAGAGCCAGGAGCCTCTTCTGGGTCTCCCACATGGGTGAGGCTCCCAAGGCCTTGGGCCATCCTCGACTGCTTTTCCAGGCCACAAGCAGGGAGCTGGATGGAAAGTAGAGCAGACAGCATATGAATCGGCGCCCTTTCAGGATCCTGGCATGAGCAAGATGAGGACTTTAGCCACTAGGCTACCACATTGGCTTAATTTTACTTATACGAAAGGTAGAGTTATGAAGAGAGGAGGAAAGGCACAGAGAGAGAAAGAGAGACTCTTCTACCTGCTGGTTCACTCCCCAAATGGTTGCGCTGACCCAAGCTGGGCCAGGCTGAGAGACTCGGTGGTCTCCCACGTGGGTACAGGGGCTCAAGCACGTGGGCCATCCTACATTGCTTTCTCAGGAGCATTAGCAGGGAGCTGCATCAGAAGTGCAACACTGGGACTTGAACCGCCACATCTATGGGTTGCTGGCACTGCAGCTGCACCACAACGCCGGCCCCTCCTTATGCAGGCCCCTGTGATGGGGAGTTCTCCCCCACACTCCACCAACAGTGCTGCAAAGCTTCCTCTACCAGCCACTCTGAGACAGATTTCAGAAGTTTTCCCATCTGCTACCAATCTCGGAGCCTGCCGCTACACCAGCTCAGCCCTGTGTGGGGGCAGCACACGGCACCACATGTGGCCTGCAGGGATCTGGTCAACAGGTCCAGAGCGGAAATGACGTGGTGAAGGATGGTGTCAGGTCTGAAAGCAACAAAGGGACAAGGGTCATGGGGGTGGGGGTTCTGACATGGGGAGACTCCTGTTATAGTCTTCCTGTCTCAGATGGGGCCATGCCTAAGCACAAGAAGTTCAGAAGGATGCATTGAGAGGGAAGGCGCATCACACATGCGCAACATCCATCTTGTGATGAACAGGCTCCCCCACCTGGAGGCCATGTGAACCGGAGAGACCACGCAGCCGTCAGGGACCCGGCCCTTGCTTTATTCACAGTCACAATCAAACTCAATCAGATGGTGGATTACTTCAGACAAAGTTTATCTTATCGCAAAAGACTTATTTATTTGAACAGTAGAATTATGCAGATAGACACAAGAGAGATCTTCTATTTGGCTCACGCCCCCACATGGCTACAACAGCCAGGGCTGGGCCAGGATGAAGTCAGGATTTCCATCCTGGCATCTCATGGAGGTGCAGGGGCCCATGGCCTTGGCCCGTCCTCTGCTGCTCTGCCAGGCCAAGCAGTGAGCTGGATGGGGAGGGGAGCCTCCAGGAACTCAAACAGCACTCTGATGTGGGATGTCAGTGACACAAGTGGCTCTTGAACCCCAAGCACCATGATGCTGGCCCCTCCAAAGGCAATTCCAAGATTAATTAGTGTATCTCTTACGCTGCTAATCCCATGGTACTGGAAAACTATTTCTTCAGGAAGAGTAGGATTAAAGTGTGTTTCTAAATGTGTGCTCTGGGTTACAGGGAAGAAAGGCTGTGTTTGCCTTGGGGAGATGGTAGAACACATCACGACAGCCCTCCCTCTGTGCACACCTGCCACGGTAAGCCCATTTTCCCACACTAGGCCACTGACATGGCACTTCCTTTGTAGCCCTGAGCCCAGGCCCGGAGAAAGCCTTCTGCCAAACCCTGCTACTGTGATTCGAAGCTTCAGGAGCGGAGCAGGCTCAAGGCAGAAGGCACCGCCGTGCTGTTCACAGCCACCCTGAACCCAGACAGGTGTGCATTCAGACCTAGGTGGCCTTGGGTGAACGTAAGGCTTTAGCTTCGACTTTCCCATGTATAAAGTAGTGGAGCCTGTGGGATGGCTGGCCCCCTGTGCTATCTGCATATAGTGATTGCTCAGCACGTGGCCAATGTTACTTACGATTTTAAAATGCTGAAGGCCATTTTTTTCTGGCGAAGGGACAGCCACACCAGTGACTCTCATGGTGCCTTCTCTCAACCACGCCCTGTGATCTTCCTGCTCCACTCACTCCCCCCACTTAATAACTCAACAGGGACTCTGGCTGTGGACCCATGCACTCAGACTCCACAGGCTCAGCCTTCTCTAAAGTCCTGGCAGCTGGGCGCTGTCTCCCAGCGTACAGAGGGGAAAGCTAAGGCACAGAAAGGCCGAGCAACTTCCTAAAGTCACAAAACGCATTTATAGCAGACCTGAGATGAAAAACTAGGCTGCTGGTGCTGGAATCTGAGTGTACCAGGCCAAGTCTGTAACTGTAGTGCCAGCACCCTATGTGGGTGCCAGTGGGAGTTCTGGCCTCTCCACTTTCAATCTAGCTCCCTGCTAATGCACTTGGGAGAGCGGGAAGGTCCAAGTGCGTGGACCCCTGAACCCACACAGGAGACCTGGAATAGGTTTCTGGCTCCTGGCCCAGCTTCAGATGTTGTAGCCATGCGGGGAATGAACCAGAGGCTGGAATATTTCTCTTTGTATAACTCTGCCTTTCATCTAAAAATAAAATAAATTAACAACAACAACAACAAAAGCCCCACCTAGGCAGGTGGGTTCCAGAACTTCCATTTATAACTCTATCCCATGTTGGCTCATGGCAATCCAAGATCCTCCCTTAGGGTGAGTGTTGGACACAGTGGTTGAGAAGCCTCTGCGGATGGCCAATGCCATGTTGGAGGGTCTGGGTTCGAGTCCTGGTTTCTCTCTGATTCCAGCTAGCATGCCTTCTGGGGGTAGGGGGCAGGAACAGGTGATGGCTCGATTGGTTTGGTCCCTGACACCCACACAGCAGATCTGGACTGAATTCCTGGCTTTCAGAGGTGACCTGGGTGCTGCAGGCAGTTGGGGAGTGAACCAATGGAAGAGAGATCTCTCTGTTCTTTCTCTCTCTCTCCCTGTGCCTCTCCAGTAAATTGCAAGAACAAATTCTTTTGTTCTCTAATTCTTCCTCAACAAATCTGTTAACCATACCTAGGTAAATGAATTGGGGCTGAAGGAAAATTGACAAGAGCTCCGATGCTGGCTTCCAGTTCCCACTTGATTGCTTTTGCCAGAGTCCCTTCAGTTCTAAACTCCCGTTATTGTTGTCTGAGAGGCAGGGGGCTGGAAGGAGAGCGAGCGAGTGAGCGGGTCAGACAGCCTGAGTGTGAACATGCACCCAGACCAGTACCACATAGAAGGGCCAGGAACTCAATCCAGGCAATCCAGGGACTCAGCTCATGGAGCCCTCACCGCCATCTCTCAGGGTGTGTGTTCACAGGAAGTTGGAATGGGAGCGGAGCTGGGACCCAAACCCACGGCTTCAACAAGGGACAGGGACGTTTCTCTTGGTGCTTAGCATCCGGCCCCAGCTTCCGTCAGCTCTGGACTCTGAGAGCTGCATTCCGAATTAGTGAATTCCCTTCCTCGTCTCTCACCCTTCATGGGGCCAGTGACAGAAAATAATGCATTTCCCATTCCCTTGAGGGTTGAGACTTTAGAAAATTTTCCATGTCCCTTTGATCTCTGATTTGAATGCACACTGGGTCATGCTGCACTGGCTAATCCGGAGCTGGAGCCTCCAGGCATTTCAGAAATGCACTTGGAGGTCACAGGGCGATTTACCAGCACAGCTTTGGGGACTTGATAGGAGCAGCCCCTTCTCCCCAACTGGCTTACCCGTGCCAGCCAGGGCGGAGCTTGCTTCTGCCCCATGGGCTCTGGGATCCGCCCAGCCCAGCCCCAAGCCTCCTGCTGCTCACTTCCTCTCATCCCAAACTGGGTTCCAGAACCTGAGCTGTGTGCCTTCCAATCAGGGTGAGACACCACCCTGTGGTCCATGCACGTGGGCACTGTCCATTCCACGTGCCAGAAGGCACAGCCGGCCCAATGCACACTGCCAACTTCTGGTTCAGCACCGTTACCTCTTTGAGTGAGGCGGATGCCACCCTGTGACGTCCCCTTTACCCAAGCTGCAGGGGATTCCACGCCTTTCTGTAACATTCCAGTCCAGCTGTCCGTCAGGAATCAAACTCCTTTTTCTCCCACCTTTCAACAGCACTGGATGAGATGCAAACCAAGCCATCTCAGTTTTCTAGTTGAACAGTCACAGGAGAAGAAAACAGCAGTGTGCGATTTATCTGCTTGTTACATATTAACACCATCCTCTGGGCCAAGGTTTTTCAAGGTAGACACATTCAGAAACAGTCAACTAATGGACAGGATAATTGGCCTGGTGCCCCAAGAACTAAGCCAAGATGCCTTCCTTGGCTTCAGGTGGTTCCAGAGGTGTTGGGAACAAAACAGAAAATGAAATGCAAAGAGAATGGCTGATTTCTCCAGTACAATGGAATAAAAAAAAACAATAACAGAGTGGGAGGGAAAGAGGTTCAGCAGAAGCTCACCCTCACACATGTAACTACAGGAGCTCACCCTCACACATGTAACTACAGGAGCTCACCCTCACACATGTAACTACAGGAGCTCACCCTCACACATGTAACTACAGGAGCTCACCCTCACACATGTAACTACAGAAGCTCACCCTCACACATGTATCTACAGGAACTCACCCTCACACATGTAACTGCAGGAACTCACCCTCACACATGTAACTGCAGGAACTCACCCTCACACATGTAACTACAGGAGCTCACCCTCACATGTAACTACAGGAGCTCACCCTCACACATGTAACTGCAGGAGCTCACACTCACACATGTAACTACAGGAGCTCACCCTCACATGTAACTACAGGAGCTCACCCTCACACATGTAACTACAGGAGCTCACCCTCACATGTAACTACAGGAGCTCACACTCACACATGTAACTGCAGGAGCTCACACTCACACATGTAACTACAGGAGCTCACCCTCACACATGTAACTACAGAAGCTCACCCTCACACATGTATCTACAGGAACTCACCCTCACATGTAACTGCAGGAACTCACCCTCACACATGTAACTGCAGGAACTCACCCTCACACATGTAACTACAGGAGCTCACCCTCACATGTAACTACAGGAGCTCACCCTCACATGTAATTACAGGAACTCACCCTCACACATGTAACTACAGGAGCTCACCCTCACACATGTAACTACAGGAACTCACCCTCACACATGTAACTACAGGAGCTCACCCTCACACATGTAACTACAGGAGCTCACCCTCACACATGTAACTGCAGGAGCTCACCCTCACACATGTAACTGCAGGAGCTCACCCTCACACATGTAACTACAGGAACTCACCCTCACACATGTAACTGCAGGAGCTCACCCTCACACATGTAACTACAGGAGCTCACCCTCACACATGTAACTACAGGAACTCACCCTCACACATGTAACTACAGGAGCTCACCCTCACACATGTAACTACAGGAGCTCACCCTCACACATGTAACTACAGGAGCTCACCCTCACACATGTAACTACAGGAACTCACCCTCACACATGTAACTGCAGGAGCTCACCCTCACACATGTAACTGCAGGAGCTCACCCTCACACATGTAACTACAGGAACTCACCCTCACACATGTAACTGCAGGAGCTCACCCTCACATATGTAACTGCAGGAGCTCACCCTCACACATGTAACTACAGGAGCTCACCCTCACACATGTATCTACAGGAACTCACCCTCACACATGTAACTACAGGAACTCACCCTCACATGTAACTGCAGGAACTCACCCTCACACATGTAACTGCAGGAACTCACCCTCAGACATGTAACTACAGGAGCTCACCCTCACACATGTAACTACAGGAGCTCACCCTCACACATGTAACTATAGGAGCTCACCCTCACACATGTAACTACAGGAGCTCACACTCACACATGTAACTGCAGGAGCTCACCCTCACACATGTAACTACAGGAGCTCACCCTCACACATGTAACTACAGAAGCTCACCCTCACACATGTAACTGCAGGAGCTCACCCTCACACATGTAACTGCAGGAACTCACCCTCACACATGTAACTACAGGAGCTCACCCTCACACATGTAACTGCAGCTCACCCTCACACATGTAACTACAGGAGCTCACCCTCACACATGTAACTGCAGGAGCTCACCCTCACACATGTAACTACAGGAGCTCACCCTCAGACATGTAACTACAGGAGCTCACCCTCACACATGTAACTACAGGAGCTCACCCTCACACATGTAACTACAGGAGCTCACCCTCACACATGTAACTGCGCTGTCCCCTCTCGCCCCAGGGCTCCATCCTTTCTGAAAGCTAACTGTGGAGAGTACCGACAGCCACTACCCTGGCCCCCACATGAATGTGCCCTGACTGCCATCTGATTGTGCTCCTTCGTGATATGAGGCAGGTGCCATCCGAGGAACTCTTCCGAGGCACCCAACTCTTGCCATCCACACAGAGCCCACCCTAAGGCTTGGTGGGCACCTGCATGAATGAATGAATGAATGAATGAGCCAACTAATGTCTGAGCCCTGTGTGGAAGCCACTGGGGGCTGGGAGCGCCTTACTGCCCCCGCAGGTTTTCTTTTAAGCAAGAATGGAGCAAAGCATCTGAGCTTCCTCATGGTGCCAGGGCTGGAGCAACTATGTGGAAGACAGAACAGGCAAATGAGGTGCTTTCTGGAGAACACTTGTTTTTCTATAAATATTTATTTACTTGATACGTAGAATCACAGAGAGGGACACACACACACAGTGAAAGCAAGATATTCTATTGCTTGGTTCACTTACCAAATGGCCACAATGCATAGGACTGAAGCCAGGTGTCTGGAACTGCAATGGGGTCTCCCACATGGGTGGCAGGGGCCCAAGTTGCTGGGTCACCTCCCACTGCTTTTGCAGGCACATTAGCAGGGAGATGGACTGGAAGCAGAGCAGCTGGGTTCTGAACCAGTGCCCCTCGCGGATGCCACCATTACAAAGCAGGGCCTTAACCTGCAGTGCCACAACACTGGTCCCTGAAAACCACATTTTTACAAGGATGTACTTATCTCAGCAAATAGAGATGTCTAAAATAGAATGAGAATACTGATGATCCAAATGGGCTCCCCCTCTGCCTGTGGAAGACTGAAGGAGAGAATTCACGGTTTGTGTGATGTTCTAGCTGCACAGGCACCCAGTGCTTCAGGCTCCAGCAGCTACGGAGGAAACACACAAAGCTGAGTTTCCAAGGCATTTTGATTTCAATGACCCAGAGTATATATCACAGATCGTTCCGGGGCAGGTAGCACAGCATGTTAAGCTGCTGCCAGTGATGCTGGCATCCCACGTGAGTGCTAGTTCAAGCCCCAGCTGCTTTGCTTCCAATCCAGCTCCCTGCTAATGCGCCTGGGAAAGCAGCAGGAGATGGCCTAAGTGTTTGGGCTCCTAGTAGCCGCAGAAGAAAGCCAAATGGAGTTCCATGTTCCTGGTTTTGCCCTTGACCCTGCCCTGGCTACGGGGGCCATCAGGAGAACGCACCAGTGGATGGAAGATCTGCTGGAATCTTCTCCCTGGGTGTTGGGCAGTGCTCCCCCCTTTCGCCAGTGCAGGAAATGAGGGACATGGACCCCATGTTCCCAATGGTAGTTGGGAAACGCGCTTGGTCATCAAGTGGCCATTTGTCCATTTTTTTTTTTACAGCTCCTCCTGGCTTCCCCTTCCCTGCTGGCCCTTGCCCAGCCACCGACTCAGGCTGTGAAGGCATTAAAGAAAAGCTCGCGTGCTGCAGAAACGCCTTGCAATGCAGAAGCGAAATGACTGTGGGCTAGCTCCAGCTCCCCCTCCCACGGGCACCACAGATCACTCAGCCCCACCCCCACCGCCTCCCGCGGCAAGGAAAACATTCCTGAGCTCCGTTCAAGTGTTTATCAGAAGTTGTCTGGACTGGCTGGGGCTCTGAGGTCACGGTCCCTGTGAGTCACATCCTTCTGGTTGCACGGGGTCACCCTGCTCCCAGGCTAGGGGGATGCCTGGACTTGGTGTATAGTTCTGTGTACCCCATACCCCGTCACCCTCCTCAGGGCACGGTTGGGGTGGCTGGCTGTCCTTCAGCCAAAAAGGATCATGGGACTGAGCAAAGAACTGGGGCTTTGGGATGGTGCGAGGGCTTCTGGTGTGAAGCCAGCACAATTGGGGTCGAGGTGGGGGTGGGGGAACTCCTCTGAGTTTGCCTGATCCTGTGAACACACAGGCCAGCGAAGGGAGCAGGTGGAGGGCTCAGATCCTGGGCAGCTGGAGGATTACGCTGGCTGCGAAGGACCCTTCTCTGGGGCTGTCATCAGAGCATGGGGCACCTTCCCGTCCCCCACCCTGGGATGCTGACAACTGGCTTTACAGGTGGGATTTTATGGATGCAGCCAGCACCAGGCAGACTGCACGGAGCACGGATGGGCACTGTGGCCCAAACAGCATGGTAATGGTACGTGTGAGAGTGTGGGCAAGGGGAGCGCGTAGGGAGGCGGAGTGGGTGTAGGGACTGGGTCTTGCCTCATCCTGCTTGGTCCTCAA
Organism: Ochotona curzoniae; assembly: GCF_017591425.1. Taxonomy (NCBI): domain Eukaryota; kingdom Metazoa; phylum Chordata; class Mammalia; order Lagomorpha; family Ochotonidae; genus Ochotona; species Ochotona curzoniae. Next base: position 7,436,664 of record NW_024467119.1, read on the forward strand.
GTGTTTTCATTTCTAAAGTGGGTGGAGGAGAGCAGTGATGTAGCAGGTTCTTCTGGAGTCAAGAGGCTCTTGAATCTCAGATTGGTCCAAAGGCAGGAGTCCCGGTCAGAAACTCTCGACTGAGGGTCACCTGCGTTTGCCAGGGATGCAGAGTCCTCCTCTTTGAGGGCTGAGTGCACCTGCGCCTCACTGAGACCGGATGGCAGAGGGAGCAGGCAGGAGCCTGGTGGTGGCCTCCAAGACCATTCCAGGATCATCCTACCTCTATGAGTCTACACCATATATATATATTTTAAAAGAAACAGAGGGCTTGGGGCCCGGCACGGTGGCGTAGTGGTTAAGGTCCTCGCCTTGTACACCCGGGATCCCATGTGGGCGCCGGTTCTAGTCCTGGCAGCCCCGCTTCCCATCCAGCTCCCTGTGGCCCAGGAAGGCAGTCGAGGACGGCCCAAAGCTTTGGGACCCTGCACCCGCACAGGAGACCCGGAAGAGGCTCCTGGCTTCGGATCGGCATAGCATCGGCCGTTGCGCTCACTTGGGGAGTGAATCATCGGACGGAAGATCTTCCTCTCTGTCTCTCCTCTCTGTATATCCGCATTTCCAATAAAAAAAAAAGCAAGAAACAGAGGGCTGGCACTGTGATATGTTGGGTAAGCCTCCGCCTACAATGCTGGCACCTCAAATGGGTGCTGGTTTGAGGCCTGGCTGCCCCACTTCTGATCCAGCTCCCTGAAAATATGGATGATGACTCATGTTCCTAGGCGCCGGGACCCAGGTGGGAGAGCCAGAGGAGGCTCCAGGCTTTGGCCTGTTACAGTCTTGCAGCTGCAGGTACTTAATGAAGCAGATGGAAGATCTCTCTTTCTCTGTAAATCTGCCATTCTAATAAAGACAAATACATCATGTTTTTTTTTTTTAAAAGGAAAACAAAGTTTCTTCACATTCTTGGTAACTTGTACCATGTTAACACATTACATCAATACCAATGAGGTAATAATATACTATTTTTCGAAAATCTTTTGTTAGTTTTAAAATTTAAGTACATGCTCATTAAAACAATACATATACTTTTCATTTTCTTTTTTTAAAAAATCTACTCATTTTGAGAGGTAGAAATTGGTGAGAGAGAGAGAGAAATTAGGCTTCCATCTGCTGGCTCACTCAGAAAGTTTGCAACAGCCAGGGCTGGGTCAGGCCAAAGCTGGGAAGCAGAAATAAAGGCAGGTCTCCCACGTGGTGGCAGAGGTCCACATGACTGAACCATCACTTGCTGCTTTTCAGTGTCATCGGCAGGACGCTGGACTCAGGATATGAGCTAGGCAGTCGGGTATGGGAGGCAGGCATCCTAATGGGCTTCTTTGCCACTCAGCTAGTCTCTTGTCCCTCATTCTATGAGTCCCACCTGGGTCTCCCACGTGGGTGGCAGGGTTGCGAGGACTCGAGCCATCACGGGTAATCTTCCAGGGTGTGCACTGCCAGAGAGCAGGACGCAGGAATGCAGCCCGTGCCGCACCTCAGGTATTCCAATGTGGGCTGTGGGCAGCCCGTGGAGGTGGCTCAACCACTGAGCCAACCAGCCGCCTCTCATTCTGTCCTTTATGTGAAAAATGGCATGCCTGCTATGGGGGAATCAGGAGCGATCCTAACAAGCTCTTTTTTTTTTAAGATTTATTTTTATTATTTTTTTATTGGAAAGGCGGACATACAGAGAGGAGAGACAGAGAGGAAGATCTTCCGTCCGATGATTCACTCCCCAAGTGACCACAACGGCCGATACTATGCCGATCCGAAGCCAGGAGCCTCTTCCGGGTCTCCCACGTGGGTGCAGGGTCCCAAAGCTTTGGGCCATCCTCTACTGCTTTCCCAGGCCACATGCAGGGAGCTAAATAGGAAGCGGGGCTGCCGGGACTAGAACCGGCGCCCATATGGGATCCCGGGTGTGCAAGGCGAAGACCTTAACCACTGCGCCACCGTGCCGGGTCCATCCTAACAAGCTTTTTTTTTTTTTTAAAGATTTATTTTTATTATTTTTTCATTGGAAAGGTGGATTTACAGAGAGGAGAGACAGAGAGGAAGATCTTCCGTCTGATGATTCACTCCCCAAGTGAGCGCAACGGGCCGATACTATGCCGATCCGAAGCCAGGAGCCTCTTCCGGGTCTCCTGCGCGGGTGCAGGTTCCCAAAGCTTTGGGCCGTCCTCGACTGCTTTCCCAGGCCACAGGCAGGGAGCTGGAAGGGAAGCGGGGCTGTCGGGACTAGAACCGGCGCCCATATGGGATCCCGGGCGTGCAAGGCGAGGACCTTAACCACTTGCGCCACCGCGCCGGGCCCCTAACAAGCTTTTAACAGGAGGTCATATGCACAGAGCAGGGGGGACCCCAGCGTGGAGCAGGCGAACAGAAGGAGGCTTGTATCCCAACCCTGAAGACTCCTAGATCCTCACCAAGGACTATCAGTACGAACTCCGAGGACTACATCCCAACTGCCAAGGAGACCACGGGGAATTGGAGTGCCTTTGGAGGCCAAGAACTCTGAGGTCACCCACCTCCATTTAGATCTACCACATGGGATGGAAGCAGCCCAAATCCTTCCTTGCAGGATCCAAGGGCATTGGAACGGCAACCAGGAGCACTGAGCGGTCCGCAGAAACAGAACAGTAAACTTTCTTCGGGACTAGGGAGAGGAGCTTTCTCTGGTCCTTGCCTGGTTCTGACTTTGGGTCCCCACCCTCACTGGCAATGACCATCAGGATCACTCCGGAAAACCCTCAAAACAAACAAACAAGCAAGCAAACAAACAAAAAATCTAGAAGAGATAGAGAACAACAAGGAAGGCTTGGAATCAGACAGGAAATGGTCATCGGGGATGCACTTATAACTCACTGGGTGGGACACAAGGATTAGCTACTCCTCACTAGGGTATTGAAGATTTCTCTGCACACCCCTCCTAAAACTGTTCACCTAAACTGTTGACATGTCTTGTTAGAGTTATAGAGTTAGACTACCCGAAAAGCAGCCAGGTTTAGCAAAATCATGCTTCAACGCTATAAACTGCCAAATACTAAAATTAAAATAGACATGAGACAGCTGAATAGTAATCTATAGCCGTTTTAAGGTGTATAGAACCTGGTTGTATATAAACTAGTAAATGAAATGTTTTTTTTTTTTTAAAGATTTATTTTTATTATTTTTTTATTGGAAAGGCAGATATACAGAGAGGAGAGACAGAAAGGAAGATCTTCCGTCCGATGAATCACTCCCCAAGTGAGCGCAACGGGCCGATACTATGCCGATCCGAAGCCAGGAGCCTCTTCCGGGTCTCCCACGCGGGTGCAGGGTCCCAAAGCTTTGGGCCGTCCTCGACTGCTTTCCCAGGCCACAGGCAGGGAGCTGGAAGGGAAGCGGGGCTGTCGGGATTAGAACCGGCGCCCATATGGGATCCCGAGCGTGCAAGGCGAGGACCTTTAACCACTTGCGCCACCGCGCCGGGCCCTAGTAAATGAAATGTTAATGTAGAAGTCACAGGATGTGTGGTTCAGAACTTGCATTCTTTTTTTTTTTTTCTCTTTTAACACTGGTTACTCAATACTATGTCAACTAATTCCATAACATTATAAATTGTTACTGATGTAATGTTAGGGCTTTTAAGCCGGCTCTACTTTCAGACCAGGGATGGTCTCTCCAAGAAAGCATTGAACTTATCTGGACAATAAGATGCTGGACTTTATGCTTAGTAGATGCTTGCAATGAAAGAATCTCAACTGAATTTGAACTGTGGTAATGCAACAAGGTGGAGGAATCCACCATGGGGAGAGGGTTCGGGGAGGGGTAGGGGGAATCCCAGTGCCTATAAAACTGTGTTATATAATGCAATGTAATCAATAAAAAAAAAAAAGCAGAAAAAAATGGCATGCCTGCTACCCAGAAAACTGGCTCTCTCCTCTGGTCAGCCTCTCTCATACACACACACACACACACACACACACACTCTCTCTCTCTCTCTCTCTCTCTCTCTCTCTCTCTAACTCATACTTTGCAACCCTGTTGCAACACATGGCTGTTTCTTTAACAGCACCGAGGATCTTTAGCCATTTTCTGTCTCTAAACTCTGACTCCACAAACATGCCTTGAAATTTGTCCTTCACGTTGGAATTCTCTGTCTCTGTGCCACAGGTTCCCAGAAATGAACCTGCTCGGTCAAAGGGTGTGAGAATGTGGAGTTCCCATAGATTGTCCCAGGAGACTCCAACACAGCTTGTGTGGAATTCTTGCCCTTGGCAGTGGTGGAACAGAGGTGGTGGTGGGGGCTCATTTTCTCACACAGTTCCAGGGACTGGGGCTGACAAAGTTTAAGAAATTAGCCCAAGCTGATGGGGCAAAGCGCTGTTGGTTACTGTTGTTCTAACTGCATTTTCAGGAGCACTGGTGAGCTGACATCAACAGCTCCCATGCTTATTGCACGCGAGGCGTCTGCAGCTGTTGGCTCATTTCCCTACTGCCCCATTTACAAACTTGCACAAACTCTTATCTATTACACACATTTCCTTTATGTATCACATCTTTTGTAAATTTCCCTTATGCATCGCATCTGCAAATGACCTCATCCACGGTCGCTGATGCATGGCCCTGGTTAACACAGCTCATGAACTCCAGACAGAGCAGCACGTGGGGTGATCCCTGCACCCAGACAGTGCCTGACACACAGAACATTCTCAACTAAAAAAAAGGAAGAAATGGAGGAACGGATGAGTGTGCAAGCTTGAAACTTTAATGTGGGCACGTCTGTTCATCTTTTAAAATTTCTGGCATAAAAATGCTTCTGTTCCATTACTTCTTGAACAATGATTCCTTCAATTTATCTTGCATTATTTTTATGAATGTGTTCGCTCTCAATCTGAAGTCCTGATTCATCGTAAATTCGTTTTGCATATGCAGCAAGGCAAACAAACTCTTAAATCTTAGTCACTTCTTAGTGTGCAAAGGGCTATAGGAAATGCAAATAGTTTTAGAATTTAAACTGGTCTAGGGGCATATATGGCTAAGCCTCCACTTGCAACACCTGCATTCCATGTGGGTGCCGGTTCTGGTCCTGGCTGCTCCCACTTCCTATCCCAGGCTTACAGCCTGGGAAAGCAGAGGAGGATGGCTCAAGTTCTTGGGACCCTGCACCCACATGGGGGACTCAGAAGAAGCTCGTGGCTTCTGGCTTCCGATCGGCTCAGCTTCAGCCACTGTAGCTCATCTGGGGAGTGAACAAGTGGATGGAAGATCTCTCTGTCTCTTCTCTCTGTATATATGGTTTTCAAATAAAAATAAATGTCTTAAATAATTTAAAATATCTATATACTAGAATACAAATACATCCACCATCCATTTTATATGCTAGTAAAATAACTAAAGTTGGGGCCAATATTGTACCATAGTGGGCAAGTCCACCACCTGTGATGCCAGCATCCCAAATAGGGGCTGATCGGAGTTCCACTGTTCCATTGTCAGTCCAGCTCCCTGCTAATGGGCCTTGGTAAGGAGCAGAAGGCAGGCCAAGTCCTGGAGGGCTGGAGGAAGCTCCGGGCTCCTGGCTTCGGATCGGCTCAGCTCCAGCCATTGCGGTCATCTGGGGAATGAACCAGCACATGGAAGATCTCTGGCTCTCCTTTTCTCTCTCTGTAATATATCGCCTTTCAAATAAATAAATCTTAAAAAAACCATTTGACCATCAGAGAAATTTAAGAAAATATACAAAAAAAATGAAGGAGGGTGCCTGTTGATATAACTGACTCTGCTTGGATTGTTGCTCAAGTGTACACACACTCGTGCTTGACTCAGTCATTGAGTGCCTCAGTGGCTGCGCCTTCAGGGCTTACACTGACACACACAGAGAGCGTGAAGAACGGGGCTGATCACTTCTATTGGAACAAAATCATGCAGTGCTGTAAGACACACTACACTGGATTCACAGAATAAAGCACTCAAACTAACACATCTTCCTCCTCCCCTGCTAGTGAACTGGCACCGGCCCCCCACTCATCCGGCGTTAGTCCCTGGAGCATCAGGCCAACAGTCTAAGCGCGTAGGAACTTAATCCAATGATGGCACGCACAGGTGGAGCTTGCAAAGCGATTATGCAGATTTGGTCATAAGAGTGTAGTTCCAGACTCAGATCATCAAGGTTCTCTGAGGACAGGCTCCACACAGACCCGCCCACTCGGTCTCCTGCCATATCACGTCTTGTCACCTGTCACCTGGGGACTCTGCCAGGCCTACTGAGAGGGGCCACCTGATCTTACAGAGCCCAAATCAGCCTCCTTTTTTTCTTTAACAATTTATTTATTTTTATGGGAAAGGCAGATTTGCTGAGAGAGAGAGAAAGAGAGAGAGATATCTTCCACCTACAGGTTCACTCCCCAAATGACCACAACAGCCAGAACTGAGCCAACCTGAAGCCAGGAGCCTGGAGCTCCTTCCAGGGGTCCCACGCCAGTGCAAGGTCCCAAGGCTTTGGGCCATCCTCTACTGCTTTCCCAGGTCACAAGCTGGGAGCTGGATGGGAAGTGGGAGCAGCCGGGACATGAACTGGTCCTGGCGAGTGCACGTGGAGAATTAGTCGGCTGAGCCAATGCACGCCAGCCCCAAACCTCCTTTCTTTGTAAGCGTGGTATTCTGGCATGGTATTCTGGCATCATCACTTGCACAGGCACCATGGCTGGCTGCCTCCCTGCGACAGGTGGCGATTCTCACGCCCCCTACCCAGGGTTGCTTGTTAGTGAATATCCCACCTCCGTGGCTCAGGGGCTCCACCTGCCCTGGCATCAGGCAATGCCATCAGCAAGTCTGACAGTAACTGTAACTTCTCCCTTGTGAGTCACTTACTCTGCACTCCCACGTCTAGTCATCTCACTGGGGGATGACTCGGCAGCTGTCAGCCCAGCTCTGCTTCCTCAGCCGTACGTCTGCTCTTCTGGAATGCTGTCTCAAGTTTTCCTGCATCTTTGGAGTTTCCCAGACTTGCGGTGTCCGGTGTCTGTCCTGCTCGGCTGCTCTAGCTTCCGTCTTCGGTGAGTACCGAGCTTGCTCTGCCAGATCTGCCGGGTGTATCTCAGCTGCGGGTTCCTGCTAATGTAACCATTGCCGACCTTTCCACTTTCTGTTTCTTTTGAAGTGTTGTCTGCATGTTTATTTTCTATTGTGTTTCTTTTGAATTTGCTTTTATTTCTAAATTAATCACATTTTATTTCTAATTATTTTCTGAGCTCTATCTCATTTTTCAGTTCTTTTAATTTTGTTTGATGCTGTGACTGCATTTTACATATGCATTTTAAGTGGTTTATTTATTTGAAAGGCTGAGTTAGAGAGAGACAGAGAATCTTTTTATTTTTTATTTTTTATTATTACATTGCATTATGTGACACAGTTTTATAGGCACTGGGATTCCCCTCACCCCTCTCCAAACCTTCCCCTCATGGTGGATTCCTCCACCTTGTTGCATTACCACAGTTCAAAATCAGTTGTGATTCTTTCATTGCAAGCATCTACTAAGCAAAAAGTCCAGCATCTTGTCCAGACAGAGAGAATCTTTCATTTGCTGGCTCACTCTCCAAATGGCCACAACCCCTAGCACTAGGCTAGGCTGAAGTCAGGAGCCTGGAGCTCCATCTGGGTCTCCCATGTGGGTGGCGGGGACCCACACACTTGGGCAGTCCTTTGCTGCTTTCCCAGCTGCATTTGCAGGGAGCTGGATGAGGAAGTGGAGCAGCAGAGACATGAATCAACTCTCATATGGGATGCTAGCACAGCAGGTGAATGTGGCCTACTTCTGTACACTGTTTTCCAGCTCATTTTGCTCAAAAGCAGGTCGCAGCTGTTACATGTGAACACGCATGTGCTGCAGACATCTCTCTAGGATGGAGGCTGATCACCCCCATCCGCCCGTCCCTCTGGGGGTCTCCCTCAGCCCTTTCTGTGCTTCCGCTTAGGTACAGCCAGTCTTCCTGACCTCATGAAAGGGCTACTACAGCTCAGACCACCTGCCGCCCTCTGAGGCTGCTTTCGCTCCATTGGCTCGATGGGCCAGTTTGTGGCGCAGCAGGGTCAAGCCAGTGCCGGCATCCATATGGGGCCCGGTTGATGTCGCTGTTGCTCTACTTCTGACCCAGCTCCCTGTGAATGTGCCTGGAAGTGATCGGCTCTGGACCTGGGTGGGGGCCCTGGACCTGGGTAGGGGCCCTGGACCTGGATGGGCGCTCTGGACCTGGGTGGGGGCCCTGGACCTGGGTGGGGGCACCCTCGACCTGGGTGGGGGCCCTGGATGTGGGTGGAGGCCCTGGACCTGGATGGGTGCTCTGGACCTGGGTGGGGGCCCCGGACCTGGGTGGGTGCCCTGGAGGAAGTTCCGGCAGTACTTGCCCAAGCCGACCTCCATACAGTCCTTCTCCAGAACTCTCCTCATTTTACAAAAGTGAAGCCTAACCCACTGAACAACTCCCTGTTCCGCTGTTCTGACGCCCCTGTTGGCCACACCTCTAACGGCTCCATCTGTCCACCAAGGAGCAGATCCTGTGACACAGATAAACTCCATCCCAACTTGGCCCCTGGGGTGCCTGTGGCCCCCATTCACGGCCCTACAGTGTGCGGCACCTGACATGCAAATAACATGCCCGTGATAGACCACAGAGTTCCTCATTCCTCGCCCCTGTGCTTTGGAGCCAGGTGGGAGCAGGCCTTCTTGTGTTCATTCAAGTGGCTGGCTGATGGATCACACTGCAGCTGCCCCGGCCGCCGGCACTCACACCTCTGCAGGTACTTCTGGGCGGGAGAACGAGGCCATCTCTGTCCACAAGCTCCAGAGGGGGCAGGAGAGGGGGCAGCCAGTCACCCACTGAGCCTGAACTGCAGGGACTCCATCTCGAGCTCCTTAGGAATCTGTCATAGCCAATTTCCTTGCTACGTGGCCCTGGCTAACACAAGAACACGGCACTTCCTTGGGCACCACTTACTGGGGCCGGAAGTCTCCGGGGTGACCTGTTGGAGGCCAACATTGAACATAGCAAGCCTCCTCCAGGGGAGACTGGCGAGCTGTTCCTGCCATCATCGCAAAGCTCAGAGTTCACACTCTGGCATTCACAGAGCAGCTGGCACTTCCCACGGTTTCATTTACTTCGTTTACATCCACAGCCCTTCTCCCAACCCTTTAACACTAAGCCCATTTTGCAGGTAGGAATGGGAGGACTGAGACCAGGTATTGTGCTTAACAATCACTTTTAGCAGGTGCAGATGAGGCCTCCTGAGTGCAAGCTGCTTTTCACAGCGATATCTGAGGAGTGTGGTGCCCGAAACTGCCTCAACCCCCTTACTGAGAGAAGGCAGGATGTGAAGGAGAAATACAGAACCAGAATGGCTCCTGGCCAGTCCAGAGGGGCCAGCCTGTTCCTACGCGGTCCCTTAGCCACCCTGTGGCTCCCTTTCTTCCTCCACCCTTTGTCCCCACGCCTCAGGCCCCAGCCCGGCCGCGAGACACGTGACGGCTGTTCCAGAGGCAAACGGTGAGCAGTGCGTGTGTCAGGCACCACAGCTGAGTACACACATCAAGCTCCAACGATCACCCTACCCTCTGCGTGGGCAGTGCTCGCCCCTGTTCACAGACGGCAAAACCGAGGCTCAGAGAAGTAACACCCCCAAGTTGGAGGAGCAGGGATTTGAACCCCGCATTCTCCTGAACGCTAGCTGTGCAAGACACTACAACCAGAAGCTGGTGCCGAGTCCTCACCAGCTGTGATGCCGGCACCCCACATGGGTGCATGTTTGAGCCCTGCACCCACGCACGAGACCAGGAAGAAGCTCCTGGTTTCAGCCTGGTCCAGCCATTTGGGGAGTGAACTAGCAAAAGGGAGATCTCTTTCTCTTTCTCTAATTCTCCTTTTCAAAATAAATAAATTTTAAAAAAACAGTAGAACACTACAATTAGAAATTCACCATACTTAGACTCAAGGATGAACTGGTTATTTTTATAATTTCTGTAAAATAAAGTCCAACGTTTTCCTAAGCACTTTCGCAGCCTCTATTTGAATGTAAGCTGTGAGCCTTTTCCTGGGGAGCAGACTGGGAAGCAGGGTGAGGCACTGTCTTCCTAAGTTGGTCTCTGCCATTTCCGATGCCAGCCACTTGCACAGGAGCTCCTCACTGCTTGGTTTTGTGGGTGACATTGTTTTGGCATGAAGTTTCCTTTGGCCCCGCCCTGCCTCCAGTCACAGACTCCCTTGTCATCTTGCCAAGTGACCCATTCCTGGTCAATGACATCAGACAGAAATGTGCTGAATGGAAGGTTCTGGAAACATCTGCTCACCTGACATAATGGGGACACGCAGCCGGTGGTGCTGCCCTCTCCCTTCTGCTGTCTAATTAGCGATGACCACAGGCACAGCAGGCTTCTCGCATCCACTGAATAAGAAGGCAAGGCCCGATGCACAAAGCACATCGGCAGAAGCAGAAAACCTGTGTTTTGGGGTGTTGCTGAGTGGCCAAAGGCAGGCCGTAGCTCTCACATCTGGACTTTGGGGCTGCCGGGAAACATGCCCGGGCCTCCCTGGCCGGGTCAATGCCTCCAGTTTTTCTGGTACTTGCAGCTGAACGCAGCCCTTGCCGCCCCTCTGGCCACCATTCCTCTGGTCCTTCTCCCCCACCCACCAGCTCGGGATGCACTGCAGGGGCACAGGCCTAGGGACCTACCCATGGCCATGAACTCAAATACCCCATCCCCCAACGGGCTCAGCCAGGGGCCCTGGGATCTTCCTCCTCTTCCCTGTCTGTCAGGGACTTCCGGAGTCTGGACTGAATGTCATACTCCCCCGGGAAACCCACCTCCGACCCTGCTCTGTTTTCCATGGCAGCAGCTGAAGTTAGATCTAGCTCTCAGGATACTCTGCTGATTTTAAGGACTTCGTGGTGACATTAAAAACAACAAGACCAACCACAAAAACAGATTTCATGATTTATGAGTGACAGGGAGAGAGGAGAGGAGAAGGAAGAAAAGGAAAGGGGAGGGAGGGTGGGGAAGGTCTTCCATTTGCAGGATGGCTGCAACGGCCAGGGCTGGGCCAGGCTGGAACCTGCCATCAGGGGCTTCTCCCCCACCTCCCATGTGGGTACAGGGGCCAGCCAGGGAGCAGCCAAACCCAAGCTAGGACAGCGGAGCTTCCTCTGGGTGCCCCGAGACTTGGGTCATCCTCTGCAGTTCCCCCAGGGAGCTGGATTGGAAGCAGAACAATCAGGACATGAACTGGTGTCCATATGGATGTTAGCCCTGCAGTCAGCGGTTTCACTTGCTATGCCACAGCGTTGGCCCCACTCAATTTGGATTTAAAGGGATGCTGGGAGACAGCTGGATGTGCACAATGTTTTTTTTTATCTGTGTGAGATATAAGCGCCAAGAACCCCCAGGGGCTGCCTGAAACTGTGGCTAGTGCCCAATGCAATACAATTTTTCCTATAAGTCTATAGCTGTGAAGTTTAATGTACCAATTAAGCACAGAAAGTAATGACAATAGCCAGCAATAATGGTAATAATAAATTGTGGTACTAAACATGGTTGGGGCTGACGCTATGGTGCAGTGGGTTAAGACGCTGCTTGTGGTGCCGGCATTCATACTAGAATGCCAATTCTAATCCCAGTGACTCTGTTTCAAATGTAGCTCCCTGCTGACACACCCAGGAAGGCAGCAGAAGATATCATCCATGTGGAAGACGCATATGGAGTTCCTGGCTCCTGGTACAGCATGGCCCAGCCTGCTACTGCAGCCATCTGGGAAATGAACCAGGGAATGGAAAACTTCCCTGCCTCTCTGTCTCCCTCTCTCACCGTCACTCTGCTTTTTAAATCAACACATCTTTAAAAAAAAGAATAAGGTATCGCTTATTTGGGGAATTTTCAGCTGACAGTTTTGATCCACAGTGGCTGGCAAAGGAACTGAAGCAGCAGCAAGGAGAGGGGGACGTTGAGGAGACCCTCGCGAGCTGACGGGGCCCAAGGCAGCAGTGGCCAGCGTCTCCCCTTCCACAGGGAAGCACCAAGGCGAAACCTTCAGGCTCTCTCGGGGTTTGCTGTTCACAACTCCCACGGGTGGCTGCTGACACTGTCACAAAATGAGAACATTATGGCTGGCGTTGCCTTCTTTTCTGTGCCAGCTGGAAGGACCCTGCTGGGCCCGGGGCTGACCACTGGCTGTCATGTGGGGACACCTGGTAACTGGCAGGGTCCTTCAATTTCTGGCCACTCATAATGCCCACTGGTCTCTACACATCTGAAGACGGGCAGGTGCAAGGCATATCTAGGGACAGTTACAAGCAAATCTTGTGTTTTAGAATGCTGCTGGCTTTGGTGGGAAAATGTGCCTAAACCTTCTGGGGATTGGGGATGCTGTTTTTCTAAAACTAGAATGACTGATGTCAGCTGGCATCAAACTGTTCAAGAAACACGTGTGTGTCTGAATCCTAACCTGGCATGTGTTCTAGAGAAACACTGCCGAAAGGGCTGCATGTCCAAATATGGGAATTTAAAGGCTATTTACAGCAGAAAAAAGCTGGACTAAATAAACTGTTTCATTCAAGTGAGCACACAGAATTTTGTAAATGACAACTGTAAAACATTTTAAACCTTCTGAAAAGATTACACATGAAAAAGACGTGAAAATGTGTACGTGCCTGATCAATTATGTCATCTCTACCTAGAACAAGACCTAGAGTGGAAAAAACCAACATGGGAAAAACCAACATACCATAAAAATATGAACAGTAGCTGTCCTTGATGCCACTGGATCCTACAAACCTCCATAACCTTGAGTCTTGATAACAGAAAAGACCTCCAGTGAAAGAGACCTTGAATTGGCTCACCTCTCTGGGATACGTAGAAGCTGAAGTGAATTTCATCAAGAACATACTACTAGCCTTCCAAAAGGTGTGGAAGAATGGAATTTAGTTTGTGTCAATGTAAAACGTTTTTGAAACTCACGCAAGCTTTTTGTAAGATGCATAATTTTTGGAAGTATGCGCATACAGTCTAGAATTTAGAATGCACTGTGATTTGTGCCAAAAGCCCAAGATCCAACTATGAACTGGGGCAGATGAAGTGAAGATGGGACCCTCACTGTCTCCACCAGACATCACCCCCACCTAGGATACTTCTTTTAAGGGCTGGAACTGCAGTGCAGCTCGTTAAGCCGCTGCCTGCAACAGCAGCATCCCTATGTGCACGCCAGCTCGAGTCCTGGCTCCTCTGCTTCCAGCCCAGCTTCCTGCTAATGCGCCCGAGACAGCAGGGCAAGAGGATCCGAGCGCCTGTGCCCCTGTCACCCTCATGAGACACCAGATGGAGTGCCTGTGCCCCTGTCACCCACATGAGACACCAGATGGAGCGCCTGTGCCCCTGTCACCCTCATGAGACACCAGATGGAGTACCTGTGCCCCTGTCACCCTCATGAGACACCAGATGGAGCGCCTGTGCCCCTGTCACCCACATGAAACACCAGATAGGGCTTCAGGTCCCTGGCTTTGGTCTGGCTCAGCTCTGGATGTTATGCCCACTTGTGGCATGAACGAATGTATTCTAAGATCGCTCTCCATGCCCACCTATAGCTCTGCCTTTCAAATAAATTTTAAAAATCACAAGCATGTTTTAACATTTTTCCAGAGAACAAGTAAAATGTACTTACAATGTGTTTCTTTCTTAGCATTTACCAATGTATTTCAATGCAGCCTTTAAGATTCTTTGGGTCAATATTCTTTTTTTTTTTTTGCCCAATTCTGAGCAAACAGAAGTTAAAAGTCTCCTTGCCTCCCCTCTTGAATGTCGGTTTGGGCAAAAGCAGTGACTCATTCATGTGGACACTCCGTCTATAGCCATGGTAGAATACTTCTCCCCGGCTCAATGAACTTACAAGGACTCACGGGCCACAGGCACCTGGGATCTTTTGTTTCCCTTCGAGCACAAAGGGCACAGACAAGCACGCTTCCCATGAGGTCCGAGTCCGTGGGGAGGCAGGAGGGAAGGAACGTTCCATCTCTCTGGCACAGCGTGTGGCTGGTCTGGACCAGGCCTGCCCACCTGCCCAGTCGGTTTTCTTCTTGGCAACTCCAGGCTCAGCATAGCCAGGTCTGATCAGCCTCCTGCCCTGGATTTAAGGCCTGGCTGAGCAGGGGCAGAGAGAGGGGCAGGGGCTGGGGGAGATGGCTGGGGCTCCCAGCTGGACTGAGGGCTCTCCTGTTTGCTTCTCTCCATCACAGCTCTGGGGCTCCTCTGGGAGGCGATGCTGTGGGGTGTTACCTGCCAGAGCCAAGAGGCACCAGGAGATTCCCGCTCCAAAAAGCTTCTCTCTGTGGTTTCCGGCAAAGACTCCTGAGGGCTCCAGGAGATCCACCTTTCATCATTGCTTTGGGGCCTGGACCACTTGACCCTGGCCGCTGATGGCCGGCCAGCTGGTGTTGGAAATGTCACGCTAGGGTTTCTCTTTAGGGCTGGAGTGGGTGGCTGTGGGTGGCTGCGTCTCCACTGCCGTGACCATGACTGCTGTCGCTCTCTGCCTCCCCTCTCAGACACAGTGGGCAGTGTGTTAAGCTGCAGCTTGTGTAATGCCACATCCGGTATGGAGTTCTGGCTGCACCACTTCCCACCCAGCTCCCTGCTAATGCGCCTGGGAAAGCAGCAGAGGACGGCTCAAGTGCTTGGGCCCCCGTACCCATGTGCGAGACTCAGATGGACATCTTGGCTTCAGCCCGGCCCAGCCCTGACTGTCGTGGCCATTTGGGGAGTGAACTAGCAGAAGCAGATCTCTGTAATACATACATATTTTTCATCACAATGGATTGCACAGTATAAATTCTACAGGCTGTCCCATGGCTAGCCAAAAAATAGACTTCGATTCTTAAAAAAAATCACGAATGCTTTTTGCCAAGCAGCCCCACAAAAAAACAAACAAACAAAAAAAACCCTGGCCTGTTGTTAACACTGCTAAGTAACGGAAACTTGTGATGGCAGGTGTGGGGTCAGAGGTGAAGGTCAACACGGGAGAAATGCACAGAGCTGGGTGAACACCCTCTCCACCCCACCTGGCACCTCAGCAGAAGGGCTGGTCATCGACCAAATGGCACCGAGCAGCATGCTTAGGAGGCCTGCTGTGGGCACATGCTCACGCCAGCCTGGCACACAGTCAGGAGACAGGCTGCAGGACCCCTACCCTGGCAGGCCCGGCATTGACCGGCCTCAGGGACCTACAGGGCGATGTGGGACCCCACACCCTGGCTTTCCCCGAGTGTCATGCGGCAGTCACACAGCACGTACCACACGGAGCCTCCTCCACCCCGCAGCACCTTGATTAGGGTCTGGAGCTTTTACCTTCTGCAAACTGACAGAAACAGTTCTTTCAGATGTGTTCACACACACACACACACACACACACACACACACATCATCTGTGTTGTTAACACACTGCAAAGAAAAGTGAAATAATTTCATGATGAGATTCTGGCAACTTTTTCACACCTATCCCATCTTATGCATTTTTTCTTTTCCTTTAAAAGATTTATTTATTTGAAAGAGTGGAAGAGACAGAGAGAGACCGATCTTTCACCTACTGGTGTGTTCCTCAAACGGCCACAACAGTCAGGGCTGGGCCAGGCTTGAGTAAGAAGCCAGGCGCTCCATCTGAGACCCCCACGTGAGTGCAGGGGCCCACAGGCGTGCGCCGTCTTCTGCTGCTTTCCCAGGCCATAATCAGGGATTTGGGTAAGAAATGGAACAGTCAGGACTTGGGCTGGTGCCCACACGGGTTGCTGATGCTGCAGGCAGTGGCTTAACCTGCATGGTGGCAACACTGGTCTGTTAGGACTGTTGAGTATCCAATGAGGGGACAGCAAGAGAAGCCATTAGTGAACTCTAAATTACTATAAAGTATCAAAATCACTTATAACATACAGTATGGATAGGGTCTTTGCCCATAGGGGGTAGACAGTATTAGGGGTGGAGAATGTCTCCCCCACCTCCCGCAAATGGGCCATGCATCACTTGTAGGCCAAACAAAATTACCAGCTTAGAAACCAGTCTTGGGGTGGCACAGCAAGGTAAGCCTTCGTTCGTGGTGCCAGCATCCCACCTGTGCTCCTGTTGGTGTTCTGGCTGCTCCACTAATGCATCTGGGAAAAGCAGCAGAAGATGGCCCAAGTGCTTGGGCCCTGCTCCCCATGTGGAAGACCCGGATGAAGCTGCTCGCCCCTGTGGTGGCCATTGTGGCCTTTTGGGGAGTGAGCCAGCAGCTTAAGATCTCTCTGTGAGCCTGAATTCAAAATAATGCAGTCAACATTTTGTAAAATAAATAGATAAAAAAAATCGACCTGCTACAGATGTGTAGAGCTGCGAGCCGCACCTGCAGGTGCTTCGGCAGGACCAGAGCTCACGGTCTTGGTGGGCCTGCTGTCCCCGCCCTCTGCCTGCTTCCTGTCTCCAGCAGTCTTAGACCACAGGTAGACTCAGCTGCTCCTGCATCGCACATGAATGGCGCTTTGTCAGCACACTCACCCCATCTGAACCTTTCTAACTTTTCAGACCCAGGAGATCTCTCTGCAGCTCTGGCCTGCTCTGGGGCCCAGCACCCTGGCCAGCCGGCACCAGGTGGGGCCTCGAGGGGGCGGGCTCACCGTGCCATCCAGCGGCTGCTGCGGCTCAGCCACGCCCACCCCGCTGTCCTCCAGGGAAATTCCACAAGCTGGCTTTTTGAAAGGGCCGGCATCCTTCAGCTGTTGATCCAATTTGAAATCAAAGAGCTCCCTGTCCCTGACCTCTCTCCCACCCCACTTTCTCAGCGGCCTCCCTGGGCCTAGACGGTCTGGGACAACCAGGGGAAACCCCTCGAGGACAGACCAGGGGCACTTCCCTTGGTTCATCAAGGTCTCTTAGAGTCAAGAGCTCCTGGGAAATCGTTCAAATTGCCTATAATCAGCAGGTGCATTAACTGACATCCATGTACCTTCGTCTCCCTGTGCCCATTCTTCAGTTACACTCATCCAGCTCCTGGCTTAGAAGGTTTTGTGCAGTAATTCAGGGTCCCTCTATTAACACAGGACACAACCCTTCCAGTGCAGTGGGAAACTCCGCAGGCAGCCCGAGGGCACAGGAAGCAGCGGATGGAAGACTCCAGGGAGCTGGTGGCCTTGGACTTGGCCGGCTCAGGAGGGAGTGTGCTCTCTGCCTGTCTGAACTTTCCAGAAGACAGCCTTATAAGGCAGCTTCCTTGAGGCTGTAGGGCCGCAGGGCAGGCTCTAGCAGCTGAGAGGAAAGGGTGTTGAAGGCTGTCCAGCAAGGCCGGTGACCCTGAACCACCCCTCAGAACGGCAGTGCCCCGGGAAGGAGGCAACAGAAAACTCTCAGGAGGCCATGCTCCCCTGCCTGACTCCCCTGGGAGCATGTGACACACTGGCTGGGACTGGCCCACGTCCTCTGGGCTGTGCACCTCAGGGCTACTTAACTCCAGGCATTCAGAGGCTTAAGGAGCCCTAACCCAGGCCCCCACCCTTCATTCACTAATCCCTTCCGTAGAAACCTTAGCTTGTTATTAGGCTTTTTTCCCCCTAGGCACTCTGAAGTCCCCTCCTTCAAGGTGAACTCTTTTCTGCAGTTTCTCCAGTTCTTCAGATCTTTCCTACAGGGCTGGTGTTGCAGCACTGTGGCAAAGCTGCTGCCTGTGACGCTGGCATCCCAAATGGGCACCGGCTGCTCCACTTCCCATCCAGCTCCCTGCCAATGCACCTGGAAAAAGTCCCCGCGGGGAGCGGACTGGCCATCCACTGCCAGCACTCAGGCCAGCTGAGGACAGAGTCTGCTGGGGGCACACAGCTCAGGAGAATCCTACTGGCAGGAGTGGCCATGCCCGCCCCTGGGCAGGCGTTTCCTTCAGGGGACCCCTTTGTCTACCCTACAAATATTTACAAAGCTGCCAGTCTGTAAGGAAGCCTGAGGCAAGGTGGAGTCCTCTGACACGCCACAGTCCAGTGGGGGTGGGGAGGTGGGGCAGTGGGCACAGGCTGGCCAGTTCAGGTACTTAGCCATCCATGTGCTCCACTCATGCCAGGCACCAATTCAGGCTTTGGGGACACACAAGGGTACTTCAAAAACTCTAAGTGCATTTTGGCGCAACAAAGTTTTGCAGCATAAGACAAGTGCCTATTGGGAACAACCACATCATCGCCTTCACCGAGGGCTTTTTGTGGACAGTCCTTAGGACAGCCCTGTGGGGCAGGCATGGATACAGCTGCACTTTCTAAGGCGGCCAACCCTCAGGCAGGAACCTCAGGGAACTGGCTCAGGTTCAAGGCTGTGGTGTCTAAGCGGTCAGGGTCCGCAACCAAGGAGTGAGCACTGGAGCTCACAGCTTAGCCATTCTGCTACCCTGACTCCTACAGACAACGGCCTGGCACACTGGGGAGGCGCAGGTGCATCCGAGACTACAGCCAGGTCAGAGCGCTTGGGAAGGAAAGACAAGGAAGGGCGCAGGGGCCGGGTGCAGTGTGAGTAGGTACGCATGTGCACAGAGACGGGGACACGGTCCACGCAGGAGGCGCAGTGTCCCCAGAAGTAGGAGTATCAGAACAGACGCAGCAGCCACTGCCTGTGGTTGGTGCACCAAAGGGGGTCAGAGGGACGAGGCCATGACGGCAGAAGGCTGGTACACGGTGCAGCCTCTCCTCTGCCACAGCCGCACAAGAACCAAGGGGTGGACCACGTGAGTTAAAGTGAGTTCCGAGGGAGAAGGGAGGGTGGCGTCCAGAGGGATCACACAGCCAAAGCAATCTCGGATTTCCAAGCCTCTTGGGTGTTGAGGCTATAGACAGAAATGGGCAGGACGGAGCACCTGCTCTCTCGGCCTGTGAGACCATCACAGCGTCTCTGCATCAGCTCCGTGTTACCAGCGGTCCAATCCCCCCGCCCTGCGTTCACCCTTTGCCTCATATGCCGAGATTCAGAAAGCAATCCGACCAACCTTCCTTGGGTGGTTCCAGGAGGGGGGCAGGCTAAGCCTGCTGCTTGTGATGCCTGTCAAAACACAGGTTCTGGTCTGGCTGCTCTGCCTCTGATCCAGCTCCCTGCAGATGCTCCTGGGAGAACAGCAGACAGCTCAGGTGCTCTGGGCCCTGCCGCCCACATGGGACACCAGGTCGGAGTTCCTGGATCCCGGCTTCAGCCTGGCCATTTGGGCAGAGAACCAAAGGACAGAAGATCTCAATCTTTGATCACCTTCCTAACAAACAGATCTTACAAAGGAAAAGCAAAGAAGGGAAGACTGGGAGTCACTTCAGGGAGCGGGAAAGTGTCCTGGCAAGTCACATATTGTGCATGTGCCAGCAAAACCTGATTTTAGTATTGCAGGCTTACATGGCATTAGCACCGCGCAACACCAGCCAGCTGCTCAGCCAGGGTGTGTCGGAAGATCAACAGAACTGAAGGCAGAGCGACCCCTACCCGCAGTGCCTCCTCCTTGGCAGTACACAAGTTACAAATTTCCTGAGAAATGGCCGAAGAAACCAGAAAATGCATTTCCTCATCTCGGCAAAGCCCCAGTACAGAATGGCACGGAGGTCAAGTGTGTTCTGCAGGGCCGGCTTTGAGAACTGTCCAAGCCCATCCAAGAGCCAGGGAACTCGGGCTTCTCCCCACTGCTCGGGTGGCACTGTGCGTTGGCAGTAGTCTGAGCGAGAAGGAAGGAAAAAAGCTACAGGCTGGAAAAGGAGAAGCACCAAAGCCACGAGCTCACTCTCAAGCCGTGCACCTGCCTCTGTGTGTGTGTAAACTCCCAGGGCACCGTCACAAGCACATGGCAATATTTGAAATAAACCCTCAAAGTGACACTCATTTCTCTCCCCAGGACAGAGTGGCCAGTGCGACAGCAGAGCCCACATCTGCTTCCGAAGCCATGCAGACATTTTGGGGTTGCCATATAAGTTTTCTTTAACTGTAAAGTCATGATACTGTAAAGTCATGATACTGTAAAGTCATGCCCACAGCTAACAGGGATTCCTGGATTTAAGGTCTTCAAGTGTCCTGAACTTCCGGGAAAAGCTCTCAAGAGCCATTCATGCATCTGGAAATGCTGGAGGGAACCTAGCCTAAAACAGCCACAGCTCTGCTCAGAAACGCTGCCCTCCTGTCCACCCCTCCTCCTGCCTGCCCGCCTCCCCCCTGCCCGCCTCCCTCCTGCCCAGCCTCCCTCCCACTGGGAGCAGGCAAAAGTCTGCCAGTGAGAGTGTCCAACTTTCCCTGGAAACTACTGCCGACGGAGAATGCTATTCCAGGCATCAGAGTTCAAACCTGCTTTTTAATTTGCTTTTGAAAGTCAGCGCTGTCTGCTTTCCTATTTCATTTACGGCAAGTCTGGATAGGTCGGGAATGAAATAAACTCTCAAAAAGCCTCATTGGCATCCCACCCGCCAAAGGCCGTGCTGCAGCCCACAGACTAAAAGGAACAAGAAAGTAAAATAAAACAGACAGCAGGTTCACAAGATTACGCGGCAAAACATTCTTTCAAGAGTTTGTAACTAGTTGGCTAGGGGATGGTGGGGGCAAGGGTAGTTTCCACCAAATGAAATTTTCCCTCTCTGTTACTACCAAGAAACACGAAATCTGACTTTGGAAACTGTTAGCATACAGCCAACTAAAGCTTGGGACAGACGACTTCGCTCCGGAAGCGACGCTCCGATTGCACAAACTCCCTTCTCCCCACCCCAAGCCAAGAAAACGACAGACCCGGGCTTCCCTGCAGCAGGAGTCTCAGCGCTCAGATAAAAAAAATCTTTCGGACGCGCGCCAACCTGCCGGTTCTCGCTGTCCTGGCCCGCGCGCCGAAAGCTCTCCAGAAAACCGCGCACACGCCCGGAGCAGGGCGGGGTCCCGCGCGCACGCGGTGGCCCGGGGGATGGGGATGCGCTCGTTGCCCACCTTGCTCGCAGGTGCCCTTGCTGACCTGGGTGATGGCCTCCTCTCCGCGGCTCTCGGCGCGCAGGCTGGCGGCGCGCAGCTGGCAGCCGCTGGGGTAGGTGGTGCCGTCGCTGCCGCACACGGGGTAGCGGGTCTTGCACACGCACACGCCGCTCACCGCCGGGCCGCCGGCTGCTGCCCCCACTTTACCCTTCCGCCTCTTGCGGCTCTTCACGCACTCCATGCCCGGCGCGCAGTGCCCCCTGCCGGCGCCGCCGCCCCCGCACGGCTCGCCCTCGCCGCGGGCGCACACCGGGCAGCAGCCGCACGCGTCGCGGGTCTCGCCCAGCGGGCAGCCCCGCGGGGGCAGGGGCGGGCAGGCGGCCGGCTCGCAGGGCCCGCAGGCTTCCGAAGAGGAGGAAGAGGAGAGGGGCAGGAGCAGGAGCAGCAGCCCGGCGGCGCCGAGGAGCAGGGCGCGCAGAGCCGGCGGCTCCATGGCGGGACGCGGCGGCGGCGGGGCGCGAGTGAGGCGGCTCCGGCCGGCCGGCGCCTTAAACGCGCCGCCCCGCCCGGCCGGCCCGCGGGAACCACTCCCCGGGGCGGTGAGAGGCGGCCGCGCCGCCCTCCCGGGCCTGCGGGGCGGGCGCTGGCCCTGGCCCGGGGTCCGCGGCGCCTTCCGGACCCTGCGCCCCGCTCACCGCCCGGTGCCGGTGCTGCCATCCCGAGTCCGAGTGGGAACAGCACCGACTTTGAGACGACCTGACCCCCCACACTCCCGCCACCGGCGCTCGCGACCTGTGCGTCCTGTTAGCCTGTGTGTCGTCGGCAAGTACTTTTAGGAACAGAACTTCTTTTTTTTTTTAAGACCCCAAACCGTAAAAACACCTCTTCCCCGCGGATTTGGTATCCCCGTTGGCCGCAGTCCCAGGTGCCAGGCAGAAAGGATGGGTCCCTTGCCTGGCACCACTTTGAAGGATTCTGACTGCCCTCTCTTGCCACACTGCACTCAGGCCTGCTTAGGCCAAGTCAGGTTGCAAGAGCGAATTCTGGAAGGTTCTGGAACGCCCAGGGTTTTGCTCCACCTCAGGAGAACGGGGTACTGCTGGATTTTGCCTCAGGGGAGCCCAAGGTAGGTGGCAGAACCTAAAGGGTTTTTTGGTAACTTTACCACAATCTTTCTGCCAGTTCAACGTCGAGGTTCTTTTGCCGAGTGTTGGCCCTCCTTCCCGCCCCCTTCTATGCCAACTTCTAGTCACTTGTAGTGTTTTGGTTGGCTATGGAGCCTTCCAGCCTTCCAAGGGGGATACTTGAAAAAGGGCTTCTGAAATGGAGTGGTGCAGAAGATGTGTTCAAATCCATACCTGCCCCACTCTGCGTATCACACTGGAGTTCCTTCTTCCTTGGTGTCAGTGGGAGGGCCTGTGGGCATGGGGACCGCTTAGTGTGACGTTCACAGCGCTGTGAGTGATGCATGGAACTCCAGAGTCTTTTGGGAGTATTACTTTGAGCTTGCTCTCCCTGTCTCTTAATATTTTTAAAGCATTATTTATTTTGAAAGGGGGAGTTACAGAGAGCAAGATGTCTCCATCTGCTGTGACCATCCCAAATGGTCACAGTGGCCAGAGTGGGTCAGGCTGAAGCGGGGAGCTCAGGGGTCTCCTACAAGGGTGGCAGGGACCCAGGTTCTTGGGTCATCTTCGGCTTTTCCAGGCAGTTAGCAGAAGGGGCTGGCTTGGAGGTGGAGCAGCTGGAATGGGAAGCAGCACCTATATGGGATGCTGGTATTGAAGGTGGCAGCTTATGGCAGTACCCCCCAGACTGACCCCGTGAAACTTAAATCACAAAGTTGGAGGGACCTCAAATATTGTTCCATGCACAAAACCTTGGGTTTTTTGTTTTTGTTTTTTTTTGTTCTCCCCATTAGTGCATTCTGGAAAAGTGACTGTGTGTGTGTGTGTGTGTGTGTGTGTGTGTGTGTGTGTTAACCCTTATGTGACAAGAGACAAATATTTTTGGAGAGTAGTGCATTGGCACAGTTGGTTAATCCTCTGCCTACAAGTGCTGGGGTCTGTATGTGAGCCTGCTCGTGTCCTGGCTCATTAACTTTCCATCCAGCTCCCTGCTTGTGGCCTGGGAAAACAGTGGAAGATGGCCCAAGTTCTTGGACCCCTGTACCCACCTGGGAGATCTGAAAGAAGCTCTTGGCTCAGATCGGCTCAGCTCTGGCTGTAACAACTACTTGGGGAATGAACCAGTAGGTGGAAGATCTTTCTCTTTCACTAAATCTGCCTTTACAATAAAAATAAATCTTTTTTTTTTTTTTTTAAGCATCTTCGGAGCAGCAAGTTCCTGGATGCTCCTGTCTTCCTTCCACCATTGTAGCTCACGTGGCTGAGAAGGCGGCCCCTATGGAACGTGAAGCGGAGCAGGCACTGAGGTCCCGGTTCAGCGTGAGTTGTTTGCCAGTCCAGCTCTGCTCGCTGGATTCCACAGGCTGTATAACTGCAGGGTCTCAGAGGGTGACACTGGGACGACAACTCTGATGATGCTGGTGTGCGTGGAAGCCCATGCCAGGACACGGGGTGGAGACTGTGTGTGCGTGTATGCTTGGGGGAGCTGCCAGCAGCTGGGAGACCAGGGGCGGCACCCCGCAGTGTGTTACAGCCCTGTGCCAAGCTGTGAGTAGTTGTGTCTCCCACATCAGGTCTTTAGCCCCAGGGCCTAATGTTAGTGCCACCGAGAGGATGAAAATGAGTCCAGTTAGGGTGTATGGAGGTGTGGTTGTGGGAAAGGTGGGACTGGCCTAGGTGGCTAGGGGGGCTTCCTGGTGGTTAAATGTTGGGGGTTCTGTAAGGAGACACCTCTATCACATGCCTATGCCACGTGCCTATGCCATGTGCCTATGCCACGGCCAGCACCATGACTGTTGCCAAGAGGAGTCAGTGGGGGTGCTTGACCCACCTTGGGTTGTGGGCATCCAGAATTGCTAGCTCACCCACTGAGGTGACAGAGAGTGATGCCAGCACCACCAGGGAGAATTCAAGGGCACTGAACAGTGGAGCACTGCTCACAAGATAAAAACAGAAAAGAGGGTGGGATGGGGTGGGGAGGACGGGCAGGGTTTCCCGCACAGGGGGAAGTGGGACTGTGTGATGGTGCCAGGCAAATGGGGGCCTTGATGCATGCCAGTGTTCATAGGAAGGAGGCCAGACAGGAGGCAGAACTTTCCCAGGAAAGTTGTTCACCTGGTTTTTAAAAAATATTTGTTTATTCTTATTGGAGAGGTAGACCTTACTAGAGAGAAGAGACAGAAATCTTTTCCAGCCTTTGGTTCACTCTCCAAATGGCTGCAATGGCTAGAAATGAGCTGATCTGAAGCCAGGAGCCAGGAGCTTCTTCCAGATCTCCCATGTGGGTGCAAGATCCCAAGGTTTTGAATCGTTCTCTACTGCTTTCCCAGGCCTCAAGCAGGGAGTTAGATAGGAAGTGGAGCAGCTGGGACATGTAATGGTGCCTATATTGGGATGCCAGCACCTGAAAGGGGAGGCTTAGTTGAATCAGCGCACCAGCCCTGTTGACTTGTTTGATGTCCATTTTAGCACTGTAAAGAGCCTGGCCCCTGCAGGTGGGAACACTTTATATCCTTGTGTTTCCTCTGGAAGCCTGTACTTGCTGTTTCTCGCTCAGCAGCCCTGGTTTGAACCTCTGCGATGAGGAGTCCCCATGCTGCTGGCAGACATCCTTATCTTGGTCTTGAGTTTTTAGGGAAAGTGTTCAAACTCCGACCCCTGAGTGTGATGCCAGCCATGCATGGGGTGTGCACGCATGCTCCTATCGAAAATTCCTTGTTCTGGGAAAGCAGTCGAGGACAGGCCAAAGCCTTGGGACCCTGCACCCACATGGGAGATTCAGAAGAGGCCCCGGGCTCCTGGTTTCGGATCGGCTCAGCTTTGGCCATTGCAGCTGCTTGGGGAGCGAATAAATGGATGGAAGATCTTCCTCTCTGTCTCTCCTCCTCTCTGTATATCTGACTTTGCAATAATAAATAAATAAATCTTTTTTTTAAAAAAGGAGATGATGTGTTCTGATGTGTGGAGCTTTTAGCATGAGGCGATGTTGAGGTTAGATGCCTTTGCTGGCTTTTGAGACGATTTGTCACTGTGTTGTTTTTCCTGATGGGGCGGGTTTCCTTAACTGATTTGCAACTGCTGAACCCAGACTTGCATTCCTGGACTAAATCCCCCTGGATCAGGGCATGCATCCTTCTTCGTCTGCTTCTGGAGGATTCGCTGGTATCTTGTTGGGGAGCCATCTGCAGTTTTCCTGTGATACTCATCTGACACTCGTGTCAGGGGAGTGGTGGCCTCTGAAGATGAATTAGGAGGTGCTTTCCCCTCTTCCAAGGTTTTAGAAAGATGATGTAAGGAATTTGTATTAATTCTTCTTGGAGGTTTGGTTGATTTTGCCAGTGAAGTCAGCTAACCCTGTGCTTTATTCCATGAAAATTTCCTTGGGCATGAATTCCGTATCTTTGATTTCTGAAGACAGGTACTAGTTTGCCAGTGCTACTACAGAAAATGCTACAGATTGAAAGTGGTTTATTTATTTGAAAGAGATACAGAGAAAGAGGGAGGAAAAGGGAGTTGGGGGGGAGAGAGAAGGAGGGAGAGAGAGAGAGCGTACTAGCTCCCATCTGTTGGTTCATATGCTGACCGTAACAGCAGGGCTGGGCCAAGCTGAAGCCAGCAGCCAGGAGCTAAGAGCTTCATCTGGGTGTCCCATGTGAGTGCAGAAGTCCAAGCACTCAGCCATTTCCCCCTGCCATTAGTAGGGAGCTGGATCCTAAGTGGAGCAGCCAGTGCCCAAGTGGGACGCCAGTGTACACCATGACGCAGGCCCCAAGTGATAGAAATTGTATTTTCCACTGTGCTAGGGGCTGGAAGGCTAAGTTCAAGGTGCTGGGGGGTTAGCATCTTCTCAGAGCCATGAGGGACAGGTCAGTCCCAGACTGTTCTCCTTGCCTTGTGGACAGCCACTCGCTCACTGCCCCTCCACGTGGTCACACCGCCCCTCTTCCAACCCTGGTGGGAGCAGGAACTCCTGTGGTGGGATGAGTTTGTGAAGGATCCGTCCACAACCCCCCAGCAGGTGCCTGTCACTGAGAATAGACTGAACCCGAAGCATGCTGTCTTGACTGCAACCACCCTCCTGTGATAATGTCTAATTCACAAATTAGGCACTCTGAGAGATGAACACCAACAGCTGATATGGGAGTAGAGCTGTTATAACTGTTAGCCATAGTAAAAATTACTTACGCCAACAGAGTTGTTTGCAGAATATTCCGTTGTCTGTTCCCAGGCTTTGTTTTGCTGTAGTGAATGGGAACCGTGGGCCAGGAGGGAGCCTGGCGCCTAGCCTTCTCAGAACACCTTGTCCACAGCCGCTCCCTTACACACCCCCTAGTTTCCTTTCCCTTGAAGGTTTATTGATTTGGAATTAGGGAGGCACCGACTGCCATCAACAGAAGGTCAGAGCCGAAAGATCCAGATCCAGCTACTGGGAATGGGAGGCGGGCCATCAGGCACTGAAGGAAGCAGAAGCAAGAGAAAAGCGAAGCACTGTGGACGGTTGTCTTGGAGCAGTTCCTCGGGAAGTGGAAGGCGTGGTCGGGGGAACAGTGGGAGGACATGCAGATCCCGCTCTGCAGCTCCTCGGCCTCTTTGGTGAAGCAGTAATGTTTATTATGGTTCTAGAGGAAAATGAAGTCGAAGTTGTTCTAGGGATCATGGGGTCCTGTAGAGGTCAGAGGTCTGGGTCAAGGGCACATCCACATTACCCGAGTTGAAGCTGTGAAAGTTCCCATTTCAGGAGCCTCTATAGTTGATCTCAGGGCAGGCACCAATGCTGAGGCAGAGAAAAAGGGCAAAGGAGAAGGGGAAAGACGAGGACCAGGAGTTACCCAATCTCCAATGTTGGGAATTGTGGGAACCTCAGAGCTGGGTTAGAGTGTCTGCCGCTGAAGCCTGACCGCAGCTGGTGCTGGAAGCAGCTGCCAAAGCTGAAGAAGCACTGTGAGCCAAAGAAAGAAACGAGGAAGCAACCAAGAGCAGGGAGGAGGAGGGAGACCAGGCTGCCCTGCCGAGCAAGACAAGAGTCCAGGGCACGGAGCCTTTGGTGGTGATTCTGTGGTTCAGCAGACATTCAGACCGAGCAGGAAATCACAAGGGCAGTGACTGGGGTGAAACGCACTGTCCCTCGCGCCCCGCGTCAGCAGTGACCTCTCCTGGTACTGAAGCAGACACAGACGCGACCTGCAGCTCTCCGACAGTCAGGTACCAAGATGACAGTTCTCCTGCCTGTCCAGATTCACGTGTTGGCAAAGCTCATGCCGAGGAGAAGTAGTTTGGGAGATGAATTGTACTCTGTCAAGAAAGCCAACTATGGACAGTGTTGTGGCTTTCTAAGTAATACACATGTGGTTGAATTGACAGTGGCACCAAAATGTAGGTTTTCAAATCCCAATATTTTGATCTTTAGAAAAAATTTAGCTGATGTCATCTCATTTTGTTCTGTCTTGTAGGCTTGAATGTTTGTTGATTTGAACTGAATTAAGCATTGTGAAATTTACAAATTTAAAAAGTGCAGTTATTAATAATAAAGTCATAAAACTGTCAATGCTAAGAGCGAACAGATTGATTTATTTGAAAGACACAGAGACTGCTTGTTCACTCCCCAAATGGCTACAAAAGCCAGAGCTGGGCCAGGCTGAAACCAGAAGCCAGGAGCTTCTTCTGGATCCCCAAATGGATTGCAGGACACAAGCAGTGGGACCATTGCTCACTGCTTTCCTAGGCACATTAGCAGGGAGCTGGATGGGAAGTGGAGCAGCCAGAACATCAATTGGCATCCATAATCTGCTGTGCCACTCTGAAGTCCAAGTCCTATAACAGGTTTTTTTAAAATCTTTTAAAATTTATTATTATTATTAGCATTTTATGATACAGTTCCATAGGCTCCTGGGATTTCCCTTATCTCCTCCCCAACTTCCACCTGCCTAAGTTCCCCAATATCATTACTAAAGTATAGTTCTTCATACACAGTCATATGTCCATCATTGTGGGCATGGACAATGGCAGAGAGCCCAGCATCCTATTGTCAAGATAGAGTAAACAGTTTCATTGTAAGTCCGTCTTTGTCTGGAAGTAGAGATGCTTACTACTTTGTATCCTCACAGCTGGATATGTTAGTCTCCAATTCACAGCTACTGTACATCTTCTCAAATGAAAAGTCACAATACAAAATGAACAATAGGAAGAAAAATAGAAATTTACAATGCCATGAAGTTCAATAACATGTTACTAATTAGGAGTCTCCATTACACAGCTACTATGCATCCCCTTAAATGAAAAGCCACACAACAAAATCAACAATAGGAAGAAAAAAGAAATAAACAATACCATGAAGTTAAATAACGTGCTCCTGAATGACTAATGTGTCACTGAAGAAAATGAAAATCAACAACCTTGTTGAAGAAAATGATGCTACTATATGATCTATGAGTCCTTGAATAATTTAATCAGAAGAAACTGCTTTGAAGAGATTAAACTAACAAAAACATCAAAATTCATGAGATATAGTTTTGGTTGATTTTTGTTGGTTGAAATATGTCTCTTCTAGACAACAAATAGATGGATTTTGTTTTTTTAATCCAGTCTACTAATTTATGATGTTTGATTGAGCTTAAACCATTTATATTCAGGGTTAATATGTATGGGTGGTAATTTGGTCCTGTCATTTTAGCAATGGGTTGTTCATTGGTTTAGTCTTCTGTTGTCATTTTACTAGGATGTTCTTCACATTTGCCTTTGGTTTTGGTGGGTGCTGTTCCTCTTCTTTGTCAAGAGAACATCTTGAAATATCATTTGTAGGGCAGGTTTGGAAGAGGCAAATTCTTTTAACTTTACTGTGGAAGAATTTTATTTCATTTTTGAAGACAAAAGAAAGCTTTGCTGGATATGTTATCCTGGGCCCACAATTGTTTTCGTTTAGAAACTGGAATATGTCACTCCATGCTATTCTTGCCTGTAGAGTTTCCGGTGAGAGATCTCCTGTGAGTTTAATTGGCATTCCTTTATATGTCAATTGATTTTTTTCACATGCACATTTAAGAATCTTTTTCTTATGTTCGATTGAAGAGAGCTTGATGATCATGTGTCTTGGTGAAGATCACTTTTAATCAAGCCTGTTGGGAGTTCTGTGCCCCTCCTGGATCTTGTTTCCCAATTCTTTCTCCAGATTAGGGAAATTTTCCTTTATTATTTCATTAAATATATTTGTAAAACCAACTTCTCTTTCTGCACCTTCTGGGACTCCCATAACTCTTATATTTGGCCTTCTAATAGTGTCTTTCAACTCTTGAATACTTTTTTTGGCCTGATCCAGCTCTGCTTGCAGCTTTTTGTTTGCTTCCCCCTAGTGACAGGAAATATCTTTCAATTCTGAGATTCTTTCTTCTGCTTGCTTCATTCTAGTTTGGAGACTCTCTGCTGTACTTTTATTTGCTCCACTGTGTTCTTAATTTCTGATGTATCAGCCTTGATTTGCTTTATTGCTATTTCTTGTGTAACATATTCCTTAATTCTTTGGACTCTTATATGTGTTTCTCATTGTTGATAACAAGCTTTGTAATGAGATTTCTGAATTTTGTCTCCCTCATTTTCTCGGTGTCTTCCTCAGTGAACTCTGAGGTTGGCATATGGTTTTGCTCCTTTGCAGGGGAGTTTTCAGTAATATTCATTTTGCCTCTATCCCTTTTTTTGCTCTTGGTCATTGTACTTCTGGTTAGCAGAGTCTTCTCCTTGGGGCAGGTTTCTAAGCTGTGTCACCCACAGGTTTACAGTTCGATTTTACTTATTGCAGTTGGTACAGTGCTCTTTGCTTGCAGCCAGTTATGCCACTCCCTCCAGCAAGTTCTAGGTCTCGGCTCTTATGTTAGATTTCCACCATGGTATTCCACCGTAGCCCCAGCTCCTGGCTTAGCACTCTCCACCTCCTGTGATACCGTGCTGAGGCTGCACTGTTGTCTGTACAACCTTTCTTCCACTTCTGGTTGGAGCAGGTCCCAGGATTAGGGAGACACCACGTGTCCTATATAGCTAGGTTGTTGGTGGCACTGATCTTGTCAGAACCTGTTGGCTGTTAGGTCTGGGTGCAGCACGGACCTATTTTGACCCATACACTGCCACAGTTGGTATTATTTTCCTGCAGGACCAGTGCAATCCACAGAACTCAGTGAGTTCTCGTGAGCTCACTGTTGTCCCCTGCAGTCCTAAAGCTTTTGTCACCCTGTACAAAATTGCTCTGACCAGCAGAGCCAGTAACATGGACAGGGAGAGGGTCTGGGGATGAAATCACTTATGCCCCTGCAAAATTTTAAATTCTACACTTACCTTCGTAGGTCCAGGGGTTGCTCAGATTGTCCCTCGTGCCGTGTCCCACATTAGGCGCCATTTGCTCCGGCCAGCAGAGCCAGTAACATGGACAGGGAGAGGGTCTGGAAATGAAACACCAACAGGAGACCAGTGATGGTAGAAGTCTCTGCGAAGCCTCCCTTTATTGCTCCTTCACCTCTTATATACTCTTTCTCCCCATCCTCATTTAGCAGGATATTGGATATAGCTGAGTCCGATTAGTCTAGGTGTTTTTAGCCACAAGCTCAGTTCTGTTTCCCATTCCAACAAGCACTAATCAACTCCTTAGCCCACAACACAAAATGGCACCTGTTGTGTCACTATTACAGTTCTTGATCTGCTGGCCATCAGGTCTGAGGGCTACCCAGACCTGTCTTGGGTGGAACCTGTAGAATGCCACGTCGTTGTGGTTCACTGAGTCAGAAATGAGTTCACACCCAGTTCAGCATATGCTCAGTCCTTTCCTTGCCTTTGACTCCTTACACAGAAATGGCGCCCAGTTTGGCTCTAGGGGGCTGACAGGGCTGTGAAATCCACCCTGTTCTCACACTGTCCATCTGGGATCTGCTGCTCTGTCTCTGCTCCTGGTCAAATCAAACAGACCAGCAGGATGGGCAATTCTTTGTCTTGGTTCACCTCCTGAGCTCCCAGTGAAAGTCCCTTCCCACCTGGTTGCTGGTGGAGTTCAGATCACCGTTAGCTGAATGCTGTTGAACTATCAGTCACTACAACACCACACTATTGTTTTGACTGCTTTCCTGTGTCTGTCAGTCTCCAGGTACCACTCTGCTGTTGTTCTGTCCTCTCCTATTTCCTGGAATGTGTCCTCTCTGCTTCATCCTGATTAAATGTTTCTCTGTTTAAACGTGTCTTTATCCTGTTCCACCATCTTGATTCCCCCAGGTTTTTTCTAACACTGTCCCACAGTGGCTCCACCTCTCCACATAGTGTCTCTTTTCTCTCATTAGTGGGAGAGTGAGTTCAACTCAGTCTAGTACAGATGTGTTCCCCGTGAGGTTTGGCTGAAGGGCAATGGTGTGTGAGGGCTGACCCCCAGTACCGTCTCTTTCATCCTCCTGAGCTCAGCATCCCTCCCACTACCCACGTACACTCCAGAACTCTTGGCTCTAGGGACCTTGTTCCTGGACGAGGCGATCTCCAGGATTCTCAGGTCAGCAAGCTTCATGGTGTCCATGGGAACCCCAGGCTGCCAAGCAAAGCTCCCTTGCCAAGCCCTGCTGTGCTTGGCCAGCAAAGCAACAGACAGCAGATGTTTACCCAGAGATTGGAAAGCTTGGCTCCCTTCTTTTGGCTTCTAGGGGTTGGAGCAGGCGTTGGCAGGTGGGAAGACTCCCCTCCATTCTCCATTGGTCCTTTTTCATCCCCAGCCAGTTTGCGAAGTGTTTGGCATTTGACTGATTGTGCTGGGGACATTTAGTGCTGAAGCAGGTTCTGGTCCAATATGTGATGGCTGTGTTTCAGAATATGAGCACACTGCCCCTGTGATTCTGTGTTGCAGGTACTGGTGCCTTTTTAGGTTCATGAAAAGTTGTTCCATTTGAGTCTGCTACAGAGCTATCCATGGTCCTCAGTGCCACTTCGCTTTCTGTCCTGGCCCTCCTTCGTCCTTTTTACCACTGTCATTGTCAGTGGCGGTGGCAGCAGCAACAACAGTAGGAGATTGTCAGGTGAGAGCTGAGGTGTGGATGACAGGTCCAGCCCATGGAAAGAGACTGGGCCAGTGTGAGTCGTGTAGCCACATTCCAAGCAGAAAGGGCAGAGCTTGAAGCAAGTCCTGTATGGGGAGAACTGGGGAGAGGGGATTCTAGAAAGAGAACCAGTGCCTGATGACCATGACATTGACATGGCATGCTTGGGAATTTGGACTGGATTTATTGATGGCAGTGAGCCATTGAGGAGAGAGACAGAACAGGTGTAGGGTGGGTCATTACAAGAGTGAGAGCGGGTGGGTTGGAATAGAGACCACCTGGTGGGAGAATGTGATTTGCATAATGCTGGGCCAGGCAGCAGAAAGAATCATGGCCTGGTAGGGCGAGGGAGGGTTGAGTTACATCTCCTTTGCTGCCCATGACGTCATCCTACAGAGGAGCCCTACCTGGGGCTGGCATTGTGCCTGGTCCAGGGCTGGCACTCGATTACGGATTTTTTAAAAAAGATTGATTTTATTAATTTGAAAGGCAGAATGAAAGACACACAGAGATCTTCCATCTGCTGCTTCACTCCCTTAATGGTCACAATGGTAGGGACTGAGTCAGGCTGGAGCCAAGAGCCAGTAACTCCATCTGAGTCTCCCACGTGAATTGCAGGAATCCGAGTGCTTGGGCTGTCTTCCACTGTTTTTCTCAAATACATTAGCAGGAAACTGGATCAGATGCAGAGTAACCAGGACTTAAATCATTGTCCAGTTAGGAAACTGGCTTCAAAAGCAGCAACTTAACCTGCTGCACTACAACAATGACCCCTCAGTTGCAATTTCAAAAACATTTATCTGTTTATTTGAAAGACAGAGTTACAGAGAAAGTGGGAGAGACAGAGAGATATCTTCTAATTGCTGGTTCTCCCCGCCCCACCCCCAAATGGCTGCAATATCCAGAGCTGGGAGGTCTGAGGCTGGGAGCTAGGAAAATCTTCCAGGTCTTCCATGTGGGTGCAGAGATCTAAGCATTTGAGCCATCCTCTGCTGCTTTCTCAAGCCAGAAGCAAGGAGTTGGATGGGGAGTGGAGCAACTGGGACTTAAAGCAGCGCCTGTATGGGATGCCAGAACCACCGGCAGAGCATTAGCTTGTTTCTTCAACTACAATTTTTTAAAAGTGAGCAGACAAAAGGGAAAACGTTCTGGGTGACTGTTGCCTGGATGCTTCTGTGAGCAGAGGGAGGCACACACCTGGACAATCAACAGGAAGTCGAAATCAAGAGGGATGTGGTGTCACCACGATCAGAGAGGAAGGGCTGTATGGGAGTCTCAGAACACGCATCCTCATGAAGCAGCCGAGAGTTGGAAGAAGTCCAGAGAAATCTCAGTGTTTCCCACACGGGAGACGCGGCAGATTCTGTGCCGGGGGCAGGTGGCTTTGGACATTCTGGAGAGAGAAGCCTGTGGCCGTGCCCTGGTGGCCGCATCACATTGCCCTGGCTTCATCGCAGGGCATCTGATGCACAGTGCTAGCCTTACGGTTTGTTCTCCGGCTGTGTGTAAAATCCTAAAATCCCCCCATGGAAGAAAAGACAGATGCGGCTTTCTTGTCCCTCCGCAGCATCTGATCTCCAAGGCAGTAGCTGATGGTGTAATGGAAAGGCATTGATCACCTCTCACCTCCAAGATTAGACGCAGGGTTTGAAGGGCTCCCAACCGAGAGACTGCTTCATGCCAGGGGCCACAGTCTCTCAGGCACTGGGGACCCAGCAGGGGAGCTCTTCTGGCTGGGCAGGTGGAGGGAGTGTAGCGGCTAACTGCTTTGGCTTCAGGAAGGTTCCAGCAGGCCACCGCCCAATGGTCAGCTGCCCCACACGCAGAGCCGCACTCAAGATTGGGATTTTACGACTCTGGTTTTACCAAATTGCACGAGACAGGCGAGCCTGCTGCTGCTTTGCTTCCTGCCCCTGATTTGGCATCTCGCTCTTGAACTTCTGATCTTACACCAAGATTTACATTTACATTCCTTTTTCAGGCAAGCTACAGTGCTTTCTGTGTGCGCCAACACCCAGGAAAAAGAATGGCTCTGGTTGTCCAGCATTTAGGCTGCATTGGTCTGGTGGTTGGGGAGGGGCACCTAAGTCCCTCAAACTCAACCTGGGGAGGGATTTCTTGGGGGTCTTGGGAAATTCGGAGGATGTTTAGCCTAAACAGATCAGCTGTGGTGCTGTTGAGTGACATTTCTTGCACTGATACTGAAGTTATTTATTTATTTAATCAGAAAGGCAGTTATACAGAGAGAAGGAGATACAGAGAAAGGTCTGTCTGCTTGGTTCACTCCCCAAGTGATTGCAGCGGATGGAGCTGAGTTGATCTGAAGCCAGGAGCCAGGAGTTTCCTCCAGATCTCCCATGCAGTGCAAGGTCCCAAGGCCTTGGGCCGTCCTTGACTGCTTTCCCAGGCCAAAAGCAGGGAGCTGGATGGGAAGTGGAGCTGCCGGAATTAGAACCGGTGCCCATAGGGGATCCTGCCATGGGCAAGGGGAGGATTTAGCTACTAGGCTGTTGTGCTGGGTCAGGTTTTACATTTTTTTTTAAACTTTGTTACAATATCAGCTTAAAAAAAATCCTTACCTCTCTCTTTCTCTGTCTTTCCCATTCTGTAACTTTGACTTTGAAATGAATAAGTGAATCTGGTGTAGTTACATAGTGGGACAAACCCGTACCACTAATGCCAGCACCTGTATGCTTGCTGGTTCAAGTCCTGGCTGCACCACTTTCCATCCAGTTCCCTGCTCACGGCCTGGAAAAAGCAATGAAAGACTGCCCAAGTGGGAGACCTGCATGCAGCTCCTGGTTCCTGGTTTCAGCTTGGTCTAGCTCTGGCCATTGCAGCCATGTGGGGAGTAAATTAGTGAATGGAAATCAATATTCTCTCTCTCTCTAGCTCTGACTTTCAAATGAATAAGTAAGATCCCTGAGAAACCCCTCTCCAGGTTGAGTTTGAAAACATTCTTTTTCCTGCGTATTGGCACCCACAGAAAGCTCTCTGGCTTGCCTGAAAGAGGAATGACACAGCTGCTGCTTTATCTGCTTCCAGGTGTAGCAGTGCAGCTGCATCAGACCCGCAGGTGAGTGACCAGCTGACTCAGTGTGGTCACAGTCTACAGCCATTGTCGCCCTCAGCCATGCACACAAGGACTCTCAAAAAGATAGTGATGTTTATTTAGGAATAGCAGAGCGGTGACATGGGGATACGTGTGTCATTATAAACTACAGGGATATTCATGGAGGAGACACAGGGCAAGTTTTCCTTTTTAAGATTTACTTTTTTTAGGCCTAGCATGATGGCTCAATGACTGAATCTTCACCTTACAGGCACTGAGGGCATTGTTCATTTCCTGGCTGCCCCACTTCACATCCAGCTCCCTGCCTGTGGACTGGGAAAGCAGTGGAGGACGGCCCAAAGCCTTGGGACCCTGACCTCATGCGGGCGACGCGACTCAGAAGAAGCTCCTGGCTCCTGGCTCCTGGCTCCTGGCTTCGGATGGGCTCAGCTCCATCCATTGCGGCCACTTGGGAGTGAACTAGCAGATGAAACCTCTTTCTCTCTGTCTTCTCTCCATTTCTCTGTAAATCTGATCTGCTTTTTCAGTAAAAATAAGAACTAAATCTTTTTAAAAATGCACTTTTTAATTTGAGGTTGGAGTTGCAGAGAGAGCCCCAGTAGGCTGCAGTAGCCAGAGCTAGGCCAGTCAGGAGCCAGGAACTTCCACTAGGCTTCCCTGAGGGTAGCATGTGCCCAAGCACTTGGACCATCCTGCACTGCTTGTCCCAGACCATGAGCAAGGAGCTGGAGGGGAAATGGCAGCTGGGACCCAAATCTGCTCCTATATGGGGATGCTGGCATTCCAGGTGGTGGCTCTACCCACAATACTGGCACCAAGGGGAAGTTTATAAAGGCTAAATGAGAATTACTAATAAAAGATATTTTGGAAATCGGCAGCCCTTGGCTGTAAGGTGCCTGGCGAGGAGTACGGCAGTCCTGATGACACCATGGTGGTAGGCGCAGGTCCTTCTGCATGGGTAGGGGGCCCTTGTGCAAGCCTATGGTTTGGGCAGAGTCTTTGTGCAGGCCCGTGCGAAGAGCTTTCTCCTTCATCACCCCTCCCTCCATCACCGCTGCAGCATTATCTTTTGTTAGTTTCTTTCTGTTAGGGTTTGACAAAAGCAACTCCATTTTGATGCTACCAGTATGTGCACTGCCAGGTTTTAGGTCCAGATTCCGTCATTCCAAACCACCGTCCCAGCGAGGCCTCATAGCATCCGTGTTTAACAAAGACGCTTGCTCCTAAAGAGAAAGGCTGACGCGTCGGAATACAGGACATCCCGGAGAGCCGAAGCCTCCTCTTCCATTGCGTCATTTTCCAAGGTGTCCCCTTAGGCTGCTGGAAATCTCTAATGTTTCCTGGAGACATGGGCTTTTAAGTTTCCGCCAAGTGTCCATGGGGAAATGTTTGCCTTCATGTTCTTTTACCTAGAGATGGTGCCTAGCTTCAGTGTCAAGGTTTTCAGTGGGAGTGGCATGGAGAAGCTCCTCAGGGACGTCATTACTGACTGTAGGAGAAGTAACTGGGGTAATAGATCCTTAAGAGAAGGGAGAACAGTATCTTGGGGCTGGTGTTATGATGCCAGCATCCTGTATCGAGGGCTGGTTCGAGGCCCGGCTGCTCCACTTCCCATCCAGCTCCCTGGGAAGGCAGTGGAGGATGGCTCATGTGCTTGGGTCCCTGCTGCCCACTGGGGGGCATCAAGTGGACCTCCAGGCTCCTGGCTTTAACCTGGTTCAGCCCTGGCCACTGTGGGTATTTGGAGGAGTAAATCAGCAGATGGAAGATATCTCTGTCTTTTCTTATCTCTTTATAACTCTGCCTTTCAAATAAAGACATAAATCTTAAGGGGGGAAAAAAAAGAACTTGCATTGTGTTGGCTTTTTGGTAGAACTGTGCTTGTTCTGTGTGTGGTCTGTTCCAGGAATTCAGGGGCAGGTCCCTGTACAGCGCAGCTGGGGAGTGCAGTGAAGGCTTGCTTGCCTCCCAGCTGGGAGGTGGACCCTGCTGAGGTGTCCAGGAGGTTGTGTTAGGAGGGGATGGCTACAAGGCCTGCCCCAGCTCGCCGAGTGAAAGTGACATGGTCCAGCACCATGTGCCTTGCAGAGTCACACCTGGTCAGCTGGTGAGAGGAGGCTCCTTGGGGACTGAACAAAAGCTGCTCCAGGCACAGCTGCTCCAGCTAGCTAGAACACACGCAGGTTTTCATCTGAACTCCTGGAAGCAGCTCTGGTCCTTCAGGGTTTGCGCCCTGATCAGCTGGAGTCCCCAGGAGGCTGACAGCCGTTTCACACTTTTTTCCTTTTTAATCCAGCACTCAGAACCCTGTCTCCCAGCCGCCTCTGACCCCTCCCTTTTGACTTCTCTGGTATGCCGAGCCAGATGATCTCCAATTCTCTCTGCAGTTCTCATGTGCTGCTTTCTGGAATATTCTGGAGAAGCCAGGACTGACAGGACCCTGCCTCCTCTGCCTTCTGGGACTCTCTGCCTCCAGAGTCCCAGCCAAGCCTGCTGTCCGCTTGACGTCAGAGGGAGAGGTCCCACGGTCTCCTGCTGTAGGCCGCCTGGACTTGGCTAATCTCCATGGCCAAGGTTTGCTCATCCAGCCCAGGCCGGGACTGTTACAGCCGCCTGCTGCCTCCCAGTGGACCTCTGCCTGCCAGCTTCCGGTCTTTCCCAATGTGTCCAACCAGCTCTGCCTTTACTAAGCACCATTGTCTTTCCCTTGAGGTCTTTGGGGGCCAGGGGAAAAAGACACTCCATGACTGAGCCCATTTGGAATTCAGTGGTCAGAGTTCAAGTCTTCTTTCCTCTTGGGTCTGTTGACAAAGCATTCAGAGTCCTCACAAAGTGCCCCCCAGAAGGCTGGGGCCATCTGACATTGCCCTTCACCCTTCCTGCCTGCGTTCAGGTCTCACTCTCTATGTCTCGTGGAAGCCCCGGCCGCACCGAGGGGGTCTCTGTGGCGAGGGGTCTCTGTGGTGCCTTCTTGCACAGGATCTGTGAGCTGTCAAGCATCAAAAGCTCTCTAGAAATATTCACCTCCAGCTCCCAGCTCCAGCAACCAGCTAACTGCGCTCACCTGGGATGCAGCAGGCAGTGAATCAAGGGCTTGGGTCTCAGCTCTCCCCGCGGGAAACCTGGGTTGTGTTCCTGGCTCCCAGTTTCAGCTTGGCTCAGCCTCAGCTGCTGTGGGGGTCTGGGGGAGTGAACCAGCAAATGAGATTTCTCTCTCTGCCTGTGGAATAATAAGAACCCACCTCATTTCCCATTGCTCTATTGCTGGCAGCAAGCTCAGTGGTTGCATGAATGAATTAATAAGGGATTTGCCCGCTGGCAAGGTGTCTAGCCTGTCTTCTTCATGGGTAAGTCTGGCTTATGCCTGTGCTTGTGTGTTAGGCAGCTCTTTGTTCCCCAGAGGAGCTTTCTGGGAAAGCTTTGACGGTTGGGTGGTTCACAGTTGAAGATCCACTGGGCCTGTGGGTCTGGTGGAGGCTGAGGCAGAACAGGTGCAGGTAGAATGTTGATGGGATGGTCCAGGAAGCAGAGAGATAGAGAAGCCGGGCTGATCCCGGGCTGAACCCAGGCTGAACCCGGGCTGAACCCAGCCTGCACAAGCACTGCTCTCCCCGGGCCCTCAGCACCTCCCAGTGGGCTCTCTCTGGCACCATAAAGAAATCAAGTTTCAGCCTTTAATCCATTGCCCCTTAACTTTAAGACTTTGGAGCCTGAACATCTGTATGGGTTTGGGGAGCCAAGATCTCGGCAATCCTCGTAGCCCCAAGACCACACAAGGAGAGATGCGAGAAGCAAGAAGCAGTCAACCCAGGCTCGGCTCAGCTCCTGGTCCCACGGGTGTGTGACCGGCTCAGCTCCCGGTCCTGTGTGTGACCCGCACCTCTGAAATTGCTGCCACGACTACACACCAACCATTATCTCAGCAAGTGACGCCTCAGACCTTGATTTAACCACCGGGGGAGATGTTTTGATAAAGGACATCTGGTATTGTTCTCAATTAAATATGGTCCTACTAAACTTTGATCAAAATCTGATTTAAAAATTTTAATAGCCCCTTCTTGAGTAGATAGCAAAATGCAAAGAAGAAAAATGTCACTTATTTAAATTATTTTTTTTCTCCTCCTTTGTTGCTGTTTTAACTGGGTTCCCATTAACGACTGTTGAAAGCCCACACAGTTTCAGATGCAGCAAATTGAGATGCATAAATAAGATTACCATACCGACACTGCTGTTCTCTTTTGCGATTGATACCTCGTTTTATTTTTATGCTTTAATTAAGTGGAGTGTGTTTTATGTTTGAGTTTGCTTTAAAACAACTGCAGTGCGTATAATGGACACTATTTCATCCGTGTTAGAAACTGCTGAGTTGAATGAAATGCACAGGAACTATTTCCTTTTACATTTAATCTGTGGGAGCACAAAGACAGAAATAATACGAACTGTATTTCTTTTCCAGGTTTCTCTGATAGGTGAAAATAAGTAACCACATAGTAATGACTAATAAAGACAGAACTGAAATGTTTATTGTTAGCATAACTCTTATCTATATATAAAAATTGATATTTAGTGGTGTAAGCTAATTTATTTAGTAATTCCCCCGGCACGGTGTCTTGTTATGGGGTGCAGGCAGTGACAGCCAGCACCCACTGACAGTGGGCAAATGGAATGTGGCTGTGTCCCCTACCCCCTGTCCTGAAGATGGGGTCTAACAGCAATGGAATGTTAATCCAATCCTCAGCCACTCCCCCATCCTAAATTAGCCAGGATATTGGAAGTCCAGTTAGAGTCTAGGTGTTTTTAGCTACAAACCCAGTTCCTGTTCCTGCCCAGTCCTATGAACACCAATCAACTCCTTAGCCCACAACACTTAGGTGAGTCACGGGCGGGCAGGAGCGAATATCTATCAACTGAGAGGGGACGGTATTGCATTGTTGTGTAACCACTCCCCTCACAAGCCCCTTTAAAAGGCCCATGAAGCAAGGGCTCATTCTCTTTCTGACCAGGTGCTTCCATTACTCTGGCACCTTGACTCTCGGCTGACGCAGGACAGGTAATCCCCTGAGCATGGTCCCTGTGTACTGCTTACATGGGACAATGGATACAGCAATGCTATTTCTGGTTTGTGTGCTGTCAGGAGTTCCAGGAAGGGTGAGGCCCAGCAGTGATGGAATGTGGGCAGAGAAGCCAGGGAAAGGTGAATGTCTGCAGCTTTGTAAGTGTGTCCAGGTTATTCGTTGCATGTCTCTTAGGATAACTTACATTGCTGGGGAAGCTGGGACATAGGTCTTTAATTTAACGGATGGACTTAAGGATAATGACCATTTGTTCCTTTTGGGATTATGATTGGTTGGATTATGATTGGTTGGATTGCTGTATGGACTTGTGATTTGCTAGTTCTAGTATGCTCTATTATCAACAAGCTTGGTTAATAAAGACTCCTTAATAAGCCTTAGACATGTCTGGTGTGATCTCGCTCACACCCCACAACAGTCTAACAAATAATAGTTACATTATTGTTATTCCATGTCCTCCATATAACACATAAATCTTTAGATGTTTATCTTTATATATTGTAGTCAAACTGTTAGGTCTGGTCTAAGTATTTATGGTGGAAAAATGAAATTATGCTATCTTTCTGTTGAGTTGAATTTGGCAAAATCTTTTAGGGAAGTTAGTAAACATTTTCGACTTTGCAGAACATGTTGGCTCACAACTACACACCTCTGCTGTCTCATTTGGCAAGCGGCCATGCATGTTACAAAAATGAATGCCTGTGGTTGTCACAATCAAGCTTCATTGAGAACAATACCACCAGCAGGTGGTGATGGGGCAAGTGTTGTGTCTCAGGTTAAGGCACCACTTACAGATATTGGTATCCCATTTGAGAGCCAGTTGGAGTCCCAGCTGCTTCGGTTCTCATCCTACTCCCTGCTAATGCCCGTGGGGAAGCAGTGGGAGATGAACCAAGTGCTTGGGCCTGCCACACACGTGGGAGAACTGAACAGAGCTCAGGACACCTGGCTTTGGTCTAGCCTAAAAGCCAGGTGGTTGTAACCATTTGGGAAGAGAACCAACAGATGGAAGATTGCCTCCCTCCCTCCCTCCCTCTCTCTGTGTAACTCTATAAGGCCCCATTGCTCACTAGTGTCCAGAGTTCAGAAAAAAAAATTATGTTAATTTATGAATTAGGGCCCTTAAATATACCTTTACCATTATAGATATTCTTGTTTATCTTGCCATAATTTGTTGATTTCCACATCGGAATTTCCTCCCACATCCTGTATTTTGAAGTGGGAATGTAGGCTCGTCATTTCCTCAAGTCTAATTTAAGTTGTGAAATGATTATCCTGATTAAAATTTGCCCCTGGCCCTTCCGGACAAGCACATGTTTATCTTACTGCGGTCAGAACTTGCAAGCTCTCCCTTTCTTATCGTTTGCAATTTGGTTCCAGTTTGATTGGGAGAGAGGGTCAAGCACAGCACAAAATCCAGCAACGTTTCTTTAATGGGATTTGCAACCTGATACTAAGATTTTTGCTGGCAAAGGCTGGGAAGAGAAGTGAGCATTTTGCCCAGAGATTGGGATGCCCACGTTCTACTTTGCAGTGTGCAGGTTTGCCTCCTGTCTCCAGCGGCCTCACTGATGCAGACTCTGGAGATGATGGGTCCCTGCCTCCTGCACGGGACCCCGGGATGCCTCTTCCTGGCTTCTAGTTTCAGGGGATCTTTGGGAAATGAACCAGCAGAGGGGAGTTCTCTCTTGTCTCTCTCTGCCTCTCAATTAACTAAATAAAATGAAATGCTGTGTTTTGTGCATGGTGGCAGCTTCCCCCGCATCTGTGAAGGTGCCTGAAGATGGGATCTATACTCAGCCCTCCTTCATGTGCTGCTCCCATTGTGTCTTGCCCCTATTGCTTTCCACAGGCACAGCTTTCTTCTTCTTTTTTTTTTAAATTTATTTTTATTGGAAAGGCAGATATACAGAGAGGAGGAGAGATAGAGAGGAAGATCTTCCATCTGATGATTCACTCCCCAAGTGGCCGCATTGGCCAGAGCTAAACTGATCCGAAGCTAGGAGCCTCTTCCGGGTCTCCCACATGGGTGCAGGGTCCCAAAACCTTGGGCTGTCCTCAATCGCTTTCCCAGGCCACAAGCAGGGAGCTGGATGGGAAGTGGAGCCTCTGGGATTGGAACCGGCACCCATATGGGATCCTGGCATGTTCAAGGAGAGGACTTTAACCACTATGCTATCACGCCGGGCTGGCACAGCTTTATTCTTAAGAGCACCTGCTGATGCCCCCGTCAGTGGCTCTGTGGCCTGATACCTCTTCCTGCTCTGTAGTTGTGGACATGAATGCTACTTAGCTGTTGCTTCAGTAGAAAGGCAGGAAACTGGGGGTGTTTGGAGAGAGTTCACATGCCTGCTAGGCAGCTCTCCTGGGTGAGCTGCAGGAGCCCCTTGTTTGTCGTCCAGGTGGCATGGTCCTGTAGGATTAGAGCAGTGTTCACTGTCATTCTGCAACAAGCTGTGGGAAAGATTCCAGCAAGCACACGTCATTCCCAGGGTTGTTCTGGATAGAGGGTTTTAACTGTATTTTCTCTGATTTCTGTGATAAATGTATGAGTATGTGGGAGTATTTAGTAATCTGCTGGTGCAGAAAGGAAGGGCTGGGGAGTCAACTGACTGGGGGGAAGATGGTGAAGCTCGTGCCCAGCCTGCCTTGGGACTGAGGCTCTGGTCTTCTAGGATCTGTGTCGATGCAGCCCCAGGCCAGTGGTTCATTGCACGAAGGTCCTGTTGTTGCCGCCCCACCCATCCCAGTTCTTTGGCTCATTTGTATGCAAAAATTGACAAGAGGCCAATGTGCAATCCACACAAGGTTTCCTGGGGAGTTTTTCTTAAATACAAGGAAGACAGCACTGTGGAAGGAGGTTCTGCCAACTGGCTCCCTGTGGGAGCTGAGCAGTTCCTTTCTTAGAACTAAGGCCACCTAGCAGCTTCCCCTTGGCACGGCACTTTGATCTGCACCCCTCTTGGAGTGCTAGCTCATTCTCCTGGGGCACACAACGCTTCATGTTCTGTACAGGTGCTGTCTGTTTACGTTTTTGCATGACATGCTCAAAATGGCAGTGTTGCTCACCACCCCAGGAAGGTCTCATGTCAGTCACACTGGGTCCAAGCACTTGGGCCATTCTCTGCTGTTTTCCCAGATACATAGGCAGGGAGCTGGATTGCAAGCAGAGCAGGTAGGACTTGAGTTGGCTCCCCGACATGGGATGCCGGTATGGAAGGTGGTGAACCAATTAGTTCACCGTGCTAATTGGTTTTTGCTTCAAGTTTCAGGTCCACCTTGCAGATCACTCCAGATGGTAATAGACTGTGGCCCCTGACAAACATATAATGACATATGTCTGCCATTATAGGCTCATGTAGGTACTTAGGTCCAATGCCCTAAGAACCCTTGCTTCTATCTTAGCACTCCTTCCCCACACAACTCCCCAGGAACTGCCGACCCCTTTCCTGTTGGCATCATTTTGCCCCTTACAGAGTGCAGTGGCGCTGGCGTTTTGCCAGATGCAGGCCCTCCAAGGCGGCTTCATCACTCAGCAAGCTGCATTCACGTTTTCTCTTAGGCCAGGATGGCTTTCAGAGGCTCCCCGGGCTGATGTGACCAGGCAGCTGAAGTTGAAAGCTACTGTTTTCAGGGAACAGTGGTGTGTCAGTGAAGATGGGGCTCCTGCTGGTTGCTGGGTCGAGG
Source organism: Ochotona curzoniae (assembly GCF_017591425.1). Taxonomy (NCBI): domain Eukaryota; kingdom Metazoa; phylum Chordata; class Mammalia; order Lagomorpha; family Ochotonidae; genus Ochotona; species Ochotona curzoniae. Next base: position 7,480,622 of record NW_024467119.1, read on the forward strand.
ATGCTCCTGACCCCCCAGCTACTTCTGCCCACAGCTTCTTCAGGAAGCCACCATGTGCCCATGTCTCCCCACAGCAGCCTTTGTGTGGCTTGCTGTCATCTGACCCTTGCCTCTGTGTTGGCGAGCGACATGGGGTCAAATTCTTGGTGTTGGTTGAACCAAGGAGGCCCTCAAGTTTGGGGACAGGAGAACTCTGAGTTGCATGCTGTGTCCTCTGTGAACTGACATTGGCTCATGGGATGGTAGGGTTGGGGCTTCCTGGAAGAGGGGGCAGAGCTGGTGGCAAGATTTGGATTCAGGACATGCAGAATGATCCAGTGGGCATTTCAGTGCCTCACCGGAGCCAGGTATCCTGAGTGGCCTGTGTGAACTGGGGACAGTGACTGTGTTACACACACGTACCCCCCCCACACACACACTTTTGTGGGCTTTGCCCTGGAATGGTGCAGGTTATCAGGAAAACACGTTGCCCCTTGGAGGATGCAGAGCCATGGGTATAGATGCTAGCTCCTTGAACCAGCACCCCCACTCTGGCTCCCGGCCATGTGGCTTTCCCCCACTTGTTGCCAGTGTCTGTGTGTTGTGCTGAGCTTAGCCAGGTGGCTCCACAGCACCTGGATGCAAAAACATCCCGTGTTTCTCTAAACATCACAGCTGGGCTGTTGGCACAGCAGGGTGTTAGGGAAACAGTTGTCATCACGGCTATACTGCCTGTGTTTTGGCAGCGTGGGTTACTGGATGAGTGCCCAGGCCAGCTCTAGGGAGGGCCACATCCTGGTGGCTGAGCTTGGCCTCCTTGTGAAAGTGTTCCAGTGGGTCAGCAGGGCTGGGCTTTCCCTCTGGACCAGCCGGCTGCATCAGCACAGATGAGGGGCGCAGAAAGGGAAGAGCTGCCGTGTGGTTCATGTGCTCCACTTTGCTGATCATATGCAGGGCCAGGGAGGTAGTGGATGGGCCTCGTGTCCCTTCCCTGGCCCCAGGAAGGTAAGCATGTACTGTTTTCCTTCCCTTTATTTCCTCCGTTTCTGCACCTGCTTGGCAGCAACCAAAGCCACCCAGCAGTGGAAAAGCCCTTATCAATCTAGGATCCCTCAGGCACAGGCTGGCTAGTGGTGAGTTATGCAGCTGGAGATGCTGAAGATACTCTGTAGGTTACAATGGTGTGTTGGAATCATCAGTGACCCTCAGGGGCATGCCAATTCTTTGGTGGTTTTTAAGCCCCACACAAATGGCTCAGTTGGCTAATCCTCGCCTGTGAATGTCGGCATCCCATATGGGCACCGGTTCATGTCCTGGCTGTTCCACTTCCCATTCAGCTCCCTGCCTGAGGCCTGAGAAAGCAGCAGAGGATGATTCAAAACTTTGGGATTCTCAGCTGCATGGGAGATGCAGAGGAAGCTCCTGGCTTTGGATGTGCTCAGTTCTGTTTGGTGTGGCTGTTTGGGGAGTGACCCAGCAGATAGAAGATCTTTCTGTCTCCCTTTCCTTTTTCCATCAATTATTTTTATTTTTTTGGATGATTTTTGCATAGTTGATTAGGGTGAAAAGGGCCAAGCACTACAGGAAGATGGGTGAGATCACCATTTCCACATTCTCTTTCCCCCTTCCTGTATCTGGGGAAGAGGCGGTTTAAGGGGAGAAACCACACCCAGCCTCTCAAACGCCTCTGTACCCTGGGATGGAGGATAGCTACCCACACCACCCCAGGGTCCCCGATGTGGGGCATGCTCTGAGGGTCCTGCTCATGAGGTTTCAGTAGTTCAACAGTTCTACATTATTGCTGATCTCGCCACTCCAAGCACAATGAAATCTCTCCAGAATTCACTGGCTGAACACAGTCCACCTTAGAGTCTCTGTTTCACCAGGTAGTCACTGCCAACACATGGCTGGGAAAGTTGATTGATTTGTTCTATTCTCCGTCCTCTGTTTTGGTACCAGGTGTCCTCTGTAGACTCCAATGTACTGCCATATCCTCCACGTGCACCTAGATATGCTGTCCACTGCTCTGTCTCAGCCACCAAGGTGGCCCAACTCTGTCTGACATGTGCACTCCATGGTCAGACCATGGAACCTGCACTTCTCTTCATGGTTGGGGTTCTGAGTCCAGCAATCCAGCTGGGGGAATTCCCCAGAGAAATTGCACCTGAGGTGATCACAGACCTAATTCTTGCATGTGCTTGTCAATATAGTCTGTTGCCCCAATCAGCTTATGCACAGGCTGGTGGTTGCAATTGCTGGGTCAGTTTTTGTCTCCAGCCCTGTCTTCTACACAAGTCAGTGGGTATTGCAGCCCAGCCCAATCCTGCCCACCATACACTCAGCCTTCACATATGCCAATGGGAGCTGCTACCTAGTTGGAGCGACCCACAATAACCCCCACCAGGCCCGTCCCCTGCCCTGGTTCCTGTGCTTGCCAGTATGTACTGGTCTAGTCTGTTTCATATCCTATTTGGCTCTCATACATGTTAATGGGCATTGAAGCCTAGTTCAACCCAACCAATCACACTATCCAGCCCACATACCTGCCAGCAGTGCCACTCTCTGTCTAGCCATGCCTGTCCCAGTCCTGGTTCTCATGCTCACCAGTCGGAGTGGCTACCCAAGAGGAAGGTGTCCACTGTTTCCCTAATGGGCCCACTTCCACTCCCAGATCTTTGCACTCTCTAGGTGGTTCTGCAGTTTAACTTGACAGAATTTGCCCCTCATGCCAGCATCTGTCAGCTGATGCTGTGGCAAAGCCCAACCAACCCACACCCATTCTGATGTATGCTTGCACCAGTAGGAACAGTCAGCCCAGCCTGGCTTTCCTTTTACCCAGCTCACATGAAGCCAACAGCTGTTGTAGCCCTGCCTGGCCTGATCTATCCCTGTCCCAACTCATGCTTTCCAATGGGAGTGATGGTCCAGCAAGGGAGCCCCATGTAACAACCCCGACTGGTTTCGCCCCTCCCCACTTGGTCCCACATATGCGTTGAGTGCTGCAGCCTAGTCTAGCATGGCCCACAGTGGCTGGGACTAAGGCCCCAAACATTGAGTCTGACCTGGCTCAGATGCCTCCAGCAGCTGCCACGCTGCCAGGAGGTCCTTTTACCCAAGCTCCGAGATCAAACTCCCCTTCTATCTCCCTTTCTTTCTGTAACTCTGCCTTTCCAATTAAAAAAATTTTAAAAAGGCAGATCCTTTATTCAAGTGAAGCAGATCATCCACAAATACTTTAGCTTAGGTCCCCCAAGAAATATGAAATATGCTATTGTTATACTCAAATTTCCACCTGCTGTGATTTTTGAAAGCATCGCACTCTACATTGTGCCCACAAAAACAAAAGCAGAACATTCCGCGCTGGGAGTGGCCAGTTGGAGCTGGGAATTTTGATGACTCCAGCATGTGTGCCACTCTGCTGGCCCTGCCAGCACAGGCAAGGCAGCCATCAATCCAGGCAAACCTCCCTCAGCCCTGCTTAACGGAAACAAATGAACTGAGCCCTTTAGATGCCTCCTGGAATGTATCTGCTTTGGGCAAGGTCTTGGACATCGCCAGTAACAACGCATATCTTGTAGATGAGAATAGTGCTTTGTTAACATTTAAGACAACAACAGGCCAGAATAAAGCACAGAGGAAAAAAGCCACGTAAGCTGCTGCTAGCCCTGGTGACTGAGAGGCTGGGAGAGAGTGAATGGTGCTTTGTGCTTGGAATCAGGGAGAGTCAGTGAAATCAAGTTAAAATACTGTGTTAGTGCTAAGTATGTGTTCTTGTCTCTTGCTCTCAACATAAGGAAAATATGTAACTTATCAGTGAAAGTTAGTTGAGTCCTATTTTTTTTAAATACTCATCTATTTATTTGAAAGGCGGAGAAATAGAGAAAGAAGGAGAGACAGAGAAAGATAGAATTGTTGTATTTTTTTTTAAAGAATTTTTTAAATTACATTTTTTGACAATCTTTACGTAATTAATTAGGGTAAAAAGGTTCAAGGGCTATAGGAAAGTGGGTAAGACTATTATTCCATATTGTTTCCTTCATGTTTAAAGGGGGGTATTAAGGGAGAAGGCCCACCCAATTTCCCACCCTCCCCAGGTCCCGGATGTAGGTTATGCTCCAAGCTTCTTGCTCAAGTGGTTTTGATAGTTCACCAGTTAGGAATCATTGCCAGCCTTGCCACTCCAAGCACTATGAGGTCTTTGAAGAATCCACTGATTGACACAGTCCATCATAGAGTCTCTGTTTGCTCCGTATTTCGATGCCAACATATAGCAGAGAAGGTTGATTGACTTGTTCTGTCTTCTCTCTTTTCTTGGTTAGGGCTCTGAGTCCAGCATTTTGATTGGAGAAAACCCCAAAGAAACTTTGTCTGAGGTATTCTCAGACCAGATTCTTGTATGTACTAGCAAGTACAGGGCCCAGCATAGTCCATTGCCCTGATCAGCTGGTGGTGGCAGTTGCTGGGTTGGTTCTGTTTCCAGCCCCGACTTCCACTGGAACCAATGAGTGTTGTAGTCTACCCTGGTTCTGCCCAGCACATACTCGGCCTTCATATAAACCAATGGGAGCTGCAGCCTAGTTGGAGCGACCCACAATAACCCCCACCAGGCCCACCCCCTACCCTGGTTTGCCAGTATGTGTAGCAGTAGTCCGGTCTGTCCCACACCCCATTCTACCCCAGCCCGTGTCCTGGTTTGCGTGCCCTCCTGTGGAAGTGGTAACCCAAGAGGGAGGAGCCCTCTATTTCCTTCCCAGGCCTCTCCGACTCCTGGATTATGCACTCTCCACGTAGTTCTGTGGTTTGACTTGACAGATCTAGCCCCCAGTGCCAGCTTCTGCAGGCTGATGCTGTGGCTAAGCCCAAACAAGCCTCACCCACTCTAATTTTGTTTGCACCAGTAGGAATAATCAGCCCAGCCTGGCTATTCCCTGATCTAGTTCACATGAGGCGTACAGGTCTTGTAGCCCTGATTAGTCTGGTCTACCCTCATCCCAGCTTATGCTCTCCATTGGGAGTAGCTGTTCAGCAAGGGAATAACCCCTTATTCCCATGCCAGCTCCGCCCCTTCCCTTCCTGGTTCTCACGTGTGCTGGTTGGGTGCTGTGGTCACATCTGGCACAGGCAACCTCACCTTGGCATTCCATGTTGTGCACTAGTTTTTGTTGTGATTGAACCCGGCTCGACCCACACTGTTCTGGTGCTTGGATTTGCCAGTGGGTGACATGAACTGATTCAGCCTGGTCTGCCCCCAACCCATGCCAAATGTATGCCAGTGGGTAACCTTCCATGGCCTGTTCTGGAAAGTTTCTTGCGCTTACCTGCCGGGTCTGTGTCCTGCCAGAGGAGTTGCCCAGGCTCCTCCATCAGAACCTCTCCCACTGCCAGATTTTGTGCATACCAGTGGGTCCATGAGCTAGCACTACTCAGTTCACCTCCTGTCCTAGCAGGAACAGTGGCTTTTCCTGACTGGCTTTCAGCCCAAACTGGTCCTTGCTGTTGGATGTTTCAGCCCAGCCACGGCTCTTCCATATCCACATATAGCTCATATATGGCTCAGTAGAGTTTGAGACCTTGCCTAGTCCATCCCACATCTACCCTGGTCCTCCAGGACAGCAGAGGGTGTTGGATTCTGGCCCGGCTAGGTGCATCCAATCCCAGTCCACACTTGTGCCAAGGGAAACTACAACCGTTTTCCATTCAGAATGCAGCCCGCATCCAGCTCCATGTGCCTCTTGGTGGGAACCTCAACCCAGCTAGGGTTGTCTTCTTAGCTCCACAACTGGGCCTGTTCCCAGCCATAGATCACGCACATGCCAGTTGTTGCTCTGACTCAGCTTGGCTCAGCCTGTCACCTGTCCCGACCTCTGCCTTAGACATTGTGGCTTAGTGTTCCAGGCTCATGCAGACCTGTAGGTGCAAGAGCCTAGCTCAGCATGACCTGTGCTCCCTCCTGGTCTCTAGTTTCATTTGTGGGCCGAGGTTTGCTCAGTCCTGCCCAGTCCACCCTGTTCCTTTACCAATTGACACATTAGCCAGCTATTGGAGCTACTTTGCCCAGCTTGTCCAACCCCCAGGTCTGGATTACATGTTCACCAGCGGGAGCTATGACTCGCCAGGAAGGTTTCCCAAGTTCCTCCATTTGATCCGCTCCCAGAACCAGTTTTCATACATGCCATTGGGTTTAGGCCAGGTTCCGGTGAAGTCTAGCTTTCCATTTGGCCTTGTATGAGCTGGTGAACATTGCAGTCCGGCCCACCCCACAACCTATTCAGGATGCACATTTGGGTGCTACTGCCCTGACCAGTCCAGACTGTTGGGGGTTCCTTTACCTGTGATTCATGGCAGGCTCTTTGGTCACACCTAGCTTAGGTCATCACCACCCAACTCTTGAGCTAACCAGTGGGGCTAGAATTTTCAAAAGATTTGGCCCACACATCCCTCAAAGAAATCTGCCCCGGTTATTGTTCTCGAGTGCTAGTTAATGTAATGACCCTGCTTAATGTGACCCATCTCCTGATCCATCATCATGTCAGGTAACAGGATATGATTCTGCTGAACAAGCCCCAAGCCATAGCTTTTGCATGGACTGGTATTTGGTGGTCAGCATTGTTCAGTGATTACAAGTTTTACAAAGGAAGAGTTACTGTCATTGGGAATCTTTATGATTGCTTCACGTCCTAGAAGCACAATGGGTTCAACCTGGAGCGACCTAAGCAGCGACTCAAACAACCAAAACCCCAGAACTCCCAGGCCGGGCGGCCAGCAGGTGGAGCCTGGCACCAAATGGTGCACTGGCCGCCTGGGGACAGCTCACCATGCTGGCACATGGTGCACATGGTGGCTGGCGTCTGGGATCCAGGCATGAGACGCCCCGTCCTGAGACCCACCAGCAGCCGGGAGTGGAGGGTTGTATTCTCCATCCACTGATTCACTCTGCAGACCGATACCAGGAGCCAGTGACCCCGACCTAGTCTCCCACATGAGTGGCAGGGGACCAGGGACCTGGGCTGTCTTCTGTTGCTTTCCCGGGAGCATTAACAGGGAGCTGCGTGGGGAACAGAGTGGCAGAGGACTTGAACTAGCAGTCCAACATGGGATGCAATGTAATATCTGGGCATTGCAAGCAGGAGTTTGCTGCATCACACCAGCTCCTGAAGTCAGTTGCTTTCTGCCCACTCCCATTAAAGAGATGGTACAAACCAGGAGCCTGTGCAGGGAGCCCAAGCAGACTGGAGCAGGTGGAATCCTCATGAGGGTGAGATCAGACTGACACCCCTTTTCCCCCTTGGCTGAAAGCCGTGGCCGCAGACATGCTCACTCCTCAAGGCCACGTCTGGGAACCTCTCATGCAGTGATCTCTCTCTTTTTTTTTTTTTAATTTTGAGAATCCTTACATATTTAATTAAGGTAAAAAAGGTTCAAGGGCTACAGGGAAGTGGGCAAGACCATCACTTCCATACCGCTTCCTTTGATGCAGTGATCTCAAAACCACTCTGTCACCACCTCTGAGCTGCTGATGTTCAAAGCTAGTGCTCGGAGCAATGGCACCAGTCGTGATGGAGCTCATGTCCATGTGCTGAGTGCGGGAAGGAAATGGAAGCACCACTGAGTGGAGCTTTTTTTTCCTGCTAGGTCAAGTTACTCTATTGGAAAGATTTCATTATCAGAATCAAACTACATTATTTAGTTTTAGTTTATTTGGCATTAAGGAGACAGACTGAAAGAGAGAGAGATCTCATGTCCTGGTTCACTCCTCACACATTCAAACTAAAGCTACGTCTGGGCCAGGGCTGGAGCCAGGAGCTGGCACCCTAACCCACATCTCCCACAGAAGTGGCAACATTGCAGTGACTTGAATCATCAACATTGCATCCCCTGGTCTGCATAAACAGCATGATGGAATCAGGTGCTGGAACTGGGCCTGGAACCCAGATGCTCCATGTGGGCTACACCACACTGCATAATCCAATTTTCCAGGCATTCTCCTGGGGTCTGGTGATGGACACAAGCACTACTGAGTTATTGTCCTTCTTGTGTAGGTAGGGAGGGAACCTCCGCACAGGGACTCCCCAGGCACAACCCCACTGAGTGGTCAACAACCTCAGGTGTTGCATGGTCGTGATGGGACATGGGGGAGAGCTCCTGACCGCCAACTCTGTGTTCTTCCTGCGGAGCTGCACTGCCTTGGGCACAGCTGGGAGGCTGAGAAGAGAAGCAATCGCCATTTGGGGAGGAGGGAGAACAGTCATATCCTAAATACCCACAATGTGCTTGTTGCTTTAGATATACCATGTAAACCAAAATGTAGTGTGGCCTTGGTCCACTCTTCATACTCACTGCACGGAGGGAGGGTTGAGAGATTATAAGTGGGAGAGTCAGATGCATTCACAGTACTTCAAAAAGTTCAGGGAAAATGGAATTAAGGAGGCCGGCATTGTGATAGTAGGTAAAGATGGCACCCCCTATGGGCACTGGTTCAAGTCCTGGCTGCCTGTCAATGGCCTGGGAAAGCGTGGGAGATGAGCCAAGTGCTTGGGATCCTGCACCATGTGGGAGACACAGAGGAAGTTTCTGCTTCTTCCCATTGGCCTGGCCCAGCTCTGACTGGTCATTTGGGGAATGAACCAGCAGAGGAAAGTGGACGATGTCTCTTTTTGTCTCTTTCTGTCTCTCCCTCTCTCTTTCTCTATAACTCTGCCTTTCAAATAAGGGAGTAAAATATTTTAAAACAAGGAAATGGAATTTTAAAGAATGAAGTATATTTTGATGCAAAAAAATTTGAGAACCCTGCATAGCTCTTTTCACCATTACACGTCTTTCACATCCCCTTGTCTTTGAAGGCCAACAGTCAGGAAAAAGAGGAAAGAGATTTTTATGTTTGGTTACAAAAGGCCTAGAGCCAACCTCCGTGACTTGTGTCTACACGTATTCCGGTGGCCAAGCTAGCTAGCAATGCTTAGCCCTTTTAAGCATCAGAAAGTGAAAAACAAAGCAGAAACAATAAACCAGTACAACCACTGTTGCATTTGAGACAGCAGGGTGAGGCTCGGTCTGACTGCAGCCCATGCTGGTTCCCACAGCACCACGTCCAGGCAGGTCAAGGCAGTGCACAGCCTTGGCTAGCTTGGCCATGGAGTTGAAATTGTTAAATGGTGGTTGGACCTCGGAGTATGGGGTGACTTTTGAAGAATTCACCCTGCAGAAGATTAAAGAATCCTAGGACACTTCATTTGAGTCAGATGCAGGCAATTCATCTGTCCTTTGCATGCAATAAACAGATCCTGTCTAGAAGAGGATCAGATGATCCAGGGCGGAGACGGGCTGAGATGACCAGGCCCACCCTGGCTGCAGATTTCTCCTTCCTCCCTGTCTGCTCTCCTGCCACAAATCATCCTGCAAGCGACTTCTGCTCCCATGCACGTGAAGGATGGTGACTTCAGCATTATCCACGGGGAAGTTCACGGCCAACGATCAATATGTATTTGCAGACAAAGGACCATCATTCATCTCTGTTAGCAGACGATCTCGGGCAGAAAATCCTCTTTTGTGACTTGGATGCACAGCAGTTTTAGCTGCTGTAGGATTGTGGCAGAAGCCAGGCCTTGCTCCGGCTGGCTTTTGGCTGCTGAAGTCGTTTGGGCCGTTGTTGCAGTGGGGGCTCTGGGACAGGTATGAGTCTTAGAGGGAGGAGAAGGAAACGGCTGTCTGCAGGCCAAGGGCTATTCAGTCCGCTTGAAGCAGCCCCATTTTTCCTCGCTGACAGCGAGCGTGGCGCTGACTTAGTTTTGCGTCGAGGGTATTGACTTTGCAATGAAAAGCTAGACACCAGTCATTGTCTAACACCCAGCAGTACAGTCAGAACTCAGACCCAGCGTGATGGAGAGGGGGGCTGTCTGCCAGGAGACAAAGGGTCCAGCCTGGTTGCTTGAAGAACTTTGGGTGACGGTTAGCCAAGTCACGCCAGCACTTCGGACTGCGGGTTTTGCATTTGTAAGGAGAACCAGTACTTGGCCTCAGGCCCTTTCTAACCATAAGAAAGTTTTCTCACCTATGATTATATTTGTCTTCCACCCTTTTATGAACATGACAAATTCCTAAGATGAGGCAAGTTACTGAAAACACACGTCTACTCGAACACACTCCTGGAAGTGTTGACTGCTGTCTTGTTCTTATTTTTGAAATCATTTGTTGAGTTGGGAATAATAATGGAGCCATGACTCAAAGTTTCCCAGGCTCTTTATGGAGAGTGGCAATGCTGGGCACTGAGCCTTGTCCAGCTGTCTGTGGTGGCAGAGGGCTCCACATACACTACTTCCTGTCCTTCTCCTTGGACTTACATGGATGTGAGGAAGGAGCTGCCAACAGTTTACCCCACATGGAAAGGACTGGCATTGTGACATGCAGATGCAGCCACCACCTGCAGTGCCAGCATCCGATGTGGGCACTGCTTCAAGTCCCAGCTGCTCTGCTTCCCACCCAGCTCCCTGCTAATGTGCCTGGGAAGGCAATGGAAGATGACCCAGGTGCTTGGGTCCCTGAACCCATCTGGGAGACCCAGGTGGAGCTCCCGGCTCCTGGCTTCTGCCTGGTCTGGCCCAGCCGTTGCTGTCACTTGGGCAGTGAACCAGCAGAAGGAAGTTCTTTGTCTCTCTGCCTTTCAAATATCTTATTTTTTAGTTTTTTTTTTCCAGTTTGTTTTACCTGAAGAATTAGGCTATTAATCTCACAATATTCTGTGTTTGGATTCCCATCATGTATCATACCCTGTCCTGGAGGCAGGCACACAGAAGTTGACGTGGCCCTATGCTAGTCTGAGTGCAGTGGACAGTCACCCCCTCAACCCACCGCCCCACAAGGTACTTAGGGCTGAGTCTTCATGCGTCTTTTGTTGCCATGGCAGGATGCTTGCAACTGAGTAAGCCATGGAGAACAGGTTTCTCCCTATTGCTACGGGCAGCAGCTTCTGCGCTGCTGGGCACCTATCTGCTTCAGCCTGGCTTGGCAGTGGAGGCGGGGCATAGGGGGCATAGCACAGTGAGGAAGCAAGCACATATGTGCCCCCAAGCTGCCTTGATCCACCCATGTGGCTGGCTTAATCCCAAAGCTGGAGGGCTGTCCCAGCTGTGCATCCTGCTAGAGCAGCTGTTCTGTTAGAGAGGAGCTTTGGTGAAGACCCACGGTCCATTGCAAAGTTGGGGCTGGCAGGACTGTTTTTAGAGCCTGCCTCAGTCCAGAACAAGGTGAGGTGCTGATTTTGATCTTCTAGAAGCTTCTATTTAAAGGCCCATTGGCTTATTTCACTCACGGTGCCCCTGGGCTCCAGTGTGTGGCAGCGAGGGGCTTTCCCAGCAACCCAGTGACTGTGTGGCTGTGGGTCTTTATTCAGGGTAATCAGGGCCAAGTCTTCCACACGGAGGTGCAGTACGACGACCTCCTGGTGGAGAATCTCCGGTCACTGTGGCTCCAGGGCCTGGCAGACAGTAGCATTGACCACATGGCCACTGACACAAATCCTACTCAAATATGCTGCTTTCTAGTTTTTGGAATTTTCTTTGCTTTTTGGCCTTTGCGTTTGTTTGCTTTGTTAATTAATGGAGTGACTATGCTGGAGATAATTAAGCAGTATAAAAATGATTTAAAAGTGAGTGCTCCCTCACCCCATTCCATGGAAATGCTCGTTATTTGTCCTTCACACTTTGTATTAAGCAGTATAATTTGACATTACTTGTTTTTATTTACCAATGGAAATCTGACTTTATGTATGGATCTGTGTCATTCACTTCTCAGATATCCCTGGTATGGATGCAATGTGACTAATCCATTCCTGTTGCAGGAATCTAGGTGGTTCACAGTTCTGTACCGTGACAAATGATGCTCCAATGGACTTCTTGGCTGTCTCTATTTCCATATATTCTAGATATTTCCATAACTGTGAGAGTTTTTTTTCTAAAGAAGCTATTTTTTGAAAGTAGAATTTCCAGGATAGGTGTTTATACATCTGAATTTTTTTAACAGACACTGACAAATTGCCTAGCAATACCAGCCTGTGGCCATTGCGATGTTCTTAGTGTCACTGATAAGAGAGTGGAGAAACAAAACACACCAGATTGCTGCTGGCAGATCCAGAGGGAAGCCGATTTGAGGCAGGGGCGGCTACAGACACAGACAGAGGTGATGTTGTCTGGTCCCTGTCCCTTGGCGGGTCTGGAAGCTCTGTTTCTGCTTGGTGCCTCCCTCCCAGAATGGTTAAGCTGCCCATGAAATGGGCTTCCCCATGCAGGTTCCAGTACAGTGGGAAACAGCACGTTTCTGTCCTGCAGCTTTGAGCCGATGTCTCGTGGGCCCAGATGGGTCACGTGCCTGTCTGAGTTGGTTAGTGTTGAGCACTATGACATGGCCGAGATGTCTATGGGCTCAGCTGCACCAGAGTGACAGGCCAGGGTGACTCTTGCTTGAAGTAGAGTCAGTGAATAAAGGTGGAACAGCTGGGAGCTCCATTTGAGTTTGCCCAGAGCACCAGTGTGTTGGGGGTGAGATTGAAATGACACGGATGAGGTCTGGAAGCAAGCCCTCCTGCTTTATTTTCACAAGTTCAGCTTAGATAAGATGGGATATGCCCATATAAAGAAACATGGTCCCCTTCAAAGAAGGAACAGATGAATTAAGGAACACTGGCATCTTCATGGTTTTGTGTATGTTGTGGAAGTAGCTGAAAGCAAATCTTACTTGAAATCTCCAGAAGTTAGCAATCTGTAGGGAGGAGAGAAGTTTGGAGCTGATGTTTTTATTTTTCCTTTATTTATTTGAAAGGCAGACTTACAGAGAGAGGAGGGAAGACAGAGATTTGTCCACCAGTTCACTTCTCAAATGGCCATGCCAGGCCAAAGCCAGGATCCCAGAGCTTCTTCCAGGTCTCCCACATCGGTGCAGGAGTTCAAAGACTTGGACCATTTTCTGCTGCTTTTAGGTGTTTTAGCATGGAGCTGTACTGGAAATGGAAAAGCCAGGACTAGAACTGGCACCCATATGGGTTTCTGAACTGCAGGAAGAGTTTTAATTCACTATGTTGTAATGCTTGCCATATGCACAGTTTTTAAAGATAGAGAAAAATAGAAGGGGAATTACTATGGTTTGAATATAACTTTGTCCCTGAAATCATTCAAGACATTGAAATTTTTAAAATTTGTATTGTTTTGAGGGGCAGTGAGAGAGAGGGAAAGAAGAGAGCCTGTTAACTGGCTTATTTCCCAAATTGCTCCTGATCGAAACTGACGCCAGGAGCTGCCAACACAAGCTAGGTCTCCCACGGGCGTGGCAGATCTACAGTGGCTGCCTCTGAGTCAGGGTGGAGTGTGGACTTGAACCCAGGCACTCTGAAGTAGCATACAGGTGTCCCTGACAGCCCCTTAACCACTAGCCCAAATACTCATCCCCACCCCTACTCCTGTTTCCAGATGGCGAAGTGAAAGCTGGCGATGAGGGCCTGGCTCGGGATGGCTCAGAGCAGGCAGAGGTGCTGGTCCCTCAACGCCCCTTCACAAGCGAGCAGGGGCCCACTCTGCCATTTCAGCAGTCTACCTGGAGTGGGGTCAGAGAAGAGCCTGGAGCTCTCAACTTCCAGCCCACTGCTTTCTGCTCCGGGAGAATCTACATCCCAGGACCTCGGGATCTCCTCGCAGGAGCTCCATCATCAGACCCTGCTTTCCCATGCAGCAGGAAGGAGAAGAGTCTGTATGTCAGGAAGGGCAGATGCTGACGCAGCAACAGAGGGACCCCGCCATCATTAAACATGCGACTGTCAGGCTTGGGAAGAAGGGTTTCATGTTAGTGACGGGGAAGGAAGCATTTTCCTCTGCCCTCTGAGTGCCCAGAGCCTGTAAATTAGACCATCGGCAGGTGGGAGGGAGAAGAGGACATGATTAGCACTTCTGTGCAAAGGTCTTCACAGAAAAAGATGATGAGACTCCAGGCTCTTGTACCATCTTAACAAAGGCGCGAGAGATCGGAGTCAGGAGGTGATGAATGGTTGGGAAGTATTCAGGGAGTCTCCTTGGCAACTAACAGAAGGTGGAGGGGATTATAGCAAGCTCTGTGTAGACGGACTTGTCTGACATCACCTCTCTGTAAGTGACAGGAAGTGCTCTTCCTGGAGCAGGGTGGCTGTCGGGGAGGCTGGGACATTTCAGGAGGGGCACGTCTAGCTTTAGGCAGAGCAGGAGAGAGCAGAGAATAACTTGCATCTGTGCAGTCTGCACTGCTGTCAGTCCAAGTAGTTCTTTCACCAAAGTGGCCTATATATTTTTTTGAGGGGGGGCCCCCTTGAAAGCTCTGGCCCCCTTCACTGGTAGGGGAATCAGACACAAGCAGCCTCAGAGGTCAGAGGTATGAGTCCGGTCTAATGGAAGCTATGCTAGATTCTTATTGAAGGGCCTGTTAAAATTAGAATCCACATACTAAAAATCTGCTACTGGTATTTTACTTTGCTATCTTTTTAATGATTTATTTTATTTGAAAGACAAAGTGACAGAAAGGGAGAGACAGAGAGAGTAAGACATGTCCCATGTGCTGGTTTGCTTCCCGGATGATGGCACTGGCCAGGCTAGGCTGAAGCCAGGAGCTTGTGATTCCAGCTGAGTCTCCCGAGTGGGTCACAGCAGGTTCTTCTGACACCTTCTGCTGCTCTCCTAGGCACATCAGCACGGAGCTGGCTCAGAGGAGGAGCAGCCAGGACAGGATGCAGGCATTGCAGGTGGTGGTTTAACTGGACCAAAGGCTGGCTCCTGTATTGTGTTTTAGATGCTGGCGTTTGATGATGTAGCTTCTGGAAGGATTCCTTTTTGGCCTTTGAAAGACCTGGTGTGAGTCGTATCTGTGCAGCTGTGATTATCACTAGACCTTTACTGCAAGGACATAACCTGCCTTAGGCCAATGAAGGGCAATGGGACCAGCACAACAGAAGCAGTGTTGGGAGCAGAGTACCTGCAATGCCAACTGTGAGGTGTGTTAGGGGTTGAGTAGGTTTTGTTTCTCTAACGCGTGTGCATGTTTAAACTTTCTTAAGGGTCATGTCTCCTTCCTTCAACGAACACTTGTGTGGCCTCTTCTAGATGGGTTCTACTATGCCAGACTCAGGACTGTGTCCAGGGACAAGAAAGAACAGGCAGTGGCCTTGGAGAATTGGGCTCTAATGCGGGTGGGAGGGCAGAGAACTTTTATGTGTCCGCTTGTGAGGGCCACAGGGTGCCTGGGCATGGAGTCAAACCTTCCTCTGTCTGTGAAGTGCTCCCGGTGGGGGCGGGGAGGGACTCTCATTGGAGTGAAGAAGGTGCCCCCTGCACCTGCGGCCCTCATCCGGTCGGTTGGTTGCCATGGTAGAGAGAGGACTGATTGGCAGCATCTCCCTACTCGGGAGCTTCCCCTGCCAGCCATGGTGGCTCTCAGGCCTTGCACCTGGGGCCACAACTGTACCCTCGGCTCTCCCGGGTCTCCAGCCTGCAGGTTCCAGCCTCGAGAGTCAGGTGAGCTAATTCCTTACCCTGCCTGTCTCTCATCAATGATTGATCTATCACCTAGTATTTATTACCTGTCCGGTCTACCATCTTCCCTATCTATTATTGATCTAGCACCTATTTATGTATCTATCCTTTCTGCTATATCATCTATTATCTTATTTATTATCCTATTATACATCTTCTGTGTGTCCTGTCTACTGTCCATCCACCCTATCTACCATCTGTCTGTATCTATTACTATCCATTATCTATTATTTATCATCTACCATTGGTTATTTATTCTCTGTCTCATGTATTATCTATCCATTCTATCTGCTCTCCATCCACCCTATCTGCTGTTTGGTTAGTGATCATCTCTCTACGCTGTTTTCTATCATATGCCACCTGCTCTCTCTCTCCCTCTCTCCCATCCCTTCAGCTCTCTCTGCCTGGAGAATCCTGGTTGGATATTAAACCAACAATGCACATACTGGGTAGTTCCGGGGGTATGGTGTGTGGTGAGGGGATCTGGAAATATCCAGGGGCTGTGGCCCTTCGGCGTGATCCTCGGCTCTGGCCAGTTCCTGAAGCAGCCTGACTTACAGGCCCCTCTTCTGTAAATTGCCACCCGCTTTGGTTCCACAGGACAAGCAATGACCCAGCCTGGTCTCTGACATGAGTCTGTCTCTCCTTGTGCCTTGAGTCTGGGCTCTGGCTCTATTGCCTGTTTTTCCATTTTTAATTTTTTTTAAAAAGATTTTTTATTGGAAAATCAAATGTATATATAGAGGAGAGGAGACAGAGAGGAAGATCTTCTGTCTGCTGATTCACTCCCCAAGTGGTCACAACAGCCAGAGTTGTGCCAATACAAAGCCAGGAGCCAGAAGCCTCTTCAGGGTCCCAAAGCTTTGTGCTGTCCTTGACTGCTTTCCCAGGCCACAAGCAGGGAGCTGAATGGGAAGTGGGGCTGCCGGAATTAGAATTAGTGGCATATGGGATCCTGCCATATGCAAAGCAAGGACTTTAGCCTCTAGGCTACTGTGCCGGGCCCTCCATTTTATTCTTTATAAGGAATATTAATGAAAACAGGTGGCTTACACACTTCTATTCCTGGTGTTGTGCACATTTCCTGTAGTTTTGACAGTGAGTTATTGAATAGGTCAATACCAGCCTGTGTTCCTGGTAGGGAGGTTGGGGCTGTGGTCCGCATGATAGCTTGTCAGAAGGAAAGCTTGTGGGTGTGGTGGGTGCAAGGTGAGACGAGTGAGGACGGCAGGTCTGCTTCTCTTTTCTTGTTGTTACCCTGAGTAGATCATTCAGAGCTGCCCCCTCAGCTTCCGGTTTGTACAGAGAGGCTCACAACGAGTATTGTTCCTACGGTCCCGGAACCAAAACGACACGTTCAGGGGTGACTTCTCTCTGCCCCGTGGTATCTGGGGCTTCCATGGGTAAATGGGAGTGGAGAGGGGCCTGGAATTACATGAAGGCTTCCTCCCACGTGTCTGCACAGGGAACCTCAAAGACCATGTTGAACTGAGACCATTTTCTGAAGCACCTGAACGTAGCTTCCGTTTGCAAGGTGGGCTTCTTGCAGTGGTGAGGGGTCTGAGAAGGAGCATCTGGACGGAGCAGGACAAAGTCCAGGGAAACAGTGCCTGTGCCTTGCAAATTACACAGCTCCAACGGTCGCTTCTGCTGCTGACAGGTGAAGGCCTGCCCAGAGGTGGGGGAGGGGGCTGAGCTCCAGCTCAAAGTCACGTTGTAGAAGAGCATGTAGCACTGAAGACACGGTTCAGACTGTCTGGAAAACACCATCAGCCACGCGGGACAACCGCAGTACTTCGTACTTACTTGTGGGGATCCTGGAGAAGGAGTCACATCACCCCTCCTTGCTTCTGTAGGGAACAGGCTTCAGCAATGCTCTGGAGGTTTGCTCATCAGTGAGGTGGACCCTAACAGTTCATGAATCGATTGTCTTCAAGATTAGACTGTACATATATTTTCTTGGATAACAGATTTATGGAGATATATTTCATTACCAAAAATTTGACCCATTTCAAGTGTACCCAAGCCAGTAGTTTTGGAGTATTCGGTGTTGTGTTACCACAACACAGTGTTTGTCACCCCATAATGAAACCGCTCTGTTTTTCTCCAAGCTCCCAGACCTGGGAGACCACCAATCTTTTTCACAGGTTTTTTCCCTTTTTATTTCTGACTGACGCATTGTATGGGTGGACCAAATTTATCTGTTTATTAGCGGATGGAACGTATGAGATGCTGCCACTTTCCAGCTGTCCCAAACAATGTTGTGCTGAACATCTGAGCACCAGCTTCCGATGGACATACAGTCATTTCCCTCGAGCACATTCCCAGCGGTGGCATTATGAGGTCACATGGTAGTTCATGCTTAGCCTTCTGAGTAACTCCCCAACATGCTGCACTGTTTTCCATGGCTGCCAGCAGTGTGTGAATATTCCAGTTCCTCCATTACCTTCCAACACTTGCTATTTGGTTGCCCTTTATTGTAGGCATCCCTATGGGCAAGAGGCAGTCTCTTGTGGTTTTAACATTTCCTGGATGGCTGATGATACTCAGTACTTTTTCTTTGTTTTTTTTTTTTTTTTTTTTTTTTTGAGAAATGGTTATTCTAGTTCTTTGCTTACTTTAAATTAGGCTTTCTTCCTCTTGACTTGTTTAGCATCTTTGTGTAATATGTATACATACATTGTATATTATATACTATGTATATGCTTCTCAGATCTTTGATCTGCAAATATTTTCTCCCATTTGTGGGATGCCTTTTCACTTATCTTTGTAGTATCCTTTGAAGTGTGCTGCTGATTTTAATAATAATCCCTCTCTCTATATAGGTGTGTGTATATACACACACACACACATATATATAATTTATTACCATGTCTAAGAAAGTTTTGCCTAATCTGATGTCATAAAAATTTATGTCTGTATTGTTTTAGTGGTTTTGGGGTAGATGTTTGGTACACGAGTAGGGTTCCTTTTGGGCTGTCTGTATGCCATATTAGGGTGCCTGCTTCCAAATCCAGCTTCAGTTTTGTTGTTATAGTAAGGTCTGTAGTTCACTGAGTTTGTTTTTGTAACATTCTTTTACTTCCGAATGTGTTTCCCAGAATCATTTAAGGAACAGGATGTGCTGTCATCCTGGTAAGAAATTCATTATCTTGAGTGTGGAAGTTTATTTTTGATGCTAAGCTTTATTCCACTGATCTATAAAGAGAAACTTCAAAATCTTTGTGGGAAATGGAATTAAAAGATGAGCTTGTTTTGATGTGATTTTTTTGAAATCTACACTTAGTTTTTGCATCCTCACATTTTCTGTGAACTTTGAGAGACTCCACAAACACCTGTCACAAGGCTGGGAGCAGCTGTCATGGTCACTGTGGCTTGGTGGGACATTCTGAAACCAGAAATGTGAACCTCTAACTCTCTAACTTCATTCTTTTCCTGGACCTGACATTTGGGCCTGATCACAACTCAAACTGTATGTAAACCATTTTGAGTACCAGTCTTTGTTTTCTACTTGAAAAAAAAAATGTTTGCAAGTCAGAAAGAGAGAGAAAGAGAGAGACAGAGAGAGAGATCTGGTCTACCCACTGGTTCACTCCCCAAATTCTTGCAGCAGTTGTGGCAGGGACAGGCTGAAGGCAGGGTGCAGGCATGTGGTCCGGTCTTCCAGGTGACTGGCAATATCCTAACTACCTGAGCCATCACCTGCCTTCAGCATGCGCATCAGCAGGAAGCTGGAAGAGAGCGGAGTGGGGGCTTGAACCCGGGCCCGCTGATACAGGATGTGGGCTCTCCAGGAGCCTCTGACATCCTGGGCCCAGTACCCAGCCCAGGCCCCTTCTGTGTCCTTTCCTTTCTATTCCCACGACCATTGAGAGCCGCCATCCCTCCATCTGCTTGGCAACAGCCGCCCTCTGCTGTAGAGCATGGGAAACCTGTGTTTTTTTTTTTTAAAGATTTATTCATTTTTATTACAAAGTCAGATATACAGAGAGGAGGAGAGACAGAGAGGAAGATCTCCTGTCCGATGATTCACTCCCCAAGTGAGCTGCAACGGCCGGTGCTGCGCCGATCCGAAGCCGGGAACCAGGAACCTCTTCCAGGTCTCCCACACGGGTGCAGGGTCCCAAAGCCTTGGGCCGTCCTCAACTACTTTCCCAGGCCACAAGCAGGGAGCTGGATGGGAAGTGGAGCTGCCGGGATTAGAATTGGTGCCCATATGGGATCCTGGCGATTCAAGGTGAGGACTTTAGCCGCTAGGCCATGTCGCTGGGCCCCGGGAAACCTGTTTTAACTCGAGAAATTTAACATCACAGTGACTCTCAGGGATCTTCATTAAAAAAAAAAAAAAAAGGCCAAACAGAGCCTGGCTTGGTAGCCTAGCAGGTAAAGTCCTGCTAGGATCACAAGTGGGTGCTGGTTCTAATCCCCGCAGCCCCACTTCCATTCCAGCTCCCATTTGTGACCTGAGAAGGCAGTCAAGGATGGCCAAAGCTTTAGGACCCTGCACCCATGTGGGAGACCTAGAAGAAGCTCTTGTCTCCTGGCTTCGGATCAGTTTAGCTCTGGCCATTGCGGCCAGTTGGGTAGTGAATCAGTAGATGGAAGATTTTCCTCTGTCTCTTCTCTTTATATATCTGACTTTCCCTTATTTTTATTAATAAAATAAAAATCTAAAAGAGAGAGAGGGAAAAGAAAGAAAGAAAGAAAGAAAGAAAGAAAGAAAGAAAGAAAGAAAGAAAGAAAGAAAGTAAGTAAGTAAGTAAGTAAAGGCCAAACAAAAAAATCCTGGTCCTGAGATGGATTCTCTAAGAGTAAGGCTTTTATTGCAAGCAGCAGGGAAAATGCTTTGTCCAGGCGTGGACGTCCCCACGGCAGCCTGGGGAGACAGAGCTGGGTTCTGCACTGCTGCCCTGCCCGAGGCGGGTCTGCCCTGCCCGAGGCGGGTTTGTCTCGAATCTGTCCCTGCTCTCCCACCTGTGGCTTCATGCCCATCTCTTGCCTGCTTTGTGGCCTTGGGCAGATTCACTTCTACCAATCTGCATTTTCTCTTCTTTACAGCTGACCCTGGCATAGCCCTAGTGAATGTTCCCGGGTGGTTGTGTAGGCTTGACCCCTTTGGCTGTACTGAACGAGGTCTATCCTGTGTCAATGCCTTTTCTTCTGTACATACACAATGGCTAACGATCAAGTGGAATGACTGTAACAGTACATTGCAACGGAAAGCTACATTGTCTGTCTCAAAATCCCGTTACTCCTGACTTCACCTGTTCAGGTCTTGGTTGACCACTTGTAACTGAACCTGTGACAATGTGGATGGGGCAGGGGTGCAGTGTGCCTACTGTGTACTCAAGTAAGTAGGAGGCCAGTAGCTCGGTGATGTCTCTGTATGTGGATTTCCTAGATAACAAATCGCAACATAACTTAGCATAGAAGCAAACCAAGACCCCAAGTGAGGAATGTAATACACAGCTGAGTGAGAGCCGGTCACAGACGGCCAAGGAGGGCAGGCACCTGCTACAGCCAGTCAGGCCATTTGCTTCGCTTTGTGTTGGCTTCATCAAAGCTCACCGCCCTCTGTGCTGGGAACCACTCGTTGCTTGAATGCTAAATGGCCGTGTTTCATCCTCCAGTCCGATAAACTGTACATTTAGCTTTCTGGTCCGCAGTGCTATGGGGCAAATCATGCTCACTGGCACAGATATGGCCACAGGCATTTCTACCCACCGACAAACCCAGCCCTGAGTGCCTCCATGGGTCTCTGGTGGCTGGTCCACCAGGACAGAGCTGGGCGTTCTAGTAAAGGGATGCTATCCCTGGGGATGGAATTGTAAGAGTCTTCTGGATGACAACATCCAGGGCCTGGTTGTGTGGTGTGGTGTGTGATGCTGGCATTCCAGTGGGCACTGGTTCGAGTCCCAGCTGCTCTGCTTCCAAGCCTGCCCCCTCCTAATGCCCTTGGACAGCGACAGAAGATGTCCCTAGTCCTTGGGCCTCTGCTCCCAAGTGGGAGACCCAGATGCAATTCCAGGCTCCTGGTTTCCAACTGGTCCCAGCCAGGCCATTGTGGTCATTTGGAGCAGTGACCTAGCAGATGGAAGATTGCTCTCTTTCTCCTTGTCTCTGTATTAAAATACAGAGAATAAATGCTATTGACAACTCCCCCACCCCCATATCCACAGGTCTCTTGGCACTGGGACACATCACACAGTCACCTCTGATTTCACCCCTGACCACAGCTGACACGAAAAGCCAGCTCCATCGTGGGTGAAGATGCCAAGACCAGAGAAGCCACAGGCTCCTCCTCTTGTCCTCTACACTCCCGTGAAGCTGACGGTGACCTTGACCGCGACCCTCGGTTCCAAGGCCGGCAGGCACACCATTCCAGACCTCTGAGACCAGTCTGCACTTTGGAGGAGATGGCTCTTTCTAGAAGCTTCTTTCTTGCTGTTTTAAGACGGAAGGAAAAACAACCCAAAAGCAAGGGTCTGATCCTCTCACACAACAGCTCCTTTTCCTGAGGTGCTCTGAGCTCCCCGAGCGGCCAGCCCGCGGGACTCCGGGCACAGCCTTGGACGTGCGCTCCGGTCTGCCCAGAAGATGGCAGCGTTGCTCAGCTGATGGACGCTGCAGCCCGCGGTCGGGGCTGGGTGGGGACCCGCTGTCTGCAGGTGCGAACCCCCGGCTCCGCCCAGAGCCGCCGCTTTGGAGACTGTCCAGTGCAGCGGGCGTTGCCTCCTGACCCCCGGGAGGTGCAAGGGCGGAGGCTCAGGTCGCCCGGACCCCGTGTCCGGCGCCCACTCCCCCCCACTCTGCGCACCTGTTCCAGGGACCCGTCCGTGCTCAGCTCGGGACGGCAGAGGGCGCCGGCGGCACGTGCTGCAGGCCGCTCCCGCGTGGCCCGGTGCAGGGTGGCGCATCCCGCGCGGAGCCCTTCCCTAGGCGGCCGTCTCTCTGAAGTGAAGTCTCTCTCTTACAGCAGCTTTTAAACAGCTTTCAGTCTCCCTCATCTTCCTCTCAGGCCCGTGTCCTCGTTGTCTCTCTTCCTCAGCCTCCCCAGTCTTTGCTTCTTGACGATCAAACGTTCTAGAACTTTCTGGAATGGGCCCTCTCCCTGGAGTATGTCCCACTCCACTTGAGAGGTGAGAAAATGTCCAGGGAGTCCCAAACCATGCCTTACACCTTTCCCCCATTTATACCTCACAAATGTGTGTGTGTGTTTAAATTTGTTTGAAAGGAAGGCAGCATTACGTAGCGAAGGGGAGACCACAAGATGTCCCACGTGTTGGTTCACTCTCCACGTGGCCGCAGTGGACAAAACTGGGCCAGTGCAAACTCAGGAGCCGCAGACTCCGAGTCCTCCTGATGAGTGTCAGGAGATCCAAGCACTTGGGCCATGTTCTGCTGCCTTCCTGTGAGTGTGAGCAGGGAGCTAGATCGGAAGTGAGGCCCCTGGGGCTTGAACCCCCACACTCTGACTTGGGGTGATTGTTTCATATCAGGAGTCAGGTGGATTCTGGGGGAGCAGAATAAGCCAGGGGCCCCTGTCCTCCTGGGATCGCAGGCACCTGCTAGGGACTGAACTGAATGCAGCAGGCACCCAGGAGCAGGGAAGGTGCATCTAGCTGTTAGAAGGGTGAGGGGGTGCTGGGGAGGCGCCTGAGCCTGGGCTAGGCCTGGGAAGGCAGAGGAGGGCTTTTCCCCACAGGGCAGGCTGAGGGGCAGTGCAGGTGGACTGGAAGACCGCAGTGCATCCTGGGTGGGTGGCTGCAGAGAACACTTCTGGGTGGTGCTGTGTCCATTCGTTCATTCGTTCTGCAAGTATTTATTTACTGTCGCTATGGGCCAGGTGTGGCTGCTGCTGCTGAGGCCACAGCAACAAAGCAGTGTGGTCCTGGAGCCTACTGTCAGGGCACTGGGGAGACTGCTAGAAACCTGGGCTTGGCCCAGGGCACACATGGCCCACTTGGAAGATAAAGATAGTTCTGTGATCATGCATGACAGTGTAAGAAAGAATCCTGCCTGCTCAGCGCCAGCGGGGGTCCAAAGTACAATGGCGGGGTCACCAGGGGAGGGGGGATTCTGCGGAAAATGCAGGCTGTGCAAAGGCCCTGTGGCCTGAGAGAGTGGGAAAAGGCGAGAGAGTGAACATTGTATGGCTAAGGAAAGATGGAGCAGCCAGGCCTCTGAGAGGGGCCGCTGAGAGACAGGAAACGTGGCTGTGAGACCCTGTCTTGTCCAGTCAAGCTTCTTGTGTTTGAGGAGAACGGGTCCTGTAAGGTCAAATGCCACGAAAGCTGGGGAGAAAGTGGGAAAAACATGGAATTGCAGAATGAAGGCCCCTCCCCCAAGGCAAACCTCACAGGCCTCAGTTCCATGAGACGGAGTGAAACCAACATGATGTTCTATATTTCCTTACACTTTTTAATTGACGTCACAGTTTTACCTGTGAGGGTGTTTATCACTGTATGTTCATGAAAACCTGGGAAAAATGAACTCGCCACCTCTTGACCGGCATGGGGGAGGAGAGCTTTGTCTCAGCTGTACAGATGAAAGCCGTGCATCCCATGGTGACATGTTAGACGCCAGAGCTGCTGGCAAGGTTGTATTTGCACATTTCCTTGTTACCAAAGTTAGAAACATGTTCTTGAAAAAGGGTCGGATTTCCCCCAAACCATTCCAGAACATTGGCTGGGTGGTGGGATTCCAATGGGCTCTTTTGTAATGTTTTGCTGAGCTTTCCACATTTTTAGCTCCGACTATGTTATTACTTTCACAATTAGAACAATGGAGCCTGACAATACATTTATTAAAAAAAAAAATCAGAGTCACTGGAATGAATCGCAGACAGGGAGGTCTGTGGGAATTCTCGTGGGTTTGAGTCCACAGCGGTTATTTTAGATGACAGTCATGCAGGTGCATGGGGTTTGGGATGCCGGGCGATCTGTGTGGCAACAGGGGCTGCTTGCACTGACTGATTTCTTATTCATTAATTATTGTTTATTTTATAATTTTTATTGGCAAACTTACTTTATTCTTTTTAAACGCCCCTTGCTTCATTGATGGATTTACTTTTAATTGTAATTTGTTCTTAAGAGATTGAAAGTGTGGGTGCAGGGACTCAAGCACTTGAGCCAACATCCGCTGCTTTTCTGGGTCTCTTAGCAGGGAGCTGGGTGGGAGGCCAAGCAGTTTGGACTTGATCTGGTGCCTACATGAACGTTGGTACTGAATGCCGAGGCTGGACTCGTTGTCTTACAGTGCTGTTGGGCACTGCCTTGGCATTCTAGCGTCCTCCAGAGAGGCTTCTGGTCTTTGCCACCCCCTCCTGAGGCTGCTCTTGGGAGCGTGGGGGTCCTTAGGGCCATCCTGGGTTTGGCTGACATTGTAGAAGGACTCCCAGTTTTCAGAAACATTGTGTATTTTCACTCTGTTCCCTGCTGTGGTGTCCCCGACAGAGGACACAGGTGGAGACCAAGAAGGGGCAGAGGGTTGAGTTGTGAGAAAGCTGGGCAGGTACTTCCACCTGTCCCCTGCCAGTGGGGTGCCAAGGGTGACTGCTCCCAGCAACAAGGCAGGGTGCCCTGGCCCATATGGCTGCATCCAGTGTTAGCATCCAAGGCTCGGTCACGGGGTCTGTGGCTCTCAGGTCCAACCGGCAGAGCCCCTCCCCCCAGAAGGTGACAGGGGAGCTGGCAGGTCATCTCTGGGTGCAGGGTCCCATGCAGTGTTTGCGCACTCAGGGCTGCTGGGTCTCTGTGGGGGAAGGCTGGCCCTGTCCCCTGAGACGCACCCCCCTTGCCTGGGATTCTTGCATCCTGAAGTGCCCCTCTTTTCTCTGTGTTCCAGGCTGTGGGCCTGAGGCAGGTGGGCAAAGCTGGGTTACTGTCCTCATGGCTTTTACATGCAAAGGGGCTTTAGGACATGTAAGGAAGGAATGTGTCTTATGAAAAGCTAGGCACGGAATTTGAGTTTTATTTGAACCCCACAGAAGCTGATCTCTTCATTCTGTTTTCCTGTGAACTTGAAGGTGTCGGGAGGCCCTGATGGGGACAAAGCTCCCTGGGGTGCCTGGGGACCTGGTGTGGCAGTCTCTGGAGCCAGGTTCCTCGTCTTCCCGCCCCCACCCTCAGAGTTCCGCCTGCCTCCCGACACCCCACAGAGTGTACTGGCTGGGTGCTTGTCGTGTCAGGGCTTGTGCCCCTGATGAATGCCAGGCTTGCCCACACAGCCCTGGACCCTTCCTGGCCCTGGCTGCAGTGCCTTCCTCCCCACAAGCAGCCGTCTCCTCCCAGGTTGAGTTACAGACAGAATGCGTGTGAAGGTCGAAGGAGTCTGGGGTTTTTGGGGAGCAGGGGCGCAAGGGCTCAGGACGAGGTTGTTAACAGGTGGTCCTCTGGGAGTGACACTCTCTGTGTCAAGTGGCTGAGTTTGATTCTCTCTGCTTAACGCTCTTCTTGTAACCTTGTGATCTTGAAAGAGTCATTTATTGTCTACATTGAAGTTATTCACCTGCGCAATGGGCATTTTAAAACAGGCCATGGTTAGGATGAGAAATAAGGTACGTGGGGAGTTGCACAGATGTGGCAAAGTGAGCCAAACTGCTGCCTGTGATGCTGGCATCCCATATGAGCACCTGTTGAAGTCCTGGCTGCTCTACTTCTTCTTATTTTTTATTGGAAAATCAGACATGCAGAGAGGAGGAGAGACAGAGAGGAAGATCTTCTGTCTGATGATTCACTCCCCAAGCAGCCACAACAGCCAGAGCTGTGCTGATCTGAAGTCAGGAACCTCTTCTGGTCTCCTGCATGGGTGCAGGGTCCCAAGGGCCAACCTCAACTGCTTTCCCAGGCCACAAGCAGGGAGCTGGAAGGGAAGTGGGGCTGCCAGGACAAGAACTGGCAACCATGTGGGATCTTGGCACCATGTGCAAGGCGAGAACTTTAGCCACTAGGCTACTGCACTGGACCTCTGGCTGCTCTACTTCCGATCCAGCTCCCTGCTGATGCAGCTGGGAAAGCAGTTGAAGATGATCCAAGTCCTTAAGTCCCGCCACTCACGTGAGAAACCTGGATGGAGTTCAGGATCCTGGCTTCCTCCTGGTTCAGCCCTGGCCATTGTAGCCATTCAGTCGATGGAAGAGATCTCTCTCTCTTTCTCTCCCTCGCCTTCTTCCTCTCCTTCTCCCTGTAGCTGCCTTTCGCAGAAATAAGGTACATCTTGAAGAAGAAGGGGGTGTGTGCAGAGTGGCTAGTCCAGTGTCCTGCTTGTGGTAGGCTACAAGGAATGCTAGTTACCACTAGTATTGTAAGCTGCAGCAACAGTGTGACGGTCAGCAGTGTGATCACACAAGGAAGTTGCCACATGCCTGTTTCCATCTGGGAAAGCATGTTCCATGTGGGCGCTTCCCCCCGGGCGGGGTCCATGTGTGTTCCTGTGTGTTATTGAACACTTATCATCTTTCCAAGCAGACGTCGGAAAACGTGAAGACCGTTGGCTTGGGCAGTGGGCAGCTCCACCTGGGCTGCATCAGGAAGTTGCCGGATGGCCATGCAGAAGAGGAAGTAGAGAGCTGGGAGTTGGTTTGGTGGTTGTGCCTGGTGACCACGAGCGCCGTCCAGCAGCGGCCAGGCTACTCCCGTCGCTGTGTGCTGGACACTATGGGACTGGTAGCTCAGTGAGTAGCCTGGGTGGGGGGAGGGAGCCTGGGGTAGAAGGGGTTCCCTGGTCCCCGTGTGGGAGGCACTACTGACCACAGCCCTGGATATCAGATGCCCAAGGGGCTGCGAATGCCAGGGCATGAGAAACTCAGGGGTCCCTTCCGAGTCTCCCCAGAACGGAAAGCCAGCTTGGTCTGGAGAGCGACTCAGCCAGCGTTTCTCTTGAGATGATTAAAGCCCCAGATCCATCACAACTCATTCGTTCTAACTATTCCATTTCCCAAGAATATCATCTCATTACTTTTCCAATGACCCAGTCTCCGCAGCCCAAGTGAATGACTCTGGAAAGTCATTTCAGGCATTGATTATCTTGGGTAACCTTCTGGTCTGGTGTGAATCCCGTGTCTCTTCATTTCCATTTATGGCCTCCTGAAAACACTAACCTGGTTCGACCTTATTATCTGCCATTTATGAGTTTATAGTCTTTGCTTAAGTCTCGTCCTGGTAAGTGTTCCTAGGCTGTAGATCACAGCTTTTCCTCCTTTTCTTTCTTTCTTTCTTTTTTTTTCTCCTAAGAGGCTGTTCCTTGTAGCTTGTATCTGGGATCACAGAGCCGACTTCCTCGTGCTCAGCCACAAGAGGTGGCCTCCAAGTCAGCCCCAGTGAGCTCTGTCTGTTGGCTTAGGAACAAAGGGCACCCAGCTTCCAGCTGTCTTCCTGATTCTGCTTCCATGGAGTTTGAAGTGTCACCAGGGACAGAGGCACACTGTGGTGTGGTTGGGATCTTAAAGTGGTGGCAGAGAGCACCAGCTTCTTGCCTCGGGGTAGGTCGGTGCTGGGAGGAGATGAGGGCTGTTCCCTCCCTGGGGAGCCGAGGTTGGTCAGGGTCCTCACCGGCTGGGGGTTTACCGCCCCTCGCGAGCTTCATGCTACAGGCATCAGGCTGCACGGTGCACGGTGCTCGGAGCACGCTTGGAGCTGGCCTCAGCCAGGCTCTCAGGCTGGCACCTGCCACTGTCATTTGAGTTCTGCTTGCTCTGATCTGTCATTTGTGAAGGTGAGCAACGCATTTGCAGCTGCGGGGCACTGTGGGAGAGTAAGATTCACTTTTTAAACAAGAGAAGGTTATTTACTTGGAAGGCATTTAGAAAGAGAGAGAGAGAGATTCTTTCATCCATTAATTATTTTTGTCTTTTTTTTTAAAGATTTATTTTTATTATTATTTTTTTTATTGGAAAGGAGGATATACAGAGAGGAGAGACAGAGAGAAAGATCTTTCGTCTGATGATTCACTCCCCAAGTGAGCGCAACGGGCCGATGCTATGCCAATCCGAAGCCAGGAGCCTCTTCCGGGTCTCCCACGTGGGTGCAGGGTCCCAAAGCTTTGGGCCATCCTCGACTGCTTTCCCGGGCCACATGCAGGGAGCTGGAAGGGAAGCGGGGCTGCCGGGATTAGAACCGGTGCCCATATGGGATCCCGGGTGTGCAAGGCGAGGACCTTAACCACTGTGCCACCGCGCCGGGCCCTGATTATTTTTTGTTAAGATTTATTTATTTTCATTACAAAGTCAGATATACAGAGAGGAGGAGAGACAGAGAGGAAGATCTCCTGTCCGATGATTCACTCCCCAAGTGACCGCAATGACCAGTGCTGCGCCCATCTGAAGCCGGGAACCAGGAGCCTCTTCCAGGTCTCCCACACGGGTGCAGGGTCCCAAAGCCTTGGGCCATCCTCAACTACTTTCCCAGGCCACAAACAGGGAGCTGGATGGGAAGTGGAACTGCCGGGGTTAGAACAGGTGTCCATATGGGATCCTGGCGTTCAAGGCGAGGACTTTAGCCGCTAGGCCATGCCGCTGGGCCCCAGCCATTAATTTAATCCCCAAATAACCAAAACAGCGAGGGCTAGGCCAGGAAATTGGAACTCCATTTGGGTCTCTCAACTGCTTTTTAACAAAACAAGGAGATCATTTTCCTCTCTCACCCAAGTTCAAGCTGGAGGGGTCTGGGGATGGTGGGCAGCTCTGCTTCACGAGACTGTGCAGACCACGACTCTGTCTACTGTCCATCCACTGCCCTCCGAGGGCAGAGAACAATCCTCTTGGCTGTTGGCAGCTTGTGGTCTGCGGGAAGGTGGGAAGTGAAAGGTGTAAGGGCACGGCCGGGCACTGCGGATGTTGCTTGTCTTTGTGCTGGGATGGCCAGCAGATCGTTGCTTAGCCTTGCCCAGCCATGGTAGAGGTTGGGGTGCAGCCTGTAGCTGGCCAGTGTGTGCTTAGCTGGAGTTCAGGGAGGGGGTTGCTGTGCAGGGAGAGAGGACAGGATGGCTGATGCCAACAGACCGCCTCACGGGGAAGGAGGCCGCGGGAATTTAGCATCCTGCCTTTCACAGGTGAAGGGATTTGAAGTGACACCCTAGAGTTGTGGGGCACAGAACGCAATGGTACCAGGCTCGGTCAGAGGCTCCTAGCGGGCCATGCTGTTGATCACCAAAGAGCTCAAGAACACTTGTGAGCTAGAGCCAGCAGCCTCCTGTGTCTTGTGAGGCTGGGATGAGCTGTACAGGTGCTCCAAGGGTTGGGGGAAGCGACACATTTGACCCTTGAATCTGTTTCCTGCAGTCTTGTTAGCATAGCATGTCATTTAAAATGTTTTACTTGGTTTGTTTTGGTTGAGGCCTCTCTTCCTGGTTTGTAGATGAACCCTCTCTTGCTGAATCCTCAGGAAAGAGAGAGAAAGCCCGCTCTTACTCATGAGCATTCCACTGTCACAACCTAATTGCCCCGAGGCCCACCTCCAAACATCATCGTATTGAGGTTGAGCCATCCAGCCACACATGATGTGAGAGGTGCATTAAACACTCCAGAACCGTCACCCTGGGCCATTTATCTGACACTGCAGAGCCGCCGCGACTTTAGATACCCGAGGGGAGACCACTGCTCGCTTTGGGGGTTGTTGTGAAATGGCATCATACCACGTGTGCATGTGCAGTAGCAGCACTCCGTGACCTCAATGGCGACCCTCGGGAAGAGGCTACTCAGCAAGGAAGGAGGTGTTAACTTAGGCTGTGCAAGCACATATCCTAGATGGGGTGGCTGTATTTGGGGACAGCAATGGCTGGCTGAGGTGTGTGCAGAAGAGGGATGATCTAGCCAGCTGGAAACAGGGAGAGAGAAATCCCCTGGGACCAACTCAAGCCAGGAGCTGGAGCTGCCTCCCGAGGATGCGGTCCACTGACCTGACCACGCCCCACCGGCCTTGCCTCCTGACCACATAACTCACTCAAGCATTCCATCCTTGAGCCACCGAGCAGTAGCATAAGCCTCTGGGGACTGAGTCCCCCAGATGTGGGCATTTGGAGATATCGGAATGATCCAAGCAGGACAGACGTGTAATCAAACACAGACACTGGCTGTGTCAGTGGTGTTTCCATGACTACCGTATGTCTCCGATTGTTACTTAAAGAGATCCTGTGTTGAAACACCGAAGTGGAGGGACCTGGCTGCTCTGTTTTCCGTCCATCTTCCTGCTGATGTGCCCAGGGAAGTAGTCGATGACGGGTCAAGGAGCCAGGCGTTGGCTCCTCCACATGGGCTACCTGGTTGGATTTTCAGCTTTTGGCTCTTGCCTGGCTCAGCCTTGGCTGTTTTAGCCGTTTGGGAAGTGAGCCAGTAGATAGAATCTCCCCCACCTCCTCTCTGTAACTGCCTTCCAGGTAATTAAAATGCATTTTGAAGAAAGTAGGAGACACCTTTGCAAGAACAAGCAAAGGCAGCAAAAGGCGTGGGGAAATACATTTTCTGTCTGCCAACGTCAGGGCATGACAGGGGTCAGCAGTCCCCGATTCGGTGGAGATGTGCCTGGTGTGGGTTGGCAAGAGTTCACTGGTTAGATAAATATCGTTGTTTCCCTTCTTCTGACTTCTGTGGGTTCTTTGCCTTTATTCTACTGATCTGAAGATGCAGAAGAGGAATTCCTGATGTTCGTCCTCATCATTGGTGAACTCTGCTCACAGACATATGAGACAAGATCTCGGCCTCTAGGTTCCCTGTGCTGCATCTGACCATTCCAGAAATACTTCTAGAACTTCTCCCAGGCCTCATCTTTCCCAGCCCACGTCCTCCCTGTTTTGCGAATGCTGGCAACTTCCTCTCCATTCAAGTCTCTGCTCTGCCAGTCTCCTCCCCTCCCCATGTCTCATTTCCTATTGTAAAAAAACTCTCCTCCTTTCTCCTTGGATGGCTTCCTGGGATCTGGAAATAGAGGCAATTTGAATTTGGTGATTATGATGACAATGCAGCCACTTTGGCAAGATGCAGGACATAAAATGCAGGAGCTGCCTGCTGTGGAATTGGCTCTCTCTCTCTCTCTCTCTGCCTTTACTCTGTGGGGGCCGTTGCGGTTGGGTGTATGTGTGTCTGTGGGGTAGGGGAGTTGGATGGGGTGGGAGGTGGGGATCTGAGAGCACCTGGGACCCCAATACTACAGGATGAGAAGCAACCCAGGCAGCTGACTGCGGGGGTGTGGGCACCCAGCCGAACTGCCATCCCCCAGGTGCACCTGGCCTCTTCTGCTGTCCTGACCCATGTGGCGCCTCTGCCTTGCCCCACTGCGCACACCCACCCTTGGCATGTGCCACGCTCCAGCCTCCAAGTGGCCTCGAGCAGAGGAGGGGGACTCCCAGGTGGGCTTCTCTGCTCACAACTGCGAGAACTTGGCAACCTTCCTCTCCATGCTTGAGGCAGGGCCTTCCAAGACCCCAGCAGGTCCAGGTCCTTTGTCAGGTGCTCTGAGCACTGCAGATGGCAGCGGAGGCTGCCTGTGTATGCGTGCCAACCCTCCCTCTCTCCCGGTTCCCATCTTGCCTACCAGTTTGCAGCAGAGAAAGATCTACCACCCTGTGTCAGAAGCTGGCAAGTCGCGAGGTGGCAGGACCGTGAGCCTGGCTCCTGGTGGGCGCCATCTGCTCTCACGAGAGTGGAGGGACAACGACAGCTTGGGAAGGAGCCGCCTGCAGCTGCACGGAAGGAAGCCTGATGGCCTCGAATCCTTCCAGAACCTGGGCTTTTCTGGTGGGTTTGGTTTGTTTTTGTCTGGCAGGCTTAAGAAAAGGCTGTCCTGCTTTTCACAGGATCAATGTTTCCAACATTTTAAGAAGTTAAGTCCCTGGGGGACAAAAACAAACAAACCAAAAAAACAAAACTGGTTGGAGAGGGCTTGTAATGGCTGCTTGACCACACGCCGTGCCTGCCAATTTATACCAGAGAAATGGTACAAAAGTGGGGGTGCATAGCCATGGTTTAAGAGAGGGAGAGACGCTTCCTGGGGAGGAGGTGGGGTGGTGGTGTGCTGGGATTTTGTGATCCCCAGAAAATCATCAGGAGTCTGAAGTCAATGCAAACGCATAAAGGTGGTTCATTCAAACTAACCTACCTCCCAGCCCAGCAGGACGGAGGAGCAGTAGCAGCCGCCATGGCAGCAGAAGGGGCAGAAGAAGGTCCAAAAAGAGAGAGAGCCTGAGGTTCAACAGCACAGGGTTCTTACACATTTCAGGCCAATTCCATGTAATTATACAGTCATGATTGGTCAGTTTAACTGTTAACGTTTTAAAAAAGAACAAGTTGGCAGGCTTCTCTTGGTGGGTTTGAAGCAAGCAACTTTCTAAAAGCACAAACTGATGAGCTATGGGGCAGTGGGTCTTATCTAACACCAGGGACCTCCTTCCTGAGGCCTGCTCTGCCTACGTGACCTGCCGGGTGTCATGTAGACTATCAGGCCTGGTGCTCACACAGCCCCCAGCCAAGCAAGTAAGGCAGAATCACAACAGCGGAGAACACCTAGGTTCTTTATATTTGGAAGGTGATAATAATTGCTTGGGGAGCTGTTGGCTGACATGGCTCTGCAGGCTCCAGGGATGCAGGCCCCAGGTATGCAGGCCGCAGGGATGACTTTCAGGTCAGCTTCTAGGAACTTTCCTCCTGTCCCAGGGGGGTGTCCACTAAGTTAGTGACTCAAAAACAAACAGTTCATGCAAAAAACAGAATGAGTAGACATGTTTATTTTGATGCAGAAATGCTTTGAAACCCAGCGTAGACATTTTCCATGAGCCCGCATTGATCTCCATGGACACATGCTAAGGGAGGCTCTGGATTTGCACTGTGAGGGAAAGGGAGGGGGAGAGAAGCCCAGAGCACTTGGCCTGGGGTCAGGGGCGCTCACCCAGGGCTGTTTGCAGTGTTGACCTGGGGTGGAAGTGTGTGGGGGCTGCTACGCATTACAATGTCTGTCTCCTCTCTTGGGGGCCCTTTTTGCCTGTGAGGGGTGGGTATGTGGCTGTGGGTGGGCACATAGCAGGTGGACGGACTTTGGGAAGGCCTTCCTGGGGCTGAGATGGGGACTGTGTGGGCTCTGCGACGTGGACTCAGCAGACAACACCTCATACCTGCTGATGGGGCAGGAAGGAAGCTTTTCTAGGCCGGGGGTGGGGTGAGGAGGGGTGGGGTGGGGTGGAGCGGGTGGGGGACCGCAAAGGACTGCAGTGCAGCACGTCATGTGGTTTGTGGAGTGGGAAAGCTTCTGTTCCCTGAATGGAAAAGTTTGTACAAGGTAACATTTGCACTGGGACTTGGGGAGAAGGTGTGTAAGGCGGCCTCTGCGATGGACGGAAAAGCATCTCATTGTCTCCTCCAGCCTGGGAGCCAACAAGGGCTGTGAGGGGCGTGGGGTGACGCAGACTTGAGATGGCCCGGCCGACTGCAGCAAGCCCAAGTGCACAGCGGGGCTTGTACTTACCATAAACAGCGATTCTGAGTTTTCCACTCATTGATGAATAAGAGATCCTAGTGAAAAGTCATGGCAAGCTCAGGTGTGCTCAGCCACTCACAGCCGCAGCCACACCCACGCAGTGGAGACCCGCTAGACTGAATTGGTTAACAGAAACCCAGCTAGCCAGGTTCACAGGGCAAGAGTCAATTGCACTTCCCTTGGCAAAAGTCATTTACATTTTGACAGTCATCCATGTGATTCTCACCATGTAATCTTGCCAACTGGCAAGTTGTAAGTCTAGGTGACTGGGACAGACAAGAACAGGAGGGAACCAGGAGGAGAAACCCCAAGGTCTGACACTCAAACAGCAACCTGAGGGATGGAATGGAACAGGCCACGCAAATGCCAAGAAAAAAGATTGCAGCCCCAGGGAGAAGCAGGCACCAAGACCCCAGGTCAGGGAGAGACCTGCTGTGGTAAGAAATGGCAAGGGGGAAGCAAGTGTGAACAGGGCATTGTGACCGCTGGGGAAGCTGATGGCAGCAGAATGCCAGTGTCACAGGTGGCGGCTTAACCCGCTGTGCTACAGTGCCAGCCTCAAGATTTCTGCTTTAAAAGTCACATCTTGGGCTCTAATGGTCTTGGTAAGTCAGAGTTTTGAGGGCGTCACATAGAGCGTGTGAACAGCTGTCCCTCTGCCTGCCTGTTCTGGGAACCTTTGAGGATGTCTCCACGGAGGACGGAGCCCGGGATGGCCTGGCCACTGCCTCTGTTCCTAAGCAGGCGAGGGTAAGATGCTGTTAGCAGCATTGCATGTGGCAGTGCTGCTTTAAATAATCCCTCTCCTTAATAGCATTGCCCCTGGCGTGTGACAGATGTTTACATTATTAAGTCAAAGCGTTTAAACAGCAGCCTCCTCGGTGTAAGAGTGAAAGAGATTAAAATCCGAGCAGTGCGGCGACCATTTAAATCAGTGACTTGTCAGATCTGTAACACATGAGCTACTTAGAGGGCATGGGCACCTATGGTTTTGAAGTTTCGGCTAATCTGCTCATTCCGTCCAAGTGTGCCCAGGCCCTGGGTGCCCACTCCAGAATGCCCTGACCCCAGCCTCCCCACTGGGGAAGCTGTGTTGTTATTAAGCTGGCTCCATGTGGACCCGACAGTCAGGCCCCAGCATGGGGGAGGCAAGCTCAAGTTCACTGCTGTATGGAGAAATGATCTTTTAGGGATTTCAGGGGTCTAAACTCAGCTGATCTGAGGCCGGGCCCGTGACACTGCCCTCTTCCCACAGGGCTGCTCGGCCCACGACTCGTCTTTACCCATGGTCACCCTGTCTTTAGCTGAGTGGGTCCGCTCTCTCTTGCTACATCAATGGCAACCTCATTCCCATTGGCAAGTTCCTGGCAAGAGCTGCCAAGTTCCTGACACCCTCAGACTGCACCTCTCCTGTTGCAGAAACACCTCCCTTTGGGACTGGGCCTAGGCACTGCCTATCATCGGATGGAAAGCCCCCACTGGCTACAAGCCAGAGTTTACTGTTCTTCAGTCGGTGGCCCTGCCGGTTGGTGGGCATGTCTGCCTGGCTTGGGGACTGCAGCAAGGCACAAGATCCCAGACTGCCAAGGCTAAGCTCACACTCTCCGGTGAGTGGCAGCACCCGTTTCCATAGATGGTGAGCTGCACAGGCCTACCTGGACCCTCTGAAGGTCTCTGTCCTGGGTGATCAACTCGGAGAGTTTTCTCAGAGGCAACCCTGGCCTCCTCCCAGCAGCTGCTGAACCACACTGGTCGCTACTGAACATCCTTGATGAAAGGCAAAGTCAAGGTTTTCAATGCAAAAGGCACCTGCAGCAGTAACTCCCGGCCAGGCACAGTGTGAGGGGCAGGAGCAGGGGTCTCGCCTTGGAGGTTGACAGCAATGTGGAATCTTCCCTACATTTTACAGTCCCCAGGAGTGGAGCGCACACCATTGTTTCAAGCAGCCCTTTCTGGCAACCCCTCTTCAGGCTGAGAAACAACTATAGTCAAGCCTGGTGCTGGAACTGCTCCCTGGTCCTTCCTGTGCATGTTCACTTGCTTATTTCTGTCTTCATGGAGCCTACCAGTGATGTGCAGACACAGACCCGGGTGGCAGGCTTCACAAGGGAAAGTTACCCACTGGAAGCATGGGGAAGCTCCCAGACAGCGCACCATCATCAAGTCCACATAATTCCAGCCAAAGTCCATTCATTGAAAATGACATCCAGTGGGTACTGATCAGTTTCATCTCCATGGCAACTCTTGAGCCACTGGGAAAAAAAAAATACAGTTTTAGCCATTGAGGGAAATCAACCATTTAATCCCAGAGGCAGTTGAGGCCCCTCTGCCCAGTCTTGCTGGCTCCATGGCCTAAGCAATTTACTTAACGCCCACGAATGTCAGTGTCTCTAAAAACTGCTGATCACATGGTCCTGGTCTTTCTGGTTTCAGCGGCTTTCAGACACTCTTGGAAAATGGAATTAAAGAACCAATTTTTCCCGATGCAAAAATACTTTGTAATCCACACCTAGTTTTGTTTCAAGATAGGCATTTTCATGAACATCTTGAAGATTCCTTGTATGGATGAACTTCACAATATTTTTCATCAAAATACACTTTGAACTTTGTTTTCTTTTGGAAAAAGATTTATTTGAAAGGGGGCAGAGAGAGAGAGATCTTGTATCTGCTGGTTCCCTTCTGAAATGGCTCCAATGGTAGAGCCGTTGCCAGGCCAACAGTAGCAGCCATCCAGGTCTCCCATGTGGCCATAAGGCCCAAGCACTTAGGCCATCCTCTACTGCTTCCTCAGGTACATTAGCAGGGAGTTGGATCACAAATGGAGCAGCCAGGGTTTGAACTAACATCCATAAGGAAGCCAGTGTTGTAGGTCAAATCTTGTCATTTGTAAATGTTGTCATGCATTACAAAATTGAACTAAAATATGTAGTGCAGGTCAAGGCTGTCCGAGTGTGGAGTTCGGCTTCTGGAGTGCCAGCTTCACAGCCTCTGTCTGGAAGGGCCAGGGAAACTGGAGGCCAGCTAATGTCTCTTGGCAGTCATCAGGAGGAGAGGGAACTTTCACACCAAAAGATGAGTTTCAAAGGAGGAAAGTGGTAGTGGTTGCCAAGGTAATATCTTGTCGATGAGAAAGGGGCGACATTTGGGCACTTCTGTGGATGCAGTGGGGGAAGGCAGCATAATCTTCCCCCGTCTCCCTTCTGCTTGAGATCGGTCAGGGAATGGATGGGATGCAGTGCTGCGGCCTGAGATGAGCAGGGAGCAAGTCTCGTCCTATTTGGAGAGACCCCGGTGAGGTGAGGCATGGTCAGCTGGCGACATGCAGAAGTCACACCGCTGTGTCTTCTAATTTGCTGACAGCACACAAGTGAGCCAGCTGTTGCCCTAAGCTGGCATTTGGGACGTAGTGCACGGAGCTGGTTGATACCTCAGTCTTTATGGATGGAAGGCAAAGCTTTACCTGGAAGTAGAGGGGGGAAGAGATTTAGGAAGTACCAGGAGTGGCCGGTGGGAGTTTGCTGATAAGTTGCTGTTTTAATGCAGGTCTTAACCTTATTATAGAACCTTACTGTGGTGCATACCAAACAATGAAGAGGGAAAAGCTCTTGCCCTTTCATTTCAGGGAAGCTGAACTCTTTCAGGAGACAAACAAGACATGGCTGCAGAGCCTGTAGGCCTGGGCACATTGTCAGCGTGATGTGACGGCCATTTTGCAACACCAAAAGTCACATATTTGCCCGAGGAGTTCTACTGCCCCTTTAATGCTTACCTAAGAGGCAGGTGTTAGCTCTGATGCCTCTGCCTGTGGCATGAAGGTGGGCTTCATGGAGACGGCATGTCTTTGTCCTCCTGAGAGACCATGGGAAACCTGGGTCATGTCCCTGGCTCTTGGCTCTGACACCAGCCCAGCCCTGGCTGTCGTATTTGGTGAGTGACCCAGCAGATGGAACATCTCCCCTCCTCTCTCACATGAAAGGGTTCTGGCCCTAGCCACAGCCTTGGTTCCTTCGTGGGGGCAAACACTCGGTATCCCTTCCCCTCTGTGACACAGTCGGGCCTCTTCACTTAGCAACCTGCCTTGAACACCTTCTCACACAGCTTTACCTCATCCCTCTAAGAACTGTAGATTCTTGGCTCTTTGGAGATGCCCAAACACTGCTGTCCCATGTGACATGCTCCGTTTACATTGTTATGATATTGATGTTAGTGTCCTAACAACCCTCTGCTTAGCGGTATAACATTTTTGAAGGTCAAATTACCCTATGTGAAATTAGAAATTCTAAACAAAGGTGAACTCCAATTTTGAGCTTATTTCATTGCCCTGCGATGGGTTTAGAATAGTTTATACCTCCTGTTGCTGTTTCTCTGGCCTTACAATGGATTATAAGATTTCTCATCTTTCTTAATCTGACATAGGAAAAATCCGAGTAGTTCTGTTCTTTTTTTTTTTTTTTTGCCATTGAAGAGACTGAACATTTTTTCGTATGTTTTACAGATACTTGCATTTGTTTTTCACTGAAATCTTTCTTCATGTGCTTCATTTTTTTTTTTTTAATTAAAGCTGTGGATTTTGCTTTTGGTGTTTGTACCAGCCTGTTACACAGCGAGCAGTTTAGACCTCTGTCACGTGGAGGTTGGTTTCAAAGATGTCAGTTTCTTTCTGTGTATTGGTGGGTCGCATTCTCTCTGCGTAACTCCCCCATGTGGGGAAGGATGCCAGGCAACACACTGCGATCTGCCCAGGTCGGGTTGGCTGAATCTCGGTTGCAGGGGCTGCTCTGTGAAGACCTATGAAGGGAACCAGAGAGGCGAGGGCCCAGAGCCATGTCATCTGCCCTGGAGATGCCATCTGCAGTGGCCATGGGGGCTGCAGGGCTAGGTCCTAGGTAGGGTTTGGAAGATGGATGTATGTTGAGGCGTCTGGGGCTCAAACTCGCATGATAAGGCTTTTTTCTCTCCCATAAATATCCAAGGATGGCTCTTGTCTTGCTGCTCCTTGCTGTGTGCTGGGAACCCTCAGAGAACCCTGCACATTCCTATGTGGTCAGTGCTTTGCTAGCATGGACAGAGCTTCCTTGGGCCAGCAGACTCTCTAGGGGGCTTTCTCTCCAGTGCCGTGTGGTCCCCATGTGACACTTCCTCTTCTGTGGGTCCCAGCGGCATGCACAGGGTGAAACCTCCACCAGTATTTTTTTTAGTATTTATTATTTATTTTTTTGACAATCTTGACATAATTAGGGTAAAAAGGTTGAAGCACTACAGGAAGATGGGCAAGGCAATTAGTTCCATATTGTTTCCTTAATATATCTGATATAAAAGGGGATTTTAAGGGAGAAGCCCCACCCGTTCTCCCACCCACCCCAGGTCCCAGATGTAGGGTATGCTCCGAGGGTCTTGCCCAAGTGGTTTTGATAGTTCAACAGTTATGAATTGTTGCCACTCTCACTACTCCAAGCACGATGAGGTCGTTGGAGAATCCACTGATTGACATAGTCCATCATAGAGTCTCCATTTGCCCAGTATTTTCATTGCCAACGTATAGCTGAGGTGGTTGATTGACTTGTTCTGTCCTCTGTCTTTTCATGGTTAGGGTTCTGAGTCCAGAAGGTCGACTGGGGGGATTGAGGTGTTCTCAGACCAGATTCTTGTATGTACTAGCAAGCACAGGGTCCGGCACAGTCCATCACCCTGATCAGCTGGTGGTTGCATTTGCTGGGTTGGTTCTGTTTTCATCGCTGTCTTCCATTGGAACCAATGGGTGTTTGCAGTCTAGCCTGGTTCTGCCCAGCACATACTTGGCCCTCACATAAACCAGTGGGAGCTGCTACCTAGTTGGAGCGACCCACAATAGCCCCCACTATCCCCCCGTGCCAGCTTCTGCCAGCTGATGCTGTGGCTAAGCCCAAACAAGCCTCACTCTCTCTAATTGTAGATTGCACCAGTGGGAATAATCAGCCCAGCCTGATCTGGGCCACATGAGGCACACAGGTGCTGTAGCTCTGCCTAGTCTGATCTACCCCCATCCCAGCTTGTGCTCTCCATTGGGAGTAGCTGTCCAGCAAGGGAATAACCCCTATTCCCCTGTTGGTTCTGCCCCCTCCCTTCCTGGTTCTCACACGTGTGCTGGTTGGGTGCTGCGGTCACATCTGGCACAGGCAACCTCACCTTGGCATTCCATGTTGTGCACTAGTTTTTGTTGCTCGACCCACATTCTGTTCTGGTGCTTAGATTTGCCAGTGGATGACGTGAACTGATTCAGCCTGGCCTGCCCCCAACCCATGCCAAATGTATGCCAGTGGGTAACTTCCCATGGCCTGTTCTGGGCTGTTTCCTATCATGTTTCTTGCACTTACCTGCCGGGTCTGTGTCCTGCCAGAGGAGTTGCCCAGGCTTCTCCATCAGAACCTCTCCCACTGCCAGATTTTGTGCATACCAGTGGGTCCATGAGCCAGCCCTACTCAGTTCACCTCCTGTCCTAGCAGGCCTTTTCCTGACTGGCTTTCAGCCCAAACTGGTCCTTGCTGTTGGATGTTTCAGCCCAGCCACGGCTCGTCCATACCCACATATGGCTCATATATGGCTCAGCTGGGGTTGAGACCTTGCCTAGTCCATCCCACATCTACCCTGGTCCTCCAGGACAGCAGAGGGTGTTGGATTCTGGCCCGGCTAGGTGCATCTAATCCCAGTCCACACTTGTGCCAAGGGAGACTACAACTGTATCCTGACCAGAACGCAGCCCCTTATCCAGCTCCTGCGCCCTTTGAAACCTCCACCAGTATTAACCCATCCCTCTCCTTTGGTTTTTACAAATACCACTTCACCAAGCTGTTGCCCCATGGAGTCTTCCCTGTGGGTAATCTTCGCAAAGAGGCCATTGTTCAGATCAGAAATGCATAAGCAGCCCCTTATCCAGTTGCTGTTTGCACCAAGCCTTGGGGAAGACTCATTGGGGTGGATTTGTTACTCTATGTGCTGGTTTTCAATGATGTTTTCAGCCTT
The DNA here is from genome assembly GCF_017591425.1 of Ochotona curzoniae. Classification (NCBI taxonomy): domain Eukaryota; kingdom Metazoa; phylum Chordata; class Mammalia; order Lagomorpha; family Ochotonidae; genus Ochotona; species Ochotona curzoniae. Next base: position 7,521,597 of record NW_024467119.1, read on the forward strand.
CTGAATAATTGCAATATTTTCCAGAAAAAAAATCAAAGTAATGGAAGGTCCCTAGAATTATTAATCTCTTAACACCACCAGGCTCCATTTTCTGTCTGCAGCGTGGCGACATTCTCATTTTTCAAGTAGTCTCTAGCTACCAGGAGGCTGTGCACTTGTATGTAGGTTTGCAGATTGCAAAAATCAATGACCATCAGAGATGGTCAGAATAGCAGTGATCTTAAAGTAATGAGAGCCATGGTTAACAGCAGCTCTTAGACATCCAAACTGTAAGAGCAGTGGAAGATGAGGGAGGTGGGGACGGAGTAAATTGCTGAATCCTAGGGACTCAAATCACGGAGCCAGTCTGCCTCCTCCTAATCTGGGCTCTGCCTGTCTCCTCGCTGCCCCTTCCCCTTTTACTGCAGGCTCCTGGCCTTGGTGGAGCAGAGTTCTTGGGGGAAGGGGAGGAATCCAGGCTCTCCCCACTCTGCGAAGGGCCTGAGCCAGGTGTTGTCATTCTCAGTGGCCCCGTGTCTGTGTTAGCCAATATCAGACAGAGGAGGAACATCTTGCAATGGGCATCAATAGAAAAGAGCTCCCAGGATCAGCACTTCTCCCTCTTTACTGGGGAAATTGCTCTGAGTAGAGTAACTGCTTCAGGGCTCAACCTCAGGCAAAGGGTGCCTTTGCACAGCCAGGTGCTGCTGTCACTTGGGGGGTGGGGTGGGGCTGGAGCACCGACAGCAAAGTCCACATAAGTGGTTCCATGTCCTGAACACCTATGGGTGTAGTTGGAGAGTATGCCACAAGGTCTCAGGTGCTGAAACTTTTGATTGATTTTATTGATATATTTGAAAGGCGAAAGAGAAAGAGAAATGTTAACAGATCTTTTATCTGCAGATTCACTCACCAAAAGGCCACAATAGCTGAGGCTGGTCCAGGCAGCTGGGAACTCTGTACAGTCTCCTTCCTGGGTGTCAGGGGACTTGGGCTGTCTTCTGCTTTCCCAGGTGCATTTGCAGGGAGCTAGGTCTGAAGTGCAGCACGTGGGACTTGAACCAGTGATGTTGGGTGCTGCACTTCAGGCAGCAGCTTAGCCTGCTCCATCGCAGTACTGCTGCCCTCATCCCCTTTGGGAGCTATCAAGAGGTGCAGGCTTCATCTGGTATTGGTGTCTGGCAATGTTTGGGCTCAGGCAAGGCCGTTACAGTGCAGCCAGAGGCTGATCATTGGTGAGAGGAGGGAGGGAAGCAAGCAGAAGGGCTGGACACGTATGTTCCCTGTGTCTTGCCGTGTGGGCCTTGCACTGCTTTAGGAGTTTGCCAGCAGGTCATCACCAGAGCTGTGAGGTGACCATCCTTGGGGATTTCCTTGCAGCAACACAAACCAGACTAACACGCACTAACACTTCCCTTATGTCTGTTTGATCATGTAAGTTCACATGTATTTTTTTTCATAAAAATACCTTCTCAGATTAGATGAATACTTCACTTTGCAAATATCTAATTTTCAGCTCAAACAGCACTTCATGCTGGTTTTTTTGGGGTTTTTTTGTTTTTTTTGTAAATTAAAAATTTGAAAGATAGGGTGGAAGGGAGCAAGAGAGAAAAAGAGAGATCTTCCATTTGCTGGTTCATGTTCTAAACGGAGACCCAGGCCAGAGCCAGGAGCCTGGCACTCCACCCAGCTTTCCCATGAGGGTGGCAGGGTCCAAGAATGCTGGCCATTTTTCACTGCTCTCCCAGGGCCTTTAGCAGGGACCTCAATCAAGAGTAGAGGAGCCAGGACTTGAACTGATATTCATATGTGAGGCTGGTGTTGCAGATGGTGGCTTAATCCTTTGCACCACAACACTGGCCCCCTTAATTCTTCCCCTAGATAGAAATCACACCGTGTGTCCATCTGGGGATCATTTAGAACAAGCATCAACAGCCTCATTCTACCAAGAGTTGGCCTTGTCTTGGAGTGCCTGTTCAAAATGGCAAAGGAAGATAGTGGGCCTCAGGGAAAACAAGGGCAAAGTTGATCTACTCACCCCTGTGCATTGGACAGAACTGGGTGCCAGCTCTGGTTCTAAGTCCTTGACAATTCAAGCAAAATTGAAGGCACAAAGAGTGATAAGATTTTAGTGTATCCGGGACACAGAACCAAATGCGATGGTTCTGCGATGGTTCTTCCCGCATCTGGGATCAGAGAGAAATGGCTCCTTAGAATGCCAGCCCAGCAGGATGGTGGGTAGGAAGCCACAGACATGGATACATAGGGTGCATATTGCATTCTATTCTGAAGCTTTAAAAAATAATTATTTGACAGGAAGAGGGAGAGAGAGAGAGAGAGAGAGAGAACAGACCTCAGTTCACTGGCTCACTCTCTGAATATCCTGGAGCCCAGGGCAGGAGCAGGGAGGCCGTCCAGGTTCCCCACGTGGTGGCAGTCCCCTAGCCACTTGCAGCATAACCTGTTACCTCCCAAGGGCTGTAGCAGCAGGAAGCTGGAATTGGAAGTCCAAGCTAGGAACTGAATCCAGGCACATCCAGATGCCACATGAGTGTTTTACCAGTACCCTAGCCCCTGGGCCGCTTGTCCACATCCAGTTTTTAGATGCCACTCAGTAGGGGCTTACATTGCCATTCATAGCCATTCATAGCTGAGTGATAGCAGCGCCACTGGGGGTGTGAACAGAGCCGTGGATCACATTGCTTTAGTTCTTCATAGATTAAAAAAAAACCTGAATTACATAATTATTTACATGAAACAATAATATATAGGATATACAAAAGCATCTATATACATCTATGTGTATGTCCTATGAGTGTATAATGCATAGATGATATCGATATAGGGTATATAATGCAGTGGATGGTCTGTTTATCTTTCAAAACCTTCAGAAATTATTTATCATGGGGATGTTTGCTAAGGATACATGGCTGGGTGATAGATTTTTTTCCCCCCTCAGCAAGAACTAAGAGCTCAGACAACCTATGTGTGGCCCATGAGTGTGTGGCATTTTCGTACCCAACCTGGAAAAGCAGGTCCAGGAAAGCAGGTGCAGGATGACTGTTTCAGCAGTGGGGAGAGTGGGAGCTTCAAGTATAGAACAAGCCATAACTGGGCATGTGCTTTGAAGGGCAGAGATGGCGGAGGCCCAAAGGTGGCTGTGACCTTGTGGGCAGGGATGGTGCTGTGGGCACCAAGAACTCCCATGGCACTCGGGGTGGTTTCCTGCGTCACTGGTGGGAGCTCATGCTGTCGGTGCCTGCTAAGCAGTGAGAAGTTAGCAGCCTGCAGGATGGAGACTGCCTCGCATGCTGGCTGCTTGCTCACCTTGGTCCTTGGGTCAATGCCCCTGCTGGCAGAGCAGGGCAACATGGGGGTGCCATTTGTGTGCCCAGGCTACAAAGACTGCCTGTTGTTAGCAGGCTCCCCACTGCCTTTTGGCTCAGTGCTTTGTGGAAAGAAGCACTGTGCTCATGACAAGCCGCCTAGCAAAGAGCTGGGCAGGGACTGTCCCACAGCCTACTCGGGGCCAAATCCCACCCACAGGTCCGAGGGTCTGCGTGTACACCTCTCCTCTTTGAGAAGAGCCTGGTGGCTTGATTGTACCTGTCATGCAGCCCCCTCCATTACCATTTTGTGTATGAAATCCTGTGTGTCTGGAATCTGAACACTGTTACCATCCTGGTAAGGGGGTATAAGGGCACCACTGGACTTGAAATGTTGCTTCTTTTTAGATGTAAGAAAATAGGATGCAACTCTTTCTTTAGAAGCGATTTATTTTTCTTTGAAGGGCAGAGTTACAGAGAGAGAAGGAGATATCTTCTGCCCACTGGTTCACTCCCCAACTGGCCTCAATAGCTGGAGCTGAGCTGATCCAAAGCCAGGAGCCAGGAGCTTCGTCTGGGTCTCCCACATGGTGCAGGATCCCAAGCACTTGAGCTGCTGCTTTCCCAGACACAATAGTGTGGATTCGGATAAGAAGCAGAGCAGCTGAGACTTGAACTGGAACCCATATGGGATGCCAGCAACACAGGTGGACTTAAACCCTAGGGGTACAACTTTCAAAGAAATTTATTTATAAGAGAGAAAGGGATGGAGGGAGGAAGGAAGAGAAAGAGACAGAAAGGGAATGGGGAACTCAATTCAGGTTTCCCATAGGACTCAAAAGGAGTCATAGAAACTTCTATCCTAGACATGGTTGGGTTGACGACAGGGCTTCAATACATTCAAGGAAGATGGGATTAAAGTATAATTTTGGCACTAAAACCTGAGGTTCACAGTCTTTTCAAAATGTGCATGTCCCATGTCACGTGGCTCCTGCCTAACCCCAGGAGTGCAGGTAACCCTCAGAAACTGAGTGACACACGGCAACTGCCTCTCCAACCCCATGTGACAGTCTTGAGAAATCCAGCTGCTGCCTGCTTCCTGTAACCAGAATAGAAGAGTCCATGGATGTGTGTCTGTGTGTATCTATCTGTGCATGTATAAACCTGCACACTGACACATCTCTCTGTGCCTCTGTGTATGTCCACATGTGTGTCTGTGTGTCAGTGTTTGTGTATGCCTCTGTGTCTGCAGGTGTGTAATAATTCTACATGCATGTCTTTGTGCATGTATATGTGTTTATGTTTCTATGTGCATGTGGCTACATGTACACACATGTGTGCCTATCTGTGTACATGTGTTTATGTATATATGTGTATTTGTGAATCTGCACATGTGCTACATGTATCTGTCTATCTGTAGTGCATGTGCGTATGTCTGCATGTCAGTGAGTGTGTGAATGTGTATGGATATCTGTTGTGTGTGTGCATGCATATTATATGTATGCATGTGTGTTGACTGTGTGTCTGTGTGTGTCTATGTGTGTATGTCTGTGTGAGGACAGACTCCTAGACCAGCAGGTGCACAGTAGTCTCTGTTGAATTCTCCTAAGAAGCTGTGAGACGAAAAAGCAAACAGCACATCAGGTTACAGTGGCTCTTCATAAGGCTCCAAAGAGAGGCGACACATGCATAGTGCCCAGTGGGGACCAGGTCAGAGGCAGTGGATGCTGTGACTTGAGGATGAAGGGGAAGATGAGCTGCACTCCCTGCCCGCAACCCACATGAGGAAACATGAGGAAAACTGCAGGGCAAAATCTTCAAGAGCTCATGTGGAAAAGGGCAAGTGAGATTGATGCATGGCTGGACGGAAGAGCAAACTTGCACTTGACCTTGGAGGATTCTCCAGAGATCTCAAAAACAGGTAACTGGTTTGTCAAGCAGGTCAGGCATTACACATGTTTTGTTTTTTTAAAATAGAATCATTTACTTTTATTTGAAAGGCAGAGTTACAGAGAGAAAGTGGGAGAAACACAGATCTTTCATCCACTGATTTACTCCCCAAATGATTGCAGCAGCCAGAGCTCAGCCGGTCTCAAGCTGGGAGCCAGGAACTTCTTCTTAGTTTCCTATATGGGAGCTTTCTTAGGTGCAATTATAGGGAGTTGGAGGAGGAGCAGCGGGGGCAGGAACTGGTGCCACATGGGATGCCAGCACTGCAGGTGGAGACTTAGCGTACTAAACCACGGGACTGGTGCTCCCCCTCCCCAAGCAGCATCTTAGCTGCTGCATCAAGCACCTGCCCCATCTTGATCCTTTCTCTGCTTCCTCGTGGTCTTATTGCAGTTTTCTCAAATCTCCCTACTCTACAAATAGTTCACCTACTGTGACAAAAAGAGACTACAGATGGGAACTGGCTATAGGCTGAGATGTGGAGAGGTTCCTCCATGCGCTCACGGAGGGAGGCAAGAGAGTCACTAAGGATGACAGTAGGCTCAGAGACGGGGCTGGTGCAGGGCCAGGAGCCGGGGCTGGCCGGTGGCGTGGAGAGACGGGCAAGGACCAGGACATTTGGTGCCCTGGAAACCTGTTCAGACTTTTGGCTCCCCGAGCTGTAGGATATCAGTTGGGTGTTAAAAGCCACTAAGGTTGTAAAGATTAATCATGGGGCCCATGGGAAACTTTTCCAGTCCTGCATGGGCCCCTCATGCTGGCAAATCCAAACTGTCACTCTGAGTTTTAGGGGGAAGTTAGAACTATGGGAGATGACACTTTTGACATGAAATAGAGGGTTTTTTACACATGAAAGAAATTGATCGAATGGTTTGCAGGACAATGACCATGGCTGTGACAGCAGGAGCAGGTGGCATTGGTATGGGTTCCACACATAAGCTTGGGGCTGGGGAAGGGGGAGTCTCAGGCACTTTATTTCCTGAAGTGGCCTTCATGGACAGAGAGACAGAGACAGGGCACTGTGATGCCACCGTCCTATTCTGCCAGACTTGGAGCCAAGGTTGGTATAGAGGGATGTGGGCATCATACCTAGCAGGTGTTTTGCCAGATGGTCCTTTGCGATGGTCATCGCTGCTGCACATTGTGAAGGGAGGCTTGACTCAGTGGGTGTGCAGTGCTGGGAACTGGCCTCAAGGAGGGAGGGCAGTGCTGGCCAAGTGGCAGTCAGCTGCTAATTACTCCTGAGCCAATACTGCAGGTACCACCCCCAAAGAAGTGGCTGCTGCCACTGGTGGCTCCCATGCCATGGCTGCGATGCTGAACACGCCATACCCTCAGCCAGGCTGTCACTGCGGTTGCTGTGGCTGGGATGGCTGCTACTCCGTGCCAGGTGCTACTGTTGGGCTCCTTGGCTCCTGGCACTGTGTTATTTCAACTTCTTCCATTGTCACTAGGATTACTCCTGCTGCTACTGTGGCAAGTTTATCATTACTGATAGTGTTACTCCTGAGACTGTGACAAGTTTACAATAGCCTCTGTTGTCACCACTGCTGTTACTGTGACTAGCGTACTTTTGTTATTCATGTTGCTGCTGCTTGGACTGTGACCAGTTTGCCCTTCCTGCTGGTGTTACTACTGCTGTTACTGTGACAAATTTGCTATTGTATATTATTACTAGTGCTATTATTGTACATATTCGCTATTGTAGCTGCTGTTACTGCACCTGTTTGCCAATGCCACTTCTGTTATTGCAACAGGTTTGCCATTGCTACTCATACTACTACTGCTGTTACTGTGGCCAGTGTGTTACTACTGCTGTTGCTACTACTGCTGTCATACCAGCCTGACCTCTGTCCACACCCAGGTCTGGCAAATGCTGCTACTATAAAGGAACATGTGCCATGGACCTTGGTATTTTCTTCTTCTTTTTTTTTTGGGTAAGGTTTATTTATTTATTGGAAAGTTAGATATGCAGAGAGGAGGAAAGATAGAGAGGAAGATCTTCCGTCCGATGATTCATTCCCCAAGTGACCGCAATGGCCAATGCTATGCCGGTCCGAAGCCAGGATCCAGGAACTTCTTCTGGGTATCCCACACGGGTGCAGGGTCCCAAAGCCTTGGGCTGTCCTCGACTGCTTTCCAGGCCACAAGCAGGGGAGCTGGAAGGGAAGTGGAGCTGCCGGGATTAGAATTGGAGCCCATATGGGATCTCGGTGCGTTCAAGGCGAGGACTTTAGCCGCTACGCCATGCCGCCGGGCCTGACCTTGGTATTTTCATCAGAGAGGGTGTGAGAAGCTACTGGGAACATCCTGGCTTTGCCAGACAGCTGCTCCCCACATTGAGCTCCTCCATTTGGGGTGCTGCCTTCATTTTGAGCCAAGTGGCTGTTGCCATCCTCAAGTTGAATTGAGGCAGTTACTCCCCTGCTTCTCCAAACTGGTCAGTGACAAATGCCCCTCTGGTCTCTGCCCCAGTGGCCCACTGAAGAGTGCCTGCAACAGCCCAGCTGTGAAATCCCTTGTCTTCAGTAGAAGGAGCTAGTTCCAAAGGCAGTAACAGCTCAGCTTGGATAGAGTCAAATACTTTGGGGCTAATCATGAAGGTCTCACCTTACTGTGCCATTCTTAATGCCATTCTTAATGGACTTTTTAACCTCCCTCCAAAGTTAATACATGGTTGCCATCTTTACTTTCATTTTTCCATTGAGGCCACGCAGGCACAATGACACGAACCCAAGCCTGTGGACTCCGGAGAAGACACCGTTGGCTGCTGGCAAGCAGCAGAACCCACAGCATAGCCTTTCAATGAAAAGCAGATCAAGGCCTGGCAAATGGAACCGTCCGTAGTGGGTGCGCTGTGAATTCCTGACCAATGAATGAACAAATGAATGAATGAAGGATATGTGGGAGGCTGGCAGGCAGCCGAAATGCCATCTGTGTGAGTGAGAACATGAGTGGCTATATGTAAGTTGTAGAGCACAGAGTAACCATGGACACGGGTGGCTTCAAGGAGGTAGAGAAAAAGGGGCCAGTGGCTGTGTTGCACAGTGGGGAGACTCTGCTGTTGGAACTCGACATGCTGAGAGTTCTGAGGCTCCTTGGGCCTGCTAGTGGCTGGGGGAGCAGTGGTTAGTGGGCAGTGGAGGGAGGTGGGTTTGGGATGCTTGGACCATGCTGGCGTGGCTTAAGTGAGAAAGTTCCTCTCTCCTCGTGAACTTGCTTTTCATGCTATGTGAACAGGCTTGCTTTTTGTTGTTGTCATTGTTGTTTCTTAACAACACCCTCAGTTTATGGATCTGGGCAGTGAGTCTCAAGGCCTTGACAAAAGAGGGGACAAAGTTCTGACTTCTGCAGAGTTCTCGCTGCACTTTCAATGAGGGTGACTGCATTGGACGACCCTGGCTTTGTGACAGTCCCTTGTGGTGACTTAAATGCTGTGCATTGAAGGAGAAAAGGAGGTTTACATGAAGGTCTCAAAGAAACACAGGTCACATGGAGGACAATTTGCGTGGTGGACATGGGCAGATGGGCTTGCTCTCTGTCAACAGAGACCGCTATTGCCAGACACTGAGATCAAATGCAGACTAAACAGACAGCAAGCGCCGTGAAGTGTGTCATGATGTTTGGACAGCCCAAGGCTAAGGGCAGAGTCTGCTTCCGTTTCTCCCCACTTGCTGGCTCACCGTGCAGAAACCAGGGCTTTCACCCTTGGAAAGCTTGTGGCAGGGCACATTCAGGGCTCAGCCTTGTGGGGGTGAGCCTGGCTGATGTCACCTTGCTCCCATAAAGGTTACTTCCTTTCTCCTAAGTGACTATGGGTGCATTGGTGACCTCATTTCCATAAGTTTGGAGGCCCCAGTGAAATAGAGCACTGGGCTCTGCTGGCCTCACATGGTTTGTCTCCTGGGTCTGTGATCCAGGGTTCAGAACTGGTTAGTGCGTGCTCCTGCCAGCATCCATGGTCTCCTTCCAAGACTTGGACATAGACTGTGGACCCAGGGACACAAGCGCACCAGGTGAAAAAGGAACCAACCTCCACTTGACCATCTAAACGGGTAAGTTTATCTCCTGGTTTGATAGCAAGTTTGATCAGCCTGTCCAGAGCCCAGGTATCATGCTCTGGCTCACAGGACTGGCAGCATACCTGGGAAGCTCTGGAGACCCTACCAGCTGAGTCTTTTCCCTTTTCTGGGAGCCAAGCTGTGTGTGTGTGTGTGTGTGTCTGGACAAAGCCAACAAAGTTGCACCTCTAACCAGAAACTTCTTGTCAGCTGCTGAGAGCTGGTCAGGGTACCTGTGTCCTAAGCTTTCCTTTTACTTTCATTTCTGGCTAGCTTCTCCCTGGTGGAGGGGCAGAGGAGGTTCCTGGGCACTTTCACGAGCATTCCTTCTAAGGACTTGCCCTGTCAACCTCAGGGCGACCCTGTCTACACTCTCTAATCTCTGCTGTAACTCTCCAACATCTACTTCTGTCACTCAAATGACTGCTTCTTGGCTTCTGAAACCTGTGTGTGTAACATGACCCACAGTTCTGTATTGGCTCTGGGAGCCTGTTCGGCTCTGACCTCCAGCTCTGTGGGTAGGTGTGACAGTCTAATGGGTATCCCACTGCAGACAGATGGTGGTTCATGGGAGTTGGGACCGAGAGCAGAGTTTATATACTCTGCCCTGTACTGTGGTGCCTTTGGGGGTTCCTCTGGGGGCCTGGCCAGCTGAGAACCTCAGTAAGGTTGGGGCTGTGTCCTCCCCACCCCACCCTTATGACCTGCTTGCATCTGGGGATGGGCACATGGATGGTGCGCTCTAGTTTGTCCTGACTCAGGACAGAATCTGGGTTCCATCATGCTGTGGAACTTTGAGCAGTTCAACTGCCCCTTTAGACAGCTAAAACTAAAGGAGTTTTCTAGATCTGATGATTGTGTGGTTGGTCACATGCAATAATATGTCTTCTATTAGACTGTAAGCCTGTTCATTTTTCCAAATGCAAATTTGATTTGTTTTGTTGGCTTGAATGTATCTTTTTCTGTTTGGGGATTGTACCTATTGCCCATCAAAGACAGAAGTGCAGTTCCCAGTGGGGTAGTGACCCGTGCCTGTGAGTGGGTGCTGGGGAAGGCATAGGCTTTGGTATTGGGAATTGGGGAGGCTGTGGGGATAGGAGCACCTGTCATGGTCCTCAAGCCTAGAGACATGATTGATTCCGTTACATAATGCATTTAACAGTCTTAACATAATGAGTTATGTTCTGATATCACATGAAATAGGTTTTTTGCCTGTTTTGTAACTGACCTAGGTAAAATTTTATGCATCTCAGACAAATTTTATGTGCTTCTGTTATATTCTCTCTGCCAGTAGTTGTGTAGTTTAGGACTAAACAAAAAGCCTGAAAGTTCCAGATGGCATTTTAGGCCGTGCCTCTGAGCAAAATCTGCATGAAGCCAGGGATTTCCACAGGAATGCCCTTCCACTATGCTTAAGTGATAACACCCCTTTCTCAGGGTGAAGCAGCCAGCGTGGTCAGCATCCCCATGTTCATAACCACAGTTGGCGTCCACTCTTCTGTGGGAGACATTCTGACAAAAAGCAGAAAAGGGGAGATACCGCAGACAGGTTCATGAAAGATAACAGTATGACTTGGTTCAGACAGACAAACAAGACAGACTGTGCCTGGAATCCTGTTACAGCCTGCTGGTGCCATGACCAAGATTGAAGTCCTGCAGCTGGACAATGGTCCAAGATTGCTGACCTCTGTGCTTTAAGATACTCTTGGATCTGGTCCCCCAGCCCTAGATGCTGGGGGGGGGGGGAGTTGTTTCTTATTTGTAATTAAAACAGGAGCTGCGGATGGCTGCGTGAGCCCGGGAGATGCTCCTGTGCGGAGCCAGCCTTTGAGGAGATGCGTTCAAGTGTCGCATACCTGTCCTGGCTGTCCTGATACTCAGGCTGAGCTGAGTGCCGATGGAGGTCACTCACCTATGTGACTTTATTCTGGGGAGGGCTCAGCCCTTATTGAGCACAGAAACAGTACCAGAACTTTCTGGCTTCATGAGGGGATGCTGGGACCCAGGCAGCTCTTCCCCAAGAGGAGGACAGATGATGCAGTGACACCTTTCATGGGGATCTGGGGAGACGAGGGCAGCTGGATGGCCCTAGTGCCAGAGAGCCTCAGCTGCCACGGTGGTGCTAACACAGGAGACACACAAAGTGACTTTGGGACAAGAAATAACTGGCTGTCTGGGTTCCCATCAAATCCTTACTCTGCTGACAGGGCACTATTCTAGATGGCTCACTGGGAGAGGGTGATTGGGTATAGAAGGGATTGAGACCCTAAACACGCAAACTGTTTATCAGCAAGGGGGAGAGGGTGGTCCTCTCCTGCCCAGAGCTAGTGGAGATCTTTTGCCACATACCTGACCAAAGCAACACTCCATGCCAAAATCCACACTACTTTTGCAGATGGGAATACTGATGACTTTGGCAACATGGAGTGGAACCAGGGGCTTCGGACAGGAAAGCTGGATCGTCCATAGTGCCTGACCCTACCAATCTGGTTAACTAACGAATGTTCAACAGGACCTCATTGGACCTGAACAGTACCAGCTTGACTAACAGACCCGCCTGGTGTCGACTGAAACGGCTCATTGTAGAAGTTCCAGCTGTACTCCCGAGACTGGGGCTCTGGGCCCCTGGAGGAAATGGTGTACGGGAGTTTTAATGGATTACTTGCCTTGGCTGTTATTCTGCTAACATGCCTTTTGGCTTAAGTGTTTTTGTCCGTGCTTTGCTTGTTTCCTGCCTAGGAAAAAATACGGAAGATTCAAATCGGTTAGGTTGGGAGAGACAGTTATCTTACAAAAACTCCTTAGTCAATAAAATGACTTATCCAGCAGCCTCTAGTCTGTGTAATGGCACCTTTCGGTGGTATACCTGGATTCAAAACTGCCTGGCCATTTTCAGAATTCAAACTGCTGTAAAGTACCTATGGAAAAATCTGCATGTTCTTCTGAAAGATGTTTTCCCTTAATTTAGAGTCAGTGAGCTTGTGATGTGAATTAAAAGAACCAGTATGTAGGAAGGAGAGGTGTAGAGAGAGAGAAAGCTATATTCTTGGCAATGAAAGGTTAAAGGGGGATGTTTTGGCACAAATGTTTTTGATAGAAAAACTACAGGAATAAGCTTGTCCCAGAAGGTTGGCGGAAGCTGAATATTATGCAAGGTTAGCTTGGATGACATGGCAGATGGGCTTGCTCTCCATTGACAGAGACAAGGCCGCTATTGCCAGATACTGAGATCAAGTGCGGACTAAACAGACAGCAAGCGCCGTGAAGTGTGTCATGATGTTTGGACGGCCCAAGGCTAAGAGCAGAGTCTGCTTCCGTTTCTCCCCGCTTGCTGGCTCCCTGTGCAGAAACCAGGGCTTTCACCCTTGGAAAGCTTGTGGCAGGGCACATTCAGGGCTCAGCCTTGTGGGGGTGAGCCTGGCTGATGTCACCTTGCTCCCATAAAGGTTACTTCCTTTCTCCTAAGTGACTATGGGTGCATTGGTGGCCTCATTTCCATAACAGCATCATAGATTGAAAGCTTGGCTTGATTTTGAACGAGGTCTCCTAGTAACATGTAAAGGGGAGATAAGTACTGGCCAGCAGATGAAAAGGGTCCCATCTTACCCTCTTGGTGGAATAGGTTAGTACACGTATTATGTGGACAAGCCTTGACATTGCAGGCAGAACTGCTGCACGCCTCAGCAGTTGTCCTTCAAGGTGTGGCTCCCAAGCAAGTGAAATCAGTATGCCAAAGGAATACATGTCCCCTCATGGCCACCACAGCGCTGCTCACATGTGCCAAGCTGTAGTGTCAACCCTGGTGTCTATCAGCAGCTAGTAGATCAAGAAATCATGCTCTGTGTATGTAAGGGAATATGAGTCAACCTTAGAACAAAGACAGAAAGCTCAGCATTTGCAGCAATGGAGGTGGACCTGGAAGATCCCTGTTTGGCATTAGGCCAGCTGAGGAGCAGTTAGGGCAGTTGGAAGGCAGTTGGGTCAGTTAACTGCATTCATTGTCATCCCTGCCTTTTGATTAGCTGTCAGTCTGCCCCTCTCCTGATTGGTTCGGTTTAGGTTTGATTTTCAGGAAACGGGCCGTCAGACCCACTGAGTGTTTATAAAGGGCAGAGGCTAGCAAGCCCTGCTTTTGACTCCCATGAACCTTGGTCACGTCACTGTCCCTGTCCGCATAGAAATTCTTCAGTAAGAGATCATCCTATAGCAACTAAACTATATGGAGTGAAATAAACCAGACACAGGAAGCCAATCCTTGCCCTGATCTGGCTTGTCTATAGCCTCTCAAAACTTGAACTCTAAGAAGCTGAGAATAAGGTGATGGTTGTCAGGAGTGGGATGTGGAAAAGCTTTTTCTAAAGGTGCCGAGATTGTTAGAACTATGGTCTGGAAAGACCCACTTTACAACATGGTGACAGTGTAGTTCATGTGTCATTTGCTTGAAAACTGTTGAGTAGATATGATTGTCCTCATTACACAGATAATCAGTAGGGGAGCGGATGGGTCTTTTTCATTAGCTTGTTTAATCATTCACAGGGGTATATACATTGAAACATCACACATTCACTGTGAATACATAGTTTAGTTACCAATTATACCACTTTAAAGTTGAGGGCTAAAGAAAGAGACATCTTAAAGGTAAAAAAAAAAAAAAGAGACTGACTTGAGCCAGAACCACAGGCATATTTTGTTTTTCATAACATTGGCTGCACCAAAGATCTTTTTTTTTTTAAAGATTTATTTTTATTATTTTTTCATTGGAAGGCGGATATACAGAGAGGAGAGACAGAGAGGAAGATCTTCCGTCCAATGATTCACTCCCCAAGTGAGCGCAACGGGCCGATACTATGCCGATCCGAAGCCAGGAGCCTCTTGCGGGTCTCCCACGCGGGTGCAGGTTCCCAAAGCTTTGGGCCATCCTCGACTGCTTTTCCAGGCCACAGGCAGGGAGCTGGAAGGGAAGCGGGGCTGCCGGGATTAGAACCGGCGCCCATATGGGATCCTGGGCGTTCAAGGTGAGGACCTTAACCACTTGCGCCACGGTGCCGGGCCCGGCACCAAAGATCTTATACTGCATTACCCCTGTGACAAGGTCAGTCCACTTAAGACGGAAAACTAAGATGCCTTGCATTTTCCTTCATTGAATAAAATCTCTTTGTAAGGGAAAGGTAGCCCAAAGAATTTGACACATGCTCATATTTGTACCTCTTTATTAAAAACATTTTCAGCATTCTAACAAATAGAGCCCCCTTAGCTGTAATGTGTGTTCTTCCAGCAGGAAACATTTGCCTCTTTACACAGTCAACAAGTGTACGCCCTGGAAGATTACGATACATTATTTAGAGACTATTTAGCTTTGGTCTTTTTCTGTAACTCATGAAGTCTTGTATCAGAGACACAGGGTGACTTAACTATGTGCACGCTGCAGCCATTCTGGGTATCTGCAAGTGATGAGCTCGTTAGACATTTCTCTAACCTCTACTCTGCATTGGTCAGATTCTCACCTTGCCCTATCTGGCTTGTAACTCACTTATGCTCTTCTATAGTTCCTCCTTGAGAGCAAGCCTCACACCTCTTCTCGCAAAGCTCCCTGGGATTATCACTGGGACCTGAAGTAACACATGGTTGAAGTATCCGTCCTCCAGAGTGCAGGGCCCAGTTTCCCAAGGGTTAACTCCACAGCTTAGCTTGTTTTCAAGGGGTAACAGGATGCACAATCTTGCCTGATACATTTAGTTCCTGGTTTAACTGTGAGTTTCTGCTTCCCTGTTTCCTGTTTATCAAGATGCCTTTGGGGGGTCATAGGAGCTGGTTGAGCATTGAAAAAATACTGGGAGGAACCAGAGAGCATAAAAGGCAGACTGTAGTTCAATAAAGCGGCATTCTCTTTGCAAGAATGACCCACTGTGTGTTGTCTTCTTTTCCACCCTAGTCCCTCCGCTTGACTTGGGGTACACAGTGATGCAGGCGTTGCTGATACCAGAGCTAGCTGGATGAATTGCAAGCAAAGCTGCCCAGGAAGGGTTCTTGCGGTCCAGGTGATGTGGTGTGCTGCTGTCTCCAACAGACTGTGTGCTGATGATGGAGCAGCACTGAGCTCAAAAGGGAAAACAAAGGACTTTTAATGCTAATTCTCACCAAACACTTTCATTTGTGTGATGGTTTGGCTGAAGGCATGCGGTTATGCCATTTTCCATCCTGGAGAAGTGCTGTCGATCTAATGTACTTTGTGGGTGGCACATGCTTTGTGCTGGGTCAGTGGCTCAGCATTCAGTCTGACCGGAAGCCTTCTCTTCCTGCAGACTTTTCTCTTTCCAATAGTCTGTCTCTTGCAGAATTTCTCTGAATTAGCCTAGAAAAGGGAATTTGAGTGTTCAGGTTTAAGCTCTTTTTCTTTTTTTATTATGTTGTTTGGAAGGCAGAGTTACAGAGAAGATGAGCAGAGAGAGGTCTTCCAGTCCACTGGTTCAATCCCCAAATGGGTACAATGGCAAGAGATGGGCTGATCTGAAGTTGGGAGTGAAGAGCTTCCTCCAGGTCTCCCATGTAGATGCAAGGTCCCAAACACCAGACTATGTTTTGGTGCTTTCCCAGGCCACAAACAGGGAGCTAGATCAGAAGTGGAACCAGCCGGGTCAAGAACCAGCACCCGTATGGAATTCAGTACCGCAAGCAGAGATTAGCCTGCTATAGCAGCGCACCAGGCCTCAATCCCTTTGTTCTTTTCAATGATTAAAAATTTTGCTTTTAAGACTCAGTTTCATTTGAAAGAGAGGGAAAGAGAGACAGATAAATAGATGGGTGGAAATCCTTTATTCACTGGTTCACTCTCCCAGGGCCCTCACTAGCTGGGAGTGGGTGTAGCTGCAAGTAGGAACAGGGAAGTTGATTCCAGCCCTGCAAGTGCAGGGCCCAGTCACACGATCCTTATAGGCTGCCTCCCGGGCACCTGCATCATCAGGCAGCTGGAGTACACAGGCACTCTGCTATGGGATGTGGGTGTCGCTGTCACTGCACTGAGCAGCTGCTCTGTCTTCTCCTTTCCTCTGTTTGCGGAGCTCACGCAGGGAAGCCTGCAGCTCCTTAAGTGTTCTTTCACTTGGGATCCACTGATGAGCAGCTGTTTTTCAGGTTTTGGATGGGAATATTAAGACAGAGCCATGTAGGGGGTGGGGCGGGAAGACCCTCGCTCCGATGGAGTTCTTGCAAGCTGCAGCCAAGAGGAACCGAACACAGGAGCGAAGGATCAATAAATAAGCTCACTGTTCCTAGAGTGGTAATAGCTGGAAAGGCCACCTCAAGTTGTGGGGACAGCACCCTTGTGATGTTGTAAGAACCTTAAGGTTTCTAGGAGTTCGGGAGGCTGCAATTGCAGAGGAAGCTCTTTTCTGCAGAACTTTTTCTGGTCTGTTGTCAGACCCTTGGTCTAAGCTAAGATGGCAGTTTTCACTCGGCTGTGTTTCCCAAGCCCTTGTTGGTGTTTTATTTACTGGAGCATTCACTTGAGACAAATGGCTTGTGCACTCTTTTCCAGCTGGGTAGAAACTGGGATGGATGAGAAAAAGGCCTCAGGAAATCTGTCATTTTGATTCTCCACATTGCCCTGGCTTGGAGAGTTGTTGGCCCCTTGGATGGAGCCTCATGCAGGCTTCACCAGCACTCATCAGCCACCTGGCTAGTTGGGGTGGGTGTGGTAGCCACTGCTCCCACCGACTCCAAGTAAAAATCAACTAAGTACATGCCAGAAGCACGTCCAGGCTGGCCTGTGTCCCCAGCTGCATTCCTGGTGGAATGAGAGAAGCACCGTCAGGGCAATCTCCAAACCCCAATCATACCCAGAGTTGTCTGCTTGGTAATTCGGGTATTTATCCTTATTTTCTCATTACTCATGTCTTTGCACTTGTTGATCATTCCGGGCATTGATGATATGCCAGGAACCATGCAGAAAGTTTCATCTGCTCCCTGTGGCCCCCAAATGTCTATGCTGATGACATGTTCTTATCCATATGCAAAAATACCAAGTTTGAGGGAGGTGTCCACACCTGTTTGGCCTCAAACCCCATGTTCCTCCTTGGGGTGCTCTGTACTTGGCCTGTGGACTTGGTGGTCCATGGTCTCAAAACTAGGTCTCTCTGAAGATGGGTCCCCAAAGGGCGGTACCACTCCCAGGTTTTGTGTGCTTCAGAAGAATTGGTGCTTATCAATCAGGGTTTCTGTGGGCTCTCTCCTTTTAAATAATTTACTTGAAAGAGTTAAAGAGAATGACATGGAGAAACCACCCCCACCCCGGTTCACTCCCTAGATGGTTGCAATGGCCAGGGCTGGGCCAGGCTGAAGCCAAGTCTGACGCCTCATGCAGGTCTTCTGCCGTGGGTGGCAGGGGCTGAATCACTCGAGGCATTGTCTGCTGCTTTCTCAGTATATCAGCAAGAAGCTGGATTAGAAGCATCTGATAGGGGATGCAGGTGCCCTATGCTACGGCTTAGCCTGCTGAGCCACTTGGCTGATGCCAGGCTGCGGCTATTGAAAAAACTTGTCATATTACCAGTCACTGCCCTCGCTCGTGACTCTGGGGGCTCTGCCAACCAGAGGAGTGGGCAGTGTCCTGTGTACATGTACAGCAGGATGGTCTGCTCTCTTCCTTTAGGGTTTTCCCCAGTAAGCACCAGCCTTGCTGTCATAGAAATCTCATAAAGTCAGTGTCAGGCATTGCTATAGAGAGGCTTCAAATGTTGGAGATCAGCTCTTACTCAAGCAGAGGGAGACGGCTTTGCAAGAGCTACAAGGGAGGCTTGGCTGTCGTGTCTGGGGGGAATTGAGAGGCGTGGGGCTCGGGCTGTACCCTGACAGTGGTTGTGCTGTGGCTGTGCACACATCTAACTGATGCTTTTGTCTTCCCTGCCCAGCTCTGAATCAGGGCAGCGGGAGAGCCTCTGGGTGGCTGACATCAGTCTCAGGCCAGTGTCACCCATGGAACAGAGAGGAAGGATTGGGACTTGGTGGGGCTCATGGGGAGCCCCCAGAAGCAGTGAGGGAGAAGCTGTGTCACCAACAGGAAAAGACAGGATTGCAATGGGAACCCCTGCTGGGCCGTATGTCATGGCCCACGTGATGTGTTGTCACAGTATTCTTTTTTATTTTAAATTTTGAGTCTCCTTAGCATTCCTAACGCTGTCCTTGATCTCTCTAGCTCTCTCCCCTGGTTCCTTACGTGCTTGTGTATGCGCTGATATGAGGTGGCGGTCCCTCACCCCTGGGTACCAGGACTGTGGACAGTCATGGGTGGTTTTCACCTTTGTTTCTCCCCTTCTCCCAAGAACAGCAAGAAGAAATAGCAAATTTGGAAGCAATAAATTCACCCAATTTTCCCTAAACCTCGATCAACCATGTGATCATTATTTAAAAAATGCAATGAAAAGAAAAGCTTGTGTTTGAGGTTGGTAGTGGCCTTGAGCCTGTTGGCATGGCACACTGCAGAGTATTGGTCTGGATCATCCAATGCCAGGGTTTGCTCCAGACAGAGAGGCTGCCTCCCTGTCCCCCTCCCTGGGCTGTCAAGTGTGCATTATGGCCATCGGCTCTTGCACGGGTGGCGATAACCTAGTGTTGTGGCTTCTTTGCTGGTGAGTGAGGAATGCAGCCCTGCAGACAGCGGGTGTGACTGCAGCAGAGAGCAGGAGGTGGCTTTCCTTCTTTCACCTTGAGGGGAGGTGGCTGGACTTTGGGGTGTCTGGGTGAAACTGAGGTGCAATTGATTCTGCAGTAAACATTCCTGAGCTACTGGCAACTGTGCCCTCTGTCAAAGCAGCCTGAAAGAGAAACACAAGTTTGGTAGTTTTGATCATTCTAAGTCAGGAGGATTTTTTTTCCCCCTTTTAAAGATTTAATTATTTGAAAGGCAGAGTGACGCGGATTAAGTGGAGGAGACAGATCTTTCTTTTTTTTTTCTTTTAATTTGATTTTTAATGATTACATTGTTGATCAGGGTGGGAGGGATTGAAGATTAGGGGAAGAGACAGAGCTTTCCGGCCAGGTTCACTCCTCAAATGGCTACAACAATGGGAGCTGGGGCAGGCTGAAACCACGAGCTCACCCAAATTGGGGCAGGGTCCCAAGCACTTGAATCATCATTTTCTGCTGTCCCAGGCACAGTGGCAGGCAGCTGGTGGTAACACTGACCCCTCTCCACCCCTGAGCAGCCGGTGCTAGAACTGCCGCTGTACGTGGTAACGTTGCCCCGCTCCACCGCTGCATTTGTGAGGGTGGTGAAGCACTTGGCCACGTTCACTCATCTTTTACCCACACCGCCCCAGGGGAGGATTTCTAGTACAGGACAATCTCATCTGTAAGAAATCTCTGCCCAGAGAAACTTGAGTTCATGAAGCAGAAAGCTTGTATAGAGGCTATTTACATTAGTAAAGGATTTTACCTTTGCTCTGTGGAATACTGTATGTGAGAATTTGTTATAGTCTTAGCTAGTTCAGAGTCACCAGCTTAAGAGCCGTATCTCCCCCCACGTAGGTGGTCCCTCCTGCCCACATGGGATGCTTGCCTATCCTCACCTGGAACCTGAGAGGGGGCGGTACTGCATTGTTGTGTAACCACTTCCCCTTGCCAGCCCCCAGAAAGGCCCGCGACAGGGAGGGGCTCACTCTCTTGGTTGGTGCTTCTGTCGCTCTGGCACTCTGACTCTTGGTCTTCCCAGCACCTGCTTGCTCTCTGGCTTCCTGCAGAGGGACTCCGAGGACAGGTGTCCCCTGAGCATGACCTCGTGTGTCTGTATTCCTCACCCTCTGTTCACTGCTTGAGTGAGTCAATGAAGATGCAAATGGGAAGATGCTTTGTATTTCTAATGTGTGTGCTGTCAGGAGTTCCAGGAGAGGTGAGCCTAGCAGTGATGGAATGTGGGCAGAGAAGCCAGGGAAAGGTGAATGTTCACAGCTTTGTAAGTGTGTCCAGGTTGTTTGCTGAATGTCTCTTGGGATAATTTGTGTTGCTGGGGAAGCTGGAACATAGGTCTTCAGTTTAATGGTTTTCAAAGTAATGACCATTTATTCCTCGCAGGGATTACCATGGTAACTTTTCATTTGCTAATTTCTAGTGGGCACTGCCATCACCAAGCCTGGTTAATAAAGACTCCTAGGTATATCCTGGGGCTGTCTGGAGTTGACTCTCTTACTTTCCAGAAAAAAAAAATACAGAAAAAAAAAGCCAGGGTTCTTACTGGATTCCAGTACCACCTATGTCCCCTGTGTACAAGCTGTCCTTAAGTCATCCCATTTCATAACAAAAGACATGAGACTCAGAAAGTCACAAAAGTGTGTGTGGCACTGGCTGAGGGCTCCAGGGCTCAGGATCACAGCTGAGCACTGTGTGGAAGATGGGAACTGGGGTCCCACCCTCTTGGAGTCTAGAAGCTTCCACATCCCCTCCCTCCCCTGCCCCCTGCCCACCACACCCCAACCAAGCTCCAGTGTTGTGCCGGTTTTTTGAAACCCCCAGATAATCATCAAGTCTGAAGTCTGTGCTAAGGCAAAAAGGTGGTTTATTCAGGTTAGCCTAGGTAACCCAACGACCTCCCCCAGCCCAGCATGGCTGGGCGGGGGAGGGGCAGCCGCAGCCGAGGCTGCAAGGATCCACAAGGAGGACAAAAGAAGCGCGAGCCAGAAGAGAGAAGGGAAGGGGCCGAGAGCCCAAGCCCCCCAGTTCTTATACATCTCAGGCTATTAATTATACAGTCATGATTTAGCAGGCTTCTATTGATGGGTTTGAAACAAGCAACTTTCAAAAAGTACAAATTGATAAGCTATTGGGCTGTGAATCTTATCTAACACCAGGTACCTCCTTCCTGAGGAGTGGTCTGCCTATGTGACCTGCCAGGTGTCCTGCCGGGTGTCACGTAGACTATCAGGCCTGAGGTTCACACAGCCTCCAGCCAAGCCATTAAGGCAGAATCACAAAAGGCAGAAAACGCCTAGGTTCTTCACCACTATCAGCACTGAACATTGCCAAGTCACGTGGTGAGACGTTACTGTGGGTGGTTTGGCATACCTGCATGGGGACAGGAGATTTTTGGTTAAGGATTTAATGTCTGAAGATAAACCCAGAGCAGTCTGGTTGCTGAGGCTCCTGGATGTGATCAGCTCAGACTCCTTTGGCATCTGTGCTTTGACATGCTGTCCCTTTCCCTCTGTTGAATTCAAACCACTGATTGCCTGGTGCTTTGTCTTCTCATAAACATGCTTAGAGTTTTTAAAGTTTGTGCCCAAGCATATAGAAGGATAACGTGAAAGAATGTTGGGTGTGCTAGTCACCCATACCATTCTGCCCTTCTTTTACCTCATTTAAAACTGGCTAGCCATCCATCATTGATTTATTCATTCCTTTGAGAGGGGGCAGAAAAAAGGGAGAAAGAGAAATATCCCATGTACACTTTTCAAATGCCTGCAGAAGGTCAGGCCTGGGCCAGGCTGGTGCTCGGAGCTGGGAACTTGGCTCAGTTCTCCCATAAGTGTAGCTGAGACTCAGGTGTGTGGGCTTGCCAGGGTGTGCACTGGAAGGAGGCTGGCATTGATGTGAAGCCAGAATGTGACCTCGGACGATTCTGCTGGGTATCGCAACTGGCTTCTTATCTACTAGGCCAAACAGCCATTACATTTTAGCTGCACTGCAACGTCAGGCATAAACCTAGAGGTGATGGGCAGAGGCCGGGCTGGGGTGCGATGCTAAGGCAGTGTGGAGTGGTTCCTCACTTTCCCAAATGTGAGGATTGACTACCCGGTGGGGGGACAAGCCCAACCAAGCGTGGAAGTCCTGCTGCGACTTGGTGTTGATGCCCCTCTGGGTTCCTAGTGCGGCGGTGGCAGCAGGTGGTGAGATTCAGAGGAGAGACGAGGTCTGAGGGAGTAGTGGGATCAGTGCCAGCACGCACTGAAGAACCCTCTAGAACTCACTCGCTCTTGGGTGTTAGGACCACAGACTTACGGGCCTTAGACCTGGCCTACCTGACAGCCTGCTGCATTGCAAAGCCTGCCTTGGGCAAGCAGGGCCACAGCAAGCAGGATATCAGGCCATAACATCCTGTGTAGAGCAAGCAGAACAGAACCTCCACCCTTGTTCCCGTTCAGATGATTAGTTCCTTCCCTGTTTCAACATAGATGATTAGTTCCTCCCCTGCTTCAATGAAGATAATTAGTTCCAGGAAACCCCTCCCCTTCCTCCCTCCCCTAGAGAAGAAGGTATATATATGAGGAGTAAAAGAGCAAGAGGCACTCTTTTCCATCAAGCACATGTGTCCGTGTGTTTCTTGCGCCAGCAGTCCAGGGGCCAGCAGCCTGGCATTCCCAGTCCACCCTTGGGTTTGAGCGTCGTGTCCTGCAGGTTGGGACACTTGGGGCTACACGAGGACATGGCAGAACGAGAATGCCAGGTACCCTCCCTTCCCCAGGAGACACAACCTGGGGCTGCCTTGGCCTGGAGCTGGGAGCAACTGTCTTCTGTGGGTGAGAACCCCCATCCCCCGCAAGCCCCCCAGGGTATCATATTCTGTTATAGAAGGCTGAACCATGACAGGTGCCCAGAAAACAATTCTTCTGTTGTGAACCTACAGTCTATCCCCCAAAATGAGACAGGGGTAAACTCTTGGGAGCTCAGGGGTCTTTATTTACCTGCTGGTGGACTGTCCCGTACCATTGCAGAGGAGGAGGAGGGCAATAGCCCTGACAAGCTGCAGTTAGGGGCTTTGAAAAATACACAACTACACTAGCATTGATGCAAAGTGACGAAGGGAAACTGTCAGGAATTCTTGTCTTCTCAAGGTTGAACACTGTTACTCCTCAGGGATGTGAAAGATCTGGGTTTTGGTCTGGGCTGTCAGGACAAACTTTAAAGCTGAGTGCCAATCTGAGAATAAGGGGAAGGTCGACCAGCTGTAACCCAACTGCCAGGCATCATTAGGAGGAACAATAACATCGTTAATGATGTTAAACTATCCACTGGGCATGTCTTACACAGGCTAAGAGCTGTATCCTGCTTGGTAGTGGGGGGCTGATGCAAGCAAGCACAGGTTACAGAAGCCAGTTTTGCAGTTAGCTAAGTTTCGAGTAGACAGTGGGTGTCTTTTGAATTTTCTGGGGCCCACATGTATGTCCCTAACAGAACACTTGCTTTTCCACTTGCCCCAGGACTCCTGTAGTCCTAGAGAACCCTGGCAAACTGATGCCACAGTTAAATGGGGCATGTGATGCCAGCCTGGAATTCTGAGCATTTCTTTGAATCAAGTGGAGAGGAATATAGGATTTCATTTATTTATTTGAAAGGCAGAGAGAGGGAGAAAGGGAGGGAGAGAGAGAGAGAGAGAGAGAGAGAGAGATCTTCACTGGTTAAATGCAATGCACACAGCTGCAACAGCCAGAGCCGAGCCTGGAGCCACGAACTCCGAACTCCATCGAGTCTCCCAGAAGAGTGGCAGAGGCCCAAGCATTTAGACCATCTCCTGCTGCTTTCCCATTGGCAGGGAGCTGAATGGGAACTAGAGAGCTGGGGCCTAAACTCTTTGCCACAAGACTGGCTTCATAAGCACAGGATTTTTTTTTTTTTTTTTTTACATCTTCAGATTTTACGGGCTAACTACCTAGACTTCCCAGGCCAGGGTCATAGTCCTCTGTGAGCCTGCCTTTCTTTGCTTTAGATGCAACTGTTTGTAAACCCTGAGTTCCTACCAGCTTGTCTGATTCAGTAATTCATTGAAACAAGTTAAACAAAACCCAGAAAAAAATATATAACAGATGTAATCAGAGGAAAGATTGTATAGCTTGAGGCCAGGAAATGGTCCCCAAACACTCAGTGGCACCAAATATTGCAGTTGGCACGGAGTGTTGCCAAGCAGGCTTTGGGGTCTAGAGTTTTTATCCGAGCTCTGTTACATAGGTGTGACTGAGTTACTGGCCAATTGGCTCCATCTCCATTTCTTCTCCCCAGCAAATCACGTAGCTCCAAGTTTTGAGTCTGGTCTTCCTTGTGTTACCAGATGTCATCCGAACCATCCCCAGTATGGAATTATTTTGGGGGCCACTATGAGCCACCTGGTTAGCAAAAATTAGTAGGGACCCACCATCACTATCAAGGTCACTATCAACATCACTCAGTCTGGGAATTTCCAGGCCTTAAAAAGCCTCTTTTATAGGACTCAGGGACAGAGGGCACCAAATTCCTTAACATTTGGTTTAGGCTCTTGCGTGTTGTGTCTGTGGTCTTTGTATGTTGTTGATTGCACTTGCTTTGTTTGATGGGGACATCAAGGTTGCATGGAGGTCATGAGTTAGCCCAGAGACACATGGCAGCAATGATAGCAGCATGGGCTCCTTGTGTTCATCCTGACTCTGCCTGAGTAGTCAACCTGCTGTAAGCCTCAATCCCTTACTTAGGTAAAGGGTATGCTCAACATTTTGACATGAGCTAAGAATGTCTGTGGTGTGCTCAGCATAGAGTTGGGCAAACAAGGGAAGCTCAGGGTTTGCTATTAATGGTTACTTTGGGATTCTAGAAGAATTGCGCACCATCACTAAATGTGGACTTTGTCAAGCTGCACACCCTAGACACCTGCCAGTCCTGGTCAGATCAGAAGTTTTGGTCTTTAGAAGTCAACCCCTTTCCATAACATTTGACCTAGAGCGTGGATTCAAACTTCTACGAAGTAGACATCTTCTGGCTGAGGACCATCAGGCTTATCTGGCTGCTATTTTGGGTCCAGAGGATTCAAGTTTGTTAAAGCAAAGTGTTGAAGTAGTCCAGGTCCTTGCTGATCTCCAGCCTCCCTCTCCCCTACCAGCAGCTACTGTGGCAAGGCCAAGAGAACACCTTCCTTCTGGGTCATAGCTACATTCCCTGACTTCAGTTGCCCTGTGTGCAAAAGAGCGAAGACAGCACGGGTTTCCTTGTGATGGTGAAGTGGCTGATGTGTGTAAACTATTTTGAGTCTTTAGAGATCAACTTTTGTATCATGGACTCGAGCTGTCTTGAATATCTAGCTTGCTTTTGGCCCATACCATCCTAAACACATATTTTGGAAATGAGACCCTCCTCATTTGCCAAGTCCTAGGATAATGTGGACGCAATCAATCATTGAAGATTGATTCCCTGGGAAGAAAGACACTCAACTGGATTATTCAGAAGGCCCTGAAGAGACCAGTGGTAGAGTGGGGAGCCCGGCTGTATGGCTGCAACTACAGAACACGGTCTCTGGAACTGAGTTACAAGGTGGTCCTTCCATTCCTTTCAGTAGTTTAAGTCCTTTCCGAGGCCGGACACACCCTTGGTGAGGGTTCCCAGGACAACCAGTGTCCCAGCGAGGCTTCACGTGGTCACTGTGCATTCCAGAGTCGTGTGAAAGCATTAACAGCAAACGCTGGCTGCTGGACTGCAGTAGCACTTTAGCAGAAAGACATTCTTTAATTTACGTGAACATGTCAAGGTGAAAATTGTTAGATTCGCCGCTCACCAAAATGTTAGATTTGCCGGCCACCAGGGAAAGAATAACTCAGCCAGATATATGAAAACAATGTGAATGGGTTTTATTTTAGGGAACCACGGTCATGGGCTTCCCTCCCCCAGGCAGCAGAAAGGATAGACATGAGGGAGGGCTGCAGAGGAAGAAGGGCCAGGAAGAGATGGGGAAGGGGCTTTTTAAACTCTCCTTGACAAGGAAGCTGAATCGGGTTGCCTCGGCCCTTATTGGTGGGGCTATGGGTCCGTGCCCCTCATTGGTGCCACAGTGGTTCCGCCCTCATCCCACGTCTGGTTGGAGGCAAGCTCTTTCCTTCTTTGGTTACCATGATAGTCATCAAAAACCACAGCAAGCGTCTCTAAAGTTTGTTGCAAAGATTCCATGAGATGATACACACAGCATGCCCATTGTGGTGCTTGCTACGCAGTAAATGAGCCTTAGATAGCAATTGTATTAATGTTAAGTACAAGTTTATTGCCATGTGCTCTTTTTTTTTTTTTAGATTTATTTTATTTTTTATTGGAAAGGCGGATGTACAGAGAGGAGAGACAGAGAGGAAGATCTTCCATCCGATGATTCATTCACTCCCCAGACGGCCGCAACGGCTGGAGCTGAGTCAATCCAAAGCCAGGAGCCTCTTCCGGGTCTCCCCTGCACCCGTCCTCGACTGCTTTCCCGGGCCACAGGCAGGGAGCTGGATGGGAAGCAGGGCTGCCGGGATTAGAACTGGTGTCATATGGGATCCCGGGCATGCAAGGCGAGGACCTTAACCACTGCGCCACTGCGCCACTGTGCCACTGCGCCGGGCCCAATTGCCATGTGCTCTTAATAAAACTACCTGTTTAGGACTAACTCTAAATTTGAATTCTAGAGACCAGACTTGTGGCACAGTGGGCTAACCTGCTGCTTGCAAGTCTGGCATTCCTTATCAGAGTGTTGGTTTGAGTCTTGGCTGCTCTGTTTCTAAACTGGCTTCCTGCTGATGTGCCTGGGAGGTGGCAGATGATGGCTCAAGTATTTGATTGGCCCTGTCACCCTTGTAGGAGGCCCAGCTTGGCTGTTGTGGCTGGTGAACAGGAGGTTCTCATTCTCTCTGTCTCTTTGTAACTTTTTTTTTTTTTCATCTTTCAAATATATAAATAAACTTTAAAAAAAATTCTGATGATAAAAAAATCACCAAGAAATTAGATTTGACAAGTATTGAATGCCCATCCATAGCTAGAAACGTGGAAGCTGGGGGAGATTTTCAATGAGCAGAAAGGAATTCTGAGAGTCTAGGTGTCTTAAGTGTGGAGGCCTCAGCTTGCCACGGCGCCATGTGACCGTCACCGTGAGATGACGTGACCCTGACAACAGGAAGGTTGGATCCTAACACCCCAGGCGGGGGTGGCACTAGCTCTCTTCTCTGTTGACCTCATCAGTGACTTCTCTGGTCTCTGCTGAATGTCTCTACTTGCTGGCTTTAGAAATGCAAGAGGAAGGCAAAGAACTCTGCCAAAGGTGCAGGATATCACCAACCTAGTTAGAAAGATTTGGCAAACGGTTCTATCCCTCGTTGGTTTAACAAGCATTTATTGGCTACCTACCATGTGCCCGGTATGTGGGTGTCCCATCCAGCAGGACAGTCAACGGGGGTCGCAACCACCTAGGAGAGATTGGGGGACAAGAGACACGAAGAATGGACAGCAAGACAGGATGTCTGATCAAGCTGTCAGTTTATTGATTTTAGTTGAGGGTTTTTATACTCTTCAGTAACTAAGGCTCAGGGAGGAAAGGAGAAGCTAGGACGCAAGCCATGGTCTCCAGACCAATTGTTCTTGAGCAGCCACCATATCAACCATAGTAACCAACATATCAACAATAGCATAGGTAATCAGTAACAAGATGTCGGCAGGTACAGCATAAATCACATTCTAAAACAGTTGCTACAAACAATTGAAGCTAAGCGTGTGATTAGCTTCATAACTTCTTTCCCAAGCATCTAGCCAGTCAGGGATTTTCCACTGGCCCATAGTTCTATATTCAAAATGGCTTCAGTGTGGCTACAGTACACGGCTCCTGACGTGTGGGGACTAGCTCTGGGTGCAGCAGACTAAGGAAATGTACCTGGCTGTGGACTTCGAGCACGATGAAATCAATAGCAGTCCATTGATGACACTGATGGCCCAGTGAGCCTGAGCGGCCCAAGCAGGTGCAAAGGCAGTGGGGGCGTGAGAAATCCTCTCTAGCACCCCCATGTTTCTGTCCATCTCAAACTGTTCTGAAATAGGAAGGCAATTTAAGGACAACTGGAGGGACAGGCACATGCCTGCATGCAATCAGAAGCACGTCTCCTGTAAAGCAGACACTCCGTTCACCGTCTCTGTCCACGAGCCCTAAGGCACTCCTTACCCCTCTCCTCCTCTCTGTTCCCCTAGGACCCGGTTTGAAAATTGGGGTCTAATCCTGACCCTGGCAATGCAAACAGGTCCTTCCTCCCCCAATGCTGTCCCTTCTTTCAAGTCCCTAGTGTCTCCACAGGTTATGGAGCCTGCTGTCCATCAGAGGTCCCTGGCCTGGGCCCTAGGACGTTCTTAGGAGCCCAGCCCCCTGCACACTGTCCCACTCCATGACATCTCCAACTGCCAATGGCTGAGCCCCCCTTGGGAGGGGACAGGCCCCACCTCTTATCTCCCCTGCCTCTTTCCAAGATCATCTCTTTATTTTGTATTTATTTGAAAGACAGAAATGGCAGAAGCAGTCCTCTTGGGGACGGGCCTGGTGTTTCTGTGTTGACCACTTTCTCCACTAAGGAGGTTAGGGTTACCTCAAAGATGTTTCTCCATAAACAAAGAAAATTCCTGGTTTCCATGGTACCTGGCCTTGGGACAAAAGGCCAGAAAGGTGTCACTGGCCAACTTCCTTGGTCCCTTTCTAATGATAAAGAGGCCAGTGTGAAGCCCTCCCCCTTGGCACTGGCTGGAGACAGAATGGTGCTGAGGCTTCAGGCGGGGAATTGATATGTTAATGTTGCCCTTGTCTCTTGGGAAAGTATGTTTCTGATAAGATATGCACTTGTCTTGGGAGAGATGTGCTCTGGCGAATCCAAGACCTGGTGGGGAAAATATCCCTTTATATTTGAGGAAAAATGATTTGGGGACCCAGAATACCCTGACTACCTACTACCCAGTCTAACTCCTCTCACACTTCTAGTGAGTAATGGCCAAACAAGCCACTCCAATCGGCTCCCACTTAGGAAAGCAATCTTGACCATTTGGGACCCTTGTCACAAGGCTACTGCCACAGGCCAAGGTTGTGTTCACAGTAAGCTCTTCTGCCAGGAGCCTGCACTGCAAGGGGAGCAGGCAGCAGTTCTATGTTTTTGGAGGGCACAGAGAAGCTTACCAGTCACCGGACTTACTCAGTGCAGTCCAATGTGGCTCTCTCCAGCTTGCATAGGAACTGGTTCCTCTCTGGCAGGCTTTTTGCCCTTTCCAAAGAAACCAACAAGTGTGTGCAGCAAGGTCTGCCGAGGTGTGCACATCCCAGTCCTTGTCTCGACCTTCCAAGTAGCTCCTTGGTGGGGCAGTCTCGAACCTGGCGGCTGCTCCGTGGGATTCAAGTGAGGTTCAAGTGTGTGGGACACGCAAAGGAGCACGTGACCCCTTTGCTTCTACTTAGGGAGCCTGTGAGGCATCATTGGGGGCACAGGGAGAGGCCTTCAGGACTGCCTGCATGATGCCAGGGAGCCAGAAGTATCGTCAGAGTCCCACAGGAGATGCTTAGGACTCTTGTCCCCACCGCAGCTGAATGTGTGCACAGGCAGCGAGGGCTGTGCTCCTGGGAGCACCAGAGTTCCAGGCCCCTCTCCTGTATCGTGTTCTGGATGTCTCTCCCATGTGCTGTGCCTGGGTTGTAGCTGCGGTATGCATAGATAACAGTCATAGTGAAGAACCCAAGTGTTCTCTGCCTTTGTGGTTTTTGCCTTACTTGCTTGGCTGGGGGCTGTGTGAACTCCAGGGTGACACCCGGCAGGACACCTGGCAGGTCACGAAGACAGAGCACTCCTCAGGAAGGAGGTCCCTGGTATTAGATAAGACCCACTGCCCCATAGCTCATCAGTTTGTAACTTTTGGAAGTTGCTTGCTTCAAACCCACCAATAGAAGCCTGCCAACTTGTTCTTTTTGAAAGTTAACAGTTAAAACTGACCAATCATGACTGTATAATTATAAGGAATTGTCCTGAAATGTGTAAGAACCTTGTGCTGTTGAAACTCACCCCTCTTTTTGCCTTGCTGCAGCTGCCTCTTCTGCTGTCCAGCCCTGCTGGGATGGGGGAGGTGGCTGGGAGACCTAGGCTAACCTGAATAATGCACCTTTATGCCTTAACACCGACTTCAAACTTGATGATTTTCTGGGGATATCAAAATCCGGCACAACAATAGCCAGTAAGTTCTTTGCCGGGGAGATTTAGGAGGAAAAGTAAAAAGACCCTATCAATGGTGGGGAAAGCTGTAAGGACTTATTCCAATATCGCACCCTGGACCCGGCGCCATTCCTTCTTCCTCACAGCTCACGAAATTCATGCCAGTCCAGCCATCCACCAATCAGATGTAACCTGGCATTCCACCTGAGAATCCCACCCCCAATCTCCCAGCCCCTTCCCTAACCCTGCCTACTCACCAATCATCCCCAGGCATTCACCTGCAGGCACCAATCCCCTGGGGCCTTGACCTCAATCCCTCTGAATCCCCACCCCCCACACCTGGCAGACAAAAAAGGCCCCCAGGTGCGGTTCTCTCTCTCTTCTTCTTGGCCTCTTCTTCCTTGCTCTCCCCCTCCCTCCCCTTTCCCCTACCTCTTCCCCTTCCCCCATTCCTGCTCCGCTGGAATAAACTTCCCAAGATATATCATTGCGTCTGGTATTTTCAGCTCACGGTAAAGAACTAGGTTGCGGGAATTAGCTGCGCGTATCACAATATCCTATGATCTAGAACTAGAACTCGCACCCCTTTTTAAATAACTAACAAAAGCATCTTTTAAAGGTTCCCCTCAAAGATGTTTCTCCATAAACAAAGAAAATTCCTGGTTTCCATGGTACCTGGCTTTGGGACAAAAGGCCAGAAAGGTGTCACTGGCCAACTTCCTTGGTCCCTTTCTAATGATAAAGAGGCCAGTGTGAAGCCCTCCCCCTTGGCACTGGCTGGAGACAGAATGGTGCTGAGGCTTCAGGCGGGGAATTGATATGTTAATATTGCCCTTGTCCCTTGGGGAAGCATTCCTGATAAGATATGCACTTGTGCTCTGGTGAATCCAAGACCTGGTGGGGAAAATACTCTTTATATTTGAGGGAAAATGACTTGGGGACCCAGACTACCCTAACTGCTTACTGTTAGATGATGACCACCGACTGCCCACCCGCTGGTGGGATAATATCTGCAAGTTGTTCAAAGTTGTAATGGAAGCTTTATTGGAAAATCTGCTCCTGGGCCCCCTTTGCGCAGAGGGGAAGGAAGAGGGAAGCGAAAAGGGCCTCTGAGACACGTGTGGAGGAGTTTTATACCCCTCTAGACACGTGGGCAGGCAAAGGGGCTGTCCATGCCCCAACTATGTAAGGAATGTCCATTCAGGTGTGCCATTGGCCGACTGGAATCCTGCCAGGTCAGTGACGTAACTAGTTCCCGTGGCCCTTCCAGTTCCAGGTTGAAGCCTGGGAGACATGCCGGGTCCGGAGCAGACCAGCTCCTTGTCTCCAGTGCCCTGGGCAGCCATCACCTACTACCCAGTCTAACTGCTCTCACAGTGTGAGCATTGCTTGCTTGCTCCTCCTGCTCGGCCCTATACTTCAGGAAGGCCCTGTATTCCTTCTGTACTTAAGTTTTGCAAGCATGTGGTTCCCAAGTCTAGGGGCGAGAATAAGAAGAAGTTTCTAGTCACTGTCACAAAGCCTGTGGGCTCGGGACAAGAACTCCAAAGATGGCAAGAAAAACAGGATCCTGCTGAGGAGGTACCAGGGCAGCTGCTGAGCCAGGGCCAGAGGCTCTGGAGGCAGCGCGGCCAGCATACCCCCCACCCCCCAGGACTGTCCCTGGTGCTCGGGGCTGCCTCTTGTGGTCACCGCCCTGCTAGTGCAGATCAGGGGTGTAACAGGATGGATTTCAGCTGTGCACTAAAGTCAACTTACATGTTAATCCCGTTTCCAGGAACTTTGTTTGAAGTCTCCTTGTACACTTTAGCTATTCAATGAAAGGACTACAATCTCATCATAACAATTTTTTTAAATGATTGGTTTTTTATTTGCATGGCAGATTTACAGACAGAAGGAGAGGCCGCAGGGCTGGGAGTTCTTTGAGGAGACACACTCTGTACTGGAGTCGGCTTCAGGGTGTGAGGGTCTGCCTGTAGGATTTGAAGGTGATTTTCCCTTGGGGTTACTCCACGGGCTGCACCTGTTCTGGTTGTGTGAGAGTGCGTGCGGGAAGCAGGTGTTTCCATCTCTGGTGTGCTGGAGGAGGCGTCTTGGCTGGGTTGGAGGGACTGAGGACAGCACTCACTCCCTGTTAGTTATTTAAAAGAATGTAAGAGTTCTAGTTTTAGGTTATAGGATATTAAGAGACTTTACGCGCAGCTAATTCTTGCAACCTGGTTCTTTACCGTGAGCTGAAAACACCAGACGCAAAGACATATCTTAGGAAGTTTATTCCAGCGAGGCAGGAATAGGGGAAGGGGAAGGAGGGGGAGAGCAGGGGAGAGGAACCAAGGAGAGAGCAAGAGCAAGAGAGAGAGAGAGAACCGAGTGGGGCAGGAACAGGGGAAGGGGAGGGAAGGGAGGAAGAGCAGGGGAGAGGAACCAAGGAGAGGAAGAGAGAGAGCAAAAAGGGGTGAACCGCACCTGGGGGCCTTTTTTGTCTGCCAGGTGTGGGGGGTGGGGATTCAGAGGGATTGAGGTCAAGGCCCCAGGGGATTGGTGCCTGCAGGTGAATGCCTGGGGATGATTGGCAAGTGGGCGGGTTTGGGGAAGGGGCTGGGAGATTGGGGGTGGGATTCTCAGGTGGAATGCCAGGTTACATCTGATTGGTGGATGGCTGCACTGGCGCGAATCCCGTGAGCTGTGAGGAAGAAATGGCGCAGGGTCCAGGGTGGGATATTGGAATAAATCCTTATATTCCTCCCTTTTGTTATATATAAAGGAAGAGGGGCATTGTTCTCTATGGCTTCTAGGAGCTGTTTTCTCTTGGCAGTGGTTGCAGCCTGGTGGAATAGGAGATGGAGGGACGCTTCTAGTCCTGCAAAAGAAACTTGTTAATGGTTTGATTAGAAAAAATTTTTACATTTCAGTGGACGGGAATGGAGGGAAGGGTTATTAAGAGTCCCTTGGAAAAGCTGGCTTGAGTTCATTTTCTGTTAGCCAGGCCTTGTTATACTGGATTCTTCATTACTCCTGAACGGTCAATGCAGACAAAGTAGCTTCACCAGGAACCAGAGACCCTGACTGCCTATCATACTATCTAACTCCTCACATTTCCAAACAGGAGTGAACAGGGATAACGGGACGACGACCGCTCTAGCTTCTTCGAGCTGAAAGGGGGCGTTGAGCAACTGTAGCAGTAGGGGGGTTCTAGAGGTTCCTGGTAGAAGGTAGAAGTCATCAGATGTCTGAAGTACTACTGCCTGGCACTTGAAGGCTTCTCTTTCTTGGTCTAGATAACAAAACATATTAGAATTATAATCTTTCCCAACTTAGCAGGTCATGAGTTCAGTTAGAAACCCAGTTGGAATACTTGGGCTTTCAAGCTTAGATATAAAAGAATTGTCAGGTTTCAACCTTTGTCAGAGGAAACATTGCATTAGATTAAAATGATGGACTAGATTTTTATCAGTTAAACTTAACTATTTCATGTCCCAGATTTTGAAACATACCCAATGAATGCAATGGAACACATGAAACCTTTTCGGTTGTATAAAATTGTTATCTGAAACAATGAAAGGATTAGTATGTGGTATCAGAACATACAGGTAAATGCAAGCCAACTTCCATTTGGAAATGCTATAGTAGTTTTGCATCTAGCTAGGGAATGGGCAAGTGTTCGATTTTTCTAAACAATTATACTTTACCAATTGTTGTAAGCCCTAAGAGTCTCAGGAAGACATCTAGCCTAGAACATAAAGCACAGCACTTAAAACATTGTGTTACAAGACCTACTGGTCACATTGTAGATGGCACAAGATTTTAAACTATTTAGTATTCCAACAAGATTTTACAGAACTTTATACACTTTAAGGCAGAGGCAAGCAATCTACTAACTTGCAGGTTAACAAGCATGTACTGGCAATTGAGGAACATAAGAATCTTAAGCGGATGAGCTGAGAAATCCAAAATAACTCGGCAAATAAGGAGGACGTGAAGTCTACCTTATGACAGTTCAGGGATCCTACCTCATTGAAGTCTAGTAAAATTGAAGAGCGAGATGGCAAGCATGTCTATCAGGAGCCTGGTCATTGATGCAGGCTGAACAGTTACAGGTTAACTAACTTTTCCCTCAAAATGGCTTCTTTTCTGAGCTTCTAGATTACTCTGTCACCTAAGCTAATTTGGGGCTCCTGAGAGACCCTGATGGTCACTGTAAGAGAGGGAAGAAGCCAAAGCTAGCTAGGATAGAGAAGGCAGTGTCCATACGGAAACTTACAGTTTTCCCTTCCACTGTGAGAACCACCCGTGGCTCTTGGATGCTGTCCCGTGGTGTCACCGAAGTCCGTGGATGGCCTTGAGCCTGTGCAGGTTCCAGGGCTGCTTCCGTCCCATGTGGGAGATCCAATGGGAAATGACTGACCTGAAGTACTTGGCCTTCAGGGGCAGTCACATCTCCAGTGACCTCCTTGGTAGCTGGGACATGGCCCTGGGTGTCCTTTCTGATGATTCTTCGCGAAGTGTCCATTGCTTCTGCAACGAAGAGCTCTTGGGAGGCCTCCGGGGGTCTCACTGGAACCAGGAGCACACACCTCTCTCATCCTGCTCTGCCATGGGATCCCCTCCTGGTCTTTAAGGTAAAAGACCATAGTGACCCCTTTAAGAGGTTATCAGGGTATGTTCAGGTCCCATTTGTAAGTTTCTAAAGTTCTGTCCTAACATCCAGGGTAGTTAAGAATCTAGCATCTATACAGCACCTATTCTCTTCTGTATAGGATCTAATGGAATATACTCAGTCATTCCTCAAGCATTCCAAGTTGGAGGATTTCTCTGTGGCCCGGCCCTAATCTCAAGGAATTATTTACAAAATTAAGAGATTTAACTTAGCAATTCTCATCTATAAGTCAATTAGAATAGGTTACATAGCTTGCCAAGTAAACATGTTCATGTATATCAATTAACATACATTATAAAACAAAACAGCTTTTGTAACAGCCTTTGAAAAACAAGTTTAAAGTTTCAAAATGCTTTAAAGTTATCAGTTTAAAGTTACCAGTTATTTAGAATTATATATTGCTTTCAGTAACCCAAATTAAAGATGCTTTCAGTTGGAACCTGTAGCTTACTGTTTAGCTCTATCTGCAATGGATGCAATAGTATCTATTGGAACCTAGAAACAAACGTAAGCATCTATTTACTTCACATTACATTAAGTTACAGAACAAGTTGCATTTTTTCTTTTCCTTTTTTTTTTTAAAAGAAAGGCTAAATCACTTATCTCTTACTCCACCCCTCTCTGCTAAGGGGTGGGAGGGAAAGCTACAGAAATGTAGGCCCTTAGGGTGTTTGGATGTGGTCAAGACAAAAGATACTGGGAGAGCAAGTTAGGCGAAGGGCTAAAACAGAAAAGTTTTAAACAGGAAATCTTTGCTTCCCAGTGGGGAGCAAATGGAGACCTTCAAACAGTGGGGGATGGCAGGGAGAGAAAAGGCAAGATGGCGGACAGAGGGAGAGGGTGGGGGTCGACTGCACATGGAGGATAAGATGGCGGTTGCACGTGGCACCAGAGCCCTGGAAGAGGGCACTGGGGTTTCCTACTTCATAGCTAGAAAACTACGAAAAAGACAGACAGAAAGCCGAGAGTGAAGAGGGAATGAGACTTCCCCCGATTTTTCCGAATGCATGCAGCAACGAGCTAGGTTCCGAAAGATGTCCGGATGCAAAATGCCATTAACTGGCCACTTGAAGGAGTTACCTAGGGAATACTGGGGCCAATCCACATCACAGAGGCGTATTAAAGTATTAGGTAACAAGCCAATTCAAGGGTGTCTAAATTTGCTAGAAGACAGCCCAAAGGGGTGTTGGGAGGAACTGGCAACGAAAAAATAGCTCCCATTATTACAACTCAGGACTGATTACCAAGGTGGACCCAGTGGTCTGTAAAAGCGACCCAGTGGTCAGAAAAGACGGCTCTCGTAGAAGGTCGTCACCCCCTACGTAAGGGACGAGCCAGGTCCCCAAACACCGCCTGTATCCGAAGTCGTTAACAGCCCAGTGGCCCGACTCGGAGGTACAGGGGGGCCCCCAGAGTGACCCAGTGGTCGGGGGACTTCCGCCCAGTGGCTAAGAGACACAGCACTCGGCCGGGGTTTACAGAACCGGTCTCCCAAAAACTCCCAGAAGTGGAAAATCAGACCTATTCAGAGGAGCACAAATATGCCAAGCCAAACCCAAAACTCCAAGGGCTGAGGAAGGGAACCCTATCTACAACAGTGTATGCATGCAACAACTTGGCATTCGGAAAGATGGGGAATACCTCTTGCGCTCCACATGGAGATGGAGTACCGGGGAGCACGCGTCTGGGCAACGTTGCTGCTGGATGGATGCAGATGCCAGCACGGTCAAGTTAGATGAACTCAGGAACGGCCACGTGGAGGTAGAGAATTCTGGAACCGGCAGGCGAAATCAGGAACAGGCCGAAGGAGGAAAAATCAGGAACAGGCCATTGGAGATGAATTCACGAACCAGCGGGCGGATGGAGACGGATTCTGATGGCTGCTGACGAGTCTCGGTGGCGCAGATGAAGACAGTTAACACTGATCACAGTTCTCACGGTTCGGGTCCCGGTAGTGGCCAAAGGCCCGAAGGCCACGTGGCCAAGTGCCGGGGGAAACCGACCGGTCACGGCACCAAATGTTAGTTATTTAAAAGAATGTAAGAGTTCTAGTTTTAGGTTATAGGATATTAAGAGACTTTACGCGCAGCTAATTCTTGCAACCTGGTTCTTTACCGTGAGCTGAAAACACCAGACGCAAAGACATATCTTAGGAAGTTTATTCCAGCGAGGCAGGAATAGGGGAAGGGGAAGGAGGGGGAGAGCAGGGGAGAGGAACCAAGGAGAGAGCAAGAGCAAGAGCAAGAGAGAGAGAGAGAACCGAGTGGGGCAGGAACAAGGGAA
Source organism: Ochotona curzoniae (assembly GCF_017591425.1). Classification (NCBI taxonomy): domain Eukaryota; kingdom Metazoa; phylum Chordata; class Mammalia; order Lagomorpha; family Ochotonidae; genus Ochotona; species Ochotona curzoniae. The sequence goes on from NW_024467119.1 coordinate 7,558,762, forward strand.
GGGGAGGGAAGGGAGGAAGAGCAGGGGAGAGGAACCAAGGAGAGGAAGAGAGAGAGCAAAAAGGGGTGAACCGCACCTGGGGGCCTTTTTTGTCTGCCAGGTGTGGGGGGTGGGGATTCAGAGGGATTGAGGTCAAGGCCCCAGGGGATTGGTGCCTGCAGGTGAATGCCTGGGGATGATTGGCAAGTGGGCGGGTTTGGGGAAGGGGCTGGGAGATTGGGGGTGGGATTCTCAGGTGGAATGCCAGGTTACATCTGATTGGTGGATGGCTGCACTGGCGCGAATCCCGTGAGCTGTGAGGAAGAAATGGCGCAGGGTCCAGGGTGGGATATTGGAATAAGTCCTTATACTCCCCACCGCCCTCTTCTCCTCCCGCGCTCACTCCCTCCTCCTCCCTCCCCCGTCCTGCAGGGAATGGGATTCTGCAGCTTTGTCAATTTTCTCAGCCGGAAAAATCGTTCCGTGGTGTGTCTTTTTTTTTTTTTTTTTTTTTTTTACTGAGGCAGCTATAGAGTTATAATTTACAGGCATGGAGAGAGAAAAGTGTTGTTTTTTTTTTTTTTCCCCTTTGCAATTCCATTTCTAACTCTCTCCTTTGGGATTCTTGGGAAAACCTGATTAAAATGTCAGCCAGAAGAATGGCTGGCGATTCTTTAAGAGGACTAATTCAAGCTTGGTGATCCGGAGCAAAAAGAGGAAGAGAAAGCCCTTCGGGGGAGCTGAGTAGGACATTTGCTGGCTACTGAGGGATAGTGAAAGCTCCTAAGATGGAAGTCGAAAGACTGGCTAGACAACAAGGGGGTGCGGGAGTTTCCGGGATGCCACTGGAGTGAGACCTGGCCCAGGCTCTACCTGAAACCCTGGTTTTAGGATCTCTAACACCCAAAGCCTTCCAAGGTTCCCTCGCCTCCCTAGAACGTGAAGTTATGACCTTGAACTTCATGGCAGGGCCTGTGGGTTGCACCATCCTCGCTCCCCCCCAAGTTGGATGCCAGTCCCTATCATGGAAAGACCACTGACAACTCCCTGCTCCCCCCGCCTTCCACCATGGCTAGGGGCTGCCGAAGCTTGCAGACTTGAGCCTGTGTGTCAGGAGTGCCCACCAGCTTCCCTGCTGAGTCTGGAGTTGCCCCTCTGTTGGAAAGCAAAGAACCAGATGTGGATGCGATCAGCAAGCAGAGTTTATTGAGCTGGCTAGCCAGGGCCAAGCTTCTCACACGGGCACGCAGGACTGGTGGATGAAGCAAGACCCTGAGCCAGGGACAAGCCAGATTCTTATAGGCCAGTTTGTCCGTTACAGCAAAGCCCGCACCCATGAAAAAACACTCCAATCATTTTAAAGCAAATATGAAACACTCCAATCAATTACAGGCAAGACTAGAGGCCTGCAAAATGCCTCAAGTCCCTATTCATCATGACAAGACAAAAACTATTCTAAGCTAAGGGGTTACAGATGCAAAGCAATAGATAGAATATCTGTGAAATACAGACCATGGGGCTATTTTATTTTTACCCTTATCAGGGCCACTGACCCTTCCATCCTGAGCCTGGGTGCAGGGGACAAGGGGCTCTTGCTCTTCATCAGGGCCTGCAGGGACCCACTGACCCTCACAGCCTAAGCCTGGGAGTGTGGCCCAAGTTGTTTGTAGAAACTTCTCCTTTTTACTTTAAATTCAAGTTGCTTCTGACTTACTCAAACCACTTCTAATATGTAGACCTTTTAACATTTTGGTTGCCTCTAACACTGAGGAGTTTCCCTTGGGAGAACAGCTGTTCACGTGCTGGACAAACGATGGATGTCTGGAGGAGGATTTGTTGGGGCCAGCTGTGACATTTCAGTTGGTGGTTTCTGGGTGTGTGGCACACAGTAGGACCACAGCGTGTGGATGTTTGCGACTCCCCAACCTCAGGCAGCCCTTTTCTTTTGTCACTCAAGTTCTAGGCTGTCTTAAAGCATGGCCGTCTCATGTTCCCCAGTGTTCGAGATACCCACCACGTTGTTTGAAATGTTTATTTTCTGTTATTTGTAAGAGAGCAGGAGGCAATCTTCCATGTACTGGTTCACTGCTTAAATGCTCACGAGTGCCAGACCCGGGCCAAGCTGAGGCCGGGAGCCTGGAACTCCACCTGGGTCTCCTCTGTGTGTGGCCAGGAAGCCAAGCACTGAGTGGTTACTTGCTGTTTCGTAGGCTGCATATGAGTAGGGAGCAGGTGTGGGAAGCCAGGCACTTGGGGCTTGGACTGCAGGCATCCGAGGCAGCATCTTAGCCACCAGCAGCACAGTGCCCACCCCAGGGGACCCTTCAAGCATTTTCCTTTATGGAGATGATCCTGTGAATGTCTGAGTACAAATCTGCTTCCTCCACCTTACCCTCTATCTCACATTGTTGGTACTGAGTGGAAGCAAGTGTTGCATGGGCAAGAAAGTCGGTGGTCCCACAGGCTGCTGGTCCAGTCCAATGGTGGGAGAGTCACTGTGGGATGTCCCCTGAGGTGTCCCCACCGCAGTGGAGGAGGGAAGAATGCATGGCAGGTTTGGACACCTGCGATGCCCACTCATGTTGTCCCTGGAGACCCCATTCCAGAAACAGACACCGCATGGGCAACTCGGGGGAAAAATACAAACTTAGGACCATCATCTTTGTTTAGAAAGGAGAGGTCTCTAGGAAGGTGGCAGGACAAGTCGGCCTCTCACTGCCTCCAGGGAGATGCCAGTGGCGGCCTAGGCTGGTCCCCCGGGGAGGGAAGCCTCCCTTTTCCAGGAAGCCCTGCGGTGTCCCCATCCCCACCTTGGGGAGACAGGCTCAGAATGGCCGTGTGGCTGAGGTGGCCTCCTTCCAGCAGGGGGCAGCACGAGCAAGGAAGCACTGGATTAGAGCTGTGGGTCCTGTCATGTATTTGTTGACATGAAAAATATCAAGACACCTTCTTCTCTGGAGGTGGGGGTGGTGAAGGCCCTCGTCGGGTGGACCCCAGAACACGTGTCCTCTCCTCTTGGGTCTCTCCACAGAAGAAATCTCAACTAACAATCAGTCATTCTCTTCCTCTTTAAAACCCTGCCGTGTTTTTTGTTTTAAAAGGTACCCCAAAGGTCAGAATGGAACTAATTTTAAGCAGACGTTTCCATGCAAAAATACACACAACAGAGCAAAGGGCAGGAATTTAAATTATGTGAGATGATGAATTTTTTCCCTCCTAGATCATTCTGTTATTTGATAACACTAGCTTGTCCTGAAAGTTCTCATTTGCAATTAGATGTAGGTCGCCTTTTCTTTTATATTCAGGAGAAAATGTTTCCAAATAGACTCATGGGGCCTAAATGACTTTAGATTTGAAATGAAAAACAAGACCAAAAAATATATGAGAGCCTAGTGATTCAGTTGATAGGCCCAGGAGACTGGGTTCTGATGCACCTGCCGATCCCTTGCTGGGTCCAGCTGAGGGCATGCCAGGGCAGGCAGGGGTAGGACCTAGTCCAATTGGACAGCTGGTGCTAAAACTCCTTCAAGTTCTCTATTAATTGGCTATTGGGTCTCTGCTTGCATGCCTCAAGGGACCGGCCGCTCACTCTCTCCTGGAGAATCTTATGTCATTGATGTACAACACTGTTGCAAGTTTTCTATGCTGAGCAAGAAGCAATTCAAATACTTTTTTTTTCTCCCCAAAGAGGATTTATTTGAAACAGAGAGACAGAGACAATGATTATCTTCTGGTTGACTCTCCAAATGGCTGCAATGGCCCAGACTGGGCCAGGCAGATACCAACAGCTGGGGACTCCATCTGGGTCTCCCATGTGGGTGCAGGGGCCCAAGGACTTGGGCTGTCTTCAGCTGCTTTCACGGGTGCATTGGCAGTGGCTTGAAGCAGCATTCAGATGTGGGATGCTTGGGTCACAGGTGGTGTCTTGGCGTGCTGCACCACCACGCTGACCCGGATTGGCATACCTCTGAGAATATTCTATGCTGGATGCTGTTTACATACTGAGGATACAGAAGTGGACCAGTGGATCAAACAGAGACACCCTCTTCCTGAAGGTGGGAGGCTCAGCAGAAATGGCAGACGCAGCCAGGAGGATGAAGGCAGAGAACAGTGGAGAAAGCAGAGGGAAGGACGCTCCTGGAGAGTGACTGGCAAGTGGAGGGCCCAGGAACCCTGCAGGTCTTGGGGCGGGCAGGGGGTGCAGAGTGGTCTCCTGGGGCTTGTCTTGCACACCAAAGGGTCCTGTTCAGTTCTCTGGGCTCTTGCATCTCCTCTCCTCCCTCAGGGTCCACTCCCCGACTGGCTTTTTCCTTACAGGCAGGCTGTGGCTTTCTGCTTGTCTTAAGTTCTGCCTAAAGAGATTTCTGCTTTGTCATGAATGCTGTGCTCTGGATTGCTTCGTGGTCTTGCTTGTGTTTGCACCTGCTCCCGTCCTGCTGAATGTAACCAGAGCATCTGTGACCTCTGGTCAAAGCAACTTCTATCAATAAGGTCACTGAGCAGTAGGAGAGGACTTGGATGGTTCACGTGCTTTCCCCGCCCCCCCCCCCCCGGGTCCACCCTCTCTTGCCCCAAACCTGCCCTGGAGGGTTCTGCCACCCAGCTGCTCTCTGGGGAGCCTGCACCGTCTGTTACTGCTTGACAAAGTGCCTTGCGCTTTTCATCCGTGGAGAACAGGAGGTGCAGTGACTCTGGAAACTAAGATGAAAAAAAGTTGCAGGACATATGGAGACCTTGGACACCTCACATGTCACAGGGGACATTTGGCTGGGTTTTCCCAGGCAGAGAAGGCTAGTGAGTAAGAACCCCGCATCTTGGGCCTGCTGGCTGGAGTTTGCCTCGGTGCCCTCCTCCCCAGAAGCTGTTGTGACTGGGTAAACTCTCAGTCTCTCTGTACTGCAGTGGGTGAGCGTGGTATTCTTGTTGTGCACCTGTCGCTAGGTGCGAGATCTGACACAGAGTGGGCCCTTGGTGAATACTACCTGTAATTTTCAAATTACAAGTGAACCCAGATCATCACAAAAACAAAATATGGGAAATTTCCTTGCATCACCAGCAATACTGTAAGAGAGAATTGCCACACTGTCCAGAGGCTTGGAATTGACCGTAGGTGGGCTTACGCATAGCTGGGCTGGGCTCACCCAAGTGATGGGCCTGGGGAGATGTCTTGGAGGTCACCCATTGGAAGCCATCACTGTGGCATATCTCCTGCCCTGTGGTTCTCTTCTGACTCTGCCCGACTCCTCCGTGTCCTGGGTGTGGGCAAGGAGAAGCGAGAGCCATGAGGGCTGCACCCCGTCCTGTCCTCCTTGGTTCCACTTTGGACTTCTTGTAGGTGTCTCCTTTCCCGCCGCTGTCCTCTTGACCTGTGGGATGGCATGGGGAGTGGTGGTTAGGGCTTCATGGGTTCTGCTCCCTGTCATCCGATCCAGCGCCTCTTGGAGAGCAAGAGCTACATGGGCACTTGCTGGTGGCACGCTCTGTTAAGTTCCTGGTATGTCCCTGTGTCTGTTCTAGGTGCATAGGGGTGTAGACCCTTCTTGGAGCCAGGGATAGGGGAGAGGAGACAGGAAAACAGGAGGGAAATGAAAAACGCTTGTGGAAAACAAAGCTGAGTTTGTATACTTGGAATATTCTTCTCCACATTGGATCTCTAAGGCAGCATCAAATGATCGTCCCCTTCCCTGGGGGCTGCTGTCATTCAGCAGCAAGGAGTCAGGCCCTCCTTTCTCCCCCTCACTGCCCCTTCCTGCTCACAGACACAAGAGTAAAAAACCAGGACTGACATGTTTGCCTCACCCACTTTGCTCCACACTGTGACCCTGCCCACACTAATCGGAGGCCCCCACGGGTAGGCAACCCCCTCGCCTACATAATTAATATTTAAAAAATAAAGTTATAAAAAAACAGAAAGAAGATGAGTTTGTTTTGGTGCAAGGAAACATTCCAATCCATGCTTGTGAGGAGTCTTGTAAAAGTCTGTTAAAGGTGCACATGATGAAGAAATCATGTATGGATTTCAGAACTTTTCACACCAAAATAAGATTACCTTTCACTTCGATTTTCCCTTGAACTATTTGAAGTTCTCATGTATGTTTGTCCCCGCTGCAGATGCAACCACCTTGTACATCTGAATATTTTAGAAGTTTTTTTTTTTTTTTTAATTGTATTTATTTGAGAGAGAGATATCTTGCATGCACTGGCTCACTCCCCGGATGGTCACAATAGACCTGGGCTCAGGCCACAGCTTGGAGCTCGATCCAGGCTTCTGTGGCAGGGACCCAAGCAACTGGGGTATCAAGGCTGTCCCCTGGTGTCTGCACGAGCAGGGAGCTGGAGCTGGTGGTGTAGCTAGGAGGCGGCACCAGATGCCGTGCCGTGGGTCGAGGTGTCCCCGCCCGGGGTGTTCATCATGAGGGCCAGGGCTGCCTGAGGACATCTCCAGAGCTCTCACCTCGGAGTTGATGCCATCTGCTCTGCACGCATGTGCGTGTGCTCACACCTGCACATGCACACTCGGGGCGAGTTCCAAATCATGTCTGTAGCCGCTGAATTTGTATCTGTCAGGAATTCCCAGCGCCTGCTTCTCACAGCCTTTGAGGTAACCAAAATGCCTATCGTCAGAGTGATTCTCTGAGTTAAGGAATGTTTATCATCAACTCAGGTTTCGAAAACTGAATGTTTGGAAAGATTTTTTGAATTATGGAGAAAAGGAGAGAGAGATAGATAACATTCATCTGCTGGTTCAATCTCTAAATGGCTACAATGACCAGGTTGAGCCTAAGCCAGAAGCCAGGAGCTTCTTGCGATTCCTCACGTGGGTGCAGGACCCAAATAGGGGCCATTTCCAGGTGCTTTCCAGGCCAGTAGCAGGGAGCTGGGTGGGAGGTAGAGCACCTGGGACACGAACCAGAGCCCCCATGGGCTGCTGGCCACTCAGAGGATTAGCCAGATATACCGTGTTGCCAGCCCCAATCAACTCACTTTTTTTTTTTTAAGATTTATTTTTATTGCAAAGTCAGATATACAGAGAGGAGGAGAGACAGAAAGGAAGATCTTCCTTCCGATGATTCACTCCCCAAAAGACTGCAGTGCCCCGTGCTGCGCCGTTCCAAAGCCAGGACCCAGGAACTTCTTCCAGGTCTCCCATGGGGGTGCAGGGTCCCAAGCTTTTGTGCTGTGCCGTCCTCGACTGCTTTCCCAGGCCACAGGCAGGGAGCTGGATGGGAACTGGAGCTGCTGGGATTAGAACTGGTGCCCACATGGGATCCTGGTGCATTTAAGGAGAGGACTTTAGCCGTTAGGCCACACTGCTGGGCCCAATCAACTCATTTTTTTAAATTGTTTTATTTATTTATTATTATTATTTTTAATTACATTATATTATGTGACACAGTTCTATAAGCACTGGGATTCCCTCCACCCCTCCACCCCTCTCCCAACCCTCCCCCCATGGTGGTTCCCCCCCCCCCGGGGTGCATAACCACAGTTCAGGTTTAGTTGAGATTCCTTCATTGCAAGCATACACCAAGCATAGAGTCCAAGCATAGAGTCCAGCATCTTATTGTCCGGTCAAGTTCAGCGGCTTCTTAGGGAGACCCTCCCCGGTCCGAAGGCAGAGCCAACAGAGTAAAATCCCGGTCAATTAAAAGCCCAAACATAACATCAGCAACAATATATAATGTTAAGAGATAAATTGACACAGTATTGAGCAACCGATATGTCAAAATTGGATGCAAGGTCTTAACAACTTTCTGTGACTATTTCAATGACATTTCAACAATTGAGGTGCGAACCAGTTTTAGGAGGGGTGTGCAGAGAAATCTTCCATACCTTGGAGAGGAGTACTTAATCCCCGTGTCCTACCTAGTAAGGTGTGTGTGAGTCCATGCTGACCAAGCCTTCCTTGTTGTTCTCTGTCTATCCATTCCAATTTGTGAGTGTGCGTTTGTGTGTGTGTGTGTTGGGGTGGGAGGCTTTGGAGCGTCCCTCATGGTCATTGCAGAGAGGTTGGGGACCTGAAGTTGGAGCTAAGTAAGAACCAGAGATAGCTCCTCTCCCAAGTCCTGAAGGGAGTTTACTGTTCTGTTTCTGAAGACCGCTCAGGTTTCCTGGCTGTTGTTCCGATGGCCTTGGATCCTATGATGAAGGATTCAGCTTCTTCCATCCCATGTGGTAGGTCCAAAGCGGGGGGGAGGGGGATGTCCTCTGAGTTCTCGGCCTCCGAAGGCATTCCAGTCCCCCGTGGTCTCTTTGGCAGTTGGGATGTGGTCCTTGGCGCCCGTACTGATAGTCCTTGGTGGGGATCCGGGAGTCTCCAGGTTTGGGATACAAGCCTCCTCCTGTCTACCTGCTCCACTCTGTGGTCCCCCACTGCTCTGTGAACATGACCTCCTGTTAAGAGGTTATCAGGGTCGCTCTTGATTCCCCCTATATATCTTTGTAGTTTTACTGTTGTCTAATGTTGTCTTGAATCTATTGTCTACAAGTTACCTGTTATGTGCCTGAGAGGTTACACTACACGGCTTCCTCACACGTTCACAGGAGATGGGAGGTTTCTTTGCTCTCCCGCCCAATTTCTGAGTAGTAAAAGGTTTGGAAAATATATTTGGTTATACAATTTTACAAACACATGGGTTGAGACCATATTAGGTAGAGGTCCATCGGGGGAGATTTACATCATTGGGAATTGCCCCGGCCCGTGGGGTCTTCAACGGAGACCTGGGGAGAGAACCGACGATTGGAGGGGACAGGAGAGACACGAAGAATGGGAGCAAGACAGGAGGTCTGATCAAACTCCAAAAACTTTATTTTCTCAGGCAGTATTTAAGCAGCAGGTAAAGGCTGGGGGGGAAGTTTTACAGCAGGATGTGGGCCAGATAGGGCAGAGGTCACCATGACAACCGTTATCTTGGGTGAACAATTACAGGTGAAAGATTATGAGGAAACTGGATGAAAGATAACTGGATCTAGCATTCCAAGACCATTACAAAGTGAGGAAATATCAAAATGGAGTCACTCCTGCTGTTTGGCAGTTCTCTGGTCCCTGGCAGGGAATCTTTAGGGTTGATTCATGTACCCAAAGCCCTGAGGGTTCATCATGGAGCTTTCTAAGTAGTAATCCTAAAAACCAAATCCCATAGCTCCCTGGCCAGGCGGCCAGCAGGCAGAGCCTAGCGCCAAATGGCACTCTGGCAAGCCCGATACCGGCTCGGGATGCGCGCATGGTGGCGGCCGCATGCGATCCAGGCATGAGACGCTACTTGTCCCGGGGCCTTCCAGCCACCATGCGCTGGCTGGGAGGCTACTTCCCCAGGTTCAAGCACCACCCCTTCCCGGCCCTGCCCCCAGCTCCAGCCCGTAGGCAAGCATCAACTCATTTTTAAACAGTAAATATTTCACCTAGGGACAATGACCATTAACCCTTGGTGACGCCAATAACTTTACATGGATTAGTTTCTGAAATAAAAATGGTTAAAAAATTAGAAAATAGAGTATGGGGAATGGGGAATGAGAAAGAACGCCGTAGTCTGTTGATAACTCTGAAGGGCGGGCGGAGGATGCTCTAGAACACTGCCCCGCTGGGTGTGGTCTGGGGAGTGCTCCCGTCCCTAAGTGGCTGTCCCTAAGCTGAGTCTGCTTCTGTGGTGCCGACACTCTCCTTGGCCAGAGGGGACCCGATGACCGATATTTGAGAGCTAAGCTCTGACCTCTCACTCTGCCTGCTGGCATGCAGCTGTGATCTGGGCATGAGACAGAGGGCAGCCCTGGGCTCTCAGGTGACCGGGAGGCGGCCAGACAGCTGAGAGGAGTTCCATGTGGATTACTTCGCAGCTGTGCCTAAAAACTGGGTTCTTTTTTTCTTCCTTCTGTCTTCCTCCTTCCTTCTTTTATTCTTTGTTTCTCCTCTCTCTCTCTCTCTCTCTCTCTCTTTTAATGTTTTATTGTCCTCAGCATTTTGGCCAATGCGCTCTTAGGAGACACGTACCATCAGTGTGGTGCAGTGGCAAGAATAGAGTCAATCAAATAGGAAAAGTGTTTGCCTCTGTGACGGCCTGCTGGCTGGGTGACCTTGGGCCAATCACTGCTCTTCTTTCATTGATCAAGCTGAAGGGAGAGAAGCCAGCACGTGTCCTCTATCCCAGCAAGCCAGTGCAGCCCCATTCCCGGCCGTGTGGTTCTAGGCCTGCGCTTGTGTTCCTGACCTGTCCCTCCACAACTCCAAGATGTTGGACCCATTTAAAAAAAAAAAAACATGTTGTAGACAAGAACATACAGGCTTAGAAACAAACACAAAACAGAAGGAAAGTGAAATAGCTTGCCTCAAATTGGAGCTGGGGTAGGGTGACTCAGGGATCAGAGCGAAAACGCCTTGGGAAGCAGCGGCCAGCGCCTGCCCAGGCATCTCTGTTCCGTTGGCCCTGAGGAAGCACGGTGTGTGAGCGGTGACTTCAGGAAGGACAGGGACTGAATCACTAAGCCTCGGCCTTACTGTCTCCACGGACTATGAAGCCGACTTGGGTGCACAAATCCCACCAAAAACTTCAGTATGGAAAATTAACAAAAAAAAAGAGAAGGCAGAAGAAAAATGACGTAAGAGCCGTCTAAGTAGCTTTGCAAAGGTCAATGGGATTAATACGCCCTTGAACATGGTAATTTTAGTTGAAATAAAGGAACTGCATGGGGGAGGTGCCAGCAACCAGTTGTGTAATGGACATGTGATGCCTTTGCCCTCTTCCTTTCGTTGGATGAATAAATGGAGCCAGCCCGGAAGCTGTGCGCCAGAAATGGGTTGCGAGCCAATGTTACTTTCTGTTTCCGGATTCATCAACACCCTCCTCTCATGGTGCCGTCAAAGGAACAAGTAGATAATGTGCAGCTGGGACTTGCTGGGTGGCGAGTCGGGGGAGAGGAAGGTGTGCTCCTGGGCCATCGGAGTGGCCTCCTGCACTCCCCACTCTGTGTCACTTAAACAAACTACTTCTAACCCACTTTGTAGGTCAGAGTTCACTCCTTACCTCCCATAAAATGAAAATTAACCTTGAGGTAAATCTACAGAATTTCCTCAGTTAAAAATTAGAGCCTTATAGTAGACATTCATAAGGGTCCCCAGAACAAATGAGTCCCTCTGTGGTTAGAAAGTTCTGGAAACACTAGGTTCAGCCTGGCTTTACAGATTTGCCCAGGGTGGGACTTGTGAGAGCATGCCCTGTGCCAGTATAGACTGGGGGCCCTTCCAGAGGGCTGCAAACAACCTAGGGTTGTTTGATTAGTGGGGGTCTCCCCACCGGCCCTCTGCTCTTGTGTTTTCCTGTGGAACACTTGTTTTACTTTATCTGGGGATAGCAACCTTGAGCATAGACTTGGGGGAGTACTGAGTTTCTCCGACCCTCCATTTAGGAAACTGAGTTCCACCGAGTTTTGGTACTCCGTCATCAGTACTTTTTGTCTTTGTGTCTGCCTATGGGGTTTATCACTGGAGTAATATAACTGTGGTTTTACAAACCTAAGGAAGATGGTGTCGAGGCAGGTGCTCTAATTCAACAGGAAACTGTGGAGTGCGTTTCCATCAAGTTTCTCAAAGATGATGCCCCCCATGCAGAACAGGTTAGGAACTTCTGTTTGGTCTCATGCCACCCCAAAACGATCATCTCAGGCCTGGAGAGCAACCATGGACTTGAGGGGCTTGTAGTAAGAAAGAGAACAAGCTCAGGGAGTGGCGAGACAATTGACAAGTTCAATGACTTTGTTCCGCCTACTCCTTTTCTTTATTTAAGGACTTATTTATTTTTATTGGAATGGCAGTTTTACAGAGAGAAGGAGAGAGATCTTCCATTCTCTGGTTCACTCCCCAAATGGCTACAATGGCCAGATCTTAAATGAAGCGAATCCTGGAGACAGGAGCTTCTTCTGGACCTCCCTCCCATGTGAGCACAAGGTCCCAAGGCTTTGGGACATCCTCTGCTGCTTTCCCAGCCCACAAGTAAGGAACTGCATGGAAAGTAGGGCAGCTGGGATATGAACCGACACCCAAATGGGATGCTGGCACTCTGAGGTGGAAGATTAGCCAGTTGAGCAAATGTTCTGGCTCAAGACTTATTTTCTTCATCTGCAAATGTGATTGTTAGAAAAGCCGCCTAGTGGTGACCCTGTTGGATGAAATGAGATCTGCTGCGGGAGCGAAGGCAGTTGCGTGGCTTTTGGCTGTTGACCGAGTTGGATTCTCCCTCTGCTGCTCTCAAGTTTTTTGACTTTGGCAAACCTACTTCACTCGGTTTGTTCACTCTCGAAATCTCGACCTGTTAGGGTTTTGTGGATTAATAAAACTATCCTTGTAAAGTGCTTAGCACAGTGTCTGGTGCGTAGCGAATGTCCTCTACATGCTGGGTGCCGTTAACCCAACCTGGAAATTACAACAGAGTTGATAGCATCTTGAATTCTTGATTTTGCTAGAGCAGAACAGGTGTGAAATGAAGGTAAGGAAAAAGATAATTAAGAAGGCAAGATTTATGAGTGATACCTTGGGTAAAAACGTTACAGGCAGTTTTATAAATGACAGATTTAGCTGGGCAACCGAAGTCTACAGCTCTGTTATTGATAACGTGTCCACACGTTTGGCAGCTGGAAACAACAGTGTAGCCCCCCAGTCTCAGAGTTTCCTTGGGGCAGGAGTCGGCATGGGTTGGTCAGTGGTGTGGGCTGCAGTCCCATCTGGGTGCGTGGCCAGGGAAGGCTTTGGTTCTGAACTCACATGTTGAGATCCCTGCAGGCTACTGATTGGGACCAGGCTACCCTCAGCAACATGTCATGTGGTCCTTCCCAACACGGCTGCTTCTCAGAGCCAGTGGGGAAGCAGTATCTAACAGTGAGGTGAGTTCCAGTCTCCTGTCCCTAAGCAGATGGACATGATCCCACATGTCCCACGACTGTCCCAGCCCCAGATGCTTGAGGCGCTCATGTTGTGATGCAGCAGGTTAAACTGCATCCTGTATGAATGCTGAGTCAAGATCCGGGTGCTCCATGTCCAGTCCAGCTTCCTGTCTATGTCAAGTGCCTGGACCCCTGTCTCTAGTGTGGGAGACCCAGATGGAATTCCTGGCTCCTGGCTTTAGCCCAATCCAGTCTTGGCTGTTGTGGCCATCAGATCTCTCTTCGTCTCTCCATCTCTGAGACAAACCTGCCTTTCAAATACATAACATCTTTGAAAAATAAAAACCGACTCAAAAGGGGAAAGAGTTTGAGAGGATTGGCCCCAAAGCCCATCTAACGTTATTTATTGTTGTTGAGATAAAACCCTCTGGAACGAGTAAGCGTGGTTTTCACGTGGAAGCAGCAGTTGGCATGATGGGCGGCACTCAGAGCTGACGGTGCCGGGCAAAGACGAGGGCCGTGCTGCCTCCAGTCAAATGCCCTCTGCTTGGGACCTGGAGGCTTTTGACTCCTCTCTGAGGCTGTTGTCCCACTTCCTCCGTGTGTAAACTCTCAGCATCAATCTTATGTGGCCTTTCCATTGAAGACTTACATAGGCTAACAGACAAGTTGGCTGAAAATTGTTATTATCGCTCAGTCTTAGGTATGCTCTCTCGGCATCTGCAGAAATCTGAAAAGATCCAATTTGCTGTTACGTCAGGTCCTCTGACCTAGGGGCTCCTGGGCTTTGGATTTGCCATATGAAAGCACACGTTTGTGTCTCTTTGTCATGGCTCCAATGGCCCTTATTACGATCAGGAAGAGTCACCAGGTGGTAGGTACTGAACGTCAAAACCCAGAGGCACAGAGCTGTGAAAGGCTCGCCTGCTTGGTCATCTCCTTGGAGAGGATGACACACACAAGCATCCCAGTGACCAGAAACTTGGGTAAATATTTCTCCAAAAAATAGTCCTCAACTCTCGGAAGCTCAGGGGTCTTTATTCACTGGCCAGCACTGCCTAGTGGGCTGTTCCAAGCCACCACAAGTGGAAGCGGGGAGCAGCCCTGTGTTCAGGGGTTCTTAAGCAATGATCATCCAATCAACTAAGAGAGCATTGGTACAGGATACAAATCAACCAAGCTTACATCAGTGCACAATGCCAATCAACGGTAGTGGTGTAACATGCAGACTCCCAATCAGTTTAAGCCTCATGTGCTTTATCCAATCAGAAGAGGTGCATCCCATGTAGCAGCAGACCACTGAACCAGGCGAACAAGCCCTTCCAATTCCACGCACGGAAACCAAGTTGGGGCAATCAGCTCACCATACGAGCTGTAAAATAAAAGCAAGATCTCATTCGGAGTTGAGATATTTTCTTGCAATAAGTACTCTACTCCCCTTTTGAGATGCTCCAAGGTTTTTGTTTCAGGAGATCTGGCCTTATTGTTGTCACTTTTTATTGTCTCGGCTGTCACAGCAGAGTCTAAGCATCTTTTAATGCAGCCATTAAAGGCAGAGTTTTGGTTTTATTCGAACATGGGACTATGAAATCACAGTCACCCGTGTGAAAACTGGCCGTGAGCTGGAAGGGCTCTGTTCTAGTTTCCATTGTATAGAGGCCGTAATAAATGCGGTTGGGTGCCCAGATAACCCCCTGCAAGGCCCCCCTGCAGCTGGCCATCGCTGTCCACTGGCAAGGCTTCCTGTGTCCTGTCTTAACTATTTTCCTACAGGGGAGGAAGCTCAGGGATGCTTGGATGGAGAGCAAAACTACAGCAGTTGGAGGACAGAAAACGTTCCCTGTGCCTTCAGCCACCATTAGGGAACAGGCGCTGGGGCTGGGGTATGGGAGAAGGTGTGGAGGAAGTGGAGGGTTAGGACATACTCTGCGTTAGAGAGCCTGGCGGGATCAAGTTAAAATAAGAAGTGAGAAAGAATTGAAAGAAGCCACAGCAAGACAAGGTGTGATTCTCGTACGAGGAAGCATCAGAGCAGGTGCCACTGGAGTCTCCATGTGTCTGCTTTGGAGAGGCTGGGTCCGGCAAAGCTTTCTTTAAAAGTGACATCTGGGTGGCCTTAAAAGACACAGAAGAACTTATCTGATGAAAATGAGGGTTCTGGTGCTCTGGCAGAGGGGCTTGGAACAGCTATGGAAAATATGGGCTCTGGCTGTATGAGAATAGACTGGCTCATTTGGTTGGCGCTTGAATGGGAAAGGAGGCCAGGGGCCAGGAGTCTGCCAGCCACACACTTGGTGGCGGGCAGTTATGTCAGCAGCTCAGGGTGTAGGGCCAGGCTCGGGGATGGACTCATTTCCCTCTCTGGGCTGACTGAGCGTGTGTTGAGGCTACGGCCGTTGCTCTACCAGGACCCCGTTCTTTTGCATTGGCTTCGTATAGCCACGCACCTTCTGTCTGTGTGATGCAGCGATGTGGCATAGTGTCAGACACGTGGGAGCAGCATTCATTGTGGTAGGAAAAATAAGGAAATCAAGGCCCCGTGCAGAGAAAAGCGCTTTCAGCCCAGAATTTTCTCTTGAACAAGGAAATGGTCTGCTTTCCAAAGGGGCCATTTCTGAACCAGCTAAGTGCGGCCATTTTTTCCTTTTTATTGTCCTGGGGACTATCACCTTCACATCCGTTCTGGTGCTTAACTAGCTTTTAAATATTTGTCTTGCCTTCTTGAGTTTTCGTTTTCTTTTTTTGAAGTATTATTGAGTTCCATGCCAGCTGCCTGAGTTATCAAAGACCTCGTAATGGCATGTGAGGAATAAGCCACTCTCAGGCAATTTGCCTTGTCCTTGTCAATTGCAGGCAGAACGCTCATGAATTATTCAGGTTCCTGCTGTTGTGGAGTGAGCTCAGCAGTGCTTCCAGTCTTTGCAGAGAAGTCGCTCAAAGCTTTCCCTTAAGGATTCGTCAGCGGCAGTCCACAGCGAGATAAAGACAGGGCCAGAGTCCTGAGCCAAGGCTCCTGGGAGGCCTCCTGGAACCCAACCTTGAAGCCCCCTTTATGCAAGAGTCTTGTCAGCTTGGGAGCAAAGCAGAAATGGAACGACAAGAGACATTGGCCAGGCACACTTGGGTGCCAGCAGCTCAATATTGACTCTGAAAAAAAAATCCCATGATGTGGTTATCATTTATGGCTGCCATGGAGGAGAAAATGGAGGCACAGAGAGGTTGTTATTGGTCCAAGAGCACACAGCAAGTGGTGTGGCTGAAGGGAGCAACAGGTTTCCCTTTGTCGGTAGCGCTGAGGGCTGCTAGCAGTGGGTGGATTCCCAGGGGTATTTGGTGGCGGAGGAGATGGGGGGATTGCGAGGTGCTCTTCTGAGTCCCTCTTTGGCCATTGACCCCAGCAGAAGAGAACGACTTCCCCTTAGGCCATACCCGCTCGTCAGGACAGTCACAATCCAGAGAGCTAGATGTCTAGGGGAGAAGTGGGGGGCTGAAGGCTTGGCCCCTCTTGCCTTGTGGTCTGAAAAGCCTGCACGCTGCCCCAGCTCTGGAGTCCTGCGTGCCAGCTTGGACGGACCACCCGACCCCACTGCTTTCTCTCCCAAATACCTGTCACTCATGGTTCCAGGAAGTTGCATGTTCACTTCTAGCTGGAGAGACTAGGTCAGGACATCCAGTGCGGTGGGACAAGACTGGCTTCGGGGGTTGGAGGAAGACTTGTCCCACCTGTCTGGCTCCAACATGTCCTCCCCAGCCACGCGTCCTGGTGGGAGGGGCAACATCCCATCTTGTTGGGTCTCAGGGCTATTGCCAGTCCAAAGAAGTGGTGGCCATTAGGGCCGGTAGGAGCAGAACTCAACAAATGTCTTCCCAGAACAACGGGAGATCCCGTGTTCAGTCAGGCACTCTTGGAGCTCACGTGCTGGGTCAGGGAGGTCGAGGAAGGAGCGGCCACCTCGAATGACACCGGGGAAACTTGCCTAGCAGTCCATTTTGGGGAGCTAGTCCCCAACTCCTGCAGCTCCCAGAATGGGCGGGAGAGGACGCTGTGGAGCTTCTGGCTTGTCCCTCTCTCCCAAGGTGAGACCGGACCCTGTAGAAGGTGAGGGTAGAGATGTAAAAGGTGACATTTTTTCTTTTCTTTCCTTTTTAATATTTATTTTTATTGGAAAGATGGCTTTACATAGAGAGAAGGAGATACAGAAAGAAAGATCCTCCATTCACTGATTCGCTCCCCAAGTGGCTTCAATGGCTGGAGCCGAGCAGATCCAAAGCCAGGAGCCGGGAACTTCATCTGGTCTCCCATAGGGGTGCAGAGTCCCATGGACTAAACCGTCCTCCATGGTTCTTCCAGGCCACAGGCAGGGAGCTGGAAGGGAGGTGGAGCAGCTGGGACATGAACCGGTGCCCATATATGATCCTGGTGCATGCAAAGTGGGGATTTAGCCATTAGGCTACCTACCATGCCAGGCTCCCCCAGCCCTTTTTTCTTAAATTTCTCATATCTTCTGCTCCTTGAAGCCCCATGGTAAGGTATGTTGGGAGCACCCAGGAAGAGGTGGCATTGTCCCTGGTTGAGAACCGCCGCCCTGGTTCACTCATGTTTCCCTATATGGACATCATTTTGTGTGTGCCCGAGTCACACACTTCGCTCGGTCGTGCTGAAACAGTTACTAAGTATGCTCCTATGTCATTTTGATGTGTGTGAGTAGTAAGTTTGCATATGTGGACATGTTTTTCTTCTTTAAGGATTTATTATTTTTATTGGAAAGATAGATTTTTAGAAAGAAGTAGAGTCAGAGAGAGAGATCTTCCATCCAGCTATTCTCCCAAGTGGCCACAATGGCTGGAGCTGAGCCAATTTGAAGCCAGGAGCCAGGAGCCTCTTTGGAGTCTCCCATGCGGGTGCAGAGTCCCGAGAGTTCAGGATATCCTCCCAGGCCACAGGCAGGGAGCTGGATGGGAAGTGGAGCAGCCAGACACAAACCAGCGACCTCCTGCTTTGGCGCTTGAAGGCAGAGGATTAGTGTGGAGCCATCGTGCTGGTCCCTGGACATGTTTTTGCAATGGTCATTAAGAGTGTTATACATTGGCATGGTCATGAAGGGGCATACGTCCTTCCTCGCCGTTGCCTGCTCAGTGAGGAACCCAGAGAGAGAAGGCTGTTAGACATGTAGGGGTGAGAACGGGAGCTCCCTGGAAGACAGGAAGAGCAGCTATTCAGATGCCAGCTGCGTGCTGAAGCCGGGAACGATGAGAACGGATTGCAACGTGTTATAAATATTAGGTATTGCCAAGGTCAATGTTGGCCACGGGGTCCCCAACAAACCTTTCGCTGAAATGAAAACAGGGAAACATCTGCCTGAGCATTATTCAACATACCGTGCAGTGCCAGCTCGACCCGGTGCTGGGCTAGGTTGCCCGTCCCTCCCTCCAAAGAAATGTGCGCGGGGGGGTGGGGGTGGGGAGGGGAATGCAGAACATTCGAAGCCAAACAAAGCAGAGCGGAGGGAAGGGAAACAACTGGGAAAATAACAATAATCACGCGTCCTGTTCCCAGCCTTTGGCCTCAGCCGGGCGAGGGGCACGGCGGCCGTCCCGTGCATGGCAATTGAGAGCCGCCTGCTAGGAGGGCATTCACTGGCGCGAGGGGAGCCGTGAACCCACTCTGCCAGAACAAACAGTCGCTGCTTCTCAGCACTTAATCGCCACAGCGAGGTGCAGGCTGCAGAGGGAGCGGAGCGCATTGTGGCGGTGGCTTTCGGAAAAGGCAGCTGCTGCGTTCAGAGGGGTGCTGGGTCGCTCTGTCTCATTGCTTCTTGCTCTCGGTCTCTGATGAGCATCCATTTTGTGTTACTCCTTTCTTTGTGGAACACAGACCCACATATGTGTGCACACACGTGCAAGTGCGCGCGCGCGCGCACACACACACACACACACACACACACACACAATGAAAATTCTCAGGGACTCAGCCTTGGTACAAGTTACTTCTGCTTGGGATGAGCCCATCCTTATCGAATTCCTCTCTGTCTGTGGGTATCGATCACTCCTGCTGGCCCAGTGGCAGAAGAGCAAGACTCCAGCCATGTCTTTCAAAATGTTTAAAATCATACTTTTTTCCTTCATGGTGAGAGAATCATGTAGTCCCTTAGAAAAGTTGGAATTGAAACCGAAACAGACTAGGAAACGGGAAAGATGTGGGCGAATGAAAGAGAGGAGGAATGAGGGAAAGAGAGAGAAAGAGAGAGAGAGAGAGAGAGAGAGAGAGAGAGACTTAGGGGAGTATCTGCCAGTGAGTGGTTGGCCATGAGCTGGCCTCTGCTCACCACTCCATGCTCCGGCGGATGAAAGGCAAGGGGAAGCCCCGTTCTGGCAGCCAGGCTGCATTGTGTTTGCTCATTTTGTATTAAGAGAACTTCCCACAAAGAGAGTGCTCCAGAATTGTCTACTGAAGGATACGTCTTGTGACTGTAATTCTGTGTTCTCTATAATATACCCAGGAACAAGGACAGTCGTCGTTGTCAGCCCTCTGGCCAGCTCCTTGCTCGCTGCACAGCACAGCTGGCTCCAGTCCTAACAGCGGTGCAGCCGGGGCCAGCTGCTCTCCATTTGAGTCGGGGGTCCTTTCATAATTGGTCGTTTATGAGCTACGATGTGCCAGGTGAGTGTTCTCAGGAAAGTATCTTCATTGGAAAATCAAAGTTTATTTTAAAGGCGTGAGATGTTTATCTTAGAATTGCTGTTTATCTTTTTTCTCTTGGGTTTTAAATCCTGGATGTATGCCCTTGGAGGCCCCAGGTACTGTTCCTGCCATTACTCAGGTTTAGTGGTCAGAAGGGCCCGGATGGGAACCTTGGTGTTGGATGAAGGTCCTCCCAGGTAGCTCCTGTCTGATCACATTGAGGAGCCGTTGCTACTTACCATCATATGGAATTTTAGCTTCTCACTCTTTGTAAAAATACTGCATCATCATGACAGTTCCATGATTTTTCAGACTGATAAATTTATGTTTGGGAAGCTTTTTAAAAAAATACATCAGTGAGTACTAATTCCCACTGTTTATCCTTCCATCTTTGATAATACTAGAAGTTTCTGCAGCTGAACACAGTTAATCAGCAAAAGCTTCCCAGTACTAGCCTGCTTTGCAGCTAGGTCTGGCCATATGACTTGGCTTTGGCCAACAGGACGTGAGAGGATGTGGTGTTAACTTTGGGCTGTGACTTTAGAGGGAAAGAAGGTTGCTCTGGCGGGGTGTGACTGCCCCAATTCTTCATCAAATGGTTGTGTGACAAAGCCCCTAGTTTGGTCCTTTGTTACAGCCTCTTGGCTGAGCTAGGTCTACACGACCACTGTGGATCTGCTGGCTCTCATTTCAAATTTATTGCCCATGTTACAACTCAAAAAAGGGCTTCTGGGCTGGGCTCATGCTCCTATGTTCTTCCTGGTTTTGAAGGCCTGGCAGTGCTAGCCACACCGGTTCAGTCACTCTGTGTTGACTAATGACAGAGTGCCTACAGCACAAGAGAGGGAAAGATGGGGACATACAGCTTTCACTTAAGACAGTGTCAGAGGCAAGGACTGACTCAGAGAAGGATTGTAGTGGCCAAGCCTGTGACTTGTTCAGACATCCCTGCATTCTCTTCCTCTGGCGCATATGCTAGGGTTATGTCTCCAAGCCGTCCCTGCAGGTAGGCATGGCCAGGGATGGACTCCGGCTCCACTTGGTTAGATCAGCGCATCCTCACGTCTTCTTCTCTGCCATAGCAGTGTTTGCCATCTCCACTTGTCTTTTGATGTTTTGTTTTACTACAGGCCAACATGGTGCTCTCAGAAGTCAACCCTTGCTGCCTCGTCTGTGTTGAGAAACCCGTTTCCTGGATCCCATCCATCCATCATGACCTTACAACCAGGTCTGGTGTTCTCCTTACAGGTTGCAGCTGGAGAGAAGCTGTTCGTTTAGAAACACCAGCCCTTGCTAGCATGCACGCTTTCTGCTTCAAGCGAACTTTCCCACTGTTGGTCTCTGCCCTCGTGTTTTTGCACACCTGCCCTCTCGCGCCTGCCTGGGGCTGTGTGCCACATTTCCTGCCTTGGGCAGAGCATGCCTGAGAGAGCATGGTCACACTGAGTGCTGTCGGGGAGCGTCATGCCAGCTGCAGTCTCTGCTGCTGCTGCTCGTGTTTCAGTTGTCCTCAGAGGAGGAGCAGTGATGTATTTGTGACGTGGGCATCCCCTTTCCTCCTCAGATGCCCTTTAGAAGCAGGTGCGTGCTGGTGGGACTGAGCCCAGAATGTGTAACAAACAAATGAGTGCTCATTAGGTGGGGGCCAAGTGCAACTCCAGAGGAGCAGGCCTCATTTTTAGAGGCTGACTTTTCTATAAGCCACAAGGATGGCTGACAGGAAGGGCCTCGGAGTAGTACCCAGTGTACAGTTTTGTGTGTCAGGTGCTCCTAAGGATGGTCTTCAAAGCACACTGTGCTTGCAAGCAGCTTCTTGTTGTCAGAGTATGGACAGATTTGACCTTATGCTAACAGAAGAAGCCTCGATTCTTTGACCATGGTCCCCTCCGTCTGTCTACCACTCAGGACTGTGGGCCATTGCTTCTGCATCCCCTGTGTGCCTCACTGTGCCTGAAGAAGTGGCCTGTGGTAGTCAGGGCAGTGAAAGCTCCCACAACATGTAATAACTCCTAGGCATGCAACAATACAGACTCAGTAGCCATCTGCATATTTCCCGCTTGTGGAACTATGGAGGATGGGTGCTCTTGGGCTGTGGGAGTGGGCTCCCCCATGAGACCAGGGAGAGAATTGATCCGTGGGGGCACTCTGCACAGCTTCCAGGACCACCTGCTCTTCTTTGTGCAGCTGGCAGGAGGGGAAAAGAACTGGAAGCCAAGGTGGGGGGTTCCTTGGTCAAGCCCACCGGTCGTTCGTTCTGTTGCTGTCCTGTGGGCTGGAGCTTTTGCTCATGCAGCCACACTGAACTGCCCTGGCACTTGGGGGGAAACAGCTGAGCACGTTTAGAAGGAACCAGACATCTGTGGGCAGCAGGTGGTCTTCACTGCAGACCCTGTGGTGACTCTGTTCGTGTCTGGCGTCTTTGCCGACCTTCTCGCCTGGCCTCCCACCTGCGGCGATGTCCCTCCTCTGCCTTCCAGCTGAGGCTTCCTCGACGGCCACTCTTGAATTCTCTCTGCTCCAGTTCATTCTTTATCCACTGCCTTCCGCTGCTTGGCTCCTAAAGCAAGCTCCATAGGCTGATGGAGGAGGAGCACCCGGGTCTGGCTTTCCATCAGCTGTGCGACTTAATAGTCACAAGACCTCCAGCAGGTCTCTTTCTCATCTTTTAAGAACAGTAGTGATGCTGCCTGGTGGTGTAGTAAGGGTTAAGTGAAATAACGAAAACGTCCCACGTGGTCTTGCACATGCTAGAAGCTGAGTAAATGTGTGGCTGCCTCTCCCTTCTGTCTCTCAGTGAGTCTGCCACCATTGCCAGTGTTGCCAACTTAAACTCTTGAGTCCTGTGCCTTCCACATCTGTCATGGCAGAGGTTTGAGTCAAGAGCTGCCACTGCTGGTGGGTGACATAGGTGCAGAGACTGGGACAGGAGGAAGCCGCTTGGAGGAGTGTCAGTATGCTGACTGGGTAGGCATTAGTTTAACTCAGGAGGACTCATGGCCTCCTGTGAACTGTGTCAACTCCAGCCAGGCTGTGGCTGCCTCCTGTGCCCTCTGAGAATTTCTGTATGCCAAACAATGTCTGTGTCCTCACAGATAAAGCCAGAGGTGGCAGGCAGGGCCTCAGGCTAGGGCTGCCACCGACTGACCCACTTAAGCGTCTTCAGTGAGCTTTTGGGACATTGGAGTGTGAAGGCAGGGATTCAGGGAGCTAGAGAAAAGCCTGTGTTCTCAGGTGATTCTGCTCAGCTTGCGTTTCCCCTGGAGCTGCACCTGTGCAGGCATCTGGGGAGTGCTGTGTGCTCTGTGACCACTTGAAGTGGACAGATGCCCAAGGCATGGACACTTCCTCCTGGGGGATGCTGCAGAAGACCAGCAAGGTTAACCCGGAGCAGGGACCCAGCCAGGGCACAGGAGCTGACCCTGGGGCAATCCTCCCTGGAGGGGGACCGACCGGGTGTATCTTGGGATTCTCAGAGATGTTAGGGGAGGGACAGGGGCTGCAAAGCCTAAGTTCTTTTGAGTAAGTAGGTCTAATGGAACATTAGCATGTCCTTGCTTTATACCCATTCGCTGCTGAGCTGTGGGGACCCATGTGTTGTATGTTGACAGAACATTTCATGACAAAAGCAAAAAAAAATATATAACCTAAAGTTTCAACTTCCAGTCACTTCTGTTTCTTTCCTCAGACATGCCTGAAATTTCCACGGAGTCTAGTTTTATCTGGCCTTGTGCTAGGCCATGCAGTCCAATGGGCCAATGTGGGTACCACATAGGGGAAGTGGCCTGTGTGATGACCCTGGGGTAGTACCGTGTGCTGTACCTGTGTAATCATCCTAGGGGTGGTACTGTGTGGTGCTTCTGCGTGATGACCCTGGGGTGGTACCGTGTGGTGCACCTGTGTGTACAGGTGCAGTTGCATCACCACGCAGCCCAGGCATTGAGTAAAGAATCAGCTACAGGCAAGAAATATGCTCATGCTCCACCCCACCTTTATAGAGAAATTAATCTATGATTAAATGGTGGTGTTTGTATCAAGAGCAGCATCCTTAATCTCTCCCCCGCCCCCTGCCTGTTTGAGTCATCAGCACCGTTTCCCTGAGCTTGTTAGTTTGGGCTTGTTTGCCTCATAACAGTCAGCTGCGTTTTGGGTTGACTATTTGCATTTAAAAAATAGGCTGCTCACTCTGCATTAAATTTTTATGGCTGCCGTGTTCATTGATTGGATCACTCTGTTAGCAGTTACTATTCTGGCCGTATATTTTAATTACACTTGAACAATCAGCCTTTCTCCATGCTTGAGTAATTTGCTGAGTGTAATTTGTCCCTTTGTCTAATTCTGACTTAAATTATTTCATTAGTGTTGGCAGTCCTGTGTTACACACCCTTCCTGGTCTTTTAAAAATCAATTTCTCGGGCCTTTCATTATGTAGCACAGTCAATAAAAGTTGATGCCAACAAAAGAACTATGGAGGCCAATGGTCACCCGTGAGATGCACCTTGTTAATGCCCATCCCTAACATGTATGCCAAAACATTAGCAAATGAACCTGTATCACACCCTCTGAGGACAGTCAGCAATTTTCCATTTCTCTTAGTTAGCAATGGGCTGGGGGAGGGGAATGGGAGGCAGCAAAGTCAGTGACAGCACAGAAAGCCAGAGGGAAGCCTTTTGATGTCTCTGGATGACAGAAGCCTCAAACGAGTGGCTTCCTTGAACAACTACTGTCCTCTAGGACATGTACAGCCCCTGATTAAGCTACTGGCCTCAGCTCTCTCTGAAGCACTCTTCTTGTACCTCTGGCAGAGAGCCCAGGGCCTCCCAGTATTTCTGAGTTTGTGTTTATGAGACGATGCCATCCCACTGTCCTAGAGGGGGTTAGAGCAGACTTGGCCTTGATGGACAGTTGGCAAACGTGAGCAGTGTCGGCAATTGCTGGTAATGTCTAGGTAGCAGAAAGGTCTCCTTAGTGCACTGGAATCGTCCATGGCCCATGGTTTCAGCCATCAAGGAAAACCTCTCAAACTGCCAGCACAGGGGATCTCACCTGTGCCAATGGCCACGCTGAGCTCTGGGTACCCGGGCTGGTGGCTGGTCCCAGGAAAAGGGACAGGAGACAACACTCTGCAATCTTCTAAAGGTGGGCATAAAAGGTAGTAATGGTTGCTGTGCTTGGAAAGAATGCCTTGTGTGCTGGCCTCCCAGGGAACTTAGTCTTCTCAAATTTTATTTGAAAGACAGGTATATTGATAGACATAGATACTAGAGTAGATGATAGAGATAGATGGTGAATAATGGATGGATGGCAGAGATATGGCTTCCATTTGCTGGTTAATTCCCTAAATACTTGTAGTAGCCAGGGCTGAGCCTTTCCTTCCCTGCCCTGCCCTGCCCTGCCCTGCCTTGCCCTGCCTTTCTTTCTCTCTCTCTCTCTCTCTCTCTCTCTCTCTCCCCATTTCTTTCAGATTTATTTATTTTTTATTTGAAAGGCAGATTTACAGAGAGAAGGAGACACACACACACACACACACACACACACACACACACACACACACACCCCTTCCATCCATTGATATCTTCCCCAAATAGCTGCAATGGCTAGAGCTGGGCTGGTCTGAAGTTAGGAGCCAGGAGCTTCTTCCAATCTCTCATGTTGGTGTACGGGTGCAAGGACTTGGGCCATCTTCTGCTGCTTTTTCAGGTTATAAGCAGGGAGCTGGACTGGAAATGGAGTAGCTGAGACTACAATTGGTACCTATATGGGATGCTGGTGCTGCAAGGTGGAGGATTAGCCTGTTGGGCCATTGTGCTGGCCACCAGGGAGTTTTTTGTTGTTGTTGTTGTTTTTTGATTAATTATAAAAGTGATTCAGTCCTTTCTCCAAAGCATTTAAGTGTGTACTTGCTCAAAATGGTATGTGTGTGTGTATGAGAGAGAGAGAGAGAAAGAGAGAGAGAGAGTATCTGTGGATTCACTCTCTATAGGATTGCAACAGCCAGGGCTAGGCAGACGGAAGCCCTGAGCCAAGAGTGCCATCCAGGCTCCCATGGGTGACAGGGACCCAAGCACTTGGGCCACACCTGCTGCCTTCCAGCGTGCGCATGAGCAGGCAGCCAGAATGAGGAGCAGGCACCTGCAGCCAGCCAGTCACTCTGATGGATGATGCTGGCATCTTGACCCCCAAGAGACGATTTCCTGAAGCTGGAAAGAAGGAACGTCCCAACTCCTGCAGGTCCTCCCTGCCCTGTGCTCCCTGGCTCTTAGTCATTGCCCATTGTTTTGAGCTTCTGTCGAATGTGAATGTGATCTATGTGATTTTTCAGGGATTATCTTCTTTTAAATGGACTATCATTATAATAGTCATTAAATGGTAATTACGCCAAGCTAAGCTCCCTGGAAACAGTGTCCTTGATAGTTTTGAGTTTTCTATAGTCCCGCTTTTATACACGACAAGTACTGAATAAACTGAATGACTACGCTACTCCAAAAATGCCAAACTGATGCAAACACCTGAACACAGCCATCAAAGGTGGCCTGGCTCCTTGGGACCTGTCTCTGAACAGTGAAACACTAAAATGCTGTACCTGCTGGGGATTGCAGAGAATCCGTCTCCATTTTCATAAACGCAGCCCCCCAGGAATCAGCAAAAACCAACAAGCAAGCGAAGTGCAAACAAAACCACATGTAAGGGATTCGTGTCCACAAAGTCTACACAACCTCACACAGCCATCTTCTCCCATCTTCCCCTCTCTTTTAAATAAGATTTATTTATTTATTTTAAAGGCAGAGTTACAGACTGAGAAGGAGAAATAGAGACAGATCTTCCATCCACCAGTTTGCTTCCCCAAATGGCCATAACTGGTTGTGCTAAGCCAGGCTGAAGCCAGGAGCTTCTTTTGGGTCTCCCATGTGGGTGTGAGGGCGCAGCACTGGGCCATCTTCTGCTGCTCTCTGAGGTACATTAGCATTCACTGGGCTGGACAGGGAACAGCTGGAAACTGAAGCACTCCTATGAGATATTGACATTGCAAGTCATGGCTTTTTTACCCTTCTTCCCCCTCCTCCTCCTCTTCTTCTTTTCTTGTTCAAGATTTACTTATTTTTATTGGAAAGTCAGAGATAAAGATCTTCTGTCTCCTGGTTCACTTCCCAAGTGGTCACAACAACTGGAACTGAGGCAGCCAGGAGCCAGGAGCCAGGAGCTGCTTCCAGGTCTACCATGTGGGTGCAGGGTCCCAAGACTTTGGGCCATTCTCTACTGCTTTCCCATGCCACAAGCAGGGAGCTGGATGGAAAGTGGAGCAGCTTGGACATGGAGCAGCAGTGGGATCAGTGCATGCAAGGCAAGGACTTTAGCCACCAGGCTACTGTGCTGGTTCTTCTTCTCCTCCTCCTCCCTCTTTCTCCTTCCTCTTCCTTTTCCTTCTTCTAAAATGTGTCCAAGGACTCCACTCCTCCTGAGTTCCCTCCGTCCTCCCTCAGTTGCAGCAGCCCGCCAGCCCTCCTGGATCCTTCCTGCTGCCCTTGGCCGGGTCGGAGCTCCAGGTCAGCCTGCTGTGTTCAGTTTACCTTTGTCGCTGCACTGAAGAAGCACAGATGGACTTTGGTGAGCCCAGACTCCTTGGACGGATGTTGAGTGGGACGTGGGGCTGCTCACTTAGGGGAGCTGCGAAGGGGCATTCTCGTTCACCATCCACACACCTGCAAGTGTGTGTTTCACTAAGACTTTCGGAGGCAGGAAATTGTCATTACTTTTTTTTTCCCCCACCAGCTGGAAAAGAGCATGTGAGAGTGCATGCCAGTTTGTGCCCAACATCCTGTTTCTAAGTTGGGTCTCTGGACCAAGCCACCTGCCTCAAGGTGGGCATGCGGTACATGGTGTATGGTGTTGTGTGTGTGCATGGAGTGAGTGGTGTGTGGTGTTGTGCGGTGTGTGTTGGGGGGAGGAGCTGGCTGTGTTCCTTCCTGGCAGATGTCAGCTCCTGAGCCAGGCAGGCACATGAAAAGCCAGTGCCCCGACACCAGGTGCTGCCTGCTGGAAAGGGTGGCTCCCCCGGTACTGGGTGAGATGCCGGCCCATGGGCCCTTGTTGGCTTGTACTCTCAGAATGTAACCAGTGTGGTATTTTTTACTCCAACGCTGCTTTGCTTGCTTCATTTGCTTTTATGACAGTGCTTGGGTGAGAGTAAATGACAATTTAATGTGTCTAATCACTCATTTAAAGTTTCAGCGCGGGCTTGAGTGAAGGTGAGGGGGTTTCAGCAAGTTGTCTCCTAAGTCCTAGCCAGGGCCCAGACTCACGACAATTTCCTGGCAGAGAACAGCTCTGATTTCAGCGTCCTCCCCCTTCTCAGCTCTTTCCTTCCCCGCACTGCGTCTCAATTGTGCAGGAAATCTGAGCTTGCTTCCTACTCTACATCCCTACACCTGTTTGGGATTTGTGGCTGGAAGTTTTTCTTGATCACCGTCACAGCTCTGAGCCTGAGTTCTGTGAGTCTGGAACAGTTTTGGGTGGGCGATGTCTCTAAATGAAGCCCAGCCTTTTCTGTCGCTGTCCACCACGAGGTAACCAGCCACTGCTCATTGTCTTGTTTTTCAGTGACTTCTGAGGATGTCAGACAATGCTCAGTGGCTTACCGCCTACCCTCCAATGAGCTGGTGGAGGAAGAAGAACAGGAGGCTGGCCAGTGAGCTTCCTGTTTGCTGTGGGAGGCTCTGACCCAGCCCCCGGGTTGGGCAGAAGGGGACAGACCCTGCACTCCGAAGCATTTTTCAGCCCCTCCCTGCTGCTCCTTGCTGGCTGTGCTGGTTGTGGTTCAGCAAGGAGCAAGGAAAGATCCTGCCCTGCGTGGTATTTCTACTTTTAAATGTCCCTCAGGGAAAGGAGACGGGAGAAGGTTGTAGTCACAGTGTTGCTTGGTTCTGTGGATCTTTCTTTTCTTTCTTCCCTTCTTTTTCTTCTCTCTCTCTGTCAGATTTACTTGTTTGAAAGACAGAATGAGAAAGAGAGAGACTGAATGAGAGAGAATGAGAGAGAGAGAGAGAGATCTTCCATCTGCTGGTTCATTCTGCAAATGCCTCCCCTAGGCAGGTTGAAGCCAGGAGCTCCATTCAGGTCCTGTGTGTGAGAAGCAGGGCCCATTTGGACCAGCTCCTCTGTTCTTTTCCCAGTGCATTAGCAGGGAGCTGGACCCAGAGTTCATATAAGATGCTGGTTCCACAGGTGGCAGTTTAACTTGCTGTGCCACAACACTGCCCCTCCTAGGACTTGCAACTGTTTGCTAGTGACCAGGAACCAGGGTGAGCATGAGAGGTTCACTGCTGGACGGTGGTGTGAAGAGCACAGCCGTCTGTAAGTGTTCCCTGGCAATGACTCTGAGGTACCCTGGGCCTGTGTGCTGGGAACCCAGGGGCCCTGCTCGCAACAGCTATAACTGTGTGGCCCTCAGGGGGCAGAGCCATGGTGGGCTCCTTGGTCTTCCAGTTGCCTGTCCCACAGCCACTTGGACAGAGCTGAGCTGTTTCTAGATGTGTGGCCCC
Organism: Ochotona curzoniae; assembly: GCF_017591425.1. Taxonomy (NCBI): domain Eukaryota; kingdom Metazoa; phylum Chordata; class Mammalia; order Lagomorpha; family Ochotonidae; genus Ochotona; species Ochotona curzoniae. The sequence goes on from NW_024467119.1 coordinate 7,587,829, forward strand.
CTCAAGGCATTGTTTAAAACTATTACTTAGTAAAGCTGTGTTTTGCTTCATAAGGTGATGGGAGGGTGGGGAAGGCAGGGAACTGTCAGGTCTAGATGAGGGAGTAATTCCTATTCAGCCTGTACATTTTTCCTTAAAAAAGAAAAAGATTGGGCCCGGCGCGGTGGCGCAAGTGGTTAAAGGTCCTCGCCTTGCACGCCCGGGATCCCATATGGGCGCCGGTTCTAATCCCGACAGCCCCACTTCCCTTCCAGCTCCCTGCCTGTGGCCTGGGAAAGCAGTCGAGGACGGCCCAAAGCTTTGGGACCCTGCACCCGCGTGGGAGACCCAGAAGAGGCTCCTGGCTCCGGATCGGCATAGTATCGACCGTTGCGCTCACTTGGGGAGTGAATCATCGGACGGAAGATCTTCCTCTCTGTCTCTCCTCTCTGTATATCCGCCTTTCCAATGAAAAAAAAAATAATAAAAAAAGAAAAAGATTTATTTATTTGAAAGGCAGAGATAGAGAGCAAGAGAGAGACTGAAAGACAAAGAGCGAGAGAGAGAAAGAGAGACTTTCCATCTTCTGGTATATTCCCCAGTTGGCTGCAGCAGCCAGGGCTGAGCCAGAGGAAAGCCGGGATCCTGGAACATCCACATGGGTGACAAGGGTCCCGATGCTGGTGTCACCTGCCGCTTTCCCAGGAACTCACAGGGAAGGCTGGCACCAAAGGCCACAGCTTAATCTGCTGTACTATGAGCTTGCCCTTTTTTTAAAAAAAAATCTTTTATTATTGTTATTATCATTTTATGATACAGTTCCATAGGCTCCTGGGTTTTGCCTTATCTCCTCCCCAATTCCCTCCCCGCCATTGAGTTCCCCTATATTGTTACTATAGTTCTTCATACACAGTCATATGTCCATCATTGCGGGCATGGACAATGGCAGAGAGTCCAGCATCCTATTGTCATAAACAGTTTCATTGGGAGTCCATCTTTAGTTTGGAAGTAGAGTCTACAGCCATACCACCCTGAACATGCCTGATCTTGTCTGATCTCAGAAGCTAAGCAGGGTCCGGCTTGGTTAGTACTTGGATGGGAGCTTGCCCTTTATTGCCAGCCAGAAGGGTCCCGCAGACGGGTGGTGGAGGAAGCCGTGTGGGAGCAGTGGCACCCCCTGCAGAGCTGGTGGCTGCTGGGCTGGGTGGTATGCCTTTAGGATCCAGCTGGAAATCCGGGCCTTTAATATAGATGCTCTGTCCCTCCTCCTTTTGGGTTTTGCTGTTTTTTTTTTTTTTTCTCTCTACAGAAAGGGGCAATTAATTTTCACAAAGCACAACAATCACATTTTGGAATGTAAAACTTGATAGCCATTCTGTTTTGTGTCTCCATGGCCACTTCCCCAAGAGGGCATGGAGGGAGGCTTGACAGCTGAGAATGGCAGGGTAGCTGAGCAGCAGCGGGGTCGCCACTTTCTGGAGCAATCAGAGGGAGAGCTGAAACCCCAACCCCTCATTTATCCACTGGGGAGAGCGCTGAGTGGATTACAGGGTGAGTTCCTGGCAAGAGCATTCAGTTTGATGGAACAGGACCAGATGTGTGACTTGGGGGAAAGGGTCTTGGATGCCATCTTTGGGTATACTTGCTGTCGGTGCACAGGTATTTAGATGCACACACGTGCACACACACATATATGCACGTACATTTATCTACACACACATGCACATGTGCACACCCACATTATACCATAGGCACACACACATACACACACATGCACACACATGCACACTACAGACATGTGCCTGCAACGGTTTGTATGCCCATATGTGCTTACATTTATGTGCATATATGTGCATGCGTGTGCATGCATGTGTCCACATACGTATGGGAGTGATGGGAGAGTCCGTGCAGGAAGAGGAACAGGCAATAGACTACTGTGTGGCCGGCACTCCTGCTTCTCTTCCTTGGCGCCCAACTCAAGCAGTGGGAGGAGCCAGGAAAAGCCGGTGGGTGTGGGATGAGGGATGATGGAAAAGGAGGGCCTGCAAGGGCACATTCGAGCTTTGGCTTTATTACTTGTGTCTTTTTCAATTCTAAAACAACAACAGCAGCAGCAGCAGCAACAAAAATCAAAAAAACCCACCCAGCTCAGCTTAAGTCCTTTCTTAGAGGCTGCAGCCGAATGCTCCACATTTAATTGAATCAAGCTTGCGCGCAGCGTGGCTTCCCTGCTTGCTGAGAACCCTGTTGAGCTGGTTTTTAACTTGATAACTTAACTGCATCCATAGAAAAGACACAAATCAATGAGACAAGAGGAGGTGAGGTGCAGGCAGGGAAGGAAAGTGGGTGGGCTCCTCTCCGTGCGTGGGAACGGGAGCCCTGGGCAGCAGGGCAGTGGCTTCTACGCCAGGGATGTTTGTTAAAAGGTTGGATAATGGTGTTGGCTGCCAGAATCGAGCGCACAGGCAGCTCACCGTGTTCGTTGCTGGCTCGATGCTGCTGGTTGAAGGCAGTGCTTGGTCAGGGAGTCCTTACTACTTGGCATGTGGAGGCTTCTGGGGGGTGAGCAGCCCTTCCGCTTCTTGTCCCAGTAGCCATCTGTGGCCTGCTCACAGATGTGGCTCAGCTGTTGGCCTCTTAGATGCCAGTGACTTGGGCCCCTTCACATATAAGCAAGACAAGGAAGAGGCACCAGGCTCCTTGTTTCAGCCTGGCCCAGCTAGCCCTGGCTGTTGTAGTCCTTTGGGGGATGAACCAATAGATGGAATATTTCCTCTGTCTCTGTCTTTCCTTTTCTCTTTGTAAGTCTACCATTCAAATAAATAAAAAAATAAGTCTTAAAACTAAAAGAGAGGAAAGCTGAACTACAAATGTAACCAAGAGTAAATTTCAGGGAACAGACTCACTCTTACCAAGAGGAATGTGGTGTGAAATGTTCGCTCAGACATGCAGTGAACGCTGGGCATGGGGTTTGTCTCTTTCGGCCTGTGAGAAACGCTGGGCATGGTGTCCATGGCTCCTGGGCCTCCACAGGCCTCCACTCCTGGGCAGTCTACAGGCCTGCCGTTCCATAGCGGTGCGAGCTGTTTTGTTTTCTAAGGGGAAGATGTCTGGCTCTGTGTTTGCCCTGCTTTGCTTTGTAAAATGGATTTGCAGAGAGCTCATGAATAATAGAGGGAATGCTAAGGACTGTGAAATTAACAGCAGCAGGAACCCGGCTTCTCAAAGGGGGGATTGCACTGCGGTACGAGATGACAGCTGCCTTCACCCTGGGTCATGCAGGGGTTTGGAAACCAGAAGGAGCGCGCCTGGGAGGGTGGCAGGTGAGCGGTACCTGTCTGTGCAGCATCTGTCTCCTGGAGGATGAAGATGCTCCACTCCTTTAGGCCAGAAGCTTAACTCCTATTTGAGAGACAGAGAAAAAACTAACTAACAAAAACAAAAGCAAAACCCCAAAATGATTTACTTGTTTGCTTAAAAGACAAAATGATGGAGTCAGAGAGAGAGAGAAAGAGAGAGAACGAGAGAAAGAGGGAGACAGAGAGAGATATCTTGTGTCTGTTGGATCAATCCCTGAATGACTGCAATGATAGGGACTGGGTACCAGGAGCCAGCAGCTAGAAGACAGGAATCAGGAGTTGGAAGCCAGGAGCTGGGAACCAGGAGCCAAGAGCCAAGAGCCAGGAGCCAGGAGCCAGCAGCTAGAAGACAGGAGCCAGGATCTAGAGCTAGGAGCCAGGAGTTGGAAGCCGGGAGCTGGGAACCAGGAGCCAAGAGCCAGGCGCCAGGAATCAGAAGCCAGAATCAGGAGCCAGAAGCTGGGAGCCAGGAGCCAGCAGCTAGAAGATAGAAGACAGGAGCCAGGATCTAGAGCTAGGAGCCAGGAGTTGGAAGCCAGGAGCTGGGAACCAGGAGTCAGGAGCCAAGAGCCAAGAGCCAGGAGCCAGGAGTCAGAAGCCAGGAGTCAGGAGCCAGGAGCTAGAAGCTGGGAGCCAGGAGCTGGAAGCCAGGAGTCAGGAACCAGGAATTCCATCTGAGTCTCTTGTGGGTGGTACTTGGGCCATCTTCTGTTGCCTTCCCAGGTACATTAACAGGGAGCAGCTGGAACATGAACCAGTGCTGCAATGTGGGATGCCGACTTCGTAAGTGGCAGCTTAACCTGCTGGCTGCGCCATAACACCATGTGTCCAGGACAGGTGTTTCTTATTCTTGAAGTTCTTTAGGCACAGGAACTACTGTGCTTTATGGCTTAAGGAGGACCACGGGTCAAGCATAGACAAATGTCTCTAAGTAATTCAGCATCTCACTCTTTTGTGAAAGATTTATTTTTTTTAGTACTATTTTTATTGGAAAGGCAAGATATACAGTAAGCAGGAGAGACAGAGAAAGATCCTCCATGTGCTGGTTCAGTCCCCAAGTGGCCGCAATGGCTAGAGCTGAGCCGATCAGAAGCCAGGAACCAGGAGCTTCTTCAGAGTCTCCCATGTGGGTGCAGAGCCCCAAGGCCTTGGGCCGTCTTCGACTGCTTTCCCAGGCCACAAGCAGGGAGCTGGATGGGAAGTGGAGCAGCCAGGACATGAACTGGTGCCCACATAAGATCCTGGTGCTTGCATGGTGAGCATTTAGCCACTAGGATATCATGCTGCACCCAGCATGTCTTGAATATTGAAGAGAGGTGGTTCCTTGAGGCAGATAAAATGTTCCAGGTCATTCCCTATGGCCTTGTGAGAAGGGTTCAATTGTGTCCCTTTATAGAGGTTGAGACCAGGCTTCAGAAGAGCTGAGCACCCAGCCACCCAGCATGTATATTTCAGCCCCCAGCTGCATTCCCAGGTCTTTGTTACCCGTTGGCTGCACAGGAGCGCATGCTGATGGCCAGGCAGCTTCTCTCCTCGCTCCTTTCTGCTCCCCTGCAAGGAAGCACATGCCCTGGCTGTATGCCCCCCCCCCCCCCCCCCCGATTACTCCAAGTCGAGCTGAGTAACCTGGGGGAAAGGGCGACACTTGACAACAGTATCTGGGGACAAGGACACTGGGGCTTTCTATGCTGTTGTCCCCATGGCGTATGGGAAGTGCTGAATACATGTGCCTGGTTAGGTGTCTGAGTTATGGAACTAGACAGACCTAGGATTCATTCATGTTATGTGGATTATTTTGAGCACCTGCTGTGTACCAAGCACTGCGCCAAAGGCAGCTGGATTCTAATTCCAGGTCTGCTACCTACAACTGGACACGTGGAATTTATAATCAATCTCCTCCCTGAAAACAATACCAGGTACCTCTGGGCTGGGATAAGGTTAGCAGTTGAGACACGGGAGGAGCTCAATAAATGACTTTATGGATACACAGCTGCAAGATGGTGTCATTGGGCGAGTGCCCGTGTGTAGCACTTTCCTTTGAAAGTCTGTCAAGCATTCATACAGTTGTGTGCCTCCCAGGGCCTGGGAAGTCGAGGCCCTGAACTAAGCAATTAGCTTAACTCAGAGCAATCTCTGTCTCTGGGGACTGGGCACACTCAGACGGGAGTCGCCTCCCCAAGGCACCTGTGCATCCTGCCGTTGACTTCCTCTCGGCTCCTCTGCCTTCCATCACTGCTTTCTCCCAACAGATGAGCAGCGTTGCTGGTAGTTGCTTAGGGAATGGGAGGGGTGGTGAATTTATTTTGAACAATGACAGGCTCTCCATTTGTCCTTCCGGATGCCAGCATCTCACCTCTGTTTAATGCACCATCCACTGACGTGAGCACCTGAGGTTTCTCGGATGCCCTCAATCACACGGCTTGGCTAATCTAATGTGATTTAGCTAATGGGTTTTCTATCTCTCAGCGTTTATGGACCATCCCATCCATCCACCCTCCTGCCAGAGACGTGTGCACGTAGCAGGCCTGAGATGTCCTCTTTTCCAAAGCCACTAAGTCTGTTTGAAGATGAGTGCACAAAATACAGGCTTCCATGATGTTCTCACAGTAAAAACCACTTCCTTCTTTTTAGTGAGTTACTAAAAAGAGCAAATAATGGATGTTGAAACATTCCTGTTTTAGAATATAGCTTTTTTCTTTCTTGCTGAATGCACAAAGAGTAATGGTTAAACGGTTACCACTGGCAACTGCTTGAGGATGATTTTAATTACTGGTGGGAAACAAAGTGGAATCAGAAGGGTTGCATGAAGATTCACATTTACTAAAAAAAAAAAAAAAAGTCCTAGGCCAACACAGTGACGTAACAGGCTAATCTTTTGCCTGTGGCACAGGCATCTCCTATGGTGCTGGTTCTAGTCCTGGCTGCTTCAATAATGGCTCCCTAATAATGACCTGGGAAAGCAGCAGAGGATGGCTCCCTTGGGACCTGCACTGGCGCGGGAGACTGGGAAAAAGTTGCTGCTCTCAGCTTTGGATCGGCCGAGCTCTGACTTTGTGGCCATTTGGGGAGTGAACCAGCAGATGGAAGATTTCTCTCTCTATATATGTCTATCTTTAACTCTGACTTGCAAGTAAAATAAATAAATCTTTACAAAATAACTTTTAAAACTCCACTGTAAGTCTTTAGCTTTCAAATGGCATAGACTCAGGAGCAGCAGCGAGGGATGAACTTGCACCTGGTGTTCCCCTGGTGGCACCAACTGATGCGCTTCCAGCAATGCTCCATTTTGTGAGACTGCAGAGAGCCTTCTAAAGCCTGAGCCTCCTGCACAGCACACTGAGGGCATATGAACCACCTCCCACCACTGTCTCTTGCCCTACACCTGCTGGGCGGCCTCTGCTTACAAATCAGCTCTTAAGATGCAGCTCGGAACCTTCCCTCACTCACAGTTGTCGGTGGGTTTCCATCTCATCCTTTATAGTTTCATGAGACAGAACCTGCCTATGGTTGTAGGGCCCCAGTGCCTCCCTCTGTTCTAGCAGCATTTCTTGCCAGCCTCACCTAGGCCACCTGGGTCCAGCCACTTTGGTTCACCAGCTGCTGTGATTCTCAATCATGCTGAAGACGGCTCTGGCCTAGGGCGGTCCTGGCCGAGGAGGGTCCTGGCCCAGGGTGGTCCTGGCCGAGGAAGGTCCTGGCCCAGGGTGGTCCTGGCCGAGGAGGGTGCTGGCCCAGGGTGGTCCTGGCTGAGGAGGGTCCTGGACCAGGGTGGTCCTGGCCGAGGAGGGTCCTGGCCGAGGAGGGTGGTCCTGGCATTTTGTCATCAGTCTGCACATCTGCTTCTCGGCATGGCTTCATTATATCCCTTCTAGCTCTGCCTGGCCCTGGTGGTTCATAGTTCCATTTCCTCCTCTCACTCAGTAGCTCTTCTGCCTGCCTCATATCCTACTTGCTCCTTGTTCAATCATTTATGTCTTTTTTCATCACTGCAAGGAAAGTTTGAGAACCAGAAGTCTTCTCTGTCTTTTCCATTGCCAGATCCCCAGGCTCGTGGATATATCTGGCAGGGAGTTAGCGCTCAGTATCTAGGAGGGAAATTCAAAAGCCTGTGGAGATAGGATTAAAAGATAAATTTATTTTGGCACAATTAAAAAAAAACTATCAATGCAGTGAGTCTTAAAAAAGACTATGAAAAATGAGTTGTGAAAAAGTTCATATGTATTTAAATTTTTTTGTTATATTATTTTTTATTGATTACATTGCATTATGTGACACTGTCTCATAGGTTCTGGGATTTCCCCAATCCCATCCCTAACCCTCCCCCCATGGTGGATTCCTCCACCTTGTTGCAGCATTACAGTTCAAATTCAGTCAAGGTTCTTTCATTGCAAGCATAGAGTCCAGCATCTTATTGTCCACATAAATTCAATGGTTTCTTGGGGAGACCATCTCTGGTCTGAAAGTAGAGCTGGCAGAATATCATCACCACATAACATCAACATCAATTTACAACATTATGGAATTAATTGACATGGTATTGAGTAACAAATATGTTAAGAAATGCAAGTTCTTAACCGCATCCTATGACTACTTCATTGACATTTCAATTTTGGTGTATACACAGAACCGGCTGCTATACACCTTAAAATGGCTATAGGGTACTATTCAGCTGTCTCGTGACTATTTTCATTTTAGTCTTCAGCAGTTTATAGTGTTGAAGCTTAATTTTGCTGAACTTGGCAGATTTTGGGATAGTCTAAGCTGGCTTATAACTAACAAGGCAACAGTTGAAGTGCAAAACAGTTTTAGGAGGGGTGTGCAGAGAAATCTTCAATACCTTAGTGAGGAGTAACTAATTGTTGTGTCCCACCTAGTAAGGCAGGTGTGAGTCCACGCTGTTTCCTGTCTGGTTCCAAGCGTTCCTTGTTGTTCTCTGTCTATATATTCCAATTTCTGTGTGTGTGCGTGTGTGTGTATGTGTGTTTTGGGGTGGGAGGCTCCAGAGCAATCCTGATGGTCATTGTAGAGAGGGTAGGGATCCAGAGTTGGAACTAAGTTAGGACCAGAGAAAGCTCCTCTCTCTAGTCCTGAAGGAAGCTTACTGTTCCGATGACCTTGGATCCTGCAAGGAAAGATTTGGGCTTCTTCCATCCCATGTGGTAGATCCAAATGGGGTGGGTGACCTCAGAGTTCTTGGCCTCCAAAGGCATTCCAGTTCCCCATGGTCTGCTTGGCAATTGGGATGTAGTCCTTGGTGCCCATACTGATAATCCTTGGTGAAGATCCAGGAGTCAGTCCCCAGGGTTGGGATACAAGCCTCCTCCTGTCCACCTGCTCCGCCCTGGGATCCCTCCCTACTTTGTGCGTATGACCTCCTGTTAAGAGGTTGTCAGGATTGCTCTTGATTCCACCTGTATATCTTTGTAGTTTTACTATTGTCTTATGCTGATTCGAGTCTGTTGTTCATAAGTTACCTGTTATGTTCCTGATAGGTTATACTTCATGTCTTCCTCACACATTCTAAGGAGATGGAAGATTTCTCTACTCTCCCTCCCCATTTCTGAGTAGGATAGGGTCTTAAAAGTATATTAGGTTTTCCAATTCTTTGATGTAGAACATAAGCAGTCTGACTCATATCGATTGTTGGTTCATTGGTTACTTCATAATATCTTATTGTATGAGATACAGGCTGTTTGGGGTTGAAATAGTATTACTGTTTTTAGGATTGACATCATCTCATGACAGCCACATCAATAACAACAACAACAACAACAAATTATAGCACCCTGATAAATTTTTTTAACTTTTTAAAAATTTAGTTGAAAACCAAAATACAAACAGGGAGAAAAAGAAAGGGAGAGAAAGAGAGAGACCTTTCTTCAACTGGTTCATTCCCCAAGTGTCTGCGACGGCCATGGTGAAGCCAAGCCGAAACCAGGGAGCCCTCTCTCCGTCACTCAAATCACAACAACAAACTAGAAAAATTCTAGGACTCCGAAAAAAGCAAATGAAAGTTTTTTTTTTTTTTTTTAAAAAAAAAACACGACTTATGGAAAGAAATCCACATATAAATGTAAAGGAAATTAAAGACCCAGACGAAAGAAATCATGGAGGCAAAAAAAAAAAAAAAAAGCAGCCTCTTAGCAACTTTAGCTGCTTTGCCAAATCACTTTGTGAGTTAAAGACCTCTGGACTTGGTTGTTTTTTTCTAGGAGGAAGATACCTTCCCACTTCCATTACTCTTTACATTTTATGGTTTCGGTCATTTGTTTTGCGATCCTTAAGCTCGGGCTTGCTGTTTGCCCTGAGTAAAGGAAGGCATATTTGCTCATTTGAAACTTTCATTAGTGTTAAGAATAATGCAGCAGAGTCGAGCCCCCTCCTGGGGCTTCCCTGTAGCCATAGCTTGCTATCAGTAAATATTCATAAATCTGCTATCGTGGAAATTAAATAGAATGCCTCCAAATTACTTTGGAGGCCTAAGAAGGACCCCAAAGAGTGCATGTTGTCTGAAGATCTGGAATGAAGAACTTATTCTGTCTGTCACATACTTATCCTGGGGAAGAATTCCAAGCAATCCAGAACGGTGGCGATGGCGGCAGCTTTGGAGGGGACTGGTGGCAGAATTTTACAAGTCCCCCTCAGTAAAAAAGGAGTGGTTGGCACCGATTACACTCTGGCTTATCCTGTCTTCAGGCTCTTCAGTGACTTCTCATGGTAGCAGGAGGGTTTTTTGAGGGGCTGGTTTTATGGGAGAGCCGATGAGGCTGTCATGGGCGATGCCCACATCCCAAATAGGTGCTTGTTCAATCCTTGTAATTCCATTTCCAATCCAGCTCCCTGTTAGTGCACCTGGAAAGAGCAATCAATGGAGGATGGCCCAAGTCCTCAGCCCATACTGCCTATGTAGGAGAACTGAATGAAACTCCTGTCCCTTGACTTCTGCCTGGTTGAGCTCTGCTCATTGCAGCCATCTGGGGAGTGAACCAGTGGGTGAAAGATTTCTCTGGGGGCTGGCACTGTGGTATAGTAGACTAAGCCTCCATCTGTGCTGCCAGCAGATCACATGGGTGCTGATTAGCATCCTTGTTGGTCCACTTCCAGTCTAGTTCTCTGCTCCTGGCCTGGGAAAGCAGTGCAGGACAGCTCAAGTCTACAGGCCCCTATACCCACATAGGAGACCCGGAAGAACCTCCTGGATCCTGTTCTAACAGTTGCAGCCATTTGGGGAGTGAACCAGCAGGTGGAAGATCTTTCTGCCTCTCTCTCTCTGTCTTTTTTTTTTTCCTGTAACTCTGTCTTTCAAATAAAAAATAAAATAAATCTTTAAACAAACTGTGTGTGTGTACCTCTTTCTATCTCTGTTACTCAGACTTTCAAAGAAATAAGCAAATCTTACAGAAAAATACATGTTCATCGAGTCCATCAGTGGAGGACTCCCTGCTGTAAGCCGTGCCACCAGGGTGGCCCAGCCCTGTTGGCAAAGAGTTAATACACAACAGGATTTGTAGTGGAGCTGCACTGTTCGGATGCCTTTACCTGTTTTTGGAACCCTCCCCTCCTAGCCTCTGTCCTTACCAGCTGGGTTCTGGGGTTGAGGTGGAAAGATTTGGGGGGTCTTGGGGAATGAAGAAGAATGAGGGTTGTTGAATCAGATGTTTCCAGGGACAGACTTCTGATCTTGGGACTCCCTTAAGGAGAACAATTATCTATGGAATTAAAAGCATCAGCAATATTTGCAGTTGTGGACCATCAAGGTCAGAAGGAAAGAAAAAAAAAGCCTGAGCGGGCAGTCTTGGCAGCGCGTCCCAAGGAGCTAATTCTTAGGGTTATTAGCTGCCTCAATTTACAGTGCCATACGCTCTCGAGCACCAAATGCTCATTATCAAGAATTAAAGAAGCGTGGAGCTGAAGTGTGAATTATATTTTAGATAATGATTTTGGAACAGGCTTCTATTGTTAAGATTGACCTGACCTTACAACCAATGACTGTTTCCGGTGGGCTACAGACTGGGACTTCATACCTCGAGGCCTTGAGCGGGAGAAAAGCCAACGAAACTCCTTGGCTTTTGTTATCCTCTGTGTGTGTGTATGTGTGTGTGTGTGTGCACGCGCGTTCCTAGCCGGCAAGCTAGGAGGGCGTGGCATTGGGTCTGCAGAAGTTAGTCCCCTCCTGGATGGATCTTAGTCTTCCTTAGGAAGGAAACAATAGGTTTCCCCAGTCTTGAGGGACCCACCAACAGCTCGGTGGGTGTTAGGAGTGAGGTTTTGTCTTCTGAAGCATGCATGCCAACATCGTGGACCACCAGGACCTCAGAATGTGCCTGAGTGTGGAGCCGGAGTCTCCAAGGAGGGAATGGAGTCAAGATGAGGTTGCTACTCCTTCCGGGAAGGGGAGCTTCAGATGCCAGAGGCACCCAGGCAAAGCCGCACAGGGATGCAGGGAGATGAGGGAGGCAAAGAGGGAGGCGAGGAGGGAGGCCCTAGCCCACTGGGCCACTGCAAAAGACCAGGCTGTGGGCTTTGTGTTTCAGCAGCCCGGCCCACCAATGCACTCAGTTACAACAAATCAAGTAAAGGTTCCACCACGGACTTCAGGCTCTTGCTGGCTCTGCAGGGAGGTGTGTGTCCATGAGGGGTGACTACTTACTCTCCGGCAAGGGGTGAGGAGCTCTCCGGCCCCCAGGCCCCCAAGGGTCATGTGGGTATTTATAACACCAAGTCAGCACACACAGAACCATCAGCTTAAAGAAATTAGCTCGCTATATGCAGGTGTGTTTGAATTGAATTGAACTTCAGGTCCCATCTACAGTTGCCCTTGGCAGGGCCAGACCCAATGAACTCTTGGACCCTACGTGGCCGAGTATCCTTCCCCACTGTGGCTATGTCTTCCTGATTGTGTTGTTATTTCAAGTCAGCCTATACATAATTGTTAAGACAAACATTTTTTCTCAGTCTTTTGTTGTTCTAACAGTGCCGGCACTGTTCACCTTCCGTGGCACAGCGGGGTGCCTGGCACTCCTAGTCCTCTAAGCTGCCACCCTTCACGTGGTCAAAACCTGCTTCACCCTTTTTTATTCCCAACAAGCTCATTGCCCATGATTCCCTTGAGTTTACTCCACAGTCAGACGACGACTGCCACCTCCCCCAACAGCTTAGTGTCACTTCTCTTGTCTCCCTGTGATGTGTCACCTCCTCAATGATTGTCTTGTCCTTTAGGCTTCACAGCTTTCCTCAATTAAATTTGTATCGAAGTTCACTTCTTAGCCTAGAGTATTCTGATCACATTGCTGGGGAAATATACTTCCAACTATTACTTAGTAATTTAAAAAAAAAAAGTATTTCTGATCAGAAAAAAAAAATTTCCTTTAGGCTGTGATCCTGAATGACCCCACTGGGCATGCCCAGAGTGAGCCAGCTCTCCGGTGTCTCCTCTTAGAAGGGTCCAAACTCCATGGTGCGATAACCTTATATATCCTGTCTCCAAATGCGTGGAAAGTTCATGGGAAAATGGAATTAAAAGATAACATTATGATCCCTTGTTCTCAAACCCCACCTGCTAAAAACCCAGCACCCTGGTCCCAAAGACCACCCCCCCCCCCCCAAGTCAGCCTGAGCCACAGAAATAGGCCTTGCCTCATCAGGAGCCCGGCACGGGGATTGAGACTGAACATGGCAGTTGGACTGAAAGGGCCTGTTAGCTTGAGTGTTAAGAAATAGCTCCACAAAGACAAGTGTCAGGGGAGGGAGTCACACAGGAGGGCTTTATTTGCACAGAGGCAGAGAGGCAGAGAAGCAAGAGGAGGAAGGGGTTGGTGGGTGGGGAAGAGAGAGAGAGAGGAAGGAAGGGAGTGTGCTCGTGCCGTAGGGCTGGGTCCCGGGAGTACAGGGTCGCGCAGATTGGTAGACGTGGGGGAGGCAGGACGGGAGCACGGGGCCTCAAGGAATTGATGGGTAGGACTGTCAGGGAGCAGAACTGGGTCTGGAACTAGAGCCTGAGACTTAGAGAAATGAGACTGAAACCGAAAATTAAGGGACCAGAAACCCGAGGGAAAGCAAGTATTTCAAGCGGCGGTGGGTCTCGTTGGTCTCCAGGACTGACGTTTGGGCCATTCCTTATGTCAAAAGCCCGTGTTTTCTGGGCAGCTTTGAGTTTTAACCACATTCAGAGCAAATGCCACGTTGTCAAGGAGAAATTGGCATTCACTAAAATTCCTGGTGAATTACTGATTTTTTTCCTTCCTGTTTGCAACTGTTGTTCTTTTTCCTTTTCCCTGAAGACTCTTTTTTGTTGATGCAGTTCCTGAGCTCAGCCCTTGGGGACCCCAGCACCCACAGGGCAGCCTCCCTGTTTGGATAGTTTTGCGTTAATTCCTTTTTTCCCCGTGGTTCCTCACGGTATTGGGGTGATGTAAGCATGGGGTTCACGCTGACTTGAAAGGGTTTTGAGAATAAAGTGAGAAATAGACTCAGAGAAACTTCCAAAGAGGTAGTTCAGATTTATAAAAATTGGTAATTAAAAAAAATAAGAATATTTGAAAGTGGAAATATTAGTGCTGGAGAATGAATGGCTATTATAGGAACCAGCCAGTGAAAGTGAAACGATTCTCCTGCTGGGAAAAGAAAGTAAATGCAGAATCCTTGGTAAATGCATTCACTTTTCTGGGGAGAAAATTTTGGGTTCTGTGGTGGTTTCAAATATATAAAGATGGGATCCTTTACATCAAGTTTTTCTACTTGACAAAGCCACTTTAATATCTATCGTGATATGTTCAAAACATAAAAGCAAAACCCACAGGCTTTTGTGAGCGTTCCATGAGCACAGACGACCTAAAGTATATGTTTGTGGATTTCTGTCAGTTTCCAGATTTCCTGGGAAGAGTCCTTTTGCATTCCAAACAGTCTCCGCAGTGACTGGTCACGTCCGTGGTATTACCTCCTGTATTGTTGGAGAATTTCACAGAACTTTTTTTAAAAAAAATGATTTATTTGAAAGAGAGGGGGAAGGAGGAGGAGAGAGATCCAGGTCCCCCTGTGAGTGACTTGGGCCACCTCTCTCTGCCTTCTGCAGTGCAGTAACAAAAGCTGCATGGGAAACAGAGCACCCTGGGCTGAAGCCTGCATCCCACTATGGGGTGCTGGCATCGCAGGTGGTAGCTCAGCTGCGTTAGGCTCTGGACGGCCGTGGTAGACACCTGGTCAGCCACCTTGGGAACACAGGAACTTGCTGCTGAGATACAAGGGAGTATGGGGACAGGACTGGGAAAGGCTCTGGGGACTAAAGCTTTGTAGCCTTTTTTTTATATATATATATTTAAATTTTGAAGTGACTCCAAGCACTGGTGCTGTGTCGAATCTAAGTTCCCTCCCGACCTGCCGGGTGCAGGCACCATGCACGAGGTGTCCAGTTTAACAGAGCTGGTCCTCCATGCAACGCTGGTTCCACCCAGATTTTTCAGCTTTAACGGTGGTGTGAAAATAAAATCAGTGTACTCGGTAGAAAATATAGCTGGAGCCTTGAAATGGAATCTGATCCTGGACTGGCAGTTCGCAGTCTGAGTCTTCTTTGTGATGTCGCGGGACAAACCCCATCATAAGGCAAACGGCATCTCAGCTCTTTGTTTTGGTTTCCAGACTTTTCTATTTCTTCCCCTGGAGAAGCAACTGGGCTGGAAGAGAAGAGAAACAGTGGGCAGCTTGGCTGTTCCTCTTGATGTGGAGTCATGAGGGCTGGCCAGCAACATAGAAGAGAGAGGCAAAGCTGGCATCCCCGCCTGTGGGGAGAAGGCTGAGAAGCGCTGACTCAGGTTTGAGAAAGGGGAGCTCCGGTGAGGGAGTGGGTGGAGAAGTTTTCTTTAGCCAAAGACAATGATCCTGTCTGCTCATCCCTTCCCCCCCCCGCCCCCCCGTGTTATATTTTCCTTTGGTCATACAGCAATGACCGCAAGGACACCACCTCCTTGAGGGAGCAGCAAGGTGTTTTTTTTTTATGATAAATTAGTTGCTAATGCCTTTATTTTTGTTAGGCTATGAATACAGGTCCACTGTAAACATGGGACATTCTCACAAATGCATGGGAGGGTGCCTCTCCAAGTGGACGGAAAATGGAATTCAGAGGCAAGTGTTAGGGACTGGTATTGTGGTGCAGTGAGAGAAGCTATAGCCTGTAATGCTGGAATCCTGTGTCAGAGGTCCCACTCAAGTCCTGACTGTTCCATTTCCCATCTGACTTGCTCCTAATGCAACCTGGAAAGCAACAGAAGGTGGTCTGAGGGCTGGGGCTCCAGCCACCCAAGTGCGATGCCCTGATGGAGCTTCGTGCTCCTGACTTCAGCCGGGACCAGCCCGGGGTGTGCGGCCATTTGGGAAGTGCACCAGTGAGTGGAGGGGTTCTATCTTCCCTCCAAATAAAGAATCTTTAAATAACAAAGAGATAAGTTTACTATGGTGCAAAAATTTTTCAGTCATGGCTGGATTTCCCCATAATATATGCATTTTTTTCAAGAGCATATTAAAGATCTGATGAATATCACTTCCTTGGCATACTCAGAAACAGTATCTTGTTGGGGAGACACAGCATCTTTAAGTGGCAGGATGAATAACCTCTTCCCTGAGCTTAGCGGAGAGCATGATCTTCACGCTCTGTGTCGATCTGCTCGCCCTCTTATCAGGTCTAATATATTCCTGTTGGCAGCCCGATTTAATTGAGCTTGCGGTAGCGGATTCAATTGAACACTTTAATTAGGTAATTATTTTGTTATAGGAGACGCCTTCCTTGTTGCTAGAGAGAAGGGGAATTTTCCATTTTTCTCTCTCAAGCTAAAAATGGAACCTGGATTCTATTCTGTTTCTAACAAAGAGGAATAAAAATGATCTGCCAAAGAATGGGGCTGAGATTGAGTTGTCCGTTGAAGAAAGAGAAGCTTGGCTCACAGAGGGACAAAAGACGAAGGGTGTGTTTGAGAAATGGAGACTGAATTAGTTTCTCCCCAAGTGTGTCGGTGCTACGGGACAGGTGATTACTGATCCACTGCCTCAGTCTCCCTGCAGAAGCGTGGGTTTCTCTCCCCCACCCTGCACCAAAACCACCTGCTGGAAAAAGAAAAAGAAAAGGTGGGGGGAGATTGAAAGAAATACTCCTGTCCCTTCCGGCTCAACAAATATCCCAGGATTCACGATTTTTTTTCCCCAAGCAAATTTAAATTGATTTACTACCCTTTTTGAAAATTTATTATTAGTTAATTGTTCACTTCGGTAAGGGCCTTTGTCTTGCAGAAGTGCCGGAGATGCAGCATTGAGGCAAGAGCTGCCCTTGGTGCCCCCTGCACTTGAGAGGTTCATCCTGGTTATCTCCCGCTGCCTGGCACAAGAGGTTGTAAATAATCTAAGGACACCTCTGATCCAGCAAACAAATAATTACAGCTGACACGAGGAAAGCCAACAGGACTCTAATTAATTGACTTGCTAATAGCTATTCTCCATTTACAGTTATTAGAGCCCATTGGGTTTTCAGCCGTGACAACAGCCACAAGATAAACATTTTCCTTCTCTGGGCTACCTGTCCCCTATGAGCTTCCCTATCTTACCGTTAACTGGTCTTTGGAGATCTTTGTTCCCTAGTGGATGGAAGGTCAATTTTGAGTAGCTTTATCTGAAACATAATATCCATCTCTTAGCTTTGGTTAGAGAATACAGGAATTTTGCCCTGGAAGTTTTGCCCTTTTAACTCTTTAGCCCCAGAATTAGGGCAAAAGGAAAGATTTCTCAATTTTCTTTTTCCTTTTTCTTTTCTTCTTCTTTTCTTTCCCCCTCCCTTCTCTTCCTCCTCCTCCTCTTCCTTCTTCTTCAAGGTTTGCTCATTTATTTGAAAGGCAGAGTCACCTAGATCTGTCATCTTCTGGTTTACCCCACAGCCTGGGTTGGGCCAGACTCAAACCAGGGGCAGATTACTCCATCCAGGTCTCCCTGGTGGGTGGCAGTGTCCTAAGTACTTGGCCAGCTTCTGTTGTCTTCCCAGGCACTTCAGCAGGAAGCTGCAACAGAGACAGATGAGCTGGGACTGGAATTGGCACTCCTGTGTGAGATGCTGGGGGTCCTAGGTGGCAGCCTCATTTGCTGCGTTACAAGGCTAGTCCCAGTGGAATTTTCATTTAAATAAAAGGGTGAACATTTCCTGTTAGGATTTGTTAGATACTTGGGACACAAAGAGTTAAATCCCCGAATCCTCAAATCTGGCAATTTGACTAGCCTGGTGTCCTGTGGGGCAGGTGCCTCTCTCTGTGTGCGCCAAGGGGACACACACACACATTGTGTATCAACGGCTTCTACACTTTCAAACCTAGCTTATCATGGTGTGTGTCTGCAAGGTTGCATCTCAGCAAGCAGCGTGTGCAGGCTGAAGTGCACTATCTGCCAGAGGACTGCATTTGTTTTTCAGATCTCCCTGCCCACTGTCCAGGTGGGCTGCAACATTACTTTACACTACCATGTTGTCTTGCCTTTCATAGAAGTCTTTCCTGCTTTAACTGACTGTCCCTGGCCTTCTTTGAATCCTACAACCCTAGCCCTTCCATAACGATTCTCCTGCAGAAACAAGGGTGCCCAGAATAGCCACTCTTCCTAACTAACCCTAATGGTGCTCAGACACCAAGTGTTTTATAATCTGTGGCATATTTGGGGGTTGAACAGGGCTCACCTATTCCAGGTGATGTCATCTGGGGGCCGACCCAGGGTGGGAAGTCCTCCTGGGTGCACTTCCTGCACTGTGATAGATTTGGGTATTCTCCTACCTCCCTCCAAACCTCATCACAGCAATGATGGGGCTGCAGGAGCAAATGAGCTGGGAGGAGAGAGGAGGTGCAACTGCTCGAAGCATCCGTGGACTCACTTACCACCTGCTGCACTGTGTTCTAGAGTGACTGGGAAGGGGTAGCTCATCTAGGTTTTGCCTGTAGGGGTTTCTCCTAACTTCTGACTTCATGGTTTCTGAGTGCAGGAATGCAGGGGATCCTTCTGACCTCTGACCCAACAATTGCTGCCTGTGAGTTCTCGGAATGCCATCAACCGCCCTGAAATTATCGCAGGGCCCTTACTTCCTGCACACGTGGACATAGTGAGGTGACCCTGGCTGTCAGTCTGTGTGTCATGCAGATCCCAGCTCTCCTGCAGGTGGGGGTCACGCATTATTTGGGTTGCAGATGGAAAGACTCATGTGCCAGTGGCCATGGGTTCTGAAGTCGCCATTAGCAGTGCGTTGCATTTATCCACAGGCCCTGTACTAGAAGAGAAAGGCATGAACGTTCTGACTGACTTGCAGACAGCTCAGCAGTGACGTTCCCCATTCTCCACTTGGCCGGCTTGCGTGAATGACAGGCACCCACCTGATTCCACTGGAGCCAGGCAGATTTGTTTCTCTTAAAAGAAGTACATGCTTCTGTAGTGTTGATTTAAAAACCCTTTGAAGACAAACCTTAGCAGACCTCCCTCAAAGCATTGCTTCTGCGAGACAGGTGTGTTTCTCGTTAATAATCAACAAATATTTATCTAGCACCTTCTACCTATTGAGTGCTGCCAAGATGTGGGAGCTGCTTCAGGAGCGCCAAGAGAAGGATGGGCCCCTGTTCTTCTTGCGGGGCATCTGTCCTCTGAGAGGAGACAGGCAGCACTCGAACAGTAAGCCAGGCAGATGACTGTGGCTGTGAGAACAAATGGCGGCCAGCGTGATGAAGCCGCAGGCTCCGATCCTGCGAGACTGTCCCGGACGCCCGGCGTGGCTGGCATGTGGGCATAGCCTGGGAGGCCGCCTCTGAGAAGTAAGTGTTGGAGTTGAATGTGGGTGGGGACAGGTAAACCAATGGGTTGTAGTTAATTGGCTCCATATCCTCACAGAAAACTAATGAGGCATTTATTCGATTATTTGTCATGTTCTATGAGGGCATTTCTAAAAGTTCAGGCTAAATTGTTTTGAAATTCATTAGGCTTTTCACTATATGCATTTTCCACATATATTGAAATTTTTTTTTTTTACTTTATTTTATTGGAAAGGCAGATATACAGAAAGGAGAGACAGAAAGATCTGCCTGATGATTCACTCCCCAAGTGGCCACAACAGCCAGAGCTGAGCTGATCTAAATCCAGGAGCCAGGAACTTCCTCTAGGTCTCCCACATGGGTGCAGGGTCCCAAGGTTATAGGCTGTCCTCGACTGCTTTCCCAGGCCACAGGCAGGGAGCTGGATGGGAAGCAGGGCTGCCAGGATTAGAACCAGCGCCCATATGGGATCCTGGTGTGTGCAAGGAGAGGATTTTAGCCGCTAGCCTACCACACTGGGCCTGAAAAAACCAATTTTTAAAAGATTGATTTATTTGAAAAGGAGAGAGAGAGAGAGAGGAAGCTATAATCTCATCTACTGGTTCATTCTTCCAATGGAATGGGCAATAGGCAGGAAAAGGTCAGGCTGAAGCCAACAGCCAAGAACTCCATTCAGATCTCCCCTGAAGTCGGTAGAGGGCCTGGCATTTGGGGCTTCATCTGCTGCTTTCACAGGTGTGGAAACAGGGATCCAGGTGAGAAGCAGAGCTGCTGGGACTCACACCTGCACTCTGATGCTGGGACTCACACCTGCACTCTGATGCTGGGATGTGGAACTGCAGGAGGTGCCTTATTGTACCGTGCCACAATAGACTTTGAGCTAATCCTTTTTGTCAGCTACCTCCCTGTCGAAGATGCTTTTCCTGAGTTGTCTGTTTGTATTTAATGTGCATGTTCACTCGTTCTTCGCCTCTACTCACTCATCTGTCGTTTATTTCTCCAGTTATCAAGCATGCATCTGGATGTGTATGGACATGCCTACTGCTCTGGTAGGGAATGGGGTGGAGGAAAGTACAAGAATGTAATCCAGTTTAGTGAGAAGAAACTTACCTTTCACTGGCCTCTGCACTGCTGTGCCTTTTTAAGTAACAGCTACTAATTTTCATGTTGTCACCTTCACAAAAATTCTAGTTCTGGTACCACAACTCATTCATTTTGTGTTGCCTGGTGTTGTGATGGGTGCGTGGTATTTAAGAAAGACTTGTCAGAGGCATGAGTTCCATTTGTTATCCACAGTGAAGAGCATAGCATTCAATGTCAGGTGAGTGATTAGTTTTATTATGTAGGCTAAAACTGGAAGAGATCTTTTATGCTATGCTATAATTTGATAATGTCACATCTTAAAGAAGGCAGAGGACTTCTGGTGATGGCCAGGGCCATGAGTAGCGGTCATTCTGCTTTCTTCCTAAGTGTGTTCCTTAGCCAACCCTCCACATTTGAGTCCCTCACGTTTTGGAATTTTCCAGGGAGCAAAGGCATCAGCTGTACTGCCCTACTCTTTGGGGGAGGGGCACTCATGACGTGGGCAAGGCCCTTCCTCTTGGGCACCTGCTGTTGTGTGGACCAAGGACTTGGCTGATGACAGCTGTCTGTGAGTTGGTGCACCTTAATCACTCTGCACCGCACGTGCCTCCAGCTTCCAGAAGCGTTTGATGAAACCGTCCAAAGGAAAAGAGTTTAAAGTACTTTCATTCTCTGGCTTGCTTCAGAAATAATTCTTACACGTTCCACAGTTGAGTTCTCTCAAAGTGCAGGCTATTTTGGCAGAATGAATGGGGCACCACACATAGATCTCTGAGCTCTCAAAATAGATCTGAGAGACCCAGTCAGGGCCAGGGCAGCTTTGCTCACGCACCTGGCCCCCCATCAAATGATTCCCATTTGTTTTGCTCGCCATTGAAGTGGGACAATAGCCTCGTTCTATCTTTGTGTTCCCTTCCTCTCTGCCCCACCAGGTCCTCCTTAGATTTTCTACAGGTTCACGGTGGAGAAGGAAACTTATCAATTATCTGCCAGTAAAGCCAGAGGGTAAGTAAATCAACGTCCAGTCGGAGCACCAAGTCAAAATGCTTGTGATCTGACAACCCTTGAACAAGTCAATTGCTTCTTTTGAAAAAACCGTTTGTCCCCCTTCATGCTGAGAACAACCACAGGGAGCCACGGGCTTCTCTGTGATACAGAACCAAAGTTGCAACGTCTGCAGATGACAAAGTATGTCAAATTCCTCAAAGTGTGGCTAAACATTGGTCATTTCTGTTTGATTTTAGGAATCTTATTCCATGATTTAATTCTCCATAGAACCAAACCAAATGCTTTGTCTTCAGTAACTTCAGTAGATAACAGAAAGTTTCTTCTATAGTTTCAGGGAGTGAAAGTTTAGCCTAGAGGAAGTCCTGAGCCATGTGTGTCTTGCCATCAGTGTCACCAGACATTTTCCTACATGATCTCCAGAATGATGCTCCCTGTGGATCTAGGCACACATTCTTATAAATGTTCGCTGGTCAGATGAAGATCCCTGCGCTCTGAGTTGTTCATCAGATACTTGTAGTGGTTGCAGCAATGCGGTCCATGCTCACTTGCTGAGTTATAGGTTGCCATGACAAAGACTATGGTTCTGACTTGCCCTCAGTGAGTCTTGTGTACAGATGACAAACTGGGCACCTTGGAAACAGCTGTCAAAACTTCAGCTTTGAGGCTGGACCCAGGTTAAATGAGTGCCTGTGAGGGGTGTTCAAGTCCTATGGCCACTCTGCTTCCAATCCAGCTCCCTGCTCATGTGCCTGGGAAAGCAACAGAAGGCTGTTCAAGTGCTTGGGGCCCTGCAGCCACGTGGGTGACGTGGCGGCTGTGTTCACAAGGCAAGCTGTCTAATGATGGCCTCTGTTTGCTTTATTTGCTCACCGTGATTCAGGTTGTTCTGGGTTTTGTTAGCCAGCACTTCCAGTGACTTGGCCGGCTTCACACAGGTCACTAGATGCAGACCATGTGTGTACAAATAGGTTGAGTCCACGTAGTTCCATTCAGTGAGAAACGTGTACTTCCCTTGCTTTCTCAAAAAACAGTTTCCGAATGACTTATTAAAAAATGCCATTTGCCAGCTTTATAAAAAGTCCTACTTTCACAAGGTGTCATGGTATAATCAGTCACCCAGCATCCGTGATGAAGCTTCCTGCTGGTTGGAGGTCTTCGCCTGGCCCTAACAGAGCCCTGTTTCTAATGGGGGCTTTGACTGTTCCCTGGTGGCCCAATACTGTGACACCAGCAAGATCTTGGGGTTACCTGAAAATGTTGACTTCAGACTGTTGAAACCATGGCAACAGTTGGTGCAATTGAATCCCAGGACTTTAAAATCTGATTTTGTTGTTGAATTTCTTTGCTTTTTTTTTGGTAACCCTTTGGTGAAGTCACTCAGCTGCCTAAGGAAATTAGCTTTGCCGTGCTCACTTGGATAACAAGAACCTCAGACCCTTCTGACAACACTCTGTAAAAATGTTTATCTATTCGTTTTTACTTATTTTAAGTACACAGAGAGAGGAGGAGGAATACGGTAGGAGAAAAATCCTCACCTGGGCTGTCCAACCCCCGTGAAGGTATTCCCCAAGTCTCAGTGAGTCTTAAAGTCCTTCATTTTTCCATCTCAATAAACTTTTGGTTATTTCTTTTCATTCTATTAGAGAGGAAGAGAGACACAGACAGGCAGAGAGCCGGAGACAAGGATCTCCTCTCTGCTGGTTCACTTCCCACACACTCATCATGGGCAGGAGCTAGAGCGGAGCAGGTGGAAGGGACCCCAGGACTGGCGCTGTCATCTGCTGCCTCCCTATCAGCAGGAATCTGGAATAGGGAGCAGAGCGGGGTGGAATGGAAATGCTGCTGGATGGGGTTGGAGTCCCTGCAGCAAACCCTGCTCTTATTATTTAGTTGTTTATCCCCACTCCTGAAGGCCAGGGCCTGTTTGTGTCTCCCATTTTGCAGGGTAGGCAGTGTGAGGAGGGGCAATCTTCCAGAGGTAGAGGAGAAGGAAGCCTGAACCAAAAGCCACAGTAGCAGGGGGCAGGTTAGAAGCTACCAGGCCTGCATGTGGACAGGACCAGGGGCTGTGTTCAGCTGTTATGCAAACCTGCTGAAGGCATACACTGACAGAAACACCATTTCTCTGGGCTTCTAGGGCCCTTGTGGGAGGTCACTTGGATCCCATATCCCCCCAGCTAACCTGGCTTTTCTCTATACTTGCTCCACTTGGACAAAGGGCCTAAGTCCCTGATTCAGTGTGAGCCCCTTGACAGCAGGGCAAGGGTTTCCCTTATTTGCCCCTGGTGTCCTCTGCCTTGAACAGTGCAGTGCTGGGATTGTGAGTCATCCCTCAGTGAGGAGGTGGTCATTTCTCAGTGAGCAGGTGGATCATCCCTCAGTAGGTAGATGGGTCATCCCTCAGTAGGCAGCTGGGTCATGCCTCTATGAGCAGGTGGGTCATCCCTCAGTGATCAGGGGGGTCATTCCTCAGTGAGTGGGTGGATCATCCCTCAGTGAGCAGGTGGATCATCCCTCAGTGAGCAGGTGGATTATCCTCTGCTCTCTTATTAAGACCCTTGGGGCATTAGCTGACTTACCTGTAGGTAGCCAACTGGCTTTACAAAATGCAATTTGGCTTTTGTGAGAGAGGTCTGGTTCTAGGTTCCTTTTGCAACAGGACTAGGCTGAACACAGTTCTGTGTTGACACTGTTTTGGGTGTGCCCACTCAGCAGGGCTGAGATGAAGGATTCAGTGCCATTGAACATCGTTGTCCCTTGTTAGGAAAGCAATAGGAAATGTGCTCTGTATTCTTGGGGCGGCGGGGGGGGGGTGGTGGTGTTTGCTTGTGGGAACGGGAACAGTGCCCAACAACCCTCACCGATCCTAATCTTATGCTTCTTATTTAATTACTTGTGCCTGGTCTTTCAGATCCACCAGGAAATAGAAGGAAAGGGTAAGGAGATTGAACCACTGAACAGTGGATGGTAGGAATATATGACTGAGCAATGTTGGTCTTTGACTTTTTTTATAGCGATCCTTGAATAATCATGTATGCCAATGCTGTTTTTGGCTTCTGCCTTCTCTTTAAAGTGCTCCATTCTGTTGTTGTTTAGAGACTCGCAGTGTCAAGTCCTGCTACCTTCACTGACAGGGACACTGCCTTCTTGGGAAGGGCTGGTAGGCTTGGGTCCCCATCAGTCCCTTGACCATCATTCACCCTTTGCCATCCTTCATAAGAGCTGACTGCACTCCAATGTTATTGCTGAGCTTCTCCCTCAGGCCCATCAGGATCTCCAAAGTTGGAGATGAACAGGGTGCAGTGGGGCTCAGTTACTTTTGCCTGCCCTTCCTCTGGACACTTCACCCATGCCAAGAGCAGAGACTCCCGAGTTAGTTGGTTTGGGGTTCATCTCACCCTATCTTGGCCCATGAGGTCTTGGTGGAGCTGATTCATCCTTGTTGTGTACTCTAGACCTGGCCACATTGAATCAATATTAGGAGGCCCCATAATATTCAGTCAGGAGCTGAAATACTGGCCTTGCAATACATCTTCATTTTCACTAGCCTTGTAAAATGGCAGGGTCTGGGTCCATCACAGCCCCTATGCTAATAAGGTGGACTCTGAGACACAGACAGTACGAAGGAAATGGAGCTGTGGGCAGCAGAGCCAGGCAAACCTGGTCCTTAAGCAGTTGAACTCCTGTACCAACTTTTCCTAAAGCCAGGTGCTAATGCTGGGATTCTTTTAAAATTAATTACATAACACTCCAATTGAAATTTTCTTGTCTATGAGTTGGGTAATGGCAATACTCTGACTTATGTGAGGTTCCCATTTTAGGGTTTGGTTCCCAGGGGTGTTAGGTGTTGGTGCTGACCTGTGGGAGGTGAGGACTAGTGCGAGGCCAACTGGGGCTCATTTCTCAGCAGGTGTTGGGGTATTTCTTGAGGAACTCGGGTTGGTTCTTGTGAGATGATTGTTGTAAAGGCCCGAGCTTGGCCTCTCGGCCTCTGTGACTTCCTTTCTGGTGATGTCATCATTGCTCCAACATAGTCTGTGGGGGTGTCATTGCCCCTGGCTGGGAGAGTCTGCAACCTAAGCAGGACCCTTGGATGAGCCTACACCATGGTTTGGATTTCCAGGCTCTGCAGCTGTGAGCTGAGTAGAGCAAAATACACCTGTTTTCTCTATCAGGTTAGGCTGCCTTAGGGACTCTGCCATGGCAACGAACAACAGCTCCCAGATTGGCTTCTTCTCTTGGACCTTCACATTGTCCTGCCAACACTGTTGGCTCCCCAACCAGTCAGAGCGACGGCTCTGACTTTTGAAACAGCTCATATCGTGCCCGGGGTTAGTCTGAGCACCCTGACCGTGCTTACTGGTCCTACGACAGATCGTCAGGTGAGTCCGACTCCTCCTCTCAGCTCTCCCATACCATTCTCATCCTGCTCAACCATGTGCATCTTCTGCAGGACTGTGACCTTTGAGTATTTTCATATCCTGTTCTCCCTTCCAGAAATCCAGGTCCTTCATCTCTTTCTCTTCCCATTTTCCGTTGGCCAACTCTTACTCATCCTTAAATTCCCAGCCTGGACAGTTCTTCCCAAGCCCTTCCCCCCCTTACAGTCGTGTGGCTGTCTTGACCATACACACCTTCCGCCAGATGTCTGCATCTCATGCTCATGCTGGGTCCCTGTGACCTTCAGCTGCTCAGGAGCGGACCCTGGTGCGAGCCACTTGCTGGAACCACATCTCAGGCCACGAGGTACAAGGGACAGGCTGGGGTAGTGGCTGCCTTGGGGTTTTAGACCTGCTTAAGGGAGGTGTGCCTCAAACGAGCAGAGCCTTGAGCCCATTGCTCATGT
This sequence comes from Ochotona curzoniae, assembly GCF_017591425.1. NCBI lineage: Eukaryota > Metazoa > Chordata > Mammalia > Lagomorpha > Ochotonidae > Ochotona > Ochotona curzoniae. The sequence continues at coordinate 7,613,913 of NW_024467119.1, forward strand.
CCCAATTCCAAGCCACCCGACATGTGGAGAGCGCCTTGTAGGGACAAAGCCAGCCCTTCACAAGGGACTGCTGGCAACTTGAGGATCATGAGTTGGCTGGGGGCTATGGTGGAATCTGCTGCTTCCCGGATTTCAGAGGTTTTTTTTGTTGTTGTTGTTGCTTGTTTGTTTGGTTTTTTTTTTTTTTTTTTTTTTTTTTTTTTTTTTTTTTTTTTTACTTCTCTCTAGTGCTGTGTGAATGACGGCTGTGTGCTGCGATGGTGGGTGTGCCCGGCCTGTTTCAGTTTGTTGGCAGCTGGTGTGCCAGACCTGACTGCTCTTGGAGGAGTGGTGTGTGGAGAAGGCCACTTTCTTCTGTTGTTATTTTTGATGTTGTGTATTTGGATGGTGAAAGAGGTGTTTTGTGAGAAGCAAATTGCCATCAAGAGAGAGCTTCCACATCCCTTCATGCTGAGGATTCTGGTTGCCCATCAGGGACTGACCCAGAGACAAATGGAGATGAGCTCAGCTGAGCTGCCTCCGCGAGGAAGGGTGTTCCTGGTCAACACTCCGTGCGTGGGTGGCAGCCTTTGGCTACGGCCAGCTCTGAAAGTTTCCCCAAATGCTTTGTTTATGTTGAGAGGGTTAGCTGTCCTTTGCTACCTTAAATGAACAGGCTCTAAAGTCTTTGTTAGTTTTCAATGATATACTATATTCTCTTTATGTTTTCTCAAGGCCATGTGGTTTCCTTGATGAAGGGGATTTCAACCATTCGCTGCAGCATTTACTTTGTAAGGAAATTGAGGATCCTCCCAAACTTGGCTGAGTTTATTCTGTTTAACCTATCTTAGTGGAACAGACAACGGGCGTCTGCTGGAATGCTATGGTCCAGGGTGGAATTTCAGGCAAGCCGAATTTCCAAAGCAGCAATGGTGTGGCTTTACTCTGGCCTGCCCAGGGTTTCCTTCTCCATGCGAAGGAAGTTCAGATAGAAATCACATCACAGCAAAACAGTGATAAATGTATGAAACAAGAGATATGTGAAAGAAAAAAGCTTTCTCTGAGCTTAAACACAAGACCACATTTGCACATTATCAATGGTTGGATCTTCTAAGAACAACGCCCTGGTTTCTGAGAGATCCTCGCTGCCAGCATCAGTTTGCCCCTCCTCCACCTAACTCTGTAATTTGTTTGGCTTTCTGTCCTCACAAAAGCTTATTGATTTTGGCAAAAATGCCATTATTTCAGAAAAAGGGAAGACTATCAGGTATTGAACCGGCATAAACATTTCATACAACCAGATACTTGTCTGTCCCGGTCCTTGCCCTCCATGTGGGGGTTTTGGCTGTGCTTGTTAGAAGCTGCACACAAAGGCAGCCAAAGCATCAATACCCATTGCAATCACAGCTTCCAACCTTGGCACTAGCAAATCGAGCGGAAAAATAAAAATGAAACACCCCATTTCTACCGTCCCTAATAAGGAGGTAGATGTGGAATTCAAATTCATCCATCGGGGAGGGACGGCTGACTTGAGAAGGGAGGGAGAGGTGGGTGGAAGACAGCCTTCCATTCAGACAGCGGGCCAGAGCTCGTGGCCTCCATGGGAAAACACTGAGGGAGGGGCACCTAACAGATGGTGCTGTCTTTAACGGGCCGATGGACAACCTGGCCATCGCTGCCTGCGTCCATCACTATTGCCTTGCTTGGTGACTTTGGGACCCTGCTCACCCCCTGCCTCTGTTATCCCCCTCTCCGGCCCCTCTTGGGGGCTGGACGCATAGCTCTGCTGAAGACTGCGTAAGCACGCCTTGTGCTTGCATTCCTATGGCCTGCATTTATAGCTCTATGTCATCACTGTGGGCTTGGGAGAAAGATTGCTCCCTGAGGAAGTTTCTCTGATACCTTCAGGCAGGAACAACCGTATCCAATCTGTGCGCCCACCACAATTTCAATGTATCTCTGTATCTTCTATCATCAGTCAGTCAGTCAATCAATCATTTATTTAATATATCATCTTAGCTAGAGCTATCATCTTTTCATTGCAATCATGCATATCTGCCTATGTCTAGAGAACTCATCATATTGTTGCCAGATATTTGGCCCATCTTTTCCACTTGTCTGTGAGCTACCTGAGAATATGTTTGTCGATAAACTTTGTAGGTGACAAATTTCATTCTCTTCCGCTTTCTTCCTACCTGTGGCAAGCTTGGGTTTTCTTCCCTGTGTTCTCATCAGAAAGGCGATCTCTGCTACAGCACAGCAACAATAACTTCACATGACGTAAGTCAAGCCCTAAGAATCATTCAGTAGTAGCAAGACCAAGATTTGGTCCAACTCTAAAACAGGAAGGAGTAAATTTTGTAATACAGTCAACCATAGGAAGGAAGTGTTTAAAATACCCACACACATATTAAGAAAGTAGAAGTCATGAAGCTTCACCAGTAATATTACCATGAACTATTCATTTTTTAAAAAAGGTTTATTTTATTTATCTGAAAGAGTTACAAAGAGGAAGAGATAGAAAGACAGAGGTCTGTCATCTGTTGGTTCACATCCCAAACAGCTTCAAGGACCAGGGCAGGGCCAGACTGATGCCAGGCAGGAGTTTCATCCTGGCTGCCTGTGTGAGTGCAGAGGCCCCGCCACTTGGCCTTTTCCCACTGCTTTCTGAGAAATATTAGTAGGGAGCTGGATTGGAAGTGGAATAGTTGGACTTGAAGCAGTGCCCACATGGAATGGTGGCATCACAGCAGGGTGCTTTACCCACTGGACCACAATTCTAGGCTCCACTTTTTCGTGTTTTGAGACACACAATTTAAGTATGGGTAGTGTTGTAGCACAGCAAGTTAAACTGCTCTTGGGACACCTGTGTGTGGTTTCGGTTCTGACACCTCTGCTTCTTAATCCAGCTTCCTGCTAACATGCTTGGGCTGCAATGGCTGATGCTCCAAGCACTGTGGTTCCTGCCATCCAGATGGACTTCCCAGCTCCTGATGTTGACTTGGTGTGTGTCGGCCCTTGCTGGAGGAGTGGACCACCACATGGAAGCTCTCTTTACCCAGCCTGTGTCTCTTTTTTTAAAATAAATAAGTGAATTTTTAAAATGGAAAAATAAGCAGGAATTTCCCTGTTCCATTTTGTGCTCCTAGCCTATAACACCTACTGGCATGTTTAATCTAGAATTTCTTTTAATATACATAAACATATAAATTATTTAGTATATTTATTTTCTTCTATGAACAGTTCCAATGTATTGAGTACTATGGGAGGTTTTTTGAGAGTGTGTGTTTGTGGTATGTGTCATTCATGCATGTGTTAGGTACGTGTAGTGTGTGCTTCTGTGTGTGTATGTTGTGTGTTGTGTGCAATGTGTGGTGAGTTGCATGTGTGAAAAAAGTAAGCTTGATTCTCATCCTTGAGGAATCTTGCTAAACACTTGTCGGAGTATGGACATGAGAAAAGATGAGACTGTTTTTAAAGAAAAGTATAGCTACACACAGTTTCTGCCTAGCCAGAATTACTGCATAGGAATAGGTTAAGATTTTGGAGAAAAGAAATGATCTTTTTGTTCAGGTCCTCCAGTGACATTTAATACTATATTATACCTTTGAAGTGACTGCTCTGTGTTAGGATTCGGAAATCCACTCAACTCAAACACATGGTTTTATAAAGAAATGGCAAAATATCATTTTTCTAGGCAAGCAGTGGGAGTCGGCCCTTATCTTCTTGCCGTGCTATTCTTCCCAGGGAGAGAGAAGGAGCACAAAGCATGCCTGGGAAAGATCAGCCCTCTATAGCCCTGGTGGGAAGGGTGAAACACCAAGGGGAGCCCCTACACAGACAATACGGCTGCCTCACGCCCTTGCTGTGGCCAGGGCTCAGATGGCGTGAAGAGGTGTCTGCTTCCTTATGTGCTTTTCCATTACAGTTGGCGCTGAGCTTCCCTGCTTGGTCAAGTCCACCTTGCTTGGTCGTCACGGTGGATCTTGGCTGCTTCTGCACGAGAGGGCATCCCATTTCTGGCTCTGTGCCCTGTGCCCTGATGTGAGTTACTTGCATGACTTCATATCCCTACCACCATCTCCCATGTCCCCACCAGTTCCTAGTCACAGACAGGCACGGACAGAGCTGTGTCCCTGTGTCTCCTGCTGGAAGAGTCAGGCCCTCAGAGTCCCATTCTCCTCAATGCAATAGGATCACTTGGGATAAATCTACCAGGCACTCAGTTTTTAACAAACTTTTAAGCTTCTCTCAATCCAAAATGAAGCGATCCAAACCCTACAAAATTTCCTTAATGATGCCAGCACCATGGCTCAATAAGCTAATTCTCCCCCTTCAAGTGCAGGGATTCCATGTGGGTGCTGGTTCATGTCCCAGTTGTTCTACTTCCCATCCGGCTCCCTGCTTGTGGCCTGGGCAAGCAGTAGATGATGTCCCAAAGGCTTGGAACCCTACATCCATGTGTGAGACCTGATAAAGGCTCCTGGCTTCGGATTAATTCAGCTCGGCTTGGCCTCTGCAGCCATTTGAGGAGTGAACCTGTGAATGGAAGATCCTTCCCTCTGACTCTCCTTCTCTCTGTGGATCTGCTTTTCCAATAAAAATAAACAATTTTTTTTTGAAAAATGTTTGCTCTGCTTTGCAATAAGTCCCTACTTTCTTGTATCACTCCAGTGTCAGTGACTGGCTTTCTACATGTTGGACAAGTGGATCCAGTTTGTGGGTTCTTCAACAATGCCTCCAACCAGCTTAGAAGGTTGCTTGGCAATATTATTTCAAGAAATACTTCAAAGAAATGTGAACATTGCCTGAATATTTTATGCCTAAGGAGTCACTGTTCTTTTCTGCCATTGTGGTCATGCTAGACAGTACAGCAGTCTCTCAGGATTATATACCAAAACATTTATGGATGGAATAATTGGCTGTTAAAATTTGCTTTACATAACCCAGGGGAGACAAATGGAAATGGGGAAATAAACATCAACACAAGAGTTACCAAATGTTGATTTAAAAAAGATACATACATATATATATATATATTTAAAAATTTGTTTATTTATTTTATTGGAAAGTCAGACATACAGAGAGGAGAAGAAGATCGTCCATCTGCTGATTCACTCCACAAGTGGCTGCAAGGGTCAGAGCTGAACCCATCTGAAACCAGGAGCCAGGAGCTTCCTCCAGGTGACCCACACAATTGCAGGGTCCCAAGGCCTTGGGCCGTCCTTGACTGCTTTCCCAGGCCACAAGCAGGGAGCTGGGTGGGAAGCAGGGCCACTGGGATCTGAACTGGCTGCCATATCGGATTCTAGCATGTGCAAGGTGAGGACTTTAGCCACTAGGCTACCATGCTGAGTTCTTAAAAAAGATATTTATTTGAAAAGCAGAGTTACAGAAAGAGAGAAAGAGAAATAGACACACCCACTCACACACTCACACACACATGGGAGAGAGAGAGAGATTGGAGAAAAAGATCTGGGAAAGAGAGCTAGCTTCCTGCAAGAACGAGTCCATCTTCTCACAGCTCCAGGACTCCTGCGTCACAATTCCCATTGCGACCTGCAGTACTCCTCACCTCGGCTTAGTAACTGTTTCTCTCTGGCCCCTAAAAGATTCCTTTGCTTCAAGACACCTTATTAAAGCCAGCCTCTTTGGCTGTGAGGGTTAAGGATCTGCCAGCATAACCCATTCCACACCTTGCTCAGCTGTCTTTCTCCTTAATTGGCACAGTAGCAAGTAGAGGGAAGGAAGAGAGACAAAAAGCTTTAGTGAATGTGGGGACTAAGCTGGGTTTTCCATCTTAACATTGTGTGTCCTGGATTAGCAGGTTGAAGTCAGTCCTTTCACTCCTTCAGTGTCTTTTATCCCCAGAACACCATGGTTTATAGCACCTGCTGTCCGCACCCAGAGAAAGCATCATCTACCAGGGGATTTGGCTTTGGCGCCTAAACTGAATCCCTACCCCAGCAGTGTTCCAAAAAAGCCCCTCCTGGAAGAGAATAGGAATACTGTAAAATACACCGACAGGAAGCAGGAAGCATCCTTGGAGTAGAAAGCAGGAAGAATCCTTGGATTAGAAAGCATGGTGCCTGATCCCCTCCTCTTATGGATTTAAAAATAGGACAAAGTATTTGAATGACTTCTCCAAGTTCAAAATCTCTCTGGTTAAAGGAATCTTCTAACTTACATTTGGAGAATGGAGTCAGCATGAACATTTTAAAAATTCATTTTTTAAAATAGAGGTTTAGTGGAGAATTTAAAGAGGTGCATATCTCTAGACAGCTGTTGTAACTTCAAATGTGCCAAATGTCCTTCCACGTGCAGGCATTTCGTGTAGGCTGTACTAATGGGAGTTTTCCCAAACCCATCATACATCATCTTTGATTTCTACTTTTCTTCAAGGAAGTTGAGGAAAGTGAAATGTGTTAGATATTTGTTAGCCAATTCTCTGAATGATTCTTCTAAAATTTTAAAGCACTCTAACCCTTTGATAGTTCTGTAATTCACCATTAATTGGATGGTGGTATTTTTTTTAGAAACTCACCTTTATTGAGTCTTTCTATGGAATTCAAGCTGTTTCTATAGAAACAGTAAGTCCCCTCTTCATTGTGGTCTACCAGTTGCTTTCATATTTAATTACATGACTGAGTTGCAATTACAACGATCCAGGCAATGACAGGGTAGTCATTGCCTGGATAACACTAACCAGTGTTATCTTTTGATAAGCAGAGAAACCGATGGGAATGAAGCACCTGCATCTGTTAAAAACTACCAGCTAGCCAGGAATGGCGTTAGGGAGTTTAGGAGAGTAACGGAGCGTTGCAGCTTACCTGGCCAGATGAGCATTTAGGAAGTCACTTTTGAATATTCTTTGCATGGTGGCCTCTGTGGATAGCCCCATTCCAAAACTGCTGCCGCAGGTGACCCTTGCCTCGTCCTGGTCCGGTGCCACATCTGAAGACATAGCTCTCCTGGAAGGCTGCAGGGTGAACTTGCCGTTTCCTGCTCTGACAAGCACTTCTGCTTTTAAGCACCTGGATATTTTTATTTCTATATATCCAACTTAGTTACACATGACTTTTAAAATCTTATTTCTTTGAGGAGCAATATCTTTCTGTTCCCCCCAGGTGGAACTTTTCTAATAAATCTTTGCGGGCACTAAAACCGTTTCCTTTCATAGCATCCTGCGGCCCGCGAGCTTTTTAGAGGAACCCCCACCCTGTGGTGGACCCCATTTCTTCTTTATGAGTGGATGGGGCAGGGAGAGCAGGCTGTGCCCCAAGGGAGGGCTGTTGAGCAGTGGGCACCTGCTTCCTTCTGCCTCAGAGAGGCATTCCGTCCATGACCCCTGGGTAGAGGAGCACGGTCTTTGTTGTAGGCAGGGGCTTCCCTTCATCAGCTTGGCTCATTGCATTCCAAGTGCTGGAATATAGAAGACAAAACTATGAGTCTTCCAGTGAAATCCTGCGTGGAATCTTTGGGTTCAAGTTGGTGGACACGAGCATCCTCCTAGGGATCTGTGGAGGATCTGTGGAGGATCTCCTTTCTTTGTGTATACCCAATGGGAGAGATGCCCTGTTTCTCCAACCCATCGCTCCTGGGTCACCTTGAAGGACTCCAAGTTATCATTGCTTTCGTCTCCTCTAAAGTGAAGTTTTAATTCCACTTCCTATTCTTCCATCACTCTGCCTCATGGACATTCTTCTTTTGATACAGATCCGTCAGGCCCCTTTGTAAGAAGGTAAAGCTATTACATTCCCTTCATTCTCCCTGGCGATACTGTCTTGACTTCAAATAAATGTCCTGTACGGCTATTGGCTGGTCTTTCCTGGCATCACATTTTTTAGTTAACTTGCCATCCACTGTGGTCTTTTACTTGGTTTCAGTTGTAAAATGAGGGCAAAGATTCACGGGGCTTAATGAATGGCCTGCAGTTTCCTCCTGTCTCCATACCTTTTATATGACACTAATTCATGGCTGCTTCTCTGACCTGTGGAATCTCTGCTGGATAGAAATGACCAGGAGTTAGGATAAAGTTTAAGAAAATGCCTATTTGATTCAATAGTCTTGTCAGAGTCCTTGTCATTGCCTCTTTGGGGCAACATTCACTACCCCAATTATTCTAACAACTGCTCTCCTTGTTAATGTTTTAATGTTTTACACCTTAATTACCCACATTCTCTACTTGAAAGTTAGGTGTTTGATTCAGCTTCTTCCGGTGAGAAGAGGAGACATACGCACGTAATGGTCTCAAAGTCAACTCCATTTCCACCTCCATTGATTTGTCCATTTTGCAAATTGTCTCCAAACAGACAATGGTGCAGATACGAAGGGAAACATTCAGACTGAGTTTCATGTTCACTGTTTGAATTTCCCAAATGTGTTATAGCTCTTATATCCTGTGTACACTATTTGGCTGCAAATAATATAAGCCTGTTGTATCTCCTTTTTTCTCTTTCCCTCTCTCCCTGTAACCCTGACTTGCAAATAAACAAATAAATCTTTTTGAAGTCTACTTATTTATGGGGTACCATGAGATGCTTCCACATGTATATACATTGTGTAATGTTCAAATCAGAGTAGATGTATTTATCTCTACAGTTAGCATCTCTTTATGGTGAAAACATTCAAAAATACTTTCTTCTAACTTTTTGAAATATGCTGCACTACACTTAGCCACAGTCACCTTTCTATACAACAGCACACCAGAAGTGCTTTCTCCTATCTAACTCTAAGTTAGGGTCCATTAACTAACCTTTGCCCACCCGTCCCCTTTCCTACACTCCTGGGAAACAACATTCTACTTTTAACTTCTGGGAAAGCAATTTTGTCAGATTCCACGCTGAGTGGAATTACTGTTGCCTTTCTCGACCTGAATTAGTTCCCTGAATACAGTGACCTCCATGTTCTGTCCATGACGTTACAAACAACAGTATGGCCTCTTTTATGGCTCAGTAATAGTCCACATTTTCTTCATCCATTCATCAGTAGATGAGCACACAGGATGTTTCCATTTCTTGTTCCATGTGGACATGGGAGAGAGGCTGTCTCTGACAAACTGACTGCCTTTGTCTGAAATTTCCCCTTGATTTTTCAAACCTCCCTATATCTACCAATGAATTATCATTAAAAGAAGTACAACAGGCTTATATTATTTGCAGCCAAATAGTGTACACAGGATATAAGTTATAACACATTTGGGAAATTCAAACAGTGAACATGAAACTCAGTCTGAATGTTTCCCTTCGTATCTGCACCATTGTCTGTTTGGAGACAATTTGCAAAATGGACAAATCAATGGAGGTGGAAATGGAGTTGACTTTGAGACCATTACGTGCGTATGTCTCCTTTTCTCACCAGAAGAAGCTGAATCAAACACCTAACTTAAAAGAAGATACAGAAAGAGCTCCTATCTGCTGATTCAGTTTCTAAACAGCTGCAACAGGTGGAGTTGGGCCAGGCTGAAGTCAGGGACTTATTCCAGGTCTCCCATGTAGGACCATCTTCATCTGCTTTCCCTGGCAGATTAACAGATGTGGATTAACAGAGGTGGAACACCCAGGACTTGAACTGAAGCCCTTACAGCATGCCACTACCGCAAATTGCTGTTTAGCTTGCTGATCACAGGTAGGTCCTGGATGGGCTTGGCTGGCATGGTTGACTGAGCCACCCGAAATATCTTGGTCCTAATTCCTGTGACATGGGGATGTTATTTAATCATGCCAAAGATGTTACTGGGTTAAGTTTAAGATGGCGTGAAGATCTGGTCAGGCCCAGGTGCATTGCTGGCATCTTTGTAAAAGGGAAGCAGCTGGAGAGAGGAAGATGGCCGACGTAGGAGGAAGACTGTGAGGGAGCAGCTAGTGAGAGAGGGATAGAACGCTACAGAAGCAGCAAAGAGGAACAGCAGGGAACCGCAGGGAGAGGTCCGTGAAGCTCCCTGGGACAGTGTGGAGCCAAAAAGATCCACACAACTCGGAAGAACAACGAGAACGGAGCAGGGCAAAGGCAGAGAAACCGACATCCCACTCCAGACCTGCTGAGTCACTCTTGAAAACGGCCTGACGGGAGACGCGGCCAGCTCGGAGGCGGGGAGATCAGGGGGATCGTCACCGGCGGGAGGCCTTCGGCAGCGGTGGAGGCAGACTGCAGCGGCCGGACGTTTGGTGAGCTGGGGGTTGACGTGGCAGCCTCCGCATTTCTTGCCCCCTGCTGAGGCTACAGCCTCAGAACGCGGAGCAGACGGCCGAAACTGTTGGGTCTGTGTGGAACTACGTACAGTGGTGTTGTGTTGGTGGCTGAGGGGGCCCCGGGAAGGCGCATCGGATGTTCTTGCGCTGAGGGGACCAGTGCGGCTCGGTGCGCAGAGGTAGCTGGCGAGGGTCTGGAGTCCCCCACATCCTGCCTGGTGAGTGCTTGAAACCACCAGGACTCTGGGCGCCCCGCCTACAGCAGCAGCACCTCCGTAGCGCAGGTGTCAGGTGACAGAACTCCTGCACCAAACTGACACGGTGCGAACCTGCCGCCGTGAAGTCATTATAACAGGGCGCCTGGGCCACTCCTCCGCTAAGGGCCTGTGTGGGGGAGCCACACGGGAGCAGGGGCTCTGAACACCCACACACCACGAGTGGTGGATTCACTGCATAAGAGCCACGCCTGGAAAGTGCCTCACCCACAGTCCCGTGTGTGGGAGACGCACCAGGTGGGCTCTGAAAAACCCTGCAGTCCCTGACACGGAGAACGCAGGGAGAAAGCACATAAAACCTTCTACGCCCTGCGGATTCCCGTGAAGGGAGCACACCCAGAGAGCGCCTCCATCCCGCCACGCCCTGGGGTGTCACACCTGTAGAAGAGGTGCCCAGAGTGTGCCTGGAATCCACTGGGCCCCCAAGGTGGTGCTCTACAGCCCCGGGCCCTGAGAACGCACCAACGGTGCCTTGAAAATTACCACGCCCGGCAACACCACGCCTACAGGCTCCAATCTCTACAGGAAAGCACCTGACAGCCCCTCAACACACGGGCCCATTTGCCTCACCAGAATACACCAACGCAATGGGAAAAACCACCAGAAAGAGTTGTGCTCCAGATGAAAGAGCCAGCACCCCACCAAACAAGGGCCAAAAGCCATTATCAATATCGACGATACGAGATGAAGACATGGAAGTGTTACCAACAAAGGAATTGATGAAAATAATGCTAAAATCTCTCAGAGACGTGGACATAAAGCTGGAAGACCTCCAGAACCGCATAATCACCGAAATACAACAAATCAAAACCAAACTGGATGCCCAAGATAATAAGATTGAAAGCCTCATCAACAGAATAAATGCGGCAGAGGAAAGGATCTCTGAAACAGAAGACACACAAAATGAAAGTGCCCAGCGAATTAAACAGCTGGAGACAAACCTCAGCAAAACTAATAAAATGATGCAAGAGATGAAGGATTACCTTAGAAAATTGAATATTCGGATCATCGGCCTCCCCGAGGGAGTAGAAAGAGAATCTGGGATGCAAGCAGTGCTCGATGAAATTATACAGGAAAACTTCCAAAACACTTGGAACGCGAACCCACCCCGCATACAGGATGGACAGAGAACTCCCAACAGACATGATCCAAAGAGATCTTCACCCAGACACACGGTGCTCAAGTTCTACTCCAATGAAGACAAAGAAGGAATCCTGAGACAAGTACGAAGTAGAGAAAAGATCACATACAGGGGAAAACCCATCAGAATCACTGCTGACTTCTCCGAAGAGACCCTACAAGCAAGGAGAGAATGGACAAAGATCTTCCAAGTCCTGAAACAAAACAACTGTCAACCAAAAATAATCTACCCAGCAAAGATCTCATTTGTATATGAGAACGAAATCAGATACTTCAATAGCAAAGAAAAACTAGAAGAATATGTCTACACAAAACCAGCTCTGCAAAGTCTCCTTAGAAATGCGCTAGTCCCGGACAAAAAGGAGGCAAATCACAAACAAAGTTGGCAAATAAGAAGGTCTCCAAACTAAAGGCCGCACCAACAAGACAATTACATAGGCAACAACACACACACAACACAATCACATGGCAGGGCAAAATTGCAACCTCTCAATTTTAACTCTCAACACAAATGGTCTAAATTCACCAATCAAAAGACAGAGATTAATAGAATGGATCATCAAACAAGACCCAACCATCTGTTGCCTACAAGAAACGCATCTAACCAGAAAGGATGCAAAGAAACTGAAAGTGAAGGGATGGAAAAAGATATTTCACGCCAATAGACGAGAAAAAAAAGCTGGGGTAGCTATCCTAATTTCAGACGAGATAGATTTCATTCTAACTAACATCAAAAGAGACAGGGAAGGCCATTTTATACTGGTGAAAGGAATGATCCATCAAGAAGCAATCACCATCATTAATGTTTATGCACCGAATCTTAATGCACCTACTTACGTAAAGCAATTACTTACAGACTTAAGGGAAGACATAGACACCCGCACAATTCTTGTAGGCGATCTCAACACACCTCTAACAACAATGGACCGGTCTACGAAACAAAAACTCAACAAAGAAACAACAGAGCTCACACAAACAATAGAACAACTGGACTTAGTAGACATATATAGAACTTTTTATCCTAAGGCCACAGACTATACCTTCTTCTCAGCGGTGCATGGCACCTTCTCCAGAATCGACCACATGATAGGACATAAAGCGAATCTAAACAACTTCCAAAACATTAGTATCATACCATGTACCCTCTCAGACCACCATGGGATGAAACTGGAAATCAACAACTCAAAACTCCCCAGGAAGTATAGGCAGTCTTGGAAATTGAACAATATGCTATTAAACGAACAATGGGTCAGAGAAGAAATTAAAGATGAGATCAAAAAATTTATGGAAACCAATGAAAACTCTGATACAACATTCCAAAACTTGTGGGACACCGCCAAAGCAGTGCTACGAGGTAGATTCATCGCAATCGGAGCCCATGTCAAGGCCCAAGAAAGACGCCAAATACAGGAACTAACCTCACACCTCCAGGATCTGGAAAAACAGCAGCAGAAGAGTCCCACACACAATAAGAAACAAGAAATCATCAAAACAAGGGAGGAGATAAACCAAATAGAAATCAAAAAAACTATACATAAAATCAACAAATCAAAAAGTTGGTTTTTTGAGAAAATAAACAAAATAGACACTCCACTGGCCCGATTGACCAAAAAAAAACAAGAGAAAGTGAGAATCAATAGCATTAAAGATGAAAAAGGCAACATAACAACAGACACTGCAATCATTAAGAAAATAATTAGAAATTACTACAAAGAACTGTACTCCCACAAATTTGAGGACCACCAAGAAATAGAAAAGTTCTTGGACTCCCACCACTTACCAAAACTCAGTCCGGAGGCAACTGCAGAATTAAATAAACCCATAACCGAGGTAGAGATTGAAACAGTCATCAAAGATCTCCCAACGAAAAAAAGCCCAGGCCCAGACGGCTTCACTACAGAATTCTACAAAACATTCCGAACAGAACTAACCCCAATCCTCTACAAGCTCTTCAAAACAATAGAGGAGGAAGCAACCCTCCCAAACTCATTCTATGAAGCTAACATCACCTTAATCCCAAAACCGGACAGAGAACCATCAGAGAAGGAAAACTACAGACCTATTTCTCTGATGAACATTGATGCTAAAATTCTCAACAAAATCCTAGCCAATAGAATTCAAAAAATCATCAGACAGATCATTCATCCGGATCAAGTAGGATTCATCCCTGGAATGCAGGGATGGTTCAACATTCGGAAATCCATAAATGTTATAAACCACATCCAAAAACTGCAAAACAAGAACCACATAATAGTTTCAATAGATGCAGAAAAAGCTTTCGACAAAATCCAACACCTCTTCATGCTAAAAACTCTAGCCAAAGTAGGCATAGATGGGAAAATCCACAACATAATCAAAGCAATTTATGAAAAACCCAATGCCAGTATCATACTGAATGGAGAAAAGCTAGAACCCTTCCCACTGCGATCTGGAACAAGACAAGGGTGCCCGCTATCACCACTGCTATTCAACATAGTCCTAGAGGTACTTGCAGAGGCCATAAGACAAGAAAAAGAAATCAAAGGCATACGTATAGGAAACGAAGAAGTCAAGCTTTCACTATATGCAGATGACATAATCCTGTACATAGAAAAACCAGGAGACTCAATACAGAAACTGCTAGAACTTATACGAGAGTTTGGCAGAGTGGCGGGGTACAAAATTAATGAACGAAAATCAACAGCCATAGTGTACGCAAATAACACCAAGATGGAAGAAGATCTAACCAACAGGATACCATTCAAAATAGCAGAGAGAAGTATGAAGTATTTGGGAATAAATTTAACCAAAAGCGTAGGAGACCTATTCGAAGAAAACTACAAACTATTTAAAAAGGAAATTGAACAAAACCTCAAAAGATGGAATAACATCCCGTGCTCCTGGATAGGCAAAATCAATATCATTAAAATGTCTATACTACCACAAGCAATATACATTTTCAACGCAATTCCAATCAAATTGCCCAAAACATTCTTCACGGAACTGGATACAATGATTCAAGAGTTCATCTGGAAACACAAAAAACCACGAATAGCTAGAACCATCCTGAAAAATAAGAAGTTAGCAGGGGGAATCACAATCCCGGACCTCTGGACATACTATAGAGCAGTGGTTATCAAAACAGCCTGGTACTGGCACAAAGACAGAAAGGAAGATCAATGGAATAGAATAGAAGCACCAAAAGGGAACCCACACAAATACAGCCAATTAATCTTTGACAAAAAGACCAATGACAACTCAAGCAAGTGGGAAGGACTCTTTAGTAAATGTTGTTGGGACAACTGGCTGATAGCCTGTAGAAACAAAAAGATAGACCCACATCTATCACCATACACTAAGATCCAATCTACATGGATAAAAGACCTAAACCTACATCCAGAAACCTTCAAACTCTTGCAGGAAAATGTAGGAAATACCCTGCAAGACCTAGGAGTAGGTTCCGACTTTCTAAGAAGGACACCAAAAGCAATAGCAGTTGAGAACAGAATAAACAAATGGGACCTCATCAAACTAAGAAGCTTCTGTACAGCAAGGGAAACAATCAACAAAGTAAAAAAGCAACCCACAGAGTGGGAGAAGATCTTTGCACACGATATAGGCGATAGGGGGCTAATTTCCAGGATATACAAAGAACTTCAAAACAACCAAAAAACCAAAACAAACAAACCACTCAAGAAATGGGCACGGGAAATGGGCAAACATTTCACAAAGGAACAAGTCCAAATGGCAAACAAACATATGAAAAAATGTTCCAGCTCCCTAGCAATAAGGGAAATACAAATTAAAACATCGATGAGGTACCACCTAACACCAGTAAGATTGGCCCACATAAACAAGAACACCAACGACGCTTGCTGGCGAGGATGCGGGGAAAAGGGAACCTTACTCCACTGCTGGTGGAGCTGCAAATTGGTACAGCCTTTATGGAAATCAGTCTGGAGAACACTCAAACAACTCAAAATCTGCATACCATATGACCCAGCAATAGCACTCCTAGGAATATATCCAAAACACCTGTTTTACGACAAACCAACATACATCCCTATGTTCATTGCAGCACAATCAGTAATTGCAAAAACATGGAAGCAACCGAAATGCCCATCAGCAGAAGATTGGATAAGAAAGCTTTGGTTCATCTACTCCATGGAATACTACTCAGCTATTAAAAAAAACAAAATGCAGTTCTTTGTGGCTAAATGGGCACAACTGGAAACTATAATGCTAAGGGAAATGAGTGAATCCCAAAAGATTAGATACCACATGTTTGCCTTGATTTAACCTGTAATTTTTTGTTTGATTGTTGGTTATTTTTTGAACCTGTCATTGATACTGTCTCAACCCAGATGTTTCGAAGAATGGAACTTGCATTATTTTTAACATATTGTCTACCCATTACTATGTCAATTAATTCCATAATGTTGTATATTGATACTGAGGCCTTGTTGGGGCTTTTAACTGACCGGATCTTTACTCTGTTAGACCTATCTTCAGACCATAGAAGGTCTCCCCAAGAGGCCACTGAACTTATCTGGACAATAAGACGCTGAACTTTATGCTAGGCATGTGTTTGCAAGCAATGAATCTCAACTGAACTTGAACTATGGTTATGCAACAAGGTGGAGGAATCCACCATGGGGGGAGGGATATGGGAGGGGTGGGGGGGATCCCCAGCGCCTATAAAACTGTACTACATAATACAATGTAAGGAACAATAAAAAAAAAAAAAAAAAAAAAAAAAAAAGGGAAGCAGCTGCCGACTTGACACAGACATAGGAATTCACATAAGCTGGCAATGGCAAGGAAACAGTGCCTCCCAATGGCCTCTAGGGAGCACCACCCTGAGGACATGGGTTCTAAGCTCATCAGAATTGCTGTTGGGCTTCTGAAACTCAGAGAATCAATCTATGTTATTTTAAGCTACTGAGCCATAAAAATATGTTACGGCTGCAGCAAGGAGACAGAGGTAGCTTGCTAACTCTCCTTAGGGTTGCGGGCTGGTGATGTTTGGCTCCAGGTTCCGAGCTGGTTTAGAGGATTCTGGGGTCCAGAAAGGGGTGAGACTTCCTGGGCTATTCTCTTCCTGTGGCAAGTTACACAGGCAACACACACCAGCATGCTAAAACCTCTGGGCAGCATGTAGGCTAATGTCCTTGGACTAGATAAGGTTCGTGGACAAGCCCTGCATCCTTGGGATATGGATGGATATTTAGCTCAAAGGCAAAGTCAGGGGCTGGGGTTAGGGGTGGTAGTGGAATGAAGTGTTGATGAAGCGCATGCCAGTCCATCGCAGGCAGGCAAGAAGAGCCTCTGTTGGTGTGGCTCAGTCCATACACCCAAGGCTCAGGGCTTGAGTGCCATGATTGCTGGATGCTGAGCACAGGTGCTGCCATGACTGTATCATCTATCCTAACCTGCATCTGGATATGTTGTTTTTAACTCACAGATGATGTATTGCTTCAAGTAAACAAGATGGGATACTCATTCTTTCTAGATCCAAAGTTCCACGTACAAACATGGATGGTTCAGTGAAGGTCATGAATTCAATGATAGCATGGTGTAGCCTTCTCAGCTTCCGTATTGGGAGGTGGGACACTGTCTGTTGTTGCCAGGTCTCAACACAAGAACTTTTGATGGCCACAAATACTTATAACAAATAGTTGGCACATTATCCAAGAGGTGCAGGGGAAGACGGCTGTTTTCTAAGGTTTGACCATTGTTCTCTGGCTCTCTGCTTTGTTCATGGTTTCTTTCTCTGCTTATCTGTTCACAAGTTTTCTTGGGGCTCTGAGACCATAAGGAGTGACTGGACTCATTTTGTTGGGAAAGGATTAGAGGGACCATCTGGGTGCTGGTCCAAACACAGTGTTGAATCTGGCGCTGCCGGTAATCATGCTGACAATTTGATGTCTAGTTGATGACCATGTCTACATCTCAACTGATTCCAAATCTACAATATGAAGCAATGACTTGGCAACGTCCAGTTCTCCAACAGGATCTGAAAGGAAGCCAAAGAACGAAGCCTTAGGCAGAGCTGTTCTCCAGCCCTCCTCATCCTATTCAACTAGTTTCATGTCCAGCTCTCTCCATCTTATTAGACTAGTTTCATGTCCTATAAAACAGTTTATTTTTATATACATATGTGGCTGGACTCCAGATATCAAAAATAACTCGAGAAGGCAGATGACAAATAGCAACTGAAGTAACTGCGGTGACGGGCACCCTCAGTGTTCACGGTCTGCTGAGTGGGCACAGGGGAGCAGATCTTGGCACTGGCACATGCCTGGGAACATATCTAGTGCTGCCTCTGCCACCTGCCTGTTCAAATGTCTTTATGGGGGGACCATATGGGCCACCTGCTGACTGGTGAGGGTGGACCCCATCTGGGCTCAGGATAATCACAGAATGTTGTGAGGCTGGGGAGCCATTATAGTTTTTCCAAAGTGGTAATGATTATTTCTTGCTAAGGAAGGTAATTAGAAGATTCATCAATCCAACAGGAATTAGTCCCGACTTTCCCAGTCTCGACCACACCACCTTTCAGGTTTAAACATCCCCGACAAGGCTGGGCTGAAGCGCCACTTTCCTTTGGAGGATAGGGTAGATGTAAAACTCAGATTAATGAGAGTTAAAAATAGGTGCCTTCTGTGTCATAGTCACGAAGTTTTATCTTTAATGGGACTTTGACGAAGTGACTCCGGCAGTCTTCGGGCAGCGCCATTCTGTTTTGTCTTGGAAGAATCATTCCTCCCCTCCATTCTCCTCATCTCATGTGGCGAGGGAGGATGGGGCTGCCTCCACTTTTATGAATTCTGAGAATCTCCTCATGACTCAAATTGATCCAATATGATAAAATGTCATTCATTTTGATGCAGCAAATGGAGGTCCTGTGTGACACCGAGGGAAGAACCTCCCTGATATTAGAGACACAGAAATAACCAAAATCAAGAGATGAAGAGAGCAGTAACCAGGATGCCATGGTAGAGGTGGTGTCTCTGGAATCTGCTGTACCTCAAGCATCTCCACTTCTGGTCTTTTCAATGAAATCCCTTCAAATTTCAAAATTGTATTCAAGTTTGACTTGGATATTTGTGACAAATCAAGGATTTTCTATACACTTGAAAAACAGCAGGTAAAAGCATGATGGAACACCAAGGAGAAAGAGCCCGTCCTGCGTCACTAGCCCAGTTTGATGTCTGGGATCTTTTCTTTACCCAGTAAACGCAGCTGAAGTGTCAGAGATGTGTTTGGTTTTACTGAGGGTTGTGACGCTCCATAGTCAGGCGACTAGCTTCCAGCACAGTTCCGTGGTGAATGGCCGATCTGTGTTTTCAACCAGGGCTCTATTTACAAGATTTCTCTTCCCCTCTTCAAGTCTAGGATTCTTTATGTTATTCAGTTACATTTCTATAATTTTTGTGACCTCACCTGGATAAGATGGTATTGATTTATGAGCTACAAATGAATGCTTCTATATGGCAGAAACACACAGTGCTACGTACAAGAGATGGCACTGGAAAAGCAGCCCACGCTAAACCTGGGACTGATTCCTCATCAGGGACTTTTCTCTCTTTCAACGTTTGAGAAGCATTTGGGAGGATTTAAATCATTTGTTTATTAGATTCCACCATGCCTACTGGTGGTGCTTGGAACACAATGAAAACTCAGTGACTATTTAGTAAATGGCTGAGTATTTGGGGTTATTTTTGCTTTTATTACAAAGTCCTTCACTTTAAATCAATAACACATCCAATAGAAGGAGAGTTCCAGAAGTCTATTCCCTTTGTTGTTACTAAAGAATGTTTAAAAGTGGTGTTTTCTTCTATATGGCAACACAATACCTTTTTCTAAAAAAATGGCATTTATATGTGATGGTTATTGCATTTTTTTCAGTAAAATTCTGCATTTTACCTCTTACTAGTTTTCTCAAATGCATTTGCCTTACTTTTCATGTTCCCTTCTTTTTTCCTGAAAAAAGTCAATATTATTTGTGGTTGAAATCATATTTTCTCAAATGTTAACAGATTCTGTCCTTTTCCATCTTATTTGTCATGGCAGTTCCTTCATTGCCCAGAAAAATCAGAAATAGATTTAGATATAATGGGGTCACAGATTATTAAATCACCAGCCCTTCTACTCATTCCTGTGAAATTTCCACATGTAAAAATACTTTTCCTGTTTTCCTCCCATGCCTGCCCACCGAAGTGGAGTGGAAATTTGTCTCTGAATTTATTCAATGGTGGGCATTTATTAGTTGTAACTCCTCTTTAAAGTGGTTTTGGAACTGCCCAACCTGATTTGTGATCGGTTTTATATTTTCAGCTATTGATTTCTCATATTCCCTTTCTCCCTTGTAGATATTCATCTGGAATCTTTAACCATTCTACTCTTTCTAAATTAGTCTCCTTCCTCGCTTCCTCCTCTCTCCTTCCTTCCCTCTCCCCTTTCTCCCCGCTTTCTTCTACCCCTTTCATTCCAGACTTTGAAACTGCTTTACCATTTGATGCCCTCATTCTGAAAAATTTTAAATGTTCACTTGAGTGCACTGTCCAAGACCTCTATTTCCACCTTTTGCCTCCCCCACTGCCCGTAATCTGTGGTATTTCAGATTCTGGATATTTTGAATAGTACCTGTTCTTCAGGAAGTGGAGCTATGAGAGTACTGGCCTGTGTCCCCATCTGCCTGTGAGACGTATATTCCCGGCGCTTAGAATTCCTGTGTGGTGAGCAGAAAGAGGAGAGAGAGAAGTTAAAGTTGTTGTGCTGGTTCACGAACTGCTTGAGCTGAGTTCTGGCTGTGTCAGTTCCCAGTGTGTGACCTTAGGTGAATTACTTAACTTCTCTGTGCTGGATTGCTCATCAAGTGAAAGGTATGGGCAACACCCACTGAGAGCTTTAAAGTTAACAACAGGTGAAAGGACTCTTGAAAACCATCAGTATGAGTGAGCTGTTACTGTTAAGTGGAAAATTACAACCAGATAGCTGGAAGAGGGAGATTAATATTTTTATCATTAGTAAAATACATGAATTTGAAACTGACATAAAAAGGATTCACTCATCCAATGAATCATTCGTGTGAAGACTTCCTCTGAAAGGGATTAAAGCACTTAGCACAGGAAAGAAGCAGAAGTGTGGAAAGAAAGTGTGGAAAGTCTTCTTATACTCAGGGATACGTTTCACTTATTGGAAGATTGTGGATGTGGGTATGTACTCAAAGAAGGTATGCTTCACTTCAGCAGAGTGACTATCCCTGGACTAGAGGTGTTAAACAGCAGCCCTTTGCTTTCTCATGAACTCTGTGGCCCAGGAGCTTGGACAGAGCTCATAGTGACTATGGTGTCTGCACTCCACAGTGTCTGGAGTTCAGCTGGGAAGTCTGGGTGGCTGGGCCTGCAGTCAGCTGGAGGCATCACCCATGAGTCTGGCAGTAGACAGATGGATTGGGCTGGGAGAGACATAAAGTCCCAAGTGGGACTGCTGATGCCTGAGTCTCTCTGTGTCTTCTCCATGTGGCCTGGGTTTTCTTGCAATGTGGAGGCCTCAAGGTAGCCAGACTGCTTTTTTTTTTCCCCCTTAACTTGAAGCTAAAGCTCAAGCCACCAGGACTATGTGATCAGAGGATAGGGAATGAGCTTCATGACCTTTGATGATCACATGGCAGCACCACTAGTTGCTCAAGCAGTTGTGAGCCTGATCCAGTTCAAATGCTGGGGCTCCAACTTTTACGAGGAAGATACGGATGGAAGCATCTGTGGTTGTGCTTTTAAGCACTAGGAGCGGCTCGAGAATCCATAGGTATTCATCATCTTAGTAGCATATGCTGGTTGCAAAGAGAAGACGGTCTCAATTATTCATATGATAACAGGGATAAAGGATACGGTGTTGCACTGCCTCTGATGCATCTGATGCCCACATCCAACATTGGAGTGGCAGGATTCGATGCTCAGCTCCATCTCCGGAATCCAACCTTGTTAGCTCAGACCCAGGGAGGCAGAGGGATAAGGGACAGAGTAGCAGAGGGCTCGGCTCTGGAGTGTCGGTAACCTGAGTCCCCTCCTCCAAATTAACAGGTAGTAGCTTTCATCAAAACTCACTCATCCACGTTGTACGTCTAGAATGTGGCTGACCTGAGTTTTAACTTCTCTACAATTATTGATACCTACACAGCAGGGCATGCTGAAGTGGTCATGCAGGACTGCACAAGAGCCCTTGTCTGGGGTGAGAAGGCAGTCAAAAGGCTATTTTGCTAGTCATGACAACATTTTGCAGTATTCTAGAGACTTTTGTACATCTAAAATCCTTAAAGGTGTTTTGTTGGCTAAAACTCAAAGGCCCCAGTCCAACTTCTACTAGAGGATGTCCTTCCACAAGGGAGGGGTAAGTTCTCTCCCGAGCAGTTGTGAAGACATTTAGAAGTGCTGCAGGGACTTGTTTTAACAAGGGCAGGTGCCAGGCAACCACACATCAGAACCCTTCCTTTGCAACCTCTTGGCTCTATTCCGTTTTGTTGAGGCTTGACATCAGTGGTCCATCCTGATTTTTATTCTCTTGTGAGCACAATCCTTTTTTGAGCATGTAGCTGACCTTTCATTTGTGCCCTGTTGCCAGGAGGAATTTCACCTGATTGTTGATAACGGTCATTGCTAAAATTTCCCATCTCCCCTTGAGTTGACTTGAAATGGAGACTTACGTCCACTTACTGCACATGTGGCAGAATAGATGTAGCTGCAATATTGAATCATAGCTTAAGCTCTCCTTTTCTATCTGTGCTGCTTGGCCCTCTATGTTATGGGAAGGTATTATTACAAAAAAAGATTAATCATCTTTTTATTTTTTAAGATCTGGGAAATCAAGCTATACATTCTAGAAAAATCGCTTGGTACAGAGAGTACATAATCTAAATTTAGTTACAGTTAAGGTAATCAGTCTTACACTTAAAAATAGGCCAGTATTATTAATTCCTTTAACAAACTTTTCCTAAGATCCATAAAATTTTCATTACATAGGGCAGTTACAAAACCACAGAAAAACCTTGAGTAAAAGGTTTAATTTTGAATCTCATCAACTTAAGACCTGCTTCTGAAACCTCCTTGTTGCTCAGCTGTGTCTGTAACACTTACCAACGCTGGCCCTTTCTTCTCTCTGCTGATTACCTTGTTTGGAACAACCTTGGGTGTTCAGAATCATTCTGAGCAAGAAAGAAATTTCAAAGGATGCCGGTGTTATCTAGATCTCGGGTTTGAAGTCATCTATGTATAATTGCCAAGGATAAATTGAGTAAGGTAAATGGGATAAATGTTTTTAAAAATCAACTTCAGTGCTGTTAGCATGAAAAGGGCTGCTTGGGCCTGTTGGCAAACATGCTTTCTCAAATAGCTTCGTGAATTACAAGTCAGAGCACTTCAAGGTTTCTGTGCCTTTTGCTTAAATGTTGTTGGTGTTGCACGAAATGTTTCCGCTTCTGTTTTAGAAAGGCTTTTATTTTTCTGTGATTTCTATTGTTTTCAGTGCCATAAAACAGTTTTATAAACAGATAAAAGTATTTACCTTTCCCTCTACTTATTGCCTCTAAAATTAAAAGAGTTTTCTGAGGCATTTTAGAATCTCCTGGCTATGTGATTGTTTACATGAGCTCAGTAAAAATCTGTTTTCATAATAAAGTGTAGTTAAAATGCTGCAGTATCTATGGTACAAAAACTTTTGTTACTGTACTTGATACAAGTGATCAATCCACAAACTGCAATACACCTGCTTTTAGAATGTAACTGTTCATTATTGTAATCTTGTAATCTTGGAAGTTTTCTAGGTCTGGGATAACTACATGAACTTTTTCTCTATATTTAAGACACAAGCTTGATTTAGTGTGTTCTTGTAGACTTTGTTGGCTAATTGCGTATCAGAGTTCTAAGTCCAACTCCCAGCAGGGTGGTGCCAACCAGACTTTATGTATAAATGATGAACTCCAGATAAAGATCTTGTTATTTGCTTGAAGCTTTATTGTATTAGTATTATTGTTAGTAGCAGTAGTCGTATTTGACTAGAGAGGCAGAGAGAGACTGAGAGCTTGGGTGCATCTTGCTGATTCACTCCCCAAGTGTCTGCAAGGGCTGAGCTGGGCTGAGCTGCAGCCAGGAGCTGACAACCTGATCTGAGTTTCCCAAGCACATGGCAGGAAGCCAGAGCCAGGGCCATCTCTGCTGCCTTGGGGAGCAAGAGTCAGGAACAGGAATCAGAACTGGAACTCCAGGCACTCTGCGGGGGATGTGGATGTATCAACCACCAGGATAAACACACACCCTTGGGGTTAGATTTCTAAATGAAAAGCTTTAATCTAAATTAAAGCAACACATGATAATGATCACATATTCACATACGTAGGTGATTAAAATGATGAAAAACAAAGCACATCTTTAATCAAATCCTAGTTATTGGATACAAGTGAATATTAATTAACTTTCAGAATGCAATTTTTTGTATACTCATTTTACAACATGTTTCCCCTTAGTAAAGTTTGAGATTTCTCCTAAACATTCCTAGGTTTAACTTTGTGTAGAAAATCTCTTCTTTAGGTTTTCCAAGGTTCGATATTATAAAATTGTTTAAACAAACATTGCTGAATGTGGAAATATTTTGCATGTTTGCAAAGGTTTTTCTGCAGGAGAGAAAGCTACAAGTGAAAATATTAGCTTAAAGATGATCATTTAAATTCTGACTGATAATATTGGATCTGTTGTCATCTGTTTCAATGGTTCCATGGTATTCCCGTATTGGATGTAATTCAGCTTGCTTAATAATTATCCTAGATTCTTCCTAGTTTTCCACTGTGCTAAACAAAGTTTCACAAATATCCTCACCTTGAAATCTAAGTGAGTATCACCTTAGGATTGGATTTTATAAGGCCAGGACTTGTCATAACGCATGAACATTTCCAAGATTCCTCACTAATATCACTAAGTTGCTTTTCAGAACTGTTGTAGCAGCTTACACACCTAGACCCTGCAAATTTTTGAACTTGAGATCGGGCTAAAATGTTGCTATAAAATTTTATGGTCAATTCTTAACTTCCCACGTTGAAGACTAATTTTATCATATTTAAAAAAATGGCCAGCATTTAACCAGAAAAATGAAACCTCTCGAGTGATGTATATTATGCACCATTCCATGGAATTTCTACAGACTATCCTCTGGGCGCCCTTGGCAGTGGCTGCCTGTGGGTGAGACAGTCAGGATGTAACACAGTGGGCCAGTGGCTCCAGTGTGGCTCTGTCGCAGGTGGATGTGAGACAGGACATACTCAGCTCAGGACATGCTGCATTTCTGCAGAGAGAGAAAAAGAAAGTTCAAAATGACTTTGGACCACTCTCCTCGTGTTTGCAACTGCATTTCCCAAACTTTTGAGGTGATATTTCATTACTTCATGTATTACTCCATTGCTGCCTGTCCTTAGGGCTAAAATAATATTCAGAGGGAAATGCTTTTGGATATTCAGAATAAAAATGAGCGGAAGGTTGGATTTCCTAATTACCCTCTCTTGATTTTGTTTTCCTTCTAGCCCGACAGTCTCTCATTTGTCATTTGGTTCATACTACTGCACACAGTTAACTTTATTCAATTTAGGGTGTTTATTGATATTTAATTTCAAAATCAGGTCTCCATGGACAAGTGATTTTTCGTTCTGTATGCTCAGATTTTTGAATCCCTGGGAAAGTCTTAAAAAGTGGCTAGAATGTAGTGTATGCCTCTTTCACTTCTGTGTGGAATGTTCTTCTCGTGAACACGTAGTCTGGGCTGTACACCGTGGACTTCTGGCGATCTTGTAAAGACATGATCTTGGTGCTCATCCTACGCTCAGTAGGTCTCCAGATTTTCCAACTCCCGCTGTCCCTGGGTTGAGGGTGTGGGACTAATTCTGACCCTGGAGCTGGGAATGTGTCACTGCATGGAGGCAATAAGAATGGTGGTGCTGTTCTCATTTTCCTACGACCCAGGGTGGTGACTCTGAAGGCAGGATATGGAGATGACATGGCTCGATATGGAATGAGGCTCCTGGGCCTAACCCAGTGCGTGGTACCTGGTAGTCACCTATCGAATGTAGCTGAATGACAAGCAGTAGCGCTGACTCTGTTATCCAATGTCTCCTGATACACTGGGTGGAAAGTGGGTGAGATAGGCCTAGTGTTCAAGTCAGTTTGTTACCATAAATTGCTTCCCATCACCTTCATGATGATGATGGTGATAATGATGGTTTCTTTTAAGTCAAGGCCATTTCCAGGTGACTTGTCACACTATGGCATTATAGGATGGATGCTTATTTTGCAAAGGAATTAGGGTGTTTCAAGCATTTGTGTTGCTAAATAGCTTGAGATCTGCTTAGGAACTGTGTTAATCAGTGGATTCTTCAACGACCACATCGTGCTTGGAGTGGCGAGACTGGTAATGATCCATGAATGGTGAACCATTGGAAGCACTTGAGCAAGTATCTCAGAGCATGCCCCACATCCGGGACTTAGGGTGGGTGGGAAACCAGGTGGGGCTTCTCCCTCTATATCCCCCCTTTACCTCAGATACATGAAGGAAGCGGTATGGAAATGATGGTCTTACCCACTTCCCTGTAGCCCTTGAACCTTTCTTACCCTAATTAACTATGTAAAGATTGTCAAAATATAATAAAAACATATATATAAAAAAGGAAAGTCACATTAGAATGCCCAAGTGCTGGTATCATAATGTTTATTGAGAATTGATGAACAGAATCCTTTAAATAGTCTTGTTCATTGTGGCATCCTTGAAAGCATGCTATGTTAAATCCCATTTGTCTTGAATGTAAGATTTCTAGAAGAGGAATAGAAGGAGGACATTAGAGGATTTTGCAGTGGATTGTGTAAGAATGAATAATTTCCGTAAAGATCCTTTTCCTTAAAGTGACAGATGTTAGCAAGATGCGACTTACACAAGCTCGGTAATATGAGTCTGATAAATTGGCAGACCTTTTAGGTTTCCAGATTGACAATGTGTGTCCTGGGATGGGGCAACTGAGCCAGGGAGGCTGCTCCTGTCTGTGATCCCTGGGCTTGCGTATGTCTCCTGGGAACTCGTCCATTCTCTGTGGTGAGGGTGTTGGGAGCTTCATTCTTTGGGTGAAATATCACAGCCTTTGCTTTTACAACAGGCATTCGTGCAGAGCAAAACAAAGCAAAATGGGATCAACAGACCTTCCCTGCTCAGTGAGGATTTGGTGGGCAGAGTGCATTGCTGGTTCAGCTGGGACCTGGTCCCTGACCCTGGCAGTGAGCTGGAGGGAAGTATGTGCCTCCACCTGCTGGTGAACAATTCTCTCTTCATCCTCCTGCAGGAAGTGCCCCACTGCCCTTCTGACTCCCACTGTGTGCACTGCCTTTCACTTCCTCTGTGTCCTCTGCAAACCTCTCCTGATACAGCTCAGTTTACTTCTGCAAGGGGTCTTTCAAAAACAAAAGGAAGATGCATATTATAAAAAACTAGGCAAGACTCTCTCGTGTGTGTTTTCTTTTACTATGTAAAAATAGAATCATCTTTAGATTGCATTTCCATGAACTTTTTGAAGTGCTCTTGTATAAAATGTGATTGTTTGCCATCACATTTTAAAAAAGTCACAGCCCTATATGGAGAAACGAGCCTGCTGCATGCTCTTACACGAATCATCTCCACCATCATCCACACTTACGGAACACCCACCCTGTGCTATAGTGATGATACTCACCGTTGAAAGCTTACACAAGAGGGACTGGTGCTGAAGAAATCCCCGGGACTTTCGTAGTTACCTTGCAGCAGAGGAAAGATCAGGATCTAAGCCAGGTCCCTTCCTCCTGGGGCAACATCACAACAGCTGATTGGCATCTCTTGATTCTGTTGGCAATCAGCTTCTCCAGTTGGAAAAGAAAGGTGAGCTAACACCTAATCAGGGAGTGGAGGAATGGGCTTGCATGCAGGGTGATTTTTCACAATTGTGTTTGGGGATGAGGAGCAGAAAGTGATTTTTCCTGAAGGTCCTTGACGTTGTCTTCTTCAAAGCAGACCATGACGTTTTCTGGTGAGAGTGGATGAAGTCAGGGGCGTGGCTGGTGGGGCGATGGCTTGGACCAGTGTGCGCATGATCAGCTGTGTTTCAAGTGGCAACTGATGCAAGTTACGGAACCAAGTCTTCCTTGGGTTTATCCTGCAGTGTGCAGGCTCATGGGGCAGGAGAGATGTCATGGGGTCATGCAGTGCATGGTACTTAACAAACACCAGAGTGTGTGGGACCCCATAAATGCTACCGTTGGAAAGCTTCGATGAAGACTTCTCCAGGCCTCACGGAGATTCATTTCTTCTGACGTGCCAGACAAGGGACCCCTTCGTTGGGCACCTCTGTGTAGCCTCCCAACTCGTCTCACACAAACAGGCAGGCAACCATTCTGCATGTTACACGTTACTTCAGGATGGTTTAATCAGAAGAGAAAGGACGAAAAGGATTTTATTTCTTTTTGTTTTATCTAAAAGGCAGATAGAAACCTTTAATCCACTGATTCATTCCCAAATACTTCAGCCAGGGCTGCACCTGGCTGCAGCCCAGGAGCTTGGAACTCCATGTAGGTCTCCCACACGGGTGGCTGGTGGGGGGCGAGGGGGGTCCAGGCACTTGAGCTGCCACCACCACCTGCTGTGTCTCAGGATGGCATTAGCGGGACACTGGACAGAATGGGGGAGGGACATAACAGCTGCACCCCATGCCTGCCTCAAAGTAGAGTTTTATCCTTGGGTTTTTTCTTTGTTTTTTTTTTTTTTTTTTCCTTAGAAAGATTTCTACCCAAGAGGTATTTTGTACATTGTCTTGTCATAATTTTAGCAATTTGTCTACATTTCTCATCTGAATTCAGCTGTTATGCTTCAGAAGCCTTGCTTTAGGAAAGCTTGTAAAGGACATCAAGTTAAAAAAGATAAACTCTTCGCTTTTCCATCTCCATAGAGAGAGCAGAGGTAGAAATTGCCACTCAGAAATAGGCACCAGCAGCCGAGAGCATAAGGAATCCTCCCCCGGAAGGATTTCTTCTGGTGATATAAAAATCAGAGTGTTTAGAACTGATGCGATCTTTGTCATAAGCATTTCATTCCAAGAGAGAACTTGAGCAATTAGGTTCTCAGTTCTTTCTTTTCCAGGATGTTAAACATCAGGACAAGCTCAGTGTCAAGATTCACCCAGGAGAATTTTCCTTATTGGAGTAACAGCCTGGCCTGTGCGGGTACTAAGGCAAACTAGATTCAAGAGGACGGAGTCCCTTCGAAGGTAGCTCACTCCTGACCAGCCTTGGCAACTCTGTTCACTCTTTTGAGCTTCGAATTCCCCATCTGTAAAGCTGGACGCCCAAAGCTTTTGCCTTTACACACTCTTTGCGGCTATCGGGGAAGGAATTACATAGCCAGGAGTCTCTTGTTCTGCATGGTTTTCAGCAGTTTGTCTGGCTAGGGTTCAGAACAGATTATAGATGGCATAGGAAGTCAGATTTTAAATGAAAAGTTAAACCAAAAGTTGTGGGGAAACAAATAATGGTGTATTGACTTATGTAATCTCGCTTGCTTCCAATTAGTGCTTAGAGTGCCTCAAAAAAGATGTATTTTACTTGAAAAAGAAGAGTTACAGAGAAGAGACAGAAAGATGGAGAGGTGTTCCATCTGCTGCTTCACTTCCCAAATGGCTTCAATGGCCAAAACTGAGCTGATCTAAAGCCAGGAGCAGGGGCTTCACTGAGTCTCCTAATGAGGATGCAGGGAGCCAATGATTTGGTCTATCCTTTGCTGCTTTCCCAGGACAGAAACAAGGAGCTGGATCACAAATGGAGCAGCTGGGATATAAACCAGTGCTCATATGGGTTGCTGACCCTGCAGGAAGAGGCTTAGCCCCCAGTGCCGTGGTGTTAGCCCCATAGAATGCTTTTATAGGGAAAATGTAACCTGAATTCACAAGAAAAAAATTTGATGAAGAATTTGATACTCAGCTTTAGGGAGGATTTTGCAATGTCATAAATACAGTTTGGTGATATTTAATTTCCTGTTAACCCTAGTAAGACACTAGACAGTCATCTTGTACGATCTTGCATGTGGTTAAAACACACACAGCACACTCTTGTAGCCTGTCCCCACTGGAGTTGGCCTGGTTACAGCATTCAGAAAGGTTGCTGGGTCAGCTGTTCCTCTCCTAATTGAGCATCACAGAAGCTGCCAAGCCCCTTCCCCCTTCCCAGCCTTCAACCAAAACAAGATGCCAACAGTGGGGACAGGAGTTTGGCCTAGAGGTGAAGCTAAGCTGGGAATGGCTGTCTCTTGTATCTGAGTTCTTAAATTCAAGTTCCACTTCTGTTTCTGACTCAAGTTTTCTAAGAGGAAGCACTTGGGAGGCAATACATGGTGGCCCAAGGGCTTTGGGGCTCCATCACCCGTGGGGGAGACTTGAACCCTTGGACAAGAGCTGGCTGTTGTAGGCGTCTGGAGCATGAAGCAGTGGATGGGAGCTCTGCGGGGGTCTCAGTGTCTCCATCTTTCAGATAATGATACAAAGGATCCCATTGAAGGCAGCATTAGGAACCTTTGGGAGCAAACATTATTCGCATATAAAACTGGCACTTGTCCAAATATTAACAATAGTGTCTTGAATGAAATGAGATCAAGGTGAAAGAATTGTTCAGGGAACAGAAGAACCCAAACACAAAGGCTTTTAGGCGATGAAACCCTCTAATTTACATGATTGTGAATTAACAAATTCTCACTGCCTGTTATGGATAAGCAGCTGGATGGTAGTAATTAAGCCAATTGTATACACAGGAAAGGAAAGGGAATACAAGGAGGCCACTACTGTCATAACTGGGGCATCAAACTGGCGCTAGGCCCGTGAGCGCCTAGCACATGCCCGGGGGGATAAAGTGGGTTCTAGAAAAGGCAAAAGGCAAGAAAGGGGAGGGAAACTAGGTTGGAATTTGCCACTTATGAGAGACAGAAAGCCATCTTGAGATCTTCTGGAATGTTCGTGTGCTTTTTGGTGATGGGGAAGGATATTAGGTGTGCGACACACTCATACGTTATAGCAAATGCTTGTGAGATGTCCTGTCCAGTAGCTTGGAGGGCAGGCTGTCCAGCGTCTTCTGGTGCCTGTGGCTGCAGGCCAGAGTGAGGAGTGCTCCTATGGATGTGGCGAAGTGTCAGTTGTTGGTTTTGTTTAGAGGAAAGAGAGATGCTTCTAAGGGATTAATACATTTCTTTACACTGTTTTTAAAGGAAAAATTAACTCTGACTCCCTTGACTGAAAGATCAGTTAAGACAAATGTGTCTGATAAGAGCAAAGGTGTGTCATTGTCTGAGAAGGGATGGCTCACCCCCCACGAGGCACTCTCTGAGCATCAAATGCCCTGTTTGCTGATTTCGAGCAGCATAAACTTTGCACAGCTGACATTTTCTGACTCAACTCCTGCTATAATTGAAATTACTTTATTAAACAAGCTTGAATCACTTCAATTACCTCGTGGCCTGGAGTGCTGGTGGTATATATGATGACCACGTGCTGATTAAATTAGAACTCGTATACCCCGGAAAGATGTGCGTACCGGAAAATGGCCTTCTCATTCTTCGATAGAAAGAGGCTCTCTGTAATTCATTTTCACTGGATAGATCCCTTCGGGTTGTATATTAATATTCATAAGATAAACCACATAGCTAAAGCAGAAGATTAAAGTCAAGTCTCTTAATAAAGAAGCAAGAGTAATGACTACAGTAAAATCTCCAAAAATGCCATTATCCCCCTGAAGAGTGAACACCACTACTGTACATGCATTGAAGCCGAGCAAGAGAACAATAAAAAAATGAATTACTGCAGTGATTTGGATTTTAAAATCCACTGGAGAGGAATGAGCAAACACAAACACTTAGACCCGTGGAAAAGATTGTCAGGGTCAGAGGGTGGGACGAGCTATGGCCTCCGAATAGGCTGTACTGCTCCCACTATTTAGATAAGAGAATAGGTTTGAGTCAAAGGAGGTGGCACTAAAAAGCATTTGCACTAAATCAATTATATGGCTTTCTCTTCAATTCGGTACTGGATTCTGAAGATGAATGCTAAATGAACCACTTTTCAGCTGCCTGACTAATCTTCCTGTTTTATCCACTGCAGGTTTTGTCTTCTGTTGGCCACCTGAATTGGCCTTTTCTTGATGAGACACCTGCTGGACATTGCCCTGTCCTTCCTCCCTTCCTTCCATCAACTCACAGGACCCACACTGTGCCGGGTGCTTATTCAGGGGCCCCACAATGGAACACATTCCTGCCCACAGAGAGTTTATATTCCAGTGGGGAAACACCATAATCCTCTAAACAGACTACAAGTGAGAATTCAGAGTGAGAATCGCTATGACAAAAACAAGTGATAAGGGTACAGGAATGTCTTGAGTTGAGGGGGTTGGGTTACTTTAGATAAAGACATCAGAGACAGTCTCTAAAGAGAGGGCATTAGAGAAGAGAATACTTGTATATTAATAAAGTAATAATCATTTTTTCATCCTGCTTTATAGTTTGTAGGAGCCTCAAACAAAATATATCATTTAATCCTCAGAGCAGTCTTGTGAGATCAAAATTATGATCTTAGTTTTCTGAATTAAGCTCACAAAGCTTAAGAGATTTGCTCCATGCTATAGAAGCAATGTACAGCAGTGCTTAGATCCATGGCTTAGATAGCAGAGCTAATTGCACTATGACAGAGGAAATCGGGGAGTTTAAATAAAATCTGCAACTTGCTACTGCCAAAATTGCATCTGTACAAAGCTCCTTTCAGTCTGTGTGTACATGAGGGTAGGAGTAAGGATTCAAAACAAATCGAACCATTTAAAATCGTTATTCTTTAATAACAAGGTTGCTCATTTACATTGGGTCAGAATCAAGCAAAGAAGGATCTGTGACAGTCATGTCTAAGTCTACAAACATTTAAAGTGTGCCACAAGGCATCTCCAGTCTTGCTCATTCCTAACACTGGCTGGTTCAACTGGGGTGGAGGGGGGATCGGATAGCTTTGATGCAGTATGAATCTCATGCTTATTAGGAGAAGTCCCACAGACCCAAGTTCTTGTACAGTTCATGTTTTGCTAAATGGTTTGATTGGAAAATGCACCATTTCCCTGCACCTCAAAAGGTTTTTCTACCCAAGAGGAGGCATGTCTAGGACAAAGGGACCGCTATGCATGGAAGCCTGATGATTCAGCCTTAGGAGGCGAAGCATCCTGGTGACAAAGATGGAACTTGAGGTGTGTGGAAGGTTTGGGGGGTGGAGAGAGAGAGAGTCAAAGAGAGAGACACATACGGAGACTCTGTTTTGAAGGCATTGGTACCACAACGGAGTGTGTGTTTAGTCTTAGGGTGTTGGGGGAAGGCAGAAAGCTTTATGAAGCAGAGAGATGAATCTGCTTAGTCCCTTATATTCATTTGCAGGTGCAGTGTCTTTGTAGATGTCTCCTGTAAATTTTGTGAAAAAAACTGGCTGTTATTACCACTCTCAAGCACATTAACATGGGTAATTTTTGCCTTCCTCTTTGGGTAGAATTTCTCTTGTTTCTGGAGGAATTGATAAGCCCTGAAAATACATATTAGTTTTTCAAATGCATTTTTCAGACACAGTGTTATCACCTGTTAAGCTTGGATGATCATGCTCACTTGCAGAATTCTGCAAAAATTAGAGATAACATTAGTTCAAGTTATCATCTGTGATCAACAAATATTATCATTACCAGCCACATTGGTATAATTTCATGGCAAGAAGCTGTGGATCCTGGACACATTCCCAGCCGTGCTCAAATGATTTGATGATAAATGACCAGTCGTGCTCGGAAAGCGAGGACTCAAAGATGACTTGAGGTTTGCTCTTGAATGGTTAGAAGATAAGGTTAACACTCGTTGGGAAGAAAGTGACCACAGGAGGAGTAATCGTGGTGGTGATGCCTAGAAATCAAACACGAATTTTGAGTCTATGAAGCTTGAGACAGGTGTGAGGGATCCAAAGGAGATGCAAAGTAGGAAATTGTATGAAGGGTCTGGGGTTCAGGGAGAAAGGAATCAAGAGATAAAGGTCTTTGAAAAGGTCATGGACAAAGAAACTTGGGGAGAGCCGTGTGAAGATTTCAACATCCTTGGCAACAAAATGAACATTTTTTAAAAAATGTTTATTTATTAGAAAGCCAACGAGGCAGGTCTTCTATTCGCTAGATTACTCCTCAGATGACTTGGAGAGCAGGGATTGGTTCAAGCTGAAGCTAGAAACAAGAAGTTCCATCTGGGTCTCTCTTGTGAGTGACAGGAGCCTGGATTGGAAGCAGAGCAGCAGGAACTAACACAGTGCTGTGATATTGGATGCTGGCATTGCAAACAGTGACTTTAACCCACAGTACCACAGCAGAATCTCCAAGAAACTGCTCTTCTAATCACATTTTCCAGTAACCTTTGAGTTCCTTTCAATGGCTGATATTTAGAGACATGGAGTTGGGTGAGGTCACCCAGGAAGTGAGTGGACCCAGACTGAAAGTTCAAGGACTGAACAGCAGGCCTGAGTATTGGGAGGTAAGAAGAGAAAACAGGATTCGGGGGAGAAACCAGAGAGACAGGAGAGGTGAAGAAGACATTTCAAAAAGAGACCGTGGGGTTTGGTAAATGGCACTGGATTTCATGTTGTGGAAGTGGTTTGTAGCTCTGCCAAGATGCTTGTAGTGCAGTATTGGGATTCAAATCCTGAATGGGGCAGGATTAAGAAGAAGAGGTGGGACGTTCAGAATTGGTTTGAGGAATTTTGTTGCTAACGGAGAGAATGGCTTGTAGTTGGAGGGGTTGTACGAAGTCAAGCATCTTTTCTGAGCTCCCAAATTGTTTGGACATAGCACTACACACAGCAGTGCTTCTGGAACTCCAGTGTGAGTCCGTCACCAGGAGGACTGGACTGCTGGCCCCCCCTCATGGTGTCTAAGTCCCTTGGGATGGAGTGGGAACTGTGAATCTGCATTTCTAGCAGGTTCCTGGGCGAGCCTGATGTGCTAGCCTAGGGCCCTCTCTTGAGGAGTCACTGCAGACCCAGTCACTGTATACTCTAGAGATATGCAGGGTATTGGACAGGTTTTGAGTGTCAGGAAGTGGGTGATGTGTTTGAGCATGGAATCCAGTAGTGTCTTCCTTGGAGAGCTCCTTATTGCAAGTGCCTCTCAGTCCGTATCTTCAGGTGTGACCATGTTGGCAGTTCATGTTTAAGAATTCTGGGGGATCTGGTTCAGATCCCTGAATACGCAGTGAGTTCTTTACTACAGCCTATTGTTTTCTTTCTGGAGCAACAGGCCACCATCAACAGCTCTTGACCATTCTTCTCGGGGCCAAAATGGAGGGCTACTCCAGCTGACAACGTGGCTACCATTTACCCTGCTCATTACAGAATGGCCGAGCTCGGGCTATCATTTAGTTTGAACAATCTGTCCTATGGAAGAAGTCTTGTTATTTTGTGTGAAGCTTTTCAGGAAATGGAAAACATGTTTCCTTTCACCAAAAGAAGGGAAGAGACTTCTGCTGAAATGAAGGCTTTTTGAAGATGTTGACACCAGTGGTGGCTGACGAGTAAGGAATTAAAATGGAAGTTCCTCTGGCAGGCTTGAATTATAACTAAAAAATATTTGTAATGAACATGTTCTCAAGTTGCCTGCTCCATTCCCCCCGGGGCTATGACATTCTCACACTTGACATGGCCATCTTGCATGGTTACCAATAACACTGGTGACCAGCATAGAGATACAAGTGCTAATGAGCTGCGTGCAGGGTATAACTCTCCTGGGAAGATCTGGGATTGTAAGGGAAGGAGAAGCATACATGTTCAACGCTGTGCACACTGTGACATGTGTGTCACCTGGGTCTGTCCCTCATGAGTGGGATTTTTAAAGAATTCACTTCCTTGCTGTTTTAATGTTTGCTCTCCCGGCGTCACCTTCATATCCTGTTTGCCTTTAATTCTCTCATGCTCTCTTCTTGTCTGCTTGACTGCTCCGAAGGTGGAACTCTTTTTTTTTTTTTTTTGTTCAGTTAGGGCACCCGTCAAGGCATGGTAAATAATCATTGCATTACAGATTGGGTTTTCCAAAGGCTCTTTAGGTTCTATCAGTGTCGGGCACACGAATGTTGGAGAGTCCTGGGGACTTTCACAGACTTGGGACTCAGAGATGATGGCAATGTCTTCTCATTGTGCTGGAGGAAGAAGAGGGTTTGCATCCAAGGGAATACAGAACTGCAGCAGAAGGAGCTGGCAGACTGCTTATGTGTCTGCCTGGCCAGATGCCTGCAGCCCTCCACGTCCACCCGCTTTAAAATCCACTGGAACCTCCCCACAGGCACTTGCAGACTATTTTTAAACAAGCCAGGGATAGAGGATTAAACATGAGGAAAAGCTGTAAATCCTGGAGGAACTGTGAGAGGGGAAATCTGGAGATATTAGTGCAGTTGTGTTGGGTCCCAGAGTCCCTGTTTCTTGGGGCATTTGAATATTTTTGGTTTACAAAATATTCACTTTTTTAAAAAATGTCAAAGTGTCTACATTTTTATAACCGCCGCTAAGGCACCTTACATTCTGTCCTGCCTCCATAAAAGCTGGTGATTTGGTGGCAGCCACGCACTTTATGAGTTGTCATGGGGATTTGCTACATATTACCTTAAGGCGAGGCAGGAGAAGACTAGAAACAAATCATAAAGTTGTCCGTATTTCCAGACGATGCTACATCTGTTTCCCTCCTTTTTTAGTGTTTTTAAATGATATATATGTTGGTGAAGTAAAATGTTTGTGCTGCTTTTTCATGCATGGTGCAACTACGGACTGGAATCTTATCAACACATACGCCAACCAGCATTTTAAATAACCTAACACTGGGACTTGGAGGCCTGTTCCCAGCTCTGCTGTGATGGTTCTCTGTCCCTCTGTCACGTCTGAGATTTTTTTTTCCCTTTGTTGGAAAGGGACAACACTGTCAAGGGAAAGTTCTGGAAGCCTGAATGTATGCTGGACCCTGAGATATGACCTGGTAGCGCATAGGGACATATGCTCCCTAAATTGCCTGTAAGGTGCTCGGGGACCTGTGAGGATGTCATGAAATGCTTGGTGTTTTATTCATACAGCCATCTGTGGGAGTTTGGTTAATGCAATACCATTCCACTGGGACAGTGGTATGAAAAGCTGAAGGGACCCTGTGTCAAATGCCCACTCCCAACCATGGACTTTTTGAATATGCCCTGTGCGTATGGATTATGTGTCAATTATAGACAAAAAATTAAATCTGATGCAAAAAATAGCTATTAAATAAATGGTATCTGTCATTTTTGACTGTTTTGTATGGACTCAAAGACTACATTTCAAGATTTGTAGTTTGCAATGTAAAAGTCTTGGCCACTCAGAATGTGTGGCTTACTAGCAAATTGTGAGACATGTGACCATGTGACTATGGGTACAATGGCAAAATTTTATCAGGACATAGAGTTTTTTTTTCTCCATTGAAATTCATAATGTGAGACAAAATTTATACAGAAAGAGTTAGACTATTTTGGGAGGAGACCATGATAGGCACCAGGCACCTGGAGATCATCTAAATGCCCCATGTAGTGTACCCCCGGGAAGATAGCCACAGCCACGGAAGAACTGCAATTGACAAAGCCACTCTAGCCAAAATATGAATGTGGGACAAGTAGAGACGAAGAGTGTGAGAGACTCTGATGTCAGTGGGCAGCTGGAGTGAACCAAGGCTCAGCAAGCTAGTGGTGTGACTGGCAGACCCTGGCAGGGGGAGTTTTTCCTAACCGGATGGCAGTGAGCAGTGGAGACTAACCAGGGAGTGGGATGGGTATTGCAGTGCAGTGAGTGACGTTGCTGTTTGGTGCGCCTGTGTATGATATTAGAATGCCAATTTCAGTTTCTGATCACACACTTTCTGGTCCACCTTTCTGGTCCTGAACCTGAAAAAGCAGTCAGTGATGGCCCAAGTACTTGGACCTCTACCACTCAACTAAGGAGACTCCAGTGGAGTTCCATGTTCCTGGCTTCAACCTGACTCAACTTTGTCTGTTGGGGCCATTTGGGGAGTGAACCAGAATACGGTTTGTGTGCACACTGTCTCTCTTTCATTCTGCCTTCCAAATAAACAAATCCATCTCTAAAACAGTAAAGAGACGCTGCAGAATGTTTAGGTTTCTTGTTAGGTGAGTAGCCACCTTATCTACTAGCTCAACTTTATCTCACATGAAAAACAGCAACATTTTAGTTTCCCATGACCAAAACACACTCTTCCCCTTGTTGCTGGAGCTGACAACCAGAGCTGAAGATGCTGCCCAGTACGTGTTCACTCTGTCTGACTCCTCCTATACCCCTTCTCCCTGCCCCCAATCATTAGGAACTGAGAAGCTTCATCTATGGGTGGCCAAGTAAGGGGACTGGGATGGAGCCAAGTCCATCTTCCTGTTCCAACGGAGTTTGAAAATCTGCGGAGTTAGATTACTTGGAGCCGAATTGAAAGCAAACAGGTGCGGGACAAGACAGGTGAGCAGGAAACCAATGTGGCGTCCCAAGTGGTGGGCATGTGCATTAGCAGATGGTGCTTCCATCAGTGTAGAGTGCTCAAAGATGGCCACCCAAATGACCTGGGCTGTGCTTTGAGCTGTGTGGTACCTCTCCACTAAGCCTGTGTGTGGAGGTGGTGAGGGGGAGGAATCCTTCCAGTTCCAGTTGCTCCTTTGGCTGTAGCTGGGTCTGTGTTGCTTTATTAGGGGTTCTCCTAAAAGCCAGCTCAGTAAAAGTTTAGCGAAGACAACTACTGTGGGATAGCATGCGGCTATGTGACAGACTAGCAGATCACTCTTGCGTGTTGCTTGTTAGACAGCTATGGGAAATTTACTGTGAGCCAGCGGAGGGCAACCTTTCCTGTTCGTGGCTTCAAAGTCACCTGCATCGACTTCTTCCATCCAGCTGCTTCCTCTGGCTCCAGTACCGTCTCCTGCCTGCCGTCTGTTACTGCAGCGTACACTTTTAGATCCACTGTTGCTGGCACTGGTGGCACCACAAAATCAGCATCTGTGAATCAGGGTCCCCAGAACATCTTGCTGTTGGGCTCCTGATCTGAGGTGGGTCCTGGCAGAAGCTGGGCTGGGAGTTGCCTCATATCAGATCCCTGAGATAGATCTTCTTGTGCCCATGTTCCTCTTATTTGTGGGAGAAATGGGCAATAAATAACCTGCTCTGGCTGATGTCTTCTCTGTGTCCCTTTGTAGTTCCTGACTCTATCAAAGCCACTTCTCTCCACTCACATCTCTCTGTTGTAGCACGGCCCTGCAAGGAGACCAAGGACACTGTGTGTGGGTGGGGAGGATGGCAACAGCCCAAGCACTTTCACATCTGTCTCATCAGCTTCCTTTGCCTCTTCGGGAGGGTCTCCACAATGTAAGAGCGAGCCAGCCTCGATCCACCCCCATAATTATCATTACAAAGTTTTTGAGAAAAGAACTTGCTGAACAAGGGCTGTGAATCCCAGCTGGAAACACAGGAACATTCTGGGTCTTGGAGATGGCTGGTTGATTTGGCAGGTTCCTACCCTGTTACCCAGTGGGGCTAGGAAAGCTTGCTTGGGGCTGGGTGTGCCCCCAGATCCTCTCTGCTTCTCAGCAAGTTGTGCCTCTGATGCTCTGTTTGATCGGCTTACAATTTTCTTTGGATAGCACCAAGCACTTTCTCATTTCCTTTTTCCTTTGATGTATGACCTTTCAAATATTCATGAAGGTTGCACCTGCCTCTCTTCTTGTGAACCTGGTGTGTTTATCTTCAATCACATCAGTTTTACTCTTCTGAATTTGTCATCAAATGCATGACAAGTGGCAGTCTTTGGGGACCTGGTTCCAAGAAAGGAATAAGAAGGTAAGTTTGGGTATACAGACCTGGGGCCATGGCGACACAGACAGTGCTCCTTGACCTTGCGTCACTTCTTAAGGTCAGAACCTCGGTTTAGGTTTTCCTGCTCCTCTCGTTATAGAATGAACAAAGCTGTTGCTCCCAGGGGCATGTGGTTTGGTGAGTTGAATGAAATCTTACATTCAAGAAGCCTTGTGCTCTGGTCTAGAGCAGGTCTACTGGGTAAGTTGTCTTAAGGTCTCTGAACTCGATCCCCTAGATCCATAAAATGCTGAGCATGGTTATGGCCAGGTTGAGCATACAGTGGGCACAAAACAAAGAGAAGATTGACTGATGCTATGCAATTTGGAGCTGATGAGACCAGTTTCAATGCCATGTGACCTTCTGCCCCAGGGCCAGCAGACTTTCTGTGAAGGCTCAGTGAGTTATGTGCCTTTGTAGGTCACAGGATTCCTATGGCAGCCAGGCAGGTTCTTTTTGCCATGGTGGTGAGGACACACCTACCTCCTAGACATTCACAAATGGACAGGATTATGTCCCAATTAAACTGTAGACACTAGCCTATTGGGATGCTGTCACACAGAGCCATCCACCAGCTCGGCAGCTTAGGAGCAACAGAGTCCATTTTTCCCAGCTCTGGAGGGTAAAGTCCAAGGTGCAGGCATTGATGGATCTGGAGTCTGATGAAGTTGTGTTGCCTAGTTCATGACTGGTGCCCCCTGGCTGTGTCTGACATAGTGGGAGGAACTTGCTTTGTCCTTGGGGCTTCAATCCTCATGGGCATCAATCCCAGGCTGGAGGGTTCCACCCCATGACCTGATAGCCTCCTAAAGGAGAAGGGGGAACAGCAGATCCCAGCACTTCAAGACTCAATTTCAAACCATTTTTACATGTCCTGGAATATGATGCTTCTTGTGGCTTCTTTGACTACTCTCTGCTACGCTAGACCTCATACCTCCAGCTCCCAGTGTGTGTGCGTGTGGTGTCCGGAGACAGTTCCCTGCCAGGTGCTCACATTTGTGGATGGTATGTCACGCTTAGGAAGGCCCTGGCTATGGACAGATGGCTGGATCCTCCCTGGGGCCTTTGAACAGCAGTGGGCCCCAGCTCTGGTCAGCTGGGGCAGGCAGCTGAGGCTGATGGCCACGTGGCCAAGCCAGGATGTCTGGTAGGTTAGGGGCAGGAACTGCATTTTTGACTTACAAGGAGTTCATCGGGATGTAACCTCATTGTAAATCAAGAAGTAACTGCCTGGCATTCTCAGAAAATTGTTGTGACTGCTTTGTTATTCATACTAACTCTAACATGCAGAGGCCCCTTTGTGCCACTGGCCTGTATTTGTAGTTTACTATGATTATAGTTAAGGAAAAAAGGTTTGAGTGTGTCTTTTGAGCTTGCCTTATCAAGAAGGGTAGTTGAATGAGATTCAGATTTGAGAATGTAATTTATAAGCTCCTTATGCGCTATACAATAAAAAGTTTGTCTCATCTTTGTTCTAGGGGCCTGAGAGGTAACTTTGAGACTCTGGAAGCTTCCCAGCTGATGTGGGCACTCTGGTTATTCATGGTAGGCCCCTGCAGCCACTTCCAGGTTTCTGTTAATGAGTCATAGTGGACTTTGATTTCAGCAGAGAGCTGGCTGTGGGATTAAGCATATGGTTACATGGCTCGGCCTTTGGGTCTGACCCGTCAGCCCAAGCAGGGGTTGTGTCCAGGTAGAAGTTGAGGAGTGTGACTTGTTCAGCTGAGTACAGTTCCCTGGTCATGCTTCCTGGTATGTGAACAGGGAGGCCTTTATTTGCCATTTGTCTAGACCTTGACTTAAGTGTCCCCTCATTTGCCTGCTCCTGGCCTGTATCTTCTCTGATACACTATAAAGCTTAAGTGTGATGACAGTTTAGGCATGAACTAAAGTGGATGCATGAAAGCCAGAGAGCTGGTAAGGCTTTATTGGTAGGCATATTTGTGAGTGTGCTTCCAGAAAGAGTAGCTAAGGACTTGGTGCGCAAGGTTTGCACTGGGTATATTCAGGCACCGTCTGTTCCACAGGGGCCTGGAGAGAACCCAGAGGCGGAGGGGTGAATCCCCCCACCGCACACCCTGTCTCAGAACTGGGACCCTCTTCTGCCCCATTGGACACCAGGACATGCACTAGAGCAGTAATGAATCATTGAATGAACATGATGAAGCAATGTGAGAGCTGAAGTCTTCAGAGCTGATGTGTTAGCAATGGACAGCAGCAAAGATGTAGCCAGGCTCATTTTAAAGATTCGTTTTTGCTCTGCAGAAGATAATGTGACATATTCCAAGAACGAGGACACACACTTCCTGTGACAGCACTGACAGCTTGGGAAGAATGGGTGTATGTGTGTCCAACTTGCTGTACATGTCCAGGGTTACTCGACTAAATAAACCAAAGCACAGGGCACCCAGCATAGTTCTGAGTTCTGGATGAAAATGTGGCCTTGCTTAGCACTGACAGCTATTCCAAACCTCACATGGGGTCTGCCACACCCTTGAAGGGGGAGCAATGGTGGATTCTCACCTTTGGCCCCAAAGCAGAGGAGGACAGTCACTGCCTTTTCCAGCTTTATTCCAAAGTCAAGGATAAATCAGTGGGGGATGCGCTCTGTCTGCATGGTGTAAAAGGACTTTGATGTCACAGAACGATGCGATGCATTCCCTTTTGGTTTACTTCCTGATCTCAGATGTGACTGCCATCCCCTGTACTCCCCGACCCCCACCCCGGGTCTCCTCTTAGCTGGTTAGGCTCATTGGGCTGGATAGGG
The DNA here is from genome assembly GCF_017591425.1 of Ochotona curzoniae. Lineage (NCBI taxonomy): Eukaryota > Metazoa > Chordata > Mammalia > Lagomorpha > Ochotonidae > Ochotona > Ochotona curzoniae. The sequence goes on from NW_024467119.1 coordinate 7,656,234, forward strand.
AACCTTCCTGAAGCAGATGGGAGACCCATCCTCAGATGATTCCTTCCAGTTCAGCAATTACTGCAGCCCGGGCTCCCTTCTGCTAGACTCCCACGTGCACACACTTTCTTGTCCAGACCTCAGAGGAGGGGAGCAGCTAGGGTAGGGGTTGGCAGAGAACTTGGCCTTGTTGCAGAGCCCCACAAATCATAGTTTTAATCTTGACACTAACTTTGCAAAGAAGCTACTTCCTTGGCATCCCATTTGACAGGTGAGGAAAGTGAGGCTTGGGGCCTTCGGAGAGATGCCGTGGATCACAGCATTGCAGAAAAGGGTGCTTTGCTGCTCCTAGTTCAGAGAGACCATAGTGAGGACACATGGGTGGGCACAGGGTTTGCTCTTGAAGCGCCGTGTCCTTCTGCATCCTAACTGTTGATTTTCTGGAGGCTCCAAGGAGAGGAGCTTATGTTTTGATAAGCAGAGTATTTGGAGAACCTAGGAAGACTTCATCAGAGAGTCTTCCTCCACCATAGAAGGGCTCCTGCTCTGGGTAATTTTGTGAAAGAGCCTTAGGAGACCCTTAGGCATTCACTTGTTGTCTGAACTTGACTCCTTCTGACTTGTTTTTGTTTTCTAATCTTGAAAACCCCAATCTTTGGGCCCGGCGCGGTGGCACAGTGGTTAAGGTCCTCGCCTTGCAGGCCTGGGATCCCATATGGGCGCCGGTTCTAATCCCGGCGGCCCCTCTTCCCATCCAGCTCCGTGCTTGTGGCCCGGGAAAGCAGTCGAGGACAGCCCAAAGCTTTGGGACCCTGCACCCGCGCGGGAGACCCGGAAGAGGCTCCTGGCTTTGGATTGGCAGGACCGTTGCGCTCACTTGGGGAGTGAATCATCAGAGGGAAGATCTTTCTCTCTGTCTCTCCTCTCTGTATATCTGCCTTTCCAATAAAAAATAAATAAATCTTAAGAAAAAAAAAACCCAATCTTTAAGGGACACTTCTTTTTCCAGTTAATAATGGGAAAACTATGACATAGACAGTGAAGTCTCAGGAACCATCATGGACAAAGGCACCTTGTCTTCAGTGGACCTGATAGATTGAGGAAGTGGATGTCTCTATTGTTGGAGAGGCAGAGATAGAACCAGACCCAGAGAGATCTCCCATCTGCTGATTCACTCCCCAAGTGTCTGCCACAACTAGACCAAATCTCCCATGTAGGTGGCAGCCACACAACTACTTGACTTAAGCTGGGACCACTGGCTCCTAGGGTGCATATTCAACAGGAAGTGGGGCCAGGACCTAGAGCAGGGGATCAGGGTCTTTGATGTGATCCATGAGAAACTCACTTGGTGTCTTCACCATCAGACAGATACCCGTCCCTCCACAAACATTTTCAAGTCACTTTGTGTATCTTTGTAACCAACTAGCTTAGAGGTCACCAAACAGTAGATAAGATCTCCATCTCTAGGCTTATTACCAGAGGCAGAGAGAACTTGAGTAATTTATCCTAAATCATACAGCTCAGAAGAGATGGAGTCAAAATTCAAACCCTACGAGTCTGGCGGAGTATATGCTCATAGCCATAATTTACACTGCTTCTTAGAGAAACCATGTCAGCAGCTTACCTACTGGGGCAGTTGCTCGGCCTAGCACATATCTGTGTGAAGGTCCTGAGCGCTCACAGCCATCCTCCATGGCGTTGTACCGATGACACAGCTAAACCAAAGATTCAGGCTCGGTCAAAGCCACTGAGTTCGTGAACAGGGGAGTCTGAGCCTGCAGCATTGTCAGAGAGGCACCCAGTTCTCTCTCTGGGGAGGGATATTTAGGAGATAAGGCTGGCACTCTATCGCTTGTGGAAAGAAAAGGAGAGAACCAGGAAAGGATGCTGCAAAGCATTGCCCACATGCACCCCTGAGACTGGGCATCATGTGTGAGCTGGGAGAGCCGCCTGCTGCCGGGGTTGGACACCGGTCCCCATCCTCACAGGAAATGCGTCCAGGAGCCCTTTGCCCAGCTTGCGGCTCTCCCGGGAGGGGCTCTGACACTCTTGCCTCTTTCCCCCAAGCAAGGCAGAGCCAGAGGGGCTGCTCAGGGAGCCACTGGAATGTTTTGTCTTCAGGGTCGCCAGGCCGAACGACACTTTCTCTGCCCCGGTGTTGTCACTTCCGTGGCCTTCACACATAGGTCCTAGGGGATCCAACCTTACCTTGTAACTTTTCTCCACCAGTTTTTACTATGAAAGGCAGAGACAAACCTGCTTTCAGAAACCGTGTCTTTAATTGCTTCCTCGTGGGAGAGAGAGAGAGAGAAGGGGTTATAAATAATTTTTACACAAGTGTGTGCATGGATAATTATTCCCTGAAAAGAATAATAGCCAACAAAGTGTGCCTGGTGGGCTGCACAGCAGTGTGCTGGCAGCAGTGTGCTGGGATTGGAGGTCTGTTAGGGGGTGGGGAATTGGAAGACAGAAGCTCCCAGCTCGCTCAGGCGCTGCATGGGCAGAGTGCATCTGTGCTCTGGGATGGCACTGGCTTCCCATCTGCTGGGGGGTGGGGAATGCCATTTTAGGAGTCAAGGTGGGGACTGTGAGCCATGGGGCTTCTGTTGATTGGCACCATGCTGCTTATCTTTAGGCCCCTCCTGCTGGCCTCTTTCTCAGGCAGATACCAGCACTGGCTGAAATTATCCAGGGTCCTCTTGGGAAGGATGCTATTTTGGGATCCTCCAACAGGGAAGTCCCAAGGGTGGCCATCGGTGAGAGAAGCGATGCCCTCTGATCCCCCATGGCAGTCTCATTCTGCTGTATTTTGCTGCTCCCTGGCAGGGTCATTGACACTAACACTGACTTAATTGAGTGGTGGTGGAGCCACAGTTGGGGAAGGAGGTGGAAGCCACATCCCATGGGCTAGGTGGGAAGTCACCGGGGAGGGGGCAGCCTTGCCAGAGTGTGATGAGCATGGCAATGGAACTTGTTAAAATATATTGTTGTTTGTAACATATTCTCTTAACTGCGAAATGTCTGGAATCTTAACTGACATAATGAAATATTAGCCAGTGTGTTAGACGTATGAAACATAAGTTTATGTAATACAATGTTAACTTGTGTGTAACTCTCCCCTAGAGAGAAGCGGGGGGAGTAAGCAGTATTAAGAGACACGTTAGCGCTTGTTGGTGACATGCTTGGACTAGCCTAGGAGCGTATTGTCACGGTTATGTTTACTCCCCTCCTCTAGTCCAGTAGTCTTTATGGAGGAGATGAGAGAGAGTGAGCGTAAGAGAGAGAGAGACTGAAGGCCAACCAATCAGAGACAGGCACTGAGCTGAAGAAATGGGTATAAGAACGGAGCCCTATCGGTATATAAGACATCACTCTACTGTTTGGTGGAGGGAGGAGACTCCCTCAAGTGCTCCACGCTGAAGACAAAGAGGGCGTGGCTCTGCTCTCCCACTACCTGCTCTCCTTGCTTCTCCCTCCAGGGAACACAGAGTAAGTGGGGTGTGTCTTCTGCCCTGACACTAAGAGGAAAAGAGACTCAGGGTCAGTGTGTGTGAATAAAGCATAAGCATTGGAACATACAGTCTATTAATTGTGCTTGAAGGTGATTGATCCACTTGTCACAAAAGAATTGAGGGTAGATTTCGTGGCATCCTTGAGGTAGTTCTTGTGAGTGCTCCCTCTGCATACCCTGTGAGTGCTCCCTCTGGCACACCCTGTGAGTGCTCCCTCTCCACACCCTGTGAGTGCTCCCTCTGGCACACAGTCTTGCCATGGTGCTTGCTGTCAGGCCCTTGCAAGAGCCAGTGCTGCACTGTTGGAACTATCAGTCTCCAACACGGTGAGTCAAATAGACCTTTTTCTTTTAAGATTTGTTTATTTACCATTGGAAAATCAGATAAAAGGAGGAGGAGGGATAGACAGCAAGATCTTCTGTCCACTTATTCACTCCCCAAGCGGCCGCAACGGCCAAAGCTAAGCCGATCTGAAGCCAGGAATCTGGAGCCTTTTTCTAGTCTCCCATGCTGGTGCGGGGTCCCGAGGCTTTGGGCTGTCCTTGACTGCTTGTTCAGGCCACAAGCAGAGAGCTGGATGGGAAGTGGGGCTGCAGGGATTAGAACCAGCGCCCCTCTGGGATCCCGGTGTGTGCAAGGAGAGGACTTTAACCACTGGGCTACCACACCAGGCCCAACCTTTTTTCTTTTTAAGGAGCCAGCTGCACGTGTTCCATTAAGGCAGCAGGATACTGATGAATTCACCTGTTGAAGGGCTTCCAGCCAGGGCTCACAGGTGCCTGGGCTTTGGTTTTGAAAAGGTGCTGTGGGCTGCTTCCTGCAGAGCATGTAGGAGATGTGGCCGCATCTTCTGGGAGGTGAAGGAAGTGGTCAGGCCGAGGGATGTGTCTTGAAGTTCCCTGCTCTTGTGTCGTTTACTGAGTGGAGCTCGGCCAGAGGGAGGGTGGGAGAGCTGGGACTGGGTCTGCAAGGTCTGCAGGTGTCATTCCTGGACAACAAAGTCCCCTAGAAGAGGAGCATCCACGCACTGAGCGGGGTGAGTGATTGTGTCCGTGTGCATGGCTGCCTTTGTGCACCGTCTGCTCTCTCGAGCCGATGTCCCATTTCTGGGAAAGGAGTCCTGCTCACAGTCTCATCAGCAGCATTCGGCCAGTGTTTATTGGAATGTGAACTAGCAAATGGGCTTCCGAGTCGACCAGCTTGGATGCAGCATTGGATATGACACTTCCCAGCTCTCCAGTCTTGTGGTGCCTCAGTTTCTCCACCCAACACCAGGGGTCAATTTGAGGATTGACAGTGTTCATAAAATTCGCTTACAGCAGTGCCTGACACAAAAGAAGTGCCAGATACAAAGATAATTCAACAAGCTTATGGGACAAGGGGATTGTGAGTTTGTGTAAGAGCAAAACTTGTTGAAATATGCTTCCTCTGTCTCCTTCCATGTGCTTTTTTGTTTTTCTGTAGAACCCTGAGCAACAGAGACAAGGAGGAAACGCCTCGCAAACAAGGTTTTATGATCCTAGTCTAAGTATGGAGATTGCTTAGAAATCTGGAAATTGACCTACCATATGACCCAGCCATCTCACTCCTGGGAGTTTTCTGAAAGGAAATTAAATAAGCATATGAAAGAGCTAGCTGCACTCCCATGTTTATGAGCAGCTCCATTCATAATAACTGAGAGAGGCACTCATGTGACAGGTTGACTTGTCCAAGATCTGTCCATCAACTGATGAGTGGATAAAAATGAAATATAACAAGATGGAATATTAATCAGTCATAATACTAATACATAATACTAGGCAGCCATATGGAATTCTGTCCCATACAAGAAATGAAATTGTATGTTTTGCAACAAAATGGATGCAACTAGAGAGTACCGTTTGTCCCCAAAAGACGATAGCACATGCTGTCTCTGCTATGTGGTCGCTAACAGGGAGAGTACAAGAAAGTAACATACGTGAGTGAAAGTGACATCTGGAAATTGGGTTCTTGTTTGTGCCCCTTGTTTATATTCCTGGGGAACAATGCGCTTTCTACCTATTAAGTTCTTCATTTAGTGGATGATTAAGTTTACAATTATAAAGTATATTGAAAGCCATATTATTGCAAAAAATAAGATAAGAAAGGAAGAAAGGGAGGGTGGGAGTATTGTTATGTTTTTTAAAGAAAGATGCATTCATTTATTTGAAAGTCATTGTTTCAGAGAGACACACGTGTGTGTGCACACAGGCACACACAGGCACACACACACACACACACACACGCACCTTTCATCTGCTGGTACACTCCCCAGATGGTGCCAAGGCCAGGAGCCAGGAGCTTCATCTGGGCCTCCCACGTGGGTGGCAGGGGCACAACTAACTAGGCCATCTTCTGCTGCTTCTCAGAGGCCATTGTCATGGAGATGGATCCAGAAGAGGAGAACCCGGGACTTAAATTAGTCCCTATATGGGATGCCGGTGTGGTAGGTAGAAATTTTACCTGCTGTGCTACAATGTTCCTGCTGTGCTGTTAAAAAAAGGATTTATTTAATTTGAAAGGCAGATTTTTGGAGGGGGAGAGAGAGAGAGACTCTCTTCCATCTGCTGATTCTCTCCGTCGATGGCTGCAAGGCCAGAGCTGAGCCAATCCCAAACCAGGAGCCAGGAACTTCTTCCAGGTCTCCCACATGGGTACATCTTCCACTGCTTTATAGTCCACAAGCAGGGAGCTGGATGGGAAGTAGAGCAGCCGGGACTAGAACCAGTGCCCACATGGGATGCTGGTGCTGCAAAGGGGAGAATTGGAGTATTGAGCCACCATGCCAGTCCCTCCTGGTATGTTCTTAAAATTGTATATGTGAAATATATAAAATCTGCATCTATATATAAACAAATAAATTTGTATTAGAGATGATTCCACTCTATATGATAGAGATGATTTCTCTCTATATAAGCAGTCACGATCCAAAACTCATGGGAAAAGACATTTGGTTAGTCCTGCCTCTGCCTCAACTCACCTTTAAAAAAGGCAATGTCATGACTGCAGAGAGAAAGGTCTCCCTCCAGCAGCGCAGCACCCTGCTTATTCCAGGACTGCTCCCCTGCCTGCTGCCCCTTCCCGCCCCTTCCTGGGTCTGTGTCCCCATCTTCTTCCCACAGCCACCTACACACTGCAGAGGCTGCACAGATCTTCATTCTTTTTGCAGGCGGGAGGGTTATCGCAGCCTTTAAGGCAGCAAATGGATCCTTTCTCTCTCTTTTTTTGCCTCATATATTAACAACAACTTGGGCTTCCCAGTGCAGGATGCCTGGTCTTTGGAACAGACCATTGTGGCTCTGCCTTCTCCTAAATTCAACCCCAAAGCTCGTTACTTTGTAGCAATATGGGATGCAATGAACAACCCTGAGGGGTCCCCTCTCTGCCTCAACATTTGGTGGAGAAAAATGAAGTTGCTGTTGTCGGGTGCTGATGAAGATGAACTGGGCTGCCTGAGAATGTAATTGAGTCTCTGTTTGAATAATATCCATGGTGGGCCCTACCGCAATGTTTGCTGATTAATGGTGGGAAGGAACAATAGGAACATCTGGACCCCAAGCTGTTCCTGGCTTAGATGGACCTCAGCCCCTGGAGGGAGATACTGTCCATTGCCAGGCGGATCCAGAAGGACACCTGAATACACATTTCAAAACGGGTGGAGGTGACAAGTTTCTGAACACCCTTAGGTATTCACGTGAAAATATAAGTGCTTATGAAAAGAGAGCAGTGCTTATTTCCTTAAAGGAAAGGATGCGGATTTATAAACTTAGATACTTGTTAGCGCTCAGAGAGGGACACAAGAACGGGAGTTTCAGTCTAGATATTTTTCGGTCAGTTGCTTTATAGGAAAAACTGGAGGGAAACTTTCAGGGATCATATAGATTTGAAATATAGTCTTACCTGGCTTATGAAATAATTTTGGTGAATTTAGTAGAATGAAACAGCTATGGAAAGTATTGTGAGTAATATAGATAAGAAAGAAACACACTCTTTCAGGAGATTTTAAATGTTGACTATGCTGGAATTATCACACAAATCAATAAAGAAAAGGCTCTTGGCTTGTGTGCTTGCTGTAACTGACATCCTGTAGTGGGGCAGTGAGGTGGCTAGCCCAATCTGTTAAAACACGTCTTGGACGTTGGTATCTTAGATGTGTTAGTCTAAAGCTCAGCTACAATAACAAGGAATGCATTCAACAGATCCCACTACTAGGGGAGTCCATCTTGAGGCCGTGCTGGGTCTACTAATACTATAAACGAATGAACACCCATAGACTGGGGAATTGAAAGTGCTGATTTGAAGATAGCCTCCAAGTCCAGAAGTTTTGTTTGTAGCATGAAGAAAGACTATTGGTGAAAATTAAAATGCCATGAAAGATTGTTGTTTTCTTCTAGGCCATTGTTTTTGCTTTTATCATTTTGACCACCATAAGGAGCTCGACTGAGCTGAGATCCTTCACTCACTCTGGAGAATAACCTCCCTCATGAAGGGTGCATGTGTCTGCCCCGACTGTGTAAGTCCCTTTTGTCCCTTCCGCCTTGTCGCTGTGTATACCAGCAACATGTGAAAAATGCACATACTTACACTTTTTGGACCTAGATGATAAACTTGGTTTACACAGAATGACAAATTCATTAATTATCTTACACAGAAACAGTGGTTTCAAAAGAGTGTAATGTGCATTTTGTAGAACAGGCAAATAGAGCAAATTACTTGATACCTTGGAATTTTACTTAGTTTTTCAGCAGAACGTGCTATCCATGCCACTATGTTTATGCAGAATCTAAAAGCAAATTAGACTTTGCTTTTGTCCTCCAAGAGCTTACTGTCTTGCAGCAGAGGTCAAAACCTGGACTTCAGAGGGGAATACGGTCAGTTCACTGTGGGCTGGCACAGATGCTGCTCGCCAGGACGACAGGACAGCCACTCTGCACGATGCAGTGGCTGCCGGTCTCGGATGCTGCTGCTTGCTGAATGCCCAGGAGAAGGTGGCTCACGCATTCCTTATCACACTGGCAACTCAATGTCCAACTTCTTAGTGACATGTGTCACTTTCACTGACTCAAGATCCAATGTGAGCCATGGCACTTTAATCAAGTAGGAAGTACGAATTTGTTATGTGCCAGAGCTACCTGGAACAGAAACCAGGCAGCAACCGGCCTTCCACCTACTCCAAGTGTTCATCTGCTTTAGTTTTGATTCCATGGGTGGTGATGTTGCCAAATCCACCTAGAAAGTTTTGGTGTGGAGCAGGATGCTTCTCACTTAAACGGTAGTGCTTCCAGCTTGGTAGACTGACTTGAAGAAGTTGTTTTGCTACCAGTTCCGCTGCTCTGCTTCCGTGCTGGTTGGTAGAGCAGTGTTGTTTAATCTGAAGTGAAGTACATGTTAGATTTGCCGCTGGCCAAATGTTAGATTTGCCGACCACCACGGAAAGAATAACTCAGCCAGACACATGAAAAGAATTCAGATGGCCTTTATTTCAGGGACCCACGGTCATGGGCTTCCCTTCCCCATGCAGCAGAAAGGACAGCCGTGAGGGAGTGAGCTGCAGAGGAAGAAGCGCATAGAAGAGACAGGGAAGGGCCCCTTTTAAACTCTGCTTGACACGGAAGCAGAAACGGGGATCGCCTCAGCCCTTATTGGTGGGGGGATATGGGTCTGTGCCCCTCACTGGTGCAATGGTGGTCTTACTGCCTGAGGGGCCCGCCAGAATTCCACCATCCATTCCAGGTTTGGTTGGAGGCAAACTCAACTCTTCTCCGGCCACCATGGTAGCCATCAGTACCATCTTAGGCAGGTGGGTTTCCTGACTATTCTGATTTGGCGGCAGTTGGTGGGCACATACATCCATAGCAGGTGAAATCAAGTTTCTCAAGAGATGTCTGCATCCCCTCGCCCCACCCCCCAATGCTCCTTACAGAATCCTTCACTGCAGTCAAGATGGGGAATCAACCCAGGCATCTAACCGAGAATAAGTGAAGGAAGGAAGTGGGTACATTTAGGAAACCATGAAGATTTTAACCAGTGGCGGTAGCTTAATCTGCTCTTCTATTAATTCTCATAGACTTTCAACACGCTTCGCGTTTGGCTTGGTGCTCATTTGGTTCTGAGCGAATGCATAGCTTGGCGTCCACACTATTCTACTTTCTAATGAGTGAAGGATGCATTGTGATTTCCCAAAGTCATAACCTTTGGAAATGTGTTCTAGGGGCTCCACTGACTGACAAGCCCACTTGTGTAATACAAATTTTAAACCACTTCTTGTGTTTACCATTGGTCTATATTTTTGAAACCATGTAAAGTTTTGGAAAAATTTTCTTCTTTCCTCCCTGTTCTTTTTTTTCAGTGTAGACACCCCAATCATAAGAGTTTATGGCAGGTGAGCCCCTTAAAGTCATCCTGGTGCTGTGTAGGTATTGGGGGCCTGGTTCTGGTGGACAGATGGCAGGTTGCTTCTTTGGGATACCAGAAACGAAAAGAATTGTCACAGAGGCATTAACCATGCACCCAACGAGCAAACCCAACATTCCTTCAGCTCGTAGTGCTGAGATGGTCCCACAGTATGAGTGTGGGGATTTGCCAAGGTCATGGTGACAACTTCAAAGACAAAACAACAAATTGAAAGGAGACACAAAACTGACTACATAAATCATGCTGGGATTGCCGTGAGTATAATTAATAATAATGTAATAGACACAATAATTGTATAACAAACAGATAAAAAAGTTTTGTGAAATAATCCATTGAAGGCATAACTAAAAATGAAAAAAGTGAAAGTAATTAAGTGACTCAAAGTTCTTACCACCTGCCGGAATAACCGCAGATCCTTAAAGCTGTAGGATTACTTTCTTAACCATGGGCTGACAAAGATACAAAACAGAGCTTGTTTGAACCAAAATATGTTTGCAGAAGTATTACTGAAGGCAAGGTGCTTGGGATGCAATGACTGCTCAGGAACAGGAAGTGGAAAAAAATGAAGAAAAAGTAAGACAGGCTGTTCTGAATTCACAGTTTTAAGGGCCACAGCTTCAGAAGACTATAGAAAAGGTGGTGGAGCTAAGTCTTCCCCACTAACCCGCTGACAGGGCAACCCACACATGAGTGAACAGCAATCGTCTTTTGATCCTGGACTCCTCAAAAGTTTATCATCATCCATCAAGAAAATGCCAGCAGGCCATCGGGCTGTGATTTCTGTTGCCCGTCGGAGCTGGCATCCGTGATGACCTGAGCTGCTGCTGCTCTGAGGGGGTCGAAGCAGCAAATCCAGCCTGCACATTTTTCAGTTCTTTGGGTCCCTCCTCTAATGAATGGACTCACAGGTGCTTTCCTCAGCACCAATGACAGCCCTGGCTTTTAGGGAGAAAGTCGAAAAGCACATTCGCAGGAATGTGAAGCCAGGCATGTAAGTAACTGTGAATTAAGTCATCACAGGCTGGCTAATCTCCAGAAAGAAAGCCGCTGCCTCTGAGCGGCTGAGAAAAAAAGAAAGGATTAAATGATTTGCATGCAGCCCAGCTAAAGGCCAAGCTTGACTTCAGGGCCCAGTGTTGGCACTGTTTCCTACCAGGTCGGCAAACAAGCTGTTGTGGCCCTAGAGGCTAAGAAGATGAAGGGCCCGATCCCTGGTCTAAGGGTCTAGCTGGTTTGTGAAGAGGAAGTCTCTTACAGGTGGCATTTAACAAGCTAGGAATGATGAGGCATGGGTCACGTTTCTTGGAATTATTGAACCACAGAGACCTGAAGAGGAATTGCTGCTCCAGTAATCGATTCTCAAGAGCCTCAAGAAGTTGGATAAGTAATCAACAGGAAGACCAGGCTCTCGGCATATCTCTTTGAAAACACTAGTCCCTGGGCCCAGTGCAGTAGCCTAGTGGTTCAAGTCCTTGCATGCACCAGGATCCCATATGGGCACTGGTTCATATCCTGGCTGCTCCACTTTCCTTCCAGGTCCCTGCTTGTGCGGTGGGAGAGCAGAGGACAACCTGAAGTCCTGGGACCCTGCACCTGCTTGGGAGCCCTGGAAGCAGCTCCTGGCTCCTGGCTTCGGATGGGCTCAGCTCCAGCCATTGCAGCCACTTGAGGAGTGAACCAGCAGAGGAATGATCCTTCTGTCTTTCCCTCTCTCTGTAAATCTGAGTTTCTGAGAAAAAAAAATAGATCTTAAGATTTAAAAATCCCACCTGTCCCCATTCTCTGTGTGTGTGTCTGACCATGTTTCCTCTTAAACATACAGTATAGGTTGGTTTGACTTGTGTCACTGCAAAGAGGAAACTATGAAGTGGCTTAAAAGGAAGTGCTGACGACCACCCTGTGAGTAGGACCTTTGTTCTTTACCGACATTGTTGGGGACTGTGAGTTTGATCCTGGTTGGATGTAGCGCCCTGAGCCCCTAAGTGCCCTGGACTTACTTTTTCTTGCTCCAACCTCTCCTGCAGGATATCGACACGCGTGATACTACAATAGCAAGGAGAACAAAGACGGTACTTGAGACAATTTCATTTTATTTTTAAGTTTTTGAATTTGGTGGGGTGAGGAGAGAAAGCACAGAGAGAGAGAGAGAGCTTTGATCCACTGGTTTGCTTCTTCTTTGTCCGCAGTGGTGGCCTGGGCCAGGGCTGAAGTCAGGAGTTGGGATTAGTTTGGATCTGCCCAGTCATGGAGCCATCATTTTTGCCTTCTGGGATTCAGCAGCTGGAGACACATTGAATCCTGGTACCCTAGAATGCTGGGGTCTTAACTGGTGTTGAACTTGTCAGGCTGAACGCGATGCCCACCTCAGCGGCAGTTTTAAAGGTAGTTAAGACAGAGTGCTGACATCACGCCAGCGCCTCCACTTACAGTCATTTCCTGTATTGCCCGTGATGGTCATAGGAGGGAGATGCTCTCCTGAGGCCGTTCTGAAGATGTCCGGGATTTGGATGACCTGGTACACGTGACCCAGCCTCTTTGATAGGTCTCAAAAAGTTGATGCACTCCACAGAAAAAGGACACGATGAAAAAAAGCCCTGAATATCTATTTCAAATTATTTTGCATCAAATAAACTTCTCTGTTAGTTCAGTTGTGCGTGTTCAGATCCAGCCTAGCTCCTAACCACTAGCTGTTGCTACTGTGATTCCTGATCCTGTTGTTCCTGTCGGCATTGCTGCTGCTACTACCATCACTGTTACTGTCGCCACGGCTACTGCTAATGCTCTTGCACCTACTGTTGCCGGGTTACTACCAAAACCACCACTGCTATTGCTACCAGCTCACTACTGCTGATACTAACAACACTACTATTAATGTAACTGCAACAGTGGCTACTGCCACTCCGAGTATGACAGCTGCCATCCCCTGCCATGACTGCAGTGCTCTGAGCTGCACCCATCCTGCCACTGTGCTACCTGCAGCTGGAAATGAGCACTTGATCAGAACCCTGTTTGCTAATGTGTCTCTGGTCAAGTCTCCCTCTGTCCTGTTGAAGTAGCCCAGAGGACAGGCGAAAGTGACTGGAGGGTTTGAGCATGGTCCCAGCTGAGCAATGGCAGACTACATGGGCTCTCAGCGCTGCATCCCGGGGTCTATGTTAGAAGCTGGAGCTGGAGCTGGGATTTGAACCCAGGCACTCTGATGTACAGTGCTGGCTTTTAAATCACTAGGTTCAACACCCTGCTTAGAGGCAGCCTGACGCAGTGTTGGGATGAAGGACGGACTCGGGTCAGTTGTCCTTCGCCTCAGTGGGCACTGAAGAGTAGCCTCTCAGCAGCGGCAGGCCCCCTCTTTCCAGACAGAGCCAGTTCGACTGACCCCTCTTTGATCCACTCTGGGGCATGAAGTGGTCCTTGCATGTGCTGTTGCCATACAAAGGGAAGCCTACCTTTCCGCTCTAAGATGTTGAAGATGTTGGAAGGTGCCCGTATGGCTGCGGGCATGCTCTGCTGGTATGCTCCATGATACAGGACAGGCTCCAGGGCTTGCAGCTTACTCAGAGCAAAGTGCAGGCTGGTGGGATGCAGCTGGCAGAGGCAGCAGCACCTGGCCCTCTTTACCAGGCTGACTGCTTCAGACTTGCAACTCTTGCCTTCACCACAGGGTGGCGTAGGCTCACCTCTGTGCTTGGTGGGATTCCGACTTGCCCTGGTTGGCTGTCCATTGCAGCTGGGAGGGAGGAAAGAGCCTCAGTGGGTTTGCTGTATCTCCTCGGCCTGGCCCGGCCGGGCACTGCTTTGCTCAGCCCATGCTGGGTTACACCTTGCTAAAGTCGACAGAGGTACTCCACGTAAGTGCATGGCCCAGGTAACTGACTTGTTAAACTGCAAACTACAAAGACACTGTGTTTGTTTTCTGAGGCTTTCTCAAATGCATCTAACACTCATGCCTACCTCCTGAAATCAGACCCAGGGGCTTTATTTTTGTCTGGATAGCTCAGGGTGAGAGACTCGGCAGAAGTGTAGGGTGCTGAAAGCAGGGGCTCCTTGAAAACCTGGTGCAACTCCGTCATGAGAATCAGAAAGAGCCCCGGAGCTGGCCGACCCAGCCCACAGGCTCCTGCGGGAAGGCTCAGGCCTTAGCCCGCCCCTCTGCCCAGCGGACTTTGCTCTGGTGTGTCGGTTTTGTCATCCCTTCAGGAAGTGGCTCCAAACTGCTGTTCATTCAATTGTTGCTTTCATTTTTCTACTTTCCCACTGCATCCTCCCACGTGGCAAAAATCAGTGTTAATTCTTTGCTCTCACAGTGCAGTTGCCTCTGGGGGTATCCCAGCTCCTTCGCTGGGGCAACTCCTCAAGGCAGGTGCTGGTCGTGAGAGCAGTGGGGGCATTTTTTTCTCATATTTCTGGCAAGTCTGTACATTGTCATTTGGGCCGAATGTGTTAATAAAATAGCTGTGGATGGGTTAATGTGATGATCTTGGGAGCTGGGGAACCAGGTCATTGAGGTTGTTAGAAAGGTGTTTTAAATGAGAGCTTATAGTTCCGCAGCTAGTTCTAAACATGTGGGTCCCAGGGGCCAGATTGTAGCAAGAGTCTATCATCTTTGTGACGCCAAATTGGCTTCTCAGAAACCTTGCTTGCTTACTTCTGGGTTTTCAGGCAGTTTTGAGTAATGGAAACCATTGGGTAAGAGAAGTGTAGCTTCAGAAGGAAGAGCAATGAATGTAGCACCAGTAACAATATGCTAGGCGGATTAGATGGGAGCCGGTTCTGTCCCAGTTCCGGGGCTAGGTCACGTTCACAGTTGTAGCCAGGTGTCCAGCCCCAGGTCTGACTTTCGCCTGGTATCTCACACAGCCCCAGGTCTCACTTTCGCCTGGTTGCAACCTTGTGTTTCCCAGTGGCCTGGACGTCAAAGAGCCGCTGCCTCTTACAGGAGGGATTGTGTGGTCTGCATTCTGAAGAGCAAGCTGAAGGTACAAAGGCAGAGGGAAGGGTTGCCTCAGAGAAGCGTGCTGCGCACAGGGACAAAATCAGGTTCAGTTAGATGAAATGCCTTGAGAATGTGGAGTGGGGAGCCCCCGGCAAACCCAGAGAAACCAACAGAGGCAGCCCTATGCAGGGCTTGAAATTCTGCCTTGAACGCCCTAAGTGGTCACTGGAGTGCGTTAAGTTAGGAAATCGCATGGTCAGGTTGATTGTAGGTGAGCTATTGGGCCTCAGCGATGGAGAATTTCCTCATTTCACACATATGCTTTGTGATCTGCCTGGTGGTGAGTGGTCTCCCAGAGGCTGCAGAGAAAGATCTGAGCCAGCCAAGGCCCTGACTCAAGAAGCGCCCAGCCCAGAGTGAGTTTGTGTTTCTGATGGTGATGGTGGCAGAGATGGGCAGGCTGAGGGGCGTATATTGAACTTAAAATGGTGACAGGGATTTGAGGAAAACCAGAAGGTGTCTGGGTTAGGACAGCACTGGTTGGGGAGGCTCTTGAGGCTTGAGATGATGCAAGATTGAGGCTAGATACTGTTGTAGGAGACTGTGGATGTGCTGCACACGGGCGGTGACAGGAGAGAGTCAGGGAGAGGGAAGAGAAGGGGCTCCACACCAGTGCCGCACATAACCTGCACACAGTAGGGCTCCTCGTGGCGTGTGCAGCCTGTATCTGTCCCTCTGCCCCCGTGGCACAGACAACTGTGACACAGCACAAGTTCAGAGCAGGCTCCGTGACTACCCAGGACTAGGGGAAGGGAGATGAGGGTCTTTGCAATGCAGTGAGCAGTGACCATGGATTGGGAGGGGAGGGCAGTGACAGACATGAGTGGGTGTAGGGATGGCTGGGTTGGGGCCTTCGCGGGGCGAGCCTGCAGGACAGCAGATGGACTTGGAGGATGAGATGTGGGAAACTGAACCTAACGATGTGTCACAGTGTGTATGGCAGAGAGAGGCTGGCTCTGTGCTGGAAGGCAGACCCTGGTGCCGGGGGGTGTGAGGAAATGGGCAACATGGGAGTAAACATTGCCAACACTGGGTGGTGAGGTGACAGTGAGTCAGGCTACGCTGTTCAGGGGTGAAGAGACGTCACAGAAAAGTCGGGGAGCACCAGGGAGGGACACGGGATGAAGGCTGCGACTCCACAGACAGGGACAGTTGCCGCCTCACGTAGCGCCTCGCATGCGTCGGTATGACACTGCCTTACTCTTCCTAATTAGCGTCCCTAATTCTGTCTCCTGACCAATCCTATCTCTTCAGTGAGTCATGAAGTGCAGGTCTGGCTTCCGACTTGCTCCTCCGGTGGCAGCTAGCACGGGGCTGGGTTTATAGCAGGCAGTGACCCATCTGTTGATTCGGCCTGCGCCATATTTGGAAATTTAAGGATCAAGCAGTTTGCACCCTCAGAGGATACAATCTCGAAATGAAGCTTAGACCAAGATTTATTGCGTGTACCAAAAACATCGCACCGTCAGCTAAGCATGTAGCTCCAATTGTGCCTAGTGCTCCAAAGACATTAAAAATACAATTTGATCATAAATATTGCAGAGAAAAGCCTGGGGCCCTTCTATTTGCATGGAAAGGCACAATTTCTTTGTTTCTATTCTGCAGAAAGAAATAGAAACTTTCTGGGAAGGGTACCACTTACCAGCTTCCACCATTTCTTGATCTCTCATCCCCCAAATGCCTTCTTATCTAAAATTACTGTTTGAAAGCCGACGAATATCTTATTTTCATTTTCCGAGAGGAGACGTACCCCGAGTTGTGCTCCTGCCTTAGCTAGACCCGAGACACACTGGACCCTGCAGGAATGTTATTCTTTTCTATGTCACTGTGCGATAGCATTGTATGTGATGAATGACAAACACCACAAGAAGACAGAAAGTTTGATTGACACTTAGATTTGCTCCTGTGACTTCTGCAGCATCGACATGTAAATTGCAAGGCTGAAGAACTGTAGTTTGTGATGTGTAAAACCGCCCTTTCAAAGCCACGATACAGCGTCAGCACTGCCCTTCGACCACTGGCTCAGGAAATAGCAGGAAGGGATTTGCCACCTGCTACAATGTTCCTGTGTCTTTCAATTACTCCTGGCAAAATGCACAGTTAATCAACTTGGAGCCAAGATATCTGATTTGCAAACTTTCTCATTTCTGTCACCTCTTACTCTCCCTTTTCTCCCCCCCCCCCATTCTTTCCTAGATCCTCAGAAACCCGAATCACTTCAAGATAATAGCCCCTTCAAACATGCAATTCCACAGGATTTAATTAAATCATAAGTTTCAGACTGGCCTGGGAAAGCCACATGACTGAGATGCATCTTGGTTCAGAAGGAACAGGAGAGTGCAGTGCCCGCAAGGCCTCAGAGGCCAAGTGCATTCCAGGAGGGATTTGGCTTATTGTGTGCCAGGGAGTTCAATGCAGTAAATGCTGAGGTCAAAGAGTCAACAGCTCTCACTTTTATATGACCTTGGCTGGGACAATGTCCTATCTTGTCACTTCCTTATCTGCATTGTGGACTTTGAATAGCAACCTTGCTGCTAGAAAACAGCTCTTCAGTGCTGAGTGTCTGGAGCAGAGATAAGACACCACCTGGAATGCCTGCGTCCTGGGTCCTCTGAGTACCTGCTGCCTGTCAAGGCTCCTGGACTTCCGATCCAGCTCGCTGCTTTTGTGGACCCTGCAAGGCAGCAGGTGATGGCTCAAGTACTTTTGTCCTTGCCACCCAAGAGGGTAACTGGAATTGAGCTCTTTGCCCTAGTCCTGCTGTGGCTGTTGTGAGCATTGCAACATGAAATCAATCAATGGGAGCCCTTTCTCTCTCTCTCCCTGCATTTAAAACAAAGGACAGAGTCAGCATTATCCCTTCCCACCCATAAGGCAGGAGGAAAAGCCAGCCCTTCTGTTCCATTCAGAGCTTCAAGGATGGATGAGGCCATTCCTCCAGCAGGACAATGGGCTATACTCTGTCCACTGATTCCAAAGTCAGTCTCATCCCCAACTCCAAATATGGTCTAGTCAAATCCCTGGGCATCCTGGGGCCCAGGGTACAAACACAAGAGCCAGGATATGGGGTCAGTTGTCCCCAGAAGGGGTGCTCTTGGCCAGAGAACACACAGAGCTTTAGCTATTGTGCCACTGGGCCACTTGATGTGAAAGTCAACCTGTGTCCCAACTTGGGCTTTTGTGATTTTCAAAAGAATAAGTTCTTGACCTCTTCCGATAAATGATATCATCACTCTAAGGGAATCTGATGAAGAGAGTTTGCTGCTAGAATACTTGGCTTTCTTTCCAGATACTCTAATTTCTGTCCTTTGACAGAACTAGACCCTCCCACCTGACCTCCAGCCCTACAACTCTGCAAGGAAAGCAGACAATCTGTGCTTTCCCTGCCTTGACCTCCATCCACCGAGAGCTGGTGCTGGGTTGCAGCTCTGGAAGCAGAGACTCGTGCCTGATTCAGGAGCTCCTGTAATACAGAAGGGAGTGAGTTGAAGGCGTTGCTCTCTTGCTGTGCAGTGATGGAGAGGCTTATCATATGAGTAAGCATGAAAGACACACTGGTAGTACTGTTTTATGACAAAAATGGCACTGGGAGAAGGGAAGGAGATTGAAGACAAGGTGACATAGGAGCCGAGATTTGAGTGAAATAAGGTGGTGAGCCATGGGAAGATGTGTGGAAAGAACCTTCTATATGTGTGGGTCCAGGCTGTGAGTGTGGGTTATGCTTATGGAACAGTGTGATCAGAGGCAATGAGAAGGTGGGGAGATGGAGATGCTACCAGGGCCGCGGGAACCGGGTGATGCAGACTTAGCAGACAGGGCTGTGGATTTAGTGATGAGAGACATCAGAGAGTGATGAGAGGAACATGAGCCGATGCACATGCTGAAGCTCTCATTAACTGCTGGGTGGAGACCTGCAAGAAGGGGGATGAGAGAGGATGGCATGCTGCTACAGCATGCAGGTGAGATGTGAAGAGACTCGGCAGGTGGTGGTGACTTGGAGCTGGTGATATTTTGCAGGTAACAGTGAGAGGATTTGCTGTGTGCTATGAGCCAGTGCCAGAGCTTTGGAAAAGTGACTCCATTTGGTAGATGAATGTCTGGAAAGCACACTGGACTCATGGTATCCTAGGCTGGCTCAATCCCATTAACCACCAGCTCTGAGGAGTAACAGCGTGCAACTTTTCATGTGGTTAAACTTTTTTTTTGTCTGTAGCTGCAGCTTCGTATTATTTGTTCACCCAAACAGAAGCCCGTGAAAGAAAGTCGGTGTCTTTTCCGCACATTCTGGAAATAGCAGAATGTATCTAACAGAGTTACAAGGACTGTTTGGAGGGTGTCAATCAGCATGTATATATGGCAGGGGAGAGGCCCATGGAGAAGAGAACCAATCCCGAGCAACACAGGAGGGACAAAGAAAGGACTGCGTCAGTCAGCTGCAGTATGAATAATCACCTGGCTTCCAATCAGAAAACCATCCCCGTAATCCGCTTGGAAAGGGACTTGCACCGTACATTACGCGTGACATTTCTGGGCTGCCGAGCTCCTGACGGAGCTGCTGATTAGGAGACAATGCAGCATCTCCTTTTCTCTGCCTTACTTTCTTGGAAGCAGGTCTCCTGTGCGTACCTGGCAGGAGTCAGAGACAGGGAGAGCGAGGCAGAATAACTAGCGGGAATGTGCAGCACTCAACAGAGGAAGGGTTGATAGAGAGGAGAAAAGGGGCAGGAACGGGCAGGAGAGAGGGATTTTATCTGCAGTGCTGAAGGACAGTAAGGTGCCAGGTATTAACTGATGCCTAGCTAAAATAAAGCTTGGTCTGATTTGCAGGTAGCTCAAAAGAGCCGTAGCTCATTTTCAGCATGCGTGTTTATATCATGTTATTTAATTGGCCTATTGAGGCACGAGGGTTGCTGTGAAGCAGCCGTGGGAAAGAGGGGGCCAGATGGGGAGGTGTGTGTGCTGGAGTTAGTGGTGGTAATTTATTGCGATTGCTTTCCAGGCCCTCTGTAATGGACTACTTCTGAGCAATCAGCTTGTGCTCCTGCAGGACTTGGTGGGAGGGGGCACAGGTAGGCATTATTTAATTCATCTCTGTGAAGGTGAGCAGCAGAGGGAGATGAAGTGGGGATTAATCAGAACTGTATGAGCTCTGGGATGGCCGCTTCTAAATCAACGCGGATCTCGTCTGGGAAATCAACTCCCTGTTTTTAGCTGGCTTGTGTGCTTTTTATCTGCTGGGGGGTGGGACTCTTGGAAACTGTGGGCACTCAGTCTTCACAGTTTGGTTCATCCTAATGAGCCCCAGAAAATTTGTAAGTCAGGAGCCATTTGCTGTGCCCGGAACTTCATCTCATAGTCTGCGAATATTGAAGATGGGGATGCAATGACCAGATGGTACCAGGGCATGCACTTGGACAGAATCTGATAGCCAGAGGCATGTCTGATTCCCTCAGGGCACCAGCAAGGATTGCTCAGGACTCCCAAGGCACTTGTACATGCATGCATGTATCTGGCTAAGACAGGGTCTCATCAGAACTGGAAGGGACACACTTGAACATGCAGCACCGGGGATGCAGTGACAAGGTTTGGTCCATGTTTGATGCTCAGAAGGGAGGCGAATCAATTCATGAACACTGACATTGTTTTTTGGCTGGGGGATATAAGAGGTATTATCATTGGCCTCAAATGAATATCCTGAGAAATGTTAGTTGGCAATATGGCAGGATTGCTGAGTAATCTGAGAGATACCATCCTTTAACCTTGGCTCAGAGCACAGCTGTGGGCACAAAGCTGGGGTGACTCCTGCAGCCTCTGTTTCTGTTCCAGCTTCCTGTTGATGCACGTGGGCAATAGGGGTGGTGGTCCCAGGGCTCCTAACACTCACACGGGACACTTGGAGGAAGTTCCGGGCTCTTGACTTCAGCTGGATACAGTCCTTGCTTGCTTTGACACCGTTCCCTCTCCTCTCCTCTCTCTCTGTGTTTTCCCCTTTTTTGTCACTCTGTCAAATAAACAAATGGATCTTATAAAAATGTAAATTATGTTACATACTAATATTCTTTCCAAAAGTTGCATGCAGTATAGATTGTTCACGCTCGCGATTACCTTGGTTATGATTATTCTTCAGTGGTATCGAAAAACATATGAGGGCACAGAAAGACAAATTTGAATATTTTACATTTCTTTCCTCAGTTAACTAAATTGGCCGGACACAGGGACTGGTAATGTGGCATAGTAGTTAGAGCTGCCACTTTGAGATGTCAGCATTTCATATGGGCACTGGTTGATCCACTTCTGATCCAGTTCCCCACTTATGTCACAGAAGAAACACTGGAAGGTATTCCAAATGCTTGGCTCCTGTCACCCTTCCAACAGACTGCAGTGGAACTCCTGGCCCAGCACTGGCTGTGTGGCCATCGGGACAAGTCAGTGAAGAGAAGATTTCTCTCTGCCTCTCAATCTCTTTCTGTAATTTTGACTTTCAAAGTAAGTAAAAAATTCTTTTAAAAAATTGGGTTGGCATAGCTAAGCTGGAAGCAGTCTTGTAACAGTTCATAAGATCTGTTGGACCCAGCAACACTTTGCATATGGAATTGTTGACCCCATTCACTTTCAATGTGTTACTCCAATTCCATTAATTACCTTAGAAAAATGATTCAAAGTGAAGAGCTATTAAAAACATCTCTTCACATGCTGAATTAGTAAGACAGCAAGACTAGACGTGTTTTTATTAGATGAAAAATGATCAAGATAAGACTTCCAGGGCTATCACAGGCTCAGAATCCCAGGTGGTGTTTAATTTAGCGGCTCCATGAAAAATCACATGGTCTTGTCACCCACATGCCTACAGTGCTCCCCACTGCCTGGAGTGGGCCGATCTGCTCATGATGTGTGACTTTGAGTATATTTCTACTATCCCATGACTCTGGCTCTTTTGAAGACTTACTTCAAGTAGACCCCCCCAAATTCCAATCCACTTCCCTGTGCAGGATGAATGGCTGCCTCTCACCCACTAATTAGCAGTGTTTCTCTGTCCTGGATACTCATTAGTTACTGTTAGAGTGTTTGAAGAAATGTCGATGCTTGGGCCTCACCTCCACACCTCCACTCCATGTGCAGATTTCTCATTTCACCTTCCAGGTCCTTCCCTCACATGTGGCTAAGGTCTCCTTCCGAGGATACCACGGAGGCACCTGGGGGTATCTTTGAGTGAGTTTGGATGTGAGTGAACGGGGGCAGGTCACTCCTTTGGACCCAGTCTCTGATGGTGTTATGATCTGCCAG
Source organism: Ochotona curzoniae (assembly GCF_017591425.1). Classification (NCBI taxonomy): domain Eukaryota; kingdom Metazoa; phylum Chordata; class Mammalia; order Lagomorpha; family Ochotonidae; genus Ochotona; species Ochotona curzoniae. The sequence goes on from NW_024467119.1 coordinate 7,678,434, forward strand.
GTTTGTGAGACCTTCATGGTGTCTGCCAGTCTGATCTTTGTAGACATGTGGAGGTTTAGGCAGGTGCATGGGTCATGGGTGGGAAGTTAACTCGAGGCTGTTCTGCCGTAGCGTATTGAGATCGTTTTGAAAATGCTTGTTATGGTGCTCTTGAGTTCACCAGCTGTAAACCAGTAAGACTGCAGTGATTTCATCATTTGATAATGCTTTCCTGACATTGCAACCTGCCCTTGTCCCTTTGTCCCACAGTGCCACCATGGGTGTGGTTTCCCTCTCTCATTCATCCTCATGAGCATTGGCTGTATTTCAACATTTCCTGTCTCCCCTTTCTTTCTTCCTCCTGTCTCTTGGCTCTTGTTCTTGTTCCTACTCCCTAAGAGACATAAGGATGGAGAAAGGATCTCCTCCCATCTCCAGGCAGTTTACCAGTCCCTGGGTCTGGACTGTCGACTTGGTTTTCTTTACGGCATCTTGGTCCCATGCTTCCCACTCATGCAGCTGATCCCACCCCTTCACCTCATTAAAGACAGTCTCCGTCATCACCCCTTCTTGTTTCCATGTGAGCATCTTGCCTGGGTCATTCCTGTTTCCCACAGATAGGCTGTGTTGCCCGTATCTAAGCAAAACACTCTTTTCTCTGGCTGTTTGTTTTCTCCACTTGCTTCTGTGGCAGCCTTGAAATGTTTCTGCTGACACCTTCCCAGAGGAGGTGCTAGTGACCAGGGCCCCAGGTACTGGGTTTTGGTGCCCCGTTCCTTCAGTCACATTGAGATGGCACTTGTAGACTATTTTCTGCCAATGACAGTGTTAAGCAGGGAAATGGGTGATTTGGCATACACAAGACTCTCTTGTTTGGAAGACTTTCCCATTTGCCTGGGCTCTCTTCTCTGTCCCACTGGGACCCCATGTAGTCTCTTGGATTCAGATCACCAAATAAGTACTCCAGCCATAATCTTTGCTCTGAAATCCTATTTGTGTCTCGAACTTTCCCTCAGTAATTTAATAGCACCTTCAACATACTATGCGTATGTTAAGGAAAGCAGAGCTTGAAGTGAGCGTTTAGATGCTACTCATTTATATTAGATGTCCCGGTTGTGGAGATGACCAGGGGAGGGAATGAAGTAAGGATGACAACAACCTGGGATACAGTATGGATTCCATGCCTGCATGGGCAGAGCACTGAGCTGTCTAGAGCAGAGCAAGTGGTCCCTGGGCATGCTCACTCAGCAGGCAGGGTTCTTAAAGGGTTGTGAGGAAAAGCACAGTTTGGAGTAGTCACAAGAGAGAAAGGAAGGGAATCCTACTGATCTGTTGCCTCCCATTTCTTATTTCTCACTGACTCAGTTTCACTCCAGCACCTCCAGACTGTCGTGCAGCCCCACTTAGTGTTGTCTAACAAGACACACTTCACAAACTTGGGTGTGAAATTTTATCTGTGAGCTGGAGGGAGCTTCCTGGCACAAGAGGGTATCAGTCTCAAGAAATAAATCAGTGGGTAGTGACAGCAATCTGAGAAGACACACACAGGTGTGTGAGCCCTTACACGAGCCAAAGGAAAGTTTGGATTCCTTCCTTTTCCCCAGTCCTTCTCTTGTTCCCATTTTGTCTCGTAGGAAAATTCTCCAAATAGCCACCTAGGTGATTTTATAAAAACATCATCAAAAGAGTTTGACAGAGCTCCATTCTGCTCAATATTTTGAAATATTTTCAGCAGCATGGGAGCTAGAGCTTCAAATGTTCTTAAGGATTCAGTAGTAAAGTTGTCAGATCCTGGATTTTTCCTTGGTGGAAGACTTTAAACTACTACTTCAATCTCATTGCTCAGTATGGGTCTGCTTAGATGTTCTGGGCCTTTTTTCTTTAATCTTGATGGGTTACATGCCATTTCTTTTCTTATGAGCATATAGACTTACTTAGTTTCTTATGATCCTTTGCATTTTGGTGGTGCTGGTGGTAATGTCTCGTTTTTCATCTCCAATACACCACAGTTAAGTCTTTTGTTTTGTAAGTCTGGCTGTCTGTTTTATTCATTGTCTCAAATAACCACCTGTGCGTTTTGTTGATGCTTTGTGTTGCTTTAGTTTCAGTTTTACGTATTATTCACTTCTTGCTAATTTAGGGCTTGGTTTGCTCTTGTTTTTCTTGTTTGAGATGTTTTTAGTGTAAGATTGCAATGCTATAAACTTTCCTGCTGGTGCTGCTATGGATGTATCATATAAGTTTGATAAGTTTGTGTTCTCATTTTCCTTAATTTCCAAAAGTTTATTGATTTCTGGCTTGATTGTTCAGCTACCCATTGGACATTCAGAAGCATTCAGAAGCATGTTGGTTAATTTTCATGTGATTAAGAATGTTAAATTGTACACATACTCACCTTCACTAACTCTCCAATGATTTCTTATCTCTAGCTTCAATCAGAACAAAATCTGATGTCCTTCTGGAGGCCTACGGGATCTATGAGGGTGCTTTAAGAGACACTTCACAGGTGGTTTCGTACAGTACATTTTTTTTATGAACCAGGATGATGCCTGGCACACATCAAAATCTGATGTCCTTCTGTATTTATTGGGTGAATTCATTCTGGAATATCAAGTTTAGATGCCAAGGAAACAGGGGCAGGAGTGAAGCAAATGGCACTGACTGTGCTTCAGAGTACGTCACCCCCTAGCTTTTGTATTTTTTCTGTCTCTTATATTACAAAGAGCTGTATTAAAAAAAAAATCCCCACTGTACAAAACCACCTGTGTAATGTCAACACAGGGTCAGTTCCTTCAAATTCTTCCCCTAACAGCTGTGAGCATCATCAGGGAATTTACTCTGAATTACAGGTGGGAGGGGCTGGGTCCCGAGTGTCCCTGGTGGTCCCGTTTTTACAGCCTGGTGACCATTTCTGGCCACTGTTGGCATCCCTGGTTTAAGAATTTTCTGGTAGCCCTATTTTATGTTGGAGTGTGCAGAGTGCAGCCTCCTGCTGGGTAATGAAAAGAAAATGTTCCGCAGAGTCACATTTATGGTGTCTGTTTCATTTGGGGAGTTTCAGATGACAAAAACCCACATCTCCATTGTGCGGGCGCCTATCATCTAACAAATGATTGCTTTGGCGTCTTCTATGCACTGGCCATGGTAATTAATCGACTGTAAGGGCTGGGAAGAAATCGTGTCCTCATTATGCTCAGGAAACAGCTTCCCTTTCAGGCAAACTGGCACTGAAGAAAACAGTGTAATGCTTTCTCTCAGAAGCAAATAACAAAGTTAGTCTCACTCTCATTTTTGCTCTTGCTCTCTTGCTCCACCCACACCCCATCTTTTAAAGTGTAGTAATAAATTAAGGATCTTAACATTTCTGTTAATTTTTGAATAATGAACTCCAGCATCATTGCTTAATTCATCCCTACCATTTCTCAAAAGAAAAACAAGCTTATTCAAAGTACTTAACCAGGAAGACATTGCGTTACAAAGATGTCACCCAAACCCCATTGCTACTCACAGCTCTTTCCGAAGAAGAATCTCAATGGTGACCTGTTTGTTCCTAGTATGTTTGCAAGGGAATCAGCGAAATGAGCCTTTGCTCCCTGCAGCAGGCAGATGGTGAGCGGAAGCCCGTAGGAAGCCTCTCTGCTCTCCTACTTCTCAAACCCATTTCTGGTGTGCTTCATCAGGAGCTCAGTAGATCCATTTCTTTTTTAAATTATTCTTTATTTTATGACACAGTTTAATAGACATTGGGGTTCCCCCCTCCCTCCTTTGTTCTCTCCAGTTCAGTAGGTGTCTTCCGAGTACCCTCAGAAGTCCATCATACTGCCATTGAGCTGTCTCCCAGCAATGCAGAATGCAATGCAAAAAACCCTCCCAAGGAAGGCAGGGGGTAGAGTACTTATTGTAAAAGTATAAGGGAATTGAGGGGCTAGCTAACTTGGTTGTTAAGCAAGCTGGCACAGATGGTCCTGTGTGCTGCCTACAGTGCTCTGGCTTGCCCATGAGCTCATTTGATCCTTGAAACCATCCCTTTGGAACTGGATCCCAAAAGCTGCTGCCAGATCAAAAAATGTTTTTAAAAAATCTCCTTTCCACCAGGGGATGGATGATGTTCCAGAGCACAGAATGAACTCTTCCCGGGAGGAAGCTGTGAGGTCACTGTGACGTCACTGTGGCTTTTCTGCCTGATACTGTACAAGGGTTTGCTTTGCTAAGAGACTCGTATACTGGCTGTGTGCAGACGGTACTGTCACACAGTCATCAGTGCAGGAGAGTCATGCTCTGTTGATAGACAACCTGCCTCTCGCAGTGGCACAACAGAAGAAAGTGTTATTTCTTGGTTATAAAGATGACTGTCAACCTGAGTAGCTCTTTGGGATGACAGCCATGCACAGTGAAGAGTGCTTACCATACAGTATGTACCTCATTGGTCCTGGCGTGGGTGGATCATGCTTGAGAGTCCCCGTCACCAACTAAATGCATGCCCTGGCAGGGCACATTGTCACTTCTGGGCATGCAAATATAATGCTCACATGTGCTGGGAAGGTGAGGAAAACCAGATGTGGGTAACCTAGAAGTTTTTGACGAACTTCCTGGTTTCTTTTGCCAATCAACAAAGAAGTATTACATTTTGGGCTTTAACCTGGGATAGGTTTAGCCAGACCAGGCAGGACCCACATCAATCTTCCACTAAATGTAGGACATCCGTTCTCTGGTGACAGCAGAGATGATAAGATGATACCTTCTTAGAACAATCACGCTGGGACCTACGTTTTCTCTGATAGTAGGTTACGGTGATCTCAACATGACGTCAAAAGCTCTCAGGATACTCACTGGACTCAGTGGGGCAAAGGAAATTGGCCTGGCAATCTTGATGGTGTGTGGGATCAAGTTGACTGTGCTGTTCATTTTCCAGTGCATCCTTGGACGTCAGGGAGAATGCTTTGTGCGCATGGCCGTATGTGTGTGTGATCACTGAGGGCCTCCAAGGTGTTCACACCACAGGGATTAGGAAAGCAGCGGCAGGACTGTCAGAGATTGCACTTCTGTGCGTATGGCCTGATTCCTGGGACCAGATTTTTATTTGTTGCAAACACGACTTTGGCTTCCTCCATGTTAAGCCCACACTGGCTGGTAACCTTAGACTAAAAAGTGGGTGACTAGCAAAGAACAGCATGTAATCTCTGCCAGTAAGTGAAGTCCTATTTGATGGCCACAGACTAAAGCATATTGAAGATTTGAAATCTCTTGTATGTCAATGTGAGAGGGCTGAAATATCACCCAGGTAGCCTCCATGTTGTGCAGCAAATGAATTCATTATCTATCTATCTATCTATCTATCTATCTATTATCTCTTTCTCTCTATCTATTTATCTACACACACACACACACACACACACACACTATTGAGAGAGAGAGAGGGAGAGGGAGAGAGAGAGAGAGTTCTTCTGTTTCTAATTTATTGAGTCGCTCTCCAAATTGCTCAGTGACTAGAACTGGATCAGGCAGAGCCAGAAGCCTGGAACAGATGCCAGGGGCCCAAATGCTTGGACCATCTTCAGCTGCTTTCCCAGACACGTTAGTAGTGAGCTGGGTCAAACGTGGAGTAGCTGGGACTCCAAGTGGTCCTCAGATGTGGAATGCTAGTGCTGCAAACAGCAGTTTAACTTGCTCTGAACCACAAGGCTGGCCCAAGAGCTTATGTTGTTAACTAGAGTCACAGTTGATTCTGATGCTTACTAGAGTTTATTTTGAGAAGTAGCAGACTGGACATGGAATGGTTGGGCAATGCTGAGAATCTTGTTGTGGATGCTGAGAGGCCTCAGGACCCTCGTGCAGCCATGTGATCTGTTCAGTATCCTCTACAAAGGACTTGGGAAACAGAAGGCGAGACAAATGCACAACAGGGCTTTCCTGGATTTGGCTGCTTGAGACTCTTGCACACATTCTAAATAATCACACGACTCTTTTCTGCATTTCTTTAAGTTAACACTGAGGGCTTTCCACCCAGCCCACTTAGCACTGCCCTTTACGATGGTAGAAAATAGCGGGCTGGGCCTCAGTGAAAGCCACAGAAAGCAAGTTGAATGAATTCCCAAATGGCATATTTTACTTGAAAACATGCAGTGTGCTGTTTTCCAAGTAAACTGCACAGAAAAATGTAAATGAGGCATAAAGCTCTTATGAATTAGGCCCTAAGCAATTTTTCTTTCTAGCATATAAACTGCCACGAAGGATGTGATAAGAATGCATTCTCTACTATTTTTCAAACAGTAATTATTTTTCCCAAGTAAAACCCAAATACTTGATATGTTCCTATAGCAAGCGTACCAGACAGGTAATCATTGGAAAACTTTAATGTGGAGTTTTATCTCTTGAGTGTTGAGAGCCTGGGCTTCTCACAGCACGTGGAAGATTGACATCAACTGTGAACCTGTGGGTTCTCTATGATGTTAATTTTGCACCTGGAAATGTATTCCAAAGTGGTAACACCTTTTAGATAAAAAGAAAGGACAAATAGGACTTTCTCCAACTTTAACCTGAAACAGCCCGTAATCCCCATCCTGCATACAATAGTTGCTACTTTCTCTCTACATTTTCTGTATTTCAGGTGGGAATGTTATACATTTAAGCCGCAGAGCAGCAAATTAACTTATTTAAGTAGCAAGGGAAGAAAATGAAGCAGAAAAGAAGGGAATTCTCTGAGGAGTCTGTTCAATTGTGTATCCAAAGACCACGAGAAAAGGACGCACAATGAAGCTCTTGTAGGGAATTAGAAAGGTTGGGCTGGGCCCTTTGCACCTATCGCCACAGTAGACTTTGTTGGAAGGATTTTTATTGCCGTCTTTTTTTCTATTCAGTGATGCTAAGACTTAAACTGTATTAAACGTGTGGGCACCTTCACTGGGAAAAATGAAAAGCTTTTTCGTGAATTGGCAATACTTTTTTTTTCTGACTGGAAACAATGCAAGTTAAATCTTTTCCACATGGGTGCATCCCAGGCCATTTCTTTGGGAAAACCACAGATTTGCAACTTTGGGACAAAGCCTTTCATTGTGTGGAGTAGCATCTTGCATGGTAACATGCCTGGAAGAAGAAAAGCTTGAATGTAATTTCTGATAAGAACTCTTATGAAATCCTCTGCTCGACTTTGCATTTTCAGCAGGGAGATGTTTGATGCCTTCTGGAGCACGTGAACCCAAATCCCATGGCCCTTTGATGATTTCTCATCTGCACTGGGATTTTTTTTTTTTAATAGGAGCCATTCAGATCTACTGCATCTTGATTTTGTGTCTATCGCAAGAAATACTAATGCATTTCCACATGGTACCTTTCATTTCTCATTACTGCGCACATTTGATTACAAGCAGTTTCCTGCAGCTCAACTTGGCAAGCCTGAATTGAAGTTAGAATTTATGAGAAGGATTTAGCAACTTTGGCTGTATAAAAACACGGTAACTAAAATAACATGACAGAATAGAACTTTAATCCTCAAAGTGGGATTGTATTCAGTATCTTGTAGTTCAGACTAGCACTGGGTTCCTTCAGTGGAAGTACACAACTCCTAATAGCTGGGTGAGCCATGGATCACCTGAGTAGAAGGCATAATGGCTCAGGTTATTGATTTGGGTTAGACGAGTTCCAAATTTCTGCTCTAATATTTAACCTTGACTTCGGGCTTCTGTTCTTTGAGCTCAGTTTCCATCATGTGTGAAATGGATGAGCTAACAGTTACAAAACCTGCAGTGTGGTAACTGCTGCGTGAGTTATACCAGTTAAACCAAATCTCCGCTCAAGCTCCGCAGAATCGCTTTCTACTCTTGGAGCTTGGAGCCGATCCAGGTGCCTTCCTCCGGGCAGTCATCCGGGGATCCAGGCTGGTAGAGGCTCTGTCGTCTGCAAGCGTGCAGCTCTCAACACTGCTTCCGAGCAGCATTTCAATATCTTCTCATTATTTTCCCCTGAGGAAAAAATTAAGCTAATTAAATGCAATTAATTTAAATCAATTAGTTTAATTAACTTTAACTTTTCCTTAACAACAAAAATTAAATACTAAGAAAGAAGATTTTATCAGGTAGTTTTGTGCTAAGACCCTTTGGCTTCCCTGGCAACAATTTCCACTTAAGAATGCGTGTACTGCATGCTGGCTCCATTCTAGCCAACAGGAAGGCAAAGGCGGAAGAGCCGCTCAGGTGATTTCATGGTCCAGGCCCGGGAGTGAGGGCATTGCGTGCAGTGGTGTTCTGTTGGTTGGGACGTGTAAATTCTCCGTATGTCCAGGAAAGGAGGAAGACAGATCTTTTGGTGAATTGCCAGAAGTTTCCTTCATTCTTTTACGTGCTTTGTGTAGATTGCTGTAAGATTTAATTAGCTCTTAACAGGGATGAAGTGTTGATCAAGTCTCTGAGTGGGGGAAAAACTCAAAATTAAGAAACCTTGTCTCTTTGTCATTTGTTCGAGGAATGTTGGAAGACACTTCAGAAACCAGGCAGGGGAGGTCATTTAGCCTAGGGATGAAGACTCCAGTGAAGATGCTCCCATGCTGCACTGGGGGACCTCTGTTTGCTATTCAGCCCCTAAACCAACTTCTGCTAGTGTGGACCCTGAGAGACTGCTGTGACAGCTGACATTCTGGGGTTCCTGTAACCAAAAAGTGAGACCAGGCTGGGTTTCTGGCTCCAGTGTTCAACCATAGCCATTGGGTGTGTTTGGGAATGGAGCAGTGGATAGGAGCTCTCTTTCTCGCTCTCTCTCTGTTTCTGCCCTTGAAGTTTAAAAAAGGAAATAAGTTAAAATAATGACCAACTATGTCAATTCCCATGAATAGACTTCTTGATCAATTTTTGTAAAAGAGAGGCCATGCACTTCATTTCTACAGCTCTTCCTCCCTCTGACTCCTGCCGCAAGTACTGTCTACTAAAAGCTACAGATAAGGAGCATTAGAAACTACCTCAGCAACTAGGGCACCAAGCCCAGGGCTTTAGGTTGGCATCAGTGACATGCAGGGAAAAGGTGCTGTGGAATTGTAGCCCTGCACCACTTCTGAGGCCAGTAGTGTTGTTCAGTGGCCCGGGGAGTAGACGTAGGCATTGATCACCCTGGCACAGGCTTTGTAGACAAGAAGGACCATAGCAATAAGATGGCTGGCCAAAAACTGTGGCACAGGTTGTACATATTATCATACAGTCCTGGGTAGGTGTGACATTGCAGTGGGCCAGATTGGTGCCAGAGTCAGTGCCAATCTAGTTTGGGGGTTCCTTGACCAGCAAGCCTTCGAAACCACAAGGAGGGTGAGGTGATGGTATTCAGCAGCAGCAGCAGCAGCAGCAGCAGCAGCAGCAGCAGCAGCAGCAGCAAGAACCACTGGAAACAGTCAGATGGACATGTCCATTTATTTTAAAGCAAGCACAACTTATTTAGATTAAGAAAGGGGAAGGCAGAGGGCATCACCTGACAGTCCTCCCACGCACCAATGACACTGTAAATGGCTAGAAGGCATCTCTATCTCTCTGGATCCTTCAGTAATACAGCATGTCACATACAATACCCATGGCTGCCAAGTATGCCATTGGTCAAGTTTGCCACGTGTGCCTGTGATTCAGCTGAAGATCATGCACGTCACGTGTGGCTAGAAGGCAACGTGGCACTGACTTCTCAAAGTTGCTTGTCAGGGAAGTCCCAGAACAGCTCATCCAAGGACAGAGAAGAGAGACTGGGGTGCATGCAGCCCACTGCTTTGACCTGTATGGTCAGTGGTCAGGCCAGGCTGAGATCTCAGTGAGTCAAGATCATTGGCAGGGGCTTCCCCCAGGGACATGGTGTGCTGCGTTCATATGGCCTCCCACGTAGGCCAAGCAGGCGGAGATCCGGGGAAATCTCCCACATGTCTGGTTGTGTTTTCAATCAAACTCAGTTCCTGGGACTCAGACCTAGGATGTGGGGTGAAGCGGGGCAAATGAGTTCAATGACGACCCAACCTGGGGCAGCATCTGTGGTGGTATATTCTCCCTGGCTGGTGTTCCTAGACATGGGAGCGTTACAGCCCATCGGGTCTGCTGTATCCATGTTGGCCTGCAAAAACACCCTGTGATGTCACAGATGCTGCCTTCTCTGGTGGAAGAGCGCTAGGAGTAGCACCTTGCCAGGCTACACAGCAGGTGGGTAGTCCTGACTTGAATGCATTTCCAGAGTGCCACTGCACAGGAGGCTGTGCTTTCAGGGATAGGCATGGTCCTAGCACCAGGCCCGTCATCCACCCTGCTAAAATTGTTTACCAAGGTAAAAATCCCTATGTTCTGATCTCCAAGTGCCCCACCCTACCCATTAATTGCTTCTCTGTCTGATTTTTTTTTAATTCATCAATCCATCCATCAAACCTTTGTGTATTGAGTACCTAGTGCAGGCCTGATGGTCGAAGACCTTCCTTTTGCTGTAAGACTGTGTTTCAGCCACTAAACTCAGTGTGGGCATTTGTAGCAACTTGGTAAAGGGTTGTTGCAGTGGATTTGGTGGTAGGGACCCATGTGGAGAACAGATACTGTCAGAATCATGAATCATGTGAGTGAGACAGTGAAGGTAGTGAGAGGAGCTGACACCTTAGCTGAGTATCAAGTTTATGACAATTCTCTGGGTCAAAGAATGGGGGGAGGGGACTCCTAGAAGAGGCTTAGAGGTGAGAGCTTGTCCAAGTGTAGTGTACCGATTGATTAACGTCTCATATCTACCAGAAACCTAGGAGTATGACTGTCTGAAAGCAGAATATTATTGGGTGTGATTGTGTGGAATCCAGGACAAGAAGCGGGGAAAGATTTTGTCCTAGAGTGTATAGGGAACCAGGCCCTGCGGATCCCTTAATTTTTGACTTGTGGTCTCTAGAACTTTGAGGGAAGATTCTAGTCTCAACGTACCCAGTTTGCAGTAATCTTTACAAAAGCCCTTGGATACAGGCACAGGGAGTCTTATCTGGTGCAGTGAATGGAGGGCTGAAAAGAGGGGGTGGCTGTCCCAGGAATGTATGATGCCCTTGTTATTATAAATAACACTGGGGCTTGAAAATGGACTTTTCCAGATGAGAAGAGGCTCTCCATGTCCTCCGAGGGGATCTTGAGGGGTTCCCGTTCTTGACTGAACACTTGTTGTTGGCAGATTGCTCCAAAGTTTACCAAAACTCTGGTACTTTAGAGTTGAGCCAAATGCTTCCCAAGAATCTGTTGTGCTCGTTTCCAAATCCATTTCTGCTTGTTATACTTGTAATCTTGCAAAATTCTTATAATACATATTTAATGAATAAATTATGAGTGTGGAAGGAGAATTACTTCTTTGAAAAAGACAAAATGTTTGGGAAAGATTGGAGTATGATTAAAAAATTAGAAAAATCAAGAAAGCTTATGCAGTCAGATTGCTTTTCAAATGCCTTAATGGTTTGCTATAAAAGAAATTGAAATCATCAATTGTAAAGGAGGCAGTCTGAAGGGTTTATACAAAAAGAACTTGGAGGGAGTTTTAGGCAATTGCTGCTTGATTATATATACATCAGAGACAGTCACGTAAGTGTACACATGCATTTTTGACATTTAAATAAAATATTATAGATGCATATTTTAAAAATGGTTTTCTGCCTGAACTGGCTTTTATACTTCATTTTCCTGATTGCATAGGATAAGAAAGTTTCCATATTACTGAAGCGATCTAGATGAGAATGCTAACAAGTGCTCCCCTGAGGACTAATGGGAGCCTGCCTTCAATGACAGTGAGCACGCATCAGCTTTCCCACCTGGCGGGTGACTGCTTGGCTTCAGGAACTGGAGTTTGGGTTCCTGGAGGTCTATGTTCCTAAGTGGGACCCCCACTGCATTTATCATAACTGCTACCTTATTTTAGTCCTCGGCCTGGGAATCTGTTCAAGATCGTAGTTCAAGGTCATAGGCAGAGCCAGGGATGAAGCGAGTGCTTCATTTACTTTCTACCACGTGTCTCACCATCAGAGGCAGTTTTGTGCCAGCCTCAGTACTTGTGTGGTTTTTCCTCTTTCCTATCTTTCTCCTTCTTGTTCTGATTCCCAAGAATCTAGATTCCAAGTTCTAATCCCCAGGTTAGACTATACATGATCTTTGGGAATTTGAAGTTTTTTTCTGGGTACTCTATTAATAAAGAATTGTTAAATTACTTATTAGTGAAGAAATTGCATTTAAAATATTACACACCAGGTGCAGTCAGAGGTACTGTGGTTGGCATGAACAAGAAAGATGACTTCAGGTTGGGGAGTATGCTAGTATTGTTATCTTTTTGTTGTGTGATCAAAAGCAATTTAGCTTGCTGGGGACAGTAGTTGTAAGTCTTGAACCTCTGTTGGAATGCTTATTTATCTTTAATATTTCATTGAGATACAGTGCACATGTCAAGAGATGCATGTCAGTGCACAGATAAATGGGCATTTATTTTTGCCAGCTGGTTGTACTCATAACCAACATCCCAATTAAGAGTAAAACATTCCTAGTACCTGAAGAGTCCTCAATCTCCCCTCCTGTTTTTCTTATTGGAATATTTAGTATATAATGGTATTGAAGAAGAGAGAGAGTTAAAAGGTTAGGTGCCAAGGTTTAAGCATGCTCTTTCTGCGTGTGAGACTGCCTGTGAACTACTCAGGTGTGAAGTGCCTGGCATCATGTCCCCTTTGGGTCCTGTGCTGAGCATGTGCAGAACATGGTGTAGAGAAAGTGGAAGATGCTGCTCTCAGGCTCAGCTCTGCCAGGAATATAATCCGTGACCTTGAGCAACTTACACTCCTTGCTATTATTTGGGTGATGTGATGTCCAGTCTGTTCCCGTTGTTCAATTCGCATTAATTGCAGAATTTCAAGCCTGTTTGAAGGACCCAGAGCTTCCTTTGTAGACTTTCTGAATGACTCCATTACCCTCACCACACAGCATGGTATTCAAAAGCATGGCTTCTCTGACAGAGAAATTATAGGATCCCATCTGCCTTCTCTCACCCCATTAGTGCTTCTATTGAACAGGGTAGACAAGAAGGCGCCTCTTTTCTGCTCGCTCATTTCGAGAATGCTTGGAGGAGTCACAAGTGCTTAGCCTAGAAGTCGTGGCCAAAGGAGAGAGAGAAGCCAGAGAGGAGGGGTTGAAGGTGCGCTATCAACATAGGCATGTCCAATACAGAGAGGAGAGTACGTCATGTGATTTTTGTCTTTAATTTGGTGGCAGAGACAGATATGCAAAAAGCATGATGATTCCAAATAGTGAGACAGGGAGGGTTGGGCATCAGATGTCCCTAGCAGAGAGAATTGTTGTACCCAGGGAAGAGTAATTTTTCTGTTTCCCCAGAAAGCACAGTGGTAGCATGCAGATAAAAACTACATGGTCACATTTTTGCCAGTGTAAGAAGAGATGTTCCAATAATCAAATCCACCCTTAGATGGGGTCCTTGGCAAGGAAGGGGGCTTTCTTTGCTTTGCACTAATCATAAAGAGGCTTGCTGGGCACAACCCTTGGGATGTGCCACATGTGAGTTTGAATTGGATGATCTCCAGCTTGCTTGGAGCTACTGAGACTTGGTGACACTTCTTTCGACCCCTTCCCACACTTGCCTCCATTGGAGTCACCCAATGGGAAGCTATAGAGCAGCCAGAAGGCTGTCAGATAAAAACATCACACCCACCATCCCCACCATGATGGAAAAACAAGAAAGTTGGAATGCAAAGGAAGCCATTCAGCTCTTACTGTGGATGGTTGGAATACAGGATGCTGTATCAGGAAGATGCAGACAGAAGCAAGAGGGGACCTCATTCTTAGCAAGCAGTGGTCTCCGTGATTTCAGAAATACAGTGTGCGGGAACACAGCCAGTTGAAGAGGTGGCTGTGCTAGCATTTACTCCAGAGTGCTAAGCTTAGATTTCCTTTGAGGCTATTGCATTTGGGCTGTGTGACTCACTGGTAAAATCCACGAAACAAAAAATGTGATCACTGAGGATTATGCTGCCACTGCTGCTAACACGCTGGCAAGGACTGTAGCAGCACTTGCCAAGCACACACTGACCCTTGTAGGCACGTTGGTCCCCAGGGAGATTAACACATCCACAGTGGGGACAACAGCCCAGAAGTGTGATTGTTGTGAGGCAGGAGAGAGAAAAATGGCAGTGTGATTCTCTAGAAATGCAGCAATTGGAATGAAAAAGGAGCACAGAGTGGCATAGCTTAGTTGAGAAAATGACTTGTAATGCCATAGCCGCCTACTTCTGCAGCTCCTCCTGCAAATGGCTGGGGAAAAGTGTGCTCCTGGCAGATGGGCTTCAGTTTACTTCTATGTATCTGGCCATTTCCAGCAAGTTTGCTTCTTATCCCAGCTAGTTTATCTCAAAGGAGTGTATCCAAGGTGGCCTTCCCATGGACCAAAGGGTTCCAGTGTTCGGTACTCTATCCAAGGTCACCTTCTCATGGACCATGGGATCCTGATGCTGGGCACTCAAGTCTGGTGAATAAATTGGGATTCAGAGGTAGGAAATACCCAGAATAGAGATGTAACTTGGAAGATTTTAATTTATTTTCTGGATAAAAAAGTCCTTTACTTCTCTTGAAAGCAAATCATTATTTCAGTGTCACAAATTATATGGTTATTTAATGTTCTTTAATAGGGAAGTTTAGTTTCTTCCTTTTCCAGATTTTTTTTTTTCAAAAGGAGAAATTAGTGTCCAGCACAATGGCTCAATTGGCTAATCCTCCCGTTGCAAGTGCTGGGATCCCATATGGGCACTGTTGTGTGTCCCACCTGCTCTATTTCCCACCTAGTTCACTCTTATGGACTGGGAAAGCAGTGGAGAATGGACCAGGGTCTTCGGATGCTGCACCAATGTAGGAGACCCAGAAGAAGCTCTTGGCTTCAGATCATCTTGGAATAGCTCTGGCTATTGCAAACAATGGGGAACTGAACCAGTGGATGGAAAATCTTTCTGTCTCTTCTCTCTGTAAATCTGCCTTTCCAATAAAAACGAATAAATCTTTAAAAAATAAAAAATGAAATGTTTATTTATTTGAAAGGGAGAGAGAGAGAGAGATTGAGATTAGATTCTTCCATCCACTGTTTTGTTCTCTGAGTGCAGATATCAGCAACTAGGTGCTGGACCAAGCTAAAGTCAGGAGCCTAGATGTCCATCTGGGTCTCCCACATGGGATTCAGGAACCCAAGATTTGCGCCATCAGCATCATTTGCTGACTCGCAGGATGTACATTAGGAAGCTGCAATCGGAAGCTGCGTAGAGACTTGAACCCAGATCTGCCGACATGGAAGCATATGAAGCAGTGTCTTGACTAATGTGGCAAGTTCAATGTGTATGCTGTGCTGACCTTCCCAGCACCCTATCCTTTGCACCCAGGTCTATCAGCAACAGCTTTGTTCTTCTGGGACCTGGGGCTCCTGCTGCTTGCCCATGAAGAGAGGGGAAGCATCAGCTCCAGTGACTCAGGGTATCTAAGGTGAGCTGTGCTTTGATATCAGCAGTTGTGGAAAATGCCAGTTAGCTGCTAAATGATGAAGCAGATGTACGAAGAATGACTGGTTTCTAGCAAAATCAGATTAAATTGCATCAAAAGAAATGGAGCTGAAATGACAACATGTCATCCTGAAAAAGAAAGAAGTGATGATGGTTTTCAAAGGAGTGACAAAGCAGTTTTGGAGGAAATTAGAGTTAACAAGAAATTTGGAGATGGAAAACTTGCCATCCTTCTTCCAGATGTTAGTTATTGATGACTGCTGACATAGCAGGCATGCCAGGTTGTGCGGGGCCACGGTCTCAGCTGTGCCCACTCTCCCTAGCTCACTGGGTCTCAGTTCACTCATCAGTAGAATGGGGACTTCTGCGGACACAACCTCAGTGCATTGATCATGGTCTGACATGGGGTGCACACTCAGTACATGAAATAGTGAGGGGACAGGTGGTGCTGTTGAGGACAACAGCATTGAAGAAGTGATGATGATAGTAGGAGTGTTGCCATATGATACGGTGTTGGAATTTTCTGGGGGAAAATGAATTGGATATATGAGTGTGTGGGTGTGTTCACACACTTGCCCAGGGACTTTAAAAACCTCATGGAAAAGGAACTAACAGATAGTGTGCATTTTCCATGAGCTTTGTAAACACCTTCATGGGTGTGTATGAGAGTATGTATTGGACCAAATAGGAAGACATTGATGGTAAGGAATTTGTTGGTGAAACTGTGAAGGCTGAAACACCCTCAGCTGGACAGACAGCAGGCTGGAGATCCAAGATGTGTCCTTTACAGCTTGGGTAAGGCAGGTGTGCAAGTGGCAGCTGTTTGGCTCCACTCAGTCCTCCAGCAGATTGGATGAAGCTGCCACACTGGTCCACCAACTCCAATGTTAGTATAATCAAAAACACCCTCCTAGATGATGATGACCAATGGTGCCTCATTCTCCATTCTCACTCTCTTCCTGTTCTCCCCGGCTCCCCCTTCAAAGCTTCATTCTGGGGAGAGTCAGCCTCCGGGGATGTTTCTGATTTACTGAAACACATCTGGGCAAAGAATTTTCTCTCTTAACTGAACATTGTGCAGAAATATGACTCTGACAAAGCAGCTCATTTAAATTTTATTCAAAGTACTGATGGGGGTCTCAGAAATTGAGGGCGGGGACTTTTTACAGTGCAAACACTGTTTTATCTATTAACTCTCCTAATGGGGCATAGTACTTTTTTTTTTTGTAAGAAGTTTGCATTATAGGCAGATAATTTGTAAAATGAATGAACTAACCTACAACAATCCTTTAAGTGTATGTGTACAATACACATAGAGACATGTTTTTTTCTCTGTTATGTCTCCCACAAAAATTCCACTCACACACATTGCAGGAACCTTCTAGGCTGTATCATGTCAGCCAAGGATGGAAGGATTAACATAGCAGAGAAATGTACCTGGTATTGTTTACTCCTCCCTCCTCCTCCTACACAACCCCAAGTCTATGTCCTGGGCCTGCCACCAGCTTTCTAAATAACTTCCCCCCAAATCAGGCACAACCTTCTTTCGTCTGGAACTGAGATCTATAGTGAGGGGTTCTACCCCAGATCCAGCTTGGAGGAAAGAATGATTTCATCAACCTAACCGTTGTCACAGTAGAGATCCTGCTTCCTCTCCAGAAGTTGGGCGACACAGTCCCAACATACAGAGATGGTGACATTCTCATTTTTCTTGCTGTTTTGGTTAGTAGAGGCTGGATTATCTATGGCTTCACATCTTGGATGCAGGCTTCAAGAGCAGGTGCTAAGCCTGGGTTGGTTCCTGTGGCACCTCAACCCCAAATGAGTTCCAGCCATTCAATTTCTGATCCAGCTCCCTGCTAATGCCCCTTGGAAGGCAGCAGAAGAGAGTTCAAGTGCTTAGCCTCTGTTACTCACATGGGAGTCCTGGATGAAGCTTCTGGCTGCTGGCGTTGACTTGGCCCCGTCCAACAGTGCTCTGTTGGCCCTGTTGTCCACTGTAACCTTGGGATTGAACCCTGGTCTGAGAGGAGAGTGACAGCAGTCCATGGGAGGGATCTGGCTGAATTTTATGGGAAATGTGCATTATGATAAAATTACACATGGACTTCAAAACCTTGTTTGCATCAAGTTGATCCTTTTCTAATTGAATTTCTCCTTGGCAGTTGGGATGTAGTCCTTGGTGCTCGTACTAATAGTCCTTGGTGAGGATCCGGGAGTCTTCAGGGTTGGGATACAAACCTCCTCCTGTCCCCTTGCTCCACTCTGGGATCCCCCCTGCTCTGTGCATATGACCTCCTGTTAAGAGGTTGTCAGGATCGCTCTTGATTCCCCCTATATGTCTTTGCAGTTTAACTATTATCTAATGCTGATTTGAGTCTGTTGTCTATGAGTTACCATTTATGATCCTGGTAGGTTGTATTTCACGACTTCCTCACACATTCTAGGGAGGTGGAAGATTTCTTTGCTCTCCCGCTCCATCACAGAATAACATAGTGTATTAAAAGTATATTAGGTTTGGGCCTGGCAGTGTGGCCTAGTGGCTAAAGTCCTCGCCTTGAACGCGCCGGGATCCCACATGGGTGCCGGTTCTAATCACGGCAGCTCCACTTCCCATCCAGCCCCCTGCTTGTGGCCTGGGATAGCAGTCGAGGACGGCCCAATGCTTTGGGATCCTGCACCCATATGGGAGACCCAGAAGAAGTTCCTGGATCCTGGCTTCAGATTGGCATAGCATCGGCCGTTGTGCTCACTTGGGGAGTGTCTCATCGGATGGAAGATCTTCCTCTCTGACTCTCCTCCTCTCTGTATAGCTGACTTTCCAATAAATAAATAAATCTTTTAAAAATATATATTAGGTTTTACAGTTCTATGATGTAGATCATTAGCAGTCTGACTCACATTGATTGTTGGTTCATTGGTTACTTCACAATATCTTATTGCATGTGGGATAGGTTGTTTGAGGTTGAGATATTATTACATTTTACAGGTACTATTTTTCATATTGATATCATTTCATCTTAGATTAACATGTGGTATCTAATCTTTTGGGACTGGCTCATTTCCCTTAGCATTATGGTTTCCAGTTGGGCCCATTTGGCCACAAAGAACTGCATTTTATTTTTTTTAATAGCTGAGTAGTATTCTATGGAGTAGATGAACCATAGCTTTCTTATCCAGTCTTCTGCTGATGGGAATTTCGGTTGCTCTCATGTTTTTGCAATTACTGATTGTGCTGCTATGAACATAGGGGGGCATGTTGGTTTGTCGTGTAACAGGTGTTTTGGATATATTCCTAGGAGTGCTATTACTGGATCATATGGTATGCAGATTTTGAGTTGTTTGAGTGTTCTCCATACTGATTTCCATAAAGGCTGTACCAATCTGCAGCCCCACCAGCAGTGGAGTAGGATTCCCTTTTCCCCGCATCCTCGCCAGCAAGTGTTGTTGGTGTTTTTTGGTATGTAGGCCAATCTTACTGGCATCATGTGTTATCTCATTGATGTCTTAATTTGGATTTCCCTTATTGGCAGGGAGCTTGGGTATTTTTTCATGTGTTTGTTTGTCATTTGGGTTTGTTCCTTTGTGAAGTGTCTGCCCATTTCCCGTGCCCATTTCTTGAGTGGCTTGTTTGTTTTGGTATTTTGATTGTTTTGGAGTTCTTTGTATATTCTTGAGATTAGCCCTCTATCACCTATGTAGTGTGCAAAGATCTTCTCCCATTCTGTGGGTTGCTTTTTTTGCTTTGTTGATTGTTTCCTTTGCTGCACAGAAGCTTCTTAGTTTGATGAGGTCCCATTTGTTTATTTTGGTCTAATTAAGACCAAATTTTATTTGTTATTGCTTTTGGTGTCCTTTTAAGGATTTAATTGTTTTTTTGTTCTTTTGTTAAAAGGCAGTGAAAGGGATCAGGGCAACTTCTAACAGAGGGCCTTTACAAGAAACTTCCTTCTATCTTTATAAATTGTTTTTTTTTCCTAAATATGAGTGCCAATATAAGGTAAAAGTTTTAACAAACTGTTTTCTTTCCCTAAATATAAATGCCAATATAAGGTAGAAATTTTAAGCCATTTTTGGCAAGGTTCATATTTCTCTCCCTTTAGAAGATGCCCCATATACTTTCTGCTTTCCATGGTGAGAAACCAAAATGTGTCATTTCATGTGTTGTAACAGTTCAAGGTGCATGGTAAACAAACTCTTTGTACTTCCATGATTGCCATCTGTTCCAAGACATTATCAAGCCATTTCTTAAGGAAAACATTACTTATGTTATGGCAAGCTCCAGGACAAAGCTGGGCACATAACAGGATGTTTGGAGACATTGTGGGCTCGATTGTACTATTGTATGCTTTTAGCTGTGTGTCATTGCCTTATGTCGCTAAAGATATTTTTATCATAACATGATTCATCAGTTTGAGGTGTTATACCAGTTACAGGAATCATATCACATTAGCAGAAAAACAACACCACCCTCAGGAGAATTCTATGAAACATCAGAGAGGTGACTGAGTGTCCATACAATGGGGTGAGGCAGCAATGAAGTGACCAGAGACTTTCTGCTGAGCTTTGCCACGCAGCCAGAAACTCCTTGTAGCCTTGCTAACTGAGGAGCTGTGCTCATGACACACCCATGCCATCTGACCCAACTGCGTGGCTTCCTGCAGGCAGCCCCCCAATAGAAAGACAAGTGCCTAGCAAGGGCAGCGGGTGCAGGAGCAGCTGACAGAAGGGCAGTGGATTCTTGGGGATCCATGCCCAGCAGAATCAAGTGTGGCATCAGGCAGGGGCAAAAGGTACCTGACCAAGTTCATGCATGAATCACACGAGACAACCCAGACGCCTCCAGGGGATAGGTGGAGGGGGTTTTGTGGGGCTGGGTTCTGTGTGAACTCATGACTGGGTCTTGATTACTAAGGCAAGACACAGTTTGTGCTCGTGGGATGCTTCAAGTATTTTCAAGTAGTCACGGTGAAGGATCTTCAGAATTTCATGGGAAAATGCATATTGTGGAACTACTATCTGTGAATTTCAAAATTACTTTGCATGGAAATAAACACCTCCTTCCCCCCTCCAAATTTATTTTTATTTATTTGCAAGGCAGCATTAAAGAGAGAGATCAAGATTTTCCATCTGCTAGTCCACTCCCCAAATGTCCATGATGGTTGGGGCTGGACCAGGTGGCCACTAGGGAGTGGAGACTGCATCTGGGTCTCCCACATGGGTGACACAGACCTTGCACTTGAGCCATCTTCTGCTGCTGTTTCGGGCATGGCTGGGTGGCATGGCTATAGATAGGCAGGTACAGAGCTGGACCAGAAGTGGAGCAGCCAGCCCTGGAATCGGCTTTCATACAGGACACTAGCATGGCAGGTGCCAGCTTCACCTGTAGCTCCTGCGACTCCACAACACCAACCACCAAACTTACCTCTGCATTCCATTTCCCTTTGCACCTACTCAAGTTTGCTGAAAGTTTCTGTCTCGTGAGGTAGCCTGAGGGTTCAGCGAGACTGCGTATTTGAAGGACCTATAGCAAATGCTGGAAATGGTCCCTTTATTCTGCTCTTTGGTGTCCTCCTGGAAACAGACCTGCCGAAGCCCTGAGCCTCTCTAGCAGGTGCTTTAAAGGAGGAATATAACTGATGGAATATTGCGTTAGGAATGGTAACACCTAAATCCACACTTGAGTAATCCATGATAACAATAATACAGGATGTTAGTACCAGGGGCTGTTCTGAGGTGTCTTTAATATGCATAAGGTGTTTAATCCTGTTGGGTGTGTTCTTCGATGGTTTGCATCCTAAAAATGAGAGCTGCCAAAAGTCTGGGCAAATTTTCAAGATCACACAGCCAGTGGCAGAGCTGGGATTCACTCACAGGCAGAGCCACATGCTTAACTTCTGCATCTGCTGCCTTTCTGGTTCCAGTGCATTTGGGTAATAAAGCACTGGAAGGAGGGAAGGAGGGAAAGAGAGGGGGAGGAATGGGGGGTGGGAGGGAGTGCGGAGAGAGATTTTGTCTGAGTGCTTTTGACAGAAATGGCACCTTCCAGAAAGGCTGCCTTGGTAAGCTTTACAGCACCACTTACTGTGGTGTGCACAACCTGGACCACTGTGCCCAGCTACCCCTTAGCAATTCTAAGATGTTACCCTTTCTTTGGAATGGGGCTGTCCGCGAAAGTCCTGTTAGGAAAGTGAATAACTATAGTAACAGAGTTTGGAGAGATTATTTTTGGGCCTCTTACTATTGGAAAAGCACAAAGACTGGGATAAATTGTAGGAAAACAGGTTAAAATTCACTGGTTTTCCTTTCTGGTCACTAAGCTTTAGTGCCTGGAAACAGTGCCCATATTCATGCTGCTTAATGCCAGTCTTTGGTAGTAGGGTAGAGTGAATGGCTTAGGCATTAGATCCCCTAACAGGGGCAGCCAGGAAGAGGTCCCCACATGGAATCATCCCCATGAACTGTAGAAAAGGGCCAGGTGCAACAAATTGTGCACCAGTGTTTTGTATAACCAGTCGTTGGCTAGTCGGCAATGAAGACAATTTGGCAACTCTTCGGAGGAGTGTGGTTCCAGTGGCTGGCTGAAGGACTGACTACACAGTGGCAGTCTGCCCATAATGACCAGCATCTTGACACCCTTAGAGTGACATTGGGTTCACTGAAGGGTTCTGATAAACCCCCTGCTGAAAGGGAACAAATGTTCCTATCAGGGGGAACAACCGAAGGACAGTGTACAATTCCCCCAACTGGCCCAGGTCTAGTCTGTTCCCTGTGTGCTGTGCAGGGTCATGTTGAACATTTGCCAGGTGTGGGGCTGTGCACCAGAGAAGACAGTACATAAGAAAGTTCTGAGAGATTTCCACCTTGCTTCATTAATCTGCATTGCAACTTGAAAAGGCTATCATTTTCACTGTGATGGTGTGAAGCCATGAGATGGTGATAGCTCCGACAGGGAAAAGAACTTCTCGGGTTTACGGATAAGCTAGGGCTAGGACTTAGAAAGGCAGGGCCTGCAAGCACAATCACCACATTCTATTTGTGTGTAATACTGCACTTGTCTGACAACCAGGTGAGGTCAGTAACTAAGAGAGAGGAAATGTGCCGTGCTCTTGATCCAAAGGCCGGGGTCAGTAGCCATGGCAGCTGCCAGTGTTGTCAGACAAGGAAGTCAGTCACTGTTGCCTGTCACAGGTGATGCTTCCTCTGCCTTGCTCGGAGCCTGTCCTTCCAGAGAGCAGAGAACATCTAGCTTCGTCTCTCCATTCTGATTTGGTGCTATTAATCTGAAATTTAGGGCACTGCATATTTTGAAAACCCAAAAGGGATATAGTTTTGTTTCCTCAAGACAAAGCACACATTCTCATATCCCTTTCTGAGAAAGCAGACAGCTTCTTGTTTCTCCTTGACCTTGGGCTCGAGACTCCCTTGGGAGAGCAGGCTGAGCCCATCCATGGTGAAGGGGACTTGCTCGAGTCTTAGAGGGCACCTTGTTGATTTGGTGGAAGTCCAGGTCCTCCTTTGCCGCATAAGGTGAGAAAAACCTCTGTATGTCATGTGGACAGACAAGATAAACAATGAAAGCTGTGTGTTTACATATATGCAAATAAGCATACAAATTAGACTCCTGTTGGCTCCATTTAGATTGCAATTTAAAATTAATTAAAAATTAAGAGGTAAATTAGAAGTTCACATTCAACACCATATGGGGAAATGTACATATTTATCGGAATGGCATATATGTGCCCTGCATGGGCAAGAGCTTACTGTGTTATGTGTGCAAGTCCTACATCTTGGTATGGTACAAAACCGATACCCACAGCATCGCTATGCTGCAAGGATGTTTTAGGACTCCATGAGCTGAAATTCATTCCAACTTAAGGACTGAATGTGTCCCTTATGCATGGAATTCTCTGTATACTTACAGGAAAGGATGGAAATTGTACACTTGGAAAGTGAGATGACAAATCAGGCTCAATTTACCTTCCAGTGCTACAAGATATTCAGGAAACTCATTTTTCTCCAGTGGGGCCATTGAACACGTTGGCACTGGCAGGCCTCATGCATGTTGTTAATATGCGATCTATACTTGGAAACTAATGGTTTCCTTGCTGCAGCCACTGAAGAGTTCCAGGTGATTAATGAGTTAATGGCTGCATCCACACAAGGCCAAAACACGTCATTAAAAAAGTGAAAAATTCAATCACTCCAGCGACTGTGTTGTCTGCAAAACAGCCAAACAATCTCACTGATCGATTTTCTTTGCACTGAATTGATATATTTTTTTTTGGCAGCTTCTTTGAATTAACCAAATCATTTGATATACACGGAGTGTGGGTCGACTTCTTAGGTGAATGCTGTAAAACATTCTTTTATTGAGAAAGATTTATCTGTTTACGTGAAAGGCAGAGTATGGGGTTGGGGGAGTGAGGAGGAGAGAGGGGTGCTCTTCCATCTGCTGATTCACTCCCTGATGCCAGCAATGGTCAGGGTTGGGCCAGGCTAAGGCCAGAGGTCAGAGACCCCATCCAGGACTCCCACATGGGTGGCAGAAACCCAAGAACTAGAATCATAATTGACTGCATTCCAGGTGCTGTAACAGGAAGCTAGATTGAAAGTGGGGAAGCGGCAGCTTTAAGTGGTGTTGAGATGTAGGTACTCCAAGACACGACTTAGTGACTCAATGCTCTCTGGTGCAATGCCCACTCCAAAACATTGCTTTTTTTTAAAAAGGATTTTTATTTATAATTGGTTAAAATGTGTCTATTATTTTGACTTTTATCCCATACATAAAAATACATATTAAATAAGGATTCAGTGCATAGTATCTAGGGAAGACTACTGAAGTGATTTCATTCTTTGGCTATGATGGGTAAAATTGATGTGATGTTTTATACATGCTTTGTATAAAGTTCAAATAAAAGTAAGCATATTTATTTCCTTGAACATTTATTATTTTTCTATAGTAGAAAATTTAAAAACTCACTTTTTAGCTTCCGGTGTATGCACACAGACGTGCACAAACACACACTCTCACATTTAGCACACTATCATTGTCTCTAGTCGCCCTGCCATGCAGTAGAATTCCAGGACCTCTTTGTTCTGACTGCAAGTTAGACCCCCAGTGCCAGCAAGCCTCCTCTCTACACCACCATTCTATCCTAAGCTCTCATGAGCTCACTCTGTCGGATTCTACAAACCAATGAGGCTATGCAGTGTTCGTCTCTGTGGTCCTGTGCAATTTTACGTTACACAGTGACTGAGGACTCCATAGTGGTCCATCATGTGCTTATATCATGCTTTGATTGTCATTCCTCTGTTGGGGGCTTGTAGGTGGGCTCCACTTCTTGGCTGTGCTGTACATTGCTGCAATGGATATGGGTGTGCAAATGTCTCTTAGACTAAATTTTTTTTTTTTTTGGAAAAATTAAGATACAAAGGGATCTGAAATTACTCCCAGGAAAATGATCCACAGTAGGCATGCTGCAGAGAGAGAAATAAGGAAAACCAACAACTGTGGTGACAGGAGCAACAGAAAAGCAACAAAGGGGGAAGTTTCAGAAGGCAGGGGAGCTAATAGACATGGTAGAAATTTGGAAGCACAGTCTGAGTGCTAGAATGGCCAGGGCCAAGTCTGGGAAACAGGTATGGGAAGTAAAAGAGATTCATGATGGAAATGTGTATTCTTGGCTGACATACATATATGTGTCCACTGTCTGAATGTAACCAAATGCTGTGAATGAAATTGGATGCTCGCGTTCGTTTGTCTCTGTTAACGTTGATTGCTGTATTAAAAAAATTCCTGACTGACTTTGGCTAATGTGATGAAAAATATTATTCTTTAAAAGGCTGGAGTGGAGTGTGGGTTAAAGCGCACCTGTTAAAGAGTCAATTAACATTTGGAAAGGAAAACAAGCACGCTATATTGTTGGAAGCTTTGCTTTTTATTCATCCTAATTTGAAGGTGCAGCAGGTGTGCAAAGATGAAAGGAACGTTCTCATTATTATTTGCCTCAGTGGAATGCAAAGAATCACGCTTAAAAAGGATAGAAATTTATTGAAACAGTTTATCCAGCTGAGTAGGAGGAAGCCTTGGTGATCAGTTCCTGTACATCTTCTTAATTTGCACCTGTGTCTGCCAACTCAGGTTGGAATGAACTGGCCCAAGGTCATGCGATGCATTGGAGGTGGGAAATGCTTCCAGATTTTCTGACCTTCAGGCCCTGGAACAATTCCGGTGCTGTGTCGCTGATGAACAAGTGAGGCCAAATTTTAAACACGGAAAGAAAAGGTATGAATTCACCAAGAACGGTGTTTCAACAGATGTTAAGGTAGAGGGTGTCATTCTAGAATCTAAGGCAGCTGAGGCTCATTTCTGGGCTGTGAAATTTAATGTTACCAGCATCTGCAAGGTGCTGTCCAAGTGGACCTTCCAGGTTCTCAGGGAGTTGGTTGGCCCTGAAGGAAGTCTTCCTTGATCACTTGAGTAGGAGAGACACAGAGGACGGTAGGGAATGCATGAGACAAACTTTTGCATTTATAAGCCCCTCTGATGTTGGAGATGATCTCAAAGTGGTATAAGATGGGCCAGATTGTGGCACAGATAGATACACTGACTCTCTCCCTGCACCCCAGTGTGAGTCTTGTTGGTCTACTTCCAATCCAGCTTGCTGCTGATGCACCTGGGAGAGCAGCAGGAGGTGGCCCAAGTCCTTGCACCCCTGTCCCCTGTGGGAAACTCGGATGGAGTTCCTGGCTCCTGACTTCAACCTGGCTTATCCTCAGCTCTTGCAGCCATTCGTGGAGGGATCAGCAGAGGAAAGACTCACACAAATCAGTAAACCATTTTTTTTTTAAACAAAAAAATATACCATAGGAAATTTTTCTTTTTTGGGTAAACAGGAATATAGGAGATGAGATACTTGGAGTAGGGGTTATGCCACTGAGGGCAGGGTGAAGGCAGAGAAGGGTGATATTAGGTGCAGTCAAAGGGGGCAGTTGTAGGAAAACTTGTATTAGGGGAGAAACAATCAGACATGGAATTGACTCAGATGTGTATTTCCAGAGTGACTGAGGGTGTCACCAGGCACTACAGTGCTGTGGCAACTGGAGACATTCATATTCAGTAGATGTGAGCGAGGTATTGTCCCCCATCATCTTGTCTCAATGATGGATCTGACAAGGCAGGTGTGTGTAGCTCAGGGAAGAGCTGCTTCTCATCACAGAGGCAGATCAGAGGCCCCAGGCTCCCAGGTGTCATGAAGACCTGAATACCCACAGGGTTGCAGCACAGGGGATTAAGGATAGGAAGAGAAATTGAGCTAGAAAAGGTATGGCAGTGGGGAGGGCACTGAAGGTGGATGCTGGCATTGCTGTTTAGCTGAGCTCCCTGTGCCAAGACAAGGTGAGAACAGCTATTAGAACAGAAGAGAAAGCAGTGAGTGGAAAGAGCTGCATGTCTCCTCTTGCTTTTTCTATGAAAGTATGAAATTGCCAGACTCACCCCTCCTTGTAAGGACACAAGGCATTGTCCTGAGAGCCTGGGAGGGGCTGACATGAACATGGGGTGGCTGCACCTGGTTTAGAGTGCAGAGACTGGCTTGACATGCTCTCATCTTGACTGTAACCACCATGTTGCCCTTTGGTGGCTGATCTGGCAGCCATCTCAAACCCTGTGGGATAAGCAAAGTCCTCAAGATCATCTGCCTAGCCTTTTGGGCTGGGCTCCGATGCCAGGACTGTCTCTAAGCTGGTACCTGGGTGTTAGTATTTCTCCACAAATCAGTGCTGTCTGAGTAGTCAAGAGCCACCTCTGTACCATTGGCATTTCAATCCTTTTTCTCCTTCTTCCTGGCACAGGAATCCTCATGACCTATTCTCTCTGTGGACTACCCACTTCTCTGTTTGGTCTTTTGGCCCCTTCTATCTCTGGCAGCTGGTACTTTTATATTGGGTTTTTCCAAAAAATGGAAGGAAGTTAGAGCAGGAGAGCTCTTTGGAACTCTCAAAGGTCCCTGAGTTGCTGTTAACAAGGCAGTGAAGTCCTAGCGCCGAGGTCTGCCAGGCAGCTGCAGTTGTCTGAGATGTCCTATGCTTCTACCTTACTCTGCTCTGTGCTCAGTGCCATCAGAGGCACACGCATGGGTGGAGGTAAAGTCTGTTTGAAAGACACTCTTAGCTCAGGAGAGACCTGCTATTCCCTAAAGAGGCTGTTTAAATTACTGAATCAAACTAAATTTAAACCAGGTTAGACATTTGGTTAATTTATTTTTCTCTAACCCAGCAGGTGGAAGTTCCAATGGAGACGGGATTATAGACAAAATAAAGGCAGTGCATTTTCTCTGATAAAAAAGTCTCTTAACATTTCATATCCTGTTGGGTTTCCAGGATATGTAGAAATGGTTTGTAAGAAATGATCTCCAAATCGGTGTGATGGATTCAGATGGGGAAACACACCCTGGCATATGTAATGGGAAGTTCAACATGACTGGGTATAGCTCATTTAAGAAAGCTGTGAGGCAATTATTTTGTTTTTTAGTAGCAGTTAGTATTTGCAGGGATTGAATTGGCTCTGCTTTTACTTGGCAGTCTATGTTCAGAGTCTTAATATGAGAGTAAAAGTTTTCTCACTGAAAGTATAAGTTGAGTCATTTAAGATTCTTTTATTTATTTGAAAAGTAGAGCAACAGAATGACAGGAAGAGGGAGGGAGGTAAGGAGGAAAGAAGGAGAGAAACAGAAAAGAGAGATCTTTCATTTGCTGGTTCATTTTCTGAGTGGTAGCAACAGTTGGGGTTGGGCTAGCTGGGAGACAGGAACTCCGTCGAGGTCTCCTGTGTAGGTGGCAGTGGCCCGGTATTATGCCGTACTCTGCTAGTCTCCCGTGTATGCTAAGGGGGACTTGGTTTTGGAAGTAGAGTGCCTGACACTTGAACCTGAGCTGTGACATGGGCTGCCAGTGAGGCAAGCTGTGGCTTAGCCTGCTATAGCACAATGCTGTTCCCAGGTTGAGTCATATTTGGGACATTTTGGATGCAAGTACTTGAGGGAGTGTTCTAGAAAGTATTGCTTTGTGTTAGGGCTAAGTACAAGCCAACTTTACTGATGTTGACAATACTCTCATTCCCTGTAGAGCATTTGAGAGATGTTGAGGATTAGAGGGCTGAAGGAGCAGGTGGAAAAGTGGAGAATAATCCTGACTGGGGACATCAGGGAGCAGGCCTTTGAGTTGGCCCTGAAAGAAGCCTATGGCTTCTACAGGTGCATTTTTTTTTAATGGGAAAGAGTGCTGAGCTGAAGAAGTGTGGCTTAAAGGCAGCCGAGTAACCTGCACCTGGAGTGTGAGGGGTGTGGGGGCTGGGGTGGATGGATGGCTTGGGAAGGGCTAGTTAGAAGAAGTCAGTGTCAGGAGTCAGGATTGGATCCAGGGAGAGATTTAAAGGCAGCTTTGTCCTGGACAGCGCAGCCCAATGGACTGCCTCTGTCTCGGTTGAGGAGATGCTGGCCTTCCTGTGTCTGACATCAACATGCCAAGGTTCAGAGCTGGTGATTATTCACTGTGCCCATTGTGGAGAGCTGCGATCCTCAGGTTTGTGCTGCTGTGGAACAACTTTGCTGGACTCTGTTGGATTAAAGTGATGAGCTCTCTCAGGCTTCACTAATCCTGCAAAGACATTCAGTCACTGCTCCAGGACCATGGGCAGCGGCTGGTGGCTGGCGATCACAAGAACCTCAGGAAGATGGCAAGAAGGAAAGACGGTCCCTGCGAGTTCTCCAATGTCCCTATGGAGAGACTACAGAGGGGCAACAGCTCGTAATAACCACCACCGATTTCTCTATGAGGCTCAAGTAAAGCGACAACCCTGGTTGGCACATTGCACAATCTCTCCACAGGCTGATCTTTTTAATGTACTTTTTGCCTGTACACAGTGTTGGTACAAGTCTGACACTAGTTCCCTACGGTAGTTCCCTTGACCATGGCCAGCCTTTCCCTCTCCCCTACCCCATCACATGGCCGATCCTGTGAGTACCTGCCAGCTAGGGTGTGCTTCACCTCGAGCCAGATTTCTCAAGGTGTAGTCTACGTGTAGTAAAAGCTCACTGTTGAGGGGCATGATTGTACAACAAACATATGCAACTGTGCTGCCATCACAATCAGCACTGAGGGTCCTCTGTCACCCATGTTCAGGTCTTATGCACCTGTTGAGAGCCAGTCCCTAGCCCCACCTCAGCCCCTGCAGCCTCTGACACTTGTTATCACAAATTTGGCTTTTCCTTCGTGCCTCATACGTAAAGTCATACAGGCTGTGGCCCTTTGAGTTTGCTTTTTCTACTCAGCATAATGTACATCACAGATCCTCCCCTGCTGTGAAGCACTTTGGATCTTCCAGTGTCTGGTGATGGTGATGGAATTTTTTGTAAAACAATTCACCTGTAGATTTTTGTGGGATATACGTCTTCATTTAACTCTTGAGAACCTAAAAGAGGAATGACTGGTTCATATGGATACATGTGTTCTTAACTTTTAATTTGATTTTGTTTATTGATGAGAGAAAGAAGGATGCAGGCAGAGAGGGAGGGAAAAAGAGAGAGAGGAAGAGAGAGAAAGAGAGAGAGAGAAAGAGAGAGAGAGAGAATCCCTCATCAGCTAGTTCACTTCCTAGTTGCCTGCAACAGTGGGAACTGAGTCAAGATCCGGAAACTTAACCTGGGTCTCCCACATGGGTGACTGGGCTCAGCTATTGAGCCATCATCGGCTGCCTTCCAGAGAGCACATTAGCAGGAAGCTGTATCGGAAGCTGGCATGGAGCATGAATCCAGGCATGCCAACATAAGATGTGGACCTCGAAAGCAACATCTTCATCTATGTGCCAAACACCCACTCTGTATCCTTGACTTGACAGAAAGCTTTCAAGCCTGTTTTGAAAGTGGAGGCAACGTCCCATGTGGCACTTTGAATGTCTAATATTTAAAATACTGTCCAGCACAGCAGGTGTTCGATAGATACGGGTGCTCTCGTGCTAGGTTGAGTTTGTCATTCCCTGATGAGTGATGGTGTTGAGCATGTTTTCCACATGTTTAGCTGCTGTCTGATCTGATTTTTTGGAGAGGCATCTGTGCTGCTTGGGCAAGAGCAGGCACGTGGGCCAGTGAACTTGGAAAGAGATCGGGATTACCTTTACATGCAGGGCACTTCTGCAGAAATGGCGGTCTCTTCCACCAGCGGTGCCGATGCACGTGGACGTGTAGACATGTTCCCCACCCAAAACACCAACCATCTTATAGTCGTACCAGTCCTATACACCAGAGTTAACCAGAAGGGTCACTGGACCTTCAAGCAACACCTAAAATCGTGTAAATGCCAGGAGAAAAAGTGAGAATATCTTTTTGGTAGTGAGTTACACAAAGTACTCTCCAGGGCAGAACACAGAAAACATAGAGTATAAAAGAGAAAAATGGTTAAATTGGACTTCCATAAACTTAGAAGCTTCTGCCTTTTAAAAGACACTGTTAAGAAAACAACAAGACAAACCACAGCCTGGGAAAAATATTTTCAAGTAAGAACCTGGTGAAGGACTTCTATCTCCAACGTAAGGCTACTTCCCAGAGTGTGTGGGACAGTGAGACCAAGCAGATAAGTTTAGTTGGCTGATTGGAAACCTATACACAGCTGCTTCACAATGTGCATTTTTAAAAAAGATTTATTTTATTTTTATTGGAAAGGTGGATATACAGAGAGGAGAGACAGAGAGGAAGATCTTCCGTCCAATGATTCACTCCCCAAGTGAGCGCAAGGGTCGATGCTATGCTGATCCGAAGCCAGGAGCCTCTTCTGGGTCTCCCATGCAGGATTAGAACCGGCGCCCATATGGGATCCCGGGCATGCAAGGTGAGGTCCTTAACCACTGCGCCACCACGCCGGGCCCACAATGTGCATTTTTATCAACATTTTAAAGTATCCCCTCTGGACAATAAGATGGTGGACTTTATGCTAGGTATATGCTTGCAATGAAGGAATCTCAACTGAACTTGAACTGAGGTTATGCAGCAAGGTGGAGGAATCCACTATGGGGGGAGGGGTGTGGGAAATCCCCAGTGCCTATAAAACTGTATCACATAAAATAAATAAAAAAAAAATAAAGTATCCCCTCTACACAGAGTACTCTCACAGCCAGAAAAGATGGCAGCAGCCAGCAGTGGAAAGTGGGAAACTGCTTCAGCGGGGTGCTCACAACTCGGAGCTCAGTGCATCTGTCTCTCCCTTCTCTCTGCTCCCTGGGTTCTGAATCCCCGTGTCCTCACTGCCCACGGGTGCTGTGGGTTCGCCCTCACCTTCTCTCTACTCCCTGGGTTCTGCAGACCGCCTGCATCCTCACTGCCCACGGGTGCTGTGGGCTCATCTGCCTTTGCCACGCAGTCCCCATCCCCTCTCTGCTCCCTGTGTCAGTGTTCTTGGAGCATCACTGGGTGGCTCTGCTAGCTTTCTGACATGCTACATGGTAGAAGTTTCTTGTACTGTGAGATGTTCAGCACAGCCAGAGACCTGCACTGGGCCAGGCTTCTGTTCTGGATCTGAAGATTTTTGCTAGTCACTGTGGTTTGATTGGCTCTGAGCTGTCAGGAAGGGATAAGGTTAGGTCCAGGTGTCTGACATTCTGAGCTACACAGGAGTGTGCTCTGAGATTCTAAAAGGAGGGCAAGAAGAAAACTCAGCAAAAACCTTGGTCACCTGCATCGCTAGCTTTGCATGGCTCCGTTCTCAGAGCACAGGCTCTGGTCTTTTGGGAATGCTCGTTTCTGCTTTCCTTCCTGCAGCAGGTGTGAGCAGGGAGGCACAAAGATGCTGTGGAGTTAGGCCTCTGTGAAACGACAGGTGGAGGCTGTGGACCTGTGCTGTGTGCTTGCTGCCTTCCCCGGAGCAGACATGACTGACATAGCTGACTCCTAGGAATCATTGAGCCAGCTGCTTAGAATCGATGTTGCTGTCTTAATCTTTTTTTTTTTTTTAATGTATTAAGTGGTGGTGGCATGAGGGATTTGTGTGTGTGTGTGTGTGTGTGTGTGTGAGAGAGAGAGAGAGAGAGAGAGAGAGAGAGAGAGAGATAGAGAGAGAGGTTTTTCTTAGTTCATTCCCCAAATGCATACAGCTACTGGGGCTGGGCCTCCCGTGTTGGTGACAGTTCTACTTTTGGCTTGCCACCTGCTGCAGCCCAGGATACAGGTTGGTAGGAAGCTTTAATCGGGAGCCTGAGCAAGACAGAACCAGGCACTCTGATGTGGGATGCTGGGGTCTTAGCCACTGGGCCAAATGACTAGGCTGGGGCTGGACTTCCACGCCTAAACTCCGCGGAACCAAAGCAAGAGAGCTTTTGAATAGACTGGGCTGGCTGACCAGAGCAAGGCAGCTTTGCTTCTGAATAAATAGACTCTTCACCTGGATGAGGGCAAGGATAGAGTTCATGCTGGAAGTCAGAATCTCTGTGAGAGGGGCTGTGGTGCTTGTAGATTCGCCTCTGCAACGAATGGAAATGTCCCCAGGCACCACTGCACTCACCCCTCAGCCTGCTGTCATGGCGCTCTGATCTGCACTTCACTTTGGTTGTAGCTCTGTGCTTCCACTAGAGGGTGTGTGTGTGTGTGTGTGTGTGTGTGTGTGTGTGTGTGTGTGTGTGTGTGTGTGTGTGTGTGTAATGCTTTCACCTGAGAGCTGTATTGTTAAAGAATTTGGGGAATGATCCTGAACCATACGACACAGATTCTAAATTCCTTTAGTTAAGAATCTTTTTGTTTGTTAAATCAAAACTTCCTTCTCTTCAGTTTTCTGTTAACAATCACATTTCTGGTTTCTGCTAATTAAAATACAAAAAGATATTCTCTCTCTCTCTCTCTCTCTCTCCCCCTCTCCCTCTCTCTCTCTCTGCTATCGGTGTGAGGTTGTTGGTAAATGAATAAAGCAATGCTACCTGCTGTTAAGGATGTAGTACAGGTGCGGGTCAGTGTGCTGGGCAGAGCTGCAGTTTTCCCTCTGCCTTCAGACGAGGAGAGATCATGGCTGTGGGAACTGCATGGGCAGGCATGGCATTCTGGTTTTAGTTTATTCTTCCCTTTGCTCCATTTAATCTCTTCTGCAGCTCTTGCAGTGCTGTTTGACGGTGCAAAACAGAGGCTGTGGGTTGTAGGATGTGTTAGTTGGAGGCAATTTCAGGCATCTGAGGAAATGGAGTCCAACTGTGGGGGTATGATGACACGAGCGGTGCCCCCAGAACTCCGTGAGAAGCATGTCTGCAAGTCTCCCTGGTCCCATGCTGCCCTAGACCCAGCTGTGATGCGTATATCAAGTGAATGTGCTTATCAATTCCTGGGCTCTTGTTCAGGTTCAGTGTGCTTGAAATTGTGTTTTTAAAAGGCTTCTTTTTTCTAAGACCGAGGCTGTGTTGATTAGCACGGGGAAAACTCAGTCACGGTTGGTGGTTCTTCGCCAGGGCTGGCCAGTCCCTTGGAGCACATTGGTCACTGGTCAGTTTGTCAGTTGGGTATCTCTGATGTGGTTGCCCACGTCGGCTCCTCAGCAGCCCAGCGGTCCTCTGCACCTTGCCTGACTGTGTTCCCAAGAGGCACCTGCTATTCCCAGAGCATGCTGAAGAGGGCAGCCTCGACTTTCCTGTGTGTTGTAGGTAAGTCTGCACAGAAGCAGCCTGTTTGTCACTTAAGTGCAAATGTCATTTTAGCACTTCGCTGGCCGCAACACCCTTTCTGCCCTTTATAGGAAATGACATATTCCTGTGTTCTTTGTCTCCAACACATGTTTCGGAGAGAGACGTGGGCAGTTATTACGCTTTAAAAGGTTGGACTGAAAAATGCTGAGACCTCGGGCCAAATACCAGGGAGCACAGAGACCAATGGGGTTGTGGTGTCGCCGGGTCATGTGGGGAGTGCAGGGGAGAAAGAATCGGCTTTGCGTCCTGTGGCCATTAGCAGGCTCTCCCTGCAGTTTCTGTTCCCTGGGTCAAAGGCACAGGAGCGCGAGATTGGCTCTAGTTCGGCCACACTGGCATCGTGGCTTTTACTTTCCTCCCTCTTTTCGCTCCCTGACCACCTCCTCACCTTCCTCTGCCCTTCTCCCACCCTGGCTGCGGGCTCTGAGCACTCGGGCCTCTTGATCATCAATTCCCTAAGCTGTTCTTGCTGTAGGTTCAGCATCTGAGAGGAGCAGGTCCAAGTACACGAGTTACTACCAGCAGCAGGTGTCCAGGGAGCATGGCTGGGCTGTGCAGGTCACCTTTGGGAAGGGAGCTCAGTGCAGCCCCACTACCTGTTTCCATGGTGCTTTATCACTTAGGCTTCAGTGCTGACTGCTGGGTCCACCCTTCTGGGATCTCTGACACAATGAAGTCTGCTTCTAACAATGGCTGTGAGTGCTCCCGGTGGGGCCTGCCCACAGTGACAGTGACCCAGGAACATTCTCCATAGCTGGTTTTTCTTGGGAGTTTCTTGTGTTCCCTGCACACTGGATTTCCATGCAGCATTGCACCTGGAGAATATTATCACAAAACCCTGACTTGGCATGTCCCAAACCCAGCATACCCTACTTGTGCCAGAGGTATGCATGGCCTTATTCAAGTCTCACTCCAACACTCATTGAAGGCATTCCACTCAGTTTTCATATTAAAAATGAGACACACAGGTGTTCAAACACCTTGTTCATGGTCTTGGTGGTGGGCAAGGCTGAGGGACTGAGCTGGGGACCTGCAGCCTGGCTGAGCTCCTCGCCTCCAGCACCTGCTGTATTATTTCCACAGGCAGCAGTGAGTTCCCTTTGTACGAGGGCCATCCAAGTGTGCTGTGCTGTCAACGAGGCCCAGCACCATGCACTGCTCTCCCAGCAGGGCCATCTTGGTGCAGCAGGCACAAGGCACACTGTGTCATCAGCTCCTTGTTGGAGATGCAAGTGCCCATCCCCGGCTGTCCCTGGAGACTGCCGGAATGCTGCCAAGAACAAGGACCTTCCATTGTCTTTTGCAATCTATCCATTAAACCAAAAGCTCCATTCTGGGTAGAGGGAGTTCTGCATGACATGGTCTTACCACGTACAAGGTGTGGAGAAGAGAGAGAGAAGTAAGTAGACTACATCTGACCATAACCCCCCAAGGCAAGGCCAAAGAGTTGGGCTGCATAGGGGGCCTGGTCATATGGAGCCTGATGCCAATGGCATTATTGCCAGCTTCTCAACAGCAGTGGAAAATACCTCTGTGGCACAGGACTGTTTCACTCAAGTGTCGCTTGGCCAGTCTTGTGTAAGTACACATGTCCCTTCCCCAGACCCGGAATCCTCACATTCGGAGGTGTGTGCACCTCACTGTCCCATCAGAATTCATACATGCCACCAAGAAGGGAGATGGCATTGCTGGATTTTGGCATGGAGGTGAAGTAGGAAGAGGGGAGAGAGGAATCGTCACAAAAGAGGAAATGCTGGAGACGCAAGGCTGAGCAAGTGGGAATCAATGAGAAACACACACCCGTGGGCACCCATGCTGCCCCTGTGGCTACGGCCCTGCCTCACGTGTTGCTGATCACAGCAAGTCTAGCAGGGTGGACTGTTGTTATCCCCACTTTGTGGATGAGCAAACTGAGGCATCAAATAGGCAAGTCACGGTTGCCAGCTTGGGAAGGAAGCCAGAGCTCAGGCTGAAACTCCAGCAGCCATGTTCCAGATGTTAGGGTTGCACGGTCTGTGCATGCGTTCACACACACACACACACACACACGCACACACATGCACACAGATCCACACACACACACAGGCACACACAGGCACACACAGGCACAGAGACACACACAGAGACACACACGCACAGACAGACCCACACAGACGCACACACACACACCATGGGGGCTCTGCAGTCAGGACAGCTGTGCAAGCAGCACAGGTGGCCAGGAGGGCCTGACTGAGAGTCGATTAGAGAGTCCTGTGTGCTAGGGCCAGGGCTGTGTCTGCCTGGCAGGGCCAGCTCCTGCTTTGTGGAGGCAATAGCTAAGTCTCCTTGTTCCAGGCTCAGCTTCCGTTTCTGCCAAGGCCTGAGATGACCAACCATGCAGGTCATCCTGCAGCCAGCACATTGGTGGAGGGCACTCCATTGTTTCCATCCAGTGGAGGGCACTGCCCAAAAGGCCCCACCTGCAAAAATCCAGCCTGGAATGCATGTCCACGTGGGAAATGGGATTTCAAAGAGAAGAGTTCACAACTCCTGGAGCTCAGCCAGGATCTGCCGCCACTGGCCGAGGGTTGCAGCTCCTGGAAACCATGGCCTGGCCCACACCGAGGTTGCGACAAGAGTCCCATTCCTGGGGTAGGGGGTGCAGATAAGCTCAGCCAAGGTTACTGTGTATCCTGTTCCCCGGGGTGTCGCTGGGGTTGCTCCAGTGTGTGTCTGCAGCCAGCTGTGCAGTCTCAGAGCCTAGGATGGAGTCTAGTTGCTAGCTGGGATGCAGAAGTGCCTGTTCCCCAAGGCAGAGATGAAGGGATGTATCCTTGGTTAATTCAAGGAGTGAGCTGTTGAGAAATGCATCGGTGGGAATCAGAGGTAATCTCGGCAGTTTTCTGTTGCTATTCTGCCCTGGATCCTTAGAGAGGACAGAAGGAGGGGCGGAGGAGGCGCGCACCACGTGCGGTGCCATCCCAGGCGTGTGTGTATGTGGGTGCACATGCTCTCATTGCCTGCCTGCTCCCGGGCTGTTTTGCAATCTGAGGTGAGGTGGCGGGAGCGCTGTCAGTCACACCAGGTGACTGTGCTTTTGAGTGTTCTCCAAATCAAGAAGGCTGCCATGCTTACAAACAGTTTGCATAATACCTTGTTCATTAAGACCCATAAATTATCGCTGTTTTAATTGATTCCCTAGAGACAGTAAATAAAGTGACACGGGATGACATCAGAGGGGGAAGTGAGTGACACTGGTTGGGTGTTTTCTTCCTTCCCCTTGCTGCCTGCATCCTCCTCCAGCCTCCAGCCCCGCCCCCCGTGCCCTGTCCAGGCTTTCGCTCAAGTCCGTTTCAGGAAAGGTCAGTGTCCTCAACAGGCTCCACACGCAGAACCCGGAGCTTCCAGAGCAGGCTGTGCGTGCAGAAGGAGCAGGTCTAGTCAGACACACAGCCTGGGGCAGCAATTGTGCTAGTCCTGGAAACAATGTGGACTGAGACATCAAGGGCTCAGTGTCTCCTGAGGTGTTGTTGAAGTCAGCCCGGCTCCTTGGCCATGCTGACAGAGCCAGCATTGGCTGAGGCCCATCCTGCAGCAGGACACGCCCTGGGGTTTGGCACAGGGGATCGCCTGGTGGGACCCTGATGCCTTCACTTCTCTTCCCTTCTTCCTGCAAGAGGAGAAAGCATGGAGACTCAGAGAAGAGGATTCCGCAGCTGGAGGACACAGGGCTTGCAAGCAGTGGGGCCAGTGGAGAGACTAGTGCCTGTGGCACTGCGCAGTTCTGTGCGTTTCCTGCAGAATTGCATTGTCTCCCAGCGTTGGTGATCTGCTCCTGGGAAAACCAGATCTGGGCCAACACCACTCTGAACAGCCCCCCTTCTCTGCATGCTGGCCCGGGACCTGCACAGCCGTTGCGTGGCACACAGGAATCCCTCAGTGTCCCCTTCCAGAAGTATTTGCATTTAAAGGAAGCCTTAATTGCAGAGTGACAGTATTTGCCTGAGATTTTTATGTCTTGATCACTACCCCCAAGGCCTTGAACTCTGCCAGTCTCATTGCACAAGGAACAAATGCAAGCCTTGTCTGTATGCGGGGCTTCGGTTGGGAGGCATCTTTGGGCATGGCGCAATTAGAATTTGGGCTGTTACTTCCCAGGACCCCTGGTATCACATGGCCTAAGGCAGCCACTTGTATTGCTTAGCCAGAAACTTGAAGTTGGGGTCATGAAGCAGTGCTGATAGAACTCTCAGGAGGGATACACAATGGAAATGCAAAACCCCAAGTCCTTAAAAGATGAAAGGAAGTCAAGAGGATGAAGAGTAGGTAGGAAAGAAGGTGGGGGAGCAGGAGCAGGTCGGTGTGCCCTGATCCTGCTCCCCTCTGGCTCGCTTTGGGTCTGGGGGGCGTGGTGTGCCGAGCGCCTGGTGGGCGGCTGAGCGCTTCAGGCAGTTGCTGAACATGGTCAGCAGAGGGCAACAGAGGCCCAAACTCGCCGCCTCACGCCAGGGTCCCAGGGCAGCACCTGGCCGGGTGCAAGGGAGAGTGGGGAATGCTGTGCCCGCACTTATGGCAGGAACTATGCAGGCCACAGCGGCAGCTATGGTGAAGGGGGAAGGCAACGGACTTGGGGGGGCGGGGGATTAGCAGTGAAACGTGTGTGTGTGTGTGTGTGTGCGCGCGGGCGTTTCCTTTGGCTCAGTGAAGGAGGTGACTTAGGGTAGGGTGTAGACAGAACTACTTGGTTGTAGATGAGGGAGGGAGACTCAGCGCAGAGGTTTCAGAGATCGAAGGCAGGGCAGGATGCAGTGCTGAGCTTTGGGAAACCTGCCGCTTGGGCCACGAATGTTCTGCCTTAGCGCTGTGACCCGAGTCTGGGAGGGTGTGCGGATGCTCAGGCCCTCTCTTCCGCAGCCCAGCCCACCTTCCCCCTGCCCGGGCTTCAGCTGACCCCTTCCCGGTGCGGGTACCCACCCACTCCCAGCTAGGGCACTTGCTGTCCTTGCGGTAGGTGGCTCAAGGCCTCCTAGTAGCACAGAGGGTGGCGGGGCTCTGAGTCTAGGATTCTCGGGACGTGACTTCTTGTACAACTGTGACTTTGTGTCTCCATTCTGCACTCCCTGAGGGGTCCTGGCCAGTAGCCGTCTGTTTTCCACCGAGTGGGAGGAAGCTCTCGGTCTCTGTCGCCCGTCGTGGTATCCGCAGTTGAATCACTTGACTTGTGTGGGTTCCACACGCGCCTCAAACTCTGGAAAGGAAATGATCATTTAAAAGCCTATGCAGCTCCTGGAGCTGAGCGCAGACAACAACCTCCCAAAGGTCCACAAAGGGAAGCAAGGAAACTTTGGGAGGAGTGGGTTTGTCTAAGTTTTTTTTTTTTAACCTGGATTGTGCCAATGATTGAATGTGTGTGTTTTTACAGGTGTCCGCACATGCCAAATCATGTACATCAGATATGTGTCCCCCTTTTTTGGTCAGTTGTACTTTAGTGGAAGTGTTTGATAACACGTTGCCTTTTCAAGTGAAAACTGGGCATGTAGTCCAATCATATTCTGTGGCAGAGTCAACGGATTCTGAAAGGAGTTAGATTTGCCAGCCTGTCCCCTCTGGGCACAGCCAAGTATGTTTGCATCGATGGTTTCCATGTAGAATTTTCACGGCTGATGAGCTGACTCCTCTCTGAGACTCAATGCACGTGGTAAAACCTCTATAATGATGGAGAGTGCTGCTTTCTGCTTCCAAAGCTCTCAATGCTGGGAATTTTTTTTTTTTTTTTGTAGGATTCCCAGTCTGTTCCAACAGAATAGAGTTTACTTGAGGACCAAGTTTGCTCTATTCCTTCATCTGGGGTGCTCCCAGGAGCCGGGAGATCGGAGGGTCGTTAAGAGGGCACCCTAGACATACAGGCTTGGCATTCCCAGTTCTCAGGTTAGAAAAGATAAGTCTGGCAGGAGAGAGCGTGCCTGGCTAAAATCCCCGATCTGGTCAGCCCGTCCTTATTGGCTCCATCCTCATGACCTTAAAATCTTCAATCCCACCAGAAATTTCTATCTTTTAAAAAAAAAAATCTCATGTTGGAGGCTAAATTTCAGCAGGTGGAAACTCGGGGTGGGGACTTCAGTTCAGACTGTGGGATTCCCACCTGCTGATGGCTCGGGTAAGATCAGGCAGAGAATAGGTGAAGTAGGTTTTTATGTGGAAGGGGAAGAGAAGAGTAATGGGTGGAAGAGAGAAGGGAGGAAAGCCAGAACATGGAAGGAGAGACAAGACCCTGGCTGATGAGAGAGGACTGGAAAGGAGACGGACCTGGAATAGGTAGCAGG
Source organism: Ochotona curzoniae (assembly GCF_017591425.1). Taxonomy (NCBI): domain Eukaryota; kingdom Metazoa; phylum Chordata; class Mammalia; order Lagomorpha; family Ochotonidae; genus Ochotona; species Ochotona curzoniae. The sequence continues at coordinate 7,718,920 of NW_024467119.1, forward strand.
GGACCCGTCCAAGAACACAGCACCCCAGGGTCTCAGTGTCAGGGACTCTGCCGCTGAGTGTCCCGTGACCCTCCCTTGTGCTCAACTCGGATGCTTCTTCTGAGCAGTCTTGAGTGTTGCCTTTAATTTTGTTGCCTACCTGATGTCTGATGTGAAGGTATTGATACATAATCAGTCTGTGTAGCTCCAGAAACATGATTAATTATCACTTGCCGTTTTCAGCATTAGCAGCTCTTAGCAAATAGTAACACTCAGCTTTGCAGATCGCTTTCTGAAGATCGCTCACTCTGTCTAATTAGTCCTCACTCCTTCTTAGTCAGCTATGTAAAGTAACGCACCTGCATTCCATTAGGGAACGTAGACCCAGAGAGCAACGCTCAGGTGATGGAGCTTGCCACGTCTGAGATGTGGAACTGCTCGTGCACACTCCAGCTAGTGGCAGGTGCAGAGTCCGCACTCCCGCTTTCACTCATGCCTTTGTTTTAGTTCAACACCCTCCAGTCATGGGTACATTTCACTGTTGTTTACTCATTAAGGCCTTGCTTAAAGAGTCTCTGTGCTGAAATCTCTGATTTTCCTACCAAGAATGACTTCTCCCTTCTGAAAGCTTGGGTTCATCAGGCACGATAAATCTGTCGGTTGTTTGTGTGTTTGTCTTAGTGTCATTGTTGCAGGCAGCTGCTGTGATGCTTCCCACTACTCCCACCTTGGTGTAATCCCTTCTTATTGAACATGGGGCGGCTTTATTCATTCTGTTCTGATGAATAGAGTGGGGCCAGAGTGACGAATTTCAATTCTGACCCTTGCTAGTATAAATACCGTGGCTTTTGTGCTGAGCACTTTCTTGAATCGCTTGCTCTGGAGGAAGCAAATTGCCCTGTAGAGAGATCCCTGGGGCACGGGATCAGGTGAGTGAGCTTGGATGTGACTCCCTTGCCTGAAGCTCTCGGATGAGTCTGCAGACTCAGCTAACAGCTTGACTGCATCCTCGTGAGAGACCTGGAGCCTGAGACACCCAGCTGAACGATGCCCTGATCCCAACTCACAGAAATGGTGTCACTCCAAAGTTCATGGCTTGCAAAGCTAGTTCCCAGCGCAGCAGTGTTGAGGGGTAGGCCCTGTACGAGGGGATTGGGCAGTTGTTGTGGAAACAGGCTTGTTACCGTGGGAATGAGCATTCCTGGATGGATGAGGTTGGCCTTCTTCCCTTTTTCACTTTGCCCTTCCATCTTCCTCCATGGGATTACATGGCGAGGGGGCCCTCATCACACGGAAACACTCCCGAGAATCATGCCCTATCTTGGATTCCCCAGCTTTCAGAACCTGAGCCAAGTGCCTTTTCATTGTCAATTTCCCAGCTGGTAGCATTCTGTTACAGTAATGCAAAGAAGAGCAAACAGGGATACAATAAATATTTGCTGTTTATGGAGTTGTATTTTGTAGCAATTTATTATGCATGAATAGATAATCAGTATGGTCCTCAAAGGCTACAAATTGCTTGCTGGCTGCGCCTCTTTCTTCATCTTTCATCAGGCGGAGTGTTTGGCATGAGTGGCTGGAAGAAGAGCATTCCTTTGTATCTGTAGCATGAGGATTTGGAGTTAAAATTTTTCTATACTGGAATTGATGTCAGCGTTCCTGGATAGCAAAGAAGGTGCTGATTCCAGACACTGTGGTGACTCCTGTAAGGGCAGCTCGGCTTCGGAGGAACCTGGTGTGTCCAGCTTGCAAGATCAGGTTTCCTGTTTCACCAAGGAGAGCATCCCAAGTCCCACGGATGAGAACACTGCTTTCTCTTCATGAGTGATTGGATTTGATTGTCCCCAGGGGAAGGGTGTTGCTGTGCATGGCTTGTGCTCTCCCTCAGGTAGACTGTGCTACCACCAGCTGCAGTTCTCTCTGACAGGGTGGACCAAATAAGGTGGGGGCAGCAATCTCTGCTTTCCCTGTAGGCTCTGGTTCTCCAGTGTCCGCCTTTTGTCTCCTGTCCTGTGCTTGCAACTGAGCTCCTCAGCGAGCACCTCAAGCCACGTGAAGATGCGAGGGTTTAGCCCACGGAAGACGCTACCAAGCCTTCCTTGTCCAGATGGGTGCCGTGCTTCCCCGAGTGTCTCTCCACCCAGCTTGTGCTGCTCTAACAGAGTAACGCAGAGTGGCTCATCTCTAAGCAATGGGAACTTGTTTCCCATGGCTTCAGAGGCCACTGTGCACAGGGTCAGGGTGCCAGGAGGCTTGGCATCTACTTAATGACAGCATGATCTCTGCTTCCAATGAATACCGCTGTATCTTGCAAGGGGGCAAAGTCACCCTTCTGTGGGAAAGGGTAAACTAGAGCCCATCGTGTCCCCCTTGGGCCCTGCCCTGTTGCATCTAGGATTAAGTCTTGGGAACAAAAACAATAAAACCATAGCAGAGAGGGATACAGAGCAGGGGTGCAATTCCAGGTTGTTGGGGGAGGGGCTGGCCGAGGGCACAGCAGGCTGAGAGGTGGTGGACATTTGAACGTGCAGACAGCAAGGACTGTGCATCTTCTTCCGGGGGGAGGGGGCTAGAGAACCAGGAGACATTCAATGAGACGTGCAACTGCAATTCCTCGCAGATCCTCTTGTTTTGTGAAGAGACATTCAGCTGTGATGTAAAGATTCTTCTTTGTGTCGCCACTGAGTTAGTGGAATCTGGGAAGTTTAAATGGAACGTTCTCAGAGGGTGTGTCATGGTGATGTTCCGATTGGCTCGCAGTAGAATGGAGGAGCAGGTCGGAAGGGCAGGCTGCATTTGCCTGGCCTTACCCTTTCCTCTTGCCACCCTCCCACCACCACCGTCTCAGTTCTCGGGTTTGCTAAAAGAAGTTCTTTTAGATAAGTACACAAGTTCCTTATGTCGTTGCAGACTAATTAGTGGGTGATTAACAGCTTCTGGGCTAAGACTCAGGTATCAGACCATGAGGGACATGGAAAAGGCCAGTGCTCCCAAATACTCAAAGGTAAAAAAGTAATGTCATTGAATTTGTCAAAGCAGAAGGTTTCACACTTTAGGAACGAGCATCTCTAGGGTGAGTGGCATGAATAATTAAACAAATACTGAAATACAGATTTTTGGCTTTGACTTTGAGTACTTAGGGCCATATCAAACAGAGGTAGGTGCATGTAGGCTCGAAAGTTAGCCCTAAACATTTTTCATTTTGCTTTGTGAGTTTGCTCTACTGCTATAGCTAAAGTTATCTTGTAGGGAAAAGAGATGTTCTATTTTTTCAATATGTTCTCGTTTGCTTGCTGCCAATGTTTTGCGGTATTGTGAACACATTTGGGGTGAATTTGTGTGTATGTCTCTGTGTGTGTGTTTTAATTAAATCTGGCTTTGTCAGGCTAACAAGCCTCTTGTTATTGGCAAATATGGGAATGCTAATGTAATGTGCTATTTATTTGATCAGGGAAAACTGAAGGGCAAGGGGAAAAACTCACTTCATAATTTTTGGTCCTTTGTGGAGTTTTTGTTGAATGTTATCTTAAAACTGACTATATCAAGCAGTTTTTGAGAATAGAAAAGGAGAAAGAAAGCTACACCAAAAAAGCTTTATGGCAAACTTCTTCATCCTCAACAAACACAGATGGGAAGAATAAGCTGCAAGAATTATCGTCATTATTCCACAGCCACAGTAACAGCTTATGCCCCTTGATGGGAATGAGCAAGACTTTGAACTTTGCATTGTGTAGTCAGCGTCAGTGTTCAAGGCTCAGGCAAACAATGTTGTACAACTGCTTTGGGGAGTTGCTCGGATAATACCCCAGCCGGTTTCTCTGAGTAGACTTGATCCTACCTTCCTCATTTGCATTTCCCAAAGCAGAGGCCAGAAAGGCAGAAAACTAGATGAAAATGGAGACTTTTAGGAGGAATAATTTGAGATTCTCCCCATGCCTTTGTCCTTCCCCTCTTTGATAAGCAGAGGGGGAACATTCAGGGAGGGGATGCGCCAAGTCAGGGCAGTCTATTTATTAGAAAGCTCTACAAACCCCGTGGAACTTATATACAGAATATGCCAATGTGTAGGCTGATTCTAAGCACTGGTCATCTAAACATTGAAAAGAATAAGCAATGAGATCTGATTAAAAGTTGATGAAAAATCAGTTGGATGTGTATGAGTGTGTAGTTTTAATTAAACCAGTCAGCCAGCGCTTTGCTGATGGGCTGTGATGTTCACCAGATACTTGCTTTTCTGCCTGAATTTCCCACGTTGACTCACAGTAGTGACAAAACTTGGAAGTCCCTCACTGACTCCAGAAAGATCTGATTTTCCAACATTAGATCGTGGGATGTGTAAAGCAGACTAAAGTCAAACTCATTCAATGCTAGGATTCTTGCCTGTATATCCTGGGGACAGAACCTGTGTCACTGAAGTGACCTGTCCTTTTCTCCCCTGGAAATTCAGTCAGATCTCATTTTTCCAGCATGCCCAGCAACTGGGGGAGGCCCTGTAACTGGATTCCAGCTGGTGGCTTATGCATGAAGAGGTCCCCTCCACCTTGCTGCCTGGCTCCTCTGGGTCTCCTGCTTCCCTCCAGTTTGGAAGGCTGGTGACTTCTGGATGTGTTGGAAGCCACCTGTTGAAAGCATAGGAGCCTCCACCACTTCTGTTCACTTGGTCTATGAATCACCACGTAGCAGAGCCTGGGTACTCACTGCCCAGGACCAAAAAGTGAGTAGAAATAGAACTGTTAAATAATGGATGCTTTTTGGCCACAACAGTTAGCTGGTCTTGACTATTGCATGTGGGATACTGTCAAGGTTTAGATGCCCAAATACCACACTTTTGTCAGAAACAAGATGTCTTCAATGTGCCACAGGAGAAGTGAAATGGAAGGAAAACATAAAGAGACACAAATGGATCTTTTACACATTTCATAAGCACATCTTTCTCGGTTGGCCATATTCATACAAACATTGACGCTTCCTTGCAAACCCAGTGAGATTGTTTCCCTGGTATGGAACTGAACAAATGACTGAGAGAGTGATGCTCTCCAGGGGCTGGGTGCTCCTGGTTTTCTGGATGACAGTCTAAGTGGTGATGAAGATCAGAGCAGAAGCAATGTCTGAGAGGAAAACAGATGCAAAGAGAGTTTGAGTAGGGGTTTACCAGGTGCTGGGGGCAGGCAGGGAAATGTGAGTGGAAGGTGTGCTGTCCATAGACAAGACCTTGGCGTGGTCAGCTGTGTAACTCCAGAAAATCACTAAGGTTTCCTGGAGCCACTTTTCTGATCATGAAAGGAGATCCAGCCAGATGACATTTGAGTTGTTACAACTCTGAATGTTTGATTTTGAGTCACAAAAGTGAGAATCTGAAGTACTGAGGACTCAATGTGGATGATGCGAGAGATGTCAGGACTTCCACCTCACATATACCATGACTTGTTCATACTCGGCATGCATGGAAGCATTTCCCAGGGCTTGGTGGTGATGCTCAGGGCCACACATGAGCAGGACTTCTGGAATAGTTATTCTCAATTTTAATTGCAGCAAAACAAAGTAGCAGCTGTTTGGGATTAGAAGGTGTTTTAAGCTACATTACCATTCCACCAAGGGAAGGAGCAAATCAGAGTCAACACCATTTGAAGCCAGTCCGTGTGAAGCACATGAGGCTGGTTGCATTTCTTCTGTAAGTGGCCATCCCTTGGCAAAGGCTCTTGTTTTCCTTTGAAAGCAGGACTGACAATGAGTTAGCATGGATAAAAGATGTGTTAGCTTTCAAAACACTAGACTTTTAGCTCAACCTCACCGCCCCCGCCATAATTCAGAGTTCTTTGTCCGAGCTTGCTTTGCATTAGAGGGAGATACCCCAGAACAGGTGGGAGCACAAGTGCATCTTGCTTTCTGGTAGCAACTGAAACGGAAACTCACAGTGACATTTGCAGCTGAGAACGTCAGGTTCTTACGCAAAAGCTCAGCAGACACTGTGGAAGAGGGGCCTGCTGTGTGCAGTGTGCAGCCTTTGATTCCCACCTGACTGCTTGGGCCTGCGCTGGCACAGCAGATGTTACAGCAGCCAGTAATGCCACTTCAGATGCTTCCATTCATTCTGAGTCTGGGACATGTATGCTCCTTGTACTGCTGTTTCCTCCCTTGTTTCCTGTGTTTTTCTCTAACTCATGTATTTCATTGATATTTCTTGAATCTTTTTTAAAAATGAAAAATCTTGTTTTACTTTTTTATTATTATTTCCCTTATCTCCTCCTAAAGTCCCCTATATTATTACTGTAGTATAGTTCTTCATAAACAGTCATATGTCCATCCTGGCAGGCATGGACAATGGCAGAGTCCAGCGTCCTACTGTCAAGATAAAATAAGCAGTTTATTGGGAATCCATCTTTGATCTGGAAGTAGAGATGCATCCTGCATTGTATCCTCACATCTGGATATGATAGTCTCCATTGCAGAGTTACTATATATTCTCTTAAATGAAAAGCCACAATATAAAATCAACAACAGGAAGAAAAAAAGAAATTAAAAATGCAATGAAGTTAAATAACATGCTATGGATTGACTAACGCATCACTGAAGAAATGAAAAAGAAAATCAAGAATCTTCTTGAAGAAAATGATGCTACTGTATGATATATGAGTCATTGAATAATTTAATCAGAAGAAAGTGTTTTGAAGAGATGTAACTAACAAAATATAAAAAATCCATGAGCTATAGTTTCTGCTGATCTTTGTTGGTGAAATGTGTCTCCTATAGGCAACAAATAGAGGGGTTTTGTTTTTTTTAACCCAGTTTATTAATCTAAGACATTTGATTGATGAGTTGAAGCCATTTACATTCAGAGTTAATGTGAATGGGTGGTAATTTGGTCCTGTCATTTTAGCAATGGGTTGTTCATTGATTTGCTCTTTTGCTGTTATTTTACAGGGATGTTCTTCCCATTTGCCTTTTTGTTGGGTGCTATTCCTCTTCTCTGTCAAGAATACATCTTGAAGTATCATTTGTGGGGCAGGTTTGGAAGAGGCATATTCTTTATTGTGGAAGAATCTTTTCATTTTCAAAGACAAAGAAAAGCTTTGCTGTGTATGTTATCCTGGGATGACATTTTTTTTTGCTTTTAAAATATTGGAATATGTCACTCCATTCTCTTCTTGATTTCAGTTTCCTGTGAGAGGTCTCCTGTGAGTTTAATTGGCATTCCTTTATACGTCAATTGATTTTTTTCACGTGCACATTTAAGGACCTTTTCCTTATGTTCAATTGAAGAGAGCTTGATGATCATGTGTCTTGGTGAAGATCACTTTGATCAAGCCTGTTGGAGTTCTGTGCCCCTCTTGCTTGTTGTTTCCTAATTCTTTCTCTAGATTAGGCAAATTTCCCCTTATTATTGCATTGGACATACGTTTAAACCCAGCCTCTCTTTCTGCACCTTCTGGGACTCCCATAACTCTCATATTTGGCCTTTTAGTAGTGTCTTTCAATTCTTGAATACTTTTTTAAGTCAGATCCAGCTCTGCGTCCAACTTTTTGTTTGTTTCCTCTGGTAATAGGAAATATTTTTTAATTTTGAGATTCCTTCTTCTGCCTCTCTCATTTTGTTTTGGAGACTCTCCATTGTACTTTTAATTTGCTCCATTGTATTCTTCATTTCTGATATATCAGCTTTCATTTGATTCATTTCCAGTGTGACATGTTCATTGAATTCCTTGAACTCCTGCTTTACATGCTTCTCATTGTTAATAAGTTTTATAACAAGTGTTTTGAATTCTGTATCCCCCATTTTCTCGATGTCTTTCTCAGTTAACTCTGAGGTTGGCAAAGGCTTTTGCTCCTTTACAGGGGAGTCTTCAGTAATATCCGTGTGCCTCTGTCTCTTCTTTTGCTCTTGGTCATTGTACTTGTGGTTATCAGATTCTTCTCCTTGGGGCAGTTTTCTAAGCTCTGTCACCCACAGGTCTACAGTTTGATTTTACTTACTATAGTTGGTGTATGGTTCTTTGTTTGTAGTCACTTATGCCACTCCCTTCAGCAAGTTCCATGTTTGGGTTCTTATGTTAAGATTTCCACCATGGTCTTTGTAACCCCAGTTCCTGGCTCACCACTCTCACCTCCTATGATACCATGCTGAGGCTGCACTGTTGTCTGTACAACCTTTCTCCCACTTCCGATTGGACAGGTCCCAGGATTAGGGAGACACCAGATGTACGATATAGCTCAGTTGTTATTGTTGGTGATCTTGCCAGAACCTATTGGCTGTTAATTTTGAGGGCCACACAGATGTATTTTTGCTTGTTGCTGGTGGAATTTCAGCTGCCAGTGCAGTTCAGATCACTGCTCACTGAGTGCCACTCAGGTACCAGTCACTGCAACACCACACCTCTTTGCTGCTTTTCCTTGTCTATTAGTCCCCTGGTGCCACTCTGCTGTCATTCTGTCCTCTTCTATTTCCTGGAATTTTTCCTCACTGCTTCACGTTGGCTAATGTTTCTGTGTCTTTTAAATGTGTTTTTACCCTATTCAACCATCTTGATTATCCGAGTCTGATTTTCATGGGAGTTGGAGATCCAGGTACAAATAGAATGGATTTATTCTTTGTCCTTCCCACCCAGTGGGAAAAAAGTCACTGAAGTAAATAAATACTGGTGTAATGAATGAAAGGGTTGAGGAGCAAGGGGGGGTGAGCTGAACCTTAGCAGGTCATCAGGGACTGGCCAGAATATGAGAAGTTGGGAGATGGAATACATGGGACTGGAGGCACCAGCATGGGTCTGATTCCCAAGTCTTTTTGTGTTGCTTTCTGGGTTTTAAACAGGTAAGCCAGGTGAGGGCTTCGCAGGGTGGGAAATGGACTTGAAGGAATGGAGAGGAAGGTGGACTCCTGTGAATATCACTGTTAGAATGACCTCTTATTTAATGACACTCCCACCTGTCCTCCCGGGGCAGAGCACAGTCAGTTGTTCTCATGCTTGTTTCTTTTCCCCCATGATCTGCCTTTGTCCGGCAGGGCTCCAGAAGGATGGAGAAATGTCTGAATTTCTTTAAATGTTTAGCAACTTGGGGCAGTACCTTGAACAGATCATTGAGTCTTAAAGCCAGAAGTGGCCTCAGAGATCATGCACCGCTTTTTGTTTGGTGGATAAAGAGATTCAACAGTGAAGTGGATGCCTGCTGGCTCCTCCTTGTTGCCCGTCTGTTACCCTTCCAAGTATCTGACAAAAGAACTGCCTTTGTGGTCGATGATGATGATGAATTAGAGATTTTTTGATTATTTGTTTTACAGAAATAGCTTCCTGTTATTGCAGTTGAGTGGGTAACAGGGTTCTCTGAGGACTAAGGGATGAGTCTTGCTTATTATCACTCATTTCTGTTAATAGCTAAAGGCCAGGTTAGTGTACTTTGTCTTCCTCCTATGAGAAACCCCAGGAAGTTCTACAAAATGCATGTGCTTGAAGATGACGTCATGCATGCAGTGTAGTAATAGCTGCTAAATCAGGCTTTTCTCCTTCCTTTCTTTCCTTTTTTCTTTCTTTTCCTTTTTTCTTCATTTCTTTCTTTCTTCCTTCAGTCCTTCCCTCCCTCCCTTCTTCCCTCCTTTTTTCTCTTTTTGTTTCTCCCTCTCTTCTGTGACAACAGAAAATAGGATAACTGAACACTCAGTTTGGAGAAGAAAATAATGAACAAATTCTTCTTTGTAAGCCATGGATAGTCTATGTGCACCTTATTTCTTTAATGATGACCTCTGACCTCTATTTTCCTCTAACTGAAGGTTGGGTCTTCCTAGGGCCCTCAAAATGTGGAATAGAGGATACAGGCTGTGCACAATGAAGATTATCTATCCAACCAGGACATAGAGGAATTTGGTGATAACACATTCTTAAGATTTTAAAGCTTAATGTGTTGCAAACAATACATGCGAACACCATCATATGGGTGCTGTGAAAGATTCAAGTCAACTGGGTAGAAACTAACGACCTATACTAGTTCCTGTTCAAATCCAAGCAGTTGTTGCCATAGAGGACATATGTTATTTCTATTAGGATGTCTGATTTTCCAGTAATAGGGAAATCGGGATTTTATGTGAAACGTATCAAATGTGACATAATGGCTGTGGTTTATGAAGTTAAGAACTGCAGGAAAGTACATACATAAGCAAAACACTGCAAATTGACCAGAAGTGTTGTTACTTTACAACATCTGGCTGTAAACTTCCAGAAGCTGACTTCTAGTTTTAAGATATACACAATAATCAATGTGATCATTAGTGATTTGGGGATTTTTTGCATTTGTATGCTAAGTATTATTCAGGATACTTGCAGAAATTAAAGATTTGCTTTGGCCTAGAATACAGTTTCAGTCTGGCTGGTAGCCCCAAATCACATAAACATAACAATTTAAGTCTCTACAACTGAAAACTGAGATTGCTTGTAAATTACATGAGTCATGATATGTTCTTCAAAATTCATGTATTGCTCGAGGAATTCAATTAACTCATTAGAGTATAATTGAGAATTTTCCTGGTCCTCTCAAAATTCCAAACCTTTCATTCATGACTGACACAATTGCACCTCCCACATTTAGCACAATAGCTACATATGATGGTTGAGATTTTGTGAATGAGTCAGGATTAAACTAGAGCCTCTGGGAGGAATTGATCATCACAAATGATTCACTAAGTGTGATATAAATGGTGCCAGATGGTAGGGGAAAGAAAGTGATGTTTTTGGTTGGATTCTGATGTGATGAGTAGGATTTCCATATGAGAACAGCCTTCTGTAGGGCATTCTGAGTGGGGACAGTATTATTGGAATTATGGTGAGACTAAATAGGTTGATTTGGAATGTAGAATTCCAGTTTTGCATATTTTTGTTTAATATGGTTTTGATGGGGTTTAAGCTTTATGGCTTGGTGTTGTGTGTCCATATGTTTCAAGCTGTTCCCAACTTGGTCTCTCTGTACATTAAGTAACAAGCCTATTAGTCATCAGAGAGGTGAGGCTGGCGGAGGATTCACACCCTTTCATCTACGAGTTTGATTGCTTGGGCAATGAATACAGAATGAAGGGAAATGTTTTATCAGTGAGGAATAGTATTGAATACCTCATATACCCCACACTAGTTTCTGTAGTGGTGATAGGAAATAATTCTTAGTGTTCTAAGAATTATAGGAAACCAGTAGCTTTTGGGGTTAGACTTTTTTTCTTGAAGTCCATTTCTGTGCTCTGGTTTGCTAGACATGCTCCATACAAAGTGATGGAGGATGAGGGCTAGTCCAGACGCCATGAAGGGGGATGAGGACTAGTCCAGACGCCATCGTGGGGGATGAGGACTAGTCCAGACACCGTGATGGGGCATGAGGACTAGTCCAGATGCCATGATGGGGGATGAGGACTAGTCCAGATGCCATGATGGGGGATGAGGACTAGTCCAGATGCCATGATGGGGGATGAGGACTAGTCCAGATGCCATCGTGGGGGATGAGGGCTAGTCCAGACGCCATGATGGGGGATGAGGACTAGTCCAGACGCCATCGTGGGGCATGAGGACTAGTCCAGACGCCGTGATGGGGCATGAGGACTAGTCCAGACGCCATCATGGGGGATGAGGACTAGTCCAGATGCCATGATGGGGCATGAGGACTAGTCCAGACGCCATCGTGGGGGATGAGGACTAGTGCAGACGCCATGATGGGGGATGAGGACTAGTGCAGACGCCGTGATGGGGATGAGAACTAGTCCAGACGCCGTGATGGGGGATGAGGACTAGTCCATACACCGTGATGGGGGATGAGGACTAGTCCAGACGCCGTGATGGGGCATGAGGACTAGTGCAGACGCCATGATGGGGGATGAGGACTAGTGCAGACGCCGTGATGGGGGATGAGGACTAGTCCAGACGCTGTGATGGGGGATGAGGACTAGTGCAGACGCCGTGATGGGGGATGAGGACTAGTGCAGACGCCGTGATGGGGGATGAGGACTAGTCCATACAAAGTGATGGGGGATGAGGACTAGTCCAGACGCCATTGTGGGGGATGAGGACTAGTCCAGACGCCATTGTGGGGGATGAGGACTAGTCCAGACACCGTGATGGGGGATGAGGACTAGTGCAGACACCGTGATGGGGGATGAGGACTAGTGCAGACACCGTGATGGGGGATGAGGACTAGTCCATACACCGTGATGGGGGATGAGGACTAGTCCAGACGCCGTGATGGGGCATGAGGACTAGTGCAGACGCCGTGATGGGGGATGAGGACTAGTCCAGACGCCATTGTGGGGGATGAGGACTAGTGCAGACGCCATCGTGGGGATGAGGACTAGTCCAGACGCCATTGTGGGGGATGAGGACTAGTCCATACACCGTGATGGGGGATGAGGACTAGTCCAGACACCATCGTGGGGGATGAGGACTAGTGCAGACGCCGTGATGGGGGATGAGGACTAGTGCAGACACCGTGATGGGGGATGAGGACTAGTCCAGACGCCGTGATGGGGCATGAGGACTAGTGCAGACGCCGTGATGGGGCATGAGGACTAGTCCATACACCGTGATGGGGGATGAGGACTAGTCCAGACGCCGTGATGGGGGATGAGGACTAGTCCAGACGCCATTGTGGGGGATGAGGACTAGTCCAGACGCCGTGATGGGGCATGAGGACTAGTGCAGACGCCGTGATGGGGGATGAGGACTAGTCCATACACCGTGATGGGGGATGAGGACTAGTCCAGACGCCGTGATGGGGGATGAGGACTAGTCCAGACGCCATTGTGGGGGATGAGGACTAGTGCAGACGCCGTGATGGGGGATGAGGACTAGTGCAGACACCGTGATGGGGCATGAGGACTAGTGCAGACGCCGTGATGGGGATGAGAACTAGTCCAGACGCCATGATGGGGGATGAGGACAACTGATCTACACAGCAAGCCCAACAAGGAGTTGGGGAAGGAGAACTGGGATTGAACTGCTTAGTATTTTCTGGGTGTCTTGGTTACCTGTACGTCTTGTTCATGAAATTTTCAGTTGTTAAAATTTTCTTTACTTCTTCTCTTGTAGTAGAACCTTACTCTAGAAGCTTCTTGAAATTCCCTATACAACAAAAGAACAGGTGAAAGCAAAACGCAGATGATGGTTTGCTGTAGGGGTTTTCATAATAATTATGATAAGAGTATTTTGAGAAGTAATTATGATAAGAACATTTTGAGAACTCCCCCAAAGTAAATTCTGTCAGTCCAAGGGCCTTTTTTCTTTTAATAAACTGTAAGTTTATATGTTCATGCATATTGTAAGTGATCAATCATTCTGCCAAACATCTTGTACTTAGTGTGCTAAAAAACGAGTGAATCAAATATTTTGAAAGTATAGACATATGTAACATTGATTTTCAATGTTTGGACCACATCAGCAATCCACTCAAGGAAAACAATTTTATATGGATGTATTTCCATATGCCTTGTTAATAGTTGACAGGCAAAACACATGTTACCTTCATCGCTGTTCTATTTCTTTAACTCTATCCTCAACGAGTCCTTTGTGACTATGTTAGTAGGAAAAGAATTGTAATGATCTATTGAGCACTGGTGAAATTTTGCTTTTGCTTAGTTGGGTTTTCCCTCCAGATAGTCTAAACATTTTTGAGGCTATTTTAGGAAATAGATTGCAATGGAATGTCACAACCCAACAGCACGAAGAAACCGTGGAGAAGGGAGTGTTAAGGAGGTAAAGGTTATGAGGAAGTGGGATATGGCACAGAAAATACTGGAAAGGAACAGAGTGAGGAGAGCTGGATTTAGGCTAAATTCTCTGGGCCTTCACCGCTTGCTCATCATGGATAATGACATGTGTCTCATAGAAATGTGAACGATTAAGTGGATATAAGTCTTTGGAAAGCGCAAAACAGGTTAACCCAAGATAATTCAAGTCTCTTCATCTTCAACTTCTGATTTCTTGTTTCTCTCTTCTTTTTTGCTAGCCATTTCTTCCTAAAAATTAAAAAGATAGATCATACATATATGTGTGGAAATGAACATGTTTCCAGTGGCATATGCTTTAAGAGAATGATAGTGTTTGCTCTGTATATTAATGTGAATGGGTGGTGTGTATTATCTGACATGCAAGTCTTCCTATTTCTGGCAAAGGTAAAGGCAGAGATAACATTAGTGGAGTGATTTCTGGGTGGCAGGTACTGTGCACAACCAGTGTCAGTCTTATGGTCACTTTATTAGGTGCCAGTATTCGCACCTTTAAACAAATAATATGCTCATATATATTTATTAATTTGATTACATTTTATTTACTAGAGAAATAGACAGATATACAGACATTTCCAATCTTCTAATTTACTCCCCAAATGCCTTTGACCATTGAGAAAGTAGATGGGACTGAAACCAGAAGCTGGAAACTTCATCTTAGACTCCCATGGGGATGGAAGGACTCAACTATTGAGGCTATCAAGGCCAGAGGCAAAGCTGTCACTCAAACCCAGGCACTTTAATGTGGGAAGAGAGTGTCCTAGGCAGCAGCTTCACCTGTGAGGCCAATGCCTGGCCCCAGGGCACCCCCTGACGAGGAACTGAGATGGACAGACATCATATAGGTAGTGGACAGCATCAATAGTTACTGAGATCATGTGGGCTGTTGCTAATGAGTTACACCCTCTGCATCCTTTGGAGTTCCCTCACAGGTGAGAGAAGCACATCTGGGTCATCTGGTAGAACAGATGGGCAGTTTGAAAAATCTCCCACCATGCTCCCCCACGGAATTCTGATAGACTCCCTTTCTGGGTGAGTTTCTTGACCCAGGCTCCCCTGTGCTGCTTTCCTGGTAGGGACAGCACTGGCTTCATTAGGGAGCCCTGGAAACAACATATTAGTGTGAAATACTGCTGCCTCTTGCTCAGCTGGTTTCCTGGCTTGAACGGATATATTCTGCATGATGCATTCAGAATTGACTCCTGAAAAGTCTTTATTTGGGGCTCATCTTACAGCAAGCATGGGAGAATTAAAAAATAGGCATCAATGCTTGGGTATATATCATTTTAAAGCAGAGGAAGCCTCTTATAGCTTGGCAGGAAAGAGGAGGAGGCAGTCACAGGCATGGGTACTGCTGTTGACTGATTCAAGTGTCAAAGACATCCGTCTGTCAAAAAAATGTGTAGGCTACGGATCAGGCCTGGAGCCTCTGCCATCAGATAGCCCGCTGGGGACCAGGGATGCCATTCCAATGTGAGCATGTTGGCTGATGGAGCACTGTGTCCCTGAGTGGGGATGTCTTCTGCTTTCCAGTGAAAAACAGAGCATTCATTACAACAGATGAAAGAGCACAAGAAAATGGCCTTGATTTTCACACTGACAGATGCAACACAGGTGTGACACACACACATCAGAAACTCTTTTTGGAAGTCTTTCATTTAGGGCTCTGGCACAATTATATTATTTTCCTCCAGTTTTATTTGTTGAATTTGGTAGTTTTCTTCCCTGGCTAAGTTTGGACAATCTCAATGCTATTCCATACACGAAGCAAGACACTTGTCAATAAACATGCACTATTGAGGTGGCTCACACATGCTTTTGTTGCTGGATGCTGGGCACTGGGAGAGCGCTTGGACATGTGTTTGTAAGGTGCACCTGCATCTGAGACTTTTGCAGTGTCATCCCATGCCCAAAACTCATGAATGTAAGCAGCCTTCACAGGTGCTGCGTTGTGTGGAAAGGCAAACATGATCACTTTCTTTAGGATATGTGTTGTCATGGTGACAGAGGTGGCAGGACCAGAGAAATGCGAGAGTTTGAGAGTTTGAGCTCTCTGAGACTTTGTCAGAAAGTGCTCCTGAGACCCTGCTTGGCTCATGCCTATGTTGCTAGCCAGCGTCTTAGGGGCAGTGAGGCATACTCCTCTTTGGCAAAGCCAGCTAGTCATTGGTAAAGCCTATTTTTTTTTTTTAACTGGCAAGCCGTGGGGGCTCCCATGACTCTTGGACTGGGGTAGTATCCATAGCTTGAGGACAATTACTTGGTATTGATTGCCTTAGAGCAACAGATAATGCATTAAGCTCTTTGATTTCCAGCTGATTACTGTGAAATTGTGGAGTTGTTTCAGCATTCCCACTGTCCTTCTAGAACCACTGGCTTCTTTGGAACTTTGAAAAGCATGGGGTGCTCATGTGAGAAATGGCTTCTAGAAAGTGTCCTCCATCTGTGTCACTCCTTCATCTCAGCTACTCTCTCTTCAAGTTCTGGGTCATTCCAAATGCTCTTTCTCCAGAGAGGACTTCTTCAACATTCTCTACACCCTACACTATAGTTTTTTCCTTCAGAGAACTTAGTTATTGTAAACTGCACCTGACACATGCAACGCTAATAAACTCATCCCTCCAGCCCTCTGATCTCAAAGAATTCAGGTTCCAAGGGGACAGGCAATTTCTGTTTTGTAACTGTTTATGATCTAAGGCAATCTAGACAAACTCCTCTTAAGACACAAAACAAGAAAAGGCTCCCCCCGCTTAATTTGTAAGTGTTAGGCTGTGTATATCTCTGGGGCATGATGTGATGATTTGATGTGTATACACTGTGGGCAAGAACAATCAAATGGACTTATCAATCACTACCTTATGCTGGACCTTAGGTGCTCAGAATCAGTGAACTGAAAGTCTGTATCTTTGATCAACAATGCCTCCTGGTCCTGGCAGCCGTTGTTCTCTGCTCCTACGACTCTGACTTCTTCGCGATCTGCACATTAGTGAGATCATGTCGCTGTTGTCTTTCTTGTCTACCCTATTTTACTTAGCATAATATCCTATGTATTTGTCCTACTGGCAGGATTTTCTTCCTCCTCCTCCTCCTCTTCTTTTCTTTTTGGCTTTTTTCCTGCTGAATAACATCCCATTGTATATAGCAGCGTAAGTGTCTGAATCTATCTGATGCATGAGGCTTATTTCTAGGTCTTGGCTCTTGTGGATAGGCTGCGGTGAACACACATATGCAGACATCTCTTTGAGACACTGATTCCGTTGAATGGGATTGCAAATTGTATGGCAATTCTATCCATAGTTTCATGAGAAATATCTGTACTGTTTTCTGTATTGATTGTGTGAATTTAATAGTTTCATCGAAGAGTTCATACTTGCTAATAAGTTGGCAAAAGATTTCATAGACACAATGTAGAAAAATTCTATAAAACACACAAATATAAAGACTACTTGACCTTCCTAAGTTCACCCATCCAATGAAAAGGAAAATACAAATGATAAAATTATTGGAAAACTGGAATAAAATTATTATATGCATGAATGGTAAACCATTCTAAAAAATCATCTAAAACATGGAAAATATATATGCCCAGATATTTTTAGTATAGTATTTTTGTTTTCAATTTGATGAAAAACTAGAAGTCATTTAACTGCCAAGAGGGAAATGGTTAATTTTTTAAATTACTATTATTTATATGTCCAACATTACACAATTCTGAAGGAGGAAGGATATATACTTGTATTTTATATATGTGGCAATATGGCAATATTTATTGTAACTTTAGATCCATTCTTTTCCAGCAATGTCCTATAGCTTTGTTAGGTAAAGTACATGCACAAAGTATGTTTAACGTGTACACTGCTTGAAGCAGTACTGATTTCAGAGCAAACAGTGACAAATCCTAAAGATTGTAAAATAGGGGTGTGGTTAAGTTCATTTTTAATCTTTAACGAGGTTGAATGTTATGCAGGCAATTAAAAATGATGTTCTAGCTTGAGAAAATGACCAAATGCATTGTTCGTTTTGAAAACAGCTGGTTGCTACATAACATAAAATATGACCTAAGTTTACTAAAACAAAGCAGGCTGTCTATGAGTAGTTTGAACACATGGCTTTATGCAATCCATAGAGAAAGTGGGAAAACCACACAGCCCAGCTGCTCTGACTTCTGAGATCAGCAGTGTGTGTGTGGAAGGTTTGGTCACGAGGAAGAGAATTTGCTGGGAATTAACATTTATTATTACCTAGGCATTTTAAATTTTCTTAAACAAGCAAGTTAAAATAGCATGTTCCTTATAACCAGTAATATAACATCAAGAATAAAAATGAAGCCCAAAAGAAGTAAAAACAAAATAATAAAAACCAACGATGTTTTTCTAGGTCATGAAAATGACGTTTTTTTTTCCTCGTTTATTATTTGTTTCCCTTGCAACTACTATGATACGAGTAAACTCCTTTCACATCAAACACTCAGAATTTTGTTTTTGTCAGTTTCTGCTTCCCCCGGGTTGACAGCTTGTAACCACAGAGTATTCCCTATGGTGGGAAGAAGGTAGGAAGGGGTTGTTGGTTATCCTACCTGGAATTATAAAATCCTCTCAACCTGGAGCATTTCTGTTTACAAGTTCGTGCTGTTTCCTGTCTCCTCCCTACTCTTTTTGGTGGGGAAAGCATTCGGGGCGGGGTACTTGTCATCTTACCAACCAGAGGGATTTTGAAGTCCCCAAAGGTTGAGGATGGCTGCTTGAAGAGCTAAGCATCTAAGATACATGACATGTGACACCTACAGTTCTATAGGAAAAGACAAGCAGACAACTGTGCAAGCATTGAAAAAGTGAAGTATTTACATTCTGCATGAATAATATATCTGTGCGTGTCTCTCGGGTGAATTTGTCAAGCTATCTTCCTCCCTCCTGCTTTGGCGTTTATTTCAAGTCATTTCCACCCTGGAAAATCTTTCTGTGTGGCTTGGAATATCTGGCAACGGCTGCCTGTGACCCCCCTTTCCTTCCATCCAGTGTATGTGGGGTTTGCTTTGCACATAATTTTTACTCTTTGATTTGTTATTTTAATTTAAGCGAGACGCTGACTGGCTAAGGATGATTCCATCCACCTTAATGTTCTGGGTGTCATCGCCACCGCATTCTGGCATTTAATAATGGTTAAATAATTTACCACCATGCCAAGAGATATTGTCTGAGGCTTTACGCATAAACTGACTTGAAAATTCTCACCAGTAAGACAAGATGGTCGAGTGCCCTTCTAGCTGTATTATTTTCAGGGTAACAAGATTCAGAGCTAAAACAGAGGTAAAGGGGCAAAAACAAACTCTCAAGACCAGCAAACATTATTTATAGTTCACTCATGAGACAAGAGGGAGTTTTCAGCCTCTCTTCCCCCTCCCCTCCAAATTACTACCACATGGTTAGACTACTTACATATTTAAAATTCAGGGGGAAAAATTCCCAGAAATAAAACAATCAGTGGTTGTTTGCTTTAAAAATAAGAAGTGCAGTGCTTGCTTCGGCAGCACAGATACTAAAATTTGGAATGATACAGAGAAAATTCTCATGGCCCCTGGGCAAGGATGACATGCAAATTCGTGAAGTGTTCCATATTTTTCTTAAACTTAAAAAAAAAAATAAGGAGTGCAGTCTGAATCAACTCCCAGTCGCGGAAGTCAGTTTGATGGTCAGCATGTGTTTTTCCATGTGAATATTTCTTCCACAATGCAGAAGTTGCAGCAAGGGCTTTAATCATCTGACATAAAGAACAATGTTCTAGTTGGAAATTAGCCAAAGAAAGGGAAATGCAATCTTTTCATAAAAGAAAAATAAGGAGTGTCAAGAAGCCAAATTAGCATGATGAGTGCTCCACAAATAGGCATGTCATGGAAATAGGAGAGCAGTGTGGGGACAATCGCTTATAAGTGTAAAATTAGAAGAGTTCCAGCAAGAAACAAGATGCTACCAGCAAGTCCTTAAACAGGAGAGAAAGGTTGCAGAAGCATCGTCTCTGCAGGCCTCGTGTGAGCCCATGTCTGCCGCCAGTCTTGCTCAGGAGGCTGACTCGGTGAGCATCGATGGAAGTGGGTGGTTCAGGGTGAGGAGGCCGGGTCTGAGTCTGACCCTGCTGCTGCTGACTTTGGATATTCCCAGCAGAGCCTGGGCAGTCTTGCTCCTTGGGTTCTATCCTCTCGCTCTCATTACACAAGATGTGCGCAGTGAAGGATCTGTTTCGCAAGTTGATTGCTGAGAAGGCTTGGCGTGTGGCCCAGCTTTTCTGGAGTGTATGTTTCGGGTCTGGAAGCAGTGGGCTTCTAATTGACGGATTTTCGCAGCTGTTCACCAGTGATTACACAATTCTTGGTCCCAAATCAAGGTTGTTGTCATTTCCTCACTGTGGGAAACAATGTAGAGATTTCTTTAAAAACTGCAAATGGAGCTACCGTACGATCCAGCAATCCCATTACTGAGTCTATACCCAAAGACTTCAACTCATCACATCAAAGAGATACCTGTTTCACTACTTTGATGGTAGCGCTGCTCACACTAGCCAAAAGCGTGGTGTCAACAAGGCATCTGCCATCTGATGAGAGGATAAAGAAATTGTGTATAGATACACATTAGCATATTGGTTAGCTGTTAAAGAAAAAAAAGAATGAAATCCTGTAATTGTGTTAAGAAAGTGAGAACGGAAGAGAAATCCTTCATGTTCTCCCCTCCTGTGTGGGAACTGAAATGAAAGAAAACAAACCCAAAAGAACTCAACTTTATTGTGGGATGTTGCTTGCTAGAAGCTGTGAGATGATGGAGAGTTAAATTTTTTTTCATTAAAAATATGAGTGAAACTGTGTGGTTTATTAGTTATGAGTGGGATACCAAGATGAGACATTGAATGGGACATTGGGCAAAGGGTAAATGCCAATTCTTTGTAGTACCCCCACCTATTTTTTACATCATTTTAAAAGTGTTCTGAAATAAGATGTTTAAAACAAGGTTTCCCTACTTAGAAGGCATGTTTTAAAAATAATTTAAAAGATCTTATGCATAAATAAGGTTTGCTGTGTGATGCTTCAACACATGTGTTAAAGACTCTATTAACATGAATTTATCAGGCTGTTTCACCTCTAATGATTTTGTGGGTTGACATAACTATTCAAATGCAAAGTCAAGGCACGCAAATAGCTTTCTGTTGGGTCACAGTGCTGTTACTCTGGGGATTTTCTTCTGCATGTTGGCTCTGTGCTTTTCACTGCCTACTCATGGTTCTTTGGAGATCACGAGTGGGGATGTCTCTGTTCCCTAGATCTCATAACTGGGTCAGTAAATATTTTGCAGAAGGTAGATTTTTGGGAAGAGAAGTAAGTGACAGGAACCATTTTGCTTCCTTCAAATCTGTTCCTGTGTTTTTAAGGGACAAGGCTGCATGAGATGAAAAAAAAATCTATATCTACATGTCTCAAGGGGAGATGCTTTTCTGTCTCTTCCCTTACAACTTGCAGTCAGGTTGTCAGTCAGGAGACCCTGTAAGTTCTTTCTGAAAAGCCCATGCGGTCCCTGAGGGCTGCTCACCCGGCCCACAGTCTCCATAGCAGCTCAGAACATCTGGTACAGAAGCCTGCAGGTTGCTCTTGCTTTCTCAGCTGTTCTGCTCTATTCTTCCCAGAGCAATGGGCTCCAAGGCCATCTCACATCACCTCGCTCCTCCAATGACTTCCCAATTCAATGATGATAAAAGCCCCCGTCCTTCCCGAGAATGCAGAGATTTGTCCCTAGATTTCCTCACGTATTGTTTTGCTTCTTTTCCTCCCCCATCCTACAGTTCCAGCCACAGTGCTGTGCTTTGTTTGTTTTTGCCTTGAGTCTGAAATAGAACACATTTATTTCTCCCCCAGGACCCTTGTTCCTGCTGTCTGCCTGCATTGGTTTACCCTTCCCTGCAGGGGTGGGGAACTTTTTTCTGTTCTGCCAAGGTACATTTGGGTATTTATAACATCATTTATGGATCACACAGAATGATAAACTTAAAAATTAGCCAGCTGTAGATTTATTGAGTTTTGAGTCCCACATGCAGGGGCCTTGTCAAGGACACTTGGGTTTTTGGGCATCTGTGGGTTGATACGGCCCAAGGACTAGCCTTTCCCCACCCCTGCAAGCTCTCCCCATGTCTGCTCCTTTTAGAACTTGTGTTTCAGAGCAGTGTTCCTGCACATGGAGGTCTTCTGTACCCAGCCGGCCATCCTGACTGCTGTATCTCATTGTCCACTTCCTTTTCCTGAGTGTGGTCCCTGTCTGCCATGGTCTCATCCCTGTATTTGTTGATGTGTTCGATTCATCTCTTCCCACTAGACTTGCTGTGGGAGAGCACTGGCCTTGACTTGCTTGATTTTTACTGCGATCCAGTAGCCTGAAGCAATGCCTGCTGCTTAAGCTGTGCTCTGTCAGTATTTGTTACCCATTTGAAGACAAATACCAGGAAGCCTATAAGCTTAATTTTCACACCTATGAATTGTGGAATAAGCCATCAGATATTAGTCATAAGCAAGCAACAAAACACAGAACAAGTTCCACAAGCAAGACGTCTCGCTCAAATGATTAGTCCAGATGAAATGAAGGCTTTATCGTGGACTGTCTAACAGTAAGCCTAGGGAAGTCATGGCTGGTTGGGTTGAGTTGGCCATCAAATGGAAATAAAAGCATTAGTCACTTTGGAGGTTTTGGCTGCTTTGTTGTTGTTTTTGTTTATGGAAACAGCCCTGTTTTTAAATGGCTTCAAGCTCCCAGTTCTGTTACAATGACTCATCAACTTGAAAAATGTGTTTCTTCAGGGTGGGAAGAGAGTTTTAAATTCATAATTCATTTGTTGAGATATTCATCTATTAAAGCACACACATCCTGTGTAGTCTTTCCTTTTTGTGACATTATGGCTTTTTCCCTTTTTTTCTCATGCTTTATGCATGCATGTGCATATATATAAATATGAAATTAGGAAATGCAGTTTATGTTCACACAAAGAACATTTTAATGGGTTCATGCGTAGACTGGAGCATGTTTTCCTGTATTTCATTGTAATTTGCCTTGCAGTTTTAAAGTGTGGGGAGAGCATGAAGACAAAGAATGAGTGCATGCATTTTGTCTCTCCTTATTTATGACACTAAACAAGGATTTCATCAGCTTCATGTCTGAAATCTGACTCAGACACATCACGGAGTAAGCATGCAGAAATCTCTGAATTAATTGAGTTCTTTTGTTTCGCACTAACCCAGAGAGATGGCAGACTCCCTGCGGAGTGGAGGATATAATCCATGCATTCATCTCTCTGTCCTCCCCTTAACACTAGGCTACAGCCATTAAGCCACTGTGCACGCCACCAAATTAAAAAAAAAAAAAGCCATTTTTACAAAAAGGGATGAGAGGTAGCACAAAACATTTTTTAGAATAAAAAATGGCTTTTTTTTTTCTCAAAGCCCAGAATGGTAGCAGAAGGCTTGAAGAACATAAACATAACCAATGTGTCTATTCTGGGGGATAAAGGCTGTGTTTCTTAAACATAAAAGAACAAAATCTCCAAGTGGCAAGTGAGTTGGAAGTATTTGCATAATGGGTTCTATTTACATAAATGATGTTGCTTATAGCACTTGCCTGATAAGACTTGGCAAAGGTGGAAGTGCAGTGGAAGGAAGGGAGTTTGTGCTGTGTCGGGACTGGTGTCAGCACCCCATTTGTAGTAGTCTGTGTTTCTTCAGCGATTAACATGTGTGTTTGCCCCACATCAGATAGCCGTGTCAAGAAGCGTGAAGTCTGGTCATTCCTGCACTCCTTGCGCCCCTTTTTCTGCTCTGTTCTTTTCCATGAAGGTAAAGCTGAGTGCATCTGTCAACTGCTGAAGCATGTTAACTCCTGTTTGTTGAGATCTGACAGCCACTGCCTGTGAATTTTCTCGCCATAACAACCAAGTGAAAATGCCAGCGATGATCCTTTCTGCTAAGTGCAGCTTTTCTCTTTCTCATAGGCACTATAATAGGAGCTTTCCATGGTTCCCACTTCCAAAACAAAAAAGCAGTCCCTTTGAGAATGGGCAAGTCTAAGATGCACCTTTATCAAGATTCCAAGTTCAAGAGTAGCACTCTGGTCTTGGGGAAATCTGGATGCAGACAGTACATCAATCTGTGAGGGCAATTCTCGAAGGATTATGTGACTTTTTGCCCCGGTTCCTCTGAGACAGTGAGGCTGTCTCCCAGGAATGTTATGAATGATGGATGGTTAGCTAGCCACTCACCTTTAGCCCTTGGGCGCTTGATGTGAGAAACCACAAGAATGAAACTTTTCTTCAACTTCTAGATTCCAGATTTTCATAAGCATTGATTTAAATGAAACGGGTCTTTGTCTTGACATAAAGCTTTTAGCTTGCCTATAATTAAGAGAGAGAGAAGTGGGAGGAGATGAGAAAGAGAGGAGAATATTTCTTTCTCTTTTCTATCAGCTAGTTCACTCCTCAATGCTGGTAGCAGGTAGGGCGAAGTCAGGCCTACGGCCTTAGCCTAGAACTCTGTCTGGGACTCCTGGGTGGTGGCAGAGAGTCAAGTACTTATGCAAAAAGTACATTGGCAAGAAGCTGGATTGAAAATGGAGTAGGCATGACTTGAACTCACATACTCCAATATAGTATGGGGGTGTTCCAAGTAGTGGATGCAAACCGTGGGCCGGATGCCTGCCTCTCACCCTGCTTCATTCTTGGAAGGACAGTTGAAGTCATGATGGACATCAGCGATCTTGTGATTTAACATTTTAACAGAATGGACGGGAGTAAAGTTTTAGGAGTGAAAAAAGAAACACTATATTCGCTAAAAAACTTGTTTTTTTTAAAGTACTTATTGATCTTTTATTGGAAAGTCAGATTTACAGAAAGAAGAAGAGACAGAAAAAAAGATCTTCTGGTTCACTCCACTGGTTCATTCCCCAAGTAGCCCCAACAGCCGGTCCTTGAGCCAGATCCAAAGCCCGGACACAGGAGCCTCTTCCAGGTCTCCCACATGGGTCCAGGGCCCCAATGGTTTGGAACATCCTCTACCACTCTCCCAGGGCAACAGCAGGGAGCTGGAAGGGAAGTGGAAATGCCAGGACATGAATTGGTGCCCATATAGGATCCCAGTTAGGACTTTAGCCACTAGGCTACTGCACTGGCCCAACTAAACAGATTTCATTGCCACAGTTTTGGAGTTGGTTGAAATTGGAAGAATATTTGTCTATCTGTAAATCACTTTAAGTCATTGCCTTAACACCATTACACCTTTTTTTATGTTTGTTTTAATCTGCCCTCCAAAACGCATGTGCAAAACATTAGAGTAGAAAAGTCTTTGAAGACACTCATTCTGTTACCAGGAAGAATGTACAGTGAGAGGGGCCCTGCATCTGAACTGCTACCCAGGCCACAAGGCAAACCCTGTGTCATATTGCATCATTCTCAGTAAAGTGCTCTCAACGTGCGTGGCAAAAACAAAGCAATGTATCTTGTCGCGAAAAGACAAATGCTTCTTGCTCTTTCTTGCCATGAAGGAGGTGACTGCCAAGTCAAGGCAGCTGGCAGGGCTCCCAGAGACAGGGTCTGGGCCATGGGTTGGACAGAGATGCAGTTGCTGTCTCATTATTGCATTGTCCTGTGGTGGCCGGGCACACTACCTGACATGCAGAATCAAAGTGGAAATGATTGCTGTCAGAAAAGGGGTACAAATGGCAGTGACTGCGCTCTGTGATTTAGGGGACCCTTCCCCAAACCCAGGAAGGGAGTGAACATGCACCTCAACCTGGAGATTCTGGGTGGTTTGTTAGAAGAGCGATTCAAGAGCCAGAGGAATTCGTTCCTGTCACAGGTGGGAGGGAGAAAAACATGTATTCAAACATGTGTTATGCCAGTGGGGAGGAAAAAACATAAAGCTTAAGGTTAAAGAAACAAAATATTTTTTATCTCTTTTTGAAGAGGAGGCACAGCAAACATGAACCTTAGGGAAAGCTCATGCAGAAACATCAGAGATGAAAAATTCACTCTCAGGATGTTTGTCAATAGGAAGTCAATTTGGGCATCATTGGTGCTTGTGGTTATTACTCTCAGGGTGCCCTCCTCCTTCTCTCTCATTTTCAATTCTTCTTTTTATTAGGTGGAATGATTGTTTGGGGACATTGGAACTCGTTCAGGGTGGTTGTGACCAAATGAACAGAGGGAAGCCAACAGCATGCAGTAATTTATGTTCCTGCAGGTTGGAGCTGGACTCAGTGCCATCATGTCAGCTCACATGATAACTCTACCAGCAGCCTGTGCTGAGTCCTGGTTGTATTTCTGATCTCTCTGTATGGCAGCATCTTTGCATCACACAGGGATGTGGAAGAAGAGCTTTGTGGTACTCAGAGCAGCATTTCCCGTGGACCAGACACACATGCACAGGGTTTTTATTCAAAGGCAAGTGACAGAGAAAATGAGAGGGGCGAAGAGACAGGAGGCCTACCAATCAGTGGCTCATTGTCTAAATGCTCATAACTGCTGGGTCAGGGCCAGCCATAAGCAAAAAGCCAGGGACTCCATCTGAGTCCCTTGTTTGGGTGACAGGGCCCCAAGTACTGTTGGCTTCCCAGGCAGGCACATTATCAAGGAGTTGGATCAGAAGCAGAGCAGCTGGCATTCAAGCCAGCTTTCTGATAAGGGATGCCAGGGGTGGAGGTGGTAGCTTAGGCCACCGAGACACCATGCTGGCCCCAGTGCACTTAATTGTAATTCTGAACACGTAACTTGCTTCTTGAATAAAAAGTGAGTCTTAACAGTGAAAGTGTTTGAGACCACAGGGTAATGAGTGAAAGAAAGTAAAACCAGAGCGAAGGGAGAATAGAGGCAGAACAGAAGTTAATACAAAGGTTAATGCAGGTAACCGCAGTGCACAGCTCAAATCACTCACTGTAGGTGAATGACTTCAGTTCCAAACTTTCTAGCACCCAAGGGAGTCAGAGAAACTTCTTATTAGCGGTTGCTTTTAGGATGTAGACAAAGCAGTTGCTGAAAAGCAGCCAAATGCACTGTCTTCTTATGAAACGCTAATAAATAAATTCTTGTGATTGCACTTTTTCATTTCACAGGCAATTAATGATAGAACTGTGCTGGTGGTACATCAGGTATGAAGGGATTGTGGCAGCAGATGCGGCAAAACCTGAACACACATCCCAATGTGTCCGTCTGCCTGCAGGATTGGCCTGCTGACGTCTGAGCCCTTGGGGCTGCGTGCAGTAAAGACAGCATCACTTATAGGAGAGCGTATTTAGAAAGGTAAGATGGCCTAAAGACAGTCCAGGCGCTTTTATTTCCTGGATGTCTGTACAAAGCATTGTGGAAGGGATCAGGGGCCAGCTTAGTGGTGCAACAGGCAAAGCTGTGCTGTGTGACACCAGAGTCTCTTGACGGAGCACCGATTTGCCCTCTGGTGACTCCACTTCTGATCCAGTTTCCTGCTAATTCACCTGCAAAAGCAGAATTCAAGTACTTGGGCTCCTGGTCACAGTCTGGCCTCATCCTGGATATCCTGGCATTTGAAGAAGGATCCAGTAGATGGGAGCTTTCCTCGCCTCTCTCTTACATCTGCCACTCTGCCTTTCAAATATTTGGAGAGAGAGAAACACATGTATGATAAAGGGAATCAAGCAATGCATTTTCCTTTCCACATGATGACCAGACACTGCTGGAGATGGTGGCCCTCCAGGCCCAGGAGCAGTCGGAGACCAGGAGGTCCCTGATTCTGTTATCCATTGCTGCACAGGTCCTTCCACAGTTAGGGTTCAATCAGACCTAGTGCATATAGGCTGGAAAGGGCTTTGGGTAATTCTGCCACTAGGAATGTCTCCGAGGATTCTGGTATCTGCCCACGATGCTTATTCTGAAATTGAGAACTCTGCTCTTTGTTGGAGGAATACAATGATCTTTCGCCAGTTTCAAAAGTTTAGTGGAGACTTTGGATCTCCTAACATGTTTACCATCACCACAACCTGGTAGGAAAATTAAGATTTGAGTGTGCTGAAGACTTAGCAACAATAGCAGCAGC
Source organism: Ochotona curzoniae (assembly GCF_017591425.1). Taxonomy (NCBI): domain Eukaryota; kingdom Metazoa; phylum Chordata; class Mammalia; order Lagomorpha; family Ochotonidae; genus Ochotona; species Ochotona curzoniae. The sequence continues at coordinate 7,746,717 of NW_024467119.1, forward strand.
AACAACAACAGTACCTGCTAATTATTAAGTAGAATATGACATGTACAGATCCATAGAATGGATAAATACAAAAGCTTTAAAACTCCCTGGAATTTTGCTTCAAAGCAGGTGAAGTCACACAGACATACTTAGATTTAGACATGTCAAAGGAAAAAAGAACAAGAGGTGCCTTCAGGTCTTGTCTACTAGCTGTTAAGCAATCAAGCAGCATATAAAATAATTAAATGCAAAAGCAATTACAGGAGACACATATCTTAACCGTATACTTAGGCAGTGGTAAATGCAAATACATCAGGCACAAACTAAGGGGGAAAAAAGAAAAGAAAAAGCGACATTAGCTGAACAGTGCCACTACTTGCTGCATGATCTCTTTTACTGCCTCAAGAATAAACACAACAAATGTTTTGGAGTCTTTGGAGACAAGTTGGTCACCTAACAGATAGGGTATTTTTTTTTACGGGTGTGAGGCAACCATGCATGCCTTGTAAAAGTGGTAGGGAAATGTGTTAAGCCTGGTATTGAAGAGAAGTGATAAAATGGCAAAATGATGAAATGAAACCAGCTATTATGGAAGGTCCATTTCTGGCTCACAGGCATTTTTCTCTCCATTTCCTTTCTAAAATTGTCTCCCTTTCTCCCACTTTCTCTTGATTCTGACGCATTAGAGTGAGAGATCAATAGATATTGCTTTAGAGAACACTCCATTTTGTGTGTGTGGTGTATGTGTGTTTGTGTGTGTTTCTGTGTGTGTTGATAACGCAGGATGAAAGAATTGTACCAAACGGTGTCAGGACAGTGCTGGGTAGGGGAAGGTGATGTGGAGCTTTAGCAAATGTTTTCCAAGGTTAATTACAGTGATGTTGTAATAGGCAGATACTTATTATTAGGGGGGAGGGATCTCCTAGATTATACAGTTAATCTTAAGTGGGTGGTTGTTGCTTGATGAACCACTGAGGATGAGCAATTGAGTGTTTTCACCTTATAATGCTTATGAAAAGAGGGATTACACAAGGAATAGGCCAGTAAGCAGTTAACGTCAGTACATGCTCTTGTGGGGTTAGCTTCAACTGGCCAATCCTTCTGCAAGTCCCAGCATTCCACATGCGTGCAGGTCCCTGTCTGCACTGCTCTGTGTCTGACTCAGCCCCCTGCTAGCGGCCTGGGAAAGCAGCAGAGGATGGCCCAAAGCCTAGGGACCCTGTAGCTGTGTGGAAAACCCAGGAGAAATCCTACTTTCTGGCTTCAGATCAACATACCACTGGCATCGTGGCCATTTCGTAAAACGAACCAGTGGGTGGAGGAGCTTTCTCTCTGTCTTTCCTCTCCTCTCTGTAAATCTGTTTTTCAAGTAATAATAACTAAATCTTCAAAAAATATACACCGTTCTGTGTTTTAACATCTTTTCCCTGGATGAACTCAGCAACTTTGGGTTTTGGATAAAAGAGTTACTCAGGCAAACTGTAAAAAGTGGGAGGGGCATAGTAGTTATAAGATATGGTAGAAGTAAGTCAGGCAGAATCCAATTGTGCTACAAGAGCTCACAGAGTCTCAGAGGCCCGGGGAGGTCCTCACTGTGAGGCCCAGGGATGCCCAGAATACAGGCAGCAGGGGAGCCTGGACACTGAGATGTCCTGGGGTGTCGATTCACTTCCTGAAGATATTGAAAACACACACACACACACACACACACACACACACACACACACACACACACACGTGCGCGTATCCAAATCCCAAACGAGGCCATCAACCTCTGATAGGCCCTGTCTGTATTTGAAGTCTTCCCTGCAATAGTTTATAATAAGCATCAAGCTAGTAGCCTTTTCTGTTTTATTATAAATTTATTTTTATTTGAAAGGTGGATTTACAAACAGAAGGAGAGAAAAACGGAGAGAAAGAGACACACAGAGAGATATCTTCAATCTGCTGGGTCACTCCAAAAACGGACCTGCTATGGCTGGAGCTGAGCTGAGCTGAAGGTAGGAACCAGCAGTTTCTTCTGGGTCTTCCATGTGGGTACAGGAACCAAGGATCTGAACCATCCTGCATTACACTCCCAGTTCATAAACAGGTTGCTGAATCAAAAGTGGAGCATTTAGGACATGAACTAGCGCCTGCATGGGATACCAAGTTTATAGGCGGAGGGTTAGCCTGCTACACCACCTCACTGGCCCTGTTCTTCACTGTTTTAATGGCTACAGTTTGTACGTCATCCAAACTAACAGATGCCAAGCCCAAGCGCAGTTATCTAAGAAGAAGCTTGTTCATTCAGCCAAGCACTTTTTACTTACATGTCTACCGAGAGTCGCACATTGTGCCTCCTGGACGTGTAGCTTGGGCACCTGGGAGGGCCTATGTGCAGGCAACGAAGCTACAGGAAAGTTTTCATTAATGCATGGTTTTGAAAATCCCTCTCGGTGGTCACTTTCAGGCATTCGATTCCTCACTAGTCTTGTGAAGGTGAAGTTACTCAGCGAGTGGGTTCTTGCCTGACTTTGTTCTGCTGCCAGTGCATCGGCGTGTGTCAGGTGTTGTCACTGTATTCTGTGCTTGGCAGCACAGGTGGCTACTAGGCACCATGCGGCTCCCTTACTCCCCACTGCCACTGCTTTATATTGAGAACATTCTTTCAGTTGGGATGAAAAAGTTTGGATGTACAAGGCCACTTCCAAAGCTCATGGAAATTTGAACTAAAATATGAATTTATTTTGGTGTGAAATTTTGTGAAATCATTGCAAGTGAATGATCCTCAAAGAGTTCATGAGAGTTATGCGTGGGTTTTTTTGTCCCCAATAAGCTCATCATCTACTTTCATTTTTTTCAAAGCTTCTTAAAATCGATTCTTTTTATTTGTTTGGGAGACAGAGAGAGGGAAACACACAGACAGACAGACAGTCAGAGGCTGCTCTCATCTGCTGGTTTGCTCCTCATGTGTCTGGGCGGGCTGCAGTTGGGCTGGGCATAAGGTTGGGAGGCAGAAACTCCATCCAGGTGTAGCACTGGAGTGGCAAGAATCTGGCTACTTGGGCCCATCATGATCTGTATTTCCAGGAATCGGGAATTAGGAGACATAGTAGGAATTGAACTTAGTCTAGAGGGGGACATGGGTGTCCTGCCTGCAAGGCTGAATACCCATCAATCTCCATTAATTTTTGGAAGTACCCTGATAATTTGCTGAACTCTTACCTTTTGGCTTAACATTTGGACCTGTAACTTTGTTCAGCCAGAAATAGAGGAGACCAGTTGTACTACCTGCCCTTGATGACATATGTCAATCAAATCGAAGGTTGATTTCTAAGCCACTTTTTATGGACAACTGGTTTAACCTGAATATTCATTAAAATGAGGGCTCAATCGCAAGCATTTAAGAGTAGTTTAAAGTTTGGTGCTGGCGAACTCGCAGAGTAAGATAGTTGCAGCTTTCTGTGTATCTCTGTGCACACCGAGACACCAAGGAACTGAAAACAAACACAGCACAGGTTTCAAAACAAGTTGTCTTTAAAGAGCATTGGTTATACTTTTGGTATCAAATAATCTAAAGAATTGATAAGTGGCCAAGATTTTGTCTTTGGAGTCCTAATACATTATTAAAAGTTCTTAGTGGGGTTTGTGAATTGGTGGGTTGAGTATCAGCGTGAAGAAGGAAAAGAGGAATGTGACGGAACAATGGTAAAGGCTGTGTGGAAGAATCATTCCCTCTTATCAGCTTTCACTGTGTTTTTTTTTTTTAATGGTGCTAAACAATATTAAGCTAAGCGAAATAAACCAGTCTCAGAAAGACAAACAACGTGTTTTCTCTTATTTGTGGAAGCTGGTATACAGTAGGAAAATCGTATAGATGTGACATTGTTTGGCATACAGTTACAACACTGCTTCACTGAATCATACAATGTAAATGCAAATAGAACCTTCTTTCCCCGTGCTATAATCATTGTCATTAACTCCTCACTTTCTCTCCACAAATATTAATATCTCCGTTTCCAAGAAAATTAAAAGAAAAAATGGAGAATAAAAAAAGATCAACAAAACTCCCCACAACAAAACAATGGGACCTGTGAGGCTCCTGTAATTTGCAGAAACCCCACATTAACATTAAGGTCTATTGGAAGCTAAGCAGGAACAACACCTTGGGGGGCAGAATTATCTTTATAGGTTAATGAGTCTGCCTGGAAGTCATTGAGAAAGTGCTTTCAAGAGGGAAATTATTTACTGCAATGACATTGCTTTTCACGCCAACCAAATGAATTGCTGAAAGTGAGTTAGAATGCATTCACCCTTCCCCCTTTTACCTGCTTTCAAACTAAATCCTCCTACATTTAGGAGAAACAGGGACTACCCCATGCCTATCTGTAGGAGCTTTTACCATGGAGCTATGTGTGAAGAGGACGCATAAGAATGCTGACACCAGCCAGGGCTCAGAAAGTCCATCCCTATCCAGGACCAAGCATAAGGTCTGCACTGTCGGTAATTAGCATTCATACTGGGAAAGGAATTACATATTAATATACTGTGTGTTCTGTTATTAGGTGGCTCATTTTTCAGCAGTGACATGCCTGTGGACAGCAATGTAATCCTTCAGGGAGATTTGGAAGGTTGGGACTACATGCAGTTCCCCACATTAATCATGCTTTGGATCGAACAAACGCCCATTGCAGGGTTTTGGTATTCATCAGGAGTTCAGTGGCAGTGGCACGCTGTGTTCCAAAATTGTGAAATAATAAAATCTGAACTAAGGAAGTAGTGGGAAACGCGAAAGATCTCACAGAATGAAGATTTTTTTTTCTTATTTGTTTTCCCAAATCCACCTTCCACTTCTGTAATTGAGGTAAAATTTCAGACTAATCTTGGAGACAACCATCTGGCTGATGCAAATAGTTTGTTGTTATTAATTAGCTTGGGGGATACTGGAAAGCAGAACACGTAGCCGCACTGAGGAATGTCTAAGGATTTACTGCTATGCAATGAATGTGGAAAGACATTTTTGCAGCATTTAGTGTTGTATAATACCCGATACTAGGACAGAGAGCCTTTGTTTCTGGTTATTTGTGTCATTCCAGCGGGAGTGCGTGGTACATGGACACTGTGCAAGGCTAATCACCTTTAAATGCTGCAACACATTTTCAGAGAATGAGGAAGTACGAGGAGCACAGAACTCCTCACCATTTATCCTTTAAAAGATAGCAATGTTGGAAGTAGATTCTAAAGTTCTATTCATGAATCCACATAGTGGTTATTGTTTAAAATAGCATGATACGAAGCATGGATTGCATTCATACATGAAAATGAAATCTGAATGCATTTTGCTAATGGAAGGCAAAAGTCAATTGTCATTTAGGTCACTGTGTGACGGTAGGAAATCATTTTAATGAAGCCAGCCCTGTTCAAAACTGTTTGGATCTCAGCATATAAAAGAATATGAGTTCCCAAACAGGATTTCACTGGAGGCAAATACTATCAAGCGAGCAACTCAAGTGTACAGTAAAAGCTCCCACTAGCAAAAGGTTGAATAAGCTTGAATCAACAAAATAGATGGTTTTAAGTATTTTATTCTCCACGTTTTTTGATGACTTTAAAAGTGGTACCCAGCTGCCTATACTATGTGAACGTTAGGGGCAGAATTATGCTCGTTGAAACCCTTACAATAGTTAAAGATGGTGCTCCATTTAATTAAAATGATGCCCAGTGATAAAGAGCGGAGAGCACAGATTCCTCACATAAGCAAACAGGGACTGAAGTGCATTAACGGTGCCATTAGGCAGTGACTTTTTCTTCCTTTTCTCCTTTTCTCTCTAAACCAGACTGCCCTCATCAACTCTGAATTCTGCTTTTTCCCTCTCTTCTTTCCTTCAAAATTGGCAACTAGACTATTAAGAAATGGAATTCCCAGCAAGCCTTCTGGTTACAGGTGTTCTTTTGGGGAGAGTTAATGGCAATCGGGACTGCAGGTTTCTGCATATCCGGGCTTTTTTCAAAAACAGCACATTCTGGCAAGCAGCTCAGAAAGTACAGTGTTTAGTTCAATCTGCATTTATTCCAGGCCATGCTGTATGCCCTTGGGCAATCAAGGAGTCTCGGAATGTGTGCCAAGTGTCATGTCCTTGAGCCTCCGCTGCCATTGTCTTCTCTGGGCTGTGAGGGAAGATGACGACCCCAGGGAAATCAAGTCAAGTTCATTCAGCATTCAGTCTCAGGCTATTGGTTAGGAAGACAATGGGAGCACTGGACACAGAGGTTCCCCGTGCCTTGTCAGTCCCAGCTCATCACTTGGTAAAGAGAGGCAGTGTGGTGACACTGACTGAGACGTGAAAATTAAGAGGAAAAATGCTGATAACAGGCCTATGCATGAAAACTTTTGCATTTTTTTCCTTATTGCATAAATTGTGCTTTCCTTGAGAGCAGAGAAGAAAACTTATTCAAGGTATGTAAGAATGTGATATGCAAAATATTACTTGGGAAATTTGTTCCTTAGTCCTTGTGTTGTAATTTAGAGTTAAAAATACCTAAGTTAGTAGGTGTTAAGTAAAGCAAATACCAGAAAAAATTGCTACAAGGTGATGGAATTATTTAGATAACATCTAATGATTGTATCAGGAACAGCTATCCGATATTGACAGATTACTTTAATTTTTTGGTCTTTTTCTCATCCATGAAATGGGAGCAGTAAAATTAATGACTTAAAAAGGAGATTTATTTGTTTGCTTGGAAGAGTTACAGCAAGAGAGAGAGAGATGTCTTCAATCCATTGGTTTACTTCCAAATGACGCTGGAGTCTGGACTTGGCCCAGCATAAGCTAGGAGCCTGGAGCTCCCTCTAGGTCTCCCAGATGGATTTCAGGGTCCCAGGTACTTGGACAATCACTCCCTACCTTTCCAGGCACATTAGCAGGGTTCTGTAGTGGAAGCAGAGCTGCCAGAATGCAAACTGATAGAAGATGTGAAATTCTGATGTGAGATTCCAGCCTCAGAGGTGGTGGCTTATACTGCTGTGCCACAATGCTACTCTAGTTAATGGGCATTTAGTTACATGAAGTAAAATGGTGTCATCAAAGAGCTTAGTAAATTGTCCTGGGCAAATGAAATGCTGGTTATTGATGTGATATGGCATTGTAATAAAATTCCAATTGGTTAAACTTCTAACTTTTTTCCATTTTGTAGATATGAGCCACTATTTTGCAAAAAGCAACAAACAAAAACCAAGAAAATATTTATGGTCGATTCGTCCTTTCTCTGTAGAGAGGTATTTCCTCAAACTCTATTACAAGAAGTTCAGTGGCAAGTGAGGGTGCTGTGTACCACAGAGTGGCTAAGACCAAGTGGAAGAGAAAGGATCAAAGCTGAGTCCTGGTCCTGCACACTGGGGGCAGAGGGATCACCCGACTTCCCGAGGAGTGTACTCGTGTGCCCCACAGTGAGCTATTTTTAGGTGGTGACTACGTCAAGATCTGGATTCACGGGCCCTAGTCACGAGGGAGATCAGACTTAACAGAAGATCAGGAAGCTGAGGTTGAAGCCTTCCTGTTTCCTGTGCTCCGAGGCATGCTGGAGTTGTAGAAGTGAAGGAGAAGGTGCCACTTCCCTCCCTACGCCAGGTCCTTCATGTTCACGTCTGGTCCAAGGACTGGAGGTTTTCACTGGCACAGATCTGCTCCCAGCTGGTGTGGTGGGCATTTCTGTTTGTAATAATGGTAGAAAACTGCTGTGTGTGTGTCCTACTGGAGTGTGGGAGAGGCATCTTAAAATAAGATTTATTTATTTATTTGCTAATCAAAGAAGAGAGAAACAGAGAGGAGTCAGGAGCTTCATCTGGGTCTCTATGTGAGTGCGCAGAATCAAACACTTCGGTTGTCTCCCGCTGCGTTTGCCAGGGGCCTGGGCATGGAGCAGGATTGGAGTACCAGGGACTTGAACTCGCACCCATGTGGGGTGCTGGCATCATAGGTCATGGCTTTATTCTCCAGGCCACAACACCAGTCCCAGAGGCATCTTTTACAACACAATCACATACCGCATCAATGAAATTTCTGAAGTGCTAGCAGTCTGAGAATTAGAAATGTCTTCAAATTGGACAAACACATCACTGGACTTTTTCTTCTCCACCAACAAGGCAGAGCAATGCTTGAAGGGCTTCTTTGCATTTTGGAATCAATAAGTGGTGTGTCCATCTCATCAAGAAGCACTACCAGCATTTTTGTGGTATTTGTGGCAAAATACGCTTCCTCTGCTGGTTTTGGCAGTGCAATGAGCAGTTCCTTCAAGTCTTGCTGAGTGGTGGTCCAAACAGCAGCGGTCAAAGTGTCTGAAACAAATTGAGATGTTCATTGGTGCTTGTGGCATATAGGAGAATTGGAATGAAAATACCCAGGGTTGTGAGCAAATCTATGCACCTTTCAAGTAAATGTGTCTTTGAAAAACAGACCTCGGACCTGCTATTTCGATATAGCAGGCTAACCCATTGCCTGTGATGCTGACATTCCAGGTGAGTGCCAGTTTGTGGCCCAGCTACTTTCCTCCAGGTACAGCTCCCTGTTAATGACCAGAGAAAGCAGAGGAGGGCAGCGTCAGTGTTTGGTCTCCACGTAGGAGACCCAGGAAAAGCTTCTGGCTTTGGTCTGCCCCAGTCCTAGCCATTACAAGCATCTTGGGGAATGAAGTGAAAGGTGTGGGACCCTTAACTCTCTCTGTCTCTCCTCTATCTCTGTAATTCTGAATTTCAGATAAGTTAAAAACAAACAAACAAATCTTGCCTTGTTAATGGAACCAGAAAAAGACTGACGTCTGTCCTACAACAGGAGTTGACTAGATTGCTCACTGCCTAGTGTGAATGACGTATTATCTGAAACACAAGCTACAAATGTGGGCTATTTGTCAACATTCTTTCATCAGTTGGGATGAGTTATCTGATACTGACCTTGCATGGATAGCAAAGGGAGAGTAAAAGGCCTGATCATGTGGACTACACTTCTATTGTGTTTTGAAAGTCCTTTGGTTCTTTCCCCCACTCCCAATTTGTATGGTCACTGATTTAGAAGGAAAAAAAATCTGAGCCCATTTTACGGATGTTTGCACATCATATGCTGGCTCCAGTTAAGGGTCCTGCTGGGAGACCATTCTTCTGCAGTGGTGGCACTGAAACCCAACGAAGGAGGGAGCCTTCTCAGGCTGCAGAGTTTGAATAATGTATGCTCTTTTCTAATTTGTCTTCAAGGGAGAATGGCCTGCTACTAAGATCAGCAGTAGCAAATGATTTGACGAGGTGGGCAGTGATCTGGAAGCAGTTAGGTTAGACAATCGGTGACAAAGGTGTTTGAAGAAGTATATGAATGAACTTCTGTGAACTGCTTCATATTATTCTCTGTGTTCATGTCTACCTATGTAAATGTGCTCCCATGCCCCATGTGAACACTCATCAAAAGAACCAGCTCCCCAAAAGGAGCAGTTGAGGAAGATGATGTACCCTCCCTCTGTCAGCAGCCTTCTTTTCTAGCCCCTGTGATGAACTTTCTTATTGGGGGTTTGGAAAACATTGTTGTGAATGATAAGGTTGGTGGCTATGCATGAAATCAAGAAAATCGATGGCCTCACTCTAGAACTGAATCGACTGTGGTCGCTGAGGGTGTCAGAGTTCAATTTTGGGTCCCTGATAAGATGTTATGCCTTAGGTGGCCCTTCTCTCGTTAAGAGGTTGTAATGCGTGTCTTAGGAATAGAGAGGTATTAGGGACTTATAGGCTTTTTTGTTTTTCTTGTTCCGACATGCTCTCCCAACATCCATACTTAATGCTTGGTACAGCATCATCATGATCAAAATTGCCTCTCACCAGGAATTACATCAGAGCGAAAGAAATGTGCCGTGCTCTCTCCAGTAAGTGATTGTTTATAGTGAAGTAGGAGGTCTAGAGGCCTGTGTCAGTAATGCTCGCTAGTGCTGGTACGTTCCCTGGCCATTCAGAATCAGGATGGCCCATTGGAGGGTCAGTGCAGCACCACTGAGGACAGAACAGGTATACTCTCATCATTAATTCTTTTCCTTAATCCTGGCTAGCAAACTTGCTGCCTAAACAAGAAAGACAGCGTTTGCCATACCATGCATCCTGATTCTCAAGGTTGAAATACAGTAGCTGCCATACGATTGGGATGTGGGAGGAATGGGAATGCTCTGGTCTCGGTGTGTCCTCCCTAATATGTGTGTTGGAAATGGAATCCCTGAGCCAACACTGTTGGGAAGTGTTTAAGTCCCCAGGACTCCAGTCTCCTGGAAGGAGCTGTGCTACCATGAAAGGTATGAGCAGAGTCTGACCTTGTGACGATGCAGATTCCTCTCTTCGGGGATGATGTAAAGCTCAGGCTACTGCTTGGCACTGGAGCACAGCCCTGTCAAGATGTGACTTTATCAACATCTTGACCCTGAACCTTCCAGCTCCCCAAACTGTAAGATGAATCCTACACTTTTTGAATGGCCTAGTCTCAGGTTCTCCTACACCAAAATATGTTCTTGTTCTTATGCTCCTATTCCACACCACCTGAACCCAGTGGTTATCAAATCTTGGAGTTGGTCCAAATAGACTGAACTGAGAAGAGAATGTTCTCCACAGAGACTGGATGTGACTGAAGGTGCAGTAGCTAAAGACATGGGTGCACGTAGTTGGTGAATGTATTTTGGTTACAGAAGAGGACAGTGTTATCAGTTGTAGAATGGAGGTATGAGGACGACAGTATTCTTTGGCATTGGAGAACGAGGAAGGTGCGTTCTGGAGGTCTTTACCGCTTGTCCAGTTGTCCACCCCTGGACCAACTGTGTGAGTGTGTGTGATCCTTGAGTGTACCAGATGGTCCCAGAGGCTGATTCCCACGCCTCCTCAATCCTGGTGTGGAATCCTGCAACCTGCGCTCTGCCTGGTACCTCCACAGTGCCAGGGTGTTTCTTCAGTCAGCTCCCTATCTGCAAATGGAAGTCTATGAGAGAGCCCTTGTGATGAACACATCACGTGAGACTGTTCGGAAAGCAGTGGAGCAATGATGAAGTAGTTGGGGGGACAAACCACACCAGGCAGCGATGCTGGCAGTATAAGCCTGAGTTCCAAGGGCTCCCACTGGTGGCGCCGGCCCCAGTCTCCAGGTCTCCATCAACCCTCAAAGTGGCCTTTTCCTCATTGTGAGCCTTACAAGGCATGGTGGGCCCTTCTGTTGGTTCTTCAGCCTTCTAAGATTTCGTCAACTTTCCCCTAGTCTTTTGGTGAAGTCCTTGACTGCTTTTGTCCGTCAAGTCCAGTTTCTATTTCCTAAGAATAGGTACCTTTGTTATTTTGGGAGGTCTGACTTTATTCCTGGCAGTAAAAAACAAAAACAAACAAAACAAAACAAAAGGCAAACAAACAAACAAAAAAAAGCCCCACTGATTTTTGAAATCAGACAAATCTGTATTATTTACCAGCCTGAGGAACTTGTGTAAATGTCTTGAACTCTTTGAGTTCAAGCTTCTTTATTTTTAAATAGAGACAATAATACTCACCATGTGGAATAATCTTAAAGCTGAAATAAAATAGTACATCTTAAAGGCACCTACCATTGATTCTTACATCTATTAAGCACGCAGTCCAGGTTATCTTCCTCCCCCAGAGCTAGTGTGTGTGTCTTTGTCTCTTTCATGAAGAATTAGGCTAATAAATACATGAAGAACCATTGGGATGAACCGAAGAACCTGAGGGAGGAAAATGCCTTTGAGAGAACAAGGGGAATAATTGGAAGAGGGAATTTCTCTTGCCCGAGGCTTGTCTTAAGCAAGTATAAGGTCGGGGGATGAGCGAGACCGAAGCGTGCTATGTCTTCTGTTGTCTCTTGGCTGCATCCAGTGGTAATTGAGTCCACATTATTTGTAATTTTCTGAATTATTTGTGTCAAGCCCATTAGGCAACCCAGTTGTTAGAATCACACTCCAAGTGTTATGCATGCAGTTCCAGCCACCCAATGGAAAAACCTGCTTTGAATCAAGTGTTTTCCTTCTCTCTTCTCTATTTCCTTCTTTCATCTTACCACCCAGACCTCCCAGACAAGCAGTTAAGCGTATTACACTCGAATATGCTGAACTTGCCCACTGGTGATAAAAAGAGCTAGCTGCTAAGTGTGGCCAGGATAATGATTCAGTTAATGCACATTATCTTACTTAAACTGGATATTAGAAATAGCTTCTTTGCTGTTTTATTGCATTTCTGGAAGCCTGGCTTTAGGGCAGTGGATTTTTGACTTCAGCATGCAGCAGAATCATCAAGGACACTAAATACGTGGAGTCCGTAGCCCATACCAGCGAGACAGGTGTTACTATAGCTTTACTATGGTGTGGAAACTGAGGCACAGAGAGGTGAAGGATGTGACCTAGCCATGGCAGAAGCTGAAACCCGGGTGCAGGGACTCCATTATAGTCACTGTGGAAATATAAGTGATCCTCTGCCCCTGGGCGGGTGTAAGGACAGGCTTTGTTTTGCATCTTCTGCTTAGTCTGCTGAGCACAGGTGATATTGCTAGAATTTTGCCAGTTTTCAAGAGGTGGCAATGGTTATTTTCTGTACTTCTGTCTTTTACAGATGGCCTTTTCCTAATAGGATGACAATAGCTCTCAGTACTGGTACACCAAAACAGGTACTTTAAAGAACCACCACTAAAAACAGCTGCATTATTTGTCCAGATCTTCCAAACCATTCTTTGGATTTAGAATTTAGGATTGAGAAATAGACCCTTGGCGATTGTTAGAGGGTTATTATTTTGGGAAATTAGTCCACAGTGAAGATGTGTTTGCAGTGCTTAGATTTTCTTAAAATCTTTTGAAGAAGTCCACACCTCTCCTGCTGCTGTCTCCAGTCCCTGGATTCTGTGGGTTTTGCTACCGTTCGTTGATTATATCCTATGTTCTGTTGCTATGTACATGTTATCCTAAGCAATCCCTACATAATCTGCAGAACGGGTCTTATTCTTCCCATTTTAGACATGAGTGAAAAGCAGTTTGGAGAGGTCGACCCCTTGAGTGTATTGAAAATTACCAGAGCTAATTTACTAACTGACTCCAGCTCCATCTTGCTCCACCACCTCTGCCCCTAACATCCAACACCACGTAACAAAGTCATGCCTTTTTATGTTCCTAGGACAAACCCATAATAAGTTCCATGGTAATAACAACAATCACAAAAGACTAAACTGACACATTTTATGTTCTTCAGCCTGTTACAGAGTTGCCCAAGGAGCAGAGTTACATTTTGGTGGAGCCAGGAACTTGGGACCTGTTTATGACACAGTAACTGTTGTCATGTCAATGACAAAATGGCAGTCGGACCCCAGGCCAGTGACAGGAGGCCCAGCACAGCTCTGTTTGTGCAGCCTTTATTAAACGGAGCCGTTGGCTGCCACCTGTGGTTTTGTCGTTGTGCCTCCCACGGAGCTCACATTTGATCTTCCGATTAATTAGGTGCACCTTGGCTAGAAGCCCACGATCAAGCATACATATTTCAAAGCTTAAATGGGGTTCCTCCTAAGATGAAAGCAGAGTGCTTCAAAGTACGGCATAAATCCTCATGTTATCCTCTGGGAGAACGAGTGACATTAGCAATATTAATTTATTGATAGTACAAAAACACTATGAGAAAATGATGCACTTTAATGCTTACTTCTAATTTGTATCTTTACGACTGCTTTTCTTTTTTTTTTTTAATTGGAGAAAAGTGGCAGTGATCTTTCAGAGGGGCTTTTTAATTGGAGTAGATTAATTCCACCCTTTCAACATTAAAGAGACATGAAAATTGGACCCCCAAAGATAATGTCTCAAAAACACTTGAAAGTCTACCACATTCTTTCAGAGATGGAGATACGGCATTTAATTTCGTTTTCTTCAATTGATTCAATATTTGATGGGACAAGAAACATTTCCTTACTTAATTGCTAGGCTATCCGAGAGCAGTGTCACTGAGCTCTTCGTGAAGAGATTCTAGCTGCCTGCGTTCCTGTTTTATTCTCCTTCCTTTGACTTCCTTCCAAACATGTGTCTTTCATCTCTGCAGTGAGCAACTAATAACCAGCCAAGATGGTCTCCCCCATCGTCCCCTCTGTCTGTGCTAAGGTAATCTCAGTTTGATGTGTTTCCTTTCTCTGCAGTGGTGAGAGTACTGTCAGCCTGTGAGCCACCAACAAACCCGTTTCCAATTCTCAGCCACATAATTAACAGCCAAGATGAATGGCTAAGACAAGGATTCATTTGCATAGCCTTGGTGGCTCTCTTCATGTGCTGAGAGCGATGATCTATATTTTTATTTTCCTGCTCATTTGCTTACCTTAATAATATGTCCTGATAAATGAATAGTGGTAACCAGACATTTGCTCATCAGTTCTGTGGTGTGGATGATTCTTTGTTTAAAATAGTCTGTGTGAGGCCATTAGACCCAACAGGAGTGAGCAGGATCTATGAAGAATATAATTGTCCTATTCATGTCTTCTCATATCAACTGTCTTTAAATAAACCTTCTAGACTTTTTCCTCGTAGAATTTTTATATTAGGAACAAAATGCATCAAGATAAATGCACTCTTTAAATGAAAAAGTTTAAAGCTTTTGTAAAGAGAATAAGTCTCTACTTTTCTATTTCTGTATGTAGACAGCCAAAGCTAATTGCCAAGGATGTGTTTTTATCCTTAATACTATGGAGACACGCATATACATGTGTGTTCATTTCCACATGATAGTAAAATGCGTCATGAATGCAAAACTATGATAATATAACCAACATTCTTCTATACATTGTTCTAGTATGTTTAATAATATTTGTTTTTTCCTGTTTTTCAAACACATGCATTCAACAGTGATCACTGAGGGGTGGGCTGCTGGCCTTCTGGTTAAGATGCCTGTATTCTAATTAAGATTTCGTGGGTTTGATACCTGCCTTTAGCTTCAGACTGCAGCTTCCTTCTAATACATACCTGATGGGGGACAGTAGGATGGTGACTCATTGAGTCAGCTCCCTGCAACCTTTGTAGGCAATCTGTGCTGAGTCATTGGCTCCTGGTTTGGGATGCAGCTCAACTCTTGCCATCTGGAACATCTGGGGAGTAAGTCAGTGAATGGGAGTCTTCCTGTTCGTCTTTTGGCTTCTAAAATAAACACATAAGTACACATTTCTTAAAAAATGTTCTCATTGGCTATTTATGTGTGCCAAGTGGTATGATATGGTAAACAGATGGATGTCTTCTTGCCCTCACCACCCTTACATTTCCCTCAAGTCAGTAACCACAAGGTAAAATCCTTTAAAGCTTGGCTCTGTTACATTGCAGGTTGGCTTTCTTGCTGAGGCATTCATGGGTTTTTGACTTTTATCATTGTTGCCACCAATGCTAATCTTAAACATCCTCATCTACATTTTCTTACGTGTCAGTATTTTTGTTTCCTCCCAGCAGTATGGTAGTTTTTGAAAACTGGAATTTCTAGGGCCAAAACACACATATTTTTAATTTTAGCAAATATTGCATATGACTTTCCTGACAACTGCTGCATGCTTATATCTGATGCTTCCACTCTCTGCACATGTGCTAAAACTGCCAGGGCATTCTTGCACAGCAGCTCCACATCTTAAGAGATATTTTAGCTTTTTTCCCTTAAATTCTGAGCTGTGGAGTACTGGATACACAGGATAAAAATTAACTGTATGTACAGAAGTGGCATTATGTCTTCAATGTTGGCAACTGTTAGCTCTATGATATTTATGTAGGGTTGATGCTGCAGGAGTTGTGTGAGCTTCTTATCCCACTCCTGTGCACTATGGATATCCAGAAAGGTCATTTTTTGGGCCATGTTCTCAAGCTTTCGTGATGCAACATTATTTTTCCCCACAGTGCACATACAGAACTTCTGTTTTGCATATCGTAGTTGACGATGTTGCTTAAACTGGTTCAATTTGGTCATCCTAAACTTCTGTCTTTCTCCAAAAGAAGAAAGCAGAACTATGGAAACAATAAGAACAACACAACGAACTGAGCTAAATTATTTCTCATTGTTTATAGGAACATTGGCTAATAAAAAAAGCCACCCTGTTACTGGGTTTTACACGCTGTTTCAGTGGAAAGCTTCCTTCTCTCTTGCGCCGTCTCATTGTCCTTATTCTGTATGTAGCTGTCACCAAACAGCCCTTTGAATGCAGACCTTACATTGTTACAAACCTTCCTATGCTCTGCAAGAAATAACTCCCATCCCTCCTGGCATTGTATTTCCTCAGTCTCCTCTGGGGATCTTTCTAGGCACAGATTTTATATTCTGCTATTGGAAACCCATTTTTGCTGTAGTAAGGAAAAATACTACAGCAATCTATACATAGAGGACTGGTTTTGCTTCTTTGTTCTCTTAGATCAATATTATAATCAATTTTGCTATCTTTTGAACTTCCCCAACCCAGTTCTATCCTACTGGCAGCCACGTGGTTACAAACCGGTGGAAAAATTCACTGGTTCAGCAACTCTCGACTTTTCATTGTTTCTTTAACAGGATGGGGACAAGACTGCTTAACTAATTAACTGGCTGCTCCTGGCTGTCTTCCATTGTGGCAATAACAATTTCATGAGGAGGAGACCACGTCCTTTCAGAGACAGAGATATGGCATTTAATTCCTTTAATACTGCTCACATCACTTGATTTTCCCATCCAAAATACGATTTCCCGTTTTTATGAAAATGTGTGGAGGCCACTTATTGCAGGAAGCACTTTCTGCTTTTCTGTCTCTCTGGCTTCCTCTGCTCTTCTTCCTCATCCCTCTGCTTTCTTCTTTAGCTCTGCTATCCAGTGACACAAGATCCGCACTGCAGCCTCAGCAGCAAAGCTCGCAGAGGAAAAGGGGGTACAGTTAGGTAAGGCTGGCAGTGCAGAGAAAATGAATTTGGCACAATTGTTTGCCTTTCATTTCATTTGGTAACAAAAAATATTATTTCATATCCTTCCTCAACAAGTTAATGTTAAAATAGGAAGGTTCCACACTATTTTCTCTTCTTATGATACTCAGAAACAAATATTCCAGTTTTACCAGAATCATCTTACTGTTATCACTAAGAAAACTCATTCCAGAGTCCCTGATTTTACTTATCCACGGATAGTGTGGGCTAGACTGCTTTCCTTCCACATATTAATTGTATTTTTAAATTGTTCCTGGAGAAAATATTTTTTAAAACATTTATTTATTTTTATTGGAAAGAAGGAGAGATAGAGAAAAGATCTTGCATCTTCTGGTTCACTCCTCAAATGGTCACAATGGCCGGAGCTGAGTTGAGCCGAAGCCAGGAGTCAGGAGCTTCTTCGGGGTCTCCCTTGTGGGTGCAGAGTCTCAAGGCTTTGGGCCGTCCTTGACTGCTTTCCCAGGCCACAAGCAGGGAGCTGGATGGGAAGTAGAGCAACCAGGAAACAGAGCAGTGCCCATATGGGATCTCATTGCTTGAACGGGGAGGATTAGCCAATTGAGCAATTGTGCCGGGCTCCTCAGGTGCTAATCTTTCAAACAAAATTTGCTGTATGATTTGTTTTTCTCCCAATCTTAGGTATGGCTGATTTAATAACATCTATGAAGAATTGGAATTCATTGTATTAATTTTAAGCATTCATGACAAAGAGTCAGGAAACATGGCATTTTATTTCTGGCTCTCCTTGGTATTTATATATTTTTCATTTCTAAAAGTCACTGACAATAATCACTTTGGTCTCTGCACCTCATAAGAACTTGTGGGATATTGGATACAGAAGAAAGGGCTTCAGCATTGAAATGATAGTAATGTACTAATATAAGTCATATGAATTTAAGAATCCCATAAATTATCCTGGAAATCATATTGTTTATTCATCACTTCACATTCACTCAAGTGAATTCAGCATCTATATTGTGCCAAACATTTTCTACTCTTTATGGATCCAATGGCCCATTGCAAATTGTTTTGAAGACATTATAAAAGGGCACTTCGTAAGATTTGTTAAAATGTGTGTTCTGAAAAAGTTGTGCGTGGATTTCTATTTTTTTTTTGACACCAAGATAAAGTTCCTCGTTAATTCTGTTCTCTCACATTTGGAAATGCCTTTATGTTTCATCAAAAATTGGTAAACCATAACTTGTAATTGTTGTTTTGTTACCTAATTTTGTGAATTTCCCTAAGTTTTCGTAGTTGGTCTCTCACCCAGGTTGACTTGTTTATTTTTCTTGGTGGAGTCCAGCAGGGGTTGCGTGCTCTCAAGGACAGGTGTGGCATGCACACACCGCCTGGATTTCTGTGACTTCTCCACCTTCCTGCTGGAGTGTGATGGGAACTTTAGGTGTTATTGACCCGACTGTTTTTTCTGTGTAGTGTCTCAGCATGATCCTTTTGTATTTTAGATTCACCCTTTTGTTTTCTCTGACAGATTTTTCATACCTTTGCTTCAGAGTATCGTGATTACTGCCTGTGTTTTCCTTCATTCACAAATTGTATATTTGATCTGTGTTTAGTTTCTGTTTTCAGTGAAGAATATTATTTCTACTGAATTTCAAATGTCTCCTGTAGGAACCATTGTACCTTGTTTTCTTGTTAGGATCATTGATAAAAGTACCTCTGGGACTTGTGCGAGTCACCAGGTCTCACCCTGTGTGCCTCTGTGGCTTTGGCACTGCCTGCTGCATCCCTACCTGGAGAGTAACACAGGCAAGATGTCATAGCGGGAGATGACAGCCTCTGGCCTCCACTCCCAGCCCCAGCGCAAGCAGGCAGCCTGTAGACCAATGGAAATATCTCCACAAGTTCTCAAGAATGCAGCGAAGAACCTACCATGGAAAATGAGCAAAGATTGCTGGGGAGGTTAGCCTCATGGAGTGTTTGGGAGCAGCTGAGCCCAGAGAAAAAGAGTTGGGATTATGAGTCAGAGGCAGGTGATGGGTGCTGCTGGCATTGCCCGAGGCCTGCTCTGCAGAGGATCCCACAGCTTTGGCCACTGAAGACCTCAGCAACTGCTATAGCCCTCAAGCTTTTACTGCAGGAAGAGAGAACATCTTATTAATGTCTGATGGCATGGATCCTAGCCCTGCATAGAGCACCAATAGCTTTTGTCATCTAGCATGGCTTTTTTTTTTTTTTTTGTCATCCATGGCTTCATGGCCCTCCGGAGAGATATCATGGCTTCTCTTCCCACAAAGGACCTCTATTGTGTTGCCATGTTGGGGGCCACTCTCTGACTTAAAAGGCTCAATCCCACGTGTGCTTGGGCTCCAGGACTTGTGTGTGTGTGTGGCTGTGCTACACGAAACTGCCCTGTAGACACTGGAATCACTGCCACAGTGGCGCACCCAGTGTTGGGGCCACCATCTTACAATACCTTCTTGCGTTCTAGACTCTGTCATTCCCTGTCTGCTCCACAAATGCGTGCTCCTTACACCCTCACATGCTATTACACCCTCACGTGCTCTACTTCTGAACTCAGAAACCAGTGCCAGCTGTGCCGCACGCCTGTCTACAGGACGTGGTTCCAGGAGGAACTCCCTTGTTGGAAATAGAGGGCAGAGGTCCCTGTAAGCTTCCCGTGGCAGAGCTTCACAGTCCTCATGGTGCAGACACAGCCCTGACCCAAGACCACTGAGATCCTCGGCCTTGTTTGCTGTTCTCCTCATACTGTTCTCTAGTGAAGGAATAATGTGGAGAAGCTATCCCTGTATTCTCAGTGAGACCAGAATCGCTGCATCACACCCAGCAAAAATTTGTACCAAAAGTGACCTGTGATGGCTGCATATAAAGTGTGCAGACAGGAACACAAAGCACTGTAAAACGTAAAAGAAGCACGACACCACCAGAGGAGCACGGCATAATCACGTTTTGGTGCTTGGGAGGACAGGAGGCATGCACTTGGAAGAAGGTACTTAGGGGCGGGATGGTTGTAAAAAGCTGCATTTGACCTGGTCATTCTCTCTGCTTCTTTTCTCCCTGAGAGACCTTCCCAGGGCAGCTCTTTCTTCGCTGTTCCCCACCAGAGGGCCAAGCATCCAGGCTTCAAAACTGTGAGCTGATGAAACCTTTTCCTCGTTAAGTTAGATACTTCATGTAACCCATCATTGTGACAAAAGCTGACTATTGAGAGAATCAAAAGTGGATTTGATCAGATAGAAGAGTGAATTGCTATGGAGAATGTCTACTAGAAGAAATTTTTAAAAATTTAAGCCCCTTTTTAAAAATAGTTTTTTAAAAAAAGATTTGTTTAATTTTTTACTGTAAAGTCAGATATACCAGAGGAGTGGAGAGGCAGATCCTCTGTCCGATGATTCACTTTCCAAGCGGCTGCAACAGCTGGAGCTGAGCTGATTTGAAGCCAGGAGCTTCTTCCGGGTCTCCCACACAGGTGCAGGGTTCCAAGGCTTTGGGCCATCTTTGCCTGCTTTCCCAGGCCACAAACAGGGAGCTGGATGGAAGCAGGGCTGCCACTGTTAGAACCGGCATCCATATGGGATCCGGGTACATGCATGGCAAGGGCTTTAGCCGCTAAGCTGTCACACTGGGCCCAACGCATGAGTTTTAGTAAAGTCAGCATGGTTTGTAGACACAATCTAAGAACATGCTTCCCCCCATCTTTTTTCTCCCTACCATTCTCCTTTCTTTTGTTTTTAAGTTTTTTTTGTGATAACATTTTAAATTCACATTCCAGGAAAAAGGCTTTATATTTCCTTGAGTAAGACAGCAAGCAAAAAGCAAAAGATTCTCTAGTTTCGATAAGACAATGACTATAAACAATACTTTAGGGGAAAATGACTGTTTCACCCATATACAGTAAAATCTAAAGTAATCCAACAACATCAAAAATGCAACAGTATAATATTCTTTGTGATTGGTTTGATGGAGGTATAAGACAAATTTTACAAATCTGCATTGGCAGCAGTACTGACTGCAGACATTTCTTTTCTTTCTTCCCTTTCCTCACCTTTCTTTCTTTCTTTTGTGTTCTTGAAAATCAATTTCAGTGTTATTCTGTTAGTGAATGAGGTTGTGGATTTTCATGTTTCCTTCCGGTGTGGTCGTGGTGAATTCTCAGTTTTTGCAAATCTGGAAAATATCTTGTTTGTTCCTCACTTTTAAAGAATAGCTTTCCAGATGTAATATTCTGGTCGGATTTTTTTTCTTTTTAGACTTTGAATTTATCACCCCAGTCTTGGGACCTGTAGGGTTTCTGCTGAGAAATCTGATGTCAATCTAATTGGTTTTCCTTTGTTTGCAGCTTGGTGCTTTTCTCTTCCTGTCTTGAAGATTCTCTCCTTATCTTTAACTTTTAACAATTTGACTATAGCACATCTTGAAGAAGATTTGCTTTTCAGATGAGTCCGTGTGGGGTTCTTTGAGCTTCTTGTATCTGGAAATCCATGTCCCTTTCAAGATACTAGAAATTCTCAATTATCATTTTAGTTTGGCAGGTTCTCAAATATATTTTTCCTTTTGTTCTCTTTCAGGAATAACCATGATATGAATGTTTGTTTATTTAATGGTATACCATATTTTGCATAGAATTTCTTCATTCCTTTTAATTATTTTCTCTTTATTTTTGTCTGTTATTTCAAAAGTCTTGTCCTCTAGGTCAGAAGTTCTTTCCTCCATTTGGTCTGCTGTGCTGTTAAAACTCTTGGTTGCATTTTGTGTTTCTATTTAGTTCTTCTGAACACATGCACTCCATGGTCAAAAACAGCTCTTCCGAGTCCTCCCATGGTTGGAGTCCTGAGTCCAGTGGTTCAATTGGGAGGATTCACAAGGAAACCTCATCTGAAGTGGTCCCAGACCTGACTCCTGTGTGTGCTTGCCAGTATGGGGTCTGGCTCTGTTTGTCCTCCACTTCAGTCTATGCACAAATGGTAGTTGAGATTGCTGGGTTGGTTCTGTCTCTGGTCCTCCTCTTATGTAAACCTATGGATGCTGTGGTCCAGCCCACTTCTGCCCACCACACACTCAGCCCTCATGCACACCAGGGGGGAACTGCAGCCTAGTTGGAGCGACCCCTCATAACCTCCACTAGGTTTGACTCCAGCTTTGGCTCCTGTGCTTCCCAGCATGTGCAGCAGACTGGTCCAGTGTGTCCCACATCCCATTCAGCTCCAGCTCAACTCAACTGAATTCACTATCCAGCCTGTATTCAGACCCGCAGGTGCTATCACCTGTCTTACCTGGCCCACCTCAGCCCTGGTGCTCATGCTAAGCAGTGGGAGCTGCAGCCTATTAGAGAGGTGCCCATTGTTTCCCTGCTAGGCTCACTCCCAGCTGCACATCTTGCACTTTCCAGGTGGTTCTGCATTCTAGCTTGACAAGATTTGCCCTCAGTCCCAACCCTTGCCAGCTGATACTAGAGCAAAGCCCAACCAGCCTGCACTTACTCTGGCTCATGTATGTGTCAGTGGATACAGTTGGTTAGCCCAGCTTGGTTTTACTTCTAATCCAGTTCACATGCTGATCAACAGGTATAGTCCTTCCTGGCTTGGTCTGCCCCCAGTCCAAGTTCTCATGCTTGCCAGTGAGAACAGTGGCCCAGCAAGGGAGTCTCCCACAGCTTTCCTACCAGGCTTCCATCACTGTCCTGGGTCTCAAGTGTGCTGGTGGGTGCTGAGGCCCAGTCTGGCATGGCCCACCTCCCTTTAGCATTTGCTGGTGGGTAATGTAGCCTAACAGAGCCTGGTATCCCCTAGTTCCAGCTCATGCTGGTGGGTTCTGCAGCCTAGCCCTACCCAACTAGTTCACAATCCTGGCCCTAATGTGAACTGGGTGGTGTTGTGGCCCAATCTGGCCTGTCCTGCACCCCATTATGAACTGGCCCAGACCTGACCCCCATGTGTGCTGGTGGTTATTGTAACCTAGTCTGGTCTGGGCTATTCCCAGCTTTGGTTCTTGTGCTCACTTGCAGGCATTGTGTCCTGACAAAGAGTTCCCCAGGCTCCTCTATCAGGTCTCCTCCCAGTGGCAGATTTCATGCACACAGTTGAGTCCTTGACCCAGACTGACTTAGTCTCCCTTCTGTCCTAGCAGGAACAGTGGCCTTGCCCAACTGGGCCACACCTATTCCATTCCATACTTTTGGGTGCTAGAAACCCAGTCACACCTGGTCCACAGCCAGACACAGTTCTTGTGTGGTTCAGCAGGTGCCACGACACAGTCCAGCCCATCCTACATTCAGCTTGGTTCTCATGAATACCAGTGGGTGCTGGAGTCTAGCCCCCAGACCCAGTCCATATTCATACCAACGGACGCTGCAGTCATGTCCTGCTCAGATTGCTGCCCCCATTACAGTTCTCTTTGCAACCAAGTGAAAAGATAATCTGCAAAATGGGAGAGAATATTTGGTAACCATATGTGTAATAAGGGATAAAGAGACTCATAGAACTCTGGAACAATTAAAACAATAGGGAAGACACTTGGATGGATATTATTTTTTAAAGGACATGTGAATGGCTAAGTGGCAGAAAAATAGTGCTCAATATCACCCATCTTCAGGGTAGTGTGAATTAAAACTCTAACAAGGTATGTCTCACATTTGTCATAGTGACTATTGACAAGTGTTGGTGGGTTGTTAAGAGAATTATTGTATATTATTGATTAGAATACAAATTGGTACAGCTGGAAGAAAAAGCAGAACTAAAGTTCATTTAAAAATTAAAAAAATAGAAATACTGTATATCTAGTGTTCCCTCTTTAAGGCTATATACTAAGAAATTATCTTGAAGAATCACCTGCATTTCTATGCTCACTGCATCATTATTCGTAACAACTAAGATATGGATGTCCTAAATGTCCATCTACAGCTAAACGAATAAAGAAGTTTGGTGTATATATTCAATGGAACATTACTCAGGCTGAATAAGAATGAAAGCCTATGATTTGCATCAACCTGCATGAACCTGGACAATATTATTCCAAGTGAAAAGAGCAGACACAGAAAGAGAAATGCTGCATGATCTTGACCCTATCTGGAATCTAAAAATAAAAAAAGTCAAGCCCACACAGAAACAGAATAAAATGGCTGTTACTAAGGTAGGTAGGAGAGTTGAGAAAAATAGTAAAATGTTGACCAAAGGATACAAATTTGAAGTTATAAGATGAATAAATTCTGAGAAGCTGTTATATGGCAAGATGGATAGTTAGCAATGATGTACTACATTCTTCATATCTGTTAAGACAGTGGGCATTAAATATTCTCATAACAAAGTAACTATAAGTTGATTACAGGTTAGTTTTTGTGGTAATCACTTCATAGTTGACACATGCAGCAAAAACTGATATTGTATAGCATAAATATTCTGTTTCTATTTTTCAAATACATTTTGATAAAGCTGAAAAATCTGTATGATAAACTATCAGTTAAATTTTGGTGGAGCTGAATAAGGTCTGTGTAAGCTGCCTTCATTTCTGAGTGTGTGCATGTTTGTGTATGAATGCACACCTGTGTGTGGCTCCGAAGCATCATTAACCAATGTAATCTCGTGATCACTGTTTTCTAAAGGTCATGAAGCACATATAAATTAAATACATCCATCATGGCCTTTTGTACTTGAACCTGCTCCTTGGAGACATTTAGAAGAATGTCTGGGAATAATTGAAAAGTACTGCTTTAGGAAATGGATTCATTTAAGAGTCTCCTAGAATTATTTCACCTTCTGTTCCCAAGAATCATTGGTTTTGATGATTCTTCCATTACAATGGACGTAGTTCTCTTAATCTAGCTTATTGTGTTTGTGAGGAAATCACCATGCTCATGGTGTGTAGGAGATACACTGTAAGGGATGCACTGGAGGGGGTAAAAGCTCTTCCTGGGAGGCACAACTGGGTACCATCGTTGTCTCTGATGTTCTCCAGAAACTGTTGGCGTAAATGCTACTACTCAAATGATGGCAAGTTATGCAAAGGGATGATTTACTAAAATATCTTGATAGAAGTCTTAGAACAATGGAACTGAAGAACAACCAAGGTCTGCAAGACAGGAGTTTGCTTAGCTACCTCAGGGATTATCTAAATATTCGGTGTTTCATAAATGTTTTCTTCTGAGTTCATTTCCTCTCAGGTCTAGTTTAGATCCTGGAATGAGGAAAAATGTGGGTATAAAGCTGTTTCCTTATTAGAAGTCACCCTCCTCACTTTTGCATGCCGCATTCGGCCAAGAAAACCTGAGAAACAGTTTCAAGACACTAAACTATTCACCACCCTAGAACTCAAAGACTTCTACTTCCCAAGGGAAGAATGGAAAACAGGATGTTGGAGGATACACAGAAATCACCACCACAGGATTAACAACCCTTGAGTGAAAGAAGAATCTGTCTTTGCAACCTCTCTCTGTCTCTGTCTCTCTGTCTCTCTCCTCTTTTAATAGTATAATTGTAATCTACAGGCCCCATAAGAGCTGAGATTATCAATGACCCTATGTTTACATTACCCAGCTTCAGAACAACCTTGGCTAGAGAAGGAGGTGAGATTTGAGGAAGAGATAGTACTCATTCATTTAACATTCATTTATCCATTCCTTTCACTGCAGGACTAGATGCAGCCTTTCAGAGTCTTACTGGAGCACTGTTACATTTGTTTGCTTGTAGATGGTCTGTAACTGCATTTATGTTAACAATGACAGAGTTGAGAGTTGTGGTAGAAATGTCAATTTCTCAAGGTTGAAAATGTTTACTATTTGACCTTTTACAACAAATGTTTGCAGACCTCTGTTCTAAAAATTGAGTAAATGATTTTCATGGCTTATAAAATCTCCAACCTTATGAAATAATATATGGATGAGGATTACATTCTGAGATCCAGCTTTCTTGGTGATTCTAAGTGTCTGTCTGATGGAGCAAATGACCTGTCTATGCCGTTGTCTACCATAATTTTCGAGTGTCTTGGTGTAGCCCTCCACCACGTAGCCCGTCCACACAACAAAGATAGCACTACTGCCACCCTTGCTCAGGTCCTTTTACAAGCGTCAAGGTGAACTGTAGTCAGCGTCTTATACTTGGCTCCTAGCTTCTTTTGGGCCATGGAAAGAGCAAGCTGTCATTTTGTTCTATTATCTGTTCACATGGCTGTTTCTCATGCATATTTTCTACATTTGTTCAGTTTTGAAAATGGATCTGTTGCTTTTGACACTTTTTTTCTCATCTAAATACTCCACCCCCACTTCATTTTGCCCTTCAGTTTTTTCTTAAAGTCTTATGGATATGAATTGTTTCAGTTAGATTGAGATTCCTCATTATAGGGTTCAGTCAATCTGCAAAGTAAGGCTTCCCATTCATTTAATGCTTGCATGGCTTCTGTTGCATGATGACATCCTGCCAACATCTGATTGCAAGTGGTAAGATCAGAGCCTCCCTACAACACAACCATTGGGAACTCCAAACTTTCTGCCCGGCAATGTGCTGCCATCAGGAGGTGGATAATTAATATAATGGGCAGTAATGAAGCAGGGGGTAAATGTGCAAGAGCCTCATGGCAGAGGAGATTTATGAGAAGAACTTGATAGTGAGAACAAATGGTACACTAGTGCATTTATCAAAGGATCAGAATTGCAAATCTGTTGAGCCGAGTGTGTACTCATTGACTGCATTTCCAGTCTGACCAAGGCAGACAGGTGCACTGTGACTTCACCCAGCTTATTGGTGGTGAGCTTGATCTTCCTGGCTTTGCACTTGTATAGAGTATGTGAGTGTATCTCTCTCTCTCTCTCCTTATTGCCTTTAACCTCTCACACTCCCTCCTTTCCTTCTTCCCTTCCCTGTTTCCTTTATTTCATAAGTAATCATGGAGTGATCAGCATATCAGGGGTTTCGACCAAGACACCTGGATCACAACTGGAAAATAGAGACAGAATCCTTATTCTCATGGATGAGAGATAAGGAAAAAGGAAATTATTGGAAGGGACTGAATGTGGAAACAGGTGCAGTGAGCCTGAACCAGGGACTAAGATTCTGCCCCCCAAATGCATCGATATATGAGAATCAGTTTTTTTTATTAATATGGATTTTATTAATTCATTTTCCCTATAAATGCCAATGAATTTACTAAATGACTAGATAAATAATTCAAGTATGAAGCACCTGTAAAATGATCACAAGACAGTACTATCATGGCCTGTCACCATTAGACTGGTGGTTTGGAACAACTAACTCATATTTAACACTGTACTACCCTGTTAGTTTCATTTTATTGTATTTAAAGACCTATTTTATTTTTCTTTGGAAGGCAGAGTCACAGAGAGACCAAGAGAAAACTCATTGGACTCTCTTAAGATGTGATGCCATTTGGATTCCTCATGGACCTGAATGTTCACTTTCAAATTATGGGCAAGTCTTCTATAATGAACATATGTTAAAACTTCCTTTCAGGAGCTGGCATGGTTATGTATCATGTTAAGTTGCTGCCTGGAGCACTTGCATCCCATATGGGCGTCCTTGCACTGGGATGAAGATCCTGGCTCCAGCCTGGCGCAGCCTGTTTGTTGTGGTCATTTACGGAGTGAGCCAGTAGGTGGAAGATCTCCCTGTGTTTAATTTTGCCTTTCAAAATAAATAAAACAAGTCTTTTTTTTTTAAGGTACTGCTTTTTGACAATCGCAGCTGAAGGATATTACACTCTGTGTGACTGTTAGAGTGATGGGAGGCTGATGACGTAATCGTGCAGTCTGGGTGGTTTTCTAGATTTGTTGTTAACCGTGACAACTTGCTTCCAAGCAGGGGTGATGATGGTTAATAACAATAGCTGTGACAACTGTAGTTTGCAGGTAATTGTGCCATAGTACTTTACATGGGCTAGCGTATTAAATGCCGCAACCACTGCCCAGTTCTGTTAGCTCCACTGACAGGTGAGGTTACTGAACCCCGCCACTGGCAAGTGATTAAACTGAGGGGTTCTTGTGTGGATTGAGGGTCCTTACTTATCAGTAAGTAGTATGATCTGCTGTCCCACATCACCATATAACACAGAACAGTTTGTGGTGTTAAGGAGGGGCATCCTAGGAATTGGGTTATTTGAATTCTAATACCCACTAACAAGTTCTTTGTCTAGGCTTATATCAGTAAATTGACAGATTGATTTCATAAAGCATATTCCTAAGTACATTCGATAATGAGTAGCTTATCATTAAGGAAGCTCAGGAAATGCTGCCAGGTATACCTTGGAAAATGTTTGAAAAAGCATAGCTGCCTGTTTAACTTTGCTTGATTCTTCTCTTCCTAAATTTTTGACAAAGGGATACACATCTGGGGTAAGACTGAAAGACCTGGCATTTTGTAACCCCCTAGATGAGTTGAAACTCATAAGGTTCTGAAACCTGGAAGTATATAATCCTTAATGTCTTGTTCAACTCCCAAATTCCTATAATCATTAACTATTAATTATATTTGCGAGTGTTCTTGCATTGACTTCCAACGTCAATAACAAAATGACTGAGATTTGGACAAACTCACATAACATATAATGCTAAGGGTGGAAAGCATACTTTACATTCTTTACAAATAAACACAGGCTGGTAGTATTCAATTTATATTCCAAGGCCCTTCCAACTGGTTTTCTGGTGTATATTACTTAAGTTCCCTGTCAAGCTCTAGTAGAACCTGCGAAGGCTTAATGGCAATGATTTTCTGTTGGAGTTAACTGAATTATAGTTTTATTTGCAACTGCATGCATTGTAACATTACTTAAGTCTTGGTGTTAATAATAGCAAGTGGTGTTCACATTTGTTTCACCATTCATGAAGTTTTCTGCCTCTAGCGCAGCCATTTTCTTACTTTTATTCTAACTGCTTCAAATGGTAATTTAAAGCCAAAGCTTACATGTGTGAACTCACTGTTCTCTGTGTATTTGCAAAAACACATACAGGGAAGGCTTTCCTAACTTCATTTCTGCAGCCACAGTTCAAAGCAGTAAATGACACACTGGGTTGATTTTGAAGAAGTGCCTTGAAGCCTCATACAATGCAGAAGTCAAGGGGCTTGAAGACCTGTTCCAATTTCCACCTACAATCAAGAAGGAAGAAATTGGAGCTGGCAGAGTAGTTCTTCATGAGAGTTTAACGGGGTGAAATTGAACTTATGCAACTTATTATCCTCGAGTTTTACCCACAATCAAGAAATAAGGAATTAGACTTGCTAAGTGAAAAGATGGTCTTCTTGCAGAATTGAACAAATGGGCCATTTGATGAAGTGGCCCTGTAATAGGACAGGTGAGCAAAGACTTTCATAAATGAGACGCTCTGCAGAATGAATGGACTGCCTGGAAAAAATAACAGGGAAAAATACCTTGTGCGAAAACACTGAATCGGGTCCTTCCCTCCAAAAAGAATTTTTAATGGCTCTAGTCAGCATTGAAAAGAGACTTAATGGGGTAAGTTGGCCTCCTTTATGGAATTTGCAGCTGGTGCACTCTTGTGGCTTTCAGTCAAAAATGTCACTGCTCATGGCTTAAATTGAAATTCTTGACAGACATGTCACCAAGTGTCCTTTTCATCTTTGTTAAAGACAAAGTCCAGGTTCTTAGCTGACCCGATGGCCTCTTCTCTTCTCAGGGTGTACCTTTCATTCATTGTAGGTCGGCCCGGAGGTGCATAGGACCTGTTCTGTGAGAGGCTAATATGTTCAATTGGTCTGAGAAATATTAGTCACTTATTCATGTCATTTATTATGGTCATCTGAGAATGGGAAAGAGCAGAAACATCTCACAAATCCCATTCTGCAGACAATTTGTTGCCATGCTGAGGCGAACAGTGGGAAATTCACATTTTAGCTCCATTGCTTTCTACTTACATGATCTCACATCGATTACTGTGCTTCCCTTAGCTTCTATTTTTGCATCTATAACATGGGAATTATGGAAACATACCCCTGGCAGGCACATTGCCGAGCTCCAAGCAGGCAGTGTATATGAAGCACTTGGCATATTGTTGAGTGTGATTTTTGAGTGGATGCAGAGATTTAAATGTATTTCATCAAGCTTGTTCATTCAGGGAAGAATATCCAGCTGGCTCATCAGCAGAGCTTTTGTAGACCCCAAGGGGAAAATGACCAAATTGTGTCCTCAAAGTTAAAGCTAATACAATCGTTGAAATTGAGGCAGCAGCAATTTCCCCATGGTTATAATGTTACACGGCACCTATGTTCTTAAATATACCTTTAGTTTTTGGATTCTTATGGTTTAAGTACACCAGGAAGATGAAAGAGAATCAGCATGAGGTTGATGGCTGAGTGACAACTGTAATTTTCCATCGAGCTGAATCTTTGCTAATATAAAGGCTATTTCTCTGGGTGTGCAAAAGATTAATGAAATATAGGCAGAGTGGTGTTTCCATCCATCGAAGAACAAGTTCAGTCACAGAATTAAGCATGTTGAGTTATTCTTCCCAAAATCAACCACCCAAGGACTAAGGAACACAATTTATAACAGAATTCCCATGCATTCTTTTTTTGAGTGAACAAAACAGCTTATATAGCTAAACTGGGTAGCAGCAGTGTAATTTGGTAATGTCTCTATTTGTTGAAGAGATTCTGAGTATTTTCAGGAATGGCAAGAAGCAAAAACATGGTCCTCATCTGTATGCAACATAGTCATAACATGAAATTATGAGCTCAGAGATATGATTTCTGAAGAGATTAAATTAACATTGTTAAAATTACAGCCCCTTCATTTGCATGAATCTGGGGACTACCATTGCATGGCAAAGCTGGTGATTTAGTTGATAGTAGCAGAACATGAGCCTGTGCAATGTTCCAAAGCTCTTTTTCACTGTGGGAAGACACCAGTGGGATGCTACTCTTTGTAGAAGGTCCTGGGGATCAGCATAAACACCACTCCCAACTCGGGGTTCACCTGAAACAAGATGAGGCATGGTAGAAATGCTAATTGAAAAGGGATGAGAAAGTTCTGACGTGGAGCTGTTTGTGGTTCCCATTCCCCTGGGACAGGAGAGGGTAATCATCTGATCCACTAACTGTAGGGATCCACATGCGACCTGTGAGATCTTGAGCTTTTCAGAAGAACACAACATTGAGGGAATAAGAACTTCTGCTTGGGAGCCGGGAACTTGTTGGTGTGTGCCTGGAGTCCTGTGATCGTTTTATAGCCATAAAGTCTGAGTGGGAAAAGCAACTGCTGAGCGAATGAACTGCTTTGTGCTCTCAGCTGGCTGACACAGTACACTTAGGATTAAGACTTTCCCTGCACAGGGCTGTTGTTTTTTAAGTAACATGGGTTAACTGTGAAGGGTGCATGAGAAGAGGAGCATCACAGGTATGGGATGCAAAAGGTAAAACAGAGGTTGAAATGCCACAGAGTAAGGAGGTCAGAAAAAAGGGAATATGCACACCATGAATAGAGGCACGCAGAGTGTTTTCCACTTCGGAGAGATATACTCTGTGGGCTGAGTTGCATTGCCCAGAAAGAATCCCATGTGTCAGCCTCACAGGTGGAGCATATTTCATTTCTGCAGCAAAACACTATCTGTTTGAGGATATATGGAATATATTTATGTGGATACAGACATGTGGAAGGGGTGTTACTATAGGAATTGGTCCATGTGACGAGGACAAGAATTTGCATATGATGACACTGACAGCCAGACTAGTTTCTGAGTCCATGTCCCAAGACTCCAGCGCTAGTAACTCCAATGTCTGAGGGCAGGAAAAGATGCAGATCATGGAGCATTCAGTTTGTAACAAGGACAGTGCAGACTAAGGAGAGCTCATACTAAGGAGAGTGCTCTAGAAGAGAGATGGGGGCCATGAACTACCAGCTGGAGAAGGGTCAACAGGGAAGACTCCACCAAGCAGGGGCTATTCAAGCTGGATGGATAAGTATGGTGCTGACAGTTCTGGGAGAGGAATTGGAATAACTGGACACAAAGTGCTGTGGATATATGTTGAGGGAAAATTGGACAGAATGGTGTGGTTGGGGAGAATACGTAAGAACAGGAAGGGGCGAGTGATGTGGTTGGAAGATGGTAGGAATTACCTTTAAAGAGGTGCTTGTGTTGCCCTGGGTTTCTTTATGAGTGCTCCATGCCTTTGTTCAGGCAAGTGTTGAGCTCTCTCTCTGCACAGGATAGATTTTCTAAGACCGTGCCATCTGGAGAGAGGGCTGTAGGTTAAGAGGCTTTTGCTATAGCCTAGATAGAAGGACAAGAAATGGCAGAGGGGATGGATTTTACAACAGTTTTACTGAGATAATTAGTAGTACTCGAGGATGGACTAGATGTAGAAAACAAGTTAAGGAAATAAATCTAAAATGGCCTTGTGGTTTCTGCTTTGGGAGATTGGGTTGGGAAGAGCATTATGTGAAGGAAGCAGGGAGCATAGATGCCAGGAAATGGGGATTTAGGGAAATGCTGAGTTCAGTTTTGGAAAGGAGAGACTTTTTTTGTATCTATGGTATGGTTAGTGAAACTGTTCAGTCAGTGTTTGGCAGGTGGATGTGGGGAACCCAGGGGAGATGAGGGATGGAGAGACAGACTTGGGTGACACGTCATGGATAGTTGAGGCAGAGAGGCAATGACACCAATCAGAAGGAAGAGGTGGGAGGAACAGAAGTGCCCCAGGAGCGCTCCAAGGAACAAGGATATCTGTTGGAATGTAAAGGAAGAGAGGCCAGGGAGAGATTTGGACAAGGCCAGACACACAAAGAGAGAACCAGAGTAGCGCTTAGGAGAACAACAGAAAAAAATACTTTTAAAAAAAGGGAATGCTTGGTAGCATCGACATCACAAAGAAATCACATCGGAAAAACTGTATTTTCCTTTCAATTTTCTGACTATGCTTAGTCATTCACTGGGCCGTCACTAGCTAAGAACGCTTCTGTCTGTAAAACAGAATAAGGGCTGCAGGGAGAGACAGCTAGCTTTGTGTGAATTCTATAAAGAGCCCGATCTTAGGCTTGTAGGCAGAATTCAGAGCTCGCCAAGCAGGGCTTCTCTCACCTTCTTGCCTGAACAGCTTTTTTTTGTGGGCACAGGCTGAAAAATCATAACTGGCTCTCATGTTCAAGGGAGGGGAAGACTACCTTAGGTTGACATAAGGGTCCAAAGGCAGGAGATGAAGGAACCAAAGTGGTACTGCGTATTGATCTAAAATGATTGTCCTTGGGTCCAAAAACAGCAGGGAGTGGTGTGAAAAGCTGACTTGAAGAAATGAGGATAAAATCAATAGGGATTCTGATGGAATCAAAGAGCAGAGTTTCTAAAGATTCATAGGGGGAAGGAATTGATCATAAGATCAATGGGAATGGATCCTGGAGGTGAAGTGAGGATTTGAAGTGGAGGATATCATGACATAACGCCACCAGGGTATTGGGAGCTGTATCCAAATATATGCTGGAACCACTCAGTGGACAGTTAGTAGTTAAGTAGCAAAGACGAGCATGGTCCCTGAAGGGTGCACGAGAGTAATGGGAAGGGAGGCCAGCGACGAGAATGAGGTTAGGACTGGGTAGCATAAGCTGATGTCATGAACTTCTTCTGCTAGTGGATGAGACAGAAAGAAAAAGGGTTTTGCTTTCCTGCAAGGGTGGATTCAATTTCTAACTTAACAACTTTTTGGGTAACTAAAAATTCTTATTTGGAATATTTTGTTTGCCTACTAGAAGTAAAACAGAATGACCAAAGAAACACACTAATGTAAGAAACCATGAGTTTAAAAATGATAACAATGAGTGTGGGTGATCTTAGAAGGTATTGCATTTTTTAAATTACTTTAAATCAAAGAATAATCAGTCTGCAGTTGCACTTTTTAAGAGAAGCCCCGAAATGGTGAAGCCGCTACTGAGAACTCTGAGCGCTTCCCTTTAAGTGCTTGGCAGCACAACTAGACATGTTGGCACACATGGCTCAACTGTAAGAAAATCTGGGATAGTCCTGAGGTGTGTCACTGGGAAGACTGGGTAAACACTCTCTATCAATATCATGATCTGACTGCTTGATTCTGTGCTTGAAAATTTTGAATGCTAATTCTTGATTCCACCTTGATAATAATTTTTGTTTCATTTGGGAGAACTAAAATGTCTGAGATGAGATGTTACGAAAAAGCACAAACCTAAACCATGTATTGGTATGACAGGAGACAAGGAATATAAACACATTTTTAATAGCAAATAAAATATAATTTCAAATTCTTCATTTTTTCTATTTCTAAGTTCTAAGAGTTTCCTGTTGTTGATTTTGTTTTGTAGCTTTTCATTTAAGGGGATGTAGTAGCTGTGTAATGGAGACTCTCATATCTAGTAACATGTTATTTAACTTCATGGTGTTATAAATTTCTATTTTTCTTCCTATTGTTGATTTTGTATTGTGGCTTTTCATTTAAGGGGATGTACAGTAAATGTGTAATAGAGACTAACATCCAGATGTGAGGAAACAATGCAGTATGCATCCCTAGTTTCAGACTAAAGATGGACTCCCAATGATACTATTTACTATATGACAATAGGATGATGGACTCTCTACCATTGTCCATGCCTGCAATAGTGGACATTTGACTGTGAGTGAAGAACTATGCTTTAGTAATGATATAGGGGAACTCAGTTGGGGGCAGATTGAGGAAGGAATAAGGGAAATCCCAAGAGCCTATGGAACTGTATCATAAAATGATGATGATGATGATGATAATAATAAAAGATTGAAATTAAAACAAGAACAAAACAAAGGAGTAGGTGCCAATGACAAAGCAACAGCGCAGTGGTGTGACTTATAAAAATGGTTCTGGTGTAAACCTTGACGTGACTGCTCATGGCTGTGTATCACTGTCTGCAACATTAGCAACAACAAAACCCCTCTTCATCCTCAGGGTGGAAGGAATTGATGGATTTGATTCTTTAAGTTTTAGTACATGACTGGAAGTTGGGATCCAGCACCTTGGAGAGGAAAGAGGCTAACGGGGTTGGGAAGAATTAGTCGGAAGAATTAAATCTTTTCTGGAGCCAAACATTTCTCAAAGCTAAGTTGATAAGAGAGGGTGCTAAGATGCACTGCCAACTGTTATGTTCACTTACCTTACAAAATAACAGACCAGAGGCAGCTTTTTCAAATTACCTACACGTATTGCAGAACTAGTTAACAAAAGACTTTCCTCATACTGATAATCGAGCCTGATTATGCCAGACCTTCCTACTTGTGTGCATGCTAGATGCTCACGTAATTCTTTGGTGGTTTAGTTTGAAGTTCAGGTGCCACCCATCTGATAAGTATGAAAATTTTGCAAGAGTAACTTTTCAGAGTGATTTTCAGCACCTTTGTCCACCTCTGTCCAGGCATTTGGAAGGCAGGAGGGCAACCATGAAAACTCAAGGTTCTCATTTCTGGTGGTGCTCACAAGCTGTCCCTGCGTGTGGTTCATGGCTCTTCAATCATCATTCATCTGGAGGTCTATTTCCTACACATGCACATGAGAAAGTCCTACGATCCTGTATGCCATGCCTTTCTCTCCTGCTCACTTCTCTCATTGCACTCTCACGCAGCACAGCCTCTGAAGGGTAAGGCTGAGGAGGAAGTTGCCTTTAGGGCTGGCTTGCCAGGAACAGGGGAGGAACGCCGGAGTTTCAGAAGTGTACAGGAATTTCCCGACAATATCTCACCCCAGTTCCTTCTTCCTGTCCTGCTGAATCTGGGGATCTAGATACATGTTTTACTGCTCCTGATGTCAGCACTCACAGAGCAATCTTATCAGTCCTTGAGTACCTTATTCACTTTGGCCTTTTCACTATATTGCTTCTTCCCAACATGTGTTGAATACGTTTTTTTTTTTCTGAATTAAATTGAATCCTCTTCCTAATCCCTTGAGAAGATGAGATGAAGCAAAATGATGGTGTTGATGCGCTGTTGAATGTATTTTATGATCTAGGTATTCATTCAAATGAGTCTCACATTTTGCTAATATTGTTGAATCTCACAGCAACTCATAAATTAGGTTACCATCTTTCCTGTTTTATCAATTAGTAGCTTAAGGTTAATCACATTGCCTTAGTAAGTGAAAGGGTTGATCTTTTCCTAAGCTTAAGCTCCATGCTGCATTGACGCTCACAAAGTGGGAAGGCTGATTGGAGAAGGTAGGCAATTAACTTCATACTTTTTGTTTTTGCACATATTTTTATTCTATCCTTCACTCTTTTTTTTTTTTTAAATTGTATTCCAAAGTCAGATATATAGAGGAAGAGAGACAGAGAGGAAGATCTGCTGTCTGATGATTTACTCCACAAGTGACTGCAACAGAGCTGTGCCAGTCTGAAGCTGGGAGCCAGGAACCTCCTCCAGGTCTCCCATGTGGGTGCAGGTTCATTAGAATTTGGGCCATTCTGAACTGCTTTCCCAGGCCACAAGCAGAGAGCTGGATGGGAAATGGAGCAGCTGGGACTATAACCGGCGCCCATATGAGATCCTGGTATGTTCAAGGCTGCTAGGCCACCACCCCGGGCCCCCACCCTTCACTCTTTCTTCCATGTCTAAGGTTTTCTCCTTCACCAGATAATCTTAAGCAAGTCCATTCCATCTCACACTTGATCTTAGCCAAAAGGCCGAGAAGCAATGTGTCCATTCCATCTCAATGTACTTGGCTGTACACATTGTGGTAGTTTCAGACACACACCCAAAAGGTGAGCCCTTGTGCTCTGGTCAGCACAGTTTTCTGACTAAAGACTTGGAGAAGTGTTTGTCATCAGTGTTTTTAAAGAGATCCTATGTATGGTAGCAGTGACTGCTTCCAGAACATGCCACCTACAGGACTGTTCCAACAGGGCCCGTTGATGTGATCTGAAGGGACAAAGGCACATCGCTGTTCATTGAAAGTGATTTGATGATGAGTTGGAACTGTTAGAGTTCTGAATTTCAGCTCCCTGAAGGTCCCTTGAACTGAATGCCCTGCTCTTAGGCAGCCTTCTGCATGTGGCAATATTCTCTTGAATGGCTAAAAAAAAAACATTGTTGTTGTTTATTTTCTATTATCACGTATATACCAATGCAGACCCTTAAGTGTCTTGTTTTTACTGGAAGCCCCCTACTTGATCCATAACCTGTCAGCTTTGTGCCACACTCTAGGCAATGGGTTGTAAAAAAGCTTGATAAAAATGACTCACAAATAGGACTTTGATTTCTTGGTCATCCTCAAATTAAAACAGTAATTTAAATTTTCTTCTGTTATTTTCCCCTCTGTTCTAACACCACACCAAATCCTTGTCAGTCTCTATATGCCTACAGGAAAAAGCAATGGGAGTGGAAACAATCGGAAGATGCTCCGTGATGGCAGGACCCATAGAAGCTTAGAGAAGCAAAGTTCAATTTTCTCATAAGAAGGATAGAGGTGGCTGATGTGGCAGCAAAGAGAAGAATTCATGAAAGCAAGAAAAAGAAGAAATTGATAGAGAAAGATTCTAATTTGAACGTCTGTTTTTTCCTTTTGATGAAATATGAGCTGAGTGATGTGGCTTGGATGCTCATATGATTTCTCTACTTCTAATTCTGTGAATCCGGGAACTTATGATTACAGATTTTATTTTTAGATAAGTGACCAGGGGGTGACATCTATGAATTTTGTCTAGAAAGGTTCATTAACTACATTTTGTGGGCCTGACATGGTAGCCTAGTGGCTAAGTCCTCGTCTAACAAGCACCGAAATCCCATTTGGGTGCCAGTTCATGTCCCAGCTGCTCCACTTTCCATCCAGCTCTCTGCTTGTGACCTGGTAATGCAGTGGAGGATGGCCCAAAGCCTTGGGACCCTGTACCGATGTGGGAGAGCTGAAAGAAGCTCTGTGCTCTGGCTTTGCATTAACTCAGCCCTAGCTGATGTGGCTACTTAGGGAGTGAACCAGCAGATGGAAGATCTTTGTCTCTCTTTCTCTCTGTAAATCAGACTTTCCAATAAAAATAACTAAATCTTTAAAAAAAAAAAAAGCCCTACTTTTGCTTATGGACATGAACAAAGCAAAATCTGTCTTTTCTTTGCAATGACTTCCTCAATTAAAGATGATAGAATAAGAATAATTGCAAGATATCATGCCAAATGAGACACACATGGGAGAGTGGGTTGACTCTGATTGTTCCTTCCTTTGAGCCAAGAAGGGAGCTGAAATCAACACTTTACCCAAAAGAATATCCTATGGAAACGAAGCCGCTACATATAATTTGTTCAGTTACAAGACATGAGGGAAGTAGCTGACTGACCACCAAAAACTGCTACATGTCACGGAATGTCAACCTAGTAATACAATTATAAATTAATAAATGCTTACGGAAGAATAAATCCTGGGTTTAAAATACCTAGTCTTAATTCCACCAGTACTTTTACGCGGTTGGAAAGTTCATTTAACTTTCCTTCAGGCTGAATTTCTTCATCTCTGAAATAAAGGTTGAAACAGTCCTTCAAATAGTCCTTCCCAATGTAAAAATACAATGTGTTTTACAGACACAAAAGTTACAATGATTTCTACTAGCTAGCCAGTTGACACTGCAGTGTAGAACATAAAAGCATAACAAATTATTCCTAAAAACTAAAATTAGTTCAATTAAATGCAGTATAAATTCGCTTTAATAAGTTGGAAACCAATCTTGTATTACCCTACTGAGGACTCTGCCACCCATATGTTCATAAAAGTCTGTGATTGTTTTATTGTCTTCTCTGGCAGTGCCAATCATAGTTAGCACTAATTAATGAAATTCCAGGGCTTCGCTTGCCAGGAGGTCCGTGCACTGAGTGAAGGAAATGACAGCGGCAAAACTTCCATCATTTATATCGCCGTGACAATATTGGCTCACGATGCAGCAACAGCGATTGCAGCTCCAGTCCCTGTGAGGACCAATGCAGATTGATTTATGTGCCGAGCCTCTGTAGCATATTGTCAACACCTAGGCGGCTGCCAGCACTCATCCCGTAGAGTGCTGACATTTTCTGGGAACCCACTTGCCTTTGCACACATTCTCTCTTGCAGCTTACATTTGCACACACTGTTGTTGGCCTGTCTTCCACCCAATTTTATTTTAAGGCCTAAGGCATGGATTATTGATAGGAACATCCATAGAACATCATTAATACAGCATATGCTGGTGAAAACCATTTGGAGTCAAGACAGTTCAGGACAGATCATGAACTTCCGTTAGCCCATATTGATATTACCCTAAAGAAGGCTTCAATTTAGTTGATGGTGTTGTGAGGAATCTGTCTCCCTTTTAGTCAGCTCCTCCTTCACTGTTCCCTTGCTGGTCAGTGCACCTTTGTGTCCAGGATGGCTTCCTTCACCTTAGACACTACGGCCATAACTGTCAGGTTCAAGTCTTACAGCCTCTGTGGTTACTTTGTGGCAATCAACATAAATATAAAACATGTATTTCTGGAGAAGAAGAGGAGCCAGATACCCCAATGGCTCCTGGTAGCAAAACGTAGGCACATCAGTTCAATGATGAAACATCTTTGCTATGAGTGTGACCAAATAAATTGAACAGCTCCCTCATTACAGTGGAGATTTATAGCACACTTTTTTTCCTTGGAATTAGAATTTAACTGCTCATCTAAGAAGCAAATGAGATCCATCTAGACAGCATGATCAATTTTACATGCTGCATTTCCAGGTAAGGCATTGTTGAAAAACTGACATACAATTGACACAATACGTGATTTTTTTTAAGATGGCATTTCAACTTCATGGAATTTTTAAACCTCACTCCAACTGCTGACAGAAACAGATATTTCTCATCCTTGGAAGTACTGCTCTTCGTTTCAATCAGCAGTCTCATTTCTACCTCTGAAGAAAGATAATAGAAATTGTTATATAGAAGAATATTTACTTGAAAGCCAGATTTACACAGAAAGAGAGAGAGAGAGAGAGATCTATTGGTTCAATTCCCAAATGGCCACAATAGCCAGAGCTTGGAGGGTCTGAAGTCAGGAGCCGGGGCTTCTTCTGAGTCTCCCATGTGGGTGGTGCAGGAGCCCAGGCATTTGGGCCATCCTCTGCTGCTTCCCTAGGCACATTATCAGGGATTGGAAGTGGAGAAACTGGGACACGAATCAGTGCTGACATGGGATAGCGATGCTACAGGTGGAAGCTTGACATGCTGTATCAAAGCACCAGCCTCAGAAATGTTTGTTGTTAAAGTGAAAATGATTGAATGGGTTTCACTCTAAATTTTGCCATTGAGGACTTGACTATGTTTGTTCTAGAGAAGGTGGTAGAATGGCTGCTGAACACAGCCAGCTTTGGTATCTCTTAGTTACTTCTTGGACACGTCCAGGGCTGAATGCTTCTTAGCCTTATTTGATTATTAAATCAGTAGGTGGGGGTGACTGTAGGATGTCTGAAACGTAGGTTATATATGAAAGGATGAAATCATTTTACCTCTGTCACTGGAGATTTTCTCATTTGTGCACAGTATATTTTTAATGGTTCATCCTCTGGAGAGGAACTGAACTGGAAATCTTTCATTTGGGCTTTTATTTGTTTATTCAATGTATTTGAAAGGTAGAGAGAGAGAGAAGGGGGGTGTCTTACATATGCTTCTTCATTCCTAATGGCTGGACTAGCTGAGACTGGGCAAGGCTGGGAGTGGGGTACTCAATCCAGGCCCCATGTGGGTGGCAGGGACCCACTTGGTCTGTCATCTGCTCCCTCTGAGTCTGCAGGAGCAGGAAGCTGGAATCCCAGCAGGACCCAAACCAAGGTGCTGTATTGTGGCTCACAGGCACACAGCAGCACTTAACTTGTATACTGAAGGATCACCTTTGAATCTCCATTTATTTACTTTGAGGGACAGAGTTATAGAAAGCAAGAGGGAGAGAGGATGAACTTGTGTCAACTCGTTCACTCCTAATGGACATAATAACTCTTTCTGGGCCAGTCTGCAGCAGGAGTGCACAACGTCTCCTGGGTCTTCCATGTGGGTGCAGCAACCCAAGCCCTTGAGATGCCCTGCACTGCTCTCTCACACACATCAGCAGGGAGCTGGGTTGGAAGTGGAACAGTCGGAGCTGCAACCAGTGTTCACATGGGATACCGGCGCTGCAACTCGAGTAGCAACCACGGGTCCTCATTTTGTCTGCAACAGCAACATCACAATTTCCAAGTTCCTTTGGAAGCACAGGAGAGGAGGGAGTGAGTGGGTAGTGCTACAGTGACGGACGTTACAGATGTGGTTGAAGCATCTCTCTGGGGTTTATCACAAACGGAGGGTTCGTGACAGCAGGAAGGCAGGTTCACAGGGCCAGAGGCGAGCTTGTTGATGGTCAGGCCCACTGGCTCCCTCCGCAGGATAGAACTCCTGACTCCCAGTGTCAAATCTGAGGCAGATTCCGATCCTGGTTGTCCCTACGTAACGCCAGTGACTTTCAACATATTAATATGGAACTTTTGTATCCTAGTTCCACAGTTTGTAACATCCATTCGCTATTCCGTCTCATTATTTATAACAGCCTTGTAAAGTAAGCACTGACATCCTGTTATCCCCTTTACTGTTTCGACAGTGAGATTTAAAGAGATAAAAGTTCTTTCCCAAGCAGTATGTCTCCCTTAAGCTGTTTGATTCCTTTACAAGCTGGCTCCACAGCTAGAATCCCAGAGGAGTTCTGATATTGTTAAAGGCTGTGACGTGCATATTTGTTGTAACCATACGTTCTGGAAATATAAGAAAGCAGGCATGATGGTGCACAGAGTCCTTCTTCAGCTGATGTTCTGCTAAAGTATGCACAAACTGAGATTTAGTAGGACAGTCCAGTCCAGGACAAGTTCTTGCCACTCATTCCTCATATGATTAGTCTTGGATTACTTTAGTCTGTGGTTTCAGAAATAACTTATACATGCAGATATCACTTTAGCTTAGTTCTTACAGCACCCCAGGCTAAGAGAAGCTTTTAAACCTTGAGCTTTTCAAATTGATTGCTATTAGGATTTAAGACTGTCGGAGCCTGGATTAAGATACTGTTCACTATGGTTGGTGACTGATAAATGCTGACTGAATACTAGAGTGGTTCTGAAAATAGGACAGTGCTGTTTATTGTTGTTCTACAGCAAGAATAATATATTGGCTGGTAATGGCTGGAATAGAAAAGTAGAATTTATAGGTTTGCAGTTTTACTCCAATATTATCATAGGGTCTGATCAGTTGGTACAGTCCTTTGGAGTTGTTTTGAGATTCTTGGAATGAGCAAAAGACATGTGTTGACAGTAAAAACTGAAGATTGCTGTTTCCTTTGCTATTTTATTGAAGATATGAATAGGTTATTCATATAGGTTATTGGAAATATCAATAGATTATTAGCAGAGTGGATGTTTGGCTTAGTGGTTATGGTATTAGTTAAGATGCCCCCATCCCATCTTGGGGCACCTGGGTTTAAGTCTTGGTTCCTGTTCCCGATTCCAGCTTCTGCTACTGCAGCAGATGATGGCTCATGCTACTGGGTCCCCATCCTCTACATGGGATGCTTGAATTGAGACCCTCTCTTCAGGTTTTGGCTTCTAAACTCTTGTAGACATTTGAGGAAAAAATCAACAAATGGGAGCTGGTTCTCTTCATCTGCCTCTCTGCCTCTAAGATAAATCAAAAGAAAAATTCATGTATCTTCCAAAAGGATTTTGAATCTTTTGAAAAATGAGAAAAGCAAAGAATGGAAATTGTTACGTAAATTTCTTTTTCTTATTCCATTTTATAAAAATGCCACAGTTGATTCTTTCAGCTACTGGTGTTAAGAACTGTAGATGGCAATCCAACCACAAAAATGATAGGGCTTACTAAATTGAGTAGTGGATTTGCTTTTCCTAGAGGCTCAAAATTACGTTGCTGTAGGAGGGCAGCATATCAAAAGAAATAATCTCAAAAACAAAAGTAAATTTCAAAAAATGGAAAATAAGATAATTTTTTAGAGCCTTTTTCTTTAAGTTACACTACATGTAAGTTTACAAAATGCAATTTTGGGCTCACGAGTTAATCAAGAAATACTGTGAAGGCATTTCAGACTATGGAGAGTATGAAATCTGTTTCCATGGAAACAAGAACCACACATGTGAACAGGCCACATCATATAGGAGATTTAATTACAATGAGATGATAAATGAATAAAGGCAATTTTTAGCCTATTTGCAGCTAAAGTCCATTAGACATCCAGTTTCCAAGGAAACTCATGTCTAAAAACAGTAATAGGAAGAATTATAGAATAAGATAAACTACATTTGGAAAAGATTTTGAAAAGATAAGGGCAAACCTACCAGTTAAGAGGAATATTTCTAATTTTAAAAGACTTTCATTGGGTGAATCTTAGATTTCTTGAGAGAATCATGAGCTGTACATAAAAACAGTAACATAGGCAATTTCTACACAGAGGAGTGAAAAAACTTGCATGATTGAAAAGTGTCCAAGAATGTACTTTTTTAGGAGACAATTGGAATGGCAGATTTAGACATGTTTTTGTTTTGTGGTGAGGCCTGCTATGCTTTAAGACATCAAAGCATGGCCAGGAAACACAGCATGGTGGTGTCAGTGGATCATTTTGATTCCAAATGTTGTCTCCTATTACCGAATTTGCTGCTGATTTATTCATGTATGTTAGGGC
Source organism: Ochotona curzoniae (assembly GCF_017591425.1). NCBI lineage: Eukaryota > Metazoa > Chordata > Mammalia > Lagomorpha > Ochotonidae > Ochotona > Ochotona curzoniae. Next base: position 7,790,236 of record NW_024467119.1, read on the forward strand.
TGAGCCAACAAGAAAGAGACCATCTGGAGAACCGTTTGATGTAAGAAAAGTGAGTGCAAAATAGTCACTCTACTGTAGTCCCATTGAGGAGTCGATTTAAGCCTAGAGAGCCCAGAGAGTCCCTGGAAGCACTGCATCCTCCAAGTTGGAGGTCACGAAGGAGCAGAGATCTGCACTAGAGCAGGATGAGGAGGAGACATGCTGGTGGGCTAGGCTTCGGGGTTATACAGCAGGGTCATTGCCCAGAATGGTGGGTTTCTGGGTATTGCACGGTGTGACCCCTACCCTAAAAATCCTCGATAGCAGGTGTTGCTGTTGTAAACCCTTAAAATACACAGTTTGAAGGCCATGGAGTTTGGGTTGAGAGTAACATTGTTTGAATTCCAGCTTTACCCTTTACTAGCTGTGAGAACTTGCACCAAACTCTTTGACTTCAGTTGCTTTTTCAGAAAAAAGTGACAGCAGCTGGTTTGTGCATATTAATGCCATACATATGTAAAGTGGGTCTCTCAAACTTAACACTGTTGCTTTTTGGGCCTGAACATTTGTTCCTGCCAAAGTTATCCTGTACCATGAATGTTCATTTGCTTCCATGGCCCTTTTTTAAAAGTTAAGATTTATAATTTAATTTAATTTAATTTTTTTAATTGGAAAGGCAGGTATACAGAGAGAAGGAGAGACAGAGAGAAAGATTTTCTGTCCACTGGTTTGTTCCCCAGGTAACCAGAATGAATGAAGCTGAGATGATTCAAAACCAGGAGCCAGGAGTTTCTTCCAGGTCTCCCACGTGGGTGCAGGTTCCCAAGCAGGATGCAGATGGGGAGCTGGATGGGAAGTAGACAGCTGGGATATAAACTGATGCCCACATGGGATCCTGGCACATACAAGGCAAGGATTTAGCCACTATGCTACTGTGTCAGGTCCTTGCTTCCTTATCTTCTGTCCAGTACCTCCATTCCGCCTGCCAGTTGCAACAATAAAAATGGTCCCTGACATGGCTGAAAGCCTTCTAGTGATTGAAAAGGACTGGTGTGAAGTCACGTGCTAGTTGTAGATGGTAATTACACATTACAAACAGAATAAAGCATAGTTGCTCAATCTAGGTTTAACAACTTAATTTTTATGATGGTCCATGCCTTTAATGCTGACACCTGCTGAATTGTTTTCTACTTATAAATTCTCTTTTCAGGCGAATCTTTTGTTTATCCTAGGCAATAAAGTTGTTTCTCTAAAAGTTTTAATAATTGTAATTTTTGTTTAGAATTTCTTCTGTTTTCCACTTTTACCATCCATAACAGTTTTTTTATTCTTTGTGGCCTACACTTGAAATTGAGGCTGACCAATCTTAGTTTCAATAAAGATTATCACCATGCAAGACCCTATGTAGATGGCTTATATTCATATATTCATATCACATCCTTATGAATAGAGTTTTGTCAAGGTTTTTTTTTTTTTCCAAGCTGACTTTTGGCTTTATTCTGAAACTTGAATTTCAGTTTTCTGTTGAAGTTTAATACATCAGTTCTGTTAGTCTCTTCCTATTGCATTATCATATAACAACTAAGTATTCCCTTTGCATTCTGGCATCCACACAATGACATTTCTTGTTTTGGACATTTATTATTCATTTTAAATAAAACACTTTTTAAATGTGAAGAACTAGTATTTAATCAGTTAAAATTGTGGATATATTGGCACATAAGAATGAAAAGCTAATGGTACAAACAGAAAGAAAAGAAAGCAGTAGAATTAAAAGAAACCAAAACAAAAGTTACATTAAATATTTATTATTTAAGACATTTTGCTAATGTTTGAAAATTTTCAGAATGGATAAAAAAATGAATCACCCACATGGTGTCAAGAAGACATTCAATTTAAGTATAAAAGCATAGTTAGGCTCAAAGTAAAAGTAAGTAACAGTGTGTAAACCATATAAACACTAACCAAAGAGTTTGTCCTGATGACCTCACATGAATCAGACTTCAAGACCAAGGACATTAATAAAGAGAGAGATGAGTAATATGTATGGTAACAAAAAGATCAATCCTTAAGAAGATGTTACAAAAAGAGGCCTTCAGAACATACATAGTAAAAAGAGACAATGAAGAAAAGAGAAAGACAAATCTACAATCATGGGGAGAGATTTTATCATCCTTTTAAATCCATGAATAGAAGTACCAGAAAAAAAAAATCAGTGAAGATGCAGATCTAGCAATTACTTTAACCTTTAATTGAACATTTTAATTAATTAATTAATAACTATATTATTTTATATAGAGTTCCATAGGCTCTAGGATTCCCTTCTCTCTGTCCCGAATCCCCTCCCCACACTGATTTCACCTGTATTATTACAATACTATAGTCCTTCATAAACAGTCATAAGTCCCTCATGCTGCTATTTAAGTGTATCCTGACATTGCAGTATGGGCAATGGCAGAAAGTCTAACATTCTATTGTCAACATATATTTAACACTTTCATTGGGAGTATATTTTTGAATCAGAAGTAGAAATGCATACTGCATTTCATCTTCACATTTAGATGTGATAGTCTCTAAGACACAGTTACTATACATTCCCTTAAATGAAAAACAATAAAACAAAAATCAGAAACAGGAAGAAAAACAGGCAATTTACAATGACATGAAGTTAAATAACATGCTACTGAAAGAAAAATGTGTTGCTGAAGAAATGAAAAAGAAAATAAATAACCCTTTTGAAGAAAACAATGCTTACTGTATGACCTATGTGTCATTGAATAAATTAAAAAGAAAAACTTTTTTGAAGAAATAAAAATAAAAACAAGAAATATCAAAACCTATGAGATGTAGCAAAAACAGCAATGAAAGGGGGATTTATAACATTAGGTGCTTACAAACAACAAAATATCTCAAATAAATGATCTAATGCATCTCAAGGACTTACTAAAAGAGAAAAAAAATGAACAGGAAACAAGAAATGATAGAAATCACAGCAAAATAAATAGAGTTGAAGCTAAAAAAACTATAAATTGCAATATGAAAGAGCTATATTTTTTAAGAAGATGAGCAAATGTCCTGGCTAGTCTAGCAAAGAAAAGCAAGAGAGGAAAAGCTAGAGATGAAATGAAAACATTGCAAGAGCCTAGCAAGATGATCTCTTCCGGCTCAGTAGATCCTCTGATGACCATGTGGTGTCCTTCTAGATCTCGTTTAATATTTTTTATATCAAAGCGTATATTATCTGATATAAGAATGGCTGTAAAAGCTCATTTTCTTTCTTTCTTTCTCTTTTTAAAGCCTGGAATATCTCTTACTGCCCTTTCACATTCAGTTTCTGAGTGTCTTTTTTGGTGACGTGTGTCTCCTGCAGGCAACACATAGATAGGTTTTGTTTTTGGTCTGTCTTCTAATATATGATGTTTGGTTGATGAGTTTAAACCGTTTGCATTCAGGGTTAATATGGATAGGTGATAAGTTGGTCCTGTCATTTTAGCAATGGGATGCTCATTGTTTGATTTAGCCTTCTTTTGCTGTTTTATTGAGACTTTGGTTTTGGTGGGTGCTACTGCTTTTCTTTGTCAACAGAACATCTTTAAGTGTAGTTTGTAGAGCAGGTCGGGAAGGGGTGAATTCTTTGAGCTTTTCTTTACTGTGGAAGTATTTTATTTCTTTTCAAAGACAAAGGAAAACTTTGCTGGTTAAGTTATTCTGGGCTGGCAATTTTTCCTTTTAGAAACTGGAATATGTCACTCCATTCTTGTTTGGCCTATAGTGAGTCTGATTGGGGTTCCTATATATTTTAATCAATTTTTATGTGCATATTTAAGGACCTTTTCCCTGGAAAAAAGCTTGATTATGATGTGTTGTGGTGAAGATTGTTTTTGTCAACCATATTGGGAATTCTGTGTCCCTCCTGTGTTTTGTTTCCTAATTCTCTCTCTGAATTAGGGAAGCTTTCCTTTATTATTTCATTGAATACATCTTCATACCCAGCTTCTCTTGTTGTCCCTTCTGGGACTCCCATAACTCTTGTATTTGGGCTTTTGATAGTGTCCCTTAATTCTTGAATACTTTTGTTAGCTTGTCTCAGTTCTTCTAGGGTTTTGATTCTCCCACCACTGCCACCCCCGTTTGTTGAAAGAAATGTCTTTCAATTCTGAGATACTTTCATTTGCTATACTCATTCTATTATTGAGGTTGTCCACTGATTTTTTTTTTTTTAATTGGAAAGGTGGATATACAGAGAGGAGAGACAGAGAGGAAGATCTTCCGTCCCATGATTCACTCCCCAAGTGAGCACAACGGCCGATGCTATGCCGATTCAAAGCCAGGAGCTTCTTCCGGTGTCCCACGCGGGTGCAGGGTCCCAAAGCCTTGGGCCGTCCTCGACTGCCTTCCCGGGCCACAGGCAGGGAACTAGATGGGAAGAGGGGCTGCCGGGATTAGAACCGGCGCCCATATGGGATCCCGGGCATTCATGGCGAGGACCTTAACCACTGCGCCACAGCGCCAGGTCCTGTCCATTGAATTTTTATTTTGTACCATTTTGTCCTTCATTTCTAATAATTTGGCTTGATTTTGTCTCAGTGTTGCTATTTCCTGTGTGACACATTTCTTAAATTCCTTGACCTCTAGAAATGAACTTGCTCCTTTATTAGCACATGTGCAGTTCACTTTAGTTCTTCCAGCCCCAAAGTCTTTTCCTTAAAACTGTGAAATCCACCTGTTTCTGCACCTGCCTGCTTGGGTTCTGCCACTCTGGTTCTGCTTGTGGTTGAATCAAGCTGATCCAGGCCTGTGTTCATCTCCTTAGCTCTCGGTGCCCTCTCCTTCATGCCTGGATGCTGGTGGAGCTCTGATTGCTGCTACGGGTTCTGGTCACTGTACCTCTCTGCTCTTTCTACTGCTTCCCCATGTCCATGGGTCTCCCGGTGTCCCTCTGCCATCGGCCTGCCCTTTCCTATTTTCTAAGATTGCGCCCTCTCTGCCTCACCCTGGCTAATGATTATCTGTCTGTTTATACGTGTCCTTACCCTATTCCACCATCTTGTTTTCCCTTCTTAGTTGAGCTGCTTTTGCATTTTTACCTTTGTCAAAGGATAGAAAATTTCAGTTAAGGAAGTTCAAGAGATTTAATGACTGTAGTTAACAATATCTTTTATACTGTTGAGAGAAGATTTTTTTCTTTCACAAAAAGTAAGTGAATCACTACATATGCTAATTAGCTTAATTTACTCCTTTACACTTATATGCGTTTCCCAAGATGTTATTATACACCATAAATATATGTAATTTTTGTCAATTAAAAGTGCTAAAATTGCATTTTCCCCTCCAATTTAAGGTTTCCCTGTTAGAACAGTAAAAGTATTATTTTGTGCATTAGCTGATCTTCCCATTTTCACTAGTTTTTATTCAATCCTTTGAACCTTGGTTTCCTTGCCTGGAACACTGGAACATAACATAGGTTGTTGTGAGGAGTAAATGACGTACTGACTCTGAAATCTGTACTGTCTGGACACATCAGTGTTTCTCAGTGCCCACTACCACTGTGTAACCACATTCTGGTGCTTTCTGTCAAGTTTCAGATACTCAGTCATTGGCCACTATGTTTCAGGATGATGCTCTTCAGTGTGAATCCTCATGTTGGATCCATTCATGATCAGGAACGAGACCAAGAATTGAGATGTTGTAGCAAACAGTGCCAGTATTCAAATACTTCCACAATCTATGAATCACAGCTGCTTTGGGAACATTGCCACTTAGACATTCAGGAGGACCACAGGTCTTAATCACAGGTGAATTTTGCTGCCAAAGGAGCATTTGGTAAAGTCTTGTTTTTGGTAGCCAGGGCTTGAGATCAGGGAACTGCTGCCAATGGTGGATAAAAGCTAAAGGCATGGCCAAGCATTCTATAATGCACAGGACAACTTCCCACCACAGAGAATGTTTTGGCTCCAAATTTCCTTGGTGCTGTTGTTGGGAGTCCTGAACTAAGTTATTAAATCTCTCCATCTTTCAATTTAGTTTTAAGTTATTTGTCTCAAAATCGTATTGCAAATTGTAATGTTCACTGAGTTAATAATAGGGTCTTGTTTGCAAGGTGCTGATCAAGGTCATGAATCTAATTCAGTGTGAACTTTTAATATAAAATGGACTTCTATGTCAATATAGCATGAAGAACAGTCTCTAGATTCACTTATCTACACAGCAAAGAACAAACAAGAAAATAGAAACAAAATCAACCCAACATCAGAGATGCAACAAAAATTCACACAGAAAACACCTTCCAATGCACACGAGCACACAGTTTTCTGGGTGGGGAAAGCTTTGGAAGAGAATGTGAAACACAATTGAGATGCATACACAGTGTCTAACATTGATGCTGCTAATAGTTCTGAATTTGTTATGAACATAAAATTTAACTCTTCCAGCAAGCTACTCTTGCTTTCCAATTCTTGAAAAGCTTCTTCCTCCTTAGCTTTTTCTCTTTCCTTATATTTTACTTGTTGCTCAAATCTTTGTGCCTGCTTCCTTCTCTACAATAGATATTGTTGGGGGGCAAGCCCCTTTTCTTATTTATCTTGGTGTCTCACAATGTTATGAATAGAGCTCGTTACATACAGACACTGAGTGAAATTTGAATGAAGATTAAGTGGGTGAGTAAATAACACCTCTGCCTGGATTGACCAATCTTTCTAGTGATATTCTCAGTATATACAGCCTCACTCTGGCAGCCATTGAGAACTTGACCAAGTAGCTACAAAGCAGACAGAATGAACAGTGTGCAAGAACTGTGCAGTGCTGGAGAGTAGTGTGAGAGAATTTACTTGACATACAGCCATCCAGAATGAAACTTGTGGAAAGCCTGAAGTAATTCTTGTTGTCTCAGAATCAGATAAACATGGCTAATCTCTGTAAATAGCAATGGCAGCCTCAAAGCCTAGAACACACTTGTATTCCTGCTATTGAGGGTTTATGACTGTATAAGCTAACCCACTAGGCTTTTCTCAGTCAGAGATTAGTACAACAACCAACATATGATTCTGCTGTAAAAGAAACGTATGCAAATAAAAATAAAAAATCTCCAAGGAGCAAGTCGTTGATTGTGACTACTTGTAGGCTTCATTTAGGAAAAACTATAGCATCAACCTCGATTAGAGATAGATACATCCTAGGTGGATCAGGTTTCACCTGCTTAAGTGATCTTCAGCTTTCTCAGTGATTTCCGTGCTCTGGTGGAAGATAATCATGCAGCATATTTTCACTTCAAACACTGGCAATAACTTCTTCATCTTGCAGATGAAAAACAGTTTTTAAAGGATGACCCTCCAATAAGCTGGGCTGGGCACTGTCTGGTGCAGCTGTTTTGTGGGGTCTTCTCTTCCCATTCTCTTGGTGTCCTTTTCACCTCTCCCCTGTGCTGAGTCTTCCATTACCTATGTCCCCAGACTTACTTTCCTGCATGGTGGGCATCCCTGACAGTTTTCTGAAGCAAACACTTCATACTTTGGATGTCTAAACAGAATTCTTCTCTGCTCACATTTGATTGCCAGCAAGCTCAGGTCTAGAACAGAGATGGGAAATAAAACTCTCCCTAGTGGTGAAGATATTTTCTCCGCTTTGACTTTGAAGGTGACTGTGCAAGAGCTGAAGGCATTTTGGTTCCTCTCTTGTTGAGATCAGCTGGTCTTTTTGTGGGAGTGCCTTCTCCTGTATTATGCAATTTAGCTATGCATGCCTCAGTGGAAATCTATTGTGAGTGTTGGAAACTGGAACTCTTATTACAGTGTATTCAACTTTCATTTCCTAACATTTTCTCTCCTGATTTGTACTTCCTTTCTTTCTTCCTTTTCTGTGGGGTTTTGCCTGCCTGTTGAGTCATTCCTTCTGTGTTCTTGATTGTTTCTGAAGAAGGAGGGCACCATTTTTTAGTTCCTGGGCACTTGTCATCTGGATTCCTGCCTTTACAGGGCCCTGAAGTGGTGGGATGTCTTGAACATCAGTCTTGTGACTGATCAGTTCAACTTTCATAGACACTTGATTGGCTTTTATGTCTTGGATTTACTTTGCATGACAAAAACCACACCCACTGTTATTTTGAAGGCTTTTAGGCATCTTGTTTTGGTCACGGGTACCAGGCTATCAGGCTTGTGTGAGCGTCTAATCTCAAGGTACACCGTCTTTCAGTGTGTTTTCAGAGCGACAAAGCAGTTGTGACTCCTATTTTGTTGTCGTTTAGCATATGAGCTTTCTTCTTTCTCCTATTTCTCTCCTAGTAGCTTGCATTCCTGACTCTGCCAAGAATGAGATTCAAAAGCAGTTTTTCTTTGAAATGGACTTTTTGCAGGCAAGTTAAGGCTTGCAAGTCAGCAAGGATCCCTTTCATCCTCTCCTTCCTTCCTCTGTGTCCTGCACTTCTGTCTGTGTTGCTGGTATCCTCTGCTGGCCGCCATGTCTACCCAAGTGTTTAGGATCAGTGCTTAGGGATTACGCTTGGTTCCTGCATATTGCACGCTGTTGACTTGGTGTCATCACTACAATTAGATTGTTTTGATTGTTTTCTTAGAGTTTTTGTCTTGCTTCTGCCATCACTAGCTGTACATACCCTTCTTGAGGGCCACCATGGTCTCCTTGTGAGTGACAAGGTTTCTCTCTCAATGGGCACATCAGAGGTATTCCTTGAACTAAGACTCCACCTTGTCCTTATTTCCAACCTTTCAGACTTTCAACTGCATGCACAGTGGAATACACACTTCTCAATCTGATATTTAGGTTTGGTCACTAACTGATTCTTTCCTGTATCACTTTGCTCGACTGTTGTAATGGAATATTGTGCAGTGTATGGATTAAAAAGTGACACATATTTTTCCACAGTTCTAGAGGCTGGGATCCTGAAATTAGGGTACCAGCACGGTCATGTTGTGGTGAGGGCCTTCTCCATGGTTTGTGGATCACTGCTTATAAGGCAGATAGAGGAAGTCGTGGTTTCCCCTCTCTGTATAGCGACAATCCAGTCTATCAATAGAGGCTCAATCCTCGTGACCCTTTCTAATAATTACCCCCCAGAGACCCTACCTGCTAAGACAATTACATTGAGGGCTAGAGTTTCAGGATGGGAATTCTGGACATGGAGAGGAGCCAAAAACTCAGTCCCTAACACTCCTTCTTCCATCTCTCCCACCTGCATGCCTTATCATGCATTATTATTATTTATGCTTAGGGACGTTCAATGTGCATTTGCTTCAACATACCACCTGCTTTTCCACACTGCTAGTTATTTGTTCCTATTTTTCCTTCTGCCTTGAAGGCCTATCCTACTCTCCTTCGCAGAGCATTCCCTGCCCTATTTTCACACCTCAGGACAGGCCTCATCATTTCTAAAAGCCTAGTCCTGCCCTCAGAGCTGGACCAATGATTGCCTGTCGTGCTCAACACCCTGAGGTTCTGTTAGTGGCCTGGGTCCAGGTGTGGCATCTATATTGCCACTGCCTGTGGGCATCGCTCTTCTCCCCACCTGGTAATTGCGCACACAGATGATATAATTTCTATTTTTATGCTTAGGGACAAGTGTATGGCATGTGCTCAAAAACAATTTGTTGCTGAGCTAACTAAATGCATCATTTTGTTCATTTTGTTGATTCTATGTCACTTATCCCAGACTTCTGAACATTTTGCTGATATCTATGCTTGTAGTTTCTTTTCATTTTCTGTGTTGAGAAGCTTAATGTCCACATTATAAATTCAGAACAGTTCTGACATCGGTGCTCTTCTAAAAGCTTCAACCTCACATGTTGCACGCGCGAGTTCCTTTGCTGGCGCTAGTGTTTCCTGTTTCAGACATTTAACAACTAAACTTCTGTTTTAGCAGTGATACCTTGTCTGGTAGGTTGTCCAGTGTTGACCAACGGCTCAGTAAAAAGAGCTGAGTACTCTGTGCAAGGGTCACCATGTCAAAAGGAACTTGCTGATATCAAGGCTAAAGGCTCCGGGGCTGTGTGTGTCCCTTGTCCTGTGCAGCTTGTGTAGGAAAAGTGAAGCTATGGACATCATCGTTGCTCAGAGTAACTCTGAAGAACTGGCAGCCCGTGAGAGGTCAGCTTCTGGCAAGAAGGAAAGGGAAGTGAGCGATTACATAAAGGAAGCAATGTGCGGGAAACACCCTGCCAACTGCAAAGTAGGCGTGATTCTTCACTCTTGAGACCACTGCAGTTCGTGAGGGCTAGTTTGACAAACTTCTAGGCTTGCCATTTAAAATATTTCACACACACATTTTTGCTCTCAGTTGACAAAGAGAAACTTACAGATTTTTAGGAACAGCATGAAGTTTCAGTATATGTTTCCACACCTGCGTGTCATTCTAGGAGTAACAAACAGATCATTGCAATTAGCCTTTCTGTTGCCTCAGAAATAGAGGTGGCCCCAGCAGCTATGCTGTTCACATCACTGTATTCCCACTGATGGTGTAGGAAAATGTCTTTTAGGTGGGGTATGTTGGCTGAAAGCTGCGGGTGTGGTGCCCTGGATTGTATGTGTTGAGTGCAATGTCCTGGCTAGTGGGGTGGAATAGTTGGTATACCTGAAGTATGCAAAGGCAACTTCAGGGGTTCTCTGGGATTGTACCTGTTCTGAGCAAGGAGGCAGCTGCTTGTGGGGCTGCCCATCTGCTTGGTAGGAATACCCAGCTCCCTCCTTGGGTCCTTGATTGGCTGAGCTGCTCAGGGAAAGTTACTCAGCTCCTTTCTGGATTTGTGCACGTGTGGGTTTGCCACGCCTCTGCTTCCCAGGTCAATTGTGAGGTCAAAGTAACCTGCTGACCTACCTTCTAGGTTGACAGTACAGAGCTCAGGTCTGATTGCTCCTGTTGCAATGAGGGAGGGAGACAGGGCAACTCATGTGCTTGCCAGGTACATCACAGGATTGTGGGTGGAACCATTTGGCTCCTTAGCAGGACTGGGCTGGAGGAGTTGCTGGGCTACCTGCAGGGTCTCCTGGGAGAAAGGGCTTCAGATCACCTGGTATCCACTGAGCCTGAATGGAAGCTAAAATTGTGGCATAGCAAGTTAAGCCTTTGCCTATAACTCTGGCATCTGATATGGACATCAATTTGAGTCCTAGCTGTTCTGCTTCCCATCCAGCTCCCTGACAATACACATGGAAATACAGAAGAGGAAGTCCCATTTATTGGGCCCCTGAACTCATGTGTGAGACCAAGAATAAGCTTTTGTCTGGCTCAGCCCTGGATGTTGTTTGGGGAGTGAACTGGTGAATGAAAGAGTCTCTCTTTCTCTCCTTCCTCTTCTTTTTGTAACTCTGCCTTTCAAATACAAAAATAAGCAAGTATAAAAGAGTCCACATATAGGGGATACTAACATGGGCTTGGCTCTGTCTCTGGGAAATTTCCAGGGGTGACTTGCAAATTTGGTCCTGGGCTTAGAAGGGTCGTGACATCTCCAGCTGCAAGTGCTGCAGGTGCTGCAATGTTCATGCAGACTACCAGGGCCTCCTGCTTCCTTTCGCTTGCTTGGCAAGTCCCTCTTGGCTCAGTTTGTCTCTGAGATGTCTGACTGCAGAGCCCGTGTGCTCAGTTCTGTCACTCCTTGATGAGGCCAGCATGTGTTGCAGGATTTATGCTATTGCTTCTACGACATCCCTGCTATGCCCTACACTCTGCCACAAGTGCTCCAGTTGTATTGTTTTGTCCTTTGGCTTCACACTGTTGGTCAGTCCTGCGGTGTTGTCCTGTCTCCAACCCTGCATATCTCACTGTGAAGCTACGCTTTCTGTTTGAAGGTCATTCTTTTTTACTTAAGGATGCTCTCTTGCTATTGAGCAAACTGGCTACCTAATAAGTGGGACTTCAGATTGGCCAACTTAGTTCTCTATTCTTCTGATCAGAATAATTTTTGGTAAGAATTGAAGTGCAGTCAGTCATAAATGCAGAGAGACGGAGAGGGAGAGAGGTGTTGACATCTGTACTGAAGAGGGACATCTTCTCTTCACCTGTCTTCTGAGATGGTTGCTCCAAATTAGTTGCCTATCTGAGTGGTTGCCAGTCAACTTTCTTGGCTGTATTGAAGAAATACATGGGCAATTTGTAATCATGTGGAATTAGAATAATATACAAGGAAAATCAAAGCTAAGGGGCAGGTGAGAGAGTATAATTTATTTCATTTGACCCAATCTTAATCAGAATCTAGAAACAACTGACCCTAACAGTTACATAAATTAATTCATATTCTTTTTGCTGAAATTATTCTCTACTTTTGCTTCTCTTTAATCTGTGTGATTATAAAGCACATGTTCATAGTGCTGTGGCTTCCTAGTCCTGTTACTTTGTTCTCTTTCTCTCTCCGTCTCTCTCTCTTTGTGTGTATGTGTGTGAGAGAGAGAGATTGGGAGAAGGCTGAGTTTCTTTTCCTGATTACATGCTGGCCTGAAGGTTGTTTCAGCGCACAAACCCTTACCTGAGCTTATGCCTGGCCTATTCTACTTATTAGCTGGAAAGTTGATAGCTTTACAAAATTATTTAACTTCTTTGAGCTAGTTTTTTTGATAAAAATAAAGGAATTCATTGTCCTCACTTCTCAGGGATTAGAGGGGGATCAGCTGGGTTGACAACTGTGAGTGTTTGCAATGGAACCTGATACTAGAGATGTATTAACTTTGTGTTGCGCTGCTGGAGATCCTGTTTCAAGTCACCACGCCTCTCGCCAAGACCCTTAGTGAAAATCTTCACCAGCTTTGCCCAAGCCTTGTGAAACGGATCAAGAGAGCAGTGAGTAAATATTTGTGACTAAACAGTTACAAAACATATCCCCATGTAGTTCCAAAAACTCACAGTGGAAGGGGGTTGACAAAAACTGTGTGCTCTAACACAAGCTTCTCGAACTTAAGTTTTTCAGGGCTGGGTAGTCTCTGTCTCAACTGAAAATTCTTTGTAGCAAGAAATTTTAAGAACTCTTAGAAATTAAAACAAACAGAACTGTATGTGTTTGTGTTGTTGAATGCACAGCAAAATTTGCATGCTCCCTACTTCATTTCTTTGGGTGTTTGGCCTGGGGACTTGTGTGTTTCCAGAGCATAGGTAGTGGGACATAAGTTACCGTTTTTTGTACAGTCCTTTGTAGCTACAGCTACAGAACCAGTGTGAGATGATCAAATTGTATGTTTCCTTCATCGGGACAAGGTAGGGACACCGATATGTCCAAAACTTTGTCATATACTTTACAATAGTGTAAGTTATTATTCATAGGAAGACTATTTTACAAAAGAGGAATTGAGTCTTAAAAAAGATAAATAACTTGAATAAGGTTCTTCAAATTATTTTATTTTGGAACTTAAATTTGAAGTAATGCATTTCTAAATTACTTCTCACTGTGGCGGAGCCTGACCCACGAAAACTCACTTAGAATCAACTCATTCGAGATGAGAATTTGCTGAAGGATTGGAGAGAACAGCTTGCATTTGGTAACATCAGCCTGAAGTCTTAGAGGAATAGCAGAGTGAGAAGAGGAAGACTCTGTGTGAGAGAGAGAAAAAGAGAGATGTGGATGTAGATGATCATATAACACATACGTAATCTATGTCACACACACACACAATGATGGAAATTAATCATAAACTACCTCCATACCTCACAATGTTGTTTTAAATCCAACTTCTGTACAAAGAAAAAAAAAGGCTTGTATTCTCGCTCAAAGCACAGATTAGTGAGTATAACGAATATGAACAACTTGATGGGATAATTTGCTCTGTTATCTCTTGGGTTATATTTTTTCATTTTAAATCATTGGAGCCTGCTGTTTTCTTGCACATTTTTTTACAACAGAAAACTCATTAAGTTCACTTCTTTTTTACCACCATTACATTTTCCTGCTTTTTCCCTCTTTTGTAAAGATTGCTTTGCCAGAACACACTTTGCTGTGTTCTGGTCCTTTGGAACATATTCTCATTTATTGTATCTTGGCTATTTGGCTCAAATAGTTCACTCTTGAGTGCAATGGACAGCAAGAGTTGGGCCTAACATGTTTGTATTGATGCACTTGAACTCCACTGATCTTTGTACATAAAGCTTAACTTGAACTTGCAAGCGTAGAAGCTTACCTGAACATCTCATCTTTATATTGATCCTATTTGTTGGTGCAGAGGGAAGCTGTTTCTTGAAGAATGTTCTGGGGAATGTATGTCATTCTCCCAAGATACTGTGTGAAAAGGCTTTGATCAAATCAATCATGGAAATGTTCTATGATAGATGTTGTCTTTGAGATTCAGACTATAATTTATTAAGGGCTCTAAACTCTTGAAATCAAAAGAGAAGCCAATATTGTTTAATTTTGTTTAATCCACAGTCTTCTGGACCTGGTTTTGCAAGTTTAAAAGTACAGTTTTTTAACTTTCAGTGACACTACTATTTTTTGAAGTAAGACATATGAGAACTACTTGCTAATATCTTTTGCTTTTCCAAGACCAGTTGGACCTGGGTTGCTATTTTAGCCCTGTTTTTGCATAACAGGCATATCCCTCATTAACTAGGGGCACCTGTCTTGGTAATATTTAATTCAAATTGTCATTAAATTAAACTCATTAATATGGGGTGGCATAATGCAATGGAATGAATCAAGCTTTGGGTGTGGGATTTGAGTACTATCTCCTCTATTTCTGATCCAGCATCCTTCTAAAGCTCCTGGAAAGACAGTGGATTATGGTCCAAGTAATTCAATCCCTGCCACTCATGCAGGCAATCTGGGTGAAGTTCAAGACTCCTGGCTTCTGTCTGGCCCATCCTTAGTTGTTGAAAGCATTTGAGAAATGAGCCAGTGGATGGGAGATCTCCCCCTCCCTCCCCAGCACTAAGAATGTCTTTCAACTAACTAAATAAAACATGAAAAATTCCACTTGTTCAACTTATGTAAAAATAATACACCATCGTGCATAATTTTTTAAAGATTTATTTTAGTTGTATTTGAAAAAGATTTTACAGAGCTAGAAGGAGAGACATGGGGGTGGGGTGGCTAAGACAGAGAGAGAGAAAGAGAGAGAGAGATATCTTCCATCCTTTGGTTCACTCCCCAAATGGCTGCAATGACCAGAGCTGGGCTAGTCCAATTCTTGAAGTGAGGAGCTTCTTCTGGGTCTCTCACATAGGTGCAGGGGCAGAAGGCCTTGATCATCCTCTGCTGCTTTTGTATGTCATGAATGAGGAGATGTATTGGAAGTGGAGCATCAGGGACATGAATTAGGACCCATATAGGATGCCAACACTGCAGGTAAAAGCTTAGCCTCCTACACCATCTTGCCTAAATTTTAGCACATCTATTTCTTAATCTTTGTTTTTCCTTAGACTGTTTATGAAGCTCTCTTAAATTCTCACTTCCAATTATTGAATATGTCTTCCTCAACAATTGATCTAGAAAGATACTGTGAATCTGTATTTATCTGAGTTCCATATATATTTCTCTTGATTTGCCAAATATCAAGCATGAAGTGGATTTACCCTTTGAAAATTAGTCAGCTTTATAAACAACGGTAATCAATGCTCTTTTTTTAGGCGGAGGTGAAAGGAAACACAGAGTGTGGTTCCTAGACATCTTTTCTTACTGTTGGGTAGCCAAATGCGAAAATTATTGGAGTGATTTGAAGGAAATTATTTTGAGGTTCTACATCAACAGAGATATGATAAGTGGTCCTGATGCTTGTGTCTAAAGGGGGGTTGCTGTTATTAGCACACATAAATAGCGGCTATGGGTGTTGTCTCTGGATAACTGCCCTTGTTATTTACCCTGGATGTTTCAATTGGCTGATTTTGCTGGCTCTGAAACGAAGCAAGCTATAAAAATAACACTGGACGGACTCTATTTTTGTATATAGAAGTCTTGCTTTTCTGATGGCTTTTCTCCAAGAAAGACATAAAAGACAATTTTTGTAAGGCTTATTTGTCTATTTGAAAGATATATGACAGGGATGGAAGGAGAGTTGAAGAGAAACACACACACACTCGCATTCACACACATACTCTTTTACTTACTGGTTCACTCCCAAAATGGCCACAGTAACTGGGACAAGGTAATGGCAAATCCAGGAACCAGAAATGACTCAAACTTAAGTCATTTTCCACTGTTTTGGCAGGAACTTGAACTGGTGCCTCTCCTGTTTTTAGCTCTCTGATTTTGTCTACAGTCAAGGCTTGAGTTCCAGGCTTTCCTGTGGGCAGAAACTGATTTCACCCATAGGACCCATAGGTTTCAATTCTAATAGAATAGCACACGTATGAGACAAAGCAACTCTCCTTTTACTGAATTCCCTGCTGTTTCCTAGCATGGATGTTGGGAGTTCCTGTGCTGTAAGAACAGCTATTTCCTGTAAAGGTAGAAATAAAATAGTTGATGTGTGAAAGATGAATGCATATTATCTTTTTATTTTCATATCCTGGAAGACTAACAATGTGGCCCTGGGGTTCAGGCAGATCTTGATTGCAGTGGATACTCTACCCATCATTGCCGTGTCATCTGGATCTTAGAGATGCATTTTCCTCTTATATATGATATAGTATTCTGTCTGCCATGGCACTGTGCTTGCCTCTAGTTTTGTTCCACTTCCTCGGAGTAGGCATGATATTGCCCCTCTCTGTATGTGTGGGTTCTGTTCAACATGAGGCACTTGTAATCCTTGCCATAGACACTGATACAAGGATAGAATAAAACCAGCCTAAGCCATTTAATGCACAAGATGGCACTGAATTCTGTAGTTAGCTAAGACTGATCATGTGCATTGAAACCCAAGTGCAAGTCATTTGACCAAGAATGTGAGCCTTAAGAAAAGGAGACAAGGGCCCAGCACGATAGCCTAGTGGTTGAAGTGTTCACCTTACAAGTGCTATGATCTTATATGGGTGCCAGTGAGTGTCCCAGAGGCCCCATTTCCCATCCAGCTCCCTGATTGTAGCCTGGTAAAGTAGTCAAGGATTGTCAAAGGCCTTGGGATCCTGTACCCACATGGGAGACATGGAAGAAGCTCCTGATTCCTGGCTTCAGATTGGCACAGCTCTTGTTTTTGCGGCCACTTGGGGAGTGATTCAGCAGACTGAAGATCTTTGTCTCTCCTCCTCACTGTATATCTGACTTTTCAATAAAAATTAATATATCTTTAAAAAGAGAGAGAGAGAAAGAAAAGGAGACAAGCGAGCAAGCCCTTTGGTAAAGTATGTTCCTGGTAGATGTAAGAGAAAAGGCCCTGGGATAGCACCTTGTATAGACCTTTCTGAGATGAGGTAAGCCAGTGTGACCAACCTATGGAGAACAACTGGAGAGTAGGAGGTAAGGGCCAAGGGGGAGGTGAGCTAGAATACGGGAAGGGTCCTGGAGCTGTTGTGGGGATTTTGACTTCGGGGGAAGCTAATGGAGAATAATACAGTTATTGGTTCGAGTGGGCTGAGTAGCATGCTCGTGGCAGGTACAGAAATGGCAGACTGGAAAATACATTTTAGAGCATTGTGATGTTCAGGGAAGAAATGGCATTTCATGCTGGGGCGATGGAGAGGGATGAAGGCATGGTCAGTGTCTGACTCTGCTCGCCAAGTCAACTGCAGATGCTTCCAAAGAAAACGAACCCTGTTCCTCCAGTGTTTCTTCCTGTCCCCTTTTGCCAAGAGTTTTCTCAAAGGAGTAAAATTAGAAATCTCTCTTCTTGCACTCCAAAGTCTTGCTGCCTCAGTGGCATGCCTGCTCAAAACGGAACACACAGGGCAGAATGTTCAGCATGGCCCGCCCACGGTGTCCAGGAGCTCCTTTTTTACCCTGAGTGACATGAGACAGGGAGAAAAAAAGGTATGTTTTTCTGTTGATGAAAACATTGCAAACATAAAAGCTTTTCAAGTATCCTTGCTCTCCAAGGCCCTGCTTCTTTTTCCCTGTCAGTAGGCATTTCTGAAAGCGGGTCAGCAAGCCGCAGCAGCATCAGGCAACTTTATTTGTTGACTCCCAGCTGCTAAAACTTGAGATATCATCTCTTGGCCTTACTTTTCTCGAGGTACCTGCTTGATTTCATGTATTTTTTTTTTTCACTTAGTAAACTCTTGTGCAGTGTTGGTTAAGTTTTATTACTCTTCTAAGAGGCAGCGAGATGTCATGAAAATATGTCGCATCTAGTGTATGTCACTATTAATTTGTTCTGGGACCTGACATGAATATGTCACCTCTTTAGGCTACACTCTCTTCATCCTAAAAGTTATGACAATCAAGTAGGAAACAGCTTCGAGTTTTCCAACTCTGGCATTTGTTGAAAAACCTGTATCCCATGTGGTGAGATATGATTTTAAGTTGCATTTTCTCCTCAAATTTCTCTTTGTTCTTTTTGTGTCTGGATCTAAGAGAGGTTTCTTTTGGGACTGAGAAGCAGAGGGTATTAGAACATCAGCTTGTATGGACGAAGGCTGGCCAGAATCAAGCTTCCCCATTGGGGTGCTCCTGGTCTTGATCTGCCTAACCCTGACGGAATGCTTGTCCTGCCTTCTGGAAATGAAAGACATGGAGAAATCTGTACCATGCCTCTGTTTGCCCTTCTGATATAAACAGAAACAGAAACAAGTATTACTAGAGGAAAAATGAAATTCCATATTCCAATAATGCAGCCACTGCCTAATGGGATACTTAAAAAGTACAAAAGAATGGAACCAAAGGTTATTTTGGTGCAAAACATCCTGAAACCCATGCATAATCTTTTCATATTTAAATTTCCATGAAGATTTAGAAGACCCTTTCTCATTATCCAAAGACTCATTTCTTTTTGTTTGTTTCTTTCTTTCTTTTCACCCAGTGCTGCTTTGCTGTCCTATACAGCCAGTCTATATTGAGCCTATGAAAGGCATGTGACATTTCTGTTGCACAGACTGCTAGCATTACATTGTATTCTCTCTCTTCAGTTCATATGTAGAAGGAATGGGTTTGCCACTAATAATGTGTAAGTATGGTTGGCCTCTAATATACTAGGAGCGTATCCCTGTGAGCAGAGAAAGAGATGCTACATCTCTGTGTGCATAGTTTATGATGACCCAGTAAGAAGCAGCTGTCTGCAAGCCTGCAAGAGAGCCCTCATCAGAGCACAAACTCTGCCAGCATCTTGACCTTACGATTTTAGATACATTTCTATTGTTCCAGCCTTCCAATATGTGTTATTGTTTTATGTTATTCCTGAGTAGAGAAATATGGACTTGACACCATGAAGTGAAGTTCTTCTGCAGCAAACACCAATTGGACCAGGCACTGGCTAGATGTGGGTGCTTTGAGACATTTACTAGAAAACTCCAAGACTATTTTGAAGAACTTGCTGGCAGAAATATGTGCATCCAGGTGATTCTGTGGGGGGATTGGAGAAAAAAGAGAAGAGCTACAGAGAAATCCAGCAGCTTCCCAAAGCTCACATGGTGTAATCACGAATGGGATGCTGGCAGAAATGGATATGGTTCAGGCTACTCTGACAAGTTCTCAGGTGAAAATGAGCAGCAGATTATTGGAGAATTGTTCTTATTACAAAGTGGCAAAGCACTTGGCATTGCTCTGTGGAAGGCAGAACTTTTGAGTCATGAAATGGATTATTTAGTTGAGGCTGAACATATTTTTGCATGTCAGGGAACATGGATTTTGAGGAACTTGGGAAGGAAGCCTAAGGACTGAATGATGTATTCTTCAGGTTCTTCTGAAGTTCTAACTCCTGATGTGACTGCCCTTGATAGGGCCTATGAGGATATAAAAAAGTAAGACGTCATAGGAGTGGAGCCATAGTCAGCCAGAGTTAATGCCCTTAGAAGCACAGGGAGAGACAGACAGTGTCTTTATCCTCACCACGGGATACCACAGCAAGACAGTGGGTGTGGGCAACCCAGTAAGAACGTCCATGATGGGATCCAGAACTGTAGCATCATTATAAAATCCTAGAGCTGGCATTGTGATACTGTGGATTTAGCCTTCAGGTGTGATGCCGGCATCACATGGGACATTGGTTCGAATCTTGGTTACTCTACTTATGATCCAGCTCCCCACTAAGGTGCTTAGGAAAGCCGCTGAAGAGGGTCCAGCTTCTTGGACACTTGCTGGACATTTGAGAGATCCATGTTCTTGACTTTGGCCTGGCCCAGTTCCAGTTATTGTGACCATTTGAATAGCAGTTGGTTGTATTTTAAAGGTAATCTGAACAGACTGATATGTGAAGTCTCAATGTGGTGATTAGGTGACAGGCACATCAATACAGGCTGATCAATGGTGGAATTTGTTGACATCAAAATGTTCTGACAGGTGAACAATAGCAGGATGAGAATTTTTGCTACAGACTATTTCGAATAATTACAGATAAAACTCAAGCTCTAGCCAACATTCCAAAATGGATGGAATTAGAGGAGCGAGCTGCCAGCGGAGTTTATAACTATGTCTAATGGACTGTAAGCAAAATTGTAAGAGTTCAGTGCCTTTGATTTTTTTTTCCATTCACTGCTTCCCTCATATTAGACTCTGTGAGTTTTAGTTGAGGCATAAAGTAGACTACAGCAGATTTCTGATGGAGCCCACACAGAAGGCAGTCATGGGGGCTTCTAGACCGAGACCAGTGCTTTGACAGTTGGGGTCCCGCCCAGCCAGTTACAAGCCCCAAACCCAAGAATAGCCTTTGATGGTACTTCGAGGACTCAGAAATTTCTCCATTTTATACTTCTCCCTTGAATCCTTGCCTGCAGCAAATATTAAGCAGAAATCAAGAAGCAGGTTTTTTCACTTGCTTACCAAGTGCAACAGAATGATTATAACTCAGTCAGCCACAGAAGTTTGAAAAAATTACTTTCGTTTTGTTTGAAATAAACTAGCAGTTGTTTGCACTCTCTCTCTCTTTTTTAAAAAAGATTTATTTTTATTATTTTTTTTGTTGGAAGGCGGATATACAGAGAGGAGAGACAGAGAGGAAGATCTTCCCTCCAATGATTCACTCCCCAAGTGAGCGCAACGGCCGATGCTATGCCGATCCAAAGCCAGGAGCCTCTTTCGGGTCTCCCACGCAGGTGCAGGGTCCCAAAGCTTTGGGCCGTCCTCTGCTGCTTTCCTGGGCCACAGGCAGGGAGCTGGAAGGGAAGCGGGGCTGCCGGGCTAGAACTGGCGCCCATATGGGATCTTGGGTGTGCAAGGTGAGGACCTTAACCACTGCGCCACCGCGCCGGGCCCTGCACTCTCTTTTTAAAGAAAAGTTTTGTTATTTTTATTTGGAAGGCAGATTTACAGAGAGAAGGAGAGACAGAGAGAGATTTTCCATCTGCTGGTTCACTCCCCAAATGGCCACAATGGCCAGCATCAAGCCAGTCAGATGCTAGAAGCCAGGAGCTTCTTCTGCGTCTTTCATATGGGCCTATGGTGCCGAGGTTTTGGGGCATCTTCCTTGTTTTCCCAGGGAATACGCAGGAAGCTGGAATGGAAGTGAAGCAGCTAGGACATAAACTGGTGCCCATATGAGATGCTAGTCCTTGAAGGAGAAGCCATATTGAGCCCCAGACCCACTTGTTTGCTCTTTTAGGCAGCACCTGAAAGGGGTCTTCAGAATCCTCAAGGAAGATGTGAAGAAATTACGCAAATATTTCAAACTTTTTTTTTTACAACAAAATAAACTTATTTTTAAATTATGATTTCCATTAACTTTTTTTGAAATACCGTCTTGTATCTCTTTAGTCCAATTTGCTTAGATTACATTAAAATTCTGCTTTTGGTGCTAGCATTGTTGCTCTGCAGATTAAGCTGTCATCAGCAATGTTGGCATCCCCATGTGTTCCGGTTCAAATTTCAGCTTGGTTTCGGTTTGGTTTCAGTTTGGTTCGGTTTGGTTCCCCCCCCCCCCCCCCCCCCCCCCGTTGCTAATGTGCTTTTGAAGTGGAGGTGGAATTGGAAGAGAAAAATGGCTCAATGTGAGAGACCCAGAAGGAGTTTCAGGCTTCTGACTTGGGCCTGGCCTCTTTGATCATTGCAGCCACTTGGGGAATGAATTGGATTGGAAAGTCTCTCTTTTTCTCTCTCCCTCCCCTCCTCTCTCTTTCTCCCTGTCTTTGTATCTCTGCTTTTCAAATTCATAAATCTTAAAAATAAGTTCTGTCTTCCCATAAGCATAGAGAGGATGGAAAAATAAACCAACCTTGTAGCCTGCTGGCTGATAATGGAAGCTGAGCTGTTGTGATTCAAGCTTGCTCTAGGGGCTAGGGATTCAGTCTTGTGGTTAGGAGGCCAGTTAAGGTATCCACTCACATTCACTCTGGGTTTGATTCTTGGTTATGCTCCTTACTTCACTCTCTTGCTAATGTAGATCCTAAGGGGTAGCAGATGTTGATCTAATCAGTTCTTGGTGTCTGTATGAGAGACGTGGATTGAGATCCTGACTACTGGTTTTGGCTCTGGTCAATGCAGACATTTGAGGGGTAGACCTGTGAATGGGAAGGCGTGCTCTCTCTCTCTCTCCTTCTCTCTGTTTCTCTGCTGCTGAAGTAAAGATGTCAGTCTAGATAATCCACAAAAAGCTAAATTTGCAAGTAAAACACTTAGGTAGCATGTAGTTAGTAGCTTTTTCGCTTTTTGTCCGAGAAGCGACTAGGAAGCCTCTCCTGGCCGTCGTCAGCAGGGTCTTCTCAGCCTTGTCTGCTGGCCTTTCTTCTCTGACTTCCGCTGCTGGTCTCACAGCCTCATGCCCATCACTGTGCAAACTGGCACCCTAGACAGAACTCCTGTTTCTTACTTACACTCTCAGGGATAATTTCCATGGCCCCAGTTCTCTGTGTGACCTCTAAGCCTTGATCTTTGAAAGAAAGATTGGATTGCACTGCACTGGATGTGTTGATGAGGGTTACAAAATGACAAGTAACTGACCCTTTAATAAGATTTAAAGCAGGTTTATTGAACTGTGAGGTTGTCAGTGGTAATGAGATTTTATTCTCATTTTCTCATATCTCTTTTAATTTACAGCAGGGTTAGAAAAAAATGTTTTTAAGGGCTACCAAAAATATGATTCATGGCTTCTGCTCATGGCTATCTTAAGCTCATTAGAAAATTATGAAGATGCATAATGCCCCGGGTAAACTAAAGGCTCATAAAACATTTTGCTTAAGGTAAAATTGATTTCAAATGTGCTTGGGGAAGTGCATATTAGTTAGCCTTAGATTAATTCTCTTTAGTTGCAAGACTACACTGGATGGGAGCAAGGTAGTTCTTTAAATTAAAGATGGCATAATTAAAAGTGTAATAAATTGAAGGGATTGCTTTATTTGATATAATTTCTATGCGGTCTGGTCTCACTGTATGATTCTGTTATGGCACTGTCAATGAATAGTGACGACTAGGTGCTGGTTTTCAATGATATTATTCTTCACTGTAATCACCATTTATTACAATACTTATCTGCAAGGGTACATCGATCAAAAGATGCCCATTAATTACACTGCTAATGGTCAGGAGGTGAGTGGATTATGCTGGGATGGATAGTGGCTGAGCTGTAAGTATCCCTGGGACAGCCACTGCAGTGACACCGGTGCGGCTGTGGGCAGTGCTGAATTGGCAGGCAGAGCTGCCAGCCCCAAGCCTGCAGGCGGCATGCATTATTGACCTTCCATTTGCTCGGAAAACCACAGGAGCCCGAAGCCTAATATTAACCAATGATACCCAGAGCTTCTCCGGCATGGCCAGGCATGGGGAATTGAGTTCTCTGATCACATACAGAAATGAAGATGTTTCTCCATGATACGACTTGATTCTGCTTGGAGATTTTGAGCATTTTTTTTTTCCGCTCTGAGGAGAAATAAAATTTGAAACATGTGCCCACAGATCTTTGTACTTCAATGCAAAATGCAGCAAGGAATAATGATTTTTAGATGGGTTGCTTCCAAACAGCTTGTAGGTTAGTGGGTGCATTTATTACATGTCCTTATGCATTGATTTTTCACTTCCCCTGACTCCCATATGGTTTAGAGTTATTGTAATACTTACTAATATATGGACATGTCCTATTTAAAAGGTCATGGAGTCTTAATCCACTACTATTTAACCTTGGTCCCATTGGTGTTACAATTATACTCCTGTTTTTTTTTTTTAACTATATTTAATGCTTAGAAAATCCACATCTTTCTCAAATTCTGTGTTGTGGCTTCGAATATGTTGTTAGTATACTTTCCAAATTGGAAAGTGAAGGTGCAGGAAGATGAAATAGATTTAATTCCAAAATGTAGAGAACAAAAATCACATAATTAGAGGAAGAAAGAATTGAGATGCTTATGGACCATTCCCTGGACAACTTAGTGTATAAATGGATTTTCACATTGAGAATGAGAGGGAGAAAGAGCAGAAGGGAGAGAGGCAGATCCTCATGGCAAGGAGTGGAATGATGCCTCCTTTTGAACTACTCCCAGGGCGGATGTGCAGGTTGGGACTGTCTTGGACTGTTCTGTGAGTTAGAAGGAGTATCACATAGCAAATGTGAGAGGAAATGAATAGCTAAGGAGCTGCCCCTCTTAAATACTGTCACTCTTCATGGCTTCTTGCTCAAAAATCAAGAAAAAGTGAAGCTGATCATGTCATAGGAGTTAGGTGTCTTGTATTCCTTCTCTTATAGACAAAGAAGCCATTGCTTACGCTCATCCCTTTATGTTATCTCGCAAACAACTTTTATTTCACTTCGCTTGTCAAGTTGTGCTAATGTCCTGCTTATTTTTGGCTTTGATGAGACAATGATTTTGTGTCTTGTGGATATCAAGAGTTGAATAAATGAATGCTCAGCATTTCTATTTGTCAGAAATGAAAATGCTGTTACACTTCTGAATGATTTTATTGCAAAGATATATTTAATTAGGCATTTAAAAATGCAATGTTCCTTGAAATTTTCAAGTAATTTTATTATTTCTATAATTCTCATGCCAAATTAATTAGATGTTGTGGGCTAGATGTATAGTTTAAAATGATCAGATTAATGCCAATGACATTTTTTATATAAAATTAAACAGGGCATTCTTAGAGATGTCTTAATTTTATCTGAAAGGCAATTGTGAAAATAGTTCTTTATACCAAAATTAAAGATGTTATTTAAAATTAATTCTAAAGCTAAAGGACAAGCATTACTTCAGATTGAGTGCTAAAGGACAAAGATTAATGGTGAAAAATCTTTAATTAGTAGGAAGGAATTGAGTGGAAAATTACTAACTTGTCCCTTCATAAATCTTTAATACTAATTGATTAGTGCTTTATACTTAAAAATATAATCATCAGAGTGTAAATAAGCAGTGTAACCTTTCTTAATAGCAGGCTAAAATATTCACCCAGACATTTGAAAGGCATAGTCACCTGGAATCACTGGATAAAGCTGAACCCTCTTTATTAGGGAAACCAAACTCTCAAGAATTTTGAGTCTTTCTTTTTCCTCCAGACACCACATGATTTATTTAAGAAGTATTAAATTTTTATTTTAAAATGTTATTTATTTTTAAAAATGGTATTGCTTTTTTGAACTCACCAGGTAGTCATTTTAAGGCCTCCTCGAGAGTTCATTTTTGGGGCCAGCATTGTGGTACAGAGGATAAACCACTGCCTGCAACACTGGCATTCCATCTAAGCATCAGTTTATGGACCAACCATCCACGGCCAATCCACCTCTCTGCTGACCGATTGGGAGAAGCAGTAGAAGATAGCCCAGGTGCTTGGGCACCTGCCTGTCTCTTCTTGGGAGACCTGGGGGAAGCTCCTGGAGCCTGGCATTCGCATGGCACGCTTGGACAGTTGCGGCCATTTGGGCAGTGTACCACGGGGTAGATCTCTTCCTCTGTCTCTTCCTGTCTCTCTGAAATTCTTATTTTTATAGAAAACAGATTTTTAAAAAGATTTTATTTTTGATCACTTATTCATGTTTCACAGAAGTGTCAATACTTATTTATGTTTTTGCTAGTCAAAATGGGAGCATTTTACCTTTAAAATATTTATTTGAAAGCTGAGTAGCAGAGAAACAGAAACAGAAAGCGTGTTGGATCTGTGGATTCACGCTCCAACTGGCTACAATGGCTGGGGTAGCCCAGGGAGAAGCCAGGAGTCAAGAGCTTCTCTCAGGGCCCAAGCGCCCAAGCGCGTCAGCCCTCTGCTGCTGCTTTCCCACGCACATGAGCAGGAAGCTGGATTGAAAGTCCAGCAGCCGAAACTTGAGCTGGTGAATTGATCTAGGATGCCAGTATTGCAGGCAGCAGCGGCATTGTGACACTAGTACCCAAGTGGGCACAGTAAAATAAAGTGAGCTGTATTATTAAGAAGCATAAATAATAACTGTTTTCTCATTCACAAGTAGTAGTTTAGAAAATCAAACAATAAGAGCAAACTGAAAGTTTAGGTATGTTGTGTTAGCTAGGAAAATATGCTTATTAAAATTTCTCATGGTGGGCCTGGTGTGGTAGCTTAGTGTGGCTAAACCCCAGCCTTGCATGCTCCAGGATTCCATATGGGTGCAAGTTCATGTACCGCCTACTCCACTTCCCATACAGCTCTCCGCTAGAATCCTGGAAAAGCAGCAGAGAATGGTCCAAGGCTTGGTACCTTGGACCCACGTGGGAGAACTGGAAGAAGCTCCTGGCTCCTGGCTTTGGATCATTTCAGCTCCCGCCATTGTGGCCACTTGGGGAATGGATCGAAAGATGGAAAATCTTTCTCTCTGTCTCTCCTCTCTGTATATCTGTCTTTCCAATAAAAATTTCTCTTGGGGTGAGCACTAGTTCATACATATAATTATTTTCTTAGCTGGTGACAGCCCTAAGGTGGCTACAGGCACAGTCACACAAACCTGGTGATAGAGATGGGTTCTGAGACATGTTAAACGATGTTGTTGTGAAAATATCCACCTTGGCTAACACACTGGGCTGCAGTGATGTGACTTCAGGAGACGAGTCACGTGCGCTGCCCACCTCTGCGTGACGCAGGGCCCGACTGCAATCACAAAGCAACCCCTCATCTTCCGGGACTGACACAAGAAGAACCGTCTGAGTCACTTCCAGAGGAGAGGTGGAGGGGCGGGCGATAATCAGGGGAGAGGCGGGAATCCTGTGTGCTGCGTGACCTGCTTTGGTTCCGGGATCTTCCGTCTGTGTTCCTCCTGATGCATTCCTCTTAGATGCTTGAGGCAGTGCTGCTGCCATTTTCCACGCCTCTTGATGGACGATGGGACAGAAATACTCGTAGGAGGTGCTGAAATAGAATTTCCCTTTTGCTTTTTATTATAAGGGTACCAGGGTTCTGGCTTCACAGCCTAATTACTGCCACAGGCGCTACTCCTGATGGCATCACATTGGAGATTAGTGCAGAAATTTGGGGAGTTCTACAAACATTCTGTCCATGGCAGAAAACTTACAGACAAGAGGTGGAAAAAAAAGCTAATGCCCTTGAGGTGGACGGTGCAGGACGGGGGAAATTTTAAATTCTGAGTTAAAAATTTGCTTTTTTCTAGTCATGTGATTTGGGGTGTATTATTATCCCTTCTCTGTAGCCTGTTGACAATAAAAATTAAGTAAGTTGATGAACCCAGAGTTCTGTGCAGCCATAAATGTCTTAGTAGATCGTTCCTGTTGCTGGTTTCCGTTG
Source organism: Ochotona curzoniae (assembly GCF_017591425.1). Taxonomy (NCBI): domain Eukaryota; kingdom Metazoa; phylum Chordata; class Mammalia; order Lagomorpha; family Ochotonidae; genus Ochotona; species Ochotona curzoniae. Next base: position 7,817,823 of record NW_024467119.1, read on the forward strand.
GTATTGAGATAACTTTGCATGCTTGTTAGGGGCTTTGACCGCTGCCTTCACTTGCAAGATACTGGGTCTGTTTTTAATTGAGATTACACTTGTGATCCAAACCACGTGTGTTGTCTGTCACCTCTTAATGTCTCCGTATCCTCGTTTTCTGCAGCTTCAGAAGAACTTGAGGGGATAAAATGAATCCCATTTGTTTTTTGTGACCAATTAAGAATTTATGAAAAGGTGAGAGATGAGCAGAAGCAAGATATTGATGGATAGAGCAAGAAATGGGCTTCTAGGCTCGTGGGTGGGGCTTTGGTGAGGACAGATACAGAGATGAAAATGAGCAAGTCACACCCAGGAGATGGCAGGCTGATGTTGCTGGTGGAGTGGAGAGGCTGTGGTGAGAGGTAATGAGAAATGGAGGTGGGATGGGATCCTGGGGGGTGTCATATTAGTGGAGAGCCCTGAAGGCCAGAGATGAGCTGGGATGTGCATAGTAAGTGACACTGATGGTCTGGTGATTTCTGAGCAGGAAATTCACCTGAGGAAAAGGAAGCTGGAGAAAAAGGGTTAGAATTCCTGTGACCGAGTGGGATCTGGAAAGGAGAGACTTGGAACTCAGAAGCCATCCCTGCTACTCAGACCTGAGATGGTGAGGACCTGGGCATGGCTGGCCTGGGGGCGGACAGCAAAGGCCGACCATGCCGCAAAGGCCGGGCCCGTGGGAGGTTGTGTGAACAGGAGCTTAAAGCATCAGGCAATCATCCAAACTTGATGCTTTAGAGGATATAAAGATCACAGAGATATGGTAAAAAATATGTACATATACATATTACAATTAATTTTTATTGGAATGAAAGACTTAGAGAGAAGGATAAACAGAGAAAGATTTTCCATCTGCTAGTTCACTCCCCAGATGGCTCAAATGACTGGTGCTGAGCTGATCCAAAGCCAGCATCCAGGAGCTTCTTCCAGGTCCTGCATGTGGGTGCAGGACCCCAAGGCTTTGGGCCATCCTCTGTTGCCTTCCCAGATCACAAGCATGGAGCTGGATTAGAAGTCCAGCAGCCAAAAGATGAACCAATGCCCATATGGGATTCTGGTGGTTGCAGAGGGAGGATTAGCTAGTTGCACAATAGCACTGGCCCCTAGAATTTTTTTTTTAATGAAAAGGACCAGTATGTGTGTTATCAATGTTCGAATTTCAACAATGAAAAATTAAAATGGGTCATGCACTTCTGCCTTAAAAGGAAAAAATAATAGCAAGAAGGAATATTTGGGACACCGTAGAAATTGTAGCCTGAGGGAATCTTGAGCTTGATAATGGTTCTGTCTGATTCTGTGAGTGGATATCAAATGGGATGCTGAAGAGAGGAGGTCAAACAGGGAGTAAGATTTCCTCAGATTCATGAGTCTAAGGTTCAGTCTTCTATGTCCAGTGTCTCCTGGAGTACTGGCATTTTATTTTGTCTTGTAATTAAAATTTTAAAATTTATTTGAGAGGGAGAGGGTAAAGGAGAGAGACTCAGAGGTCTTGCATCTACTGATTCCCTCCCTAGGTATTCCTAACAGGCTGAACCCAAGCAGTGGGACTCCAGCCAGGTCCTCTGTGCGGGAGGGACCCGACCACTTGGGCCTTCACAGCTGCCTACTATGGTGCTCGTTAGTAGGAAGCTCCTGTGGGGATGCCCATGTTTTATCTGGCATCTTAAATGCTTGGCCAAATGCCAACCCTGAGTAGCAGCAGCATATCACCAGGAAGACAAAGAAGTGGATTGTCACAACTTGGGATGCTCAATGAGGCACCACAGCTGGTCCACTAATCCCTGGGCCATGGCATGGAAGGACCTTCCCAGGAACCGGCATTTGTTGAGGACTTTTCTTAGGTGACAATAGTTCCTGGAATGGCTTGGCTTCAGAGACTCTTATCACTGACGTGTAAGCAGCACTGGCTGAACCTCTGGTAGTGGACTGACTGTGACTTGAGTGTGACACGTGCATACACCCCCCCACACTCACACCCCCCACATTCACACACTTACTGACACACTCACACTCATGCACACACATTGACACACATGCATTGGCACATACACAGACACTCATATACACAAACTCTCGCACACTCATTCACACACCCACACACACTCTCACACTCATTCACATACACACTCACACCCTCACACACACACACACACACACTCTCACACTCATTCACATACACACTCACACCCTCACACACACACTTTCACACACACACACACACACTTTCACACACACACACACACACACACACACACACACACACACACACACACTGTATTTACCTTGACTATGGCCGCCTCTGCATTCTATGGAGACAGTGCAGTCGTCTTTGGCAGAGGACATGTTTCCATCAGAAATCTCCCGTGAATATCTAAGTTTGGAGTGCCCTTCTCTGTGCAGGAGTGGAAAGAGTGCCTCTTCAAGTGTGATCAGATCACAGAATTATTGTTAGCTTGAATGCTTTTAAGGTACCCTTAACTGCCGAGTCAAGTGTGCATTAGCAGGGAAAACATGTTTGCGTTCCCCAGTAAGATGGGGGGAGATTCAGCAGCTGACATCCATCTGAATCTTGGTTTTGTCTTTTAAATAAGCGTTCTATGCTTTCAATGGCAAAGCTTTTGAGAAATGAGGAATTCATGATGAGTGTAAGGTGTAAGTTGTTGTCTTATGGAGCGTTGTCCGGTAGAGTTCTTATAGAATGCATGAATATTTTATTTATATGTAGTTTATTATACAGCATGCATTTTTTAGAAGAAGATTTATTAACTTGAAAGTGAGAGTGATGACAGGGAAAGAAACCCACACATACACACACCTGTACACAAATGTTGGGGTGGTGAGAAGCGAAGAGGGTGGGATGCTTCCAGCGGGTTGCAGGGTCCTTAGCACTGAACTTTCCTCTGCTCTGCTCCCAGGCACATTAGCAGGACGTTGGAACGGAACCGGAGCAGCAGAGACTTGAACCAGCACTGTGCTACTGGATACTGACTTGGCAAGTGGCTGCCTCGTGCACTGTGCCATGACACTGGTCCCCAGAGCATGCACTTTATGTGTCACATTTCATTCTAATATCCACATGTTTTCTAGATTTAATGTTTCCAAGTCAGTGGACTTCAATATTTTTTGTACACAAACTTATTTTCAGGAAAAATATGACAAACGGTGATTACTTTGTTTTTTAAGGCTCCTTTCATCTGATCTGAAAATTTAAATTGTATGTCAATCTTATGTTGGTGATTACCTGCTTGAGATTTTGATCATAAAACATTTTTCTTTAGAAATTATTTTCTATTCTCTAGAGTAACAAAATGGCATGTATTTAGGCATAAGATGTGAATGAGATAGCTGATGTATCTCGAATTTGTAAGGAATGATTCTTTAAGGAAATCAACTGCATAAAAACATGAATCTGTGAAGCTGAAGAAAAAGTAGCTTACAATGAATAAGGGGTTTCCTTTATTTCAAAGTATTTTCAAAAGTGAATGTTTCACTTGTTTGTGTACAAAATTAGTCACAAACTGGCACAAGGCCTGCACGTGGGCAAAAGGAAAACCCCCACTTGGGGCCACATTGAATCCCTCAGGAACATAGAGCTGTTTCTCTTCTGCTTGGTCAGCGGCCACGGCCACATGTGCTGCAAGGCGGTTCTGAGACTGCATTCCTCTGTGTCCTGAAGCCTCTTTGAACGCAGGAGCTGTTTGAAATTGTGATCTTGACAGTCTTCTGTAAAGCAGGTTTTGAATTGGAAATAGGCCTCTCTCCTTCAATCACCTTCTGAGGGATTTCATGTTTGTGCTGTGAAAGGACGCTGTGCACCCTCTTCATTCAAGTGGGCTGAGCATCACCGGGAAGCCTGGCCCTGGTGGGCTGCAGGGGCGGAACTTGGGCCTCCAGGCTGCCTGGCTGGCTGTGGCCACCTCCCTATGGAGCCAGTTCTTTTCCAGGCTCTGGGAGATTCATGGAGACCCCAAATCTGAGCCTAACCTCGGGAGGGGGGTTGCTTCTGCGCACACATTTCCGCTGGGCTCCATCACATGGTGGTCAGCTTTTCAGTGAAGAACTTCTCTGCATGTTGGAGGAGTTGAGAGACTGGGCATGATAGATTTCACACTCAGAAGAGTTTGTGGAATTCTCAAAAGGTAAAATTCTTGCAGCAAGAGATTGTTTCTGCTCTTGAGGTCCTTTGTTTTTCCCAGATTGGCCAAAGCCCAGTTGGCCATCACCAGGTTTCCCTACAGCACGCAGTATGACTGATAACTGGGGACGGCTTCCCTACAGCACGCAGTATGACTGGTAAGTGAGGACAGTTGATTGTGGGCATCACAGAGCGGCCAGGAATTCGGAAGTGAGCTGTGCACGCCCTTCTTAGCCCTGAGCTGCGCATGCCCTTCTTAGCCCTGAGCTGCGCACGCCCTTCTTAGCCCCAGCTTCATTTTGTGAGAACCTTCACTAACCTCTTGGGGAACCTGGGAATTCTGTCCTGCTGCTCGCTCTGTGCGCTGCAATAAACGATTTTCTTCCACCATTCTGACGTCAGCAGTTGACTTTCTGTGTTGGGGGCTTCCATAGCAACTCCACCAAACAGGGTGTTCTACAGCCATTTGTGAAACTCGGATTTGATGTTATTGAACTATGAATCTTGCATCTATGCTAAATTCTTTAGGGTTGATCTTTATTTTGTTGTTTTAACATTTTAGAGAGAGAGAATGGAAACATTTTGGGCTTGTAGTTTGAAAGCAACTCTAAGTCTTTTGTGGGTTTTTTTTTTTTTGAAGATTTTATATCTAACATTTTATAAAACCTGCCCACCCAGCTTCTTTGTCACTATAGTGTATAGTGAGTGGGGCAAGGGGACAAAACCCTCTCCCCATTGCCTTGAGTGAGTGAAATTCTGGCTCCCAGGAAATCAAGCTGTACATGAGCTGCTCCTCCCAGGCCAGTCATGAATGCTCAATGTCCGCATGTGTGGGATGACGGAGCATTCATTCCTGGTCACCATGTGTAGAAACTCAGCTTCATGCTCCCACCTCCTGTTACGCAAACCTTCGTTCCTCCAATAGAACGGCCTTCTTGAATCAGCTGAGCCTGAGTCTCCTGCAGGAGCCAGCATTGCTTGCACACTTTCCTGTAAGTCAAGGAGCCTAAGGGCACGTGGTGGAAGAACATGTGACAAAAACGTAGCAGGAATGGAGATTTCTCCTTCAGCTGTGAGACCATCCAAGCCTGCTGAAATCTTGGCCACACCCATTTCCTAACTGGCTAAGAGACCACTAACAGAGAACCTCTTATCTTCACATTCCCGCTCAGTAAAGAGGGTCAGGGAAGGTTGAAATCCGCAGACCGTCCCAATGACCCCTTTGGTGTCTCTGCTTCACTCCTTTCCTGAGACACCCTGCCTCCCGGCTTTCTCTCTGGAGGCGCTTTCCCCTTCCTTCTTCTCCCTGTTCACCTGGTCACTTCTCAAATAAACTTCTCTGTCTGCAAGCAGTGCCTGGATCTTTATTTCTAAATTAAACCCAGGAAAGAACCCACTGAGCTTTTCTGGTAATAAGCTTGTATTCTCAGAAGCTCCAAAGACCATTCCCTCCGCTTGGGGAACTGGATATTCCTGAGGGGACGTATTTGAAAACACTAGGATGTACAAAAGAGTCCCCCACATTCTCAACCAGGACCTTCAAAAGGATGTGATCAGGTCCAGCATAGAGGCCTAGCAGCTAAAGTCCTCTCCTTGAACATGCCAGGATGCCATATGGGCACCGGTTCTAATCCCGGCAGCCATGCTTCCTCCAGCTCCCTGCTTATGGCCTGGGAAAGCAGTCAAGGATGGCCCAAAGCTTTGGGAGCCTGCACCTTCAAGGGAGACCTGGAAGAAGTTTCTGGCTCCTTGCTTCAGATTGGGACAGCACTGGCTGTTGTGGTCACCTGGGGAGTGAATCATTGGAGAAAAGATCTTCCTTTCTGTCTCTCCTACTCTCTGTGTATCTGACTTTGTAGTAAAAATAAAAATAAATCTTAAAAAAATAGATGTGATCCATTTGCAAGGTAAAGTTACAGAGAAGGAGAGGGAGAGACAGAGAGGAAGAGAGAGCTTCTACCTGCTGGTTTACTTCCTAAATGACTACCGCACACTGGACTCTTCCAGGCCAAAACTAGGAGCCTAGAACAACTGGGTCTCCCACTTGAATTCAGGGGCCTACACACGTGGGTCAGTGTTTGCTGCTTTTCTGGCATGTTAGCAGGGAGCTGGATTGGAAATGGAGCAACTGGGAATTGAACTGGCAGTAATATGGGATGGGATGCTGGCACCACAGCCTGAACCCCAGCCCCCACCTCTGTATATCAGGACTTTAAAAAAAAAGATTTTATTTTTATTTTAAAAGTCAGATATACAGAAAAGAGGAGGAGAAACAGAAAGGAAGATGGGAAGTGGGGCTGCCAGGACATGAAATGGCACCCATATGGGATCCCAGTGTGTGCAAGGCGAGGATCCTAGCTGCTAGGCTACCACATTGGGCCCATATCAGGACTTTTTAAAGTGGCAAGTGATAAAATGGTCATCTCATAAGAACTTGAATGTTACTTATTATCTTATGCAAAAAGAAAGGTCCAGGTGAGATTAGTTTTCTGTGGACACATTTGAACTTAAAGGAGTTTCATCAGGATTTCTTTTTCTCTTTCTTGGCTCCTGTCAAGCAGCTTCCGGACTACATGGTATGACATAAGCCCTGCATTGATCCCACTCATGGTGCCCTTGCTCATGTGCGTGAGCACGGCGTGGACATGGCTGACTTCCTTCTACCCATGTGCTCACTCCTGCCTCTCCCTGACTCCAGGGAGCAGATGGTCCGATGGTCAGCCTGGGGACCGACGCCACCCGAGGGACACAGATGGCCTGAGCTGTACAGGAACCAAGACTTCTGGGAAGACGGAAGTGTGAGGTCCCATGTGAAGGTGTCAGTGCTGCTGGCAGAGGGGACAAAGGGATTCTGGGAAATCAGAGCAACAGGTATTTCCGGTTCTGTGGTACTTTCTACCAAGAGTGTGTTCAGGCAGAGGAGTGATACTTCCCAAGGCTGGGTTGGTTACCTGAGGAATGCAGTTTTGTTATACAAAGGAGGGGACTTCAAAAGGTTTGTAGAGGATGCAAAATACCTGTGAAATCTATATGAGGGAGTTTCGAAAGCTCATGAAAATGTATATTTTGAAAAAAATGCATGGATTTCAAATTTTTGGTATCAAACATCTTTTCATTCCAGCTTCCATGGATTTTTTTGAAGTATCCCTGTATATAATTTTAAAATAGTAATATGCTACACTGCACAGCTTGACTTTGCATTAGAGTTATTGATGGCAACCCCACTGCCAAGACCATGTATAACAGAGATGTGGAACTACTGTTGGTACGACGTGTCCATAACTGTATAAAAGGTTCAACAGCTCACAAGTCACTTGTGAATTACTTGGAGTGACTGGATGTAGTCTCACACTACTTCTTTTTTAGGAAGGTTTTGAAAAATGAAGAAGGAACAACTGAATAGAGTGAAAGAAACAAAAGAAAGCCTAATAAATGCCCAATTTCTCCCATCTGTTATGTATTGACTTTGTCTCATTCCAAGATGTCTGCAAGTAAAATTATGTCTCATGTCCAAACAAATTGGGACAGTATTTCTTACTGCAAGATTATAGCCAGAAAAAAGAAATCAGAAATTCTGCTGACAACCTGTTCTTTAGATTTTACTACTTCAAATAAAAATCTGCAAGTGTTCGTGTTACTTTTTCTTTTATTCTCTCTTCTTAGCTCCTTTTGCTTTTGCTTATTTCTCAGCATTTGTGAGTACGGAATGAGGCTTCCCTTTCCCTTGGGAGGGAAGCCTGTTTTGTGAACAGTTGGCATGGCATTGGCGACAGCTCCGGCAGATCTTGTGGATTCAAAGCAAAGAAAATAATCCCTGGCAAAATCTCCGTGGCTCCACGAACTTCATTTCGTGGTGATGTTTTGGATTAAATGTTGTTCTTAGAGTAGGATACACACATCCAAGCACCTACACCATCAAGTGGGGCTTCGAAGATGCAGGAAAAATGTTACCCCTCACAGTGGTCATCACGGCTTGACAGTGGGTCTGCAAGGTTGGAATGATCTCGGATATTTAGCTTCTGCTCAATGCTGCCAGGTATGGAATATTTGGGTAGGCACAAGCTCATTCAACCAAATTTCCTTTTCCTTTTCACCTTAGAAATCACTGTGCAGTGGAGCGAAGGCAAAATAATTGGTCAGTTATTTTAGTATTATCTAGGACCATCATGCCCCCTTACCATGAGATAACTTGACTTTGACAATTCCAGCATTCAAAGAACTGTGCGTTACTCTTAGATTTTTATTTACTTTTTTGGTAAAGGTCAATTAGGTCCAAACTGATATTTAGTAAAAGTGATGACAGTAGAAGCCAACATGTTAAAATGGCACAATACTCTTAAATGCAGAGGTACTAGGAAGAAGAGACAGATTTCTGGGAAATGCTGTAATGGGGACTCGTTTATAGCCACTATTTGTCAAGATGACCGAGTAAGCATCCCTTTTGCAATTGGGACCACAGCCAGAGTAGGCACTGTGTGTTCCTTCTTCCCTGGCTGACCAGGAGACACATGTGCTTATTAACTCCTGACTGTAGCACTCAACTCAGCTATCCACCAGCTTCCCCTGAGTAGCACCTCAACGAAACGCATGTGCTGGGCCAGAGCACTAGAAAGTAGCAAGATGATTTCTATTTTCAAGGGAATTTTAAAAAGTTGGGGGAAATAGGACACATGCAAGACACAGACATTGTGGGGTCAGCATTGAGGCCCCTGCGATGGCAGCACCCTGTATTGGAATAGTGGTAAGTACGGTAGGTGCTCCATGCACAACCAGCTCCCAGTTCCCAATTATTGCACCTGAGAGGGTGACAGAGGACAGCCATGTATTCTGCCCCCGCCCCCATAGCCATGGCCAAGTTAGGGCTGAAGCTCTGAAGTACGTGGTGTACCACTGGATGCTGGTCTTGTTTGGCTCGGCACCCGGTGTACATAAGAGAACTGTGAGAGGGAAATGGAAAGGGTGACCAGGGACCAGAGATAGGGGTCCCACACCGAGTCAAGAAGGAGGTACCACCTCATCTGCTCAGGATCCTGTTTCTGGTGGCTTCAGAAAAATGAAAAGAAAGCAGGCTACAGGAACTAATATTACTGAACTTCTGTGTGTCTGACACTTCAGAGAGCTGTTGAATCGTTTATCCATTTAGTAGAATGAAGAGGGAGGCCGGTGTATAAAGCCTTGTGGGAACTGAAAGTGATGGGTAAGCTTGTAGACATATCCCAGACTCTCTGCTTCAGACTGGAAGTGGAAAATAAAGGAACTAAAGCCAAGTCAGCCTTTCCGGGGACCACCTGAAGGGCAATGGGGAGCAGGGGGCGTTGGTTCGGGGGGAGCAGTCTGTGTGGACGAGCATGAACGTGGTTAAGTAAATTAGCTCAGGCCAGCGGCGGGGCTGGACACGCGCGAATCTCTCAGATGCTGTACAAAGGTGACAAGAGAGACGGCGGCAGTCTGGCTTCAGTCAATCTCCCTTGGCTACATTTTGTGAACTAGTAAAAATACCTAAATAATTGAAACATTTTAACATTTTATGGAAAATGTGAGTGTACACCTATGAGAGTACTTTAAAAAGTCCCTGAAAATTGAATTAAAGCTATGACTATTTTAATTTCGTTTTCCATGAAGAATTTGTTCACACACATCTACTCAATTTGGCAGTTCTGGTAACTGATGATTGTTGCTTTTGGTCAGATTTAAATATGTCAAAACCCATATGTCTAACACCTTTGTTTAACATATGCCTCAACTGTACTCTGTTTTTTTTTATTCTCCTAACATTTGGCTTGTGAATAGTAAAATACAGGAGTTAGATGTTTGGTTCTTAGAAAACTCAGTGTTCTAGTTTGCTGGTTTGCAGCACCTCTCCCTTAAAGTAGAAAGTTCTTCAAAAGAGCATGCAGGTTTTCGTAGAGGTTGTGACAGATGGTAACTGGTCAGCTCCCGAGCACGTACTGTAATCTCCCACCGACGCCTTTGCAGCTAGGAGGATATGGCTTGGCTCCTCTTGGCTTGCCATGTCATGCAAATGATTCATGCAAATGATTTATTATTATTATTTTTTTAAAGATTAATTTTATTTTTTTTTTATTGGAAAGGCAGATATACAGAGAGGAGAGACAGAGAGGAAGATCTTCCGTCCTATGATTCACTCCCCAAGTGAGCACAACGGCCGATGCTATGCGGATCCGAAGCCAGGATCCAGGAACTTCTTCTGGGTCTCCCACACAGGTGCAGGGTCCCAAAGCTTTGGGCCATCCTCAACTGCCTTCCCGGGCCACAGGCAGGGAGCTGGAGCAGGGAGCTGGATGGGAAGCGGGGCCACTGGGATTAGAACCGGCGCCCATATGGGATCCCGGGCGTGCAAGGTGAGGACCTTAACCACTGCACCACCGCGCTGGGCCCATGCAAATGATTCTTACTGGCAGGTGCTGAATCACAATACTATAGGCAGCTGGTTCTTAGGTTCCACACCCACTATATAAAAACTGTGTAAATGGAGATGACATTGACATTGAACTGACTCATTTGGACACACTTTCTGATCCTCTATCGAGCCAAAGATGAATGTGGTTTTTCTCCCTCAGGACGCTGTGATGTGGCTGAGATGGCGAATCTGACTCATGGGCAGGTACACCAGGACACAGCTTCACTGCAGAAACTTGTCACAACATGGATTGTTCATGTGAGGGGTTGGTTAGAGCAGTGTTCGTCTCAGGCCCTGAGATCTTCGCAGTTATCGACAGCCAAAACTTAACATACAGCAGTTGCCAAAATATCAACATTGACAACAGCCTCAGTTGCACAAGTCAATGCCACTAGATTTTCAAGACACCTTTACTGTTTGTTTATTTCATTATCTGAGAGGCACATACATAGAAAGACACAGGCAGAGAGGGAACACCTATCCACTGATTTCCTCCCCAGGTCCCCACGATGTCTGGAGGCTGGAGTCAGGAGTCAGAAACCCAACTAGGTCTCACACATGGTGGCAGACATTCGCGTGCTGGAGCCATTACTGCTGCCTCCTGCGGTGGACATTGGCAAGAAGCTGGTACTGGGAGCTGGGAATTGAACCTGGGCACTGTGACAACTGTTCTCTAAACTGCTGGGCCCAAAGCCCACCTCTCAAAGTGACTTTTAAAATAACAGTGTGATGATTATGTGATTTGGGGATAAATCATTCTTGGATTACAATGTCCTATTTGAATGGCACCATCTTCCATTCATAAGTAGAGGAAGGTGTTTGATGAAGATAACTTCCTACAATTTCCAAGCAGCTCAGGTCTTCTAAGCACCCTGTATCACCCTGTGACAAAGCATCATTATATGGTATTTAGCAATTAGAGAATTTAATGAAATTGAAAAATTCCTAATCTTAGTCCTGGAAAATATGAAGGACACATGATATACATCAAGAGCTGGGCAGCAAAAGCAATGAGAAGTCAGTCATTTAATGGGGTTATCTATTTTCCTCTCCTGACTTTTCTGGACAAGTCTCTATTGCACAAAGTCATATTTCAAAGAAAGACATGCATGTTGAGTCTGTTGTTGTGGTACAGTAGCTTAAGCCACTACCTGGTGTGCTGGGTTCCCACCTGAGTAGCGATGCCAATCTGGACTGCTCTGCTTTCCATCCAGCTCCCTGCAGTGCACATGAGGAAACAGCAGAAAATGGCCCATGTGTTAGGGCCTCTGTTACCCTTGTGTGGGGAGACCCGAATGAAGCTCTCGGCTCCTGAGTCTGTGGGAGCCAGCTCCAGCCATTGCAGACATTTTGGGAAAGAGCCAATGGATAACAAATCTCTCTCTCTCTCTTTCATTCTCTCTCTCCCCCTTCTGAACTCTGTCTCTCCCTTTCTTTATAACTCTGCCTTTCAAGGACACAAGGCCAAAGCACACGTAGAGAGAGGATGAGCGTGAGACAGATGTCTTGTTCTGCTACTTGTAGCCAGAAGTCCTGTCAGATTGGGGTTGCTACCACTACGAGCTCATTCACGCGTGCTCACTCAGACACCCTAGCCCCGGGACAGTCACATCGAGGCTTAGGGGTCTGAGCTTGGCACAGTTTGGTGCCGAGCAGGTCTCATTGCCTGAGTGCAGGATCACGTCTCAGCTGCACACAATGCCGCTGGAACCTGCCGCTACATCCCAACCCTCAGAGCTTCCTCACCTTGGCTCCTGATTCCTCCGTGATTTTTGTTTTGCATCTCATACCTGCTGCTGTGCTAATCTGTTTGCTCCAGGTTGAGCCCTGTCCTGCCCTTTCCCTTCTTGGATAGCAATCTGAGTCCCAAACCCAGTTGGTTCCTGTTCCCTTGGCAGCACTCTGAGTTCTGCCAGGAGCTGTGTTCTCTGTGTCCCTGCGTGACCTGGTGCTTGTCTTTCTTTCTTTCCCCACTTAAATTTTTATGTCACTGATATGACTGCTTGTAAGTTTTGTGCACAGGACTTAAAACTCTTCAAAGACAGGGAATATTCTTACAAAATTGAGTATTCTTAGAGCTGGCCAGAATTCCCAGCACTTAGCAAATGCTCATTAACTGATAAATGAATGAGTGAACAAAGTGAGCAGGCAATTTCTATTCGTAGTGATAAAATAAACAAAACGAAAGTAACTCTACATTTATCCCCATTTAATTACTTTATAACTCTAAGAGTATGCTAACATTTTTATCATCATCCTACAAAAAGATAACAATTATAGATCTTTCATAATGTGTTACTCGGTGCCAAGGATTCTAGTGGGGCCCTCTTGCAATCAGCGGTTGCTTATAATAATGAACTAAGCTGGCCAATATATATTTTTTTTCCTTCCCGTTAATTCCCCTCCCTCCACCCCCGATTTACCTCGCAAATCCAGCTGCTGGAAGAAGCTCTGATGGTTATGGGGTTAAGAGAGGAAATGGTCATACTTTTTATTTAGTGTTTTCCATATAAATGCACCTCATTATCTGCTGTACCTCATTATATATGATCTATTTTATGACCATTTAGTTCTCCTTTGCAGTCCTGTTTTCATTGTTATGCTTGCTGTCTAAACTCTGAGCTTTATGACCCCATTGCCTCAGCTCTCTGCAGCCCGCCAGCCCGCTGCCGCTGCTGAGCATCATGTGGCTTTGCTGTTGTCAGGCCAGCCTTCCCAGCAAATGCCTCGCACCTAGACGGGCGGTGGCACAGGGCACAGCGGCTCAGTGCCATGCCTTCCCATCACTTCAGTAGACTCTTGTGAGCTACTTGGGAGAGGGAAGTCAGCTGCCTGGCTTCTTCAGACACAACAGCCTTAATGAATTTAGGAAAGGACTCCTACAGACGTTTGACACTCAATCAATCCTGCTTAATTTAATTACACCCCTGAATGAAAGACAAAAGAGACGCACTTGTAGTCTAACCCTTGCTTTTTTATTTTCTCATGTGCTTTTCCCCTTCTGACTTGTTTAATCCTTGCAGAGAAATGTCAAGGCAATTAAGTTCTAATTATTTGAAAGTGGACTTTACTATAATACCTTGTCTCATTTTCCACGTCTCACATGTGCGTGAGAGCTCTGCTATGACAAGAGTGAGGTGGGGTGGGAGCCATTGGTAATTCATCCACTTGTATCTCTGTAATGAAGGATACAGATGACATGGGCACTTGCAACATTGGGTCTTGAAGTTTTGGTCTCTAAGATATTTTCAGGGTCTCATTCTTGAAATCGGAAGGATTCTGGAGAATGTTTTCTCCACTAGTATCAAACTAGATAAGATTATAAAATTTCCAAGTTAGGGGACAACGCTGTAGCCTAGCAGCTAAAGTCCTTGGCTTGCATGTGTCCAGGATCCCATATGGGCACTGGTTCTAATCCTGGCAGCCCTGCTTCCCATCCAGCTCCCTGCTTGTGGCCTGGGAAAGCAGTAGAAGTGGGCCCAAAGCCTTGGGACCCTGCACCCGCGTGGGAGACTTGGAAGAGGCTCTGGGCTGCTGGCTTCCGATTGGATCAGCTCCAGCCTCTGGCCATTGCGGCCGCTTGGGGAATGAATCAGTGGACAGAAGGTCTTCCTCTCTGTCTCTCGCTGTCTCTCCTCCTCTCCATTGACTTTGCAATAAAAAATAAATAAATATTTTAAAAATTTCCAAGTTAAACTAACAATAGATACCGTATGGCATGTTGTTTGTTACCAATATACAAATTCTTTTCATCCTCATTTAACTGAGCTAATTTTTCTGTAATGCAAGAATAATCAGATTTGCTACAGCCCTTTAAAATAATTAAAAGCATCTATTGAATATTTATTATGTGTCAGGCACTCTAAATGACAAGTAGATTTGAGCATCTCAATCTTGCAGGCCCCCAGGGAACTCCAAATTCACTGCAGTCCTTCCTGTTCAGAGTAGAGTCCTTTCCTTGTGGTAGAGGTGGGTGGTTCACAACAGTGACCGCTGCATCCGCATGGGGAGACCGCAAAGCCATTCGTTTCTGTTTTCTGAATGTCACTGTTACCCTCTGAAAGGGGCCAAGAGAAGATGCATCCGGGGAACAGGAAAGAGTAGGTAAAGTTTTGAAGCATGGATAAAATGCTCAGATTTGCTTTTCAACAGGACCCCTGAGCCAGTAGAATGGATAATGGACAGGAAGTGTCCTGGTCAATTGTCTGCTGAGACCAGGTAATGAGAAGGAAATACACTTTCGTCTGGCTGATGATTCTGGACCCTTTAAGTTGTGTCACTCCATGGTAGAAAGTGGAAGGACAGGAGAGGATGAGAGCAAGGGAGCAGACAGAAGAGACCAGATGTGCCCTGTGGAACAGAGCCCCTCTCCCAGGAGTGACAGCTGGACACTCCTGAGGGCAGGGCACCCATGATCTAATCACACCGTGTTCCGCTTCACCTCTCAATGCTGGCATTAAGAACTGAGGCCCGTGAACTTACCCCAATCGCAGCAGAGGAGGGGGTGTTTGAGACCAAGCAAGCAGATTGGTGGAAATGTAGTGAATTAGATTAAGGTGATGACAATGGGACAGATGGAAAAGGGTGATTGAGTAATATTTTGGAGATGGAATCTTGTAGGAGTGCAGTTCAAACAGTTTATGGAAAATGGAATTACAAGATAAGTTTATTTTGAAGCAAAATCTGTAAAAACGTTGCAATATAGATACATAAGATATCTTCAGAAAGTTTATGGGAAATTCGTACTGTGGGAAAAACAATGTATGAATTCAAAATCTTTTTTTTTTATTAATTACATTGCATTATGTGACACATCATAGGCTCTGGGATTCCCCCAACTCCTCCCGTACCCTCCCACATGGTGGATTCCACCCCTTGTTGCAGTATTACAGTTCAAATCCAGTCAAGATTATTTCTTTGCAAACATATACCTAGCACAGAATCGAGCATCTTATTGCCCAGATAAATTCAACAGTTTCTTGGGGAGATCATCTCTGGTTTGAAGGTAGAGCTGGCAGAATATCATCCCGATCAATTGGAAGCGATTTCAAAATCTTTTGCATTAAGCTATAATTCCATTTTTTTCCCATGAACTTTTAAAGCATTGTCGTATCTGCAGATAGCTCAGATTCAGGCAGAAGTTAAGAGAAAACGTCATTCCATTATGTCATTCTTGAGCAACTTAGTGCTGGTAGGCCTTTTTACTGAAAAAAGACAGTATAGAGAGAAAAGCAAGTGTACTGGGAAGACCGTGAGTGGGGCTTGGGTATGATCCCCTGGATGTGCACGTGACATGTGGAAGTGGGGTGGAAGCAGGCAAGGCTCCAGGTTGTTGCAGAGCCAGAGCTGTTGTCAGAAAGCCTCACCAACTGGCGAAGAAAATACATATTCAAGCAGGAATCTAGAGTCTCCAATCTTCCTTTGTTTTCACTTTGGTACATGGCAACTGTGCCACCACGTATGTACCTAACTATTGATTGGCACCCCAACCTGGGGTTTCCTACTTTGGAATGCAAGATGATGGTTGAGAATTTTAAGTTTGGATAATCCAGAATCCTTATAGAATAAATGCTAAGTCTTCAAAGAAACAAACTATTTGGTTGTATTGGTCCTAATTATTGTTAATATTTAGACATTTTATCATACATCATTATGTGAGTTATGTCTTACCCATCCTGCAAAAAACATTTTTTGTCATTTTGTGCTTGATTCATTCACATATATATATATATATTTAACTTTTCCATATTTAGTGAAAAAATTTATAAATGAAACATTCCTGTCCATGAATGCATCTAGACTACAGTCCTCGTGTGTCTGATTGTTATTATATTATTATATATTCTGGCCATTCCTAATGTTCTCATTTGCAGAAAATGACTAATTTGAGAAAGCAAAATGTATAATCAAAGCTTGAAAAATGGTGATAATTATTTCTCTTGTGCAGGAGTAAAGCACCATCTATTCAGAAAATTGAGTGAAGTTACACAGCAGCATCTGGGGACAAATCTATTTATAAATCAAACTTGGTAGGTATGTCTTCAGCACCTGTACTGAATATTAATAAATAGGGTTTTGAGTGTGAAACGATTGGAAATGATGGTAACTCAAATGGGTTGTGTGGGAGATGCCAGCAGCTCTGTCTCACACCTTCTGCCTTTGACTGTGAGGTTTCTTCTTGCCCTTAGATGGGCTTTCCCAGGTGGTCTGCTCTGGAGAGTGACACGTTAGCAGAGGTGACATGGCCAGAAGCTTGACATATGCTTGTGTGGTTGGGTTTGCTCTGCTTTGACCTTGCCGTCAGGAGAATGTGTCTTGGTTAGTCCCATGGTCCCAGAGGAAAAAGACACAGGAGGACCAGGTTACATTGCCCTTGAGAAGCCCAAGCAGGAATTGTTGATCATCTTCTGACCTTCAGCCACCAAGTTTTGGTGTGGTTTATGAAGGAGCAATGGTGTGACATTAGGGAGATAATATGGACAATGGCAGACTCAATAGGAAGTTTCTGACAATGATATCAGGGAAAACAGAATGAGAAAAGGAAATAGAAACCAGCAAAGAGACTGATGTATAGACACACACACACACACGGTGGGGGCAGGGGATAGAGAGATTTTATAAACAGATGAATCAGCACATTTACTTTGAAGTCAAAATGAATATATTAAGGGAAATCAAAAGCTTGGCCTATGAGAAAGGCATGAATGTACCTGGAAAAATGATTCAAGAGGAACTGAGGCCAAGGAAAAGAACAAGTCACCAGTTTATGAATGGGCTGGACTGGAAAGCAGTAGGAGATGCTTTCAGAGGAGTCTGCGCTCCCCAGGGGACCTACCCTCGTTCTGTTGCCTGGTCACTTCGGCCTCTGAGATAGTTTCTGCCAGGGCCATTTTGTCCCTGTGGATATCTAGTGATGACTGCAGATGTTTTCCATGATTGTAACCTGGGAGCTCAGTGCTTCTGGCACAAAATGGGGAGAGACCACGGACACTGCTACATGTCTTCCGGTATGCAGTACAGATCCTTCACAACCAAGAATCATTTGGTCCAAATTGTCAGTGGAACCAGACTTGAGAATCCTTGCCACAGCATATAGCAGGTGTGGCGTGTGTGAAATCCCAAGACTTCACATATAGGCTGGAAAGAAGACTGAGACAGAGTCAGACAGGTTTGTCCTTAGAGCAGCAGGCACTAGGGATTCCAAGAGGAGAAGATGCTGCAGATCACTCTGCAGGAAAAGAAACAGGCTTGAGGCAGTCAGTGGGCTAGACGAGATTCTGCACATAAGTGTTTAACTCATGCTTTGATGGGTGAGCTGCGATTCGGGGACAGCATGGGCCAATGCACTGTCATTACAAGGCCCAGGGCCAGTGGAGGAACTAAGGGAACAGCTGAGGGGCTGTGCCACCTGAGAAAGAGCAAGGCAGCCTGGGTGTGATGCTGGAAGCAGGCAGGGCCACTCTATCCGAAGTTTCATGGGCCTTTCCAAGGATCTTTGTCCTACTTCCAAGGGCTTCCAACTAGTAGTTAGACTAAAAGATTAGTATTTGAAGGATTGGGTTCACAAGTTATGAAGATGGCTGAAGTTGAGATTTGGAGATTCAGGAGAAGAAACTAACAAGAGGAGAAATGTTGGTCCTACACTCTTATAGATAGATGGCCAGGGGTACTAGTCATAGTACTGTTTTGCTTACAGGTTGGGCAACTGGGAGAAAACTGGAAATTTGAGAAGATCTTCCCCCATAACTAACTAGGCACTGGGCTGGGCTCTTGCTGCTGGGTCATGAGCTGGACCATCCCCTCTTCTTCACGAGCTGGTGGAGGAGCTCCTGCTGGTTGGCAAGTGTAGCTTGCTGGGGACAAGGAGGTGACCGCCAGCATCAGAGAGCTGAGAAATTCATTTCTCGTAACATCATTACCTCCTTTCTTCTGAAGGAATTCCATGACTCTTCTATCCTTTTTCTTGCATTGCCTTAGTCAATGCATTATTCATAAACTTGCCAGGTCAATTTCTTGAAATAAACTGGCATTTGCCTACTTTGTGTCTTAGGGAACATGAATTTCATGGGCAGGGCTGTCACCTACCAGAATACCTATAATCAGGGTCTGTTTTCCTAGCAGCATGAGTTCAGTACATTTATTTATTAGCTCTCAGCCTCAATGTCCTTATCTGTAATATGGGTCTAAAAATGCCACTACTTCATAGTGCCATTGTGGGTATGAGAAAAAATTCTTGTGTGTAAAACCACTGCCTGATAAGTAGTAAATTCTTAATCATAGTTGGCTTTATATTAATTACTTGTTAGACAGTGGATATGGATGGATATAAATGATCCCTGCTCCCAGGAAATGCTCAGCATAGTACAAGAGACTCAATTTCAACTTATACTAAGTTAGAAATAGACCCAAGTTGCTTTACAAGTATAAAAGAAATGATATGCACCTACCATTGAGTCTCTACCACCTGCCATGATCATTTCACTGAGTCCTTGGTTTTTTTTTAAGGATTTATTTATTTCACTTGAAAGGGTTACAGGAGGAGAGAGAGAGGAAAGGAGAGAAAAAGAGATTGGTTGACTACCCAAATAGCTGTAATGGTAAGAGCTGGGCTGATGCTGGGAGCCAGGAGCTTCTTCTGAGTCTCCCATGTAGATGCAGGGAGCCAAGGCCTTGGGCAATCCTCTCCAGCTTTCCCAGACATGTTAGCAGAGAGCTGGATAGCAAGTGAAACAGCAGAGATTCAAACTAGAGCCCTTATGGGATGCCCAGGCTGCAGGTCGAGGAATATCATGTTACGCCACTGCATCCACTCCTGAGCTCCCGATTTTTCAGTGGCTCTTGAGCAAGTCTGTGGGCAACATGCATCATGCGCACAATTGTGTACGAATTTCTCTCTTTTTGTTTTTACTTTGCACAAAAAAATCCTTATCATTTTCCCTCAAAAGTTTTTGAAGCCTTTGCATATAAATCTGTTCTGTGGCTATCACTGCTGGCTGTTCCAAAGGAAACCTGGGCACCATTACTTATCCTGCTGCCAATGAGCAAAGCTTGAGTGTCACTGTGCTGCCTCCCCTTCATTGTTACCCAATCTATCACCCCATCTGGCAGCTTCAGTCTCCTTAATATCTCCTGCTGCCAGCTGCATCTCTCCATGTTCACTGCCATCAGCTTTGCTCATAACAACTTCATCTTCCCCTAGCTTACAGCACTCACCTCCCACCCCCCGTTGCCCTTTCTCCCTCCAGTATTGTACCTTCTCTTTTGTGGTCCACACTGCAGCCCAAAGGATCTTCCACAGCACAGAGCTGATGGTGTTATTTCCCAAATGAAAACTGAAATGGCTCCCACTTGCTTGTGTATAAAGGCTGAACTCCTCAGGCAGCAGGATGATCCTTCCCCTGTGGTCTCTCTGTCTCACCTCCTGCAGTTGGTGCCTCTTTGCAGCAGACAGTTCCCAGGTCCACAATAGCCAAGCAGGCCAGAGTTGTGCCCTGCTTCTCTCACCTCTGGACTCTGCAAATGTGCCTTCCGGTTCTATCTCCCTGCTTTGACAAAGACCTAGTGGTGACTTTCTTATTTCTTAATCTGGATCCGGGTTGGGGGGCAGAAATGCAAAATGGCAGTAACTTATCCATGAAGTTTTCATTCCTGAAGATCAGACATGAGAGACCACATTCCTTCTTGGACTTTCTTCAGCATTTGTTCAGTTCCTTTGATAGGACTCTGTGGACCTAATCACTTTAGGTGGTGACCTTTGATCTTCATAACTGAGTGTGAATTTTGAAGAAAAAATGGAAGATATGCAAAAATGCAAAATTTTAGGGATAGGATTCTATTGAGCTGTAGAAAAGGTATGAGGCATGGTTCCAACTTATATGCTTATTTTGAAAACATTTTGTTAGAAAATCCTCAAGCCAGACCATCAAGGGTGTGAGTAGAACTACAATCATTGCGTCCTCACTGAAGATGTCAGTCATTTCCAGTCAACCTGTTCTCTAATGGTTTTAGACACAATAGTGAAGGCTGTGTTATAGCCCGCTTTCCCACTGAGCTATTAACTATGCACAAATGACTTCGCTAATTTCCTGAGTACTTTTGCTTCTCTTTCAGAGACTGGGATGTTATTATTTTTGTTGTCTAAATTTCAAAGTAAATATTTCTGAAAGCAAATCTACTCTAGAGAGTATTTCAGCTTATACTTTGGGAGTTTTTAAAGAGCAGCTATGTTAAGAAGCTTGACCTTTAGTTCTTGGGCTTAAGCCAACAGTCTGATTAAATTTATTAATAAGGACCTTTGAAAAAATAATGTTAAATCATACTACTTTAAAATTTGATGAGTGCTTAACTGAGAGAAAATAAAGCACCTGAAAATCAATGCTGAAACTCCTCTATGGGTCAGAAATCTAGTTAATGAGAGAGTCCTGCCTCTAAAGGACAGTTATCCATAAGTAGCTTAGCTAAGTAATGATCATGGGAATAGCACACTGGCCTATGCAAAGGGAGTTAATTGCATTTTCTCACCTTCAACAAAGCCAACACTTCTATCATAAAATCCACCACTGGACTTAGTGTTTAAGGAAACATCTTGGTTCAGAATTCCATGTAACTTATGTCTGGGTGTGATCGCTGATGAAGGGTGTGATATTTGTATTGTCAGGTCATCATGTGAAATAGATTCTGCTGCCAGTCTTGTGCTATAATTACACTTTGGATCTGTTAAAAGAATATCAGTGTTATCAAAGTTTGGTAGGTCATGGGAGTTATGTGCTAATCATTATGGCCGAGGGATACTATGGTAGGGCTGTACAGTGGTTCTGGGGCAGGGGAGAGTGGGGACACAGAGAAGGGGGCGCGCACAGCCAGATGGAAACTGCTGAGTGTGAATGGGAGGGAAAGAACAGGCTCTGTGTGATGGCTTTCTGAAGCAGCACACACACGATCGGTGGGGAAGTTGCTTTTCCCCAGAGATCACTTCGATTCTCTTCTTGGCCTTGCACTCCAGGGCCTGTGTCTCTCTTGCTCTGCAGCACATAGCAATGTGTGCTCCTCTGCCTGAGCAATTTTTCTCTGCCCCAGATTTCTCCCTAGCCCTTGTCAGGGTATTGGAAACAGGCAAACCTGTTCTACCCCAGTCAAAGGAAATGCTGAAGAAACAAGGAATATCTTTGGAGAAGCCTCCACTGCCCCGGAGAGGCTGGACTTTGCTCTCCCTGGCTGTGTTAATCTTAGTTTCATATATGCTTCCTGTGCTGACTTCGAGTCACCTCAAGCAACTGTCACAATGATAATTGTATTTTTCTGATATTTAGTTGTCAAGTGCTTGGCATCGTACTTGGCACATATTAGATGCTCAATAAAACGTTCAGCAAAAAAATCAAGGAATCAGTGACATCAGAAAGAGTATTGGCACTCAAGAACTATCAAAAATAATAAAAAGTGTTGTTATTTTTTGAACCTGTCATTGATACTGTCTCAACCCAGATGTTTCGAAGAAGGGAACTTGCATTATTTTTAACATATTGTTTACCCAATACTATGTCAATTAATTCCATAATGTTGTATATTGATACTGAGGCCTTGTTGGGGCTTTTAACTGACCGGATCTTTACTCTGTTAGACCTATCTTCAGACCATAGAAGGTCTCCCCAAGAGGCCACTGAACTTATCTGGACAATAAGACGCTGAACTTTATGCTAGGCATGTGTTTGCAAGCAATGAATCTCAACTGAACTTGAACTATGGTTATGCAACAAGGTGGAGGAATCCACCATGGGGGGAGGGGTATGGGAGGGGTGGGGGGAATCCCCAGCGCCTATAAAACTGTACTACATAATACAATGTAAGCAACAATAAAAAAAAAATAATAAAAAGTGAAGCAGCTAAACGTTTTCAACTCTCCCTATACATCAGACATGGATGTAAACCCTTTGTATGACTCTTCTCATTTCAACCTTTGCAACAGTTCCCATGAGCTGGGTACTATATTGTCTCCAGCTGGCAGATAAGAAGGCTGGGACCTGGCAGGAAGAGACACTTTTCCAAGTTGAACAATTGTGTTTGGTTGCGGTTTCAGCTCCAGCACCCGATGCTTTCATCTCTGCTCTGGATAAATAGATTAAATACTGGTGATACTATGAGTAATTATAATGATGGAGCTGTGTACTTGGCCTAACGGTGGCACAAAGAATAAATGATAAGATTTACTTGAACAGTCAGGGAAGCTTTCCCAGAAAGGGTGAGAAATATTGGCGGGCCTGCCCCATGGTGAGGCCGCTTGACCCAGCTCTCTTTTTGGCATTGCTCCCACATTTCTGTAAATGAGGCTAACCTCTTGCCAAACATCATTGAACTTGCTTGTTTCTGCTTCCTTATCTGTGAAAGAGGTGGATGAGATTAAACAACATCTCATTGTAAGGGTTTTGACTCAAAATGAATGATTTCCTTGGAACGAGTGCCAGGTACATAATGCAGCTTCATAAACATCTACTGAAGCCTGTTACTTGGAAATTAGGGAGATGTGTCCGATGGATGGGACTGCTGTGGTTCCAGCCTTCGTTTGTCTAGACCATCATTCTTTCACAGTAGTTGTGTATTTGGGGGAGTTTGCCTGTGCTAGTTCCCGTCTTGAAATGACTTAACAGGGACATAGTTGTTTATTGTTGGATTCCAAACTCAGTTGTTTGAGATTCACTCTTTTTCCTTGATTTCTAAGGTGGGCCTCTTACACTGGGAGCTGGCTTTGATTGCAGTCCACTGCTGCTCTTGGTAAACTCAGATGTGTCTAAGAGTACTGCCTGACCTGTAAGTCACTGACGTGTGTTAACTCATGGGTGAGAATAAACTGTGAACCTCTGATGCAAGAAATTGAGCTTCCAGAGAGGGCAATCTCTTACCTGCAGGAGACAAGTCTGGTTTCTCAAACACATCATGTTGGAGAGAGGAAACACATTGTTGGCTTTTCAACTACTTTTAAAGAAGAGTCATAATATCCATTAGATACTGGCAGGAAAAGTTATATCTAAGAAGCACTTGATGACAACAGACAGTTCTCACTGCGAAATGTCAAGGATGGGTATAGGGGTTTAGTACACTTCTTGGTTTCATTTATTTTTAGGTGGCCTATTTTCAGTTAAAAAAAAAGATTTATTTATTTTCTTGGGAAAGGTAGATCTAAGGGATAAGGAGAAACACAGAGCAAGATTTTCCATTGGCTGGTTCACTCTCCAAGTGGCCACAAAAACCAGAGCTGAGCCAATCTAAAGCTAGGAGCCAGGAGCCTCCTCTGGGTCTTCCATATTGGTGTAGAGTCCCAAAGCTTTTAGTCAACTTCCACTGCCCTCCCAGGCCACAAGCAGGAGAGTGGGGCATATGGGATGTAAACTGGCACCCGTACAGGGTGCTGATGGTTGCAGGTCGAACATTAGTCAATTAGCCATTTACTGCCTTCTATTTCTCTTGCTTTCTTCCTTTGTTTTTCTCGTTCTTTCATTCTTTTCTTTCTTTCCTTCTTTCTTTCTTTCTTTCTTTCTTTCTTTCTTTCTTTCTTTCTTTCTTTACTTATGTGAAAGTCAGAGTGACAGAGAGAGAGGAGAGATTGTGAAAGGAAGAGAGGTCTTCCATTTGCTGCCCCATTCCTTAAGCAGCTACAGTGGCCAAATCTGAGACAAGTCACAGAAGTCAGGAGTCAGGAGCTCCATCTTGGTCTCTCTCATGAATAGCAGATGAGCAGGTACTCAGTCTGTTTGTTGCCTTCTCGGGCACATCAGCAGGAAGCTGGGTAAGATGGGGTGTTTCTAGGACTTGGAATGGTACTCCCATGTGAGATTCTTGAAAATCAGGTTTTGGTTTCATGTGCTGAACCACAAAACTGGCACCGTATTTTCAATTTTAGTGGTTTTTACTCTTTATTTCCTTCCTATTGTATGCTTTGGATTTCATTTACTCCATTTTTTCCAGGTCCTTATAATGGAAGTTTAATTTACCGATGCAAAAATCTTTCTTGTTTTCCAATTCATGTGTTTAAAGCTACCCAATTCCCCCAGACCCCCTTTAGCGCTATACCGTAATTCCTGTATGCCATTCTCATTTCTATTCAGCTCAAGTTATGATCTTCCCCATAGTGTCCTCTAATGACCCCTGAGTTATTTAGTAGTGAATTGTTTTGTTTCCAAATATTTGGAGCCCTTCCAGGCATTTTTTTGGTTGTTGTTAATTACTGTGTTAACTCTATTGTGATGTGAGTGTATTCTGGTTTGTTTCAGTGTTTAAAACTGGTGTGGAGTGCTTGATGTCCAGAATGTGATCTGTCTGATTTGAATGAATTCCAATGTCATCTTGAATACAGATCTGGTGACCTGGGAAGAAACTCTGTGAACCAAAAAGACTCCTTCTATGTTTCTATGTCTGGCCTGAAACACAAAAGCAGTGCTCTGTTACTTTCTGCTGTGCTGCTCAAAATGCAGGTGCTAGTCCCAGGTGGTTATTTGCATTTTTAAAAATTAAGTAAAATGTAACTGCTCGGATTGCAATTGGGAATGCAACTCCTTGGGCAAACTGGCCAAAGCACTCAACAGTTCCCTATGTCTAGAGTAGGGCTGGGGAAGCTTCTTGCTGCCAAGGACCTTTTGGATATTTATAAAACCATTTGTGGGTCACACAAAATGAACCGCTTAAAAGTGTGTCTGCTCTGGATTTATTCACTGTGGAGTGCTAGCTAGGGTTGCCAGACCAAGCGATTTGGATGTCCCTGGCCTGGATATCCACTACCCTGGGTGAGAGGGTATTGTAGATGCTATTATAGATGTAGTGCTATTGTAGATGTACACTCTGATGTGGCCTTGTCTATCTCTCCCTTCTGCAAACAAGTCAAGCAGGGTACGCAAAAACCACTTAGAGACTGAAAGGAGCTTTCCTATGAGGCTTAGAGCAAAGCTTGCTCTGTGGTCCACCTGCAGGCTCTTCCGCCAAGGGCTTCTATCATAAAGGAAGAAGTGATAGGCCTGGATTGAAGGGAAAACACCCGAGAGACAGCTGTGTTTAAGATATACCCATTACTCCATGCATGCAGGTGATTTTGTTATTTTTGTGCCACTGACCGTGAGGTGGCAAAGACAACAGTTCTATCAGCTTGTGGCACTGGGGATGGATGGCTCTTGGTGATGATGCTGGTATCCTGTGACCCTCATGGCAGGTGGATGGAGAAGAGCTGTAGCAGCTGCAGCAGCTGAGAACCCAAGTGACAAAGGCATAGTGCTTTCACTGCTGGTGTGTGCTATGAGCTTGTTCCCTGCCTGCCTCCTCCAATGCAAAACAAACTCCTGACTATGCTTGCATCCTCAAGGCTAAGCACATGCTTAGTATTCAGTAGACACTCAAAATATTTGTGAACAAACCAATAAACCCTGCTTTGCAAAATGCTTACGATGACTATTTTAATACTGTATTCATCTGTATTACATTAATAAAATTTGTTCTGTTAAATAGCATTAGCATCTCGGAATTTCATTAGCTGTGCTGAGTCAAGATCTCCTTTCTGAAATGCATGGTTCCCAGAATTGTCTGTAGCTGGATTGGATGTGTTTACTTAGGGGTATACCTAGCTCCCCAGGTTGCTTATACTTGGCTACAGGAACCTATATATGTTGATGCGCATATTTTTGGAGGGGTGGATTTTATTTTTAGCTTTTATTAAATATTCCAAAGGATCACTTATCACCCCTCCTGTAGGAGTATAAGGAGCAATTGGCCAGGAGTGGCATATGCAAAATGCTATATTGCAGGTCTGTTAAATGGTGTAGAATTGAGAATGCCTCATTGGGATTCTGTCATTTGGTTCACATCTGTGGTCTAAGGGGTCCCTGATTTATTCACATAGAGAATAAAATGTGTAAAGAAGATGAAAGACAACCTCTGCACTTGCGTGTTCTACAGCCTGGGTAGCTGATCTCGCAAAGAGTTATAAGATTTGTTGCTTGTTCATCCAAAGCAAGCCTCCACTACCTCGTGAAGTCTAACACCCAGTAAATGCGAGATCATTTTCTACCATGCTTACAGAATTCGCAAACTCTGTAAGAAACTTGCATTTCTGTAGCTTCACTGAAGAGGTAGTTCCCCCCCCCCCCCCGCCCAGCTTCCTATTTTACCATGCAAATTTTGATTCTCAACCTTATTTCCACTGTACTGTAATTTGTGTATGGTGCTGGTTCTGAATGTGTGGACAGGGAGCTTGGAAAGGCTCTGAGATGCATCTGTTACATCAAAATTGTCTTCATAACAATACCAAAATTCTAACTCCCTCTCCCCTTTTCCTTCCCCTCACTCACTGAGAATGACATAGTTTGGTCAAATATGCAATGCAGATGGGGACTGTAATTATTCCAGAAGAGATTTGCAAAAATGGACTTTTTTTTTTGGGAAAATACTTTTATTTTAGAGGATGTGCTTATTTAGCTGAAAGTCAGAGCTACACAGAGAGAGATAGAGACAGAGAGAGGGGAGACATCACACACGCACACATACACACACACACGGGTCAGGGGAGAAGAAGAAGAGAGAGAGAGACAGAGAGAGAGAGAGAGATCTTCTGTCTTTCCATCAACTCATTTTCCCCCAGACTCCCACAATGTCTAGGCCAGGCAGAAACCAGGAGCCAGGAGATTCTTTGACATTTCCCAAGTGGAGAGCAGGGACATGAGCACTTGGGCCACTCTCGGCTACTTGCCACTTTCTCAGGCCATTAGCAGGAAGCTGGATTGCGAGTGGAGTAGCCGCTATGCAAATTGGCACCCATATGTGATGCTGGCATTGCATGTGGTAGCTTTGCCAACTATGCCACAATTCTAGTCTCAAAGTAAGTTAATTTAAAAAAAACATGTAATTTACATAGCTATACACCGTTTATTTTCCTTTAATAAATTAATATGTAGTTTTACATTGTCTCGGTTTTAATTTTAGACATAATACATATCAACATATATAATCCCAACAAACAACAAACTCTTTGATTCCTAAGGTTTTTTTAAAGTTCTATTTAATTTTATTTGAGGCAGAAAAAGAAAGAACACACGCCTATCTTCTGCTTTACTTTCTAAATGTCCGCAATGGCTGGGGCTGAGCCAGGGCTGAGCTGAGACTGAGCTGGGGCTAAGCCAGGAACTGAGTCAGGGCTGAGCCAGGAACCAAGCCAGGGCCAAGCCAGGAATCGAGCCAGGGCTGAGGTTGGGCTGAGCCGGGACTGAACTGGGACTGAACTGGGACTGAACTGGGACTGAGCCAGGGCTGAGCCAGGACTGAGCCAGGGTTGAGCTTGGGCTGAGCTGGGGCTGAGCCGGGAACCGAGCCAGGACCGAGCCAGGGACCAAGTCCAGATGTCTCATGAAGGCAGCAAGGATCCTCCTGTTTGAAACACTGCAGGAGGCTGGAGAAGAGCCAGAACTGGGAGGTGGGACAACAGGTGTCTCAGTCACTAGGCTTAGTGTCCACTCCTCCCAGGGGTCTGGAAGAGTGAACAAAAGCTCCTGAAACCAGAATCAGGCAGGGGGCATCTTTGCTGTTGAGTCGTCATGTTAGCTGTGCTGTTAGTTGGATGGGAATGTTGGCCTGCTTGACTTGGGTGCCACTTAAACATTGTTGTATGTCCTGAGGTGCCAGGGTCAAATTAGCAGAAGAGAGCCCCTTGCAGAGCACTGACTGGAAATTTGTCTTGTGTGTTTTTGGTATATCATTCTCTAAATCTCCCAGAGACAATGAGTGGTAAACATCGTGCATGGAAGTCACGTTCCCGGGTGGCAGTCCCAAAGCTCACCATAGAGAAGGTGGCACCTTGTAAGGCCTGAGTAGCCCGGAAGGATTTGTGCCATGAGCGAATCCAGCGGGCTGCTCTTTCCTCTCTGAAACCATATCTTGTGTCCTTAGGTTGTTTCTCTGAGTTAGAACTGTACATGGCCTATTCATATAGGACTCATTGAGGAACATTTGGATCATGTTTAGGTAAGCATTACTTAAGAAGAAAGCTTCCTGCAGGCCTCGATGCAGGCCCAATTCCACCTGGAGGCAATTACTTTCAGGTTGTGGGAAAGGCGACACCCATGGGCTTGTTGGAAGCAGCGTTTCTATTACTGTTGATGATGAGAACGCTTGGCCGGGGAATATATCCATTTTCCTCCTTGTCGTTTATAATCAATTACTCATGGTGGCCCTAAGTGGAGAGTACATTTTTATGACAGTTTTGTGCTTCACAAAGAGACCAGAAATACTGAGTTATTGATTATTAACTTTTTGCTTATCTCTACCAATCCTGTTTTCAAAGCAAATAAAAGTAGAAGGAGTTTTAAAGAAACAGCAACTGTATCTTAAAATAAATTGAAAGAAAATCTGGAAGAATGTGTTAATTCTAAACCCTGGAAGCACAACAATATAAAAATATGCTATTTATATGTGCTCATATTAGTATCCACAAGACACATCAGGCTGTGATAGGGTGGGTTGGAAAATTAGACATCTTTTGGGTGACATTATTTTCTTTTGGAGCTCTGCTTTGAGGACAGTAAGGAAATTCAAATACTTTTTGGCTCTGCATTTTCAAGCAAAGATAAGAGGAAAATTTTAGGTAATTAAATTATTGTTTTATTGATTTAATATCTCAAGCTGTTGAATTGAAATAATTATTTAGAAAATGTTTCATATGTGAGGAATGTGTGAGTACTAGTAAGTGGGAATGAGAGAGACAACTGGACAGAAAGTCTAACTGGAACAAGAGAAAAGGCACAAAAATAGAGGAGGTATCTACAACATGACCCCTGGTGATGAGATGTTTCAAGGGATTTGAGTAAAAAAAATAAGGAAATGGAAGTGTCTGGGTATACTGTAATTGGTCACAGAATTTGCCAGAGTTTTTGTGTACAAAAGCTGATGGCAAGCAAATGTTAAAAATTATGTGTTCAATCAGTTTGATGAAAGTTGAATTAATTTGAGATGAGATAGAAATATAAGGACAGATGACCTTGCTAATACTGTGTAAAGAGTAGAATGCAAATTTCAATAATCTGCTGAGAAATATAAAATTTTTTTATGTAGAATCCTGGAAGAAGCAATACAAACATTTAAAGGTTATTCAGATCAATATTACAGCTGGTTTGGAAAGTCAGTCCTATTTCTGAAGTACTGTGTACGCTGTGTGCATTGCTATCTTCGTGTCAATATTAGTGGTAAGCTTGGAATATGAAAATGATTGACCAGGTATCATCAGATCAGCTACTGATCTTTATTACTTTTTGAAAATATTTATTTTATTTATTTTAAATGAAGAAAGAGAGAGAGAGAGACAGAGAGAGAGAATGTTTCACCTGCTGGTTCATTCCCCAAATGGTCACAACAACCAGGACTATGCCAGGTCAAAGTCAGGAGCCTGGGTCTCCTCCATGGGTGTAGGGGCCAAGAGACTTGAATCATCCTCCACTGTTTTCTCAGGCACACTAGCAAGCAGCTGGATTGAAAATGAAGCAGTGAGGACATCCCCCATATGGGATCTTTCATCTGGTGGTTCATTCTCCAAATGCGCACATTGGCCAGGATTAGACCAGACCAAAGCCACAAGCCCTGATCTCCCCTATGATACTTGTGGGCCTTCTTTTGCTGCTTTGCCAGACACATCAGTAGGGAGTGGATTAGCTGAAGAACAGCCAAAACTTGAACTTGCCTTCTCATATGGCATAGTGGCAACGAAATAAGAAAAGCTTAACTATCTGTGCCACAATGCCAACCCCTCACTGGAGCATCCTGTGCTTGGTACTAAATTCTTGTACTTGAAGTAGAATCTTCTACAGTCCTATGCAGGTCCACATGGGCAGATCTTTTCCAAAGCAGAAGAAGGCAGTCCTTTTCTTAGTCTCTGTCCATTCCTTCTGCTCCATCTCAGGGAGTCCCTGGCACTCTTAGATGGGCGCATGGGAGAGAGGTTAGGAAAGTAAGGTTCAGCAGTTTCAGAGTAAGACTGCAACAGCTTTGCTGTTCTTCCCTTGCAGAGGTGGCAAGCAATCCAAAAGTTGGAAGTCTGCTGGTCTCGTTACTGTGCTGACCAGGGCAGTATAGACAACAGGTCAGGCTGTAAGATGGCATACCCTTTCCACTTGAAGGGCTTGGTATACCTGGAATGCTCTTTCCCAGAGCGCAGTCACCATGTGGAGAAACACAAAGTCTCATGGAAAGGTCAAGTGGAGTAGCTTCACCTAAAATCCCAGATGCACTCAGTCCTTGAACATCCTGCCTGGTGCTACCAGCCAAGCCTACAGTGAGGAAGCTGAGGTGGCTTAGATACAACTATTAAGGAAGCATTCATGCTGAAAATTTTCCAGGTATAGGTGAATGCTTACATGAAAGTGGGAATGACTGCTTCCTTAGATTTCGTGCTGTTTGTACCCTACTTGTTTCACCCTCATCTTGCATTTTCTAGCTTCTAATTGCTTGCGATATTCTTAATCATTCAAGCCTTCCTCTAGTTGGTGAGAGCCAGTATGCCATGGAGCAGTGAACCTGTGACCTGTGTGAATCCCTTATTCACAGAATCCACGGGACACCACATTCTGGGTACAGGATCATTGGAAGTATACAGAAACAGAGGCAAGCTTTGCTTACTTGTTATTAGCCTCTTCTGTTGCCTATGAGATTTTGTGGTCAGTGGGCCCTGGTAGGTGTTTCAAATGAATGACTCTTTAGAGCCGGTCATTTCCATAGGTTTTCTTGGGCTTGATTTTAGAGGCATTTCCTGAGAGGAGGGAGGAACTCAAAGCAGTCATATCTAAGGAAGTCCTCCTCACAGTATCCCCCCTTGCCCACTTCCTTCTTTTGGTTATTTTTATGAAATGGGTGAAATGCACCTGAACCAAGAACAGAGGAGTTGAGAATTGGGCTCTGAACATTTCTGGTAATATCCACATGGGAGACCATGACCAACGTTCCCCTTGGAATTCAAACATCCTACTAAGGAGGTTATTATTTGTTACATTTATTGTACTTAAATAATTCATTTAACAGTTTTATAATTGGTGGCTTTGTACTCAAAAAAATCGTTACTGATTTCAAAGAATCATTTAACATGCTTGGTTCCATTCAATTCAGTTGGATTTGGGCTCAAGTGAGAATTGACTATTTGAGGATCTGTGAGACTTGGAGTAAGTAGTCTTTCTTGATGATCTGAAGGGATTTTTGTATATCTGGAAAATAGGGAGGCAGTGAGAGGAAAACCATCACTCTGCTATTTTTGACTTTGTCTACTTAGCGAGTCAGTGTCTTCCAAGGCGAAGCTTGGCTATTGGCTAACATGTTGAAAGTTTGAAAGCGGAGAGCCTTGCTGCTTTTATCACCTCCACGTCCTCCTGCTTGTAACTTGCCTGAGTGGCTATAGTCGATGGAGCCTGGCCCTGTGCCTGGAAATACCAGGTGCTGGTAGAGTAGGGGTTGACAAGTGTCTGTTAGGAAAGACCAGATGGTAGCTATTTTAGGTGAATATTTTTGAAGTCAAGTTTTGGTTTCTGTTGGAGCTACCTAATTCTGTTGAGCTATCCTTCAAGCAGAGAGAGAGAGTGGCGTTGTATATGTGAGCGGGCAGGACTGTGCAATATTACTTACAGAAAGAGGTGCTTAGTGAGATTCTATCCATGAGTCTTTCCCTGCTCTAGAGGCACACAAATCTGGGTTTTGAAATGTAGCTTGACTTCATGTCAAGTCATGTGATTTGCAAGTCTGTAAAGTGAGGGTAATCCTTAATTTTTCTTAAACCGGTTTGTCTCAAAGCTTGGAGGAGATGTGCACGTGAGGCAGTTGACATCATTTTCAGAACATGCTAAACATTCAGAAAAGTGGCTGCTACTACTAGCATTGGGTCCATGAGTGCTCACATCCTGAAGAACTATGTGTTTCAATTACGTTGCTGTCATGCCTCACATTTCTGATTTATACAGATTTAGTCTTATTGCATTATAACTTTGAACCTCTGACCTACCAGGGTATTCCTGTCCACAAGTTTTCAGCATACACAATCCTGTTTAAGCTCCACAAGATGGCTCTGCCTTCTGAGACTGTGTCTCCAAATCTCTACCCACCTATCCCTGCCTTGATCAGTTTAGCTATTCATTCAAAAGAATTTCCTGTAGTGTTTTTCCATGGTGGATTCTCACATCCCCAAGCTATTCTCTACTCTTGTCCTCACATGATATTTTTCAAGCATTTCCGGATTCATATCTGTAACGGAAAGTGTTGGGTTTTTCTGTGAGCTCATGGCAGAATAAAATAATAGTTCTTTAGATTGGCATCCAGAATTTTCCAGATGCATCTTCCAGTTTTACTGCTGATGCAATCTGCATTGTGATTCTATCAGGATGTTCACTTCTGTCTTTTCATTCTGGGAATGATATGTTTTTCTTTTGTGACTTTATGATTCTTTATTTCATAATTATGTTTAGTTGTGTAAGAACTTTCCTAATCGACTGCAGGTTTATGAAAATAGGGGTGTTTCCTATGTCTTTAAAAAGAAAAATAATTATACAGTAAGTAATGTGAAAGAAATGGTTATTTGTGGTAATATTCTTTGGACAAGAGATATGAGGCACAACTTTCTCAAGAAATTTTCATTTTTCCAGCCTTGGGGTAGAATCCAAAGCAATGCGTTAAATGAAAATTTCTTTTTTTTCTTTTGCTGCACCTTTATTTGCTTTTATTGTTTAAAAGGGAGAGTGAAAGAGAGAATGAGAGATGTGAAAAGACAGAGAGAGATGCTCCATGTGCTTTCACTCCCAAGTACCTACAACAGTGAAGGCTGGGTCAGGCTGAGATGGGCACCAGAAGGGAAATGCAGAGCCCTTGAGGGTGGTTGCCTCCAGGATGCATGCTAGCAGGAAGTTGGAACTGCAAGTGAAGCCAGGATTCAAATTCAGAAGCTCTGATGTGGAATGTGGATGGCCCAAGCACTCTCCGAGGCACTGTGCCAAGTGGAACATGACATCACGGGGCGAAATACAGTATGTCAGTTGAGTTGTGACACCAATGAAGATCATTGAGAAAGTCCATAGGAGATGCATATTACGTACGTAAAAAAACTAGGCATGGATTTCAAAATTTCAAAACTTGCTGCATCAAATAAACTCTCTTCTTAATTCCATTTTTCATGAATGTTTAAACTACCCTTCTGTAAATCTCTCTATCACTTTCCCTGAACAGGTGGGATTCTGTTCCTGTTTCCTATTCTGAGCGCTAATCTCAATTACAACATTTCTCAGGCTTTACTGTTCTTATTGTTCACTTCATTTTTTCTACCTAGATTTGGAATTTCTTATGGGTTGGAGTCATGATTTATTATCTCAGTGTAGTACATGGTAAGAACTCAAAAGATTGTTGAACAGATGGATGGATGAATGGCTGAGTGAGTCACTCAGTCTTCAGCAATGCCTCTTTTCGTTAAGTCAATTAAAGCCACATATATGCTGGAATTTCACTTTGAAGTGTTAAGTGGAAAAAAAAAGAGCTATTTAAAACAAATATCTTCAAACATTACTTCCTACTGTGAATAGTTTCAAATGTTCTGGAAGCTAAATAACAAAAGCAATTAAGGAAAGCAAATTGACATGAAGTTTGAATCACTAAAAATAATGGGAGAATTATTTTATATGTGTGGAAGTTTAATGTATCAACGTCAGTGCCAATAGCTGTCATGTCACCATCCCGCTCAGGCAAGCATTTGGGTGTTAAGGAGTACAAGATCTGGTGGCAACAGGAAACAGACAGATGAACTACTGATTGGCTGTTCCAGTGATGTTCTCAGATTAGCCAAATGTGAAACTTTAATTATGATTAGCTCTGTTAGCTCTGTTCACTTCACGTTTGACAGACATAACACATGCTTTGGAAATGTCAATTTAAATTCTATTTGCCTTTTTCCTCCTGTGCAAATACTGAATGCTAATATTGTAAGTACTGTAAATCACAAGTTATTTTGTCCAGAAATGTTGTTTTGCTTTAAGTACATGATGTCCTTCAGTCCATGTCTTCAACTCTGATTCTGTTTTCCCCTGTGTAGATGCCATGATCACATCACAATTGGCCAAAATTTGTTAAATATTTGTAACTTGTCTTTCTAGCACAGAGACATATTTCGTTTTAAAGAAATGTTTTAAAAAGAAACTTGAGAACAAAACATTTTGCTCTCTTTCTTTTGTTCTTTACTGGAATCCATTTCCCCTAATTTTCCAAACTTAGGCTTTGTGAGTCAGGAGTTTTTGTCATTCTTGACTCACCAGGGGTTCAATACCACTTATTTTAGGCATAATGTGGCATCAAAGAAAAAATTCCAGGAGAATTACAAAGCTACACATGGCATTTTGAATATGAATTGTTACTTACTGAAAACAAAAAGAAGTATAATAAAAACAGAGACAAAAACACTGCATAAAAGCCAAAATTCTTTTAATGAATGTGCTGGAGAAATGTCCAAAAAAATAAATAAAAGGATTTCTTATAAGTACCCAGTTACGTGCTTATTGACAGAGTAAGCAAATAGAAACCCACAGATTGGATTTTATATAGATACGTGGATTCATGCCACGGTTACCAAGTAAGGAGTCTGCTAAACTTACCAGCTCTCGCTTTGTGATGACACACAGCAAAGGCAGCACCATGATCAAGGACTTGCAATTCCAAGGTTGGTGAGAGCAAAGGGAAGGATCAGGCTGTTGGCCTTCCAGAGGCAGTGGGACCTGTGTAATGCCTTTTGAAGCACCCTAAATCAGTAACTGTTGGGTTTTTATCCATTTTATTTCATTTTCATTCTATTTTAAAGGCAGAGACAGACATGACTCAGCGTAGTTCTCCCACACAGATGGCAAGGGCTCTGTCACTTGTGCCATCAACTGATGCTTTCCAAGGGTCTGCATCCCTAGGAAGTGAGAGTGAAAATAAAAATAGCAGGGATCAAACACAGGAACCCAACACGTATGTGATGCAAGTGTCCCAGTGGCTACTCAGTGGCTGTACTATACCCCATATCCCTTTATTTTACATTAAAAAAATTATTGTTTTCCTTTGTAAGAATTATGAGTATCTAAAGTGTAAATATTATGTTATTTTCTGTGACTTCTTTGGAAAAACAAAATCATTGGTCAGGTGATTACAACTTCAAGTTTTGAACTCAAGTATTTTATCTTAAAGCTTTCATGAAAACAGCAAAAAGGTACTGGATTTTCTCAAATAAATGACAGAATATTTGTTAAAGTGTTTTCAATGCTACATTACTTTTTGAGAGGTTGTAAATATATTTGGCATAAATGTGTTGAGAAAAATGATATTTTTTGTTTGTAAGCAACTATAGATAAATTACAGCTTAATTTGGGGAAAAACTACAGACTTTAAGGCTAATTAAGGTCACACTTCTTTCAGAGGTATAATTGTCTTTCCTACCTTTCTGTCTCATCCCTGTCCCTAGGAATGCTTAGGAACTTGCGTCTGGGGCAGACTGTGATCTGAAAATTGCCAGCCCCTGACAAGTTCAGTGACCTTGCCTAAGCCCCTCCTTGGCCTCTCCAAGCCTCGTGTTCTTCATTTTCCAACCACAGTAGCCACAATGTTTCCCTCAGTGATGCTGTGTGAATGACATGGAACAAACGCCCAGAAAAGGGGAAATGCTAAATTGACTACAGGTATTCTTATTATTTACCACTGTTTTCTTTTCCTTTCTCTTCTTCCTCTATTTCTTCTGAAACTCTCCAAACTTGCTTGAATAATTCATGCTTCCATAATGAAAATTCATGATGGATATGTAAAGATATCTTTATTTAAGAAGAAAAACCTTATAGTAGGTGATAACTTAATCTTACGTGTGTTTTTTTCAACCTGCCACATAAATGTCTGATTCAATTTATTATTCCTATTTAGTTCATTATACATGCAAAGTTTCTCCTTTGCTAGTCCATTTGGTCTTTTTTCCATTTCTACTTCTATAGTCCGGCAGAGCTGGTTTAGTTTTCTGTTGTGATCTTACTGGGATGTTCTTCCCATTTGCTGTTGGTTTTGTTGGGTGCTATTCCTCTTCTCTGTCAAGAGAACATCTTGAAGTATCATTTGTAGGACAGGTTTGGAAGAGGCAAATTCTTTTAGCTTTTCTTTACTGTGGAAGAATTTTATTTCATTTTCAAAGACAAAAGGAAGCTTTGCTGGATATGTTATCCTGGGCCCACAATTGTTTTCTTTTAGAATCTGGAATATGTCACTCCATTCTTTTCTTGCCTGTAGAGTTTCCTGTGAGAGATCTCCTGTGAGTTTAATTGGTATTCCTTTACATGTCAATTGATTTTTTTTTTCATGTACACATTTAAGGATCTTTTCCTTATGTTCAATTGAAGAGAGCTTGATGATCATGTGTCTTGGTGAAGATTGCTTTTGATCAAGCCTGTTGGGAATTCTGTGCCCCTCTTGGATCTTGTTTCCCAATTCTTTCTCTAGATTAGGGAAATTTTCTTTTATTATTTCATTAAATATATTTGTAAAACCAGTTTCTCTTTCTGCACCTTCTGGGACTCCCATAACTCTTATATTAGACCTCTTAATAGTGCCTTTCAATTCTTGAATACTTTTTTTGGCTTGATCCAGCTCTGCTTCCAGCTTCTTGTTTGCTTCTCGCTAATGACAGAAAATATCTTCCAATTCTGAGATTCTTTCTTCTGCTTGCTTCATTCTATTTTGGAGACTCTCTTCTGTACTTTTAATTTGCTCTACTGTGTTCTTAATTTCTGATGTATCACCCTTGATTTGCTTTATTGCTGCTATTGCTTGTGTAAAATATTCCTTAAATTCTTTGAACACTTATATGTGCTTCTCATTGTTGATCAGAAGCTTTAAAATTAGTTTTCTGAATTCCGTGTCCCCTACTTTCTCGATGTTTTCCTCAGTGAACTCTAAGGTTGGCAAAGGCTTTTGCCCCTTTGCAGGCGAGTTGTCAGTAATATTCATTGTGCCTTTGTCTCTTCTTTTGCTCTTGGTCATTGTACTTCTGGTTAGCAGAGTCTTCACAGGTTTGTAAGCTATGCCACCCACAGGTCTAAAGTTTGATTTTACTTATTGCAGTTGGTACACAACTCTTTGCTTACAGCCAATTCTGCCACTCCCTCCAGCGAGTTCCATGTCTGAGTTCTTATGTTAGATTTCCACCATGGTCTCTGTAGCCCCAACTCCTGGCTCGCCAGTCTCTAACTCCTGTGCTACCATGCTGAGGCTGCACTTTTGTCTGTACAACCTTCCTCCCACTTCCGGTTGGAGCAGGTCCCAGGATTAGGGAGACACTAGGTGTCCTATATAGCTAGGTTGTTGATGCTGGAACCTGTTTGACGTTAGGTCTGGGTGCCACATGGACCTATTTTGACCTGTATGATGCCACAGTCGGTATTATTTTCCTGTGGGACCAGGGAGTGACAGAAAGAAGCCCTTGTGTCTGTAGCTTCATTCCCCAGATAGCCACATTGGCGATCATGAGCTTCTTCCAGGTCTTCCACGAGGGCTGTCTTCCAAAGCATTTCCTATGCCTTCTGTAGGGAGCTGGGTGGCAGTGTAGCAGCTGGGATTTAAATGGTACCCATATGGGATGCTGAGGCTGATGATTTTGGCTTTACCTCTCAGCCCCACTGTGGACTCTGCACCATTCTACTCTTGATGGCTGAGAAGGGATGCGCGCTGCGGCTGTTCCATTTCCTGGCTGCTGCAAGCAGTGCTCAGTGAAGTTGGAATGTGTGCTCTGCTGCTTCATCTTGCATGGATGGCTGCAGGCTCTCACCGCAGAACATCCACTTGAAGCTGCTCATGTTTACACCGAAGATCCACACGCTGGAAAGACTGAATCCACGCTTTCCTAATACCTCATAACATCCAGAATAATTTAAAATCATCTGACTTATTCATTTATTTAAAAATGTGTTTTTAATAAAAGATTATTTATACTGGAAAGTCAGATAAACAGGGAAGAGGAGAGACAGAGAGGAAGACCTTCTGTCTGTTGATTTACTACCCAAGGGGCCACAACGGTCAAGCTGAGCCAATTTGAAGCCAGGAGCCCAGTGCCTCTTCCAGCTCTCCCACACAGGTACAGGGTCCCAAGGCTTTGGGTTGTCCTTGACTGCTTTCCCAGGCCACAAGCAGGGAGTTGATGGGAAACAGGACTGCCAGGGTAAGAACCAGCATCCATATAGGATTTTGGTACGTGTAAGGTGAGGACTTTAGCCACTAGGCTACCGTGCCAGGTCCTTGTTTTGGAAAGGCAGGTATACAGGGAGAAAGATACAAAGATTTTTTGTCCGCTGGTCACTCCTCAAGTGTCTGTAAGGGCTAGAATGCAGCCAATCTGTAGTCAGGAGCCAGGAGCTCCTTCTGGGTCTCCCATGAAGGTGCAGGGTCCCAAGGCTTTGGACTGTCATCTACTGTTTTCCCAGGCCACAAGCAGGGAGCTGGATTGGGTGTGGCACAGTCAGGACACGAACCGGTGAACATATAGGATATTTGCAAGGATTTAACCATAGGCCATTGCACCAGGTCCTAAAATCATTTGGTTTATTACATGGAAGAAATAAGTAGACTTTTCATTCTATTTTGTCCTATTTGTTTATATTTACATAGCATTTTGGAATACAGTCAAGTTGCTTAACTTTTATTTTTAACTCAATTTATGAAATCAACTCTCTGAATGGAGTGTATTCTTGTATGTTTACGTTTTGTACACTTCTCTGTATCTTGTTAAGTCTGGATGGCTCAGTGTTAATCTAAAATAAGTACTTTCCAAAAGTGGGATTTTGGGCTAAATTTTGCTTTGGAAATAGAAACACTGAAATTCTTTATATGGAACAGGAGCCCTGACACATAGGCTCAGCACTGAGTAATTGAAGCATGTCATTTCCCACTGTTCACCGCCGGGGCTGCAGGCTTCTGCTGCACCCCAACTGTAGCCCTGTGGGGTGACTGTGCCTCTGAAGGAAGCCAAGTTTCAGCAGATTACAAGGAGGTGTCTGTAGAATGGCCCCTTGGGGTGTCTTCCAGAGCTGCTGTTGTAAATCTCCCTTCCATCTGCATCAATGATTCCCCAGGCCACCTGGAATGAACATATGGTCCACGCGACAGTTTCGGCTCTGCCCTGTGCCAACAGGGCTTCCTGCACTGTTTCCTTGGCAGAGCCTCAGGAGCCAGCAGTGCCTCTCTGCTTCCCGCACTGTTTCCTCGGCAGAGCCTCAGGAGCCAGCAGTGCCTCTCTGCTTTCACACTTAGCGAGTGCTGGCTTCAGACTACCCTCTTCCCTTTGCTACTTATTCTTTGTGGTTCAGGGCAAGGTTTATCTAAAACTTTCCTTCGTTTAGAATGTGGACACACTCTGCTATACGTACATATATGCATATATTTATATATATACACACATATAAAAGCACACAACACACACATGTGTGTATATGTGTGTGTGTGTACACATTGTTCATATGGGGTCAGATGGCCCAAGATAAATATTTTCATTCACCTCCCTAGAAATTACACCTGAAATAATCCTGTGTCATCATTTGGAGCTTATGTGCCTGCATGCTCTATGCAGTTTGAGTTTTTAAAAGATTTATTTATACTTATTGGAAAGGCAAATTTAAAAAGAGGAGAGACAGAGAGAAAGATCTTCCATCTGCCGGTTCACTTTCCAAATGGCTGCAATGGCTAGAGCTGAGCCACTCTGAAGCCAGGAGCCAGGAGCTTCTTCCGGGTCTCCCACATTGCTTTGGAACATCCTCCACTGCATTACCAGGCCACAAGCAGGGAGCTGGAAGGGAAGTGGATCAGCCAGGACATGAACTGGCGCCCATATGGGCCACCAGTGATGCAAGCAGAGGAGTAGCCACTGAGCCATCACACTGAAAGATTGCAGTTTCACTGTATGTGTTCTTAACCTTCATTTGACGTGATGGTGACTTAATGAGAGGAGTTCTAGGCTGATTCCACTTATGTTTGTGAGAAAATAACCATGGACTTCGCACATTTCCGTGATTTTAATGTTTTGTGGATTGTAGCATGGGAGATGTCACTGTATAATAATATTTTGTGCAATGAGAAACATTACTGGAAATACAGCAGTAGCATTATTATTTTGCAGAATAACAGCTTTCTTTTCTAACCAGTCACCAGAAGTCAGAGGCATAAAGGGGCTTGGAAAGATCCAGTATGTCATTGTCACTTGGAACTCGATAAGCTATTACAGTTATGTCAGGTGTAATCTTTAAGGAGGCGAATGAAAATATCTATCTTGGGAGATCTGGCCCCATCAACACTGTGCATCGCGGTTATCCTGACATCTCAAGAGCAAGTGTGCTCTGTCAACTCAGGGATGCAAAGTTG
The DNA here is from genome assembly GCF_017591425.1 of Ochotona curzoniae. Lineage (NCBI taxonomy): Eukaryota > Metazoa > Chordata > Mammalia > Lagomorpha > Ochotonidae > Ochotona > Ochotona curzoniae. The sequence goes on from NW_024467119.1 coordinate 7,858,799, forward strand.
CTGCCAGAGTTGACTCCCTCCTTCACCTCTCGCTCCTGGTATGAGTTTGAAATGAAGGTGGGGGAGGTAGGAAGCTGGTCCCCTACATCTTTTGTCAAATTAGCCTAATCCCCAGCAAGTCGTAACTGCTCATTCAGCATGTTGGAGGAACTCCAGACACCATGAGAAATGCCATTCTATGACTGTGAAGGATTTAATGGATATAAAACTTCTTGGTTGGAATCAATCCCTCCCTGACACATCCTGGGGCAGTGTGTGTGTGTGTGTGTGTGTGTGTGTGTGAATGCATTCCAGGGTCCTTCTTACTGCCTGCAGGATCACTGAGTGTCTTTGTGATTGCAGAATACGGAATGGTAGCTACATTGACTGACTGCATAAAACAAGACAGGGCAATTCTGCAGGCTGCCTAAAGTACCTGTGCTTTTCTATCCTTCATGTGAAGTATTTGTCTCCACAAATAAAGGAAACTAAGGGAATAAATGTAAAATGAAAGCTGATAGATTATTCAAGGTTCACGCCTCCAAAGTTCATCAACAAAATCTCACCAGAAAGATCTAATTGCTGAGTTTTAACCTCCTGCTTAAAAGTATTCATTTTGAAACGTGTATTGTGCAGTTGGCAGCTTCCTGGATAACAATCAGATATGCGTGGGTTTTGCTGGTAAAACACTTTGCAAGCCACTCCAGTTTTTGGTATTTTGGATTCTTTGTGGCACAAAATAGGCTGTAACATTTGGCTTCTTTCAAAACAAAATATCCATGTGATCATAAAGAATGATCACTGCAGCATCCGGATTTCTTTAGAGGAAGAACAGAAAGGAAATTAGCAATAAAAAAAGAAACCCAAGAAGTTAAAAATGGCAACCTACAGCGACGTGACTCTTCAGCTTTACCTCTGGGGACCAACGAGTACTGGTAAGGGATCAGGACCTGCTGGTGGATGTCCCGTCAAGCTTGACGCATGCTGGGAAACACAGCACAGCCCCTGGCCACCACTTCACCGGCCTGGGGCTGCAGATGGAACTCGCAGACACAATAGCAGCCAGTGCTGTGACTTCCTGCTCAAGATGGAATATTGAAGCTGCAGGCAAAGACAAAATTCTCAGCCTGGTGCCACCCCCACTTTCCTGGCAAAATGATTTTTCTTCCAGACCGCAGAATCCCAGGAGGCTCTGCCCTGCTGGGACAGGCGCCATGATTAATGCGCTGCCTCCCACACAGCTTCCAGATTGTGCGGGTTCCATGGTGGGTTGTCAGAAAATGTCTCTCTCCTCTTCAGAGACCGTTTCAGAGGTCCCCTCATGGTGCTCTCACACATCTATATTTCTTGATGGGATAAGCTCTTGTGATTTTACTGGAGGGGTTTTTCTCTCTCTAAAGGAAAACCCAGACGTTTTCTAGCTGGAGGTCAGAGGTGGGTTCGACTGATGTAATGGTGGATTTGCCGGCAGCAGTCATGTGCTTGGCTTTGTCTCTGGCCGGTTCTCTATGCCTTCCTTGGCATCTCCTTGGAATGAATGACCATCCACAAATTTCTTCATCTCTCATGCAAGTTGAGTCAGCAGCGTTACGGGCCACAGAGGCATGCTCACCCCAGGCCTTAGCAGTGCAGCTCCTGTCTCCCGCGCAGTCACGGGGGAGCACCAGGCACACAGTTCTGACTCCTGGTGGTGTTCTTACCGAGCCTCAAGGTAGGTGTTACATGTGTGCCAGAGGAGTTCCTGCTGTTGCATACTTGTGCATCATTCTCAGGGGTGGTGGGATCCGCGTTCTTCCATTTCCCTGTGAAATCTGGGAGGATGCTAAAACAAGTTGGTGCACATGGCAGACGGGTTTGGAGTGGTGGACATGGGAGGGCTTCTGCTGCTCAGTGTGTGCTAAGCAGCCGTCAGGCACGGTGCTGTGAACCAATTCACTTCCCACAAGCGTCTGCCTGGCTTTTACAGTGTGCATTATTAAACAAAAGCCCACACTGAAAAGTGCTCCTGAGTTCATGGTTTTAATACTTTTCCCAACTTTGTGTAGTCAGGAGATGGTAACAGTTGCACCCATTGTCCTATTTTTTTTTTCATTCAACTCTTTTGAAGATTTTTTGTATATTCTTCCTTACTGAGTTTTGAAAATGTCATCAGGTTCTTATCCACAGTTGGATCTCCTTCATGCTTTCCTTCCCAATACACTTTACTTCGATGCATTTATCTGAACTACATATGCATCCTTTTTTACTAGAAACTTCTCATAAGCGTCCTCAGTTATTTTTTTTTTACAGAAACTTCTCATTATAATCTCTTTTTTCCAGAAGAGTTATTCCAGTGTATCAACACAATAGAGAAGGAGCCGCTATTAAAACAAACACGTCCAAACAATACTATCATGCTCAACACCTTGTGGCTGACAAAAATTAGCTCCTCATATCACTGGAAAGGTAGCCTGGACACCTGCCATTTCCATTAGCAGAAGAGGCTTCACCCTGTAATAAATTGGTAGCCGGTTGCTTACAGCCCTCAGACGTCTACACGCTCAGCCAGGAGATCATCAACCCCTTTATCAACCTGAGAAGTAAGAGCAAAGTTGGTGCCAAGAGAGAACAACAGGGTTTCCAGTTTGGTTCATTGTACACCATGTCTGTGGACCGCTTGCATCGTGTCGTAAATACGTTCCTGACAGAGCCTTGCCTGAAGCTTCAATTAGAGAGACAATGGGTACATCTACCGCACAACGGCTTTGTACGTTCACGTATTGTTCTGCATGTTGGTACAAAAAAAATAAGTAATTAGTGGCTGTTGGTGCTAAATGCTTTAGTAGCAATTTGGCCCATGTATTTGAAATTTAATTGTTTCAGTGCTAATAGTGCATTTTTGGGGTAAACAATACTTTATCAAGTAGGGAGACCTTGCTGATAGAGTGGGTGAGTCTTTCAATGTTTTCTTACTGTGAATATTTTCTAATCTATGTATGAGATGTCTTCAAAAAATTCACCCAAATGCATTATATACACACATTTGAATTATGCATATATGCTTTACATATAAAGAGAAAGGTTCTTGTATACTCTGGTAAGTCTAAATAGTTAATTATTTTTGGTGTAAATACTATTTTGTTCTTGAATAATACTATACTCAGATTTATTTTTATTTAAAGACAAAAATAGTGTTAGGGCCTCTTGGAGGGTAGTTACTTGGGTTCCAGCCTTAGATGAGTTGTGAGGCCAGGCAGTCAGGCTGATGGAGGAAAACCAGTGGTGGAGCCAAGGACGGCCATCTGGAGAAGCATCACCTGTCGGGGCACACAACACAGGCAATGCATTCACTGTACAGATGATAACCGTGACAGGACTGCTCACTCTAGAAGGCCTGTCGGCACCCTGCAGAGACCACCGATGGGCAGTGTGGCTCCTCAGAAGTCAGAGGAACCCTGTGTGTTTATTGACTCATTAGGGTTACTTTCTAACACTCAGTGCATCGTCTCTCAGAACACAGCCTTGAGCCCGGCGAGGGCGGGGTGGGTCAGCATCCAACTTGAGAACTGACTCTGATTTTAAGAAAGCTTTGTTTCTCCACTCAAATGTTCTATGATTAATTCCACCAATCCAGATTTTGATATGTACAGGAATACTTTCCTGAAAGTTTTGTTTAACGTTATTCATGGTTTGAGGATTTACAAACTACATAGCCTAGTAATCTATATCTAATTAAAGAAATAACACAACTATGTGTTAATTTTATACAGTCAAACCTCCACACTATAATGGCTTTCTGTACAATTTTATCATTAAGCTCACTAGCATCTGTTAACCTCAGAGAGGCAAAATAATAAAATCAGAGGCAGTTGATGCGTCGCAGTTATTGAGGCAAAATAATAAAAATATACAATTGCTGTATTGATTCTGGAACCTTTTGAGGAAACAAGTATCTATCTGCAACAAGTACTCATGTTTAATGGTATAATATTTTCATGTAACTCACATAATCCCCTTTTATACTTTCAATCCTTTCTAGATTGCTCATCATACCTCACAGAAGGGAGGTGCTGTGTAAATAGCTGATATGTTGCTGGAGAATATGTTGTTAGAGAATAATGACAAGAAAATCCACCTTGCATGCTCAGTACAAACTTCATTAAGAATTGATCTCTTGGGGCCCGGCGCGGTGGCGCAGTGGTTAAGGTCCTTGCCTTGCACACCCAGGATCCCATATGGGCGCCGATTCTAATCTCGGTGGCCCTTCTTCCCATCCAGCTCCCCGCTTGTGGCCCGGGAAAGCAGTCGAGGACGGCCCAAAGCTTTGGGACCCTGCACCTGTGTGGGAGACCCAGAAGAGGCTCCTGGCTTTGGATCGGCATAGCATCGACCTTTGCGCTCACTTGGAGAGTGAATCATCGGAGGGAAGATCTTCCTCTCTGTCTCTCCTCTCTGTATATCCGCCTTTCCAATAAAAATAAAATAAATCTTTAAAAAAAAAAGAATTGATCTCTTGGTTGGTTGAGTTCATGGATGCAGAATCTATGGTTCTGCAGAGTCATTCTACACACACACTCATACACACACACACACTCATACACACACACACACTCATACACACACACACTCATACATACACACACTCATACACACACACACTCATACATACACACACTCATACACAGACACACTCATACACACACACTCATACATACACACACACTCATACATACACACACACTCATACATACACACACACTCATACACACACTCATACACACACTCATACACACACACTCATACACACACACTCATACACACACACTCATACACACACACTCATACACACACACTCATACATACACACACTCATACACAGACACACTCATACACACACACTCATACATACACACACACTCATACATACACACACACTCATACATACACACACACTCATACATACACACACACTCATACACACACTCATACACACACACTCATACACACACACTCATACACACACACTCATACACACACACTCATACACACACACTCATACACACACACTCATACATACACACACACATGCACACACGGGCACATACACACCTTTCGAAAAGTAATGGAATAAAACAGCTTAATCTTTTTTGTAGTACTTCTCTTTTAGTATTTAGATAATCAGACTTGGAAAGTATTTGGAGAGCTGATTGTGTGGTTAAATTGGCTCTAACCTTTAACACTCAGAGCAATCTCAGAAACAGAAAACTACAATGATTTCAGCAATAGGCAACAAATAAAAATATTTGAAATAGCAGGGATAACCAGGGAGCAGTGCTCGATCTGCAGTGGGCTTGTTGAATTATGGAGTGTATGAATTTCTTCATGATATCAATGCTTTTTAAAAGATGTTTTCTATGAATAGGCAAAGCATGTTGATCGGAAATCCTTATTACTGTGTTAAACTGAATTTTGTACTTTATCAGTCATAAGCCTTGCAGAAACAATTATCAGAAAACATTACCAATTTCTTCTGATTTTTAGATGGAAACCATTAATTACAGGAGCAATTTCATGGCCGGGTGTGGGATTTGACACCGAATCCATTAGAAGTTTCACTAGAGCAAGGTCTCCTTCCTATTGGGAATTCCTTATTTATTGAAGCTTACCTCACACTTTTATTTACATAATTGGACATAATCTGCTCTAACTTAAAAACTTGAAATTGATGCAAGCAAATAAAATACAATTACATCAGTGTTGCTTCTATATTTGTAAGAAAGAAAGGATTTTTTTCTTATTCTCATGCATCCTATTTTGGATGCTCATAGTCTTTTTAAAATCAGAAAGAATTGTTTCCACTCAAACTGCTGCTCAGAATTTTTGGCATGTGGGATAGGCATTTGGTGTAGTGGCTAGGATTCTCACTGAGACATCCTTCCCAAGTTTCTGGATCCTAATTCCAGCTCCGTCTTCTGTTGGGGGCACTGACAATGTCCTGCCCTAAGATGACACCTGGACCCTACTTCCTCTTAGAGCCTTGGAGTAAGTGCCTTGTGATTGGCCCTTTGCCCTGATTGGCGTGCCTTGGTGATCTTTAAGCTGATTGGATAGGATTGATATATAAGCTAGGGGATTTGGGGAGGGGAGGAGCTTCTGCGTAATGGAATTAATGGATGTAACAGTTTTAACGGAAGGTCTGAATAAAGCGCCTCTGAGACGCTCTCCAGTGTCGGGTGATTTCTTCCACGGGACGGGAGACCCCGATAGTCTTCGATTCCAACCTGCTGCTAATGCAAAATCCTAAAGAAGCAGGTGATGGCCCAAGCTCCTGGGTGCTTGTCATCCTTTAGGTAGCCCCCTGCTCAGTTCTTGTTACCCTGGTGGTCACCCCCCACTGAGTGCTTGACTCCTGATCTGCTCCAGGTCCACAGCTAGCTGGCCTGGCCTGGCCACAGTGAATCAGAGTTTGAAGGATCTTCCTCCCCTGCTGCCTCTCTCGCTCTTTGACTTTTTTACTATACTTTCCATATAAATAGAATGCTAAATTTAAAATTAGTTTATTGTTGTTTGGAAATGTGGTTCTTCGAACCCTGTTCTTTATAGAAACAGAAAATATAAGGTACAAAAATCTGGTACCATATCTTCCTGAATCAGTAAATGAATGCATTTATCCTAAGCACAAGTTCAAAGAATTGTCTCTCTGCCATACTTTTCATTTCCTTCGGAGGTCTGAAGATGAAAGCATTTTACTGTGGACAGACAGCACTCTTGATCACTGTGGTTACCAGGAAAGGTTTCCAAGCGTGATGTCCTGCCCTTGACGAGCTTTAAAGGACAGCTTTGTGTGATGTGGCTGTCTCAGGATTTGGGGATACAATCAGCAATTGATTTTACTGAGAGATCTAATTGTTTGATAAATGCATTATTCCATTCTTTAGAAAAGTAACCTTGGGGGAAGAGGTCTTGGCCCTTTTCCTTTGACAGACATGTAGAGGTTGAATGGTGCTGCTAGGTTAACTGTTTTGAATTAATCTGTTGGTCAATTCAGCCAAATAGTCCATTCATTGCTTTTTGTTTGTTATCTTTGAGTTGAGTTGATTTTCATCTGAGCAGACTGAAGAACTAGGCTTCAAGTAGACTACAACAAGTGTACATTTTGCCCTGGTGGAAGCAGGTTGTTGAAAGCCTTAGTTTTCAATGAGAACTTGCTTCAACGGGCATATTTCAAGGATGTCAACATCTTTAAAATGGCCTTGCTTTACCCTATCCTAGAGCACACGGGCAGCAGTGTGTCCCTTCCACCATCATACACTATCCTGGGCCTCCTTGGTGTCGCTGATCCCTTTCTGGTTACTGCTCTGCTCAGCAATGCACCTTGACTCTTAACTAGTTATGAGTTAAGGCCATTGCAGAGTCTTGGAATCCTGAAGTGGGTTTCTTTTCTTCTTCTTCTTTTTTTTTTAAAGATTTATTTTTATTATTTTTTTATTGGAAAGGCGGATATACAGAGAGGAGAGACAGAGAGGAAGATCTTCCCTCCGATGATTCACTCTCCAAGTGAGCGCAAAGGTCGATGCTATGCCGATCCAAAGCCAGGAGCCTCTTCTGGGTCTCCCACGCGGGTGCAGGGTCCCAAGGCTTTGGGCCGTCCTCGACTGCTTTCCTGGGCCACAGGCAGGGAGCTGGAAGGGAAGCGGTGCCGCCGGGCTAGAATGGGCGCCCATATGGGATCCTGGGTGTGCAAGGCAAGGACCTTAACCACTGCGCCACGGCGCCGGGCCCCTGAAGTGGGTTTCTGATCCTGCACTGACAAGATACTTCTTGGGCTTATCTGGATTACTTACTCCTTTCTGAAGTGAGCTGAACTCCATGCCTTTGCTTATCTGGTTCAGCCGAGGCAAACACAGACACTTTTGTAAACAACCTGACAGCACCATGTACACTGTCATCTCGTGTCTGTAGAGCTTCTCCAGCCCACTATTGGGGTGGGGTTATCTTTCTCTGGTCTTTGCTGCTGTATCTCCAACTAAGATGTTGCATCAGAGCCCCGGCATCCATGCAGGAATGCAGGGCTGTTGTCCATGTCCACACCACGGTGTGCTCATGAGGAACAGCTCAACGCACCCTGTAGTCCTTTCACTGTTTTGCCACGACAGGACTTTTGATCACGTTCTCCTGCATGGCCCTAAGTTCTGTTACCATACATCAAGTGTTAAGTACATACATTATGCCCAGTGCCAAAGGGCGCTGGAGAAGGGAATTCCTTTGCTGCAAAGCCGGTAAATTCTCAGGGATATAAGCCTGAGAGTGGATGGGCATGCAAGCCTTGTCACTGGTAACCTCATCAACCCAAAGCCTTTCTTAGGGTGTGCCTCCAGCACAGTTTGGACAATGACTGACATCAGAAGTAAGCGTGCTGTTCAGAAAGAGGATCTCTCATGTTTACTTGAGGGTCTGTTGTGTCCGTGATCCAGTAATACATGAACCTCAATTCAGTGAATGTCCAGTGGCTTCCATTTGCAACCATGTTTGACACCACACAATGTTTTGCTATGTGTAAGAGCCAATCATCTGTTAAGCACAGACCTATCCACTGTACCTGAAAGACACAGCACCCTACCCCTGGTGTGGGACACTCACCCTGTGAACTTCTCCAAGCAACATGACTCAGAGAAGGAGCTCATGCTCTCAAAACCTAGTGCATCAAACGAAATTCAGCTCAAGATAATAATCTGCATTTATTTTTTAAGGGAGTAATGAATGCATGAGAGCATGGGGGGTCACAGAAAATAATAACGTTGCTTTCAATCAGTGCACGGTATCAGCCAGCTGCTTAGTGATATTCAGCAGAACGTCTCGAAGCTTCGGGGTAACCTGCTGGTCCAGAGAACCTAGCTGAACTCCAGGCCTTTGAGGGGAGTAAGTAGGCTCAGTCGGAAATTCCTATTACTCTGGAAACTTTCACCTTTGAAGCAGTGGAAATTGAGTCTCCGAGTATTTGCTTATTAGATTTGCCCTAAAAGGATAAATGAATTGTACTAGGTTAATAGGATTTTTGGATGACTTGAAAAATTATTTCCAATTATTTATAACTTTCATTCTGCTAGTTTTTAGGCTCACATTAGGGAATCTGATTATTTTGAGTTTGGGTAAACTGGATGTCAGGTGAAGCAATGGGCAATATTTCTGTGTTTCTAATTTAGTTTCTACTTATTTCATATCATTGGAATAAGTATATCATTTTAGCTGAAAATTACTAAAGTCATTTAGTTATTCAGTCAAAAGGAAGGAAATGGGGTCAGGAAATTTAAAACAATGAGGCCACAAATCATTTGGAGCATCTAACTTCTGAATTTGCGAGACCTGAAAACATTCTTTTGGTCCATTTGACTTCATACGTAAAAGCAATGTTTGTTATTTGAAGAAGTGTCAGGCTTCTCAAACAAATTGTTTTGCATCAAACCCTGTCCAGCCTCAGTGGTTGTTGGGTGGTCAGGGGATTTAGAGTCAGCTGATCATCAGAGGGAGCGCTCGTTGTGTTCAGGATACCTTGTTGTACGCAACATGGTCTGCATCCCTAGCAGTTCTTGTCATTTTGGAAACAGTTTACAAAATGAAAGATTAAAATGAAAACAAGCATTGAGAGGGGGAATAAATTATGATAACATGAATAATGATTTTTAATGTAAGTTTTATGATTTTACTGCATGCTGCACTTAGAAATTTTGCTGTAGCTTGTGTTACCTTGCTATGAAAAAAAAAAAACCCCAGTGAATTCATGAAAAACAGTCTGCGAGGCTCATGTTTGTAGAAAACCTGGCATAAGGGCCCGGCGCGGTGGCGCAAGTGGTTAAAGGTCCTCGCCTTGCACGCCCGGGATCCCATATGGGCGCCGATTCTAATCCCGGCAGCCCCGCTTCCCTTCCAGCTCCCTGCCTGTGGCCTGGGAAAGCAGTCGAGGACGGCCCAAAGCTTTGGGAACCTGCATCCGCGTCGGAGACCCAGAAGAGGCTCCTGGCTTTGGATGGGCATAGCATCGGCCGTTGCGCTCACTTGGGGAGTGGGTCATCGGATGGAAGATCTTCCTCTCTGTCTCTCCTCTCTGTATATCCGCCTTTCCAATGAAAAAATAATAAAAATAAATCTTTAAAAAAAAAAAAAAGAGAAAACCTGGCATAAAACCAAATTCATGGCTAATATGGTGGTGTGGCACCATGATTTTCTTTCTGTGGTGCTGGCTTCCCATGTGGGCCCTGGCTTATGTCCTGGCTGCTCCGTTTCCAAACCAGCTTTTCCCTTGTGTTCTGGGAAAGCAGTAGTGGATGGCTCAGATTCTTAGGTCTGTGTGTTCATGTTGAAGATCTGGAAGAAGCTCCTGGCTCCTGGCTTGGGATGGACTCTTTGTGGTCATTTGGGAAATGAACCAGCAGATGGAAGCCCCCTCTCTCTCTTTCCTTTCTCTGTAAAATCTGCCTTTCAAATGAAACTAAATAAATTTTTGAAAAAATATAAGTCATGAGTCAGAGGGTCAAAGACTCTAAATAAAATCACTACACCGTGGCAAATATTACTTGTCTAAATATAGACAAAATTATCATATGCACGTGATGGGACTCCCAGCTTCTTCTGACGTTGACAAACTTGAGGACTCACTTTTCACTCACAGACTTCCTTCCACTGTCTTGTTCACCTCTGTTTAATTCATTCCAAATTTGACATATTTTATCTCTTGAAAATCTTTTAAACGACATTTGACTTCCATGCAAAGTTTTACAAGTTATCCTGTCTTTTAGTCCCTTGCCTGGCATATCCCTTTGGTTGTTCTTTGTGTCTCCTTCAAGGTACAACTTCTCTGCCCGCCAACATTAGTATCAGACCTTAAGGCTCTTCTTCTCTGATCTTCTATCTCCCTCTGCACATCCTCCTCCAATGATTTCTATCTCTTCCCATTGCATTATCACCATCCACATGTTGATAACGCTCAAAAATTCACATCTCTCCTGAGCTCACAGCCGTCTACACTGGACAAGCAGCAGGTGTTGGGGGTGAGAACCAATTCTTTGGGAATCACTATCCTCTTCTAGTTACAAGTTGATCTGATCTATTCTTTTCTACATTTTATTTGTCCAGGGATTGAAGGCTCAATCCAAGCTTGGCCAATAAATCTGTATTCTGAGTTGTTTGGGCTTGAGAATAGAGTCAGATTAAGTCTTCACCCTACTATTAGGGTGGTGATGCAGGTTGAAAGCAACAGTGTCACTTAAGAGCTCCGTCTATTCCAATTGGTTGCCAGATACTTTCAGCATCATACATAGCATGAGGGTTGCTGGCAGTGTGTCCATGCTCATGGATGACATGGGAGCAGAAAAGTCTGTGTATAAGTTGGAGATGATGAGTTACACTCTGTGCTAATTAAATCTCAACAATCATACTAGTTCTAAGACTTAAAAACTAAATCGGAGTGTGAAAGAGGAACACAGATGGAAAGTGATCAGAGAAGCCTGGAGCCAAGGTGGAGCTGCATTCTTATCCCAACATGCTTGTAGTTGTTGAGCTATTATAGTTATCGTGCTTGAAATGTGTCCCTTTTAACAGCAAAGTCCTATTTTGGGCAACATCCTACTGCCTTCTGGACATCCTCCTTCTAGGCCATGGATGTCCCATTTGCTCCTCCTCCCCAGGGGCCCTGGGTTTCATATCTACTTCTGCCATAGTTTAGCAAATGGTGTTCAGAGGAAATGATGCAGTAGAGGCAGACTTCTTTGGTTCTTGCTGCACACAGAAGAATTTCCATGCAAACGTGTCAGTAAGCACAGCAAGGTTGATTAAAGATACAATCTTCCTGTTACAGTTGTGGTGGGGAGGAGCTTTAAGATAGAAAGACCCAAATGGCTAAAAGGACCTCAAAATCTGTGAGATATTTAAACACCATTTTGGGGAGAGAGCACAATGGAATAGCAGCTAACAGTCAATTACAGGGTGGAACCAAAATCACCAAATGGCAAGAATGGATAATTATGCCTAGCTTGCTCAAAACAAAACCATCAGAAGGCTGTGATTGGCAACTTCCTTTTATTCTGAGAAGCTGAAAGCTCAGATGGGTGGAATCATTGTCTCCTTGCTTTCTAATATAGATTAGAAACCCAGAGGAGTGGAGATTGGCGCTTGGATCTGGGCAAAGACAGCATTAGAGAGGAAAAGGCACTCAGCATCCTCTGAAACTTCCCAACTTCATGCAATTCCCACGACTAGACTGGAAAGCCACAGGAGTGGGGGTTCACATTCTGTTTCGGCCCCTACCTAACTGCCTCTCAGTTGCCATGCTTATGGTAGAACTAGGAACTCAGAGAAGGAGGGCACTTCAGTCTTGCTAAATGCAGCTTTCGGGGAGAAATAAGAAACTTCCCCCTTTTCTCAGGCTGCTAGGGACCTGGTCCTGTCTGTGTAGTAGCCTGTTACACTCCTCACAAAATCTTTCCTCTAATGGCTCAGGTTGCCTTACTATTATTTCTTAGCACAGTGCCTATCACATGATGGACATTCAGTAAACATCTCCTGCACAAACAAGTTTCCTAGGAGATCCATCCTCTCATGGGAAGGGCTGAGCACAGAAGCAGAAATTTGGAATGGTCAGGCAAGGACCAAGTTCCATTCTGTGAACTGAATGCTGGGAGGGAAGCAGGACTGTAACTCTGGGTTCATTGTTTCGTGAAGTATCACTTAGCAATTTTAATAATTTTGCACATGCAGCTCTTCACGCACTGATTCATGCTCATCTCTAGGGGCATGCATTGATTCTTTGACATGCAGCTAGTCAGGTAGAATAGATTTTACTGTCTACAGCTGGTGACATTTTTCCTGTGCTTTCAAATCTTGGTTCTTTGATATTTTTTTTTTTTTGGCAACTATTGCTTTGATTTTTTCTTGGACACTGCAGTATAAGAACTATTCAAATATTAACAGCTGTGCACATCCTAGAAAAATTAACTACCTAATTGCATGAAGATGAGCCTGTTGAGGCTCAGTGTTAGGTTGGTGTAAGACTGATTGGATAGGCCAGATGATAATATAAATGTAGTAGATCATTAGAGACTTACTAGTGTGCTTGATTTCAAACTATTCAGGCTTAAAACTAGAAGGGTACATAGAGATTTTTGAGAGCAGATGGTTAGAACTGTGGAAGATCTCAGCTCTTGCTAAGGCTCATAAGTCTTCAGTTATAGCAGTTCAGTTATGGAGAATGAATAATGTAATTGTAACCAAAATATGAGCTGGGGTCACCTTGCCTCTTAGCAGTCCTGCCCTCACTCTTTGTCTTGTGGCTACCCACTTTCTTGCTAGGATTCTTTCAAGTCCCCCAAGGTTTAGGCTTGCACAGAGCTGAATCCAATGTCAGTCTCCACTGAATGTCTGTAATTACTGCCCTGGATCTCAGTGGGCACACAGCCACTTCTTTTGATTCCTTATCAAGGCAGTTGTGGATGTTGGAGAGCTGTATGAGACAGAATCAAGTTACTGAATGTGTATTAGTTGGAGATATACACTTCTGTTGGTCATCCTTGCTGTTGGTCCCCAGTGTGAAGCCCTCGTTGGCCACACTGCCTGCTGAGGCTTCTGCTTCTGCTACCCTCTACTGTTGGGTTGCATTGGAGAGCTCAGAATTTGTACTCATCTGTGCAGTTCAGTTCAGCCCTATCTAGTCTCTCTCCCTCAGAGACGCCTCCCTTATGTATATGATATCCAGTTATTCAGCTGAACAAAAAAGCACATGGACTCAGAAAAAAGAGGATACCTTGATACTGTATTCTCCTTTTTCAGGCTCTTAATCCTTACAAGCTTTCCAGTTTAAAATCAGCCATTCCAAAGTGAGTGTGGGAAGGGCGGGGGGGTTGGTTCCCTAGCAGGAAAACAAAAATTAGACTTTATAAATAAACAGGTAGCTGATCTTTGTTTTAACAGAGTCAGAATGTGATGTTTTAATCCCCAGAGAGTGCCAATAGCAATGTGATATTGTTATAAACCCTCTTCAGATTGTAAATTGAGAATTACTAATTTTTGAATGTGATATTCAGCTTTCCAGGTGAGGACAGATGACACACAGAAGCATCTTTGCTTTGTTTTTGTCTGTGTACTAGAGGGGCTTTTTCCGAAATGAGGAGCCAAGACCAGGGTCCAGTCCAGAGGCAATGAGCAGCCATTCAGCACCCAGGTGCGCAAGTGTATCTCATGCTGGTTGGCTCTCATGCTCTAGGATGGTCAGTATTTTCTAGAATATAATCTCAATCCAATTTGCTTATTTAACTCTGGTTAATTATCTAGCAAGTTCTAAACCTGTCACAGGCATTAATAAACAGGTGACTCGTCATGGACAGGGAGACACTCCAAGTAAACTAGGCATAAGCTCAAAGCCAAGGCAAATAAGAGAGTTCAGGGCCTGCCTGGAAAAGGCAACAGGTGCTGAGAAAATGCCACATGCTGAGTGTGACATCCATGCTGTCACTTAGCCAAAGCTAAGGTTCTCATCTCACACTTTGTCACCCTTTGATATTGCTGTGAGGCCGACTCTGTAAGAATGGTTGGCAGAGTCTGCCTTGAGGGCAGGTCGTTTTCCTCTTGCTGCTGCCACTGGTGTGCATCTAGTAGCTCTTGGCTCTTCTTATCTCCTCGGGACATTTTGCTCCCTTCTTCGACAGTGAAATCCTGGCTCCTTTTTTTCTCTAGGGTATTTATCCATTTCTTGAAGCCCACGATGTTCAGAACATAAGGCTCTGCCCACTTTCTTGGGTTTTTTAAAAAATATATTTATTTATTTATTATTGGAAAGTCGTATTTGGAGTGAAGGATAGACAGAGAAAGATCTTCCATCTGCTGGTTCACTCCCCAGGTAAGCCACAATGGCAGGAAGTGAGCTGATCTGAAGCCAGATGCCAGGAGAGTCTTCCAGGTCTCCAACATGGATGCAACGACCCAAGGCTTTGGGCCGTCTTCTATGGCTTTCCCAAACCACAAGCAGGGAGCTGGATGGGAAGCCTGGATATGAATTGGCACCCCATGACACAATATAGGATACTGGGTGTGCAAGGCGAGGACTTTAGCCATTTAGGCTGCTGTGCTGTGCCACTGTGCCCACTTCAAGACACCAAACCTCTCACTGTCAGGAATTTCCACACTGTTCATCTTCCACAAACACATGATTTCTCAGAATTTATCAATGCACACCGGATCTGGATAACACACAGAATTTTTCTGGTGTGCTTTGCAGGATTCTAGACCAAGTGTTCAAAGATGAGGGACGTTTCTCACAATCCCTGACTCAGAATTGTTAGGCTCATGGAAAACAGGGCCAACCTGAGGCATGTTCACTTTCCAGACTGAGGTGGTCTTCCATGGAGTGCCGTGGATGAGGCCGAACAGAACCTTAAGGGAGAAACACACAAATCCTAAGTGGATTGAATTCATAGTAATGAATTAGTGCTGCTGCCTTGGATTTGGTGAGTACCAAAGAACATTAAAAGACAAACCAGGGGACATGTATACAGGAATCCTCATACCATCACATTTTCTGAAAATATAAAATAACAAATAAAAGATTACCCAAATTGCTGGACACCTGGATGGTATAGGTATTAATTGCTTTAATGTTTGGATGATAAAGGACTCAGGAACTGACTCATGTACCCTTAAAGTCAGATATCAGCTGTAACACTTGATATGTAACTGGGTTTGATTTTGAGCAAAGTCGCAATCCATTATTTCCAAATATCGCTCTGCATCCTTTTCAGAACTATTTTTTAACCGCTGTATTTTTTAAAAAATTTTTATTTGGAAGGCAAAGTTACAGAGGACAGAGATTATTCATCTGCTGGTTCACTCCCCAATATGGCTGCCACAGGGGAGTTGGGCTGATTCGAAGCCAAGAGCCAGGAGGAGCTTCTTCCTGATTTCCCATTCAGGTACAGTGGCCAAGACTTGCTCTATCCTCTGATGCCTTCCCAGGAGACTTGCGGGAAGCTAGAAGGAAGCGGACTCACTTGGACTTGAACTGGCATCTGTAAGATGAACAAGTGGAAGACTGACTTGCTATGCCAAGGCTCTTGCCCCAAGCAATGGAGTTTTAAGTCAAGTATCACAGATCATTCACAGCTGAAACCATTTTCAATGTCTCTGCGCTGTTGTTTTCGCATCTGTGACAGGTAATAGTTCTTATTACATGGGATTGGCTTGAGGGATACATGCGGACAATCTATGTGGAGTGACCCGTGAGCTTCCTAAGGTTGGGGATACTTGCTTGGAAACCAGTGTATCTCTGTAACCAGCATGATGGCTTACACAGCAACTGCCCAATCAAAGCTTTTTTTTTTTTTATAAATTAACTTTTCCTCCCTATGAAATGAAATTTTAGAATTCACTGTCATACCAATTCCTGATTGTGGCGTCCTTCTTTTTCAGAGGTCTTGGTTTGAGTCTTGTATGATCCACTTCCTGTCCAGCTCCCTGCTCGTGGCTTGGAACAGCAGTCAAGGACAGCTCAAAGCCTTGGCACCCTGCACCTGGAGACCTGGAAGAAGTTCCTAACTCCTGGCTTTGGATTGGCTCAGCTCTTCCCATTGGGGCCACTGGGGGAGTTGAAAATAAATATTTTTTAAAAAAGAAATGCACGTCAGTATGAAGCTCAGTGAGTTTGTCTGATCAGCTGATCACATAGTTACAACCAATACTCAAATTACGAATGAAGGATTATTAGTATTGTGAATGAATGACTCTGCAGTGTCATGGAATAAGTTTCAATCTGCATTTTCTGACCTCCTCCAGCAAGAAATACGGCTCTACCATGTGTCTGCGCTTTCATAGGCTGTGCGGGCAGCGCCCTGACCTTTGGCTGACAGAGTTCTCATTTTCTTTCTCTTGATGTGGTCTGATCCTGCTCTGATTTTCTAATGACAAAAGCGATTTGGGCCCTACCAATGGGGACATATTAAAGTTGCTATGTCTCTCTTCAAAGTTTAGGCTTGAAAACATTAAAACAGATGGTGATACTTGGAGGGTAATTAATTTTCCTTTGGAGAAATAATCGCTTTCCTTAAAAATAAATGAATGCCTGCCTCTTTTTCCAAGAGGTAATGATTTAGCAAATTGAGCAATGAACTGGGCTGCCCTTGACCAGGACTAAGGGTAAAAGGAGACATCTTTTGTAATTCTTCTGCCTCTGGTTTTGTGAATTCTGGGACTTGACTTCCTTAACTGATTGGGGGGATGAAAGGAAACAGAATTTCAGGTTTTGACAAGTGCCTGAAGCAGAGAGAGGACTAGAATGATTTGTCAATGTAATTATTGTCTGTAGAAAGATGGACAGAACTATTGATCCTTTGTGCTTTACATGCAAAGTACCATGAAGAACACAGGGCACGCTAACCCAGGTAGTACTTGTAAAATTGGTTGCTGATTAATGATTAGATTGCCTTCCTTGTCTCGTAACACTAAAATCAACTGGGAAATAGTTGCATTTCCCTCCTTTTTCTGGGCAGGATTGAACGGCATGTACCTGTGTAACAGTGAGAGCAAATGCGGTCTTTCCAGGAGTCTGTGTAATAACGTTCTCAGAAAGTTCCTATGTTACTCTGAAAAGTGCACAGACTGAAACATTTCCATGTGTTTCTATTTCAAAGTTTCCATATTCCTAAACTTCTAGCAATTTCGTGGCATCAGATAGTGTGTGAAATGACAACACTGTTTTCTGTGTTTGGGTTTGCCATGTACATGTAGCTGCGTGCCATATGAATTCTCATGGCTAAGTAATGAAATTGAATGAGACTGGGCAAAAAAGTTGTGTGATCATTCTCTTTAGCTTCTTTTTTGCCAGGGACATATGTTCTGTGTAGAAATTGCCACGGCATTCATATTTTGGCATCATGGGAGATGTCTTTAATATTTCACTCAAAACAATAAGTGTTTATCCATGCAAACATAGATTTTGTTCTTGCAGCAGTGTGTAGACTGCTCAGAGTCACATGGGGAAAGCATCTATAAAGAAATGCACATCCCGGTCAGCTTAGCTCACCCCGGGCTGCAGCAGCAACAACCCCAGCTGCCCTTTGCAGCATATTAGAGGGAGAAAAAAATGTATCCTTTCAAAACTGAATGGCAGGGTGTTTGAAGATTTGCTCAGGGAGACATTCAAGGGAGGGCATAGTTAGGGAGTTTGACCCAAGAGACAGGGCTTGAAGCGCATGCAATCTGCACAGAGGAGACGGCCCTGAGGAAGCAATGTGTGTCTCTCAACACACCTGCTCAGGTTTGCCTTTCTTGTGAAGATGGATTAGAAGTAATGTCAGATCCCAAAGAACATTCTTTAGAGATTGTTGTATATTGGTCTGTGGAGAAAACTGAATTTAATTCTAATTTTCGCTCTCCAAACTGTGGGGCAGTAATTCTCAATAATAGTAAATCAATACTATTAGTCATCTTAATAATACCTCTTTTTCAGGAGCCCTTTCGAACACTGCTTGAATATAATTAGTACCTTGATTACCAAAGACCTGAAAATAGCTAAACCGTAAGGTCATTTTGTTTGTTTCAAAGCCCACTGTTTCTTTGAAATGGGTTCCTTATGGCAAGGTTTAGCTGAGCCTTGGGTTAAGATTTTAGGCAATATCACCATTTTCCTGATGATTTTTATAGGGCATAAGGTTGGTAAATTTTTTATAGGGTTTTATAGGGTATAAAGATGAGAAATACACACATATATCTTAAAAATTAGAATTTCAAAATTTATATGTATGTTTGAGCTCTTCAATCTCGAAGGGAACACTTCTGGGGCTTCCATGCGGCAGAGCAGGTAAAACTGTTGCCTACAACATTGGCTTCCCATAGGGACGCCACTTGAGATCAGAGTTGCTCCACTTCTAATCCAATTCCTTGCTAATGTGGCTGGGAGCATAGCAGAATCTGGTGCAAGTGCTTCAGGCTCTAAGCCCATGGGGGCAGGGAGGCGGGGCTCAGTAGATGCCTGTGGCTCCTGGCTGCAGTCTGGCCCAGCTCTGCTGTTGTAGTCATTTGAGGGGGTGAACCGTTAGATAAGATGGAGTACCTCTTCTCTCTTGTACCCCCTCTAAAGCTCAGACTTTCAAACAAAGCAAAAGTAAGGGAAGACTTCTGAGCCCCTGTTCCAACAAGAACCAGTGGCCAGTTATAGCCCAGCCTTTGGGAAAGGTGGGTGAATGGTTTTCTTTCTATATCCTAGATCTCTTTTCCAGACTTGCTAACGTGAATACCATCTCATCAGGTATGGAACAGGAAGGGGAGAAGGAGGAAGGGGATCCAGCAGTGCTTTACAGAGAGTCGCCGAGTGAGCATGTGATGTTCTTGCTGTGTGGTTAGAGCTTTCCACGTGTTCTTTCTTGTCTGAGTGAATTGGTTTGGAGACACCACAGCTCAGCCAATTACCAACAACTCCCAGAAAATAGCCAGTTTTTGTCTTTGTACAAGCTTCCAATTTCCCAGCTGCCCCTGAGTTCCGATCACCCTTCCACATAATCCTCCACTCTTGCTCCCTTATCCCGTAGTTGAAGCATTTTTGTCACCATCCGTGTTAATATTAGTTTAGACTAAAATTTCTGCGTAGTCCTCCTCCAGGCCAGGGCTGACTGGTCACTACTGTAAAAAAAGTGTGGATGTGTCCCTAACTCCTGGAACCAGTGAATGTGACTGTGTTTGGAAAATGGGTCATTGCTAATTTAATTAAGAATCTCAAGATGGGATCATCCTGGAGTAACTGACTGGGCCCTAAATACAAAGGCAAGTGTGCTTAACAAGAGGAAATGTGCAGAGCCGGAGGAGAAACTGATGTGAAGGCAGAGGTGGAGCTGAGTTGGAAACCACACACCAAGATCCACTTGATGCTGTGGCAAACTGAGAGCCGTGCAGGCATTCTTCCCTAGAGCTTTGGTGGGATCGCATTGCTCAGGACACCTTGACTTTGAACTTGCAGACTCTGGAGCTGTATGAAAGCATATTTCTGATGTGTGAAGCCACCACATTGGTGGTCATGTGCTGCGGCAGCCCTGGGGACATCACAGATGCCATCTCAGTAAGCATCATCAGGTCCGTGCACTTGCTGTTGAAGCCTGGCCTGCTTATTCCATCTACTTTTGTCAACTTCTCTGGGGAGTCTGTAGACTTACACCTAACAACCAGTGCACTCACCAAAATCAAAAGACTCTACTGATTTCCTGGTTTGAGATGAGAAGAGAGGCAGCCCTTCTCACCAAATCCATTTCCTTGAAGAGGAACTTATGGCATGGTTTAGTCCAAACAAGTCTTGTTTTGTCTTTGTCCCTTTCTCAGCCATTTATCTATTCATTTATTTGTATTTGCATTTTTTCTTTGAAATGTCATCTTTGTCATCTAAAGTTTCCAGGTCACCAACTTTGAAAATTGAATTCACACATCAGTTGTTTCTTGGGGAACTTAGTTAAAACTGCTAGTTTAATATCTAGGGTTACATGCAATACAAAGATATTTCATGGAAAACAGAACTAAAGAATAAGTTTGTGGAGCAAGCTTACAGCCTGGCAGCTAAAGCGCCCATATCCCTCTCAGATGACCTGAATTTGAATTCCAGCTCTGGTTGGAATCCAGCTTTCTTCTAATGCAACCCTTGGAAGGCAGCAGATGAGGGCCCAAGGACGTGGGTCCTTGCCATCCACATAGGAGACCTGGATTCTAGATTCAGATGGAGGGACACTGAGATCTACTGTCTAACAGTTTCACCCCCAATGGCCAATCCAGCCCAAGGCTGTGCCAGGCTGCAGCTGACCCTAACACTGTCTAAGTCTCCCACATGGGTGACAGAGAGCCAAGTATATGAGCCATCTTCAGCTGCATGCACACGACCAGGAAGCTGGAATTAGGTTAAGGGTTGGGATTGCAAGGCAGGCTCCCTATACGGGATCCAGGTGGGTGTAAATTGGGTCTGTAACCGCTGCCCTGCATTGCCTATCTCAGGAGGTATTCCTTTAACTTGATTTTAATTAATTGATTAGTTTACATTCTTTTAAAAAATATTTACTTTATGATGCAGTTGCATAGGCTCTGGGAGAGTATGTAATGAAAAGGCAAACATTTGGGGTCTAGGCCCAGCGATCAGTACTATACCTCCAGTGTAAATCACCAGAGGGCGCTGGTCGGCTTCTCTTGCTGAGTCAGAAAGATGAGCTCTGGTGGTTCTGAGGAGGGAGGCTGTGGTCTGCTGTGGACAAGTCTAGCTGCAGATCTTTCCCCTGGTTCCTGTAACCAGCTTGGTTCTTCCTGACTTTATGTTTTCAGGGAAACCATATTTCCCCCTTCCTATGCAGACTCCCCACCTCTCCCCTTGTGCCTTTCAGGCAGTCTAGGCAGACAAGCAGAGTTTAATGGGGGGCTGTAGGAAGACAGGCAAATGTAGTCTCCAGTTCAGAAACAGAACTGGAGAAAAATCATTTCTGTGGCTCTGCTGGTGTTCCCCGTCAGAGCTGCAGGAGCTCAGCCACAGCTCATCAGAGAATGCATTAACACCTTGAATGAAACCCCTCTTAGAAGGTGGCGAAGGGAAATGGCCAAGTCTCATACTTAGGACCTTGGAGAATGGGGCCCTGGATTTATGATGGGGTTACAATTCAATAAAGCCATTGGAAGTTACTAATATCCTTCAGGTAATAGGCACTTAAAATCGCAACACACTGATCATTCTAGCTTAGCAACACCACACATCCTGAAAAAGGCGCTGTGAGGATAGGGCTTGCTGGAAGTTGTGGCTACTGCTACTCATTTCATGGGACATAATGGGATGACACTGTGTCATACCTGGGAAAGATCCAAACTCAGAGTCCCAAGTATAATTTCTGCAGAATGTGTATCACTTTTGCTCCATCACAAGAGAAAAATGCTGAAGTAGCCACAGCCGTATGAGTTGGAGCCCATCTCTTCTATATTTGCACAAGGTGCTTCAGATGGCTTGCAGGACACTGAAATTAAATGTAGATTTATTTTTGTGATGCAAAAAAATCTTTTTGAAATCCCTAGGTAGTGTTTTTCTTTACATGTTTGCTGAAGATTTTTGAAAGATTTTACTTAAGTGAGGATGTCAGATGATGTTTTTGCACTGATATACATTTAATTTAATTTTACTTCCATTTCCCATGTTCTTTTTGAGATTCCTTCAAATTTCAGATTTGGGTGTTTGCAGAACAAACTAGGCAGTTTTAAAGGAGGCTTTTCGTTAACAAGAGAAAAAATGTCCAGGCGAAAATTTCCGCCATGTCCCAGGATTTTAGATATCCCAAGTTTGCGATGAGCTGCTTTGTAATCATGAAGTGGCGCCACAACTGAAGTATCCAGCTTCCATAAGGTTGGGAACTTTGACATCCAGGCGTTCATTCTGCCTCCACGGCCACCAGCTCCACTGCTCCCTACTGATTCCGGTTTGCATTACTCATGTCTGGCCTCTGCCTGGTCCCCAGATGCATCTAATCAATTTGCAAAGTTTGATCTCATCTTGTCAGGTAAGCAACTGCTTCTGCAAGCTTCAGGTCAAGAGCTTTGCTCACACCCTTTGCTCTCCAAGGCTGCCTCGGATACTTCAACCCGATTCCAAGCAGTTGAAATGTTAGAAGGTGAGGGTTTTACCCTGACAAGTTGGAATTTGGCTTCTGGTGAACACATTTCTCCACCCCCCTCACTCTGCAGCCCAGGAAGTATTCACCTGCGAGGGTTCTGGTATCTTCTTGCAGTCAAAAACATACCCGGCCATTAACCTTTCCCAGCGAAGCCCAAGGGCTTCTTTTCTGATTTAGCAAAACTCTTGCCTTTTACTTTTTAATGCTGTTTTCCTTCTGTTTCTCCCCCGCCCCATAAATACCATGGTAACGTGGGTCTGAGTATTTCTTCCCATTAAGTCATGAAATGGTTTTTCTTGACCTCCTGCTTCTATAGAAGGCCAGGCTTATGACCCAATTTCAATTTACACAGAGTCACAGGAAAGCGGGGGTTAGACTCTAGTGTCTTTATTTGTTAAACAGTGACCCATGGCACTCCCGGCTGGGCAAGCAAGGCGCTAGCATCAGCAGGAGGAGTCTGGACCTCCCTTCTAAGAAGCTGCATGAAATAGGAGGGCGGGGTGGAATTAGATGTGTCCCTAGGGACAGGTTTACAGTAACATAGTCGTGCTTCTCTGGGGAGCTGTGTGCTGCTGGCTTGCCTTGCTTCTTAAACACTGCCATTTCTTGGGCCAGGAGGATCCAACCAGCTTGAAGTGCAGCAGCAAGTGCTTTTGCTGCTGTTCC
This sequence comes from Ochotona curzoniae, assembly GCF_017591425.1. Taxonomy (NCBI): domain Eukaryota; kingdom Metazoa; phylum Chordata; class Mammalia; order Lagomorpha; family Ochotonidae; genus Ochotona; species Ochotona curzoniae. The sequence continues at coordinate 7,882,075 of NW_024467119.1, forward strand.
CCTGGGGAATGCATAATGTTCCCAGGGGCGGTTTGGAGAATGCCCACACACCACGTGCAGAGAGTTCCAGCTGAACTAATTGGCGAGAATGGTGTGCATTTGCATGATGGTGAATGAATGGTTCAGGGATTCGAATTGCGAGTCCTTCCAGCTCAGTGTTAAGAAGTAAGATTGATCACATGCTGGGCGACAGCGTGATGTTCGTTCTTTCAGGCTGCCATGCGGACAGATTCCTCTGGCTGTTCATCTACCAGAGCCTTCTTGGCACAAGTTCATCCCTTGTCACTCTTGCAGCACCATTTTTATACAGGTCATTGACTGCACCAGCGATTACACAGCCATTAAGTCTTGGGGAACTCGGGGCCTTGTCAGAGGAGCTAGGATTTATCTTGGAGGATGCAGGCCAAATAATCTAATCAGAAAATTTTTTCAAGAAAAGAGCTAGGAGCAGTCACATGTGACTACTTTATTGGTTGGCAGTCTTTCTTTAGCTTCCAGATCCTAATCGGAAAAATCAAGCTTTATGTAGGGAGTTGGTAGCATTTGTTTCTTCCTCAAACTGTTTTGGGAGATGTAATGATGGAGGTTGTGGCACAGGGATGGTGGATGAAATATAATGAATCCTTATTCTAGTGAGAGTTTGTAACAGTGTGTTTCACACAAAGCCAGTGAGAAGCATGCATTCTGTCAGAGATTAGCATCCTTGAAATGCGATGTGGGCCTTCCAGTGGCTGGAAAGGTGCTATTTGCTTGGTTGTCAGAAAGGTTTGGTGAAAGAGGCTCAGGGGCGTGGGAGGTGGCTGGTAGGAACAGTGGTGTGTGGGGATTCTTGGAGACACATTCGGGAAGTGTATAAAGTTATTTTTGGTTGGAGCATGTTCAGGGGCTTCCGGAAGATGAGATCAAAGGTGTGTTTTATAGCCACGTTGTAAACAGCCACAGGCTAGATTACGGTAAAACGTCATGTATTGATGTCATTGGTCTTGGTTTTGAAGATATATTCATTGGTTTATTAGAAAAAAAAAAGAGTGGGGAGGAGAAGAGAATGAGAGAGAGAAGAGAAAGAGAGAGAGAGAATTTCCATTCCCTGTTTTCACTCCAGATGGTTGGCAAGGCAGCAGACAAGGCAAGCCCAGGGCAGAGTCAGGAGCCAGAAGCTCCGCCCTGGTCTTCTGTGTGGGTAGCAGGGGCCTGAGCTCTCAGGCCAGCCTCTGTTGCTTGTCCAGGCCCACTAGTTGGGAACTGAATTGGAAGTAGAGCTGTGGGGTCTACACTGGAGCTCCTGCATGCTTTGCCATGCCCTTGTTACTTCTGAAGAAAGGGAGTAATAGAATTGGAACCTTGGGATCAGATAGTCAGAGGTTCGAAGCGTGGCTCTTTTCTTTACAATCTAGGGTGTCTTGAACTGCTACTGAGTCACAATTTCTTCATCTTTAAAATTGTGAGTGAAAATACCTGCCTATGAAGCTTGGACACTCTAACAATTTAAAAGCACATACCGCACTTGTTAGGAGGCCCAGACGTAATACCTGGAATCATCAATGTTCTTCATCGGGGAGACCAGCACTTAGCAAAGATCCCTCAATGGCATCTCTTAAGCAACTGGATTGCTTTTAAATTGTTTCACAGTTCTGGCTCCGGTCTTGCATTGCATTCCAGGGTTATTTCTTCCTATTGCTTAATTCTGTTTGTATTACGTTTCAAAGAATTTTACTCCTCACTGTTAATCACAATGTGGTGTTACTTTTACGTTTTTGTTTTTCCTACAAGTAGCTGTTTGAATGGATTCTCTTTGGAGCAGACCCAGTTTCTTTATTTACCTCTTAATCCTTTCCTGCCACTGTGGAAGTATGTTTCACCATGAGCCCCTGTGGAGATGGCATTTCAAACAGCCTAGAAGGATTAGCTTTTGATTTTTTTTTCCAGCATGCAAACCCAATTTGGGGGAATTATCACCTCAGGCACACCGATGATAGTTCCGGAAATGTCACTCAGAAAACATGTGGAAAAGTCCAGTTCCCTTTTATACATAATTTGATGGGGAACAAAATACCAACTCCATCAACTAGTCAGTAGGCGGACAGACCTTTGGAAAGTCTGCAAAACCCTTTGCTAGCTGCTAATCTTCTCTCTGCTATTTCACTGACATAAGCAATAAACCCTGTAATTATATGGCACTAATCAAGAACACCGACAATAATGGAATATCAATCACAGCCCTCCGATGTAAAGCCAGTCAAGTTCAGAGCCTTTGTCGTGTCAGTGGAAACCAGGCTGACGGGAGCCCAGGGGTGCGGGCTGGCGGAGCCACACGAAGCTCAACTCTGAGTTATTTTGAACACGCTTTCCAGAATGCATACTTCATTGAATTAAATTTCTCACACTGGTATTTGAGCACACATACCAGCTTCCTCCAGTTATGCTTTGCAACAGCTCTAGTGCCCGCAGCACAGGGCGTTTTTGAACATTAATGGCCAGCTGGGGTTAGTGGCGCAGGTGGATCCCAGAACCACCAGTTCCTGCCTCCAGTCGCTCACTCCTAAGAGTTGCCCTGATGGTTACCCCCGGAGTGTTTCTCCATCGGACCTTCCTAGGAAGTGATGTGGCAGAGCAGAAATTAACCCTGGCACCGAGGCTACAGAAGCTGCATCTGCCATGTGTTCCCCTGTTTGCTTTTAGGATAACTGCGGTTTACTTAGCTACCAAACCACAAGTCACGCCTGAAATCTACACACCCAAACAGCAGTTTGTTGAGAATGAACCATTGACTTTTTCCCCCCTTAACCTCTGCCTGTCTGATGAGTGGGTAGAAGTGATATTTCTACAAATTGCCCTTTTTTCCTCTTTCCACATGTTTGCTTCCACCAAGTGCTCCTTTTTCGGAAGTTTCTCGAGACGTGACATCGGCGCCCTAGTACCCGGACCACCACGGAAGATCCTTTTGTGGTCTCTGAGTGTAAATGTGCGGAACGAATAGAGGGCGCTGCTCCACAAGCAATCTCAGGGTATTGCACACAAACCAGGCATCCTGTGAGGTTTTGTTATTTTCAGGAACAAGCAGGGTTTTTTCCCCCTAATCAACTCTTTATTATTGTCTTTGCAATTATCATGTGCTTTAAAGATTTTTCTTCTTGTATTTTCTCTGGAAAGAATAATAATGGTTAAATTGCTTAATAATGTTGCTTTGTCTTCTGTCTGCTCTCTCACCCAAGAATCTCAAGGTGCTTTGTGAAGATCAATTATAATTCATATGGCTCACAGAATGAATCTTAATTCGAAGCATTTCATGAATCCTGAGGCCTCAATAAATTATGGTTCTGCAAGCAGCCACCTGAAGTTGGGGATCATTTGTTTGATGGTAGACAAAGAGAATTCTCCTTCAGTAATCCTGTGGCCTTTTTTGGGGGGGGGTGTGGTTACCAGATTAGGACAAAGGATGTAAGGTGCGATTCATGGAAGTGAATTAAGTTCCTCTGAACCCTCTGAGCGATTTGTCATCAGGGGATGTTACTGTCTGGCTAAAGTAGTAAATTCCTCAGGGTTCTTTGGGATATAGGTGATCGAAACACAGCTGACAATGACTCCAGTAAGAGAAAAAAAGTGAGAAACCAGGGGCAGTGTGCCTTCAGCAAGAGTTCTCTGCCCTTGGCCTGTTTTCCTGATGGGGACTCTTAGGGGTTGACTACCTCCTTACAATTAACCCTTGGGGTACAGGTTCGTATTCTCTCAGGTCAGTAACCCTGGTTTAAAGAGCCTGTAAGAGTTACAGCCGAGGCTGGCGTTGCACTGCAGCAGGGTAAGCACCAGTTCAAATCCTGGTTACTCTACTTCTGATCTAGATCCTTGTTAATGGGCCTGGGAAAGCAGCAGGAGACGGGTAGATTCGCACACTCTGCTACCGCCATGGGAGAGTCAGGGGAGGTCTTTGCCCCTGGCGTTAGTCTAGTGCAATTGCAGTCATTGTAGCCATCTGGGTCCTGATCCAGCAGGTGAAGGGTCTTTCTTCCCTCCATCTTCTCTGCAACTCTGTATGTCAAATAAAGGAGTGTTCCAACCAAAGTTTTAGTTATTTTCTCTCCCTGAACTGATAACTATACCCAGTAGGGTATCAATGACTAAGTGTGCTGGCACATTGGACAGTTCTAGAAGTTGAGGATTCAGTTACCCACATCCTGTTGGACTGACTGGCTGGGTAGCAATGCTTTCTGGAAGAGAAATCAAATGCTGTTTTGAGGAGAAGCAAGAAGCAGACTTTGGGAGACAGAAATAACAGATATCCCCATTAAGCAGTGTTTTTTAGCATTCACATTCGCTCCCAGTACAAATAGTTGAAGATGTCATAGACAAACTAAAAATTTTTGTCTCTTATAAACACACTTTTTTGTTTGCATGTCATTCTCCAAAGTTTGTGCTATGAAAAAACTAGTCCTATGAGACATTTCTTTAAAAACAAATGTTCAGTCTGATTCTACCCACCACACACGCTTGGCCTTCATGCAAAACAGTGGGAGCTACAGCCTAGTCAGAGTGACCCACAATAATCCCCACCAGGCCTGCCCCTGCTCTGGTTCCCTTGCTTGCCAGTATATACAGCAGACCTGTCCAATCTGTCCCACATCCCACTCAATTCTCTTACATGTCAAAGGGCATTGAAGCTTAGTTCAATCCAACCAGACCCACTATCCAGTCCACACACATGCTGACAGATGCTGTCTTGCCACTGCTGCCCCGGTCCTGGTTTTCATACTCTCTAGTGGGAATCAGACGAGACTGCAACACCCATTGGTTCGTGTTGAAGACAGGGCTGGAAACAGAACTGACCCAGCAATTGCAAGCACCAGCATATGCATAAGCTGATTGAGGTGATGAACTGTGCTGGACCCCATACTGGCAAGCACACACAAGAATCAGGTCTGGGATCACCTCAGAGGAAATATTTTTGGGGATGCCTCTAACTAAACTGCTGATCTCAGAACCCTAATCATGAAGAGAAGTGCAGATTCCATGGTCTGACCATGCAGTGTATGTGTCAAAGCTGAGCCTCCTCCTCAGAGGCTCAGATGGTTCAGTGGACAGCATACCCAGGTGCACATGGAAAATAGGGCAGTACGTTGGAGTCTGCAGATGACACCTGGTGCCACAACAGAAGATGGAGGATGGAACAAATCAATCAACTACCCCAACCTTGTATTGGCAGCGAATATCTGGGCAAATGGAGACTCTAAGGTGAACTATGTCAACCGGGTTCTATAGAGAGTTTATTGAGCTTGAAATGGTGAGACTGGCAGCAATTCAGAAATGTTGGACTATCAGAAACACTTGAGCAGGACCCTCAGAGCATGCCCCATATCAGGGACCTGGGATGAGTGGGAGGCTGGGTGGAGCTTTTCCCTTTATCTCTTCCCTTACCCCTGATACAGAAAAAAGAAATAATGTGAAAACAATGGCCTTACCCACTTAACTGTAACCCTTGACCTTTTGTGCCCTAATCAAATACATAAAGATTATGTATATATAAAAAAGCCAAGCAGAAAAGAATGGTCAATAATTACGTAAATTTGAGCAAAATAAGATACAATAAGCAAAATTGGATGTAACAATTTAAAAAAAATCCAGTATGCTGTTATAATGCATACAGTTTCCTGTATTTATGCAAACAGTAATTTCTCATTCCATCATATGTGTGTGTGTGTGTGTGTGTGTGTGTGTGTGTGTGTGTGTGTGTGTGTTGACTTTAACTATTTCTAATGCCAGAGAGCAGTTGATTAGTCTCTGGAATGCTCCCACTCCATATCAGGGTAGCAGTGGGAGTCTTGGAGGCTGTACTTCCGATACTGCCTTCTGGGAATGCAATGGGTGATGCTTCTGGTGCTTGGATCCCTGCCACCCACATGGGGAATCTGGATGGAGTTTTGGATATAAATTATGATGGTCTTTTGAGGCAACAGAGAATGAGAAGAGAGAACAAAGGGTCGTGAAACACAGGTGGGTCTTGGGCTTTGGAAACTGGCTCAGTCGTAAGCATTAACATCAGAGATGAGACTGGCCATGCCAGAGCATGCCCAAGGAAAGCCACACTTCCTATCTCTGGCTGCTTGTTGGGAGAAGCACAGAGAAACTCAGGAACAGGTTCTTGCTCCTTGTCAGGTAAGAATAGACAGTAATGGTGAGCTATGCAAAGTCGGATTCTGAGGACTGCTCCTGTTCTCCATTCCAGAGAACTGGGTTTGTGTGAGTGAGCAACAGCAGGAAGCTCTGTCACCAGAAACCCAAGGCCAGTCTCTAGACCTGGTGCTGAGAGAGGAGTTAGAGTGGGTAATAGGCAGTTAGGGTATTCTGGGTCCCTGAGTAAAAGAGAATTTCCCCACCATGTCTTGAACTCACTCTCCCAGGGACAGGGGTGCTATTAGCATATCAATTCCCCACCAGAAGTATCGGCCATTACCTCCGGCCACTGTGGGAGGGCCTCAGGCCGATCTCTTTATCATTGAAAGGGGAGCAGGAAGAAGTAATACACATCTGCCTAAGGCCTGGAATGTCCTATGTCTGGCACCTCTGTGGCCTTTTGTCCCAAGGCCAGGTGCCATGGAAACTAGGAATTTTCTTTGTTCATGGAGAAACATCTTTGAGGGAAACCTTTAAAAGGTGCATTCCCCACCATTGATACGGGTTTTGGCTTCTTATTCTCCTGCCACTATGGAAGAGGACTAGGGTTTTGGGTTCTTCTTCTCTTCCTGACACTATGGCAGAGGGTTTTGCTTCTTGTCCTCCTGACACTATGGCAGGGGGTAAGGGTCTTTTCTATCTCAAAACCCCCTCCCGTCGCTAGGACGGGAGTCTTCTCTTCTCAGCCTTTCTAATAAATCTTGCTTTAAAACTAAACTGTGTCCGCATGAAAATTCTTCTTTCCTGCGAGACAAGAATTTGAGGTTGCTGCCATACTCGGAGTCAAAATTCCTGCAACAGTTTCAGGTAGAGCATGAGGGCACCAGGCAGAGGGCAGAGCAGTGACTAGTGGCTGAGGGAAAAAGCCAGGAAAAGCAAGAAACACACACACACATACAGACACAAGAAGCACAGAAGACAGCTTTTCCTCTGGCACTGAGCTTCTGCAGTTGAAAAGCTGACTTTGAACACTACTCTTCTGTTACATATTTATGAGTCTGTAGAAATGCTTGGAAACCATAAATTTGACTAACTTTCCTTCTGTATTAAATACTAAAGCAAAGGCATTAGATGTAGACAACCACAGTGGCTGTTTGAATGGGAAGAGGGATTATGTTAAAAAGGATTTAAAACAGAAACAAAGCAATCAACAACACACATCGGTATCAACTCCATTCCCTGCCAGATAAAGCTTAAAAGCAAAGCATGCAATCTGATGCTTAGTGTTTGGAAACCATGGCTGTATTAGAGTTTATTCATCTGTGTTGGTGAGGTTCTTGAATGAGTTATGACAGTGAATTTTACCTGGGATCAAGGTTATATGCTCAAGGGCAAGCCTGATGTTGGGTTTCTGAGCTAGTAACTCAAGGACTGTATGCATTGAGTAACACCATGTTTTATTTTGAAAGCTCAGAAAATGCATACTCTGTCCTTACAAAAAGAAAGTTTTCTTGCATCTGAATGTGCTAATTTATATGTAAACATGCTCAGTAAGGTTAGTTATGCTTAGTTGCTCACTAGCAAGTTAAATTATCTTTTTGTAAGAAGAATACAACTGTGCTCATCTTCTTTACTAAATGGAATCTCAGGTGACCCCTGAGAGGCTGGAGGTACACTGAGTGAAGGTTTTGGTCCTTGTGTTCAAAATCCAACTCTGCTATCGAATCCTTTGCTCAGTTTCTTGCCTGTAAATATCTAAGTGGCAGGAGTGCATGAAGTCCATGGTAGACCATTTGTTGCCGTGTGTGGCACACATTAGCTCTGTCAAGGTCAGCTGGCATTACTCATGATTTTGCTTGTAGGCAGTTTACCAGACTGCTCCTTAAAAAGCATTGCAATGTCTTTCTTGGCCATTTTCTGGTGTACTTTGTGTTTTGTGGGGATCCTGTTTCTTGTTGAGAGAGCAGCACCTGCATAGGCCAATTTTATTAGACATGTAGCAGAGATTCCCTGCCCTTCTGGGTGGATGTAATTTGCAGGCTGATCCTGAAGGTCTGTAAGGACTCCTGCGGTGAGGACATGGCCAGGGATGGTGCTGTTGTTGCCTGCACTGCTGGTGTCCACCTGCTTCTGGAGCTGCTCCCAGGCCTCCACTGGCTCCCCTGCCTGGTGAAGTTTTCCATGATTGCTGTAGAATGCAGCTATGAGAGGGCACTGGTTCCCTATGAGCCTCTCGGAAGCGTCTTCCTCTGCTAGGGTCAGGTTTTGTCAATTTCCTGAATGACAAAGAGCCTCACTGATAATGCAAAAGCAAGCAGAGCTTATTGTTCCAGCATGCTGGGGTCAGACCGCTCTTGGGGCATGCAGGCCAGCCAAGGAGGGATCAGACCCTGAACTAGCAAAAAGCTAGAGATTATATAGGCCCCTTTGGTCGTTACATACATCATAGCTTGCGCAAATTCAAACACAGCAATCAGCTTAAAGAGTAACACATTTCAGACACGTCATCTTCAGGGTTTCCAGGTGCAAACAGTCCACTCCGTTCCCAGACACATTATGTTTATGGCTCATCCTGTTCCTGGGACCACTGTCCTCCTGCACCTGGATGCATTCTACAGATAAGGCTTGTGACACTGTTCACAAGGTCACAGGGGAACAAAGAACATATTTATTGCTGAAGTGGAGCTTCCCTATAGTCCAGACGCATCCTGACCTAGCAAAGTAAAGTTTCTTGGCACGAAAGGGCCTAACATTGCCTAATGCTAACATTCTAACATTTTAGCATACTAACATTATACTGACACTCCAACACCTCAAATTTCAGAAACACTATGCACTCCTTGGCATCACAGTGTCACATTACTTGATTAGATTGAGTGAAACCTGCATTTTGCAAACTGGCAATACTCATTTCTTTTTCAAATGAGTATTTAAATAAAATCAAACAAAACAAACAGACCAGCAGAAACAGTTATGGGGAGTAGTTCTTCGTTATTTCAACTAGGAGAAGAATGGCTATTGTAGACAGTGTGTGATTTTACAATTTATTGATTGCATTTTTATTTTAATGGGACATATTCCTTGGCCTTAAAACCAAGTTTGGTCTTGGGATGATTAATCAAACAAAGGGCAAAAGAAAAAAAAAAAGCCCCAGCATTTAAGCTTTTGATAAACACATGGCATTGTTATTTTTTTTTAATTTATTGTACAAAATGTATTTCTAAATTTTCCAGCATTATTAGTCAGCGTTTTATTATTACAAGGAATACCAGAGGTGGCTAGCTTTATGATTAGTATAGGTTTATTAGTTCACAGTTTGGGAAGTTCAAGACCAGGAATGTGTAGCCCTACCATTTGAGTGATTGGTGAGGGTGAGTCCCCTGGTGAATAAAGAATTCAAGAGCTCCATTGGAAACTCATCCAAGATCACACAGGGCATCCCACTAGGCCCTACTTGCTACTAGGTCCATTACCCCCAAATCATGCCATCATTATGATATAATATTTAACACATGCCCTAACTTATAGGAAGAAACTCGAACTAATGTCCAAACTGTGGGATGCAGAATGTATGAACTATTATGCACTTGTATGTACGAACTATTATGCACTTGTATGTTACCAGCTCAGGCCCCTCTATTGTGAATGTGTGTACACACACACACACACGTGTGCACTGCTTAAGTCGGGTTGCCAGCCTCTATCCATAAGCTGTGCCCACAGCTGTCAACATTAATGGCACACAGACTTTCATGAGCAGTAATTCCTGTAGTCAGTTGCGTGATCTCCACTGGCCTCCAACACCCGCTTCATGATTGCAGCTAGTCCTTAAAGTTGGTACTGTTCCTGGCTTCCACTGTTGCTTGTGTTGATCTTTTGCATGCAGGCAGCACAGAGTATCCTGACAGCTTTCAGACCTCCCACAGCTCTCCTATTGCAGGTATTAACCCAGGCAGCTTGAGCCAACAAGACAATATGTTCCTGGACCTGGAATCATTGCAGCATGGCCACCACTAGCCCTGGTGTACAATGTCCAGTGTTCTTCCCTCCAACCTGCCAAGCCCTGCCAGTGAATGCCTTTGCTTGCCAATGTCAGTCTATAAAATCTGAAAGAGCTAACTCTTTCTTAAACTGCACAGACACCTGTGAAATTTTACGAGAATCATTACGGAAAAATGGTTTCACCAAATGAATGCAGCAAATTTCTAGTAACTGAACCCAAGAATTGGAGAACCATGAATTATGCGACAAAGAATCCAAAATCATTGCTCTAAGGCTCTGATTAAGCTACGAGAAACAAATAAGTGATCAATTTAATACAACAAGGAAAATAACACAGATACAATATAAGAATTTTAAAAATAAGTTGGAAATAAAAAGAACCAGATGGAAATTTGGGAGATGAAGAAAACATTGACTATAATAAAAAATTAATGGAAACATTAGTCACACTGAAGCAGGTGAAAGACGATAAAAAACAGTAGATTTAATAAGGATATCGAGCCTAGGTGATGTACCCAGCTATGTGGAAACTGCATTATCTTTATCTGTAATTCAGAGAAACAAGATTCTATTTTCTTACGCACCTTCAGAGTGTGAGTATTCTGATGAGTCATCAAAACCCGACGATTTATTTTATTTATTCTTTTTTATAATTTTTTTCTGCACAATTTGCAACTTTTAGTTTGAAAACTGAATCTACTTTTCTTACTTGGCATCTACTATTGTTGAAAACTATGAGATGACACAATTATTTCTTAATGGAATACAATTTAACTCAGAAAGAAACATACTTAGGAAATCTCTTGAGAAGATGAATGTATCTGAAAAAAAAATTGAACAAGGTTTAATCAAGAAAAAGAAGAGTAAAACCAACCTCAGCGTCTAGAGGCAAGGTAAAAAAAAGCAGGGTGCTCTAGTATCTTTATAAGCAGAAGCAACACGATGCAACAAATGCTCAGTGAGAACCAGAGTGGCTCCTACAATATCAGATTGATAGCAACTTTACTGCTCTGATGAAACTAGAGCTGTGCTTTCCCCTTTGGTACACTTTACTTAGTATTTGATGCTGTACAGTTCTACTTTTAGCAATTTCAAATACAGTGATACAAAAATAGTTTGATGTATGCGAAAAAGAAAATGTCCGATTTGGCACCAGCAAACAAATCAGCTTAGGAAAGAATATTTCTGTTGATGGAAGGCCTTTGCTTTTTTTTTTTCCTGAAATGGCCACTGGATAAGAGATAAGTTTCCATGAAGTGATACTGTATTATTCCAATTTCATTAGAATTTGGCAGCATCTCCTTCTCCTCTTCCCCTCGCTTCCATCACCTAATTGTGCCTTGTCTTCAAGGAAAAAAACAAAAGAAGAAAGGACAAAAAAACATAAGGGAAGTACCCAATCAGCTTCAAAATATGCTCTGTTGCTTACCAGCTAAGCTCTTTTGGAAACCAGCTCTTGATGTCTGTGCTGATTTGATTGCAAAGTGTTTCCAGCTCTTTATTATCTCTGTCTATGTGACACCGAGTCTTGGTCCATTAAACACAGTATGTATTTCCTTATCCCTTCACTATGGTTTTGTTCTTGTGATTACTTTGGCCAAAAGAGTGAGCAGCCCAGCAGAATGAGTAGCTTGTGGCACTTAGCAGCACAAAAATTTTACCACATATAGCAAGTGACCACATGAAGGACAAGTATCCCCAGCTGACACCTGAAGCCCCAAGAAGCAACAATTCCTGGCTGATGTAAAATTACAGAAAAATATAAGGATATCTGGCATGTACCAGAAAGATCTTTCGGTTGAGTTTGGCCTCCATTACTGAATTTTAGAACCATGAGATAAACAATTGTTTTAAAATGCTTAACTGATGGGTGAATCTGAGATTCAGTTCCTCTGTAAAACTAAGCTCATTGTGCTTGCTCCAATGGCTGTTGTGAAAGTTTCACTATGTAAGGGATGTTAAGAGACATCACCATGGCTGGCACATAGCAGGTGTCTAATTAATCTCTGTTCCCTTTACACCCCTCTCATCAACTCTACCATCCCTTTTCACCCCTTCCGTCCCTACAACTTTTTCCCTTGGATCAAAAAAGCAAATAGTCAACCTTTTGAATAATTTGATTGCCACACAGATGACTAAGGTGCCGTGAGTCTGCAATTAAAATGATGAATGCTCAGGTCCCATTAAAATAATAGGCATGGTGAGTGCACCAGAACATATCTTGATTAAGCTTCACCCACATGCTCTCTCACTGGCTGCAGATCAAATACAGAGCAGAACTAGGTGAGGCTGACTGACAGGCTCCCTTCGACTCCAGGAAGGATGCTCCTGAAGGGGCTGGCTTCATCCAATGGCCCTCATCCACATTGCATATTTCTGGGTCAGCTAATTACTGAACTTGATTTCACAGCACAGCATTCATTTTAGCAGGTGAGTGTTACACATCCGAGATAACCTGGGTTTGTTTTAAAAGGGAATTAACAATAGTTAATTCAATTAATCAATGTCTTGAGAACCTGGTATGCATCACGGCCAGGGATATAGGGTGGACACATAACTTGTCCCCAGGGATCCTATGTCCTGCTTCAGAATCACTTTCCAAAAGCAAGTCCCCCCCTCCCTGGGAATACTGGGATCAGTCTTAGGAATGAGAGATAGAGTTCACTGATTCAACACTGGACCAGTGTGGTTGTCAGATCTGTTACAACTATATAAGAAAGCTTGGGTACAATTGGGCCTAATCTTCTTGGGACTAAATTGCAATGAGATTGAAAAATGCCTCTGGGGGATGGGTCGTATGGTACTGATTTCTGCTCTAAGACAATTCATCTGCCTACACTGCTGACTGCTTGAAGTTTGGAATTTTCTCAGATGCCCTAAATCTTTTATTTATTTCCCTTCCTCTCTTCCTGTAGTCATTTATGTACTCATTCATTGACCTATCAAACACATGAGCCTTTGATGAACTGAACATGTGGTCCATGCTCTAAGGATCTTCTGGTTTAGCGAATTAGAGCAGATATGCAAACAAGACTCCAGAACAAGCTGGTGTGTAGGTGGAGCTTTCCCAGGGCCCTTAGAGGCAGGCATGGGAAGTAGAAGTGACAGTGACACAGATCAGCTTGTTTTGATCTGATGCAGGCTCTTTCTTGACCTGAGAAGTTACCCTAGCTACAGGAAGCAGATGCTCTTGTCTTTATTTCAATTATGTGGCATTCTGCTTGGGTTCCTAGTATACCATTTCTGTCCCCTTGAGGTTCCACTCTGCCTCTGAAGGCATGCAACACTGTGTGAGACTTGGAAAGAAGTCTCAAGCACAACCACTACATCTATCATCTTTGTTTTGTAAGGAATTATCCAGTTCAATTTTGGCCACAGGTGGTACTTAATGTGAGTAATACAAGCGCTCGTATCAAAGAGTGCTTATTGCCATGAATTAAGGAAAGGAGTTGGATTGATCTGCAAAGGATTGTTGTAACAAAGTGCCACACACTGGCTTGCATCGATTTTCTCATAATTCTGGTATCTTCAGAGTTCCTCTCTCCTGAGGCTTCTTCCCCCGATTTGAAAATGGCTGGCTTCTCTGGAATCTTAACTGGGGCTTCCCTGCCTGTGACCAGTGTCCCGACCTCCTAGACACAGGTGGTGTTGGATTGAGGTAGACTCTCAAGCGCTCCCCTCCAATCAGAGTTGCAGAAAAGGCACCAGGGATTAGGAAAATTTCACATGCAAATTTGTGGAAATGCAACTTGGTTTATCACAGTAGTTTCACCAAAAGGATTCCTGAAAATCTTATCATGCAAATGTAGCAAACACATCGTCCTTTATTTTATTGACATACTCCTAAACTGCATCTAAAGAGTAGGGACCTGCCTGTTCAGGGTGCTTAACACGAATTTGCACGTATACCCAATTGCCTCAGTTAGCTGAAAGCTCAAAGGGTGCTAGAAAAAAATGTGAAAATGTTCCAGTCATTCTGTGTTTCTGTGTGTTTGCCTTCTAAGATACATAGGTGAACAAGTATGCACATATATTCGTATATAATTGAAACTTGCATGCCAGGAAGTGAAAATATCTTCCGAATAAAAGGAAGACTTCCAGAGAGAAATAGTTAAACATACCTTGATGATATGGTTCTAGATGTTGTGTCTGTCTATACCTACAGTGTCATGACGCACTTGAAGAGCAGAATGTCAGACTTGTAACTGCTGCTGAAGAACTATGCTGCTTATTATTACTTATTATGTAATAATTAGGAAGAAAATGGAGGGAGGGGGAGATGGGAAAGGAGGATGGGTTTTGTATACAAAACTGCATCATGGGGTTTCATGTATCTACAACACTGTGTCATGGAAAAGAATAAAAATAATTCAGAAACTATATGATTTGGAAATGATTACCTGAAGGATTTTTTCAGAGTTGTCGCTTATCTGGCTTCCTTTGTTGGATGCTGTTAACACTCTTGCTTTATGAGCGCTCAGATTTCTGCTTTATTCGTGCCTTTGTTACCTAATGTTATTTCTCTGCTTGCATTTGTGTGTATGTGGGAGAGAGAGAGAGGGAGAGAGATGGGAGCAAGAGAGAGAGCTGTGTTAGAGCAGAGTGGAGCAAAAGAGCACATTTGTTTGGGATTAACATATGTCAACTGTTGTTATCCATCTGGAAAGTTTGAGAGAATCATCAAAGGGAAGAAAAGGAGGATTTAGTTAACAAATTTACATGAAGGATTAAGAATATTTGTGCCATGCCCTTTGAACATTTGATATGATGCTCACACACTACCATTTAGAAGAAACTATCAGAACTTTAATTGAAGCAAAGCTGATTCAACTTAGCAGAAGTTAGCTATGTCTTATTTCACAAAGTAGTGAATATTACAAAAAAATCTTTTTCGTTCAGATTGAACACAGGTACATGTCTATTCTCAAAACTCACCCCTTATTCCAACCATAATTTGCAATGTCAAAAATGTATTTTAAATGTGGACAGCTGTGTCTGTTCATATTTCACCTTAAATTGTATTTAAATGGCTGTACACACTCAGACTCTGAGCCATGGTATTGTAAATGGCGTCTCCATTTCCTCCACTCCAAGCACTTTAGCCATGTCTTTAACATTTCTTGTAAGTTTGGAGGAGACCAAGTCCCAGTAGCCTTTCAGCAGAATCCTAACAATGGGTGACCAGCTTGACAAGGACTTATCTTATTCAATATCAAAATTGGTGACTCAAAGCTTCTTCTATCTCACCTTAATCATTAGACGGAGACATTCAATTATTCATATCATAAGCATATTCCATGCTAATTATTTTAGATTGCTATTGTAAAGTGTCATAGCAATCTAAGCTGATTAGCATTGAATACAAATTTTCTGATAGTAGAATGAAGTAGAATGCTCTACTACCAGGAATCCAATCTGGCCTGAGGGAAGAAAAGTATGTAACCTCAGAATTGGCAAGAGGAAGCTGTCAAAAAATTAGACACCCTTGTCCTTCAGGAAATCTAATTTCCCCATCACACATTCCTGGCAGTTCCTCACTGCTGCTTCTTGGGTTACCTGCATCTTCAACTGTAACTGGTAATGCTTGTGATATGTTGGCTTGCATGTCATGGTGTGGCCTGTTAATTGAAGACTCGTTTTCTGCAGTGATATTTCTTCTTATTCCTGACCCGTTGAATTCTGGTCATGCCACCTGTGACCAATCCAGAACTGTCTTGCTCTGAGTGTGACTCTTGTCTGGCTTTTACATTTCTATATTATTTTAAGGATGCCAAATCATGGTGGGTAGACATTCAGTGGTTAAGACTTAGGATTCTCACATTCTAAATCAAAGTGTCTGAATTGAATACCTAACTGTGATTCTTGAATGCAGTAACTTCCTGTTAATGCAGAACTCAGGGTTCAGTGGTGCTGGCTTTTGTCATTGGGTTCCTGCCACCTTCATAGAATATCTGGAATGGATTCTGGGATCCTGGCTGCAACTCAGTCTACTGTGTGTACCTGGAGAGTGCACCAGTAGATGGCAGCTTGCTCCCTCCATTTCCCTGTCTCTATCTCTTTGTCTCTTTTTTTCTGTTTGTTTAAAAAAAAAAAAATTAGCTGTTGAGATGCAGTAGAGCAGCAGGCTCAATAGAGATAAAATCAAAACTGCTGATGTCACATTTACGACAAAACAAAGCATTCAGCAAAGATGATGATCTGAGAAAGTCAGATCCCTTCTGCATATACAACTGAAGTTTGCTGTAGGATGACATAGAGGAAGGAGGAGGAACAGACACTGCACACTGGGTAAGAACTGTTATCAATTAGGTAAATCCAACAGAAGAGAGAACTCAGATAATCTTTAATCTGGTCATTGTGATGATTCAACTGAAACCGCTCACAACATTTTAGAAATTCAACACCTTAGGATTTTTTCCCCCCTCAGGAATACATGCACTTAACACAGTACTGTGATTTATGTAAACTCTGTTTTCATCAAAATTTTGGGTAGAACTGAGACCCTGATAAACATACTCAAGAAGGATCTGCTGCAATGAAGGCCTGAATTTACTACCTGGCTGAAGGTAGTAGGGCATTCTTAGTACCGACCACAATACACGTTTCAATGTCTTCTTTCTTTCTCTACATTTCCTAGCATAGGTCAATATGCTTTCTGACTTGCACTTCACTTCCATTTTTGTCTTCTTTCAAACTTTTGCTCTTTTGTTCTCCTGGCAGCAGTCAACTGTTGTCTCTAGCAGTTAAACAGCGTCACGCCATTCCCTTCTTGGCTGCCATTTGTACCTCTTTCTCTGGCCTTCAAGGCCCTGCACGGATTTCTTCCTGTTTCTCCATGTGAGCCTATCTGGTATATTTTATCTCAAAACTTACTGCTTCAAGTTCTTTGGCCTCCTTTCAGCTTCTAGGACAGCCCAAGGCCTTTTTAACATCAGGATCTTTGAAGAAATTGTTTCCCATGCCTAGAAATATTTTCTCCTTGATCGATCCTCACTTATGTTTTGCTTTCCTTCCCAGTTTGAAGCCTTTAAAACGTCTCCTTCATAAGCAGGTCAAGCCTCTAAATGGGGCCAAAGTTGCTCTCTTCCATCTTGCTGTACCCTAGCATTCCTTTTCTTTATCGCTTATCATCGTTTGTGATTATTTCCTGAATGTATTTGCTTTGGCCTGCTCATTTAAGTTGACTGTGACTTTCATGGTAACTGAATCCTTGCCTACATTATTTTTCATTGTAGCCCAGAGCTCAGAACAGTGCTATTGTGTAAGTAAATATTTGGTGAAATAGATTAATGGGCATCAGTTTATTGATAAATGTGCATATGTGATTTTTTATGGTTCTTATAAAAATCTGTGACAGACAGGATGTGTGTATTTAGCCAACAAAGAGGAAAGATTATTTTATTTGTATTTTTGCAAGAGCTTGAGCTGTGTTTTGCTAGAATCAATAACAGGAGCGTTAGGAGCACAATTTTTGTCCTAAAGTGAGCAATTGTCATCTTAAATGGCTACAAAGGCTGAAGCTGAGCTGATCCGAATCCAGGAGCCAGAAGTTCCCTCTAGATCTCCCATATGCAGCATCCCAAGGTTTGGGAACTAAATGGGAAGTGGAACAGTCAGGACATGAACCAGTGCTCATGTTGGATCCCAGTGCTTACAAGGTGAGGATTTAGCCATTGAGCCATCACGCCGGCCCCCATTTATGATGATGTTAATCTTAAGATACTCAGAAATAAGAGAGCATCAGTAATACCTTGATTCCTTATGTTGATGGCAAAACACTAACTGTAATGCTAGAAATAACAAGAGATATTACCAACAAGAAAGGAGGGAATGTGTCAGTTTTGTTCTATTGTGAAAAAACCAGTCTGTTGAGGTTCTTGAGATTTCTCCAGAATTACCCAGAAGGGACAGAGGAACTGTGTGACCAGGGGATACACACCTACCTACATTTTTTTTTTTTTAATTTGCTTCTGATCCTGTGCTTTGACTTAGAAATGGTTTGCTAGTCAGTGGTACGTGTGTTGGCAGCTTGGTCTGTACTGTGGCAAGGTGGGAGGTAGGGACGTCAGGTAGACAGTCCGTAGGTAAATTGGGGGTGTGCTCATAGAAGGGATTAAGGTAGCTCTCGGATGATCCTTGATACTTTTCTTAAAAATGCTATTGTAAAGCCAGATCCCGGATCCTTCCACATTGTTCTTATTTTCTGTATCAAGGTACTTCACACAGTTCTACCATCTGTGGTGGGCCCTTTTCAAAGTGTGTAACATTTTGTTTGGACCCTTAGCATCTGACACTATGAATGAAATAAGCCTCTTTTCTTTCTTAAATGGCATCCTTCAGGTATTTCATTATGGTGTTGAAGAACCGAGTAATACTTCCCGTGGTTGTTCTACACTGATGTATATTAAAAATCAGATATAATCCGTGGTAATATGTACTACCATGTATTACAAAAATATTCGCTATCCCAATGACATTTCTAGTTGTTACAGCTGCCTATTACTAAATAAAGCTGTTTTTGTAGGCAGTGCAATGAAAGGTAGAAATTAAAAAAAAGAGAGAATTAAGATGACAAGTGCTGAAGCAGGGGAGCATCTGTATTATATGGGTATTCATGGAATGGGCACACAGTCACTCCTGAAGACCAGGCAGAAGGTAATTTTGGAAATTTTTAGATGGATTACCTCAATTTTTTTTAGTAGTTTGGGCCAAAAAATTGGAGCTATGATCTTCTGAGCAGTTCTGCTTTGGGTGACGTTCCGTAGGGCGTTTGAATGACTGTGAGACTTAGAGATCTTCTTCCCGTGCTGTCAGCTGGGCGTGCACTGGACAGACACAGGTCTTTGTTTCCATGTTGTGTTTCTCCTGTGTCGGCTTACAGCATGGTAACCTGCTTTCCAAAAGAAGCGTTATTGGCAGTAAAGCTAGAGGCTGTGCAAAACTCTGAAGACGTAGCTCCAGAAACTAGAGTGCATCACCTCCAACAGTTCACGGAGTGAGCAAATAATTTCCACCTGCCGATGGAAGGTCATTTCCTAGAAAGAACATGCTTACTTGAAGACACTGCCATGAACAATTTTGTAAATGTGATCTACCCTACTCATCTTAAGTCTCAGTGTTTTGCTTAGATTTTGGTTTTGAGGTAGTTAAGTTGGGAGGCAATTAACTCTCTAGGTATTGGCCTTTCTCATCCTCAAGCAGGTTGTAAAGAAAATTATATTTATTTTCCTTTGTTTTCTTTCTTAATCCTGCCTCTTCAGGAGATTTTGAACAAATCATATTCTTTTCAAATGAAATCATTTATTCTATAATTCTGGAAGATGCCATTTATTTTTATTCAGCACATTATATGGAATATTTACTTTGGACTATAAGGTCACTATCACCTTAATTACAAACCAGAAAAAAAGATACAACAAAGAAAGAGAACTATAACCAAGATCCCTGATGGATGTAGATGCAAACACCCTTAACAAAGCACTAGCCAATTAAATCCAACAGCAAATCAGAAAGATCATTCATCTGGACAATTTACACTAATGTAAAAATTACTTTGGGCCAACGTTAAAATAATTCGAAACTTCAGTTTTTAAAAGTTGCTTCTTAGAGGTGAAGAACGCTTTGAGATTTTTCATAGTAAATGTTAGAATTCTTGTCTCAGCTGCAGCTCAGTGCAGTAGTTGCATGTTTGTGCAGTTGCTGCAATTTGTAATGATTTCATCCTTCTGCTGCTCTCTGCAGCTCTGGGTTTACCCTGTGGCATTAATAAAGAAACCTTATATAGAGGGCCCAGTGTGATGGCTCAGTGGCTAAATGTCTTGCATGCCCTGGATCCAATATGGATGCTGGGTTCTTGTCTTGCTGCTCCACTTCCGTTCCAGTTCCCTGACTGTGCCTTGGGAAAGCAGTGGAGGATGGCCCAAAGCTCTGGGACTCTGCACCTGTGTGGGAGACCCGAAAGAAGATCCTGGTTCCTGGCTTGGAATCAGTTGAGCTCTGGTTGGCTTTAGCCACTTGGGGAGTGAACCAGTGTTTGGATGATCTTTCTCTCTGCCTTTCCTTCTCTCTGTAAATCTGCCTTTCCAATAAAAATAAATAAATTTTAACAAAGAAGCATTATATAGAGATACTTCAAAGAGATCATAAAACAGATTTAAGAGAAAGATTTCCTCTAGGGAAGAACCTTTTAAAATCCATGCGTAATTTTTGCATAAGGTGCAGTTCTCATGTAATTTTTAAAGACTCCTCAAATAGTATTCTTCCCTTAGCAAATCTACTGAAACAGTGCCATATTATTCCCACTTTATGTGTAAAAACATAGAAACGTCAACTTAGCAGCAACGGCCATGGTTACGTATGCTAATAGCTGACAGGGTTGGGGATCATCAACCAGTGATTTTGGTTTTACAGTCTGTCTTTTAACCCTTTTCTCCTTGCTCTTGTTTTTATTCAGAAATTTCACCTGAAAATTCACCAGGGTAGTTCCAGGAATGAGGATCTAGCACTGGGGAACTAATGCTAATGAATCTTGGAAGCACGGAATCGTTTGTGTAATGAATCCCAGCCTGAGTGATGAGACAGATATCACCAGGTTTGAGGCCTAATGGGCTTCATCTCCAACGTGTTTCAGGACTTTCTCTTGTACATTTGTCATCCTTTCACAGTGCCGTTAAAACATCATTATTCTGGGTCTACTTCTATCTACTGCCTGGCCAGAGGGTTTTTTTTTGCAGTTCAGTTTTTCATACTCAGTGTGGCTTCAAAGGAGTAGGATGATAAAATAACTAAGTCATGTAAAAATACCATCCAGTAACAGACTATTAAAAATAGTGCAAATTGCATAGGACTGCAAACATGTTTTATCTTGAAAATTTATCTGGAACATTTGCTTAACTGGAACAATTTTGCATATTCACTTCCATCTGCCTATGAAATATTCCCTTGGATAAAACTACTCCTTGTTCTGCATACTCAACATTAACTTTTCCCTTGGCTCCTTAATAAATTCATATGTTTATTGCACACACAAATCAGATAGCTTATATTTTGTGTGAATGCACAATCTTTTGTTTCAGACACTTTCTAAGGTAATCTGTCATTTATTCACATGTACTAAAACTTCAAAGTAACAACTCATCTAAAACTGGTATGCAGAGCATTGCAACCAATATGCTTAATTATTCTGCATACTCCTTTTACAAATGCATTTATTTACTTAGCATTCCCATCCAGTGTACCTCTAAATTTCCAGGACTCCCTCATGTGTGGCAGAAACTCAACTACTTCAGTGATCTGCATTAACAGGAAGCTGGATTTTGGAGCTGGTGTAGGGACCAAGGTACTGCTTGCAGGGTGTGGCGTGTTGGCTGTCTTCACTGTCAAGTTTACCTACTCCAGTGATTCCTTGGAGTAATTTTCTGTCTCTACAAATGTGGAACTTCGTGGAATACACCTTTATGGAGTGATTGTTCAGAATTGCTTCTTGGATGAGTTTATAATGATGAAATGATCAGTTTCCTGTCTCTTGTAATTGATGCTTGTGACATGAGGTTATCTTTTGCGTCTCTGGTGGAAGAAATGTAGAGGGGCTTAATATTACATATAAACACAGCTTCACTGTTGTCCAATCTTTGTCCTGAAGCAAGAGCTGTCACTGTTCAAGACTGCAGAAGAGTCTCCAGCAAGGAATACGCGTTCCAAAGCATCCCTTCATTGCTCTAAGGGATGCACTTGCTTTGCTTGGGATCTCTCACCTCTTCCCCCCAGGTATGCCTGATTTTCACCATCACTGTGCTCAGGCTTGACTGTTCATTGGATCAAATCAGAACTCTCAGCCTGCAATGAATTCTGGATATTCTCTGATGCCATCCTTTAGCTCTCCCTCTGCTTTTTTCTTTGGAGGGGGGTGGTGTTTATTTGTTTGTTGTTTTTGATGCTTGTGGGTTTGTCTCAGATTGCCTTGTCCATGGCCCAGAATCTCAGAACCCATGTCACTACCTCACAAACCAGGAACTGCTCACCTCGGAGGGACACGAGGGAGTGCTGTGTCCAGCGCTGGCAGAACAAAGCATGTTAGGGCATTTTTTTCCATCCAAGACACTGGTTCAGCTGTTGCAGTCAGAAGAGTAGAAATCGATAGAGTTTTCCCTGGGTGACTGATGTAGTATAAGTTCACGCAAAGAGGTCTGCAAGTACACAGGAGATGGCCACAAAATCAAGATTCACAGTTAAGGAAGGTTGTTTGAAGGGCGTGTCACTTGAAATGAGGCTGCGGGATATCAAGACAGTGACGTGGTAGAGCCAATATCTGAAGCAGAAACTGTTCTGATTTCAAGGCAAATTATGTACTGTAGGCAGAGCACAGAGTTAATGGAGAAACACGTGTACTTGGATATGGCCAGAATGTAAAATACAGTGTGGAAAGGCAGGAAATTGGTACTGGAAAGATAGAGCAGGTCGTAAACACCCTGTCTGCCACGGTGAAAACCAGGCACCTGCTTCAGATCCACTGGCAGCTACCACTTCTGTGACACATGATGTCATCTCCTCTTCTTCTGGAACCTGCTTTGTAATTTGGTTTGGGAGTGTCCACCCACCTCTCGCTCTTTGCCCGTGGAGTTGGGTGGTGTTGGATTTATTCCAAGTTAGACACCATGCAGGCAGGGCTGGTAGGAATAAACACTCCCTACTCCTTAGCCACAGCTGTTTGTCAATGCTCTCCCTTTTCCTTTTTTCTCCTAAATATTCCTATCAACAGTGGCAACCAGGCTACACACCTGTGTGGGATGTGGAACAGTGGAGGGTTGGGAGGGATTAACTGTCTCCAAGAAGGCTTGAAGACAAGCAGAACATCCTACCACCTGGCTGTTAAAGTTGTGACATGTACCTTCCTCCTACTGTCTGCCAGAATTTTATGTTTCTTTTGTTTCATCCTCTCAAAAGCATTTCTCCTATAACTCCAAGGCAATGCATTAATATTTATAATTTCGTGTGCCATGTCTCTGTAAGTTTTCCATAATTTGTTTATTGTTTTTGTCAAATAAGTGGTATAACGGTTTTCATTGGGTAGATGGGAGCCGTTGGGTTGTTCATAATTGAGTGGGCTTACCTTGATCCCACAGGATGTTGAGCTAGAAGTAGATTTTAGTCTGGTTTTATTCCTGTATTAAACCACCTCTTTATGAGTTTCGGAAGATGACTCTAGGAAAATGCTCCTTTCTGACTGTGGGGTTGACTTATCGGAATACAAGAAAGGAAGACAGAAGGGCTTTGTCCCTGACTGGAAGCCATCTGTCTCGGATATGACCTATTGCATAACTGGATAGTCATCCACTGACACGTGGCTTTATTATTGCTTGGCTATGCCTCAGTAACCTTTGGTCTAACACTGGGGCATGGTTAGGAGTGTCTTTTGCGGGATATTATCAGCTAGGGTACGGAGTATGAATTGCCTTAACTAGAGGAGAAAAGTGAGAGCTATGTATCCGATTCAGCATCTGTCTATTCCAATTGTGCTTTATCTGCAAGGTGTTTGTGGTGAGCACCTAGAATAAAGCTCATGGTATGTATAATGATGGCAGTTCAACAATAATTCATAGACACGGAGCTTCTAAAATGCACTTATGTGGAAATGGCTTTGGTACTATAATTACAAGCAGAGGCCTCCTTAGCTTTCAGTTCACCTTGGGGTCATAATTTTATATTTTGAAAATTCTCTTGGAAGAGCATTGCCACTGAGAAGGATGTCTTAATAGCTTCTCTCTTGAACTTAGGCAAGTATGGAGTGTGTTAGGAAAATGTTTTAACAGTGTCTGACTTCTGCTTGGCTTGGGAAAGCTTTTCATCTCTGGAAAGCTCACATTTAAAAAGTATGGGCTGTAAAAATACTTTAAGAAAAAGAGAATGTTATTTCTTTCTAAATATGATAAAAATGGATCTAGTTTAGACACATCTGGCAGTTTTACACCAACAGACCCATCTCTGGAAGCTGCTTATTACATAACCATTGTGCTTATCACAGGTTCAAAATGCAGTTTCAGGGCCTGGCATGATAGCGTAGTGGCTAAAATCCTCTCCTTGAATGTGCCAGGATTCCATATAGATGCCAGTTTTAATCTTGGCAGCCCTGCCTCCCATCCAGCTTCCTGCTTGTGGCCTGGGAAAGCAGTCAAGGACGGCCCAAAGCCTTGGGACCCTGAACCTGTGTGGGAGACCCAGAAGAAGCTCCTGGCTTCTGGTTTTGGATCAGCTCAGCTTTAGTCATTGCGGTCACTTAGGGAATGAATCATCAGAGAAAAAGATCTTTCTATCTGTCTCTCCTCCTGTCTGTATATCTGCATTTCCTATAAAAAGAAATAAATCTTTAAAAAATGCAGTTTCAATAAACATATCAGAATGCTGTACATAACCTTCTGTTGGCGGTTTCTAGACAGAAAAAAAGGATCTAATAGAAATTCTAAAGATAGCATTTTTGTGCTCAAAGTAATGACGATTGCTTGTACGATGGAGATGGTGGAGGACGAATGTGGAGTACGAAAGTGGTTAAGCATTCCTTTGCTTGGGAGAATACGTACACATGTTGCCAGCACGGTATGATTCTTTTTCTTTGTCAGATGGCACAGGACTCAATTTACTTAAAAAGTCCTCTTGCCTTATATTTTCATATTTGGATGCTTATCTTGACATTTCTATTTTTCCTTCTTTGGATATGGAAGCATTTTGAAACGCAAAGCCTCACTGAGGGTCTTCAGACGTGATGTCTTTTGTTGGGTTTGTTTGGTTTTCTGTGCTGAGTGATGGGGTTCCTGTCTACAGAAGCAGAATTCTTGGTAATGCAAGATACACAGTCCCAGATTATTGGAACCGGTAGGAACTTGACATTGACCTAATTGCCGATTGAAACATACACAAAGAATACTATAGTTTGCAACCACATGTGCATACAACAGAGACAACCAAGCCCCAGCACACATACCAATGTCTGCATACATATAAGTAAGGTTGAAACAAGGATTTCAGGGAAAAATGTTTAGGCTTCCTGTGATACGTATGTTTTCTTTTTGTCTAGTTTGTGAAAAAAGTGCCGATTTCTTATTAACCTAGGCAGAAACAGTCCTTTCCCGAACACACATTGCTTGAAACCAACACATCAGTCAGCCTGAAAGCAAAGAGCCCTATGCTCTTCTCTGGTCCAAGATAAAGAGAAGACAGAAGTTAATATAAAAAGTTTGGTTCATTTTGGTCAGTGTTTAGTGACACAGCTTGCATGATCTCCCGGGGCGGTGGCACCGATGTGTCAGATGATTGGACACATGGCAGGTGGAAGATGTCTTCGAGGATCAGAGCAAAGTGTAAACACGACAAACGAAATGTTCCTTAAGGATTGTTCTTCTGAAAGTTCATGCCAGCTATTAAAAATTGTTTTCCCCAACAGTTTGCACATTAATTTGGTGAGATATTCACTATATTAACTTTTCAATTAAATTCTGGTCATCTTTGATCATTTGTTTTAAATTCTGGTCATCTTTGATCATTCATTTTAGGAATGGCAATCCCTTAAAAAGATCAATGGTGAATATCATTTAAAATACAAATGACTGTATTCAATCTTTGGAACCATTTCTCAAGAGTTTGCTTAAATTAGAAAATAATTCAAGGGTTCTCATTGCCTTAATTAAAATTTAGAGCAGTCAAAACATCTAGAACATCATTTCTCCCACATACTAATTATTTGCAATATTAAAATTTTATGTTATTAAAAAGTCTCTGGTGAAATGTAGATGTTTCTTTTTGTTAGGGTTTCATTGAGTCTACAAAACACGATCGTCATTGCTAATCCCCCAAGGTGAGGGGGTGGGGAGCACACGCATGCAGCACTGGCATGAGGAAGGATCCCTGAACCAAATGTTGTACCGAGCACAGTGTAGGAAAAGTAGATACTGTCACAGAAGATAGAACAAGTATCACGTTTTTGTGAAGTTACAAAGTGTGTTATCATGGGGTGGAACCTACCATTTCATGTGAAGTGGAAGAAATGTGAAATATTCCTGAATTTAAAACCAAACTAATACAGGGAGCTTAACAACCAGGATAAGGGGTCATGTTGGGCTCAACACAAGGGTTGCACTCTGGATCCTGCAAGTGGCCTGTGAATGGCTCAGTTGCAAGTGACCAGGATCTAGCCAAAACTAGACTAGAGAATGCCAAAGTCCAAAGTCAGTTTTTTTTTTTTTTTTCCCACACAGAGGCTGGAAAAGGCAGGAGAACTTGGGTGTGATTTGAATGATAATATTACAAAAAGTGAGACTAGTAATATCTCATTTTTTGGAATGCTTTTTGCTTGGCACTATATTAAAGGGCTTTATGTGGTTCAGTTCCTATAAACCCCAAGAATGCACAGAAGGTCAGTAAAATTCCTAGCTCCAGTTTGAAATGAGGCAGCTTATGTCTGGAGAAGTTGTAAGTCTTCCTCAGATTTCACAGTCTGGACCCCAATGATTCAAGTCCTACTTCCGAGTGTACTTCCTTGCTGGAGGCCTGCACTCTCGTTTATGTTTTTTCATAATTTATAAAACTTCTAGTATGTCTGTAGCAAGTCTCTTCTTTATTAAACGGAGTCATTACTGTGGTCACCGATGTCCAGGACTCTCCCACAGTTCTTGCCACTGATTGCAGACTTTCCTTTCATCCTCTTCTCTTCCAAGTTGTGACACAAAGCTTATGAAATTGTGTTCCTAAATGAGAGTTGGAAGCTAAAAGGTGGTCAGAGACATGGGGACCTGGGGAAAAAAAGCAGAGGTGAAAAATTTAAAAAGCAGAGGGAAGAGTTAAAAAAGTATTTTGATAACTTAAAGGATATCACAAAAGAACACAAGGGTAGAGATTGTAAGGCTGTTAAAATAGAATGTAATTAAAAAAGGAATTTATTTATTTTTATTGCAAAGTCAGATATACAGCGAGGAGGAGAGACAGAGAGGAAGATTTTCTGCCTGATGATTCATTCCCCAAGTGACTGCAATGGCCGGAGCTGTGCCCATCTGAAGCCAGAGCCAGGAACCTCCTCTAGGTCTCCAACGTAGGTGCAGGATCGCAAGGTTTTGGGCTGTCCTCTACTTCTTTCCCAGACCACAAGCAGAAACTGAATGGGAAGTGGGGATGCTGGTTATAGAACTGGCACCCATATGTGATCCTGGTGCACTCAAGGTGAGGATTTTAGTCGCTAGGCCATCATGCCGGGGCCAAAAGTAGAATGTAATTTTTTTTAAACTTCATCACGATGATGCAGGGGAGCCCTTGTAGTGGAATCCATGTGCAGAGATGGTAGCAGAAGAAGCTTTTGCATTTGTTTTCCCTAGAGTCTCTCCCGGGACCAATTCGTCACTGCGCACTGGGGGACAGAAGGCAATGCGATCCACGGTGCTGTGCTCAGATCAGCCACTGCCGGTGATCCCTAATGGGTTCGGATTGCGGCGCTCTTCACTAATTTCTCAGTTTGGTTCCTACTCTCACAGTTCAGGCCCTGATTACCTCTTGTCTGGACTACCAACTGATCTCATTGACTTTGGTCTCACGTCTCGGAAAGTCACTCATGGAGTTCAAAGTTCTTAGAGCTCCCTATTGAACGTGCCACTTCCCCGATCAAAAGCCCCCAGTGGCCCCTCATCACCTGCGAAAAAGAAGAGCAGGTTTTGTAGTCTGGTGTCTGATCATTTTCTTTATGGGTCAGAACCCCCTGTCCTGCCTTATACCCCCTATTAAGTCACATGAGTCCTTTATCCATTTCTACCGACAGCTGCTGGTCGCCTGGGTTTCCTCGCACCATGTCACTTTCTTTTAGTGCCTTTGCTGCCTTTTCTCCCATCAGCATTCTACATATGCATTCTTTAATGCTCATTACAAATGCCTCCTCATAAAGCTCTCTGATCGTTTCAACTGTGAGAGACTTTTTATCTTCTCAACTTCATGAGTGAATGTGTGATCTCTCTTCTCCGCAGCTACCAGATGGCTCTTTAGATTACAGTCAGTGCTCATCTTCACACTAAAATCGAAGCTGAGTACAGAGGCTGCCCCTCGGTCATCTGTGTGCCCCTCAGGGATCAGCCTGGGTTGTAGCCTTACACAAGCCCCAGAAACATGACTGCAGTCAGATGGTTGAGTTCCCACCATTCCTGAGAAAGTTGTCCACAAAACCCTACATGCCCAAGGCAAGCATTTACAATGATGCTTTCACCCTATTTGCTCTTGCAGAACCTTTTGCTTATATTCTGACACACAATCTTTATGACTCAGATCTTCATTCATACTTACTTCTTTGATGATGATACTCTGTCTGCCTAGCTCATCCCAGCATTACTAGAAGTAGCACAGTGCCAGGAGTAGGGAAATCAGGCACTATCAATGGGACCAATAAAACAAATGGAAAGTGTATACTGCAAACATTGAGACAATAGAAGAAAGGAAGGAATGTGGGTGGAAATGAGGGTAGGATGGCAAGCATTATTACACTCCTATTACTGTTTATGTGAAGTATATGAAATTTGTTCACCTCGTAGGAATAAAAAATTAAAAAGTCCTTAACAGACTACTTCCCAAATTCCTGAAATAATATGCAACCATTCATAGCTATTTATTAGGCACTTATCCTGTTTAACATATCAGGAAGGTTGGGGAAATGAATATTGAAAGTAATTTCCTCATTTTCAGAGGGGAATCCTTTGCTCAAGCTATCAATCGACAAAACAAATTAAATGTCCAGTGTAGTTTACTTAACACGATCAACCCTTGCCCTTGTTGGTCAAAAAGGAGTCACACAGTCTCCCTAAACCTGATCAATATTTCTGTAAAACCAATATGGCCTTCTTCTTTGGGAGGATGCGTTGACACATCTAATTGTATCTGATTTTTTCAGGCATCTGGAACCATTTCCTGTATGTAGTAGGTTTTTAAAAAATCTTATTTGTTTTCATGGACTTGAAATGCAGAGTGACAGACCCCCCTCTCCCCCCGCCACACACGATCTTCCATCTGGTGTTTCGCTCTCCAAAAGCCTGCGTCAACCAGGGTTCAACTCATCAAAGCTAGGGACCTGGATCTCCACCATGTCTCCGCAAGGGTAGCAGGGACCGGAGCATCGGAACCACTATTTTCTGCCCCTTAAGATGCATTAGCAGGAAGTTAAACTGGAAATGCAGCAGCAGGCACTCAAACGAGTACTTCAGTATGGGATGCAGGTGTCATCAGAAGTGGCTTGACCTAGTGCATGCACCACGATCTCTTCCACAATATTGAACCCATATGCCTGATTCTATGGGGTTTAGTAAACAATACAGAAAGTATAACCTTCAGAAACGGAACCTTCATATACTTGAATTATTTGTTTTGGAGTTATGTCAAAAATTTAGATGCACCCTTTAAATATTCCTTCTGATGTAAAGCTTTAAAGTCTGTATTCAACAGCACGTAGCAAGCAATATTTGTTGAAGAGTCTTGAACGTTGGTGGCCATCGTGATGACTCTGTTAAATAAAAGACTTGCTATAGAACATACTAGAAATTTTATAAATTATAGAAAAACACAAAATGCATGCAAGTTTAAATCAGTATATGCTGGACAATAATATAAAACGGTCTTTGGCTTTTATTAGAGTTAGATGAAAAATGGTCTTACGCAGAATAATTCCCTGGATATTATGCATGAACTTATCCTTATACAAAGATATAGTCAATATTTTTTCTCTGAATGTAGGATTAAGTATACTGCATCCAGTTCTATTCTTTCAGTAGTTAGTGACAGATTTTCAACTCTTTCTATACTTTTATATGAATCTTTGTGTCATTCGTGTAGATTGGAATGTAGGCAAATGTCTATAGAGAGATGACAGATAAGGAAACGTGTGTCTCTTTCTACAGACATATGCACATTTATATATTTATAGTTCCGTCTATCATATACCGATACTTTGGTCAACAATGGACTACGTATGCAATTGTAGTCTCCTAAGATATGAATCAGATGGGAAAACAGCCGGGTCTGGCTACATCCTGGTCATCATAACACTGCGATGTTGACACGACTCACATGTCAGTGTGATGCTGCCCTGTTTACAGGTGCATAAAGGTGTGTTCCAGCAGAGGGCGTTGTGAGGCAGCACGTGGAGCTGCAGCTTGGGACACACGTTCTAAACCGGCCTGCCGAGCTCTAGTCCTGGCTGCTTTGGTCCTGACCCGCATCCCTGCTTGTACCCAGAAGGCAGTGCACGGTGACTGTTTCCCTCGGTTCCTGTTACCCTCGTGGGAGACCTGGCTTCGGCCTGACTCAGTCCTGGGTGTCATGGATGTTTAGAGAGAAAACGAGCAGATGAAAGAAAATGAGCAAATGTCACTCTGCATTTCAAATAAAAACATGTAACTCAGAAAAAAAATAGCAAATTAAAACAGTTCAGATATCTGCTTAAATAAAAGGTAATATAAGCTAATCTACATGGCTATGTAGAGGGAATCACGCCTGACCACTGTAATAAATGAACATGCTACTGGTTATTACACTGCACTTGTTATTGGGGTTTTGGGTCATACTTTCTGAGTGCCAGTTTATTGTGTCGGGCTGACAATAGTCTCACACACTTGTTCTGGCCATGTCCCTGGGCTGCACCTGTGGCCAAGCCAGGTGATGGCCCTGCGTGATCCAGGCTTGCCCAAGGTCTGAAGTTTTCACAATGATGAGGTCACCTAGGGGCACGTCGCTCAGGTTATCTCCATTGTGAAGGTACACATCACAGTGCCCGTTTGTCAGAGGGAGGAAGGTCAAGGCTAAATTCGTTTGCTTGAGTGCTAACTTCCTTTGTCTTGGGTTTTATTCTAAAATTACTCTCTTCCCACTTATTGCCTGACTCATTTTTCCCTTTGCTTTTGAAAATAGTTTTACTGTATTGATTACTCACATTGTGGCTTGAATCAATTATTTCTGGATGTAGTTAGGGGTATAAATAAGTAATGCCTAAATAAATAATAGACATGTTTTTAGGCATCCATATTCTCTCTGACAAATATTCATTGTGGGAGTTAATTGGAAATGGAACTAAATATTACCTTGATGAATTAGTGTTCGTTAAGTTGCACCAGAGTCTCTGGTAGAACTCATGCAGCCCCGGTGCCTGCTCTGACACAGCTTGATGGTGTTCTTGGTAAGACTCTGTTCAATTCCTCCAGTTTGTTAATGAGCACTGTATATACAGATTAATTTTTTTGTTCCACATTCTATATAGTTCCTTCAGTTTTGAAATGCAAATGCAAATGCTTAAATAAATTAATTGAGACGCAGTTTACCATCACTGTAACTCATCTATGTATTTTCATGTCCTTTTTCTACTGCCTGACCTGGGTGATGCTGTTAATGAGTCACAACTGAGTTCATACACAGCTCCTCTAAACTGAGGCAACATTTAAGTTAAATCCATCCTTTTTTTTGCCTAATTAGAAAAGAACCATGGAATGTGGAGGCCTCATAAAATTTAATAAGCAATTCCAGTTTAGAAATAAATATCATAAGTCTCATCTGACGTTGGGAATATCATGTCCTACTTTAGAAAGGAATAATTGAAATACAGATGTGCTATGAATGATTAAAAAAATACAGCCTTGTGGTTGTGAATCCCAGCACATCTTCTGCATAGACCCATTTTTGGTTTGTTTTTGGACTTTGTTCCCAAATAGACAAACTGTGTGTTGGATTTTCTGGTATCAGTCACCCACCCACTCTTCTGAAAAGAAGCGTCATGGATGTAGGAGTTCTTGATCAAGAGCGAAGTGGAGCATACAGCACAAAAATACCTCACATTTTCCGGTGAGTCATACTTTCTATTAATGCTAAGGCTCTGAGAACTTCTGGAGGAAAGAAATATTCAGTTTCTGGCATTGTGTCTCTGAAGGAATCATTTCCTATTGAAAATAAGCGGACAATTAACGTCCTGATTCAATATTCTGCCGTTGTAATTATTTTTGCCTCTCATGAAGTGCACGTTGGTTGGGGAAGTTCTAGGAATTCTTTTCCACTCTCTGTAGTTTGATTCTGTGTTATGGCTAATGGAGTCATTGCTCCACGTACTGGAAACAGCTCTAAATTTGATGTAGTCCAGCGAGTCTCGAACAGTCATGGGCATTATACAAACACTGGAAAGGTTTGCTAGGTGCCACTCCCACAGTTATTGGTTCACCAAACCCAATTAGAGCAGAAGTAAATAAAATGGAAAATGAAAACAATTCAATGAAATGAATTCCTGTGTTTTGGTTTTTGAAAACAAAAACAAAGTACACAAACTTAAGAGAGTCTAACACAGAAAGTATGAGAAAAAGCAGACCTTATAGCAAATACCATAAAAATACAAAGGATCATAAGAAATGACTCTGAAGTACTATACCCTAACAGATTAGAAAACCTTAAAGACAAAGATCAATATCTGAAAATGCACAAAATCCTGAAAATACACAAGACTAAGTCAAGGTTATATAAAACTTGAAGTAAGCCAGTAATGGGAAAAGATTAAAGCAGTGTTTACAAATCTCCCATTCAAAGAAACTTCCAAAGATCTCCCATTCAAAGTGTCCCATTCAAAGAAAGTCCAACAAGTCTCCAACTGAATAGTTATAACAAAAAAGAAAATCACAGACCAATGTTATTGATGAATAAATATGCAAAAATTTTCAGCAAAATATTTGCAAATCAAATATAACAATACATATCAAAGCCATCCATGATGATCCAGGTTTGTATTCCAAGAAGGTCTCAGGTCCTATTGATGCTGCTCTTCTGGGACAATTCCTCAAAAACCACTTTTGTGGTCTACCATGCCTATTCCCCTGGTGTTCAAAACTTTGCAGATACTTTAAATAATCAGTTTACTCAAATATCTTTAATTATCTGAAACATGTCACTTGCCTTCGATCTACCTGGTTTGATTATGTGGATCAGGTGGTTATCCATCAGCTCTAGAATTATTTCTGGGAAGAGCAAGAGCTTGCTCTTTCAATGACCTCCAACATTTCAGGCTGGTATACGGATTGAGTCATTTCTAGCTGTGTGCTCTGGCTGCTTTCAGATATTGGGGAAATACTTTAGTAGATAAAAAATAAAGATTCCTGTTTTCATTGTAGGATGGAGGAGCAAAAAGTACACAGGAAAACGTGTAACTAATGATATGATTTCAAACAATGGTCTGAGAAAAGCGAAGGCAAAATGAGGACTGCTACCGGAGCTAGCTGTTAGGAATGAATGGATGGTGTGGTCGAGACAGCGTTTGAGGGTAACCCTCAATGAACTTACCTTTCTTCGTAGAGTTGGTTTTGGCCATATGATCTCAGCCTCATTATCCTTTTGGACTTGGTTTCTTCTGAGTTTGCCTTCACCCCACTTTGCTGCTGTGCTCAGGGCCATGGATCAGATGATCTTCGGCAAGTCACTCACCTGATACTCCTTCCCTTCCTGGATCCCCAGCTTTCTCCATCTCATTAACTCTGGCAACATGATTAAGTATTCAGCTACTCACATCCCTTTCTCCAACTCTAGGCTAAAGCATTTCCTCAGCAAAGGGATTCTATGGTTTCTAAGACACAAGTTTCCTTTTCTAAAATAATTCTTGTTTCTTAGACCAAATTATCCTCTGTCTTTGAATCAATCATGCCTCCTTGGATATGACTTCCAGTGTCTTCTGTCTCTTGCTTTCTCTCCTCCATATTCCCTTCATTTTGGTTTTAACCAGTTCTCCAGATGTGCTATGAATAACAGAGAACAAAGAAAGCCTGCTTTCCTTGCTATTCATCCAACATGCACCCCATATGCATGGAGGAAGGATGGGTGTTATTTAATTTTGAGTTATTTATGGCACAGTTTACTCAAATTTCCTTGAATCAGAGACTTGCTTCTACTTATTCTTCCTATTTGCCTGTTGTCTGTGCCCCCTGTTTTATTTTGCTGGCATAGCATCAACATCATATCAGGCAACTTCTAAACTCAACACCACGAAGGTGGAATGACCTTTAGTTCTACCCTATAGCTAAAGAAAGCAGGTCACAGTGAGGTCAAATGGCTTGTGGACAGTTAAACAGCTCCCTATGAAAGGTGGTGCCCGGCTTTGAATCAGGAAAGCCTGGCCCTAGAGCTTGTTTGATTCTCTGTTGTGCCATTATGCTGTTAGGGCCACTGTAATCAAGTACAGGACTTATTATGACCCATGTGAAAATTCCTGTCACTCTATTCCACTTTCTCAACTCTGTCTAGTTTGTGTGTGTGTTCCTGTATCATCCAATATGTTCAGTATCTCTAATAAGTTCATATCTTCCATAAATATAAAACCAATCCATTAACGTATTTCACTTCTCAACCTCTGTATATAGTATATGTTTTCATCAAATCATTAATAAATGAAGTACCATCCATCTTCTCTTCACATATTTTGAGAGCCATCTGCTGATAAGACTTTATGCATGTCAAATTAAATGCATATTGTGTACAGCTTCCCATTTAACCCCCTTTTTCATATTCCGGTGACTAACACTGACCCACAGGGATAGGAAGATCTTCTGCAGAGACACAAAGGCTCAAGCAACTAGCTGGATGCTGCACAGCAAGTTATGCGACATTCAAAGCAACAAGGGGAAGCTGGCCAGTCAAAGGCATTAGAAATTTGGACATTGTCAAGGACATAACATATTTGCAGAAATTTGACTGGCTATGGAGGGAATCTGGCTAGTTGGAACAAATGGTAGCTAGGGCATGGTATGAATCCAGGAGATTAGAACAAAATCTGCAAGTTGTTGCTGTTTTAGAGTGTGGGGTAGCAGCTTCCTGAGAAGGCTGCCACAGGGATCTGAAAGTGTTTATTCAGTTACAAGGGAGTACAAGCCCTGCTCTGAGACATGAATGGCTGTGTTGTGAAACACATCCATCACGTAGCATTTGGCCAAATCAAGTTGTCGATGCTTTTATTGGCTTCTTTACCTTTCTATTGAGGCAGGTATTAATATACCTATACAGAGTTAAAAAATGACAGCCAGAAAACAGCTTAAATTAGCTCAGTAAACTTAGAATGAGAGACAATCAATATGGAGACCATGCTTTCTGTATCTTACTATCTTATTCCTAACAGGCAAAGTGTCGAATTTGGGGGCTGGATGATTCTTTATTGTGCGATTGTCCTGTGTTTTTTAGGATGTACAACAGAGTGCTTGTCCAGTTGGTACTCATCAGCCTGTAGCTGCATATTCCAAGTTGTGAGCACTGGAGGGACATTGTCACAGTAGTTGGGACACTGCTGGGGAAGCTCACTTCTCACGTTGGGGTGCCTGTGTTTGAGTCTCAGCTCTTCTCCCTCTTCATGTTCTTCTTCTACATGTTTAGTTATTAATTTGAAACTCAGAGCCAGAGATGGAGAGAAAAAAGGAGAAATTTTGTTACTGACACGTCAAACATTTCTGAGATAGAAAAAAAGTTTGCTCTCTATTGTTGACTACTAAAGTTTAGCCTCAAATACAACAGACACACAATGATTTTATTCAATGGCTCAAAATATTGAGATGATTCCTGCTGTTCATATTCATATTTATTATTCACTATCTAGCACATTAATAACTTGGGGTGTAATCAGATTATAGAAAGGCATATTTTTATGAGTTACACTTGACCAATAGGAACATGCATTTGAATTAACTCCTACACTACTCAATAGAAATTATTTTTTTCACTTGAATGTCTGATCTGCCAGATCTTCTAGAATATCAACTAGAATTCTACCATTTGCAATTCCTGCCTTTACTTTGAAGGGAATTCACTTCCCCTAAGAGCTCCCTATAAAAAGTAAACACGCCAGGACTAATTAATTGCTTAATCCTGTTTTCAAGGAAGACTGAGCTCATGCACTTGCTTTCCTCCCATGCAACATGGTGTGAGCATTAAGGGGTCCTTGGGCTTTGGGAAGTTGCAAAGGTCTTAGGGCAAAGAAGAGGAAGAAAGGCAAGCTTCACTGGCCATTAAGGCCTCCCAGAGCTCTCCTCTGCAGTACCATTTGTTTCTCTCTCTCTCTCTCTCTCGCTCTCTCTCTCTCACACACACACACACACACACACACACACAGTCTTTCAGGTGCTATCTTTGCTTGCTCTTGCCCCCTGCCTCACTTGATAAGCTCATGACATCTAGAAAATCAGTTGCTGCTCTAGGTACTAATTCATGACCATTATCTCTTTTCTTAAATAGTAGTTCTCACATCTCATGTACCCAAACTTGTTGATGTTTGTTTAGAACTCATGTGAAAATTTCTCGGTTTGTGCCTGGGAATTGGCAGTGAGATCACAGTCTGGGCAAAGGCTGTTAAAATGTTCTTTTCAGAACAAGCACTGGTATATGTTAACCAAGCCTTTGCTTGAATTGACTTCTTATTATTCATTCCAATGCATTTGATAGAATATGTTTTTGCATGCTTTGATCTGTGCATCCTACTTGGAAGTTCTTTATTTCTGGTGCAGAATTGCAATAGTTTTACCTACAGGAGGGTAAGCCATTTCCTTTGTTCAATGCACAAATATCAGTTTAGTCATTGCTATGACTATCAAGGTCAGTGGGCATATTTGCCGCAGAGAAAAAGTCCACATGAAACCAATGGGGCTATTCATAGCAGGAGACAGTTACTCTGCAAGCCATTCATGGGATGGTGTGTTCAATCTATTGTGCAGTTACTGTGTTTCAGTTGATACTGAGGAGAGAAGACCCAATTCTACTTTCTAGGCATGGAAGTGTGCTTTCTTTCTGAGCCTTTAAATCTTTTGGGCTGCTACTCTGCATGTTCACTCTTTCACCCTGAGCACAAAATAGAAGGTAATCATAACAGTATTCAGAAATATTTACTCTCTCGGGGTATTGATGACACTAATCATTGCCATTTCTGGAGATCTTTCAATGATTTGTGCCAGAGACCTTCATGCTCCAGTCCTTAAAGATTCCACAGAGTCAACAATATCCTCACTCACCTCAGCTGCTTGTTTTTACGATGTACGTTTGTCTCATGAGAAGAAATGTAGAACTGCTTCTTTGCTAATTTCCGGGTTTGCTTTTGTTCATGATCCGTGTATGGCTTGCTCATGCGAATCTGTTGCCTGGGTCATGTCTTGTAGATCTTGGGCCTCTCAGGATCTGGTTTTGAAAGGACACCATATTCCACCTGTTTCTAAGGAAGGGAAACACATGCCAGTGACTGAAATGCTGCTTTTCTGTTGTTAGCTAGACCCAGCATTCTTTTCACTCACCATAGTGCTCCATTTTCAAATAATCCTGTTATTCCAGAAGCAATAAACTTTGGCAGTAAAATAAAGCCAGATTAACAAGAAATTCATCAATCCCATTTCATTTATGTTGGCTGTTAGTCTTGCATTGAAGGAAAGATTTTGAAAAGGGCTTAAGTGCCAGATGATTTGCAAAACATACAGACTTACTTGCCTTAGAGAGTTGAAATGTCTTCAGCATAAACTACATTGCCTTTGGAAATATTTTTATCTGAAGAACCTAGAAAATTATTCAAGAGCTGATAAAGACTCATCAAAACAAACAACTTTCCCAATAGGCAGCAAAATGGGGCTCATGATTCCTCAGCTACAGTGTGGCCCTTTGCAAGAGGATGGCCTGTATACGTACTGTGCTCCCCCCGAGTCCATGGGTTTTCTGTTCACTCAAGCGATAAGCAGCTTCTGAGAGAGAGAGGGGAAAATGGCTCCGACTTTGCTCTTCTCTCCTTCCACTTCCTTATTGTTTCTGTCAAGTTCACTGGGACTATTTCGGCATCTTAAAATCAGAAGCAGCAGCAAGTATATGGTATTTGGTTGTATAACACTGGGGCTCCAGACAGAACAATCCTTGGATGCCATTAATTGCCATTAATTGGAGGCAAACAATAGCAATATGATGGATATGTGTACGAGTACGGGCCAGCCCTTTGGAAGTGGCTTGATGGGATGTTCATTCAGTATCATGAGAAGCAGGAAAAAGTAGATCAGCTGAGGTTTCTTGTTTGGAAACTTTTTGTTGGTGTCCCCTTACCTTTAAACTTGTGTGTTCTCTGTTAGAGCAGTGAAAGAATAGTTAAAGTTGTTTTCAGTTTGGCCAGAATTGCCTTTGGAAACACAGTGCTGGAGGACAAGGCGTGCATGCAGTTAGGAGTGCAAGCTTAGTGGGTAAACAAAAAAATCACATCTACAATGCGGGTAGAATAAACTCTCCAGTGAATACATTACCTGCAAGCTGCGAGGAAGCACAGTTTTTTCTTCCGAGTTTTGTGACACATGTCAATGCAAAGCTTATGCGAGTGAGATTGTTTTCCATATTTTCAGTATGTGAATGTCAAACCTGAAGCTTTTTTTATTACAAGAATTGGTTCCACTGTATTAAATAAATCTTGCATAGATTATCACACTCATTTCAGAGTCTGAGAGTTCATTTTGAAAGAGATGCGTTTGTGATCTGTATCTGAGTCCCAAGCTTGCGTGTTACACGCACACTTACCTAAGTGCATGCAAAGGTGGGCTTGCTTTCATGGTGACCTTTGAAAATTCTTCAGCATAATAACTAGCCGTGACATGAATAAGTATGCAAAAAAAAAAAAACCCAACAACAACAACAACAGCAAACCTCAACAAACCTATTCTCACGCTTCATTTACATTATTCCCAGGGCACAAATACGAAGATATTAAAACTGGGTAAGACTGTCAAATGAGATTCACTCACCTGACAGTTCTGTCACTTTAAATTGCTTTGCTGTTTATGGCTTGGCTGCACTTGCAGCCCCAGTACTTGTTAATTGCTTAGTCAATGCAATTGTATCACAACAAATTTATCAGAATCTTAAGGGAAGGATTGTCGTTCCTTTGCATATGAAGTTACTTTGATGGATTGAAGGTGGTTATTATCATCAATTCTGATGAGCACAAAATAAAATTCTATCTTTAAATTCCTATGCAGCAAAGCCACCAGAAAATTCTATTTGAAACCCTGTAGTAAAGGAATGAATATCATGTTAGAGGAAGACTATAGCCTCTCACAAAATGAAATACTTATGGAACAACTGAGAAATGCAGAACATTTTACATGCTGGCTGTTAGGAACAAAGAAACACACTGTGTTTATTAGGATGTAACTGATGAATGTGTGTGTGTGTGTGGAAGGGTCATAGTGTATGAGAGTTTATAATCGTGTTAGCATTGGGCTCGTGTCACCGAGGCTTTCAATGGGACCTGGCAGCAGAAATGTTGCACCCAGTATGTTGAATTCAGCTTTTGCCATATGCACACCATTTTTACAACTTATGCTTCCATGAGTTTTGGAAATACTAATAATTTTCACTGATGTAAAAAGGACAGATTTCATGTATTTCACAGGTATGGTTTTAAGAAGATAATCATGTTTCCCTCCCTCCAGCTCTTTCTCTCAAACCCCTAAACCCCTAACTTCTTTCCTTTCGTCTTTACTTTTTGATAAATATATAATTCTATTGCATTGTATAAGCTCAAACTCAAGTCACCACTAACCATGATCTTTTCTTCCATTTAAAATTAATCCTAAAATATTCATATTTTTAAAAATAGTAGAACACAGAAAGAGCATCAGACTGTGTCTAAAATTGAACTCACTGGGTGGTGTTGTGGTGTAGTGGTTAAGTCACCACGTGGGATGCCTATATCCCATGTTAGAATGCTGACTCAAATCCTTGGTACTCTGCTTTTTACTCAGCTCACTGCTAAGACTCCTTGCTGAGAAGCACTAATGACGGGTCATGTACTTGAATTCCTGCCGTTTGTGTGGGAGACCTGGATGGAATTTCTGGTTCCTGTCTTCATTCTGGCCCAGTGACAGCTTTTACAGTCATCTGGGCAGTGAACCTGCAGATGAAAAGAACTGTCTCTTTCTTTCTCTGTCTCTCTGTCTTTCAAATAAATAAATCTTTAAAAATCTGCTAACATCACTGCTCCATACTACCCTTCTCTCTCTATTTTCTACAAATCCAATACTCTCAAAGTAGTCCATATTATTACTGAATGTATACAATTTGACCCAGGCCATCTCACCATTGTCTTTCTACCTTCACTTTTCCACACAACTAAATCATCCCCAAATCCTTGCTATTCTACTATGAGCACCTGACATGCCCTCTCCATATCTCCTTTCATCTTTTGTTCAGGTCCTCAAATGATCTGTGCTTTCCTAAGTTGTTTTTTGATATTCAAACTTCACCTGCAAGCTAGTTGCCATATTGCAACACACAAGGAATGCCTATAGCACTATTAGATGACACAGTTGCTGTGTCAAAATTTAAAGCTGTTTGTGTTACTCTCCTTGCTTAAATTCAACATTGGATTTTTTTTTTAATCTGCAAGGTAAAATCCAAACGCATTATCAGAGTATTGGAGGTGTATGTTGAGTTTGACTTGTTACTTATTGTTCATTGAGTTGTTTTCCTACTCACGAATATGTCTTAAATGTGATTCCTATCTTCTTGTATGGTTGTTTAACTGGGGTTTATCTGGGAATCCACAATATTCAATATTTATGGGTTATATTTAGTTGTTTTATCCATTGTGTCTAATACATCTTGAAGATATACTCAGCACTTGTAAACAGCAACTGATATTTATTAAGCATTTATTATGCCACTATTGGTTCTATACATATTGGTTCAATATGTGCTGTTTGTGCTTCTTAAAGACCACGATAATCCTAGGAAGGGCTAGCAATTTGCCCATAATGAGGCACAAACTGGAAGCAGTCATGTTAGGGTCTGAACCAAGTGGCTCTTTTCCAGACACTTGGAACTGCATCTTGTGTTGTGTGCTGAAGCCATTGATAATTATGTATGTAGGTGTATCTTTGTTGAACTCTTTCTATTTAGGAACTATTCATCATGTACCGTAGGGAGTAGGACAGAGCTGATCTTAGACATTCCATACATGTGTACCAGGTAAATGATGAGGAATTGGTCATGAACTTACTCTCCTTTTTGTATCATTGAATGACTCCTTGAACCTTCTTGATAGTGAAGCTCTTTTTTCTATGAGAAATTGAAATTATAAAATCCACCAACCTATTTTGCATTGCTGAGAAATGAATAAGATAATAAAAATAAACATGCTTGAAAACAGTCATGCAAATGAATGGGAATAACATTTTTATGAGTAATGATTCAATACATTGTACATGTAAAGCTCTATGAGGTACAAGATCCTATTACTGGTGTTCTTGGAGATATAAAATGAATATGGTATAGTTTCTACTGTTCAGGTACTTAGAATCAGGAATCACTAGCCAGTAAATTATAAGTGTATTTTTCAATTACAGAATCTTAATAGAAGCTGTGATTCCTTAGCCAGGGACATATTGGAAAATAATTGGATTCATTCACTCATTTATCCTTTTATTCACTAAACAAATACTAGCTGTGCCTGCAGTGTGAGGGACTCGTGTAGGCCCTGGAAATTCAGTAGTGAGGAAGTTAGACAAAGCCTTTGTTATGTGAAGAGAAGAAAGAGACACACAAACTCCTACTATAGAAAGAAAGGAGGTTGAATGACAGAGTGACAAAGCACTTGGGACTATTTTTTAAGGTTGATTTTTCCTTGAGAAATATACTAATGTTAATGTTAACATTTTTAATGTAAATATCTCTAGACTTTGGGACAACGTCCCTTTAGAATGAATACAAGCTTAATAAGACACAGGAGTTGTCTTCCAACATACCCTTGTGTAGCTTTACCATTTTTCTCTCACTTTGCTTGGAAATGGCAAAAATATCTATGTATGTTCTGGGCTGCCATAGCATACATTTTCAGCTTACACTACATCAGCAATTCCTGGCCACTGATACCCCCAATCCAGGGCAGCCTTCATTCAGCAACACAAGTGCGGTGTTGGAAACATACAGTTCATCCTCATGGATCAGGACTGAAGCATGTGCTTCACACGTTTTCCCAGAAATGAAACTTCAGATGGCCACTGTGGCAGCTGCCTCTACAACAAGCCTTCTCTATGCATGAAGTAGTCAAACAGACCCCACTCAGTGGTGTGGTGGTGGCGCTCATCAGCTTGCCTCACTTGCATTTGGATGGTAAGGAGAATATGAACCTGAATGAATCCAGTGTTGTTTGTCACTTCAAAAAGTGTAAGATGAACCTGATGTCAGTTATGCATGCTTCTGGCCACTTTTAAGACAATTTAGAATCAGGGAAGACAGATGAGAGAGAAAATGGGCAGAGTCACCTTGTGATGGAGGAACCGACCCTAAATAAGGACAGGTAACTTCATACTTGGCAGTTGTGCCCAAACAGAATGCCCAATTCTCTTTCCCGCCAGAACTGGTGGCTTCGTAGCAGCCTTTGCAAGGTGGGGCACCTCATGGAAGACAAGAATGAGCTCATCAGTTAGTGAATGACAGCTCCCTTGCAAAGTTTCTTAGCATGGTGCAATTCATAGAGAATGACAAGGGGTTCTACCAAGACCTGGATTGAGTCTTGATTGTGCTCATGTGTCACATCACCTATTGTAGCACTACTGTGGCATGAGGTCACTGGAGCACCGTGGTGGGATAATTCCTATTAGCCTGTCACTGCCTTTGTCCGCCATCTCAACTCCTCATCACCTCTCCCAAGCAACTTCCGACTGTTCTGTGTGTAACTGCAGGCCTATGTTATACAACTCTATCCAAAGGGACGGCTCTACAGAACTTTCTGAATGTGTTTCGTTATACCACATTTCTGGGCTTGGATATGAGGGTGCAAGATCATGATCTTGGTTCCAGCTATGGAATGTATTCGTCTAGGAAAGAGTAAAGAAGAAGAGTCAGCATTTTACTTCGACAGAAATAGAATTCCTTTTCATTTTCTGAAAGAATAGAATGGATATGGAGTAAAACTTGATACTGAGGTTTAAATATGATGATCAGAGGAGTTGATGCTACTTTAAGGAAAAGATAATGAAAATGTCTGCAAGTATTAGGTGTTTATAATATAAACATGTTTTTTTTTCCTACATGAAGCATGTTTTATTAAGCCATTTTTCCAAATTTCTATTTTAGTTAAATATTTATTAAAATACTAAGTTTTGAAAACCTTGAATTTCAGCATTCTTTCTTTTTATTAACTGTTTTTTTGCTACAATTTAGTTGGCACTGGGCTCTCCTCTCTCCACCCCAAAGTTCCCTCTTCTCACCTCTGTTCTCCCCTCTAGTCTCACAATATGTGTCTTTTGTGATTTGTCCCAGATCCATCATGCTGCTGATGGAGTGTCTCCCAATCACGTAAGAGACTGT
Organism: Ochotona curzoniae; assembly: GCF_017591425.1. Taxonomy (NCBI): domain Eukaryota; kingdom Metazoa; phylum Chordata; class Mammalia; order Lagomorpha; family Ochotonidae; genus Ochotona; species Ochotona curzoniae. Next base: position 7,925,515 of record NW_024467119.1, read on the forward strand.
CAGTCATTTCCTTGTGGGTTCAATATTGTATTTGGAGCCCTAGTGAGGATTAGAGCTTTGTTATTTATGGGCAGTACCAATAAGAGTGATAAAAGGGTCATTGACCACCTCAGGTGATTATAAACGATCAGCCTCTTACGGATGATTGATTAATGAATTACATCACAAGTTTATGCTACAGAAGGTACAGGTAAGTATGAAGTGACATAGAGTAAGATTCACATATAATGTCTCCAGATTTGACATCATATTATCTTATGCTAGAGCAAACATATGATATCTGACCTTTTGGGATTGGCTCATTTCCCTTAGCATAATGGTCTCTAGGTTGGCCCATATGATGCAAACAATGTACAAAAAATTGAACAAATAAAATTGGAGCCGAGCCTTCAAAATCTGTGATACAAATACAGAAGCTAATTTTCAACATAGCCTGTATTTTCCCCAGCATTGTCAATACCTGCTGTGCACAGGTGGTTTGGGATGTGGGATTCTGCATATAAATATTATCATAGGGATTCAAATAGAAGCCTAAAGATTTTACAGCTCCCAAGAGTCCCAGTGTTTGAACCTAAGTAGTTTTGACTTCAGAGAATCTACTCTTTGAATTTCAATATGCTTCATCCTAGTATCATGTGCATTTGCTGCAGCAAATAGCAATCATAGGTAACATTTGTGGCACATTTGGTTTGTGCAAAACACAGTTCTAAGTGCTTTCCATAATTATCTCTTTTCATTCTCATGCCAATTTAGTATGGAAGGCCTAGTGTTGTGTTTCTTTTTTTGTTAGTTTAGGAAACTGGAGCATTGTGAGACAAAGTGAGCTGGCTGAGGTCAAAGATCTAGCATACTAAGCAGACAATCTGTAAATCCTCAGTCGGTTGCAGCCTTTGATGTTCAATATTGCCTTCATATTTCACCACATTTTTTTCTAATGTGTTAAAAGTATAGTTTAAGAACTAAGTTTAACAGTTTTAGAAATTTCTTCTTCAGGGTATGGGTGAAAATAATTCAAGTTCAAGAGCTATGTGTATATGCCTTATTAGGTGGGACACAAAGATTAGCCACTCCTCACCAAGGTATTGAAGATTTCTCTGCACACCCCTCCTAAAATTGTTCTGCACCTCAACTGTTGACATATGCCTGGTTAGAGTTATAAGCCAGTTTTGAGTATCCTAAAATCTGCCAAGTTCAGCAAAATTATGCTTCAACACTATAAATTGCTAAATATTAAAATGAAAATAGACACGAGACAGCTGAATAGTACCCTATAGCCATTTTAAGGTGTATAGAAGCCGGTAGTACATAAACTAAAATTGAAATGTCAATGAAGTAGTCACAGGAGGTGGTTAAGAACTTGCATTTTTAAAACATATTGATTACTCAATACTATGTCAATTAATTCCATAATGTTGTAAATTGTTGTTGATGTTATGTTGTGGCTTTAAATTAATCGGGATGATATTCTGACAGCTCTGCCTTCAGACCAGAGATGGTCTCCCCAAGAAACCGTTGAATTTATGTGGACAATAAGATGCTGGACTCTATGCTTGGTATACACTTGCAATGAAAGAATCTTGAGTGAATTTGAAATGTAATACAGCAACAAGTTGGAGGAACCCACCATGGGGGGAGGGTAAAGGGATGGGTGGGGAGAATCCCAGAGCCTATGAAACTGTGTCACATAATGCAATGTAATTAATAAAAAAATCAATTAAAAAATTTCAAAAAAGAGGCAATTACCATGCCATGTTATACAACGGGAAAAAAAGAGCTATGTGTAAAAGTAAGAGGGCAAGATCATTTGCAGAAATCTTATTACTTGTGAATGTACCTCAAAATAGTAGACCCTGACGTGATGTTGAAAAATATACATTAACCTGGGAACAATGGAAAGTAATTTTCAAAGGCATCATTTCTCTTGAGATCAAAAGAGAATTAGTGAAAACACAACTACTTTTGAATTGAAAAACTTGTCCTTTTTTCACACCACTATTACCTCAGTGTTAAATAAATAATCGGTGTGTCATACATTTTGAGTTCAAAATTGTTAGTTACAGGATTGTTAGAATAAGTTATCTAAAAAAAAAAACTTGGTTAAAACCAAATTTTGTGTGGCCTTTCTTTGATTAGAGTTCCTAATTTAAATGTGTTTGTTTCTACACATAATAGTTGTGACTCAGAGTAGGTGGAATATAGAGAGAAAGGGCAGCTATGGTTGTTAAATGATGATAAAATAGGTGTGGGTAATACGGAGAATGACAGAAGAAGGTTGGCGTTCAGTTTGAACTAAATAACCTGATTAACTTAGAAACAGTCTCAAGGAGGATGGTAAGGCTGTTGTAGCTGAGCCTCTGGGTGCCAGTGTGCAAGATTTAGGGCAGAACATTAGCTTTACCCAATTTTCTTGGACCCACTTTAACACCTGTGATCCTTTAGAAGCCTTATTCCCTAGGGAGCAATATATCAATGGATTGGGACGTATTGAACCAACTATTTTAGTACCACTTAATTCATCATAAAAATAGAGTAAGGCTACCAGGGAGAATTAGATGGGCTGACTCCAACTCATGATAAAAGGAGAAGAAATTCAGCAAGGATAGATGTAGAAAAAATCTTTAAAAACATGACTCTGAGTACTAATGCTGATTGCTATATTAATATGACCTAGCAGGTAGAGGCACACAGTAAGCAATCAGTTTGATACTCCTCTCAGATCAGATACTAATTGTTCTCCACCGCCCCCGAGATCTCACAAGGCTCCTATTGATTCTGTTGTGAAATAGAGGCAGTTTTGTATCTATAGTTTCCCAGTAGAACACAATAGACATAAGTCCCAGCAAATTTTAGCAGGATAGAAATTTAACAAGAAAATATTTCGTGGCTCTCAGCAGAGGTGGCAGGAATGCAGAACTAGACAAAGAGTTTGAAAGCAGAACTTGGAGCAAAGCATGTCTTAGTATAGGTTTGATGGTGCAGTAGTTGCTGCCTTCACCCAAGTCACAGTGCTGCAGCTCATGCTGTGACAGCATCTCAGACTGAGCGCATTGTAATGGTGCCAAACAGACAGACTTGTCCCACTAGCCACCGGATTAAAGTCTAGGGGGGCTGTATGGGACTGATGGAGGTTATGTCCATCTTTAATGCTTTAGGTTAACAGTGCAACATGAAGGTCCTGGGCATTTGGTGCTGCATTTAAGATGCCCACTAAGGCCCTTAAACACACGTGAGAGTGACAGGGATTGATTGCTAGCCTCTTCTCCCTGATTCCAGTTTCCTGCTAGAGCAGACCCTGGGATTCAGTGGTGATCCCTTGACCCACTGGATCATTGTCACTCATGTAGGAAAGCTGGATCGGGTTCTCGCTTCCTGTTTGGCTCAACCTATCTGCAGCCAGTGCTGGGGGCATGTGGAGGAGTGAACGAGATGAGAGCTCTCTCTCCCTATTTCTCTCTCTCTCTTTCACACACACTTGCACCACACAGTCTCTCCCTCTGGGATTGGTGCTATGTTTTCTTAAAGGATCTACTATCTCACACCTTTTCCCTTCTGGGATGAGAGCTGTTTCCCTGTGGAGGCCCACAGTAAGTGCATTTACCCACACAGCTCACATGGCAAGGTGCTAAGTGACAAAGGCAGTGAGGTTCCGGCAGTCCTTGCATCTTCGTGTAAAGAACTTCATGGAGCTCAGTCAGAAAATCAAGTCAGTTATCTGTAAACTTGCTCCAATATCCTGATTTACAGTGTAACTCTAAAGCTCCAGTAATGGATTTCCCAACATTGACGTGATCTTGAATGTCAATTTCTACATGTGTTCACATGAGTTTAAGTGCATGTGTTTATGTTTGAGAAAGAGAATGAAAGAGAAAATAATTATGACAATTTAATGACACTGAGCTTCAAAACAGGGGATTTGGCTTTAAAACCATTCCTCCACTTCTTAGGTGTGTCACTTTGAGTAGGGTGTATTTTTCTGTTTCATTATTATTCTTATTATATAAAATGGTGCTTCTGAGGAAGATTGTATACAAATTAGTTGTGTTTAAGTACATGAAATCACCTAGAGCAGTCCAGGAGTCCAGTATTGAATAAATGCTGCCTCTATAAGTGTTTTATTGTTACACACACTGTTAAGGACACATTTTCTTTAATCAGGTTCCATGAGGGTTACTTAAGCAATCTGAATCTCACACAAAATTCCCGGCATACATTTAGGTGTTCTTTTGAACTTTTATTATTTTTTAAGAAAATATTTATTTATCATTTATTTCAAGGGTAGAATTACAGAGGAAGAGAGACAGAGAATCTCCCAACCGCTGGTTCACTCCCCGAAAGGCTGCAGTGGCTAGGGCTGGCTACGTTGCAGCCAGGACCCTGGAGATTCTTCCAGTTTTCCCATGTGGATAAAGGGCTCACTCACTTGGGTCATCTTGTGCTGCTTTCCCAGGCCAGTAGCAGGGAGCTGGATCAGAAGTTGAGCAGATGGAATTTGAATCAGTGCTTCTGGGGGATGCCGGTGTCAGAGGTGGAGGCTTAAACTGTCATGCCTCAACACTAGTTTGTTTTCTAATGGCCAATGAATACTTTCTGGAAACCAACCAAATGCTTCCAGAAGGACTATGTTGAAGATTTCTCTGCACACTCCTCCTAAAACCGTTCTGCCCCTCAATTGTTACTCATGGCAACGTGATAAAGCCCAGAAAACGAATGACACTACTAGAATGAGTTTTATCCAAACTTGGTGGAACTTTCAGAAAAATCAAAACAAAAATTCACAAACCCCCAAACGAGAAGGTTAGTAGCATATTTCTCTTTCTGTAGCAGTATAGAAGCTAAATAGCAATAGAAACTATGTAGCTATTTTCTTTAAACATCTGAAGATTCTCTATAGCATAAAATTCACAATCACAGTTAATGCCCCAAGCAAACAGAAGGGGAACATTTTTAGTTCTTTCTTATTTCCTATGAGACTTTGAAATACAACTTTGAAGTATTAATTACAGTCAGGTTTGATGAAACCAAAGGGCAAACCATTGTGTTGCTTCAATTGCATAAGGGACTAAGGTTTCAGTGAGAATTTAATTAATTTCCTTTCTTCTGTTGGTTAAGTTACTTAGAGTGGATACTCCTAGCACTAATCAATCTTTCTTTCTCTCTCCTTCTTGATCTTTCTCCTCTCACCACTGAATGAGTTTTGTAGTTACTTCAGAGCACTTCCAGAATGAATAGAGGTGGATTGGAAGTTTTTGTTTTCTTATAAAGAGAGTGCTCCTAACCACAGAACTTGTACCCAAACGCACACACATATCCCAATTCCCATGGGGATTAGTTCCAAAGTGCACACTTGACCTACAGTGGGTAAGAAATGTTGCTTTTATAAGAAACACAGTACAGTATGCCCGCTTCCCACATCACTATGAATTCCTTGTTACCTTAGGCAAGCCATTGTGGAAAAGAAATTTAATACCAAGAAGAGGTGTGTGTCCATCCTTTCTAAGTTGTCCACAGGCGCAACTCTCTGCTTGTTTGTCTTGCTCATTAAATCACAATTCAAGCTCTCTGCCTCTGCCCCATTTATCTTGTACATGGAATCAAATTTAAATGAACCTATTTATTATGCTCAGTTTAAGTTTTGCTTGATATCTGGAAACCTAAATTTGTGCACTCGTTCTTTTGGATAGATAAGCTTATAAATAAAATCTGTTTCTTGAAAAACATTCGATACTATTAAATGTATATTGACATTCACTATACATTATAATTAGGATTCATTATACAGTATCCTAATTAGTGTCTTCTATTTGTGTGTTTAAATTATGAAACAATTTGTTGTTTTTAGGCTAACCTCTGACCTCTGAAAGTCAAGTGTGCCTTCTGTCTTGGTTCTGGAAAATACTAACAAAATGCCTTAGAACAAGTCATTGATAAATAATAGAAGCTTACCACTTATAGTGACAGGACTAAAAAATTCACGATTAAGGGCAAAACTGTGACGAGGTTTTCTTGCCCATTGATGAGGCTGAATTTTCTGATCCAATCATGCCTGATGTCTTCTTCTCATTTTTCGTGATACAGTTGCATAGGCTCAGAGATTTCCCTTTCCACCTCCACTAGAGTATTACAATAGTGTAGTTCTTCAACAACAATCACAGGTCCATCATTCCGCAACTCAAGTATATCATGACATTGTATGTATGAACAATGGCAGCAAGTCCAGCACTTTATTGTCGAGATCCATTTAACAATTTCATCTGGAGTCCATCTTTCATCTGTATCTTCTTCACTTCTTTGTGTGCTAGTCTTAATGCCATTGCCTTGGTGCTTCCATTTAGAGGCACACAGACATTCAAAATGTATCATTACCTACCCACAGCGTCAAAGCACAGCTGCTTTTTCAATACCCATTCTCTACACAATCTGCTGCTTTTCAAGGTCTCATTTACCAACTGCAACTCTGAAACCGAGTGTTATCTCTTTGTAAGAAAGTGATTTGTACCTAAAGCCTCAAAACTGAATGCATTCTGCTGCATTTCACATCCATTTTTATCAGAACCTTCTTTGATTATTCCTTGGCCTCTCTTCCTTAGCTTAGTTAACGAAACATCATCAGACTCTCAATACAGGCAAAATATCCACGTTTTTTCCATTCTATTACTTCTTTGTTCTAGTGAACACCTTCCCAGGAATTCTACTGTTTAAAGGGTTTTCATTAACTTTCTTTTACCTTCGTTACAACCATCTTTGTTCTCAAACAATTTTCTAATCCAGAGTCCTGCCATGAGGAATACTCACACATCTGGGGGTGGGGTGCAGCAAGGATGGTCCAAACACTTGGGTCCCAACCACCCACTTGACAGCTCTGGATGAAGTTCCTGGCTCCTGGTCTTCACCTGGACAAGCCCTGGCTGTTGCAGTCCTTTCTCTATCTGTCACTTGCCTAACTAAATCTTAACTTTTTTTTTTTTTTTAGTATGATCATTACAACATAAAAGAGGGATACTTTAATTTGTTACTTGCAAAAATGTATGGATGAGGGCCCGGTGCGATGACTAGCGGCTAAAGTCTTCCCTTGAACATGCTGGGATCCTATATGGGTGCTGGTTCTGATTCCAGGGACTCCACTTCCCATCCAGCTCCCTGCTTGTGGTCTGAGAAAGCAGTCCAGCATAGCCCAAAGCCTTGAGATCCTGCACCCATGTGGAAGACCCGGAAGAGGCTCCAGACTCCTGGCTTCGGATTGGCTCAGTTCTGGCAGTTGTGGCTGCTAGGGGAGTGAACCATCGGATGGAAGCCCTTTCTTTCTGTGTCCTCCTCTCTGTACATCTGCCTTTCTAATAAAAATAAAATAGATATTTTAAAAATGTATGGCTGAAAATGTTTGGTGGCCAATGGTTATTGCTGGAACCTGATACCTAGGTATCTTGTCTACGCTTTGATTCTTCCAAGCATTTTTGTCACAGCTATTTAAATATTACTGATACAACCGGATTAGAATAGATTGTTCTAGACAGATAAACTCTATTATTTGCTCTAAATATATGTTTTGAGCTTCATTTCTTCATTGTCCACAGCTCATGTCCTTTGCTCTGGTTAAGGAAACACAGGTGTTCTGTTAGTTGTTCTCCTGCTCTGTAACCTATGATCTTGCTGTGCAGGCAAAATGTTTCGCTCGCCACCGAGCACACTACTCCCTTAAAATCCTCATCAGAATCTCCTTCTCCTGCAACTTATCCTGCGGTACTCACATCCTTGTGTGCATGGCGCTATTATAGCATAGAGTGATATGAACTTTCAGGTGTTTGCAGAAGTATTTTCTTATGGATTGTATTTTCCGAGTTCACTTTACTCATTCTTTACTACTCAGCACTCATGGTTCAGTGGTTTCCATGTAATATAATTAATAAATAGTATTTAGAGTGTTAACTCAGTGGAAACACAAGAACTACAGAGGGAGAACATTATTAGAATGGTCACTCGCTTGTGGGATGTCATCTAAGAATCAAAAAAAAAAAACTACTGGGTATTCAGTGAGATGATTAGTGCTGGATTAAGAAATTAACTTTTTTCAGGAAAGTCATCTAGGTAAGGCACAGACATTTTCCATTTCTATACATATAAGAAAATTATATCGGTGGGTTTGGAACATGCTTTTTATATTCTTATGGAGACTTTAAACCATACAGATTAAAACATGCAGGATATTTTAGCAAGCTTTGGCATTGTTCCCTGGGAAAGGGGTAAGTTAAAGTGGGTAGGTTGACATTTACTCTGTTTCTGGGTATACATGCATGACCGTGTGGACAGGCTGTGTAGGAACAGCGTACTGTCCGAAGAGCCAAACATGATCTAACCACGCAGTCGCAGCTTGTGGATCCCAACACATAGGCACGCCCCTTCGGATGGCCCTCGTATTCAGGCTGGTGATGCACGCTTGCTGTGGTCCTCAGCACCTAGCAGCACATCAGGGCAGTCCAAGCACAGAATTCGTCATTTATTTTCAGAATTGGGCCTCAAAGTTACTCACCCATTTAATACTCCAGCTTTGGCAGCAAGATTCACACTACCCTCAAATAGATGCTGCAGCAAGATTTACGTACACACCCTGCACGTTTAAGCGCTCTAAGGGATGATTTCATGACTGAAGAAAATGTAATTGCAGATATTTTCTCGCAGTGCAGCAGGTCATAGGTAGGGAATATCTGAAAAATTATCAGGTAACTTCCAAGAAATCATCTTTGTTTACCTCTTACAGAATTCCAACCCCCTTTTGTTTTTCTTAAGAACAAGGAAGGAACATATTCGTTTGTGCTTTAAATGAATTACATCTTTGCTATGTCTAAATATACATATAGGAGTTTTGCATGATTTTCTTATATATATAGATTGAATGAATAGATTCAATTTACAGAAGAATGGCGCTGCATGCTAGCTCTTCATTATCAATCATTCCCGTCTATCCCCACTAACACCAGCTTCCAGCACCTGCTTCCATACTCTTAAAATTCCATAAGCATTTCACCTCTGGACATTTGTAGAACCGGAGTCATATAGTGTGCAGTGTTTCTCAACTTTCAATGATACTTTCAGATCCGTGAAATTGTCACATGTATCAATTGTTGATTCCTTTGTGGGAAGAGTATTCCTAGCATGTTTAGAGCACTTTTTTTTTTTATTAACGATTCACTAATTGGAGGGCATTTTGCTTTTTTCCCATTTTTTTTTTGTTGGTGATTTCCTAGCACTTTTAGATATATTGATTGTTACTATTCTACAATTCTTACCCCTCAAACCAATACGTGGGACTTTTATTAAGTTTCTCTTGACTGTGGTCTTCATTATATTTTCATGGCTTAACTCCAATCTGCCTGCTTTTATTTATTTATGTATCTATTTAATTATTTTGTAGGATCACTTTGTTGATAAAACAGAACTCCAAGTTAGCCTTTCATGAGATACATTAAGAGACATTAGCCTTTTACTATTTTATCCCCATCCTTTCTTTAAAAAATTCCGTGTCTATCACTATGCGTTTTATATGTTCCTGTGTTTCTTGTTGTTTTTATATGTCATATTTTTCTTACATCTGCCACAAAGTATCATTGGATATGTTCTGGTAAGCTCTTTTTTTTGGCCATGAAGATATTACTATCTTAAGTCACATATTCTTAGGTTTAGTGATGTTTTTGAATGTTAACTTTGTTTTAGGTTTCATAGCAAAGCATTTTGTATTAGCTTTACTGAAGTTGTCGTCCATAAGTTAGTTTTGCTTGGAAGTCTTCTCTGAGCCCCATGGCAGAGAGAATGGTTTCATCCGGGACACTCCCAAAGTCTATGAATTTGCTTATTAAGACTGATTCTGTGTGTAGTATTGATGCATTCTAAAGTGATGGACATGGAGGTGGGTCGGGGGAAAGTATCTTATCAATTTCTATGTTTTTCACAGTATGTAACTTGGCACATGCTCAATACATTTTTATTGAATAAAGATCCATTTAATTGAACACACTCATAAGTTCACAAAAAATGGGATTTGTTTTCATTTTCCGTTGTATTCTGAATAGAACTTTGGACATCCTCTGTACTGAAGAAACATCAACAATCATTGAAATATTTATTGGGAATCCATTTAATTTTGTTGATGGAGGCTTTATCTACAATATTTGTTTCTGAATCTTTCAGCTGTAGAGAGAGGCAAGACTGCAGAAAAAGGCTGGGGTGGATTGCGGCTGCAGCACAGAGCCTACATGCATGCGACTTTGCCTTCTCAATTCTTCGTCTGTTAACAGCAGGCCAGCCCCGCCCTCCACACAGGCAAGGCTGAGCCGAGAATGTGAATCCTCTGCTAGGAGACTTTAGTTATTTATGAACAAAATATGAACCCCATACATACATATAAAACCATTGAGCGTGTCGAATATCCGTAAAGCATCTCTGTCAATTCAAATAATAATTTGAAAAACCTACATTTTTCTGCTTGTCAAACTAGTTTGGAGGGTAAAGTCTTTAGTTAGTGTCTAAAATATCATTTATGAAATAACAAAGGTATTGCGGGGTGTGAGTGAGATCATGCCGGACAAGTCTAGGGTTATTAAGTAGATTTTATTCACCAAGCTTGGTGATGACAGGGCCCACTAGAAATAGCAAATCACAAGTCCATATTGCAATCCAGTCAATCCAGACGAACAAATGATCGTTACCTTGAAGTGCATCCATTAAGCTACATCCCAGCTTCCCCAGCAATGTAAGTTATCCTAAGAGACATGCAACGAATAACCTGGACACACTTCCAAAGCTGCAGACATTCACCTTTCCCTGGCTTCTCTGCCCACATTCCATCACTGCTAGGCCTCACCCCTCCTGGAACTCTTGAATGTACACAATTAAAACACAAAGCATTTTAGCATTGCTGTCTTTACTGTCCTGCCCAAGCAGTGAACAGAAGGTGAGGAATACAGACACACAGGGGCCATGCTCGGGGGACACCTGTCCTCAGAGGTGCTGGGGAGGCCGAGAGTTGAAGTGCTGGAGCGAGGGAAGCACGGGACCAAGAGAGCCATCACCTCCCTATCATGGGCTGTTCCTAGGGCTAGTGAGGAGAATGGTTATACAACAATGCAGTCCCATTCTTTCTCAGGTTCTGGGTGATGACAGGTGAGTGTCACAGGTGGGTGCATGGGAGGGAACACCTAGGTGGTGGTGGTGGGGTGACTTTGAACTAACTGCCTACCTCATAATAAAGGTATTCTTTAAAAAGTTCAAAATGCTAAAACATTGAGTTCTAATCTTCAATAAGCTATGTATTGCGCAAGTATGATGATCAGTGTGTGTGGTATAAGCAAAGGCCTCCACATTTGAGTGTATTTTCACTGGAAGATAATCACATCCACAGTTTCTAGATTCATAGTTGGTGTTGGGGGTAATTCAATTTTTGGCAAGACATGAATTCAATCTGCCAAGTCCTGCACTTTCTCTGGCAACTTTTGCCCTTTCTTGGAATGTTTAAAGCTGTCTTTGTCACTAATGCAACCCTCAACACTTTAAAACTCTGCAGCTTGTGTTCACCAACTATTTAGATATTAAAAATTAATGGAATGTTAAAAAGTCCCATAATATTTAAAGCTCATATCTAAATGTGAGGCTTGCTAAGGGTTTCTGAATGACTAGGCCTACCAGGAACTGCTCTTGAACTGTTTACTGAATCTGTTCTTTAGTAGAATTAATGTTTGAAGATTATCATTTCATAATTTTCATGAATCGTATTCTAGAATGTAGTAAATGAATACTTTCTCCTAAGTATGCTTAAGTAAATATTTTATAAAGTTTCCATATTTTTATACTAATTTCAACATGTATCACGGTGCTTAGTAAATCAGTTTGTTAACATTCTTGATATGACCAGAATAGAAATTGCAAGGATACTTTTGAAAATAATTAGTTTTTAAATATTTAGCAATATGTGAATTTATTTTCAGGGATGCATCACAACTCTAGTCAAGGTCAGTTTGGTCATTCAATTAGTACTTCTCAGATAACTACCGGATATTTTGGTATTAATAACATACTAACTATGTGGGATCCAAGAATAGAAAATATATCTTATAAATTGCTTAAAAACTGCATTGAAATAAGATAATGGGAGATAGAAAGTAATAAGGAAGTAAATGAGTCAGATAAAATATTAAGGTTGTTTTAAAAAATGCAAAGCTTCTTATGACTACAGTGACTGGGGCGTTTCCTGAGAGGATGCTTTAGTCCTAACAAGAACAAAGAAAAACTTAAGAGAAAAACAACACCTGACTAGATATAGAGCAGCATTTTCAAAATTACGTGGAAGAAAACCATGGAGTCAATTTGAGAATCGATGGAGACTTGTTCTCTTGAGTGTTGGCAAACATGAATAACTTCAACCCAATTATATGACTATGAATATATACAGCTAATTAATAGAAGAGTAATTAATTAAAATTAGTGGTAATCTTTGCTTTGGAAAAGATTTATTACAGGTTTCTTTAAAAAGTATCTAAACACACACTATAATGTTGTTCATTTATTTTATTTATTTTTTTTTTAAAGATTTATTTTTATTATTTTTTCATTGGAAAGGCGGATATACAGAGAGGAGAGACAGAGAGGAAGATCCTCCGTCCGATGATTCACTCCCCAAGTGAGCGCAACGGGTCGATACTATGCCAATCCGAAGCCAGGAGCCTCTTCCGGGTCTCCCACGCGGGTGCAGGGTCCCAAAGCTTTGGGCCGTCCTCGACTGCTTTCCCAGGCCACAGGCAGGGAGCTGGAAGGGAAGCGGGGCTGCCGGGATTAGAACTGGCGCCCATATGGGATCCCGGGCGTGCAAGGCGAGGACCTTTAACCACTTGCGCCACCGTGCCGGCCCAAATGTTGTTCATTTATAAGGAAGGTGTTTATATAGAGCATATCAGAGAATGTATCTCTTTTGGAAAATTAGGTCACCGATACCATTTACATCAGAAGAACTCCACCTTTTGACCCAATTGTGTTCATGAAAATACAAAGTCTGGATCAATGCACTTTTTGCTGCTCAGTGTCATCCTGCTTTGTCTTTAGCAAAACCTAAGCCTGAATCACAGAGTCAAGAGGAAGCATCCACTTTGAGAAGATAAAATTTTATCAGAAATAGACAGAAAATAAGAGCAGTGAAGACAACAACAATGCAATCAGCCATATGTTTTACATTTTCAAAGAGAACAGCTTTTGCAGTAGGAGGACATGACTTTAAAGTCAGAAAATGAGTTACATTATGTAACCTGAATTTTTGAACAGAAACCCCTCAAACATTGTCAAGAGAAAAATGCTACACTATTGACATGCATAGGTGTTATTTGCTCTTCCTTCCTTCCTTTCTTCCTTCCTTCCTTCTTTCCTTTTTCCTCCCCAGATGTTGGGAACCAGAAGCCAGGAACGCCAGCCTGGCCTCCCCCTTGGGTGGCAGGGGCCCAAACATTTAGGCCATTTTCTGCTTTTCCCCAGCAGGGTGTTGGGTTCCAAGTGAAGCGACTTGGTGTTCACTCGGGATGCCAGCATTTGACCCGAGAGTGCTAACTTTCTAACATTTTATGGTGCAGCCATCAAAAGTTGAAAAATTAAAAACCAAGAATTTTATTACCACTTTCATTAAGATTGAAGGGGCTTTTAAAATGGAACTGTATCATATAATAATAGAGCAAATGAAATAAAAAAATGTCACTTTGAGGCAAAATATTTTGTCTGAGATTTAACTGTTTCATTTTGCCTTCTGATTTTTTAACAGCACTAAGTTAGGTATCTTTGAATAATATGAGGGTGAGTCATATGTCTTAACTGAATTATCTCTGCTTCCTTGGAATATAGGCGTGGAAAAAAGAATGCGTGACCTAAGATACATCATTTTCTGTGACTAAAGGAAGGACAAATTTGAGACTCAGATAAGAAAACTGAGTTGGGTGTGGCACCTGCAGAGTACTCAGCACCATTCTGATGGAGCTTATAGTAATTGGCTTAAATAATTCAGAGGGTGTTTTGTTTTGTTTTATGTTTTAAACTACTCAGCTCCGAATCAGCAGTGTTTGACAAGGCAGTTTAATATAACAGTTTTTCTATATACCTATTATTTAAAAACTGAACAGAAGAGGAGCAAATTATATTTTTCATACTGTACCTTGACCAAATAGATCTAATGAGAATTTTCAGAACATTAGCTTCAGGTTGGCTATAGTAGAAAATTACAGTGTAAAAATCCTTTTGGTATACGCATGCACAAAGGGGGAGAGAGAGAAAGGGGAAAAAGAGAGGGGAAGGAGAAATAAAACTTAGGATAAGTAAGGGAGTTTTGAGACTTACTGGCAGGACCAGGTGCTTTTGATTGTATTCTAATCCTCTCTGTGGAGAGATGTTTGCTTATGCTAGAACTTTAAACATTCATGGAAATTGGAATTAAAAGATTAAGCTTGCCCCCGATGCAGTTAACAATCTTGAAATCCATGCATGGATTTTTTTTTTCATAACACACATTTTGAATTTCTGATGTGGAAACCCCTCAAATGGGTTTGAATTCACACACACTCATTTTAATTGAAATCTAAAATCTGGATCTACCTCAGATAAATGTTCAGTCTTTATCTACCCGGGGTTGTAGAAACGGGAAGGCAAGACATATATTTTAGACTAATCTATCTCAGAGCACCTTTAAATTGCATTCAATGTAGCAGTTTTATTAAATTCCTTGATTTAAAGTATCACCGAATTATCCTGTGATGTACAATTCTCAGGTGAAGAGACAAAAACCCCATCAAGCTGAGGAGATGGGAATCTAATTCCACCGAACAAAATGTTCTTTTAATAAACCGTGACAAGATGGGCCAGGGAAAGAAAAACGTTTCAGAGGCAAAAGATCTGGGTCTTTGGCTAATGAAAACATTCAATTCACGCGTCACAAGCAAACAAAACAGAGACCACGGCGTGCGAGCACCGACCCTTCACGCATACATCTTCCCTGTGCTGTAACACTCAGAAAGAGCAATGAATCCTGGTGAGCATTTGTCTGCAGGGGTGCAGCAACACGTGAAAGAAGACACTTTGTATGGACTGCGCGGTGGAATCACCCCAAGGAATATGCTACTCACTGCAGAGCAAAATGCTGCTAAGTGCAGGCCATCTCTATCCTTTGCTAGGCCCTGATAAATACCAGAGAACACAAGCTTGTGGGACACATCTGGCTTTCAAATTCTCATGTCATTTGAAAACTGAACTAAAAATTCAATAGGGTGATCATAAGTAAAGTACACATTTAGAGGAATATGCAAGCATTGTGCAAAAGTTAGTTTGCCAGAAAGTAAAATTAAGACTCACAGGGTTATTGAGACAATTGCTGCTACCATTTTTGTGGGATCCTTCTGTATTTATTCTTCATATATTCTGGAATTTTTTGATCTAGTTGAGGTACCATCTTTATCTAATTTTATATTTTTTTACCTACTTTGGGTAGATAAGTTTACAATCACATGTATAAAAAAATAACTTTAAATGATTGCTTGATATTCTAAGAAGTGTGTGTTGCACATGGCTATACCTTATTCATGGGCCTTTGGGATATTTTTTTCTTTTTGTTGTATGAGATATCTTTTTCTGTGTGACATTTCCCATCATTGAATGTGTTTTCTGAGGTTGAATTTTGTGAATATTAGTTTCAAAAGCCAGACCAAGGACCTTTGGACGTCTGGTTTGTATTATAGATATTTTCCCAAAGCTCCAGTTTTCTCTGAGCAGGCGCTGCACCGAGGTGTGCTCAGTGGTCTCAGCTGATCAACTGGGGGGCCAGGAGCTTGCTTCCTCCCACGGATTCTCTGTGCGTCATTTTACAGGAAGTCTTTCTCAGTTCTCTTTCCCTGTCTCTCTCCAACTCTTTCTCCTTCTCTGCTTCCCTTGCGTCCTTCTTGGCATTTGTCTGTTCTGGCTGCCAGGACCGCGCAGGAGCTGGTGGGAACAACTTGCTTTCTCTCTGCAGACCCTGCAGGGAGCCTGCGCCTGTGGCTGACGACTTTCTGGGCTTTTGACATGGAGTTACGTGGATGCTGCCTGAGCTTTGAATCCAAGTCAGAAAGTCCTGCTAGTCCTTTCTGCTCTTTGCTTCGGTTATGCCTGATTACTAATTGGTTTGCATCCCAGGCCTATGGCTAGATACAATTACACTTAAAAAAAAAGTATTGTTCTTATGAGCCACACATAGTTCCCATTTCTTTAAACTTCTACTTTAATTTTGATTTTAATAAGGGGTACAATGCAATATTTCAGTTGATACATACAGTATACACCAATCATCTGAACTCCAGGTCATAAGTCCTTTATCTTAAACTGTAGATATGCTGCTGTTTTGGGGAACACCCAACTCCATCACATTTACCTGTCTGTAGATGGGTTCCCACTATCAAATTAGCCCCCATTTCCTCACCCTTCTCAGCCTCTAATAGTCACTATTTAGAATTCATATTGAATAGGACACACACACATACATACACTCAACTTTCACATATGATATATGCTATCATATATAGTTAGCATATTTCACTTAGCTTAATAATTCCAGTTCCATGTATTGTGTTGTAATGTTAGTACTTCATTTTTTATATTTATGTAATATTCTCTTGTGTAAATATACTATGTTCTCTTCACTTGACTTCTTACATAGAAACACTTCTCCAGGAGGCTGAATTGGAATTGACAAATGAATTTAGCAAAGTCACAGTATACACAAAGAATAACAGTTAATATTTTACACATCAATAATGAACACTCTTTGAAAGAATATTTAAAAATAGCATTCATAATATCCCCAAATTAAATACCTCGGGGTAAATTTAACCAAGGAGACAGACCTCTGCAATGAAAATTACAGAACACTAATGAAATAAATTAAAGGCACAAAATAATTAAACTACCTCCCATATTCTTTGATAGAAAGAATTAATAATATTAAAAAGTCCATACAACCTGAAGCAATGTACAGATTCAGTACAATCTCCATCAAAATACCAATGTTCTTCACAGAAGAATCCCGAAAGCAATCTCAAAAATTCATAATGGAAATACAAAACACCCTGGATACCAAAGTAATTTTCAACAATAACAAGCCATTAAGCATCACATCTGTGCTTCAAGATACATTACAGAGGAATTGCAACCGAAATAACTTGACACGGGCACAAAAAGAGACCCAATAACCAATGGAAGAGAACAGAAACCCAAGAAATAAGGTCACAAATCTACAGGCAACACACCTGTGACGACGCCCAGTGAAAGGACAGGCTCTTCAGTCCATGATGCTGGAAAAGCTGGGGCACCTGATGCACAAGCTTGAAAAAAGACCCATCTCTCACTCTGTAAAAGTGAACTAAAAAGGATCAAATATATACATGTAAGTCCCCAACTTCCATTTTTAAAGTTTTTATTTTTCCTTAGACTCAAGGATACCCCCTTTTACCCTCTCCTCCCTCTCTCGGTTTTGCTTGATATTATGGCAACAGTAATATAGTCCTTCAACAATAGTCACAAGTCCAAAACTCTACATTCAAGTGCATCCTGACATTGCAGGCATAGACAAACTCCCATTTTTAAGTCAAGGGCTCAGTTAAGTGAGTGATGTGCCCTGCATTGGTGAAAAGTGGCATCCCCCATTTTGCCCCAGGGGGGTTTACCTATAGCGACCATCTTCCTAATGACCAAAGTTCTCATTTTCCTCAGGAATGGAGAAAATACCACTGAACGAGATTTAGTGACCATGGTTATTTTATTTATTTATTTATTTATTTATTTTTTGCTTTCAAAACACACATTGAAGAGCTGATTTTGCAATTCAAAGGCAATGTCATACATTGGAATATTTTTCATTTCCTGTCATTTCCGCTCACTTGCCTCCCCATCTTTCCCAGTGGGTGCTTTTCTAATCAGTTTAATGATTGAGCTCATGAGTCTTGGAGGCAAAGAGACTTGGTTTTAAATCTCACGTTTGCCACAACTTTATCTGTGAAATGAGAGTTAAAGAAGCCAAACACCAAAGTGGAGATTACAGTGTGGTTCTCATTTTAGTCTACAGATGCCATTTAAAAATATTGGGTTATGGTTGGACACAATTCCAGTGAAAGTCAACTCCATGGGGAGATGAACGCTTCCTTGAAAGAACTTAATGCTTTGCATTTCTGGGACTCATTCTTACCTAGATATTTATGGATGATTTGCTTGTTAGTCTAGAAGTTTATGTTCCAAAGTGGGACTTGTCATGCAGTTGTTTTGGGCACAAAAGAATGACCCTAAAGATAGCATGTTCCTGATTTTCAGCAGGTTTTGGAGTTTTTATTTGAATCTATGTTTTAATCAAGAATATTGAAAATATTTTGATCCAAGAAGAAATGGCAAAAATAATCTGAGGGAACATTTAAAAAATTTTGGGTTGGAAAGTCTCCAAGAATATATGCAGTTAGAAAAAGGAGGTTGATTTTTTTCCCCTTCTCTGCCCACATTTGTGACAGGCACTGACGCCTGGGGAACCGAGCCCTGAGCAGCAGTTTTTGTCAGTCTGGAACTGCCCAGGTGAGTACAGTCAGAGGCGCAATGTGGGGTAAGGAGGTAATGGACACAGCTGTAAGAGCAGTGAGGGGAGGGCTACAGGTGCTGCTCATGGCTGCAATGTGTCATTCCACCAAGTGAGATAACAGTGGCTAAGTTACCTGGGCAGAGCCACTGGTGCCCTGCAGAGCAGTACTATAGCGGCAGAGCCCGGGCTAATGAATAAGTACATAGAATATCCTCTTCAAGACTCTAGTCACAATGGTCTACACCTCAATAAATGGCATTTTCCTCCTCTCAACGGAGTTCACGTCCACTCACTTTCTCATCAAATCCACCAGGAAATTCTACTGTTTAATCTATCATGAGTTCAAACATCCTCACCCCTCCACTGGCATCACTCTGAACTGGACCCCAGCACCTCTCCCCTGTACTGCGATAGAAGCCCTTCTCTGATCTCCCCACTTCTACCCTTGTCCGAAAGTAGATATTCTCAACACGGCGGTCTGAACGAGCCTTTGGAAATCAGAGTCAGCTCACGTCCTTGCTCCGTTTTTATAGTCTCCAAAATGCTCTAGTTTTACCCAAACTGAAAATGAAAATCTTTTCAGATGCTCCAGTATGGTAAGCATTATTTGCCTTCTCCCCAGGATCTCCCAGGCATCAATGATGAGGGTCAAGGCATTGATATATAATATTAAATGTCACTGTTGCATTTAATATGTAGCATAATGCATGACATATATTTCATATACCTCAAAGAGTTTTAAAGACTGTTGTACAACTTCATAGACATATGATTCTAAGGAGAGTATCTGTTGTATAATGTATGCTTAATAAATGTTATGTGACCTTGTGAGTATATTATTATGCTTATGAATGAAGGTAGATATATGGGGAAACCTCCTTGATTTGGAGATAAAGGATTTGTGGCTCAGTGAGAAGAGGTTGTCCCAGAGCAAGTTCTTAGAAGACTCAGAGCACAGACTCAGTCCTACGTCACTTGGCTCTCTCAGATCATGTCATCTCTTTTCAACAAATCATTGTCTGACGTCTAATGTAATTCACTGTGGAGAATGATGTCTCCAGTAAAACTTTCTAGAATAAAGGATATCGCAAAAGATTCCAAATTGCATACCCCCAGTCTTCTTCCAGTTATTTAACTGGTGACCTATGATCACAGATCTGTAAATAAATGGCTACATGTCACCTAACACTAAATTTTTTTGTTCCTCAAGATTATAAACATATGGCTAAGGAAGTAAAGAAATACACAGCGATGGGAGTGAGCCTTTCCTCTGCTTGGTCATTTCTCAACTGCCCACAGTGGTTGGAGCTGATTGAGGTCAAATGCAAGAGTTCAGCCTGGGTCCCCCGATTGGGTGGAAGGGGCTGACAAATCATCTGCTGCCTTTTCACATGCATTAGCAAGGAACTGAATTGTAAATGGAGCAGCAAGAACAGAACTGATGCTCCAAGACAGGTTGCTGCCATCACAGGCAGTGGATTAACCCACAATGCTGATCCGCAAGGATGCGTGTTAAAGTAGCCTTATTTGTATTAATGTAAATATCGAGTTGACATTGTTCAGCAATATACCTATCCCGAAATAAAGTTGTCTTTCTGTTTGTTTTTCCATGAATCTGTTGGGAGTTTTGAGATTCACATTTGTTTGTATTACAGCATTTTACTTATCACAACAAATTCATTGGCTTGGCATTAAAAATAAACATTGCACCTCATGAAAGTATAGTCATTTCTTTCACATGGTGATATTCATGTGAGTGAAAAACACGAGCTCATTTCGAGAGCTGAGTTCCAACCAATAAGACAGAGATTTATAGACCTTTTCTTGCCAAGGCGGCTTCTTGAGTGTAAGAAATTAGAACAAAACAGCACTAGCAAATGGAATCAAAACGATCTGCTCCTGGTAAGCATCACTTAGGAGCAAGTCCATTTAGAAAGTCCATTTCATTCATCTATATACCTTTGAGTGTGGTATAATATTATATAGACATTTGCATTCATCTAAAATTATTGTTGTGCTGGTAGACCAGCCAGCCTTGCAGTGCCCTTTTGCTCTCCTGTTTTAAATCAACTCTCCTCAGTGGCAACCGATCAGGGATAATGATCCTGTTAGCTAAGCCAGTGACTATGTTGCAGGGGAGAAGCGGCTGCGTTTTGTTGTTGTTGCTGTTTTTTCACGCAGAGCATCTTGGACGAGCAGAACCCCGAGCCTCAGAGGCCTTTCTCCAGCTGCTGTGACTGCCTGTGTGGAAGCCGAGCGGTGCAGTAAGGACCGCAGGAAGGAGCCCAAGCACAGCTCTACGCTTTCTGCCTCAGAGCTCCCCTGGGCTGGCGGGCTTCAGGCCAGGCAATGGCTCTTCTGGAGGCTGCCTAAATGGGGGAGAATACCCAATTCCAGAATCCACGATGAGACAGGGAGGTTTTGTCTCCTGCCTTCGGATCTGAATGAGGAGATGGGAGACCTGGTGATTTCCAACGGCAGTTGGATTTCCTAGGCAGTTTTCTTGGACAGCTGTAACATTGTAAATCCAAAGGAGAGATCCGTTTGTTTTCTTTTCTTTTGTTAATGTTGTGTAAAACTTCAGTTTGATTTCCTTATTAGTTGCTTATTCCCTTAAGTGTCAAACATTCCTTTTTGCCATCATTCTCCATTCAATTGTGACATCCCACCATCTCTCTCAAACCTTGTTTCAAACTTCTGTGTCCAAGATTAGAGAGTTGATCATGTATCTTCGTTTATCATGAATTATTTCTCAGGCTTTCCAAGTCTTGGTCTCTACTACTTCCTGCACACTAATTCTTCACTTGCTGTGATTTTTAATGCATTCCTAACTGCCAAAAGGGGTAAAAAATTTCCAGGCACCAATTTTGAAGGTTGACAATTTATAGCATATCCCATTAAAGGAGGCAAGTGGAAAAATGGTCTCTAAGGAAAATCCCAGCTTCTTGATTTTATGGTTTTAGGTAATCAACTCCTTGAGGTTTCTTGAAGTATGTGCCCACTTGACTACAGTGATTAAAATCAGCTGACATTCATCACTTGGGGAATGTGGTGACATTGAAAAGGAGGCCGTGGTGAACACAAAATTTTCTGCTACATCAATTTCATACTGAAACGAAGTGATGGGCATTTTCCCTGGGACTTGCAGGTACTCCTGTGGTAGAATGTGCCCTACATACACCGTAGATGGGGACTGGGAAACAGTTTGTAAGTCTGAATATAAAAATCTCAGTAGAGTGTTACAAGTGTAATTGTATATATGCAGGGGTTTTTGTGAAATTCATATGCGGAACGGTTGTGGGGTCAGTGACAGCCTGAGTTGCACAATTGCTTTTCTGTTTGCTGTTATCTTCAGATAGATTTTCTTTTTGTCAGACAGATTGGAAGGTTTGTTGAAGTTAACATGCATGCACCCCAGCTAATGGTGTGTGTTGTCTGGGATCTGGAATCTAGAATCCTAAAGACCTGATTCCACCTTAGAACAAGTGCTTTCCAGGTTCATGGACAAACTCAAGCCACACAACCTACCATTCCCAAACTCACAGTCTTAAGGGAGGCCATCAGATGAATCAGATTACCACATGAAATGATTTACTCCTTGTTACCTTTGTAGTTTTGCATCTAAACCTAGGATTTAATATTTCAAAGATGGCTGGTATTGTGGTATAACACGTAAAGGCAGAACTGGAGAAACTGCTATTAATGATTGTTTATTAAGAAGATACAAGGAAGCCATTCTGTTAATATTGGAAAGGTTTCTTTTTCTTAGGTTTATAAACTGAACATCTGCTTTTAACTTAGTGGACACTGTGCCATGCTAGCACGTGACAGAGTAATTATCTCCTGACCCTTCCCCCCAAATAAATCTGAACTTGGGGTTGGTGTTGTGGCACAGTAGAATAGCAGCCCCTTGGGATTCCAGCATCCCATATCAGGGTGCAAGTGCAAGTCCTGGCTGCTCTGCTTCAGATACAGCTTCCCAGCAATGCACCTGGGAAGGAAGCAGAGGACAGCTGGAGTGTAGGACACCCAGATGGAACTCTGCCCTTACCACTGGCCTGATCTGACCCGGTTTTACAGCCATTTGAAGTGTGAACCAATGGATAGAATCTCTCCCTCTCACCCTCCCCTGATGTTCTGCTTTTCAAAGGAATTCATAATTAAGCATATAATTTTGAAAATTCAAAATCAGTAAAAAAAAAAACTGCTTAAACTACTTAGTAAACCACTGTCCAATATTCTAATGGGAGCTATGTAATCATAGTAAATTCTTTGACTTAATAGCTCACATTTATTCTTTTTTCCAGAAGGTGTTCAAAATCTCAAAACGTCTGTGTTATTAAAGGTCAATTTTCTGTTATGCCAACATCACAGAGCTGTTCAATTGCTGCCTGTCCTTAAACTCTGAGAGCAGTTTTCCCCCTGGGAGGATTCAGAGCAGGGATTGGTGGACGTGCTCTCAAGGAAACGCCGTTTGGCTTTTCCTCTGGGTGTTCTACACCCTGGTGTAAAGATGGAATACAAGGCGAGACATTGATGTGCTGTGTCATCTTGGCTTGTCACACAATGGCATTCTCCACTTTGCAAGCAAAACTGGCCGGTGGGAACTGTTGCAAGGATGTTGTGGCTTACCCTGAACTCACCAGGTTTTCCTTCCTTTTCCCTGGGGCCACAACTTGGCCACCAGTCTCCCTGTCAATCAGGGTTATGTGGCTGGCTTCTTGTCGGTGTAATGTGGATAGAGTGATGTGTATCTAGATTGGTCCATAGCAATATACTCATAAATAACACCCTTATTCTTTCATGTTTTCTTACCTTTCCTCTCAAAATTAATACATGAATTGCATCTCCCTGTTTTTCTTTATTGCTCCTGATTTGTATGTGTTTGCCATGTAACACGCTTCATATTATGCTTTTTGGAGCCAGTTTTTCAGCTCACTTTGCAGGACCCTCACCTCTGATATTGTGAAATGACTGACCTGTGGCTTTCTCTTTCTTTCTTCCCAAATTCCCATTTTGTTCCATTGCTTCATTTCTTGGCCCGTATGCCGATTCTCATTTGTTTACATGCATCTCCGGGATCTGGTAGGCATTTAGGTTTTAAAATCTTGATTGTCATGCTTTGCATGGTTAAGATGTGTTGAAAAATCCCCTGGATGCTTTGCTATATAATTAGACTGAGGATTACTGTGTACACAATGAACTCAAACTACTTCAGTTGCCTCGGGAGGAGTCAAGTGAATTTAGGTGTGAGTCCATTTTCTTAACCCAGGTACCTGGGATAACCTGAGGGTAAGAAACTTTGGCAATAAAAGCAAACACAAAGAATCTTGTATTTGTTTTGCTTATTCTCCAAGGAAACAAGTTACATGTTTATCTCATTTGCAGCCATAACTTACATTGCAAATTTAATGGAGTATATAGTAGAAGTGCTAAGATAAATCATATGGGAAAAGAGACTTGTTGACTAGTTCTCTTTAGAATTGTCATTCATTGTGCCTTTTTGTATTCTAATGGAGACCTTTATAAGAAAGGTGAATGGAAATTCATCTGTGTTTTATGGGGAAAATACAGCTTTTAAGGTCCTGACAGACTAAAATTTCTTAATAATGAGATTCACAATTGATCTGTGAAGCATTCCCTTGGTCATGTGTGTGAGCAAATATGAAGCATATATCTATGGGTCACTGCTTTCCATGACCCCATTCTAAAACCCTTTTAAGAAGAGTCTTTCAGTTTGTCAGAATGCATAAAGCACTTTAGGAAGACACACACGAGAATCCGTTCATGATATTAGCATTCAGTGAGCTAAACACACTGCTTTCCACCTGTCAAAGGTTTTTGGGGATGAATGTTTTATAGGGGAGATATTCCTAAAGTCCGGAGAAGTTGTAGTACTCTCTTTTTCTATTTATTATTTGAGCAATACTCAGCAATTTAGTATAAAATTCACTTTGCATTAAAATCTTGTATAAATTTCCAGTAAATTTGGAGTATTTCAGTTGTGGGGAATTATGGCTGAGTCCGTGGGAAGCTCGGTGTCTCTGAGCACTGGCTGAGGACCCACAAGTACTGTGAGTTGAATGAACATTTCTGCGCTTTGCTTCTGTGTGCTTCTGTTATGAGTGAAAGAAGAGAGGAGCTATGTTGAATGTGTCTAATCAAAGGGCGAATGGTCCGGTATCTGATCCTTAGTTCAGTCTCACGGATAGTTCTGATTGGCACAGAGAATGTCAGTATCGGTACTGGCTTGATGATTAAGCATAACGCAGACACTCAGCCTTGGGAGAGGTTGGTTACTCTGTGCTGTTTTCAAGGAAGATATATTGCCAGAGTGATGGCATTGATTTGAGACCTTATGCTGCCAAGCAATTAGTTAAAGCTGATGTTAAATAGAAGCAGTTCAGGAAGACTCTCCTGTGCATTGCATGTGTGTATGTGCGCATAGGTGTGTAGGTGTCTGTAATGAGAGCAGAGGGGAGCACTTTTTAAGAAACATCATTTCTGGAGATGAGTAAAATGTAGAGTAGGACCAGAAACAGGTAACTTGTACAAGACTTCTCTTTTTCTCAAAAAGCAGAATTTCTATATTTAGTTTGAAACGCAGAGTTACAGAGAGAAAGAGACACAAACATAGAGATATTTTACGTATGTTCCCCAAATGGCCTCATGGCTGGAATTGTGCCAGGCTGGAAGCAGGAGCCGGCACACCATGTATGTCTCCCACACAGGTGGCAGAGATGCAAGCACATTGGCCGTCTCACACTTTTTTCACAGTCACATTGGTGGGGGACTAGAGTGGAAGTGGAGCTGCGCTGTGGATGGTGGCTTAACCACCAAACCACCACGAAAACCCCAAGACCACTCAGATGCTCACAGAACTAACTTGGATACTTTAAAAAGTAGTTTTTTTTTTCAGCAGAATGTTCCTTTCTAGACACTGACTACAAAAAGTTCAGACATTTGAGGGAGAATGATTTTTTTCCTGCTTGCTATTTGTTGAATTCTTTTGCGATTGTCAAGTGAACTGAAAGTATGCCAGTGTAAAAATAAAAAAGGAAGAATTAGAAATAAGAAAGGAGGAGGGTGGGCTGCATCACCATGCTCCGTCATCTGCGTTAAGCCATGTGTGAGAACGCAAGGAAGGCTCAGGATTACATAGGGCGTATTTGTCGGAATTACATATTTGTCTCCAAACAAAAATGTTACTTCCTTTATTAAAAATCTCCCCCTTTACATATTTAATTTTTAGGCTATATGTGGTAACTTGTTTCTCTTTCTGAGTATGATTTTATTAATATTAACAAATACTTGTAATTAACAAATAAAACGGTTTCATCCACCCCAACTTCCTTGATGTGTGTCCTTTGTGGCAAGTCTGCCTCCAACATCTTTCCCACTCGATTACAAACAAAACAGATCTTTAGATTTCTGAGACACAGACACTTTCTTAGTTGGCAGAAACAGCATGAACCTCCGGCTGATCACCTGGGATTTCTTTGTGTGATTCTTCTGCATTCTTAACCAAGGCTGGCCGTGGTTCCTCAAATAATTGAACCTTTAATGAACCCAGTGACTGCACTTTAGGGAGTGGGGATGTGTGAAAACGTAAGGAGAGTGTAAACGAAGCTTTCCTGGAGCTTTTCTCGTCTCTGATCAAACAAGCGTGCAAATCTCCTGGTAAGTTAATCAGACTTCCAATGGGTAGCCGTGTGGTGTTTGGATGCTCTGTGTCTCTAAGCTGTTGAGGCTTTAGCAGAACAGGCCCTGACTCCCTTGAGGCCCCAGCTGCTCTGGGGTTGGGAAGTCTTCCACAGACATCTGCACAGACCTGAGGCCTCCAAACAGGGAGTCCCCCTGCAGTGGCATCTCCACTGGCTGAGCTGGCCTGAAAATAGGAAGTTAACAAAATTCCTTGCAACATTATTTCACTTATCTCCTTCCTTCTCCTCCTTTTGCTCTCCTCGTCTTGATATGTCTGTATCTCTCTATATGTATTTCTATACCTATACCTACATCTATATCTATTTCTATTATCTCTGTATCTATCTGTAACAGAAAACTTTCAATGGTTAATGAAGTGAAGTGTTATCACATCCTCTGAACTAAATGACCAAACTGTAAAAATCAAATGCATAGAAAATGCCAAATACAACTTGGAGGAAGTTGCAGATTGGGGTTATTAAAAATTGGTGAGTCCAGAGACTATTTGTGTCATCTTTTGGGGCCTGAGTCTTCAAAGTTAGCTATAGAACAATACTGTCTGTGGCTGCCTTGCTTGCATTATGGTTTCAGGATGCGGCTCGCCAAATGTGGCCTTTCTAGGAAGTTGCTCACATATATAAAAGACAGTTCATAGCTGCAGCTTAAGCCAAGCAATTATAGAAACCCTGCATTCAAGTCTTTTAAATATTAAAATTAACATTTTTACTCAGTAGAACATTTGATAAGAATAGTATAACCATTGTGGCTCCGGGGACAAAGTTGTCACTTAACAATTAGAAATTTTTAGTGAGTCACATACTGTTGAATGCTAATTACTCTTGAGAGTACTGATTTGCTCACAGTGCCATGTAGATAAAGGAATTCTACTAAGAGTAATGGCTGTAAATGCAGACATGCCTGTATCCCCTATTAAGAATGTCGGATTTAAGTGTATCATGATATTATAGGTATGGGTAATGGCAGAAAGTCCAGCACCCTAGTGTCAAGACATGTTTAACAACTTCATTGGGAGCACATCTTTAATTTTGGAGTAGAGACACACACTGCCATGTAGCTTCACTTCTCAATATGCTGGTCTCTAGTATATAGTTCCTCTAGGGGAATATATGTGTATACATGTTACCCCATATCAGAGGGAATATATGATCATGGCTCTGGGAAGTGGCTCGTACTTTTGTCCTGTCACTCACTGGCAGACCCGCTTGTTTCAGTCTGTCCCGGTCCTGGTGGATGTGAGCACTTGAACAGAGAATCTTGTTCTGTCTTCTGTCACTCGCTACAGCTCTGCCTCTTTCTGTCTCTCAGTCTTTCAAATAAAGAATGGAAACATGCCCGTTAATTTCATGACTACACTATACTTAAGTAATCTTGAAAATGGGCCAGTTGTGTCAGGGCACTGCACTTGTACATAATAGTCTTTTGCATAATGTCAAAATGTTTTGCTGTGCATTAATTGCTTAAAAATAAAATAAATAAACAAGGTCCTTAGTTATAGGCCTTCTATTTTAAAATTTTGTATTCTGCTGAATTTTAGTCACTACAGATTATTGCTTATCTACTCACAATGACACATGCTTGGAATAATTACAGTAACAATAATACTTGCAAATTTACATTTCACTTTACTCAACATTGCGAGCTCGGGAAGCGATGAACACAATCCTGTATGGCAGAAATGTGAGCTGAAGTAGAAGAAATGAGAGCTAATAGGAGTTGTCCACTGAGA
This sequence comes from Ochotona curzoniae, assembly GCF_017591425.1. Classification (NCBI taxonomy): domain Eukaryota; kingdom Metazoa; phylum Chordata; class Mammalia; order Lagomorpha; family Ochotonidae; genus Ochotona; species Ochotona curzoniae. The sequence goes on from NW_024467119.1 coordinate 7,953,567, forward strand.
AGTTAAATATTAAACCTGAGTATTCCAAGAAAATGCTGAATTGATCTTCATAAAATTTGTTTCAGGCATCTGAGAGGAAGCAAATAGGGAAAACTTTGCATTATGCTGTTTTTTTTTGAGTTATGAATATTCTAGAAGGAACTTGTACTAGCAACAGGTATTACTAATAATGATAATAATAATGATTTCAATTTTCCAAAATAGAGATCGAGTTCATACGTTCCCATAAAACCAAGTTCTGCACAGGTATTATATATGGAGTGAGTAAAAACAGATTTTATGGATATGAGCAGTGCTTCATGCAATGGCCATGTTCTCCCTATGAACAGTCACAAGATGGTATCCCAGCATCTTCTCCCTGATGAATCCAAATTTGCATTGCATGTGTCTGTACCTTAAGATTTGCGTAAACCGGGTCTGTCTTTTCGCCCTCTTGAATTCTGGTTTCAGCAACTGGCTCTAAATGGTGTACACTCTTTTCATATCAAACCTTTTCTTTGTTTTTCAACCAATTATATATACATATATATATATTTAAAAGATTTTTTTTTAGTGAAAAGGTGGATATACAAAGAGGAGGAGAGACAGAGAGGAAAATCTTCCATCCAATGGTTCATTCCCCAAGTGACCACAACTGCTGGAGACGAGCCAATCTGAAGCCAGGAGTCCAGAACCTCTTTCGGGTCTCCCACGTGGGTGCAGGGTCCCAAAGCTTTGGGCTGTTCTCGACTGCTTTACCAGGCCACAAGCAGGGAGCTGGATGGGAAGTGGAGCAGCTGGGATTAGAATTGGTGTCCATATAGGATCCCGGAGCATGCAAAGCAAGGACTTTAACCACTACATTATCGTACTGGGATATATATATATATATATATGTATATATATATATACATATGTATATATATTTATATATGTATTTCATTTTATGACAAATATATATATGTATATATATATATTTATATATGTATTTCATTTTATGAGTTTCATAGGCTCTGGGATTCCCCCAACCTCTCCCCAAACCCTCCCCCATATGAATTCCTCCATATTGTTACAGTAGTACAGTTCATAAGAGGTCATGATTCCTTCATTGCAGGCATGGATCATTCAGAGTCCAGTATCATATTGTCCAAATAAATTCAACAGTTTCATTGGGAGACCATCCTTGGTCTGAAAGTAGAGCTGACAGAATATCATCCCCTCCAATGAGATACCACTGCACAACTTCAACAACAGGAAGAAACATGGAAATTAACAACTTCATGAAGTTAATTAACACTGTATTGAGTGACCAATATGATATAAAATGCAAGTTCTTAACCACATCCTGTAACTACTTTCCCCGCATCTCAATTTTAGTATATACACAACCAGCTGCTATAAACCTTAAAATGGTTACAGGTTACTATTCAGCTGTCTCGTGTCTATTTTCATCTTTATATTTAGCAGCTTATAGTATTCAAGCATGATTTTTACTGAACTTCACGAATTTTAGGATAGTCCAAATAGGCTTATAATTCTAACAAGCCAAGTGTTAAAGATTGAGGCCAGAACAGTTTTAGGAGGGGTGTGCAGAGAAATCTTCAATACCTTAGTGAGGAGTAACTGATCTTTGTGTCCTACCTACATGAGTCCAAGCTGACTTTTTCCTGTCTGTTCTAAGCTTTCCTTATTGCTCTCTCTCTATCTGATCTAATTTTGGGGGTTCCGGAGCAATCCTGATGGTCATTGCAAGAGAGGGTGGGTATCCAAAGTTGGAACTAAGTAAGGACCAGAGAAAGTTCCTCTCCTGAGTCCCGAGGGAGTTTACTGTTCTGTTTCTGAGGACTGCTCGGAGCTCCAACTGATGTTCTGATGACATTAGATCTTGTACGGAAGGCTCTGGGCTTCTTCCATCCCATGTGGGAGATCCAATAGGGAATGGTTGACTTCAGAGTTCTCGGCCTACGAGGGCATTCCAATTCCCTGTGGTCTCCTTGGCAGTTGGGATATAGTCCTTGGTGCCCATACTGATAGTCGTTGGTGAGGTTACCAAGAGTTTCTGTTTCTACCAATTATATTAGCACCCAGAACCTCAGTTGTCATACAAAAACTTTTTTCTCTATATTGACTTTCTTACTATACTCCCCATTTGCTGCAGTTTGAATACTTATCCAAATTATAATATGATCATGACCTATCTTTCAACAAATGTTTGTCATGCATATATTATGGATTACTCTAATTGCTAGGAATAGAATTGTGGACAAAAGATAATGCTTTCATTTTCTAACAATGTTTCTCTGAGGAGGCGAGGGTATAAATGTGGATAAATGTATATAAATATAAGAAGATCCAATATGAATAAGTGCCTTACAGGAAAGTAAAACGGAGACAGAAGGCAGAGGGATTTGCAAAGGGCGGGCCACATTGAAAAGACTGAAGAGCAAAATGCTCTTTGATTGGACTACAGCTCCAGGCATGTGATAGGCCATGCTCATGAAGATCAGACGGAGGGCGTTCTGTACGTGAGAAGTGGCAAGCTATCAGTGCCTCACTCCTAAGGGTCAGGGAAAGGATTCTGCGAAGCCTTGAGTGTGTTGTCTCACACCCTCATAGCAGGGAATGACTGTTATTCACTCCCTCCTTCATTCCATCACTCTGCTTCCCTTTGGGTTCCATGGTTCTCTGTCCCTATCTGTATATTATCACCTGCTGTTTCAGTGTCTGCATTGCCATTAAAATGAATTGCAATTATTTATCTGTATGCCTTCCTCTTAAGCTCTGGGTCACCTTCAAGTCAGTACTAGATCCCAGCATTTATCTTATACTTACATGTAAATAGTTGCAATATATAATTTTAGTTGCTGTGCTTAGGTTTAAACTTACAGGCCATTTGGTGTCCAGTAAATATTGGTGGAATGAAACAGTTTGATTGAAAACAGATCAGTAAGTTGGGAACAGTTGTTTTGTTTTTTGACTCTAAGGTAAGTGCTTTCACTGGTATTTTAAGTGTTCCCAGGGATTTTGACATTTGGTTTTTAAAGTACGCATTTATCTGAGTGCCTCCAGACATATGCCTTTCTTCTCTGCGCCTCTCATGATCTCATCTCATGAACAATGTGCTTTCCCTAGATGGTATTTGTTCAATATATCCTTATTCTAAGAATATGTCAGTTTCATCACTTTCAAGCTTAGGGGTAATAGTGCAAAATTACCAGTGCAGAGCTAATTCATATACAGTTGTGTTTAGCCACACAACACAGCATCATATGTAAAGCATCATGTTAGTTAGCTATACACGTTTTATTTTATTTTTTTGTCTTTTTAAAACAATCTGCTAGCCTTTAAGTATATACTTTTGAGCACTCTAAATAGGCAAGTATCCATTTTTTCATATTCATCAGGTAAGTAGCTGGATTAAGCTAAGAGGAATTTTAGGACTGACTGCGTTCCTGGTGTTTCCAACTGTTAATGATGCAGTAGGCATGACTTGCTGAAGTTACTCTAGGCAATTTGGCTCGACAGTTTATTCATTGAAGGAGGTTGAAATGGGATGGATTTTTCCTTGAATTTCTTGTATTCTGGCATGGTTTCCATGGTATATCTCTCTGTAGTTCAGTTGGTCCAAAATATCTTTCCAAAAATATTGTTATAACCATCAAAATAGAGAGATGGCACTGGTGTTTCTTTCTAGATAAAAAAAATTCAGGCATATATATATATGGACTATGAAACATTTAGGTTCTTGGAGTTTATATGTTCCACTGCAGTAACCATCTTGCCATCTGCACATTGTCATGAAGAACTAGGGCTCCAGGATATAGTAATTTATAAATAAATAAAGACAGAATAAAAGAGCTATTCATCTGACTATTCTGTTTCTAGGTACAATGAATCATGTTTCACCTCTGACCTAGGAATCTCATGTCTTTTATCAGTACACATGAAACTGTGACAGGCTGACTTATTAGCTTGCAAGATGGTTAAAATGTCCATCTCAGATCCTTCATGGCTTTTGACAGATGGTGAGTGGGTCTTGGGTGGATAGCTGAGCTATATTGCATGGTCTGTATCAGTTTTGCGTGGCTGTGATTGAGTATTGGTCAACGGGTGGTAGGTATGTACACCAATCTCCAGGACAACTCTTGCTGTACTCCACACAATCTTTCCTCCTTTATCTCCTACTCAAACACAGCAGATCTGTTGGGGAACTGTAAGTCTAGATGACTGCGCAGTCACTAGACTGAGGGGCCTGGATCCCCAGCTGACAAATGAGTCAGAGGCCCTGTGGACCTTCATTGGCCTGTGATGAGAGTGATAAGAGGGAAGAAATTTTTGTTTCTCAGAATTTGGGGCAATTTATTGCAACAATGAGGCATTTTGATCTATATACACAATATGGGGGTTAGATTTCCACTTGGCCTTTGAAACTGTTCAAATACATGTAGCAGTTATTTAAAACTTATTTTACTACAGTGATTTTTATTTTGACCTATTTTTCACAGGGAGTTGATAATATTTCCCTATCCAATTAAGACTCCGTGTCTCAGTCATGCTGGTTTAATCACTTGCTCTCCTAGTTTTCCTCTTCTGTTCCCTAATGTCCTTCTTTTCTTCGTTTCTTCCATCATTTTGTATATTACTTCCGGGGACTATGCATCTCTCTAAATCACCATGTTTCTGATTGTTATGCAGCCAAGGCTTCCCTGCCCAACCAGCAGAATCTGAAAGTTGTATTCCCCTGCCTTCATTTTGTTTATGAAGTATCTCCCACAATCTGCAGTTTTTGGAGCTTTAAATCGTGTTTCTATAAAGTCAGTGATATTTTGCTGTTCGATAATGTTACTGTTTCTTTCTGAATATTTCTTGTCTTCCTTGCAATTGGCTCTCTCCTTGTAGAGCATGGTCGCTGTGTAGCTTTGATTAAAATGGCTTTATTTCTGTTTAACTGCCACCCACATTTTATAGTTTGGTAGAGCAGTCTAAAGCTAATTATTTTAATCATCTGTTTGACACATACCTATGGCATTCCCCCAGAGTTCTAGGCACTAGAGTACAAGTTTAAACAAAGCCAAGAAGAGACCCTGAGGCCCTGGGACTTATGGTCTGGTGGGAACATATGGAAAACAGCATGATGCATAGATATTCAGAGGATGATATTTTTTTCATAGGAAGTGAAATACAGAGATTTGAGAGCATACCATCATGGGAGTGGATGAACGGGGCACATGGGGCAGCCTGGAATTCTCATTTAGAATGTGGCATTGCCTGGAGGAACAAGAGTTAGTCTAGCCAATAGCTGGCAGGAGAGCTGGGGGAGCAGAGAGCAGTAAATTGAAGGACACCGGGGCGTGACATTTGGCACCTTCATGAAGCAGAGTAAAGGTCAGTGCCATTTAAACCATTTAGGTGAATGGAAGGAGACGTGGCCTAAGAGCATCGCAGACAGATCTGATCTTCTATGATCCTGCTATGGCTCTGTGTGATTTCTGTGGTTTTTGAACATGTGAAATGTGGGAGACGTTTAGGTGGATATGAGTCTGCAGTCCAAGTCCATAGATCTGGGTTAAGAAAATAGAATTTTGAGAGCTGCCATGGCACAGACAGTAAGGGAAAAGAAACATTTGAGTCCTGGTACTCTCTCACATTAAGAGGCCACACAAAGGAGAGGAGATTGGAGAAGCTGGCTTACAAACTTAGGGAAGATGTTGTTTCCTTTCAATTCCGCTGATGAACATTTTTGAAAGATGAGGATAGGATCAGCTGTGTTAAATTCTGTTGACAAGCAAAACAAGGAATGAGAATTTGCCTTTGGATTAGAAATTTGGAGATCATTGATGATGTGAGCAAGTGTGATTTCAGTAGAGTCAAGAAGAGTTTACAAATCACAGAAGAAGAAATCAAGACAGTAAGATCGCAAAACTCAACATGTTGTGTTGCAAAATGGGGTAGGCAGGACGCAAAAACTAAAATGGAGGGCCCGGCGCGGTGGCGCAAGTGGTTAAGGTCCTCACCTTGCACGCCCGGGATCCCATATGGGCGCCAGTTCTAATTCCAGCAGCCCCTCTTCCCATCCAGCTCCCTGCTTGTGGCCTGGGAAGGCAATTGAGGACGGCCCAAAGGGGACTCTGCACCCGTGCGGGAGACCCAGAAGAGGCTCCTGGCTTCGGATCGGCATAGCATCGACCGTTGCGCTCACTTGGGGAGTGAATCATCGGACGGAAGGTCTTCCTCTCTGTCTCTCCTCTCTGTATATCCGCCTTTCCAATAAAAATAAAATAAATCTTTAAAAAAGAAACTAAAATGGAGTATATAGGGCAATTCTGAAAATTTATGCTTATAACAATAGTTCACTAAAGAAGGAGATCTAGACACTGAAAGAGGGGAGAGAACTGAAGGACAGCGCTCTTGAGTAAATTTTAGGACGTGGGATTTAAACCACAGTTAGCATGTGTTGCAAGACCAGGGCACAGCAAATACAAAGGCAGCAGGAAGAAAACAACAAGAGCCTAGCTGGCGGTCCTGAAAGGCTTCGGGGGCAGGGAGAGAGGGTGGCTAGACCGAACCCTGAGTGGGAGGTACTGTCCAGGTGGGATAGTCCTCTGAAATGATATAGAATGGAGAGAGGAACCAGCACAGCACAGAGAAAGTTGGAAGTTGAAGGACTGAAGAAGTGGAGAGAAGCCAGGGCAAGATAAAGCTTATGTGTGATTGGAAGTCTGAAAGATGTCAAGCAGAAAAATACATGATGCAGTTTATTCAATTTCAGCAATATTATGCTAGTCATAGTGTGGATGAAGGGAGAAAGTTTAGGTGAGTGTGAGGGAGGATTGTGCTAGTAATGTCTCAGTGAAGATGAAGAGGCAGAATTTGATTTTGTGAATGAATCTGACTAAACACAACCAACCAGTCAATTATATAAATAATAAATATAAAATGAGGGGAAGAAAGGAAGAATCTAATGTCAATTTTAGACTCCTGGCTTCCATGGCAAATACTTACGGAGGTTGGAAAAGGGAGTTTCTTTGGGTTAGCTTTGTGTGTGAGTGCAGAGTACGTTATAAGAACTTTTGGGTATCAAGGTAAGTTGGTCACGGAAGGCAGTAAGGTTGATCTCAAGCTTGGAAGTGAAATCTGGCCAGGAGGTAGACGTGGGCATCATAGTTGCCTTTATGATGGACGGGGTTGTGAATAAGAGAGATAACATTACAGGGGTAGGAGATACAGAGAACAGGATCGGCTCTAGATGCTGCTAGCAGTTTGCCAGTGAAATATCATTCAGGTATGGGGAAGCTCACTGTATGGCACCAAAGTTAGTAAGAATTTCTCTCTCTTTCTCTCTCTCTGTAAGTATGTATGTGAGAGAGAAGGAGAGAGATAAAACAGTATAAATGAGCATTTGTTAATAATTAAAAAATGATAAAACAGTTGTATATTCTTAAAGAAACCCTAACCTATTTTTCTATCCTTGAGACAGTAGAATTAAAATGAGTCTCCCCAATGCTGACTCCAAGTTCAAGATTTCAAAAATCAAGGAATGATGAAATTAATCACATCAACTCATTATGTCCCACTGAGGAAACGTTGTGCCCAGGTAAAGGCTGTTGAAGTTTTATTACCCATGGTAATGATGTTTTCAGTAAAAACAAAGAAGCAAAAAGAAAAAATTGTTCCCAATCTCCAAGGATCTGAATTAGTTGAAGTCCTAAAGTGTGTGTGTGAGTGTGTGTGTGTGTGTATGTTTATATATATTTAGTGAGATACATGTAGATTTTTTGGTAAGAAAATTGTGTTAACAAAAGCACCATTGGATTCTTTAATTGAGAAAGCAACCAAGCAGCCTAGACATTTTCCACTTGTCTGGCAGGTGCATGACACTTTATTAGCAATCCAAAAGTTCAGCAGACTTTTAGAAATAGCGTTCATTTTGAGCTATTTAGCTTTACACTCTGTGACAATTCTTACTAATTTAATACTGCTTCCCTAGATGCTTCAAAATGAAACATATCCTATTCTACAGGGAACAAGGACGCATAGGCTTTGGCAAACTGGGTCCTTCCACTCGAGTGCAGGGAGGCAGGCAGGCATGGGGCCACTGTGGAATCAAGATCATTCCTGGAGCTTACTGCATAGGAATCATGGACCAATCATCTCTTCTCAGAAAATCCATTCTTTTGAAATGAATCTAGACTAGACCTATTCAGAAGGAATAAGATTTTAATTATTTTTTCAAAGATTTTTTTTTCAAAAATTGTGGCTTCCTGTGAGGACAACGTTGCAGACATATAAGACATTCATTCCTGAAAGTGACAAGGGAAGGGAATTGAGCATAACCTCTTCCCACATCCCTTGCTTTCTTTGGCTCTCCTTCCTCCCTAACTTTCCTGCTGGGTGGAGCACAGGTGGACTGGACACATTCCTGCAGCCTGCAAACCCATGCCTGGAGGTGATTGCTTGGGAATATCCTCCCTTCGTAATAACTCCCAGTGTCTTCCCACGTCATCCCCTTTGCTTGCCCTCTCTTTGCGAGTTATTCCTAATGTCCATCAAGTCCATGCTCAGCCTTCCTTTGGGATACAGACGTCAGCCAACATTTCAAAAGGCGTCACAGGCTTTAGGAATCGGTAGGAAGTTCTAGATTATGTCTCAGAGTTGTCTCCACTCAAAGATAAAGTTCCTGGGCCCAGAAAGTGGAAATTGTCTAATGGATTTTTAAAATGATGTAGACTATTCAAACGAAATGAGGTAAGTATGTAAAATGGAAAAAGAATTCCTGTAATCCACAGAAGGAAATACATTTTTTTTTTAACTCCAGCTAACATATAAACATTGTACAAATTCATACGACAGGCAGAAGTCAGGAGCTCAGGAATCCATCCTGTCTTCCTGTAAGGGTGGCAGGGACCCTAGTAGCTTTTGGCTTTCAAGTTACAGCTTAACCCATTGCTCTGCAACACTGGCCCCACCACCTCCTTTTCTAAAAGAAACACGATGTCTAACATTTTGTTTGCTTGACTGGGGTGAGCTCTGCCCGGAACATATAATCTCCCACCCCAACTCCACTCCCCTCACAGAAACTAGATGTACACAGGCGGAAGAAGCAGAGAGGCGGACAGAAGAAACCTCTGTGAGGCTGGGTGCAGGGACAAGGGCACACTGCCCTCACCGAGAGATGAGTACACGGGATTTTTGGTAGAAGTACTTTGAAAATCCACCGAACATGCTTATCAGCTAATTAATTAATTGTACCCAAATATAAACATTCAGAAATGTAATTGTGGAATTTTGAAATTTCTTTTCTAACAAGTTGACTTTTAGCTAATGCAGGAAAGATTTAAGACATTAGGAGTCCAGATGCTTAGTCAGATACTGTTTCTCTTTGAAGTGATGTGAACTTGAACAGGCCAGATAACCTTATATTTTTCATTCTGCTCCCCATGTCTGCAATGACACCCATGCTGATTTCATTCTAGATCACTGGTGAGGAAATTGGAGTAATGAATGCATTGACATTGAACTTCAAGCCAGAAAACAATCACTGGTACCAGTCAAAGGCAATCAGAATAAAATATTCAAAATAAAATAAAATACTCTTGTACATCAAAAATGTCTTTCCCATTTGCCATGCACTTTCTACCAAAATCCCTAGAATACTTTTAAAAAATGTAACCTGATATTCTAACAGCAAGGACAGCTCAATCGGAACTTTGGAGAAAAGAATATATAATTTGACAATGAGAAAGGCCACAAGTTACAAATTTTTTAAAGCAAACAACACAAGGAATACCATCAAGTTCACAAAAATAATGTTGTGGCTTTAATAATTACCTGTCACAATTCAGTAATCACATTTTAAGCTTTTTTTTTTTTTTTTTTTTTGCTTCCTACTTTCCTACAACAACAGGTTTGCAGTACCCGATTCTCTGAAGATGACTGTCTGTGGTACACTGTCCTCAGTACAGTTGGTGATAATTTCTTTTTCTTTTTTTGTTACTGATAGTTGTGTTGCGGGGGACGTGGGGCTTTGTACATGGGTGTCCCTGCAATTTGAGGGCTGCTGTGACTCCCTGTCCTACAAACATAGGAAAGCTACCACACCACCACACTCTGTTCCTTGGATTTCCACAAAGAGAGTACAGAGGTGGAATTCAGCCAACAGGATGCAGGGCGCTACTGTGGAGGCTGAGGGCTTGTTTCCCAACTCTAGCTCCTGACTCCAGCTTAATGCCAATGAAGAGTCTTGGGGGTGGCAGTGATGAATCGGGTCATTGTGTTCACACCACCCCTGTGGGAGCTCAGAATTACGCACCAGACCCTAGAGCTCTCTCACTTGCTCTTTTTCCTTCTCCCTTTTTCCTCCTCCTTCCCCTTTCTCTTTCATGCAAAAAATAAAAGAAACAGTAGAAAGTTTCTTTGTAATTATGTATACCTCTTTTATTCATTTTTTTTACAGAAAAAGAATTTCATTTTGACTAGGCATCAATAACAAACGATGTACACAATTTACAGTTTGATGTATGGAAGGATTATTTTCAGGATATTGTCTGTTTCTGCTGATATACTTCAGAGATCAGAATTCTCAAGCTGTTTTCCTGACTCTGATTTTCAAACATATTAAAAGCTAAAACAAAGAAATCTCAGGACATTGATTAGAACCTGTATCTAGATCTGCATTCTAGCATTGACTTAGCAGATCATATGGCAAAATAGTCCATAGAGATTTTTCCAGAATCCATTCCTATGGCAGGTTGATAAACAGTAACTTCAGCAGTCAGGGGAATAAGTACAAGCTGAACATAATCCAATAGCCACAAATAAAATGTATCCTTATTGCAGCTTTCCATTAGGTAAATCCAAGAAACAGGTGATGGCTTTGATGCCATTAAAACCAGGGGGCAGTAGATGTGGAAGAGAAGGCAGCTATAACCAATTGAGATCACATTATCTTACACACATACAAATTGTTCAAAATCCTGTCAGTGGTGTGAGCAGATTGCTGATATCCCTTCCTGGTAAGGGACCTAGGAAAATCAACCTTCTGATGCTTACAGATGTTTAGTTACTCAGTGATTTTATAACTGTTGGACAGAGTCCCTTGCTGTAGAGGCCAGATAGCTGGGTTAGGGGTCTAGGTCTGCCACAACGGATATTTGCAATCTTGCTGGTTTACAGCCTTGGATATGTGTTCTTCTCCAGGTGTTGATGCCGGAGATGAAGGGTATGTAGATCCTCGCTGCCTTAGTTATATCTGGGGGAAAGAACGTTCAGTACTTTGCTTTTTTGATTGCAGCACTCCAGTCTCTGCATCCTGTTCTCTGTCTTGTCTCCCTTGTCATTTGGTGGCTGCCCTATCACTTAATCCACGATGATATCATCTCAAGTTCCTTAATTACATCTGTGCTATATTCACAGGCACAGGGAGTTACGAGATGGATATACTGACTAATAAAAGATGTCCATATATCCATATACCCATCTTTTAAGGGACCATCATTCAACCCACTCAATTGGCAATAACATACCTTTCAGGAATAATCATAATTCAATCTTTAACTAATTTACTTAGGATGAACTCTCATTATATATTTTTCTTTGTACTATTTCTGCAGTTTCCTAGCATCTGTTTTCAAAGGCATTTATTTTCCAGATTTGAAGTTCAGAGGGTTTCCAAAGGCAATTCTAAGTGTTTTTGTGTCAACTCTCCTAAGTCATCTAAAGTAGAAGAAAGCAGTTTTTACAGTGAGTTTGCCTTGATCTATGTTTTAAAGGGACCCAGGGTGACTGAGAAAACCCAGGACATATCAAAGGAAGAACTAATGTAATTACAAAAGACAATAGGCACATGACCAGCTAGTGGTTATATATTGTTGTATGTTTTCATTTGGTAGAATGCGGTTCCTCTGTGGAAACATTTATTAGTAGGAGATGTAAGTGCAGATGTGTTCTCTACTGGGTGTTATGGGATAGTACTATCTGTCTGGTTCCACAGGTTCTTTGACTTAAGGCTACACTAAAACAAGTTTATGAGATCTGCAGGCAAGCTCAGTGGCAAGATTACAGTCAAATCTCAGGATATATTACCAGGATGTGGACACCCATGAAAAATAACAATTGCAGAATATTGTTAGGATGTGCAGTGAAAGCTTCCCTTCTGACACCCCTTGAGCAATTCATCCGCAGCATCTTTTGCTGGATCAATCTCCGCAACCAGGTAGAAAGGTAGAATGAGGATCCTGTGTGGGCAGGGGCGTCAAGGCAGGGATAAGCCCGTCCACGCCTGGTTTTCATTAACGCTGGACTAAATGGTGCTGTAGATATTGCATTCTGATAAAGCAATTGCTCATGAAAGTCTCCACAGATTTTCTTTTTTAGTTTTCTAAAAATGCTTTGCTGATCCCTGGCAGACCACTTCCCCTCTAACAGCCAGGCTTCAAAGGTTATGAATGTTGGGTAATCATTGGTAGCTGGAGTGTACAGTGAATGGAATTGGGATGAAAGGTGCAGGAATCTTAGAACAGGTAGAATGGTAAAGTCATTCCCTGTAAGTTTTTTGGGTCAGGTCCTACAGACATGCTTTATTATCTAAAAATATCATTAGGAATGTACTACTTTTCATTGTTCAATAAAAGCATATCCTGTTAAAACTCTGTACAAGTTGATAGCAAAAGAGTTCCTGAGACTGACTTTATTCACTCAATATTTTATCCAAATATTTATGAAGATTCTAATACATGCAAGTTTGCTGCACAGAATTTAAGTTAAGGCAGGTGATATTTAAACAAATCTATGTTTTGAGTCATGAACCTTTATGACATAGGATAAAAGAAAAAAATATCATTTGCACTTAACCATTAAATATTTATTAAGCACCTCCTGTGTTATACGCACTACACAGGCTGCAACTCCACACAAGGAAAATTATGTGCTGTTAATGAACTTACTCTCTGGAGACAGAGCAGGAAAATCAACTTTTTTTTTTAATAAAAAGACTTACTTTTTTTAAATCTGAAAGGCAGAGTTTTACAGAAAGAGGAAAATAGAGAGAGAAGGTCTCCCATCCTCCACTACTCCCCAAATGGCCGCAACAGCGAAAGGAAACTGATCTGAATCCAGGATCCAGAAACTTTTTCAAGGTCTCTCTCATGGGTACAGGGCCCAAGCACTTGGATCATCCTCTGCTGTTTTCCCAGGCCATAAGCAGAGACTTGGATTGGAATTGCAGCAGCCTAAACAAGAACTGGCACCCATATGCGATGCCAGCTCCACAGGGTGGAGAATTAGCTTGTTGTACCACTGTGCTGGCCTCGAGACAAACTTCTTTTAAAGGACTAATCAGCATTCCTGCCTTGCCCACAGAAACAGGCTTTTGGCTCCATGATTAAGATGACATGGGGATGCCCACATTCCACATTGGAATTCATACTCTGCTGCTGATGATCTCAGCTCCTTGACAGCGTGCTCTGGAAGGCAGCAGGTGATGATGTGGGAAATTGGGTACTTGTCCCTTAGACTGCACATCAACATCTTGGCCATCACCTAGTCCAACCTCAGCTGCTGTGGGCACTTGGGAAGTGAACAAGTAGATGGAAGATCTATTTTATTTCTGTCTCTCTACCTTTCAAATATATATGTGTGTAAAATAGACTGAACTTAGTCTGTAAATCAAAGATATATAAATTCATCTAGGTCAAGGCACAGAAATCATTCAGTGTATTAGCATGTTGAAAACACTTTATGTAGTTTCTATAGCAGATTCTTGTATAAATCTCGTGAACTTGGCTGTATGAAGCCAAGGCATAGTATTTGCTGCCAACAGAAATAATCAGCAGTTGAAGCTATAGTGATAAATAGGCACACACCTCTGTGTCATGTATTGAAAGTGTGTGTGAGTAATATCTCTGAAAGCTACACACTTTGCAAGCCTCACCGTCTCTCCTCAGGGTCTGTGGGCAGTGATCTTGAGCCACTATGGAATGAGCTTTCATCGACTGCACACATCAATGCGTGTAGCTCAATAAAATTGTCTGCTAAATGAGCAAGTTGGCCAAAAAACAAACAGCGTGGATTTTGTTACTGGTGTTTCATTTATTTGTTTATTTTGAGAAGAAAGTTTTTAAACATAATTTCTGGAAATACATTTGGTGGAGGAGAAAAGAAGATTGAATTGTGTTGTGAACCTGAGATTGGAATGTGTAAGTAATTGTCCAAACATTGTATGTGAGACGCACAAATACAAGATTGTAGGAAGATCGTAACAACATCCTGCTGTCACCCATGGCATGCTATAAAGAGGGAAACAAAAACAAAAAATGACAAAGAGAACTTGTACGAGTTTACATTTGAGTGCTCCGTTGCCCGTTGTCTGAGAAGACAGCCCCATAATTGCAGTGAGGAAATCTGGAGCTTCTATTCTGCAGCTGTCATTGATGACTGCTTATTTCCCAGGACTATTGGGAGGTAACATAAATAAAAGATAAATTTCACCCTGCAGAAGAGCCTGGTACAATTAGGTGCTTTAATAGTTTAAGTGAGTCGGTAACTGAATCCATACAAAAACAGGTGATTTGCGTTCACAGGCTGCTCAGCTAAGTTTATTTTCCAGGCACAGATCTCCCTACCAGGAAAGCCACCCATATGCTTATTGAATCAGGAGGATGCTCTTCTGGGGAGGACGGAGCATGCAAATAGATGCCTCTGGCCACAGACTTCAACTTAGAAGTACTGTTGCCCGCCTTCAAGATTAAATGAAACCAACTCAGTGCTTTGTTTTTAAAAAAAATGTCATGAACGTGTCTTCACGGGATTGGAAAAATCATACTCTGCTATATTCATACCATCATAAAATTCTAAGATAATAATCTTAAAGGGATGCCAGACCAGATTCTTCCGCCAACACAAAATCAACTTGGACTATTAGGACATGGCTAATTTTGTAGGTCACAGGTTTTAAAGGATACTGGTCTACTTTAACTCAACTATATTTAAAATCATCTTCAGACCAGTCAAGTGGGACTTGAACTAAAGGCTTCTGTAAAAAAAATGAATGTTTTGTTCTTGGAAAATAATGGACAAATATCTCAGGATATGTCCTGTTGATGCCTTGATGTAACACAGGAAGTGGCATGATGCCGGCAGGCTTTCCTGATTATTAAAGAATGAAAAAGGAGAGGGCAGTTCAGGAAGCCTTGGTCACAGGTGCAAAGAACTGGGTATGGATGAATCTTGAAGTATGCAAGGAAAGTAGAGGCCAGGAACCAGGTAAATTGGAGCTCGACATAGTCAAATGTAGATCGTTCCCTGCGGGTGACGATCCCGTGCGGGTGATTATGGGGATCATCTTTATTCGTTCAGGTTTGTTGTCTTTGGGGACAAGCTGGAATTGAGTTTCAGTAGCACAACTACTTCCTTCCCCAAGGGCTAAGCACATAGGTCAGCAGATATATGATCAAGCTTAAATTACACAGGTCATCCTCAAATTGTTCACTGAGAAACAGTCACATCTGAAAAAAGTGAGCATTACCATGTTTGATTTTCTTGTGTGACCTGGTAGAACAGACAAAATGACATTGCAGAAATTGGAATTTTGGTCCGCTGGATCCAGCTGGTGGGTCTAATTTACTCACAACTGCGTTATCGGTAGAAATGGGTCAACCAAAAGACAATATCAGCATTCCAAGAATGTCAGTCCGGCAGAGTCAAGAAAGCCTCTTCCTAAGAGTTTGATGTCTGAGAATGACAAAAAGATCTCAAACACAGACTGATGGGAGGAAAACGTTCTTGGCTTTTTCGTATATATGTAATGTGTTGGGGTGGTTTTAGTCTTAAAACTTTAGGATGTATTCTTAATTTTGTTTTCATTGCTTAGAGTTTCTGAGGAAATACATCTTTGTTTTTCACTAACTCTCCAAAAAGTTTATGGAAGATGAAACTGAAAGATGGTTGCTTTGGCATAAACAATTGAAATTCCCGAATATAAGAAGAACTCAAAAGCTCATGGAAAACTCATACTATGAAATAAAACTGCATATATTTCTAAATGGTTTTGCACTAAAATAAATTTGTTTTCTACCACTTTTTTTTCCCACAAACTTTCTTTTTAGACTTATTTATGTACTTGAAACAGAGAGAGAGAGAGAGAGAGAGAGAGAGAGAGAGAGAGAGAGAGCTAATTCATCCATCCACTGGTTTAATCCCCAAAGAACCACAATGACCACAGCTGGTCTGACCCAAAGCCAGGAACCAGTTGACTCTTCCCGCCTCAAATATGGGTGCAAGATCCCAAGGACCTAGACCATCCTCTGCTACTTCCCCAGGCCATCAGCAAGGTGCTGGGTTGGAAGTGAAGCAGCAGGGGTAAGAATCAGCACTCATATGGAATGCCAGCACTGAGAGGGTTAGCCTACTGTGTCTGCCCCTCCCAAAATGCTTTGTCCCCTTCATGTGAGCAGGAAACTAACCAGATGTGGTTGGATGGCGGCAGTGGAGCATCCAACGGGTTCCACAGGGAAAAGGGCAGAATGGGTGCAATAACTGCAAGTAATGTGGAACTTGAAGTTAGGAAATTTGAGCCAGATATTAGTGCTATCCTGATTGGTCACTGAGTGGTGAGCAAGCAACTTCATTTATTGGCATGCATTTCTTCCTCAACACAATGAGGAGAGAGGACTAAGTATTTTTTTTAAAGATTTATTATTATTATTATTTTTTAATTGGAAAGGTAGATATACAGAGAGGAGAGACAGAGAGGAAGATCTTCCGTCCGATGATTCACTCCCCAAGTGAGCGCAACAGCCGATGCTATGCTGATCTGAAGCCAGGAGCCTCTTCCAGGTCTCCCATGCGGGTGCAGGGTCCCAAAGCTTTGGGCCGTCCTCAACTGCTTTCCCGGGCCACAGGCAGGGAGCTGGAAGGGAAGTGGGGCAGCCGGGATAGAACCGGCGCCCATATGGGATCCCGGGTGTGCAAGGCGAGGACCTTAACCACTTGCGCCACCGCGCCGGGCCCGACTAAGTATTTTTTTTTTTTTTATTTTTTTTTTTTAAAGATTTATTTTTATTATTTTTTCATTGGAAAGGCGGATGTACAGAGAGGAGAGACAGAGAGGAAGATCTTCCGTCCGATGATTCACTCCCCAATTGAGCGCAACGGGCCGATACTATGCCGATCCGAAGCCAGGAGCCTCTTCTGGGTCTCCCACACGGGCGCAGGTTCCCAAAGCGTTGGGCCGTCCTCGACTGCTTTCCCAGGCCACAGGCAGGGAGCTGGAAGGGAAGCGGGGCTGCCGGGATTAGAACCGGCGCCCATATGGGATCCCGGGCGTGCAAGGCGAGGACCTTTAACCACTTGCGCCACCGCGCCGGGCCCCCGACTAAGTATTTTTAAGACCATTCCCTCTCTTTAAGATGCTGTGTCGAAGTCAGGTATTCTTCCTCTAATCGTTCCTGCATTAAGTGAGCAATTCAATAAAAAGTAGCTCTTCCCTAGCAGAGCTGATGGACAGCTGGCAGGTTCATTAGGCAGATAGCCCTTGCAAGATGGGTAGACTGTCCACGTAGCTGCTTTCCTTTTTTTAAAGCCTTGGTTATTTTTTTTATTAATATTAATAACATTGTATTATGTGACACAGTTTTACAGGTACTGGGATTCCCCTCACCCCTCCCATAACCCTCCCCCCATGGTGGATTCCTCCACCTTGCTGCATAACCACAGTTCAAGTTCAGTTGAGATTCCTTCATTGTAAGCATACACCAAGTATAGAGCCCAGCATTTTATTGTCCAGATAAGTTCAACGGCTTCTTGGGGAGACCTTCTCTGGTCTGAAGTAGAGCTAACAGAGTAAAAACCCGATCAATCAAAAGCCCCTACATCACATCAGCAACAATATACAATGTTATGGTATTAATTGACATAATACTGAGTAAACAATATATTAAAAATAATGCAAGTTCTGAACCACATCCTGTGACTACTGCATTGACATTTCAATAGTTGAGGTGCATAACAGTTATAGGAGGGTTGTAGCACAAGGTTTTGAAAGTATAGTAGGTTTTACAATTTTTCAAAACACATGGGTTGAGACAGTATTAATTACAGGTTCAAAAAAAAAAAAAAGAAAAAATTACAGGTTAAATTAAGGCAAACATGTGGTGTCTAACCTTTTGGGACTGGCTCATTTCCCTTAGCATTATGGTTTCCATTTGGGCCCATTTGGCCACAAAGAACTGCATTTTGTTTTTTTTAATAGCTGAGTAGTATTCCATGGAGTAGATGAACCATAACTTTCTTATCCAGTCTTCTGCTGATGGGCATTTTGGTTGCTTCCATGTTTTTGCAATTACTGATTGTACTGCTATGAACATAGGGGTGCATGTTGGTTTCTCGTGTAACAGGTGTTTTGTATATTCCTAGAAGTGCTATTACTGGATCATACGATACGCAGATTTTGAGTTGTTTGAGTGTTCTCCAGACTGATTTCCATAAAGGCTGTACCAATCTGCAGCCCCACCAGCAATGGAGTAGGGTTCCCTTTTCCCCGCATCCTCGCCAGCAAGTGTTGTTGGTGTTTTTTTTGTATGTGGGCCAATCTTACTGGCATCATGTGTTATCTCATTGATGTCTTAATTTGGATTTCCCTTATTGCCAGGGAGCTTGAGCATTTTTTCATGTGTTTGTTTGCCATTTGGGTTTGTTCCTTTGTGAAATGTCTTCCCATTTCCCATGCCCATTTCTTGAGTAAACCTTGGTTATTTATTTGAAAGAACTATTGGGAGAACAGCATACAGAGAACTCCATTTGCTGGTCCACCACCCAAATGGCCACATCAGCCAGGGCTGGGTTAAGCTGAAGCCAAGGATCCAGAAGCTTCCCCTTCCCCAGAGCGTGTGTGGGTGATGGGTACCCACATGCTTCAGCTAACCTTTGTTGCAGGGGCATCAGTAGGAAGCTGGATTGGAAGTGGAGGAGCCAGATCTTAAAGCAGGATGAAAGTGATAGCTGAACCACTATGCCACAGCACTAGATCCTCAGCTACTCTCTTTCAGGGATTGTAATATAGAACATAGAACTTTTTTGGCTACCTTCATGCCTCATAACATATTTAAAAATTTCTAGCATTTTTTTTCACACACTTCTCAAAAAATTTTGGGATTTATTTTTCTCCATAACAAATGTACCATGGAGATACATATATTTTTTGTTTCCTGATTTCTCCCACTGAGCTATGAGCTAAAAGGAGGCAAAGGGCTTTGTCTGTTAGAGTCATATTGCATTTTGAATATCCATAACAGTACTTGGCACACAGAAGAATTCCATAAGCAATTACTGAGTGAAGGAAGGAACAAATTACTAACTCAGGGACTTGAGGATCATCAGGAGAGTTTTCACGGGGCAGAGATGAACGTTCATTCGGTTTTCATCCATTCACTCATTTGAAGGAAGGATGGTGTAAGAGAGAGAGAGAGAGAGAGAGAGGCTCTTTATCCACTGGCTCTCTTCCCAATTGTTGGTAAAAGCCAGGCCTGAGCTGGGCTAAAGCCAGGAGCCAGGAACTCCCTGCAGGACTCGTAGTTGAGTGGCTCTTCTCTGCTGCCTCCCAGGCAGGGAGCTGGAGTGGAATGGACCGTTCTAAACCCTAGGCATTCCACTATGGGATACAGGTGTCTCAACGGTGACTTAACATGCTGCCCATTCCTAGACAGATTTGTTTGCAAATTGGAAGGAATCAGAGTCTTGCTTTGCTTTTATAACTCAGAGGGAGTTCATCAGACATGGAGAAGAACATATGCTAAGGGCACCAGTTTTTTTCACCCAAATTTGAAAATTTTGTCAACCTCATCTAGCATTTCTTACAGTGGTCATAAATGATAGATGCCCTTTCATGATGTAATTTCAGGAGGGGATTATTCTAACAATATTTAACTAGAAGGTGAGCATAGTTGTGTTTGTCCATTCTAAGAAGGATTTCCATCAGGATTCTGAAACAATTCAAAAGCAGAAAACACAAGCAAACCTTAATCTGTTCAGTGTAAAACAACGTGGTAGCAGTGCACAGATATCCGTGCCACCTACTGCAAGCCAACACTTAATTACTAATGTTTGTGTATCTTTCCAAGTTCTCATTCACCTAACTCCAGACCACTGTTTAATTATGATGGATGGTGACAGTGGCAGCATTTGTGGTGCAGGCTATGATCGCCTATGATTCTTCTGTAAAATTATTATGATGAATCACACTTGTCAATGATTTTTGAATGAGACAAATCCAAAACTAATTTGCTATCTGCAATCCAGATGTAATTGGGTCTGTGTCATAAATCTTCCATGAAAATATTCTTTGGCTTCATTCTGTCAACAAACAAAATGTTCTTCATACTTTGTTCCCTGAGAAAAAACAATAGAGTATAATTAGAAGGGAAAGGAGAAAGTGCATCGTTGATGTGAATACAAAAATCAGAAAGTGCCTGGGTTGAATTGGCTGCACACACAAATTTGTCATCAGCATCATTATAAATTGTATCTCTCCAGTTTTGGTCCAGGGACTCAATATTTTAAGATAACCATAAAACATTTTTGTCTTCACACTAAATTGTGGAAATTGAGCAGTGCTTAAAGAGTGTTGTAGACTTTGAAAATGAATTACATCTTACCTATTTTGAACTAGGTGGAATTTCTGTCTCAGCGTACTGGGAGCAGAAAAGATGGGATTTATCCATGCAGCAAGATGAGCATGAAATTAAAATTTTAATGATAAATCATTAAGTAACTATTATATCAATAAAGCATAGACTATGGTTATAAACTGCGTGGAGTGCAAAGCTCCATTTCCAGCACCCCAATAACAGCACTGACTCTAGAGCGTGTGTGTGTGTGTGTGTGTGTGTACACTTGCAAAATGTCAACACATGCCTTCTCAGGAGAGCAGTACATTTTCTCAGGGATGAAATGTGTCCCAGTGTAAATCTCATTTCTTTGCCCCATGGTACATTTCCCTTACAGTGCTCTTCATCTAATCCCTGCTTGCAAACTAACCTCCCATAATCACACTGTTAATAATACTTAGCACTTATATAGTGCATTCTATCTTCAAACTACTGCACATACATACATTAAATTATTAATTCACACTGAAAAAGCTCAGCACACATTGCACACATTTCAAAGTCTTATGAGAGAAACAAAAATATTTTATTAGCATTTTGTTGTTGATGTGGTTTATTTAACCTGTTTTTAAAAAAATATTTTCTGCTTGTCATACAAGAGGGATAATGTTCGTTGCAGGAAGTATATGAGCCTATAACTGGCTTTTACAGATGATTAAATGCAGGGCTTGAAGCCGAGGTTTTTGATAACTGTGAGAGCCATTTATGACCTCGTATACTACTCCACTGTGGGACATTAGACCTTAAATAACACCGACCATGCATTTTTACTGAAAATACTACGAAGAAAAGATGCCCTTTCAGATGAGGGAAAATGTATACAGACAACCCCATGGAAATGTCACAAATGCACATGCATAAAATTATATTCTGTATGGGTCTGTAATAAATTTAGGGGGAGTGTCACTTGCCAGCTCTCTGGGTAGACTTTAGGCAGAAAATCTGAAGGAATTGCTCTTTCTATAGGAGCCCCAAATGTGAATTTTTGTCTCTAATGTCCTCTACTTACTGTTCTTTCTGTGACTGTAATATCCTGCCAACTGGCTTAGTGCTTATGCTATAATTCTGTTTTTATTGAACAGGGTGTGTCTTTAGCTGTAAACTTGCCAATGTCAGTTATGAAAATGTCAGTGGCTGCACAATGTCATCAAATGCCACTAGAGAGGCACCCAGGGTGAAAAGTGTTTAGAGAGGTGCCAAGGAGCAAAAGAGAATCACATGCATTGCTTTGCTTACATCCAGTAGAATGCAAACATTGTTATTGCTCAGCTTGCCACTTGAAATACAATCATCAGGGCTGGAGTGATTATACCACTGACTAATCCCTCATCTTCAAGGCCTGATCCCATAAGGGCACTGGTTCCTGTCCCAGTTGCTCCACCTCCAGACCAGCCCTCTGCTTGAGGGCTAGGAAAGTGATAGACGAAGGCCCAAAGGCTTGAGACCCTGTACCTGCATGGGTGATCCAGGAGAAGCTCCTGGTTTCAGATCAAAGTGCTGCTCTGGGTGTTGCAGTCACTTGGGGAGTGAACCAGTGGGTGGAAGATCTTTCCATAATTCTTTCTCTCCACAAATCTGCCTTTCCAATAAAAAAAAACTTAAAAAAATTATCAGCATCTTATCCCTTGCCATGTGTTTCTTCACTTTTTAGCCATTTACTACTGAATTGCATCCCTCCGATAAAATATAAAGTGATGTGAAAGGAAGATCCATATTAGAATGGGAACAAAATGTTTATCGTAAATAAATGATAAACAATGAATACATAGCTATGGAGTATACGCATGTTTACAATTCTACTTTTACTACTTTTCCAAATTCTCTATATACTTTAACTGATTTACTTTCCATGTCTGCCCTAGATAGAACATTCCATTGTTACTGATGTTTTTAGAGATAATGAAGCTGAGATTTAAATACCTGAGCAGGCTTCTAGGTGGAAGAGCCAAGATGTAAACCCAGTGCATCTCATTGTGGAAGTTAGGCTTTCATTACTGTTCTTTGGCTCAGCACTCAGTGACTCAAGCCCATTGCCTGCGCTTCTTGACAGTCTACATGTACATCGTTACAACATCATTCTATTTTAAGTCATTTGTATTTGAACAATTACAAACATTTGCGTATTATTCCTGGAAAAGATGGAACCCTAAAAAGTCAAGAATAAACAGGAATTTACGTTCCTGACGTCTGATTTCAAACTCTGCTCTTACACTAAGCACAATAAGTAGTTTTGTCTTTTTAAATTTAGGAGGCATTTCTGCAGTTTTTAATAAAGGTCTTGTATTACCAAATGCACCATGGGACAAGGGATTTTTCAAAAGTCCCAGGTGAAGTGGTGCCACAGCCTAGGTGAGAATCCCTTTGTTTTTGTCGTAAGACTGTCTATTCTTCCCAGCTCATATCCTTAATCTTCAATACTCAAAATAGAGGACAGTTTCCTATAGGCAAAGCATTAAATGTTATAGATCCTCTAATATACATTACTTATACACCAGGACACACAAAATTGCTAGCACATTTAATGGCAAGGATCTAATGATTAAAGTCCAATAGTTGGCAATCTTATATCTGTATTTAATGGTCCAATGATTAGTAAATTTACAACTGTGTAGAATTGTTTGAATAGATAATTTAAGATTACTCTAGTAACAGATCTATATTATTGCATTTAGATAAGTTAGGAGCTCAGATTTCTGAATGCTCAGAATGTTTTAGTCATTTCACATTACCTAATCTTCAATGCAACCATATGACATAAGGATAGCTAATATCCACATTTGTGGAATGGAAAACAGATTAAATGAGATTAAGTAAGTTGTTCAATATCACCCAGTGGGGCTAAAGGTATAACCAAAAACTCCAAATTTCTGACTTCAGTAGCCCACCCTCACATCATCTTGTCTGGCAATGCCCCTTAAATATCTTTATTTTGATTTTAATTAGTTGTTGGAAATTTGATGCCAATGACTCTCTCCTGACCCCAAGGGGGTATGCAAATTTTCATAGATATACCTACTATAGAACCATCTAAAAAGATGTTTAAATGGTCTGCTTATTGTATAGCTTAGGACACTCCTTTTATCTAACTTGACTAATGTTGTTTGATAAGTGGATGATTTTTTTAAAATCCAGGAATAATGTGGCCAGTGATAGTTACATAAGATTCTTCTAGTATTTGTCTTTATGGGAGAATGTACACGTCCACAAAAGATTTTCTTTCTTCTAATGCACATTTTCTTGATACTGTAAAATCATTTCTCCTACTCTGACATATCTAAATTATAAGAAGCATTGTTGTGCATCATTATCAGCTATTGACATAGACACGAACATTTATAGACTTGTAGGGGAAAGCATATAATCGGTGTCCGTTTGCACCTAGTAAAGCAATACTCATTTTTTTTTACTTATGTAAGTTGTTTAATGACAAAGTGTCTTATTGGTCTCCTGTATTCAAATGGTCAATAAAATGTTCAGGATTTAAATTGCTTGCATGGACAGATGTATAGAAGTCACTGGGATTCAAGATAATATGAAACATGTTCTACTTATCGCTTTCAGAATGGCTTTGCTTCACAGCACGAATGTCAGTCCCAAACAGGTGTTCACCATTTCTCTGAAGTTCTCAAATAGAGTGCGTGCAGTACATGTTCATGGCAGCATTTCTCTCAGAACAGTGAGTTTATGCTCCCCTGAAATATGTGCACAGGAAATACAGTACATGGCTGGAATTTGATCAAGTACAAGTTTTAATTAATCTCTGATGTGCAGTTTTAATTAAAAAGAAGAGTACGGTATATCTGGTAGCAGTATTCATTTTTCTATTTAACGAAATGCTAAAGAAGTTCAGATATGTGGATGACAGCTTATTCATTTATCCATTCATTGCCAAAACATACTCATTAAAGGAAACACAAGTCCTCACTGGTTCATGCCAGAAATTCTCAGTGAAGTTCATGCTTTTGAGGTGGTTGCAGGTGATTCAACTCATGTAGGTGACATCCAAGTCTTGGGCTTAATAGTTGGTGGTTGTCTCGATGCTCATTGTCTGAGCATTGGAGTTGCTTACTTTGTCTCTTCTCTATGTGTCATTTGTTTTCTAGCCGGCCAACCTGTGAATGTTCTTATGACAGTAGCTGAGGAAAATTGTAAGGGCAAGTACAGTTGAATAACACTACAGCTTCTGACAGTACCACTTCTGATAACAACTTGTTGACCAAGGCTTAACGATGCACTAAGCCCAAAGGAAAATTCTATGAATCTTCTTGCACCCAGCATGTACAATTATTGAAAAGTTACATTGCAGAGTGTGTGAAGACAAGAAGAGGTGGATTATTCTATCCTTTAGTGTAAGCTGCGATAATCTTCATTCATAAACACATTACTTAACAATTTCCAATATCTCCATTTTTTCTTTGCTATAGGGTTATCACTATAGAATCATTCTTAGAAGGTTCAATATTCTATAACCTTACATAGCTTGGGATAAGAATGAGCTTAATTAAGAAGACTACAAAAGAAAACAAGGGCTAACATGTGACTTAGGCTTAGGACGATGGTTGGGATTCCTGTATCCAACAGCAGAGACTTTGCATCCCAGCTCAGTATCCAATTCTCACTTTCAGGGTGTTGACCCTGAGAATACAGTAATGTCTCAAATGATCAGATTCTTGCCACTGACATAGGAGATCTGAGCTAAGTCTACAGATCCCAGCTTCAACTCAGTCCAGTGTCAGCCCCATTCCAATCATTACGAACATCTGGACAGTAAACCAATGGGTGGGTGGCTCTCCATCTCTGTCCCATTGACCCAAAATATGTAAATAAATGAAAACAACAACAACAAAAGAGATGATATGGATGTATGTTTTAGGATAGCTTCACCCTTCGAGGAAGAAAAAAGTACAAAAAGCCACAAAAATTACTCCCCCCAAATCTAGTAAAGTTCCAAATCAACATCTATCATTAGGCATTTTAGTGAATAAATGTTTATGTAAGTCAAACCCTTAGACTTCAAGGTCCACAGTTGAGGTTCCAGGGAGTAAGGAACAGATACAGGTTATATTCACTATTCCCCATCCAAAGTTATGAGATAAACAAAGGCATGGGTGTACTAATCTCTTGTGTGCAACTAGGTGCAAATAATTACAGTGGATATACCTAATTGGATAAGGAAACCTGGAAGGCATCATGCAGTTACTTGTTCATATCTATTCTGAAATCCCTCCAGGAAAAGTGGCAGCCTATAGTGGGAGATATTTTGTGTCTTAAACTTTGGCTCTCTACATTGGAAACAGCCATGTTTCTGTAGACTACGCCAACATTCCTCAGCAAGTGCAAATCTTATTGCCAATTTGTTTGTTTTCAGTAGTAGTTGTTGGGATTGTGTTCCTTTGCAGGCACACCTATCTGAAAAGCTCTGTTTTCTGTTTATTAGATCTGAGTTTACTACATACACCAAAAGCCATGTCCCAGTTCCTTTCAAAGCATCTCTACCTCTCTAGCTTCAATTACTGGTGCTTTTGACTGCTAAGAAACAGCAACAGTAATGAACCTAAGATTCCATTTGTGTAGCTGGGAAGATCTACCAGGTGACAATTTAATTCATCTACAGGTCCAACAAGGGTTCTCAAAGAATTTGGATTTGATCTTTACTCACAGCTTTTGTCTGAATATAATCTTACACTTGCTTGCAAGACTGAAGACAAGGACGACTCTTTATTTCCAAACCAGCAATTTCCAAAATATGTAAGCTCTCCACATGACTGCCAAGTGCTACTTGGAAACTTCCTAGTTTTAACATGAAGTTTTCTTTTAGGAATTTTTCTTGAATAGCAAAGAGCAAAAACAGATGTTTTCAGGGCTTTCCTCAGAGATCTTTTGAGGAATGTTCCAGTGTTGCTTAGGTACATTTCACAACTTTTTGGTTCTGTGTAACAGCTTTAACAAATTTCTTACATACAATTTCATCACAGGGGTTGTTGTTTTTCATTTTTTTCCATAGCAGCTTTCTTCTGGGTTTCCCTGGTATTCTTTAGTGATATTCTTTTTATGCATCTAGCTCCCGTGTGAATAGTTCACTTTTTTTTTTTTCAATACTAGCACCGTTGTCAGGATCATTTTTTTCCCCAAAACTTACTCAAAGCTCAGTAATGATGTGGAGCAAGCAATCACAGGATTCCTACAGTAACAAAGAGAATTTTTTCTCACATGATCAGAGGTTCTATCAGAAACTCTGTTGGCCACACCTGGGGGTGTCCTGGTTCACAGGAGGTCTATGGAGTCCTTGTCTGTGCAAACTGAGAAGCCACAGCTCATTCCTACACATGTGTCATCCACCAAGCTAGCTTGGATACACTGATTTTTTTCAATTGAACAACAAAGGCGAATTCTATCTCCTGATTCTCTTCTCAAGAGTTAACAATGGCAGGAGAGTTAGGGAGGGCTGAGAACCAGGAACAGGAAATTCAATCCAGGTCTCTGATGCATGTGGTGCTGACCTAAGTACTTGAACTATCCCCTGCTGCCTTCCCATTTGTACTGGAAGGAAGCTGCCATTGGGAGCTAGATCAAGGAGAGGATCCCCAGTACCATTTGGAACACTGGTATCTTAACTGTGAGGACAAATACTTGCCCCTGTCCCACCACAGATAACTTTTTAAGTGGTAGTAATAGAAGAGCATATTTGAGAATGAACATATTTGTGCAAACCTATTATGTCTTTCCTTTGAATTGCTTGTTAATATTCCATCAGCTAAGTCAGTATATGCCTGAACCCAGAGGTAGGAATTCTATCCATTTTTAGTCCATTTGGAAGAGAATGCCAAGTCCTGTGACAAAGAAGGTGGACACAAGTGCGACAAGGACATTGGTCAACTCTACAGACGACTAATGGTAGATCCTCTGGCCTCAAATTTTTAGGCCTTATAGATAGACCAAAAAGCATTATCAGTTACAATAGTTTAGGTTTTATTTGGTATTATTCTATGACTTATCTGTGCATATGAAGATACAAATTTCTCAGGGATTCTGACCAGCAGACTCCCGTGACCACTGAAGGGATGAGGCGACGACGTTTCTCAGGGAGACTCACCGGAGGCAGTCTGGTTGAGCATGCGCATTTATTGTAGAGCAAGCACAGACTTACATAGACTAAGAAAAAGGAAAAGGAGAAGGCACCTCTTGACAGTCCTCCCACCCATCCACCGACCAATGATACTTTAATAGGCCAATCATGCTGTGGCTCACGAACCTCATGTCTTTGTTTCTATTTATTTATTTTTATTGCAGATTCAGATATACAGCGAGGAGGAGAGACAGAGACCAAGATCTTCCTTCTGATGATTCACTCCCCAAGTGATCGCAACGACAGGTGCTGTGCCAATCTTCAGCAAGGAGCCAGCAACTTACTCCAGGTGTCCCATTCAAGTACAGGAACCCAAGGTTTTGGGCTATCCTCAAATGCTTTCCCAGGCCACAAGCATGGAGCTGGATGGGAAGTGGGGCTGCTGGGATTAGAACCGGTGCCCATATGGGATCCCGGGCGTGTTCAAGGCAAGGACTTAAGGTGCTAGGCCCCCTGTTTTTTTTATTTTTTAAAGATGATGTCATGTTTGTATTTTTGTGCTTAAATGAGGGTTTCCTAATTAGGACAAAGCTAGAACATGCTTTTGAATTCCATAAATTTATGTTCTATATGTAATATATGGCTACGTGTACTTATCAATCAAGAATTGACTTAATTGTCATGGGAGAATGGGTGGAATGGTATTCACTACTCATATAAGAAATCACTACCTTTGACATGCAGATCCAGTTTATTTTCTTTAAAAATATGGCTGAAACATGGGAAAACCTTTCGCCTTTGTGGTCCTTTACCTCCCAAAGTGGTCATTAAATGAAAATTAAAAATCAGGGACGGAAATATAGTATTTTTGTGACTTTCAATCCTAAGAGCAAAACCCAGTAGTAGCTACAGATTTTCCTCTGCTGCCGTGCCACTGTGCACAATCCATGCATGCCCATCTGGCGCTGTACACCATCAGGCTCAGCCTGGTGGCTCTGTGCTTCCGTTTCCTGTCAGAGCCTCTACCAGGCTGTGCATTCAGACATGAGGTGCAGGCTGTGATCTCCATGGCTATAAAACAGCCCTCTGTGCTTGACCCCCGTCATCTTCAAGCAATCCCTTAACAGCAAACATTGATTTTAATCAGCGTCTCTAGGTGAGAAGACCTTAGCCACTCCAACCTCTGTCACCTTAACTGAGT
The DNA here is from genome assembly GCF_017591425.1 of Ochotona curzoniae. NCBI lineage: Eukaryota > Metazoa > Chordata > Mammalia > Lagomorpha > Ochotonidae > Ochotona > Ochotona curzoniae. The sequence goes on from NW_024467119.1 coordinate 7,982,470, forward strand.
TGGTACTTGTATCAGACCGAAAGTTGCCTCATGTTTTCAACTTTTCCTCCTTTAGCCTCCCCCTCCCTCTTTCTTCCTTCGTCCTGCTCTCCTTCTCTCCTCCCCTTCTTGTTCCTTCCCTCCGTCCCTCCCTCTCTCCTTCCATCTTTTCCTTCCTTCATTTTTTTCTGCATTTCTATGTCCATATTGCTCTGTCTTATATGTTAGAGATATATCATCAGAATATATATTCGTTTGGGGAGACCTCTCTCCAACAATCTTTTGTGTAACTATAGTATTGGTCTTTAGTTGAGACTTTTTCTGAAATAACTGAAATAGCAAGAATCTTTAACAATCAGCATAAGTTAGAAGAAAACTCTCTATGTATGGAGGCAAGTTTCCTTTTTAATAGTATATGTTTACTACTTCTATGGTTTGTCTTAAAGCAAAGCTACTGCTACTGGTGTACGTTATTGTGAACTTTATTTCTTTTCTGATAAACAGTCACTATTGGAATGATAGGTTATCAATCAGAAAAGTGATATTTAAGTATAATAATTCCAGGTAAATACATACTTATAAAATGTCTATTACTTATTGAAGCTGGTTTCTTCTCAGTAAAGTTTTCTAAACAATGTATTTATTTTCTCTCTAAGTTTGGTTCATAAAAGTGACTTGTTGGACCAGTACTTTATGAGGAAATAGAAATTTTTGTTTATTTATAGTGTTTCCATGCTGGCTTCTTCCCATTTTGACATCTCGCCCATCCTGCTGTCTCCAGCAATATGAATTTCAGATATTAGATCTGTGACATTTGGGATGGTAGTCATTGTATTCCACACTTCATAAACTCAGAGCAGTAAGAATTCACCTTCCATGAGGGATTTTGATTCCACAAAATTTCCCATCACTAAAATATTTTATCGTTTCTAGTTTTGGGGTTATTAATTTGGAGCATTTTTGCTATATTATTACATTGCTTTGTCTAAGTTTCTGCCAATGCCAAATTTCTTGTCTGGATCTCTAAATGTAGAAGCATATATATATACTAACACACTGAGTGGCATAAAATACCTTCACAAACATTTCAGCAGAGAAAGGAGAAAAAGGAGAAAAGGGTTCTTATTTCTCAGCCAATCTCAGCTTAATGTTCTAATTGTGGATACAATCTGCAAACAAGAGCTTACCCTGGCACGATATGGGGACTTTTTCCTGTCTTTTCCTTTGTAGGTCTGAGCACTGGAAGAAGATGAGCATGTCTTTGCTTAGTACCATGACAACCATTGGTGTTTTAAGAATATGTATTATTAATTTTAATGATTTGTTCAAGCCTTGTTAATGTCCATAGAAAAAGCAGACTTCAACTTTCCCTGGTCTGTTGTGCTAAAAACCTTGTTGCATTTATACATTTGCTGAATTCTTTATGTATTTTCAGAAAGCAGACACTTATAAATGATAAAAAATTACATTGCACTATTAGAAAAATCTTCATTTTTTTTATTCTCACTGAATGCTAGGCTTCCTGGTTTGTTTTGTTCAGTAGCTCCATTTATTTTCCTGGAAAGGAAGATTTTGTATTAGAACGGAACCAATTCATGTGTGTGTGTTTATTATATGGAATTAACTCAAAATTCAAGCTAGTCTGAGTCCAAAGTCAGGAGAAAACCAGTATCCCAACTCAAACATAAACAGAGAAAGAATTCTTTTACACAGTCTTTTATTCTAGTTACATCTTCAAAGGACATAATGAGGTCGGTGTACGATGTTGATGTAATTTGATTTATTACATATCCTGAGCAATCTCTGTGGTATGTGAGATGTGGCACTGAGTATCTTTTACTCAGTCTCATTTTTCTGGTGTCTCTGAATACAATGACCATTTCTCCACTTGGCCACCATAGGAGTAGTTACTATTGTATCCAGAAATGTGAGACATTCCACAGCCAGTTTTTTGTAGATACCTCTGGAGGTGTCAGCTTTTCCTGTATTATATTACTAGAGACAGCCTTGGTTAATTTCCTTGGTGTATAATCAATGTAAAACAGATTACAATAAGCCATAATGATAGGGACTAAGATAGGCAATAATGAGAGGAGTCATACTTCTGATAAGCCTCTGTATGAAACTGCCCTCCTCAAAGGGTAAGCTATATTCATTTCAACATTTATTTGTGTCTGTATGTGTGATTTATTTAACATGCATTGATAAAACACTAATAAACACTTCTTCCAGATAATAAAAATTCATGCAAGGAAATAGAATTATAAATTGACTGCTTTAGTTTAGGATTTAATAGCATAGAAATGCAAGAGAAAAGTAATAGTGAAGTTGAAACTAAACTGTTTCAGTCTCTGTTCCCTGGGAAGGGGGAGGGGATTGATAGACAGCTGTTGGAATAATTCTTGGGAATCTGCACAAGTGGCACTCCAAAGGCCTGGAAATGGCAGTAGGTCTCTGGTCAGAGTGGTTTGATCCGGGAAAATATTTCTGATCTTTGACTGGGACTGAAAAAAACAATGAAGAAATAGGTCAGTTACCAGAAGTGGCAGTTTTGGACGAAACTCCGTTGGAAGAATTGGAGCACATGATGTGAGAAACCAGATGTGTGGAAGGAGGTCAGAGCCCTGCATTGGAAGTGCTTCACTGGAGTCAAATAATAATGATTAATCCGAGATGTTGGCAGCTGGAAGGATCTCTGACTTTGCCTGTTTCAGTTTAGATTCACTCTTGGGGTCCCAGAAACTCTGTTGAACCCTCTGGTAGGGGGGTAACACAGAAGGCAAAAGTCCCAGCTGGAGAAGCTCAAGTTCTAAATCGTTCTGTCACAAGTCTTCTTCAGTGGTACAAGGGTGACACAGACTTCATAAGGCAGTGAGCCAGGGTCAGCCCTTTTGTTACTAAATGTTTGACATTCGGTGAATGAGTTAAGCTGTTTATCATTGGATTCTTTTTCTTTGAATTCCCACAGGATAGCTTTATGGCATTAAAGGTTTTTGTTTTTTTACTCCTCAACTTGGTGGTGAGCCTTTTTTGCCCCACTCATTGAATCTGGAAATAATCATGTAACATAATTCAATCAAATCATGCATAATAATTTATCCTCATTATCTATTGCTGTTGTATAAGAAACCATCTCCAAAATTAACAACTTAGAATAAAAATCACTTTATTATTTATTTACTTATTTTTCACAAAAAGGCTACCCATTATTCAAGAGATGTGTAAGAAATGATTTTCAAAGAGTCTGGCATGAACCGGTCAGGAAATCACAGTAGCCTTCTTTATAAATAATCAAGCAAAGACAGATAAAATATTCTGCATCGGGGCTGGCTCTCTTCCACCTTTGAACGCAGTCACATAGCCCAGCCATCCCACTGGAGAATGAGATACTTGAAACACAGGAAGCTAACCCGTTACTCCCAAATTAGACTAGCCATCTATCAGTCCACCTCCAGACGGAAGTGATGCTCTCCAGGACCTAACAGTCCACACGTGGCCAGTGTAGAAGCATGCGGAATCCCAGTCAACACCGTGGATCCACTTAGTCGGCTGTACTGCTACATACTCAGACATTCTGTCCCAACCAAAGAACGTCAGGACATTCTGATAATTTACATGGATATTTCAATTCATGCCTTTTGAACTTTATTATGGTAAGGGAACAGCGAACATTTAGTAGATATTACACTAGGAATTTTGCACTTTGGTCATTTTCTGGGCTAGTGATATGCAGGTCCATATGCTGTCATGATGCTGGGCTGTGATGGCTGAAGTGAGCCACAGCTCCCAGTCAGCCATACGAACACCGACTTCCAAAATGGATACCACATCCTACAGTGGACTGCATTCAGTAAACTGTGTGAGAGAGTTAACACGTGGACAAAAAATAGGCTTTGTTTTAGATGATGTTTTCCCAGGTATAGGCTAATTAGATTTTCTGAGTGTGTTTAAGGTTGGCTAGGCTAAGTTATGATGCTTTGTAGGTTAGAGTTATTGCACACAGTTTTAACTTACAGAATTGTCAGCTTATTGAAGTGGGTTGTCAGAATGTGACCTAACACAGAGTAGCAGAGGATTTGTAAGGGGATGGTAAAGCTGGGTTCTCAGAAGAGGGTTTGAGTAGGTGTAGTGAGTGTGCGTGTGAGCATATGTGTAACAGGTGTGGTTAAAGATCTCTGTAGTGCCTAGTGTGGCACACCACGCATCCTGAATGGACAGCTGGGTACATCCGTGCAAACTCACAGAAATGGCAAACTCCTATAGCAACAGCAGACCATCCTGTGAATCTTGGCTCTGGGAAACTGCAGCTATTTTTACTTTCTGAAAAGTGAATTTTTATTTGTGAGTTAACTATGTACTTGAGATGACACTGATGACTCAATTACTGTTTATCAGGCAACAGTGGTGCTCTCTGGGGAAGCCAGAAAAGCAGTGTTCTCTCTGAAGCTCTTCTGACTTGCAGCACTCAGCTGAAAGGCCTGTTTTAAATGAGCTGGAAAATGGATCAAGAGTGATCTGCTTTGTTAGTTATGTTCATGATTAAAGCATAAACCCCTGTTCAGGCAAATTGCAAGAATCACTGCAAATTTTAGACCAAGGCATTTTCCTCTGGAAATTTTCTGTCAAGGCAACTTGGTGTTCACAGCAGAAGGAGAGCATGCCAAACCCCCACTTTTGTGAAGTTGTCCCAAATGGTACATAAAGGGGTAAAGTTTGCTTTTGGTGGATTAAACTTTAGCTGGAGTGTTTGTACACAAATTTTTCTAGGAGTCAAAATTCTAGCTCATTAGGCTCATCTTTACAATGTTTTCATGTGATACATACATATATCACACATGCACATGTGTGTCATGTCTGTAATGTGTGTCTTACTTGTTAAATCTTTCCCCCACATTTAGTGTGCAAAATAATTTTAAAAAAAGAAATCCCTGAAGACATAAGGTAGCTGAAAAGTCTCATTTCAAGTCTCTTGGTTGTTATAATGTCTGGGGTTTGCATTTAGGTGACAAGAGGAGCCAAAAAAAAAAAAAAGCCTGAGTGATGGGTGGAGGGAGGGAGACAATGGGAAGAAGAGAACGAGAAGAGAATGAGAAAAGGAGAAAAGGGAGAGCATCCTTTCCTCACAAATGCATTCAGATCTCTGAGTGGTGCTTCGTCCATTCCCCTCATCACAGAACACTAGCATCTAATTAGCTTGCTTTATGAGACGGAGGCAACTCTCTGGGCAAGGGGAGAGAAGTAGATTACTGGCCGAAGGCAATAAAAAGTGAATGGACCTTGGTGAGTAAAACCCAGCATTCCAGATGCGAACATCTGTCCTCAGATGACAGGAGTTTAATCTCTTTTGTGAGCATGACAAATAGGATGGCAGATCCTCAGTTATTGATGTTACAGGCATGCATCCAGATTCCCAGAACAGCATGGAATTTTTCCTGGCAAGTCTTGCATACTAGTCAGTGTTGCTATTATCATTATTACTAATAACAGATAACTAGAAAAAACAGACTTTTAAATAGGCTAGCCCAAATAGCTTAACGTTCTCATAAGGAAAATATCAGCTTCCCACAATTGTTTCTGTTGCATGAGAGAATTACAGCAAGGGGTAGGAGGGATTTGATTCTTACCAACCAGTGGGTATGTGACTTTGAGCAAGTGTCTCAATCTTTCTGAATTTTCAATTTTACAATCCAATCCAATGATTGTATTGGAAAAAAAAACCAACAAAACAATGTTGATGTGAAATAAATATTTAGGGAAGGCAGCATAAAGAATCGAATTTTATTTTTGCCTTTTTCAGAATTTTGCAAAAATAAATGCCCTACCCTCTGTGAGATCTTCTGTGAAAGGGCATAGTTTATTTCATTTCTTTTCTTCAGATTATTTAAATGGAATTATTTTTAATAGAGATAAGATTAAATTCATCTATTGTTATAGTTCCTTAAATTAGATTCTTAATGTTAGAAGCTTTACAATAAAATTAACAATCATTTCCTGATATGATTATCATTTGGAAGATCGAATAGCCTTGAGTTTAACCATAATTTATCCAGAAGGAAATTCATGCGCCTAAGAACCTATCAGGAGAGGAAAATGTAACTGTTACAATAATTCAAGAGTGATCATGATGATAATGAGATCATGAGGCAGCTAATATTTGAGAAGGATCTTGAAAAGGATTTGTTATATGCATGTGCTCAAATAGAGGGAAATTAAACTTGACTAACAGAATCTTCATGCCAAATTAGATGAAACGAAGCAGTGATATTTGGGACACTGCAAATGAATAGCCCCGTCTTTTGGAACACCTGGACTTTGTGGTTAGGGAATGAAAAGTGAAGAATGGAGGCAAAAGTTAACTTGTTATATGCAAAAGTTATATATTTTTATCGATTTTTGAAAACATTTTAAGTTAATTTTCCATTCTGAACATCTCAAATACTAAATCAGAAGGGTTTCATCATCGAGTTTCTCCAAGTAGGTGATGAAGATGCCAAGCCATGTAGTTTATCTAGAGGAAGGAATATTTGTATGGAGAATGGAAGACAATGTCCTTTATGCTGAGTGAGTCAGTGTCTAGAAGAAGAAAGAGCAAAAGTAAGGCACAGGTACTCAATTAGTGAGATTGCACAGAACAGACCAAGTGGAGTTTTGTTCATGGACCATTTTGCGATCTGCAGATAGGTTTTTAGTCAAGATCTTTCTGGGCTAATCTGCTCCACAGCCAGCTACGCTGCCCTCCATTCTGAAAAAAACGTGGTGAGGGTAATGTGCCTGTGGTAAGTGTCCAGAGCTGGTATATCAAAACAGGGGCATCCTTGCCTTCAAGAGATTTATATTCTCACGATGGTCAGCAAGGAACTTCAGAGGCAGTGGAGCTGTTGTTCATGTACCAGGAGTGTGTAGGCTCAGCTTTAGGCAGTCAAAAGAACCCACCTACCTTTCCATTCTAATACTGTGTTTATAAGCACTCTGGTAGATAAGTTAATTATCTCTGGGAGCCTAGGAATCATCATTCTAATATGAGGGTGCTGAAGCCTCACCTGCCTCCCTACACAGACTCAGAAACTGTCATGAAAAGGAACTGAGAAGGGAGATAAAAGACTCAGGTGTCTGAGAAATCAAATGCCTTTTTCCCCCTGAGAATATGGTTTTAATCAAAAGGAAGTCTTTAACATTTAACTGTTTCTTATTTCCCAACATATTAAGGTTAAAGAAAAAAGTTAGATTCTTGGCACATGAAAATAAAGAGGCTGGAGTTTCTGTTTCTGAGTCTTATGGGTAAATTCACCATCTTGTTGAGCTAAAGTGCGATGGAGCATTTGTTCCTACTTTCAAGTAAAGGATGAAAAAGAATTGAAGTAGCTCAAAAACTCGACCACAGCAACAGAATGGAGGAGGATGAGGCAGAGCTTGAGCTGGGTACACTGGTTCTCGAGGTCATGCTTTCTCTGGTAGTACTGCACAGTGGTTGGGAACACCAAATCACTTTGTGTGTGCTGCGGAAGAGTGATTGAGAAACAATTACGTAGTGTCATTTTTGGGCAAACCATGATGTAGATGTTTATCTTGAAGCATACATAAAACTTTGGCCTTCCTAACAAGATGTTTGTACATGTATTATGCAGGATTATGTACTGATTATATCACATTATTTACTCCACATATAACACATCATGAAAACAATATTATATTATAAGTTACATTCTGGGTATTACTATTTTCTGTCATGACAGTTTGAATGAGTATCAAAAACATCAAACCTCTAAAAATATTATTTTCCTATGCTCAACTTGTTACAGCACTTCTTCATATTCTATATTCCAGAGAGGTTAAGGTACGAAGATGTCAGAATCTCTACAAGGAAGCAAATACAGATGTAGATATTATAAAACAGCATCACAAAGGAATGAATCATATAGCACAATGGGCTCAGCTTCATCCTGAGAGGTCCACATCATACTGGGAGTCCAATTGCCCTGATAGAGTGCCTGGGAAGCAAGGGATGACAGCAGAAATGCTTGAGTCTCTGCCACCCAGAGTTTCCAACTCTTGGCTTTACTCAGGGTCAACTCCAGTTGATGAGGCCATTTGGGTAATGACTCAGTGGATGGGAGATTTCCCTCTCAATGTCTCCTTGCAGTTTTTTTTTTTTTTTAAGATTCATTTATTTTTATTGGAAAGGCAGATTTACAGAGAGAGGAGGAAAGTCAGAGAGGAAGATCTTCCTTGCAAAAATCTTCACAAAAGCCAAGCAATGCAGGTGAGAGATTACAGCCACTGAGTGGAACAGAGAAATAAGGCCAAAATGAAGATGGTAGAAAGAATAGCTTCCTGTGCTTGGTGTGGCCTGTTTCCCAGGCTTGCACAGCATAGCCATACTTGTCCTCTGTATGGGAGAAAACAAATTAGATGAAGGCTTGCTTTGCGGGAGGTCTTGCAACACTCGGCTTGCTTTAGGACCTGAGCCGTCCCCACATCCCAACTTCAGGTTCCGTTTGGAACTAGGCTCTGGCTAACACCAGCAGAGGCTACGTCCAGGCTGGTTCCTGTAGGCTCTGTCTTCAAGGATATCAGGCAAAATCAGCTCCCCTGGAAGTCCCCAGTGGCAGACCAGTTCCTGTGGACCCAGGACCAAAGAACTGCTACTATAGACTTGGACTCTGAGCCTGCCCTAGTCCACATGAATCCGGAGCCCTGGGTTACTCCCATAGATGAAGATACCAAACCAAAAATCACTGAGCTGGTGCCACTATGGACTCAACAAACCCAAGTCTGACAGCTTCATCTGTGGGCTCTTGGGCACCTTCATTTCCCATGCCAGACCCATCTCCATGGACCTAGACCCGTGGATTGTCCATGTGCATAAAAGCTCCAGGGTCACCTAATGATGCATTAATCCTGGTCCATCTGTCCTCTGACAGATTCATTAGACTCTCTCACTTCATGACTATGACAGACAATCCAGCTAGGCTCTCCAGACAGCATGAGTGTGAAGGCTTTCCTTGCCAAGGACATTCTTTAAATGCTGTAAGATGTGCTTATCACGTCACAGATAGAGACACCACTGCAAGGTCACCACCATGACCAACTACAAGGTCACCAGGAGAACAAAACAGTGCATCAGTAACCAGACCCAGGGAAAGAAAAACCTGCAAAGTCTTGACGGAGAATTCAAAATAATAATGATAAAGCGACTTTTAGCAGAAAGTAAATGGACAGCTGTCGACATTTCTCAAGATACAAGGTTATCACTTGAGAAAGCCATTAGAAGGTGAAAGTATTTTTATTCTGGTATTTATTCTGTTCCTGTAACCTAATGAAAGTGATAGTTAGCAACAGGCTCATGGAGAGCTCTGGTTATTTACTATCATCATATGTAACTGATGGGATGGGGCCTCTTAACCACAGCCGAGCATCCCAAGAGACTACCCTTCCACATTTTGTGAGTCCCAGAAAAATAACATAAGTTGAAAATCAAAAGCGCCCTTTCAAATATATGCACAGAATCATGAAGTTAGGAACTTGTAATCAATCACTGTATGTAAATTAAATCAGGGAAAACAATAAAAAATCAAAATCAAAAGGCCAACAATGAAAGAGAAAGGATACAAAAGAATCAAGGAGAAATTTTGGAACCTAAAATGCTACAACTGACGCAAAATTTCCTTATAGATTCACAACAGCAGATTTGATCAAACTGTGGAAGAAAGAATAGGTGAGTGGAAATGCAGAGCATTTGAAATTACCTAGTCAGAGAAACAAGAATAAAAATGAATGTAAAACATAAGGTACCTCTTGGGTACAAATGAGACAACATCTCTTGAATCAATATACACGTTGTAGGATCCCACTAAGATCAGAGAAAAAAAGGGGAAAAGGATTATTTGAGTAAATGATGAAAGAAAAAATCCTCAGAATTGAAGTGTATATCTAGATTTATGAAGTTCAAGTAACTTCAGATAGATTAAACACAAAGAGATCTTCAACAAAACCAAGTATTATTAAATTATCAAAAGTTGAGGATCAAGAAAATTTTGAAGACAGTATAAGATTATGTAGGTATCAGGAAACCTGTGTAATATTGTCTTTTCATATTCCACTTGTCATCTACAAGGACAGTAACATGTCCTTCAAATAACACTTAGGTATGAAAATGGAATTCAGTTGTCTTCCATAATATGGTAAATGTGTTATATGGTTCTTATTATTTGCATCTTAATACAATTATACGCACACATTTGTCCAGTAAAATACCTCTCAGTATCAAGTAGGTGGATATTTCCAACCACAGCTACTCTTGTTTCATGATCAGCTGATACACACTCAAGCATGAGTGCTGTTTAAATCTATCTTCACAAATAGGTTTGGGGTATTTGGACTTTGTAATAAGTAAATATAATATGTATGTATTCTTTAGCTCAATCTTAGCTGTGTGAGATGTATCCATGTATTTTTAATAAAGATTGATTTGAAAATCTGATTCAGAAAATAGAGAGATGCAGTGAGAGAAACTGCGTGAAACAGAGATAAAGAACTGTGGGTAAAGGAAGACAAAGAGAGAGACAGAGATGGATGCAACAGCTAGGGCTGGAGTTCACCAAATCCAGCAGCCAAGAGCTTCACCGAGTTTCCCGTTGGGGTAAAACTTACTCAAGTGCCTGGGCCATCATCTGCTCCTCCCACACACTTAGCAGGAGATGGGTTAGAGATGAAGTAGCTGAGCATGTAACTGCTGCACACAGTTCCGTAAAAGGTAGCAGCATGATTTGATAAAGAAAAGCAGTACAAAATGTGTCTGGAATCTTGCAATCATAGACGGCTGGTGTCAGACACTGAGGTCAAACTCTATAGGTAATGGCATGTGAGTGGGTGAAGTCTGAACCCAAGGTCAATGCTTGGAGGCGAGGGTCTGCAGTTAGGCAATGGTCCAAGGTCACAGAACTGTATGCTTGACATATGCTTGACACAGGCTCATACTGACTTCTGTACTTGCATCCCGCTATTGCTTCCTGATCATCAAGCATTAGCTGGTTAACATCAATATGGGAATGTGGCTATCAACATTTGCGCCACATTCATTGCTATAATTTGATTTCCCATATAGTTCAATAAAGGATTGAGATAGCAGAGAAGGTTTCCCTCTGACTGCTTTCACAGTCTTTATCTTGTGTCTGTCTCATTTCTTATTTGCTCAATTGCTACACTGCTCCCTGTTTAGCACTGTTCATGGCCCATTTCCTGTGGCACTATCCAGTACACCAGCAGGTAATGAAGGTATTTTATGTGGCTGTATGTTTCACATGTGGACAGCATGTATCACATCTGGGTCATAACTCCTGACTACAGCATCCAGGCTTTTATCTGTAACAATATCTCATTTCACCTATTGTTATTGATGATTCATTTGCCCATTCTACCATTGCTGGACAGAAGGATTGCTTCAAGGTTTTGTTTTGTGTAAATGTATGATGAATATTCTTCCACTTTGTGCAAATCCATTGATGATTAAAAACTACTGATTTCTACCTAAAATATACACATATATTATATTATATATTATATAAAATATAATATATACTAATGTATTCTTATTATATATTTTTATATTTTACATATCATAAATTTATAGTAATAGCATGTGTATTGTGGTTAAGAGACACTATCAAGTAGCTTACAAAACCATGTGTACCTGTTTTCAGTTGCATCAGAAATGTATGCTTTATAGTTGCTCTCTGACTTTATCAACACTTGGTGTCGTGGGTAAAGATGAATACCTTTACCCTTTCTACATGGGCATAGCATCTCGTTAAGCTTTCCATTGAATTTCTGTAATGAGTCAATGATGTTGAACTCACAAGTATTATTGAGTGGGCCTCAAGAGGAACCTAAGAGATGAAGAGAATTTAGACAAAGAGACAACAGGCTTGTCTGAGAGAGGAGGAATAAAACCCTGGTGTGGGGGTCCTTGCCCCAAGAGGGACAACACTTGGCTTATGAGTTATTCTGGTCCTTGGAGTATTGAAAATAAATAATTGTGTATTTTTGATTCTGAGGATTTTTTTCTAGGAAAATGAGGCCTTGGTACAGACTGACTACTGTGTTACTATGTTATCTCATCTAAATTTGACATCTAGAGGATGATGTTTTCTTCTAGAAAACGCCAGGCAGTATAGTAGTTCCATAGAAGCGGATAATAAAGGGATTCAAATATCACTAAAGAGGTATTGAATGTGAGAGCTGTGTTTTCCTTTTCCATTTTTTAAAGAGAAGGTAAGTTATTTGATGATAGATTCCATTTTGTTTTAGTAGTCTTTTATCATAGGTCTCAAAGGAAGATTTCTTTGATGCACATCTTTTCTGAGACATAAAAGCACAAATTGGCTAAGGCTGACAAATTTGTTACAGTGGCATTTTCCAGAATGTAGGAAGGGATTGGAGACTTTCTCAATTGCAACAAATAGCTACCAAAAGCTTCCCTTTTTGCTATGGTGAGTATGGAACATGATGTGTCTTTCTGCTATGATGCTGTTAGGCATTTTTCTGGACTTAAAATTGATATTTTAATTATGAAATTCAAAGTGTTTCAACAGTGTCATATGTATCTCTCAAAAGGCAAAACTGGAAGGTTAAGTGAGAAATGTAAAACTCTATTTCTCAGTGAAATAATGGGTATATGGCAAAAAAAAAATGGTCCTTAAGAGTTGCTGTGTGTGGTTACTCACTGGTTATAATATCCTCAATGTTTCTTGTTCACAATTTTCTTCACTAAAGGCAAAAAATAAAAAATGAAACATGGAACTCTAGTTAAGAACTTTGAATGGTTTATGTAGATTCCTTGGAGCAATACTAAATAAGATATTCTAGGTTTCGTACAAGGAATTATTCCCATCCTCCTAGAGCGGCAGAATGCCAATAAAGAGGTAAAGCTGTGTCAAAATGTCAGGTAGCCAAACAACTGATGGCTATTTGTCCTGATATAAAATCATAATACATTTTTAAAGGTATAAACTAGAGGACTTCTTGTCACTGTAAACTACTGGGTTTTGACACTGTTGTAATTATGCTATTTTTATAAAATCTTCCTACATAAGCACATTGCACTTAGGATCTCATTGTAATTGGTTTAGTGTGAATATAACAACTTTCTGAAAACTTAGTGTCTTGGTTATAGAACATAGTACCCAGAATAACACTACCCTCGATGCATCTGTTCGCAAGGAAAAAAATCTTCATCACAATTTAGATTTCCTTCAGATTTTTTTTCTTTATTACCATCATTGCTGGTCAAATAAACATATCCCACAGTAGCATCTGTTGCCATCTTGTCTTTAAAAATGATCATTTCCATTGCCACACAAGTGTGTTCTAATCTGCATGAAAAGGTCACAAGTGATGTTTGTCAACCATGCATTTGTTTAACAAGGGGCCAGGAAAACTCAACATTCTCCAAGCATGATAGTTAAAAGAAGGTGTTTATTCCAGAGATGTGGGTAGAATGAAGGGACACAAAAAAGGCACAGTGAAAACCCTGGAAACGCTCATCAATGAGAAGTCACATTGTTGGGGTAAAGGAGAGTCATGCCAGAATGCAGTGTTTGCTGTTACTACGGGAGATGGGGTCTCCAACTACAACTTTGGATGTCTAGGAAGGAATTACGCTGCCGTCAAATCCTGACATAGGTGTGTGAGTTCGGGTGGTGAACAATCAGTACCGGATAACTTTGTTCTCTTAACCTTGCTCTTTTGCCAACACTTCCCTTTGACACCAACAAGATGGCAGAGATAAAGATTTCCCAAGGGATGGAGTTCAGGGGCAAAGAGTAAGGAATAAGATGGATTTAGAAAAGGTCAGAGTAAATGATGAATCACCTGCACAGACAACCTCATTTTCTAATTGAGTTTATTCCATTCTTCATTGAGACTTAAAAGTCTGAAGCTCAAGAGGAAAAATCCCCAAACAATGTTGGAAGCAGCAATTCTTAGGCGCCTGATTGCTTTGAAAAGAAGTCTGTGTGTCTATAATCTCATCTGGAACCTTAACTTTAATGCTGTTCAGTATCAGTGCCCTTTGCTTGTGGTGTGAAATACTAGGGGTGGGGCCCGGCGCGGTGGCGCAAGTGGTTAAGTCCTCGCCTTGCACGCCCGGGATCCCATATGGGCGCCGGTTCTAATCCCGGCAGCCCCGCTTCCCTTCCAGCTCCCTGCCTGTGGCCTGGGAAAGCAGTTGAGGACGGCCCAAAGCTTTGGGACCCTGCACCCGCGTGGGAGACCCGGAAGAGGCTCCTGGCTTCGGATCGGCATAGTATCGGCCCGTTGCGGCTCACTTGGGGAGTGAATCATCGGATGGAAGATCTTCCTCTCTGTCTCTCCTCTCTGTATATCCGCCTTTCCAATGAAAAATAATAAAAATAAATCTTTAAAAAAAAAAAAAAGAAATACTAGGGGTGGATGAGCAGGAGAAAGTAGCCATTAATATAATATGTAGTTGATCACAGCGCCTGCTGCTGTAGCTGATTATAAAGTTTAAGTTACAACACTTCTTGAAAAGTACATCTTCACTCTTTGATCACCAATTCTATATTCTCTTTTTGGGCAACATGTGTTAATGAGGTTTTCCTCCTGAGTATGTTGCACAAATCTTCACTCTATCATGAGCCAAGCCACTCATTATCTTCTGCTGATGTTGTCCCAGTTTAAACCTAGGCAAATGAGTTAGAAAGGCTGTACTGAAGCACACCATGCTGTGTTTCACCTTTGCCGTTGAAATTATGATTCAGACCAGTGCATGGAACTCCTTTAATTTGCCTGTTATATTATCAAATTATCCCAAGGGCACTGTCAAGGCCTGTTTCTGTGAAGTCATGGATTGTATGCCCTGGTGAAAATATTTTACTAGTTGGACACTCAGTTTCCAAACAGGGAGGGCACTTGTAGAATGCACAGAATTTATCTAATAATCAGAGGGGTTATTCCTACATACACTCCTTTGTTTCCTAGATCCATACATTGGATCTGCAGAGAAGAAGGTGTTATCCAGTTTAAAGCATATTTTTGTTTTCTGTAAGGATGACACTGCACATTCACAGGTTGTTGCCACTTACCTGCTGGACTCACATAGCCTTTGGTGGCACTTCACCACTTTGTCAGAAGCCTGATCTTTGGTGAATATATCAAGACCAAGGCACATCTTGATGGACGCTCTTTGCTACATTACTTTCACTGTAAATTGTGTCCCCTCCCTTGGTTTCTATTCCCTGTCTTTCTTTCTGCCACTGAAATGTTGAATAATGCAATTTGCTGGAACCTGAATAGAAATATTTATCGAGTTAATGGACAAAGAAAAAATCTGTGAATGGTATATAAATCTATTCATATATATATATTTCAACTTTGTGATGAAAAAGGTGTGAAATAGCTATCTCTACCTCACAAGCTTCTGTCTCAGTTTTCCTTCTGCTGTGGGAATGTCACACTTGCCAGCAGCACCAGCCAGATCATCCTCAGTGCAATGAAGTAGACTTTGAGGAGCTCATCCATTGCTTTCAGTCTTGTCATTCTGGCTACTTTTTAAAGTGGCCCATTAAGCAGGCCATGTAGTGGCCAAGGAGAGAAGCTGACACATGTCCTTGCAACGGATAATAGTGCTCACCTGATTGGCGAGAGCCTTGCCCTCATTGGAAGGAATTTATGCAGCCATTCCCACCCTCTGTCCACTCAGGGATGTTTAATCACAGCTCTCTCTTGGACTGCCTAGTCATTTATCCTCTATGCCTTTTCTTTCCAACAACATGACCAGTCACTCACCCATCATCAGATGACTGCATATCAGCATAGATTTCACATCAGATAGTTTATCCCTCTTTTCAGATATTCACAGAAAGTGGACAAGTAGAAATATTGAAATATCTGTGTTCAAATGTCCAACATTGTATTTATTTAGAACCAGTGGTCTAAAATTTGCTTATGAAATTTCAAAAAATTGTACCTGTAGTTGGCATTGTATTTCTGAAGGACTTGCAAACAAATTTCCTATCTGCACTCAGCTATGTGACAAAAGCACAGAGGCAATTTTGTGCTTTGTAAAGAAATATCAACCTTTGCGTCAATTTAAATGTCTGTGTATTGCTCAGAAAAAAACATGTTTCATTGCTGTGAATCAACAATATTAAGCTACCAACTAAGCACAACAGCGTATTCATCACCCATAGACCCCTGTCGTACTCTATGCCCTCGTCACTGGTGATAGTTGGAGAAATGTGGTGCTACTTCAGTTGAAGCAGTGTCATCTTGCCTCGTGCTGAATAGGTTTTCCTGTGTGCTCACTGAATAAGTGAGACACTGGTCCTGAAATCCAAATTTGAGGGGGTGTTTCCTAGGAACATTACTGGGAAAAATCTTGCATGAATCACGTTTCTGGAAGGAAATCTCTTACAGACTCAATGAGACCATTATAGAAAATAGAAAAATCAGATTATTTGCAACTGGGAACAGGGTTAAAGTTAGCAATAAGAAATCACAACACTGCCAGGACCTAGCAGCATTTGACACTGGAACAGTCACCAGGAATCAGGTGTCACCACACTTAGCTTCAAACAATAAAAGGAGGGGCAATGTTACTGCACCACATTGAGAGAAGGCAAAGTGAGGAGCAATTGGAAGGACCTTGACAATATCAATACTAGTGGCTATTAGGGGGAAACTAATGGGCTCTGTCTTACTCCCTGCTGAACTCTCAGTGCCTCCATTGATCAAACGTACCAGGAACACAGGAAGATGGATCCTGACTGATGTGGCCTGTTAAGCTCACCAACTGAGACACAGAGAAAGGGAGAAAATTCAGGAGACAGCATGAATTGTTCCCAATGAGTATTTGTTTTGTATCAATATTTTTCTGTTTAATTCTTTTAGCTACAAAGCTACATTTGTGTTGCATATAGAAAGTAGTATCCGCAGTCTTTTGAGACTAAAATACAGGAAGGCTTATGGATTTATGCCATCCACAGCTGTGTAGCCCCAGAGACTAAAGAACATCATTTTCTGAGTGTGTGTGTGCTTTCTAGGACTACTATGACAAAGCCTCAGTAACAGGATTGCTTGCACAGCAGAAATGCAAGTCTTTAGATAAAGGAGATGGCAGGGCTGGTTCCTCCACAAGGCTGTGAGGAATAACCTATGGGTCAACTTGCATGCCTATCGCTGGTCACAACGAATTAGGGAAACACTCTACTCAACTAGGACATCTTGATTCTTAGGATCATTGTTCTTCATGCTCAAAAATGTTGGACACTACTTATTGGAAAAGAAAAATGTGTGGATGTGAGGAAATTTGGATTAAAATATGGGACATAGCAAAGCAGACAACAGCTTGGCAAATGAAAATATTGTGAATAAATAAGTCAGAAGGTATTTGTGAAAACAAAATCATGAAGGGCCCTACATTCTATTTCACTGAGATTTCTTAAGCGAAGTAACTTAACTAATTATGACTCCAGTAACCTTATTGCTAAATAAATACAATTTCAGAACTGCAGAGTTTAGAACTTCAACTCAATAATTTGAAGGGTCCATAACAGATCCTAATGCCTAATATAATGTATGTCTGAGAACAGTTACTCAAAAATTTCTTTAAAGACATTTAAAACCATTTAAATGACTTTATTTTCTTTTCAGGATTACTCAATATTTATTAGTGGATTGCTATTATTAATTGGATAGTCGGTTACTCTATACCTGATTATTCTTAAAATTATGAATTCAAGAGCCTTAAGCTAGTCTCAGCATCTTCTATTTGTTCCTAGTGGTTAATTAATGACATAATAACTCTGTCTCTTATTGAGTAATAAATCTTTTTCTCAGGTTTTACCTCTGGTGTTACCCATCCAGTTTCAGAGGCAGATAACAATCTCTCAGATCCATAAATGTCAATCTTCAAATGATCAGTTTACCTCTAGTTTTGGGAGCTTTGATGAAAAAAATATTGAACTGGTTGCCTGGAAGTGCTTTTGAGACTGATAAAATAATTCATCGCTTCAGAATCTAATTTGAGATTTATCCCAATGATAACATATATAGTAATAAGTAAGCCTTTTTTGCCCAAATCCTTTGAGTCAAGCATTCAAATTAATTTCTCATGTCTTCCCGTTGCATGTACTATTAGTTCTAGTATTTAAATCTAATATGCTCTCTGTAATTCACAGGCAAACTTTTCCAAAGAATAGTGTTTAATAGTTTTGATCATGAAAGAGTGATTCTGAGATTTTTGGTTTCCCTCTTTAATTTTATTCTGCTGAATTGAGAATAGCAATCACATGTTTATAAGCTTTTCAGCAGGGTCCCGTACCACCCAACCGTACAATCCTGCGGTACAGTGCCATGAAACTGAAACTCAATTCTTGGGTTAGGAAATTTGGGTTAAGAAGTATATTAAATAATACTGTATACAACTATTGAGCTGAAATAAAGTTGGCTTACATCAGCCTTTGCATTTGAAGAGTAAGTTTGTCCCAAAGCAACCTCTGAACATAGTGAACTGTAGGGTAGTTCGAGGGTAAAAACTGGAATCCAACGGAAGCATATGTCATTGAAGCAAGGAAGCAAGCAAGTGATTTTCAGCCAATCATGGTAGCTGACCCTTCAATAATCAGGGACTGAAAGCTGCAAATCACGCTGATTTGAGTCTGGTTATAACTGCCACCTTCTCCTCATCATACTCAAGGAAACATTGCAAAATACAGCTGGTCTCAGATTTTCTATTAACTGCACATGTAAGCAAATATTTAGTGTTATTTTCTTTTTTTTTCATGATCATAATGGACAGTGCACGAAAACTGTCCACTTTATTTATACAAAATCAGTCAAACTCTGACTCAGACTTTTTACATCATGGTCAAATTGGGAATTTCTAAGGATAATTCTGCCATTAGTTTTACCTAGAAACAATAGAAGTTCCTGCTACAATTCTTTTTTCACATTTTATTATTGTTGCTATCATTTTATGATACAGTTCCATATTCCTTTATCCCTTCCCCAACTCCCTCCCCCCAACCTAGTTCCTTTATATCATTACTAATATATAGTTCTTCATACTCAGTCATATGTCCATCTTTGCAGGCATGGACAATGGCAGAGAGTCTAGAATCCTATTGTCAAAATGTAATATAAACAATTTCACTGTAAGTCCATCTATGTCTGGGAACAGAAATGCATACCACACTGCATCCTCACATCTGGATGTTAGTCTCCATTACATAACTACTGTACATTCCCTTAAATGAAAAGTCATGATACAAAATCAACAATAGAAAGAAAAATAGAAATTTACAATGCCATGAAGTTAAATGACATGTTATTGGATCTGACAGTCTCCATTACACAACTACTATACATTCCCTTAAATGAAGAGCCACAAAACAAAATCAGCATTCGAGAGAAAAAAGAAATTAACAGCAGCAAGAAGTTAAACAACATGCTATTAAATGTCTAACATGTAGCTGAAGAAGTGAAAATCAAGAACCTTCTTGAAGAAAATGATATCACTGCGTGATCTATGAGTCATTGAATGATTTAATCAGAAGAAAGTGTTTTGAAGAGATGAAACCAACAGAAAACAACAAAATCCATGTGATATAGTTTCCACTGATCTTTGTTGGAGTGGGTCTCCTCCCAACAATAAACAGATGTTTTTTTTTTTTTCATTCAATCTACTAATCTATGATGTTTGATTGAGCTTAAGCCATTTACATTCAGAGTTAAATATACATAGGTAGTACTTTGGTCCTATCATTTTAGGAATGGGTTGTTCATTGGTTTAGTCTTCTGTTGTCCTTTTACTGGGATGTTCTTCCCATTTGCCTTTGGTTTTGGTAGGTGCTATTCCTCTTCTCTGTCAAGAGATCATCTTGAAGTATCATTTGTAGGGCAGGTTTGGAAGAGGCAAATTCTTTTAGCTTTTCTTTATTTTGGAAGAATTTTATTTCATTTTCAAAGATGAAAGAAAGCTTTGCTGGGTATGTTATCCTAGGCCGACAAATTTTTTCTTTTAGAATCTAGAATATGTCACTCCATTCTCTTCTTGCCTGTAGAGTTTCCTGTGAGAGATCTCCTGTGAGCTTAATTGGCATTCCTTTATATGTCAATTGATTTTTTTTCATGTACACATTTAAGGATCTTTTCCTTATGTTCAATTGAAGAGAGTTTGATAATCATATGTCTTGGTGAAGATCGCTTTTGATCAAGCCTGTTGGGAGTTCTGTGGCCCTCCTGCATCTTGTTTCCCAATTCTTTCTCTAGATTAGGGAAATTTTCCTTTATTATTTCATTAAATATATATGCAAACTCAGCTTCTCTTTCTGCACCTTCTGGGTGCAGGAATTATTTTCTATAATTTAATATCTATTATTTGATTTTTCATTTTTACTGCAACCTGCATTACCAATTCTAACAGATGGAAACATTTATAAGAGATTAATTAATCTATCCAAAGATAGAGCCGGGCAGTGGTGGCAAATTTGTTTAGATGATTATAACTCTTTTCCAAGTCCACCATAATTCATATAATTTTTTAGAACTATTTTTCATGACAATTCCTTAGGCTCGGCGATTTCCCTGACCACCCTCCCACACCCAGCACTGTTTCCCCCTATATTGTACTAATATTTTACTCCCTCAAAAACAACCACAAGTCCATCATTCTTCTAACTGTATCCTAAAACTATAGGTAGAGAATGGTATAATGTTCAGCATTCTTGTGCCAAAATGCATTTAACAATTTCAATGGGAATCTATCTTTTATTTAGAAGTAGAGATGGATACTGCAATGTTTTTCCCCTTCATGGTATACTTGCCTCCATTTTACAGATCCTGTAGATATATCTTTATCTTTCTATCTCTATCTATCTATCTGTTGATATAGACATAGATATATACTTATCTATATATCAATTGATCTTGTATTTGTTATTTTGGGACTAGCTTATTTCACTGAGCGTAATGGTCTCTAGTTCAGACCATTTTGTTTCAAATGGTAAGAATGGATAAATAAACTGTAGTACATCTACTCAATGGAATGCTACTCAGCCATTAAAATTAATATTTTTCCAATTTTACCATAATTTATATAATTTCAAGAGCAATCTGAGGTGCCAACATGGTGGCATAGTAGGATAGTCCTCCATGTTAAGGAGGCCAGTACAGATATGGACACCAATTTCTGTCCTGACTGATCCACTTCTGACCTTTGCTTATGACAGATGAGCAGCAGAGGGTGGCCCAAATCCTTGCACTCCTGCACACATGTGGGAAATCCAGAAGACGCTCCTAGCTTCTGGCTTTGTTTCTGCTTAGCTCCGGATGTTGTGGCCATTTGGGGAGTAAACCAGTGAAGGAAGATTTTCTCTCTTTTTGTCTCTTTTTCCTTTCATAACTCTGTCAAATAAAATATGTAAATCTGTTTTTAAGAGACATTTGAGAGGAGGAGTCAGGAGAGTCAGCCCCTCCTGAAGCCAGTTCTTGCCTTCTTCTCCGTGGCGTGCCTCTGCACAGATGAGCGATGCCTTACTCCCCCTCGGAGGTTCTGCTCAACACCCATTGTTGTACTGTGCCTTTGTCACCATACTTCTCATTTCTCCTTGATTGTGTCATTTGTAATATCATAATGTTTGTCTTCTCCAGGAACTGGAAAACACTGTGTGAGCAGGTGTTTCTCTGACTTGTTGACTGCCTTATGGCCAGCACAAACTGCAGTTCCTGACATGCTTCTTGACAGATATATGGGAACACACGTGTCAGTATGCTTGTCTGGACCAGGACCTGGCAGAGGAACACTGTGGCTGCTTAAGCTGAGTCACTGAGCCCCCAAATCAGACACACCAATGAGGGTTTTATCTCCCTTAATACTTTGAAAATGTATGTAATTACAAAATGTCTGTGTTAGGGGACATTGAGCTGCCACAAAAATGCTAAAATGTACTCACATAACAGATAATATGTATTTCTAGTATGCTGTGACAAATTGGATGGATTTGATTGAAATTAGAAGTGACACACCCCCAAAAGGCAGCAGTTTGAGAAAATACTTTCTTTTATGATTGGGATTCTTATTATTCATAGCACGCATTTTCACAAACATTGAACCTATGGTTTTTACTTCCCATTTTAAAGAGCATAGTTTACTTATTAGATTACACCTATTTATATCTACCTTAATAAGGTTTTAATGCAAGTGTGAATCACAAATAAGAAATAAAATGGATTTTCATTTGAGCATATCCTAGCGTTTGTTCATATTATGTTGATTAAATAAAGTAGATTGATGCAAGATTCCTAATATTGTAGGAAAAACCTGCAGCTCTCAGCTCTATAAATTTCGGTCCAATGACTTCTTGGTTCATAAACTTTGCAGAGCATTAGACTTCTTAGGGACAGAATTGCAGGTCCATAAGGGTAGGACTTGAGTCCAGTGTCTTGGCTCAACTGGTTAATTCGCCCCCTGCAAGCACAGAGATCCCTTATGGAAACTGGTCCGCTTCCTTGCTGCACCACTTCCTGTCCAGCTCTTTGCTTTTGGCCTGGGAAAGCAACTCAGGATGACTCAAGTGCTGAGACCCCTTCACCCACATGGGAGACCTGGATAAAGCTTCTGGCTGCTGGCTTCGGATCAGCTCAGCTCTGGCCATCATGGCTATCTGGGGAGTAAACAGCAATGGGAGATCTTGCTCTCTTAGATCTGCCTTTCCAAAGAAAATATGTCTTAATTTTTTTTAAAGGATATTACTCCATTCTTGAAGCACTTAGTGTATGTGGGTCCAGGACCTCAAAACTGTATTTTTGAAGAATTTTCTAATTACTTACATTTTCCTCCTATAAGTTTGGAAACTACCAAACTTTTAGATAAAAAGATAGTAAATCTGACTTGGTTTTGTATATAAGTCACTTCTTAAAGTTGCATTAGTAACTTGGAGAGATGAATTAATTATTTCAGTTTTCAGTTGCTCCAACTTTTACCTATTTTTTCACTCCAAATTCAGAAGCATAAGTTTTAAATAAAATGGAGTACATAGGTAGAAAGAAATCCTGGGCATGAAGCAACTGTAGCAGCACTTAGATGTGATTAATTTAATCACAGATTTCTTCACCAGAGACTGTATTTGAAAGGATAGTAGGAGGCACATAAAATGCAATTGGCCTCTTATGTATCACTCTTCAACATGAGCTTTTCTTTTAATAGTAGAATTAAGATTCATGACCAGAAAATTGAGCTAAAAGTGTGTATTAAGAATGTATAATTTCTGAATTTTAATTGAGTTGTTCCTTACCTTAAATCCCAAATTGCTTTCAAAAGTCTCCATTATTCCTGCGTTATATAATGGTTCATTTAACAGGCCAAAGTTTGAAAGGAAGTGTAGTGCTTGGGGCTAATACAACAGAATATCAAATCTCCCTCAGCCGAATTTCACAGAATTCACACACAAAGAGGTGGAGGGTGGATGGGGGATAGTTTTTATTTCATTTGAATATCACTTTTTCTTTCTTTTGAAATGCCATATTCAACTATGAAGCTATTTTCCAGGTCCAGCTGTATTTGTGTTAGTGGGAAGCTCTTTAAATGTTTTTCCACAGCAGTCATCGGAGTGATGGAAGTGTAATAATGACAGAAAAGCAACTTAGGATGGTGTCTCCCAGGACAGAGCGCCATCCAAGTCAGAGCTGTTTGGCATGCACATGACAACTTGGAGAGCCTGTATATATTATTTCCCAATAGCACAAAAGATTAATCTGTTAAGAAAGACACACAAAATAGGAATGCCAAAATAGTAGCTTCTAACTTTGTCCACGTTCCAATTTGCCAACTTCCTTATCTGGAATTGGTGAATTTGAGTGTTAGAGAAGGCGACTCCACGTTTGTTCTTAAAGGTTTTCAAGGTGTGTGTGCTAAACAGTCTTCGACAATGATTCCGTTATTTGGCAACCAGGAGAGAATAGTCTGTGGGTTTTCTTTCAAATATTTTCTAGTAATAATTTTAATTGGAGCACATTGTAGTTCTTAGTCTGAAACATTCATTTTTCTCTTCAATTTTATCTACTATGTACTGACAATCAGCAAAGACAAGAGAGTAGGGGAAGTTGAGTCATTATTTTGGATAGTCCATTGTGAATTTGAGCTTTATGACTTTCGCAATTTTCCACTGATCATAAATATTTGTAGCAGAGGATGGTCTATTGTTTGGTGAATACAGAAATTGAATTTATGTACTAAAAGCATATCTTTTAAAAAAGATTTATTTATTTTTATTTCTAAAGTCAGCTTTATAGAGGGAAGCATCATCTGTTTGCTGGTTCACTCTCCAAGT
The DNA here is from genome assembly GCF_017591425.1 of Ochotona curzoniae. Classification (NCBI taxonomy): domain Eukaryota; kingdom Metazoa; phylum Chordata; class Mammalia; order Lagomorpha; family Ochotonidae; genus Ochotona; species Ochotona curzoniae. The sequence continues at coordinate 8,006,796 of NW_024467119.1, forward strand.
GGCCTCAATGGTCACAAATGAGCTAATCAGAAGCCAAGAGCCAGAAGCTGCTTCTAGGTCTCTCACATGGGTACAGGGTCCCAAGCCTTTGGGCTGTCCTCCACTGCATATCCAGGCCACAAGCAGGGAGTTGGATGGGAAGTGGAGCAGCTGGGATGTGAACCCATGACCCTATGGGATCCTTGTGCATGCAAGGTGAGGACTTTAGCTACTAGGCTGCTGTGCCAGATCCTAACAGCATGTCTTAACACAGGCATTAAGCTAACTAGATCTAAAGTCATATGGAAATCATTTTTGATTCATGAAAACAAAGCTTAAATGTTTTTTACAACAAACTGAAAATAAAATTAACTTGTGTGTGCTAATATATTCAAAATATAGAAAAGAATAATTAACAATTATTTTCATGGAAAAATTGAAGTTTGTGCATTTTCCATAATACACAGTATTTATGAACTTATTGAGGACCCCTAATATGCATGGGATTTCAAATGATTTTGCACCAACATAAATTTATTTTATAATTATCTTTTCTATGAAAATTTTAAAGTACTCTCTTTTCTCGGAAACATAAGCCTGTTCTTGAAAAAAGGATTCAGGGAAAAGTGGTAAACTGTCACATTTTTACATTTGTGATGGAATCAATTTATCATCTGTTGAATGTCAAGATGTATCTCCCAAGTGTCAAGGGCTTCAGGTGGGTGTCTAGTTTGAATGAAATTCATAATTTATTTATATGAGAACTCACATAGAATTTTGAGATCCTTTAATTCAAGTTTAAATGTAGAGGGAAAGGGCTATGAATGCTCATTGGCCCTGACTCTCTCTCTCTCTGTGTGTGTTGTAGCGTATACGATGACTAATTGTTTAAAACATATATGGTTCATGAGGCAAATTTTCAGGCAATTTTGTCTTTCTTTTTCTCTGAATGGTTAAAAACATAGCCATAAGAAGGTATTATTTGAAGTCAGAGCTGTTAAACACACACACACACACACACACACACACACACACACACACACACACACAAAATATACCAGATTTCAAATTTTTACAGAATGTGGGTAGGTTTGAAGGATGAAAAGCTGTGTGTTAAAATATGCATTTATGTTGTTCTAGCTGGAAGTAATAGAAGATAAAATTTCTGTTTATGCTACAATCATAAAAGGTAAAATGAAATGTTGATATGAAGGTGAGGTATCCATAGATGTTAGATTGAAAGAGAATAAAGATTTGAAGACACATTCTAAATAACAGCTTTCATAACATTGAGTGGCAGGCAAAACCCTCCGTCTTAATGTGTGGCTCCAACATGAACAAAAATGCATTTGTAAATAATCCAGAAATTAAAATTTCATATGTATTTAAAAATGATTAAATCACATGAAAATCTAACAGACCTTTAATTAAACCTATATAAATAATAGTACCTTAGCTTCTCAAATGTTTTTGAAATGTTTCTTCTTTCCCCCAGCCTTCTAGCCTATATAACATCCTTTTTCATCATATGTTTAATCAGTATCAAACATTTTTTATTTTTAGTATTAAAACAAGGAAGCTTTCAAAATAGGAGGATGAAGCATATTAGAAAATTATTGCCAGATAAAAAGGAAGAGAGTGGAGGAATCAATGTGAGTTAAATCCTTGGGAAAGGATAAGAAGCAAAAATAATAGTGGTGAAAAGTAACGGCAATAGCAAGATTGTACAGGAAATTGGTGAAAAACAAGATAGTGCAAAACAAAATCATAAAAATTATGTGCTTCATGGTCTGAAGTACTTTTTGCATAACTTACATAAGATATTCTTTTGTGGTGAGAATGAGTAACCCATTGAGCAGGAAAGGAAGGAGAAAGAACAGTAACGAAAATGGAATTTTGAAAGTTCTAGATACTGAGAAGAGAACTTTAGAGTAGCAAGTGCCTTAGCAAGTAAGATGGAACAAATGCGCCTTTCCCCCCTGGGAAAACACTTCCAGACATTTACACATCCTAAGCAACTCTGCACAATGCTGAAAGACACAGGAAAATCTGAAGAAACTGTACGTGGGAGAAGCAGGTAAGTTGTGTGCCTTTGTGCCACGAAAGCTAATAGATAATAACTGGTTAGCAAATTTTAGACCAGCAACTTGTAGAGTGCTCTTGAGTGCAACTCTGTCAGTGAGCACCATGAGGCAGAGAAACAGGTGGACAGCTCTTCCTTTTAGACTGGGATAGGAATGCCTGCTGGTAGTAACGATGTAATTATTTTGCAGGAGTCCTAACTTCCTCAATGTCAATGTGTTCCTTTGGATTTCCTGATATTTACTATGGTACTGATCCCAAATTCAGTGTGAGACAGCGTAACCTCCTGGCTTAGCTAGAAATCGCTACATTTCCGGTGACAACCCACACAGATGCCTGCTTTTCAAGCAGCCTGCAATCTTACTGTCACATTTCAGTATCTCAGAAGAGTTCATGCCTTGGGAGAAAGGGGCAAACCCCAGGTCTGAGAATGCCAAGGTCACTCTGCATGCAAGGTTCTCAGAACATACTCACTGTGAGGCTGCTGAATCACGCACCAGATCAGATCTCACTTATAACAAAGGGCAGGAGCTGAACCTGTTTCGCCAGGGCCATGAGGTCCACATTGGTTACCAAGGGACACCCTGGCCCAGGGAGTGCCGGTCGGGATGTCTCCCAGCCCCGGAAGCCCTCAGCCAGCCTCTGTTTATGACTAGTCATCAAAGGCTGGTGCAGTCCTGAGCGCAGAACCAACCTACAGAGGCAGCTGTGGTGACGTGACACCATGAGCAGGAATGACAGTGCAGGCAGGAACAGAGATGCCTGGCAACGATGCCGCTTCATACTTCTTAAACAATGTACTCACCCTCTTTCCCTTTGTTTTGTAGCTGCTTTTGAGAATTTTCTGTTTGTTGCTGATGTCTAGAAGATAGTACTTCATCGTTTGGTTTTTGTCTCCTTGGGCTTTGCTGAGCTTATCCAACACAGAGGATTAATGCTTTCATTGTGTTTGATATGGTCGTACAGGAGTTATGGTTTCAACATATTTTCTTCACTTCACATCCTTTTATTTTCAGAGACGCTAGTTGTCCATGCCTAACTGAATCAGCCTAGTATTGTGCAATGAGATTCAAGAAATAGATGCTGGTTTCAAGTCTGCAGATTTTGTTTTCTTCTATGAGCTTTATCTTGAGTAGTCTTATAGCTAGTCCTCAAGGTCATGTCTACCAAGGTGTCTAACACTAATCCCAAGGTCATTTACTTTTTTAACCTCTGAAAAATGTATTTGGGTCTTTCAAGTAGCTTTTCTAATAGTGATTTCTCCCAGTGATAAACTCTATTGGAGTTTATGATCTAGATTTAGAAGTCACCAATACAGGGCCAATTTTAATGTACTCTCTTCCTGAAGGAGGGGAAAGCCAACCCTGATAATAGGAGTAAGTGCTGATCCTAGTCTCAATATGTGGTTTGTCAAGGTAAGTTATGGTCAGTTTGGGAAAAATTGCTTCATATATTAAATTTCTTCCTGCTTAAAATAATTACTATGGTTTCTTTGCTTAACGAAACCATCCTAATGATGCAATTAAAGCAGTTGCATTTGATTTAGTAAAAATGTGGCCAGTGGCAATTGGCATAACAGACCATGTTATGCTATGAGAAGCCATTTGGTAAAATTGTCACTGTGAAACATTGGGAAACAGAGGTCTGCCAAGGGAAATTTATTAAGGGAGTAATAGTGTGTGTTGGTTACTATTGGTGACATACCAGGGAGGTGTAATAGAAAAAAGATTAGTTCAGGCAGGAATTGAGTGATTTTCAGGCTGAGAGAAAGGGTAATAGGGAAGGCCCAGAGCTCAAGTGCCTTACAAGATTGGAAATGTGACAATTTCTCTAAATCAAGTACTGAGAGTGAGATATAAAAATCTTTAAATAACTGAAACCTATCAAAATTTTTCCTCACCAACGCAGTAACTGTATGCTAATTGTCAGCTCAAGATTTTTCCTTCAACTCAACCATATATTTCTTGATAACACAATGCTAATTATGAGCACGTCTGAAAGTACAATCTAGAAAATAACGTTGTATGTGGTTATCATGGCCAACAAGCTAACTACAAATAGTAGATAGAAATACAAAGTAGCAAGGAACCCGAAACACAAGAGGATAGAATCTGCTTATATTTTTTCATTACTGATTAAAAAAAAAACATGCTAAACCATTTTGGGACCAGAAGTAACTGTAAACTTGGCTTAGCTTTCCAAAAAGGCAGGCACTTCTCATATTTAGCAAGAACATAATGAACATTTAAAAGACCATTGTCCCAAGAGGATGAAACTAGGGTTCTCAGAGGGCAATTGTTCCTAGAGCAAAGATTATTATACAATTTTAAAAATTCTCATCCCAAGGTTAAGATCTCTTACAATGTCTTTCAGCAGCAGTTCATACTTCCCAGGGACAATGAATTATTTGTGCTATTCGTCTTCCTCTTTAGCTAAGAGGAAATTTCAGTGGATTCCACCACTAGATATTTTTAGGGGCAGGGAGAGGGTAATACCATGGCTCCTAGGATACAGGATGAAGGAAAGAAGTACAGATGGTGCATCACCTGGATGTTGAGCTGGGTGCTGTGAAATGATTGCACTTCCAGAAGGTGAACGGATTCTGTCTAACACATCCTCCACACATTTGCATGCTAAAGGTGGGTTCCCCAAAAACCCCTTTAATGCTAAGGCAGTGGAGACTTAACCTAATGTCTGAAGCTCAGACCTTTAGGGTGACTGAATTGGACTGTATCATTAGGGTGGCATCCCTGTGATTAAATCCTTGTGGTTTTATAAGAGGTCACAAAAACACAGAAGGACATGAACTCTGTCCATTTGATGCTCGGTACAGCCTATGGCTTCTGTCTTCTGCCTTTCCATGTGACCCCTGCCTGGTCTGTACTCTGCCGCCTCTTCCTCTCCTCTCATCAAATGTCTAGACAATGGGATCTCCTAATTTTGGACATGAGCCCCCCAAACTGAAGCCATTTTCTTTCTTTCTCTTTCCCTTCCTTCCTTCCTTCCTTCCTTCCTTCCTTCCTTCCTTCCTTCCTTCCTCTCTCCCTCCCTTCCTTCCCTCCCTCCCTCCTTCCTTCCCTCCCTCCCTCCTTCCTTCTCTCCCTTCCCCAACCCCTGCCTTCCTCTCTCTCTCTTTCATCTTTCTTTCTTACCTATCTGCCTTTCTTGTAGCTTCTCTGTAGTGTATTTTATAGTTCAAGAACATGGCTATTATACATATATAAAATATATATAATATATATTTATAAACCATATTAATTTAAACCATTTATAAATAATTTATAAATCATATATAAATGAATTTATAAATGATTTTTTACAAATGATTTATAAATGAATTTTTGTGTCACTTACATGAAAATAGCATGGAGCATTCTCATATACATGAAAATAAGAGAAAGGCTATGTGTTTGTGTTTTTATCAAAATGAGTTGTTTTTAGATATAGATAAATTAAGTGCTTAAGCTTTTCTTGCAGCTATGTGTGGCCCTGGCTCATATGTATCAATAAGCTATTTTCCAATTCTAGCTACAGGAAAGAACCTTTCACACAAAGCTTCTTACACTTTCCCTTGAAAGTGATTCCGTGAGTATACATTGAGATAAATAGTGACCGAATCAGTTGAGACACCAATTGATGTCTCAATTGATTTATAGTTAGGATGACTCTAACTATAAATGTTTTCAGGACTGTATTATGAAGAAAAGAACCTATTAAAATTATCGAAAATTTCTTAGAAATTATTTTTTCTGTTTCAGGATTAATTTAGGACATACATAGTCACTCTTGGAATTGAGGAAAGATGGGTAGTTTTAACTAAGGCTAAGATCCTGTGGGAAAAAAAGGGGAGTTCAAACATTTGAAGACTCAATTCTTAGCTCAAGGTGCAGTTAGAGACCAAAATGGTCTTACAAATACACCCAAGATTCTCTTAACTTTTATAACCATAGAATCATTGTAACTTTATGCTGCAGTTAGTATTAGTATAGCATAGCAAAATTCACTTACCCAGTCAGGTTTCAAGTGTTAAGAATTGGCTGAAGAAAGATGAGTGGGACTCAGAGAATTAGAATAGAAATATATGCAGGTATCTAGCTAGTTGCGGTCACTCAGATTTCCCTGGACCTTGCTTGATATTAAAAGTCATCTATTCCTTTTTAAATTATATTTTATTTATTTGACTATCAGAATTAGAGAGAGAGAGAGAGAGAGAGAGAGAGAGAGAGAGAGAGAGAGAGAAACTTCCAAGTAGTGGTATACCCAGGGCTGGACCAGGCTGAAGCCAAGAGTTTAGAGTAAGGGGCTTCTTTGGCGTCTCCCATTGGAGTCCAGGGGCCCAAGCATTCGACCATCCTCTGCTGCTTCTGCCAGGTGCTTGAGCAAGGAGCTGGATTGGAAGTGGAGCAGCTGGAACTCAAACAGGTGCCCATATGGGATGCTGACACTGCAAGTGACAGCTCTCTCTTCTATCTCATCTAAGAATGTGAGCCTCCTTTTTGAAAACCCTGTAATAACAGCACCTTCTTTAAGTTACTGACAAGAGGATATGAATACTTAATACTTTTCATGGTATTTAATCATTTTTCTTGACTCTGAAGTCCATAACAAAAGGACTCTCAGGTAATTGCATGGAGGAGGGGTGACTAGTATAATGTATGATTTTGGAAAAATTAACTCTAAAATATAAGTACATTTTGTTCATTTGTGTCAACAGAATCCCAGAGAGTATATTTGGTGCAAAGCATTGCCAAAGTGTTTCAAGAGGAAAGCAACAACAGATGGTGTTAATTTTATATATAGATGAGTTAAGTATAGGTTTCCACCCAAGGTTATTGCTGAAGGAGGTGAAATGATTATTCTAGTTTCTTGATTATTTAGCTAAAATCACAAAGGAATGATGAATTAAGCTAAAACATATTTCAGAATTTCCTTGGTTAGTTAAAAGGAAGATTGCAAGAAAATAGTGAGATAGGAATACCATGCTGAGTTTATCACATACAACCAATCACTAACTTGTGGCACACTTTATAACACAGGGAATCAGGAATGTATTGTTTGCAAAGCAACTAAGAAACACATTCGTGAAGAAGAATTAGAGAATTAGAATCCATAAAATTCCCTGCAGTAGCTTTCTTCTCCTGTTCCTCTTTCTTCTTTATCTTCTTCCTTTTTGTTCGTTAGAAAGCATGGTGCTGTAGTGTGAACGTGTCCACTTAAGTACATGTGTTGGAAACTGAACACTTCAGCAGTGTTGAGACGCAGAGAGAGATGATTGTCCATCTTCCATTGGCTGACTCACTCCCAAACGGCCAAAATGGCCAAGGCTAGACCAGACCAAAGCCTGGAACTCTATCCAGGTTTCTCATAGGGGTGAGGGGACATAAGTACTTGTGTAGTTTCCGTTACTTCCCCAGGCACTTGAGCAGGGAATGGAAGGGAAGCAGCCAGGACTTGAACTAGACTTTTGTGTCGTAGCTGGCAGCTTAACCTACCAAACATGGCATCAGTAATGGAGCAAAAGAAAAGTAAACTTAGATCAAGTAAATAAGGATATGAAAAAAAATTGGCTTATTTCTACGTAATTTACAGGGCTGATTTTTAGTGGATTCAAAAGAAAAAAGCAGTGGAAGAATTTTTAAGAGTTTCACTGGGATCTAAGATGTTTACGGCAGATTCAGACACTCCATAAACTACTGGGAATGCCAAGAAGGAGGATTGCAGCATAGATTACCCCTTTTGGAGGCACAGTCTATACTTTGCTGATGTAATTAAAATTATTAATCAGTTGGTCTTGAGGTAAGGGTATTATCCTGGAATATCCCAAAAGATCCAATCAGCTGAGCTATTTAAACATGAACAGTTTCTCCAAATAGCACAGATGGGGAGTTGGGATGTATTGGATATGTGCAAAGATTTTGATGCACTATTTCTGACTGGTGGAGGAAACTGTCTATCAAAGGGAACTTAATTCTACAAATTAAAAAATTTGAATTTTGTGCGACATCTGCATACCCCTGCAAGCCGATTCTTACTCAGAGCTCCCAAAAGGGAGCCCAGTTCTGCAGTGCACTGCTCTAAGCCTTGTGAGACTAAAGGACAATCTATTCACATCCTGCCAGATTTCTGGTCCACAGGACTGAGCTAACTAATGGGTGCTGTTTTAAGTCACTGAATTTTGCAGTAACTTGTATATTGCAGTAGAAAACTATTGCATTTTTGGATCCACTAAACCTGAATGATAAGCAAGCATATATAGTGATTTTCCATCAACAAGCGCCATCTTTGCAGCAGGGCCAGGCTAGCTTTCTCTGCATATTTTTGATTTTAGTATATGTGCTGCTGAAGCCAGCTCTCCAGCAGCAAACATAACTGTCCTGCAGGAGTAAGTGTGAGAAAGTCAGTTTCAAGGTGCCTGCTACTACTGTATTGCTCTTTTAAAAATTTATTTAATTTTAATTTTAATAGCAGCTTTAGAAAAAGAGAAGGGGAAATAGAGAAGTCTTCCATTTGCTGGTTTACACCCCAAATGGCTACAATAGGTAGAGCTGAACTGATGCAAAGCTGGGAGCCAGGAGCTTCTTCTGGGTATCCCAGATGGGTTCAGGGTCCCAAGGACTTGAGCCATTCTCCTCTGCTTTGTCAAGATTGGATTGGAAGTGGAGCAGCCAGGCCTGGCATCCATATGGTTTGTCAGCACTGCAGGGACAGGCTTAGCATGCTGTGCCATCAAATGATCCCTAGAAGCAGTTTTTTTTCAGTTTCACCCATTTCCCCTTAGAGAATTGACACTTTTTAGACAATTGTAGTTTATAGATTGCTTTGCATTGTATGTTGCACAAATCTAAAATATTTGTAGTACAGTAGCACTTTGGGATGGCAAAAAAGGATGAAGAGATGGGAAGAATGAAAGAAAATGAAAATCTGTGTGTTTGATTCATGCTGTAGGAGCAACAGACAGAGGCAGAGATTTAGATCTGATTATGTGCCATGACAAATTTGCGTGAATGGCCAGGGACTTGGAAAAACAAACCTGGTGAGTTCCTGATAAAACTAATACCCAGAAGAGCAATACTAATGGAGCTCTAAGAATATACAGAATCTGTTTCTTTTTTTTATAAGATTTATTTTATTTTATTTTATTACAAAGTCAGATATACAGAGAAGAGGAGAGATAGAGAGGAAGTGGAACTGCCGGGATTAGAACCGGCAACCATATGGGATCCTGGTGCATTCAAGACAAGGCCCTTAGCCACTAGGCCACACCGCCAGGCCCCAGAATCTGTTTCATACAGCCAGCAGAGATATTCATTCCACGGATGCTCAGAGTCTTCAGGTCAAGGAGACGATCCAGTCTGTGAATGCGAAGCAGTTTTCTTTCAGCTTTTCCTGTGCTGGCACAATAGGTTCGTTGATAAACTGTTCATGATGATAGGAAGAGGGCTTCGATATGGGTTAATAAAATGCATATTAACCCACCCAGTTTCATGGCACTGATTGATGTCTAATCTGATCAGAGAAGAACCCAACTGTATGTTACCGATAAGAAATCATTTCCTGGGGAGACCATCCAACCTCCAGATAACAAGTTGACTGCATCTGGCCTCTTGCATTCCGAGGGAAGCGTGTTGTTTTCCTCTATGGAATGACATTTGCTCTGTATATGGGTTTGCCTCACCTCTCCACACTCTCGCTGCTAGAGCCACCATTTATGTGTATTGCCATGTGTGAACATTTTGGAAAAGAAGTAATGATAAGTGGGCTTACACCAGAGGAATAATCATTGTTGTCTTGAACCAAATCAGTCACAATAAAGGAAGACTTGTTTAATGGAAGATGCAATAACGTATAAGACAAAATGACACTTAGTCGAGTGATATCAAAATACAGTGCCAAGGCACAATCCAAATCGTGCAGCATATGTGTTTTAAACCTGCAATTGTGGTGTGAGAAAAGTAGGCATCTTCCCACCATAACTAGCCCGTTTGCAATATTCTTTCTGTCTCCACAGCTCTGGGATCATCTGCTTTGATTGTAAAGAGAGATGGCCTCATTGGAAGACAAGGTCATCTTCTCATTGAACGGGAAGTGGTAATGGCTGTGTGACAAGTTTGTCTTCTTACGTTGCAGAACCAGTAGTTGAGCAAGAGGGGTAAAGCTCTGCCTCAGGTGACTGAACCTGATTTTAAAAGCATGGTTCTGATGGGACTGTTAGTCAAAATATGCTATGCTCTTTTGAGTTCAAATTCCAGAGAAACAATAAACAGAATAGTTGAAACACATGAAATAGATTTTTGTTGTTTGCCTGAAATTCAACCTTAATTGAGCATCCCATGTTCATTCTTTTTAAATCTGGTAACTCTTAAGGCAGATAATGCAACATATTCCTGGAAGCTGGGAGATTCTCAGGCGCCTTTGCTCTCCCTTCTCTTTTCCTTCTGTTTTGGTTCACATCCTTCTCACGGCACTAACTGTTGCCATAGCCAAGACAAGTCAACTTGCTCTGGTTTTACAGTTGAATCTGAACAGCAAGTACAGAAAAGTCACTGAGAACAACCAACACGCCGTGACGCCCTGTGCTCACAGAGCACCAAGCAGTCTCCTTTGCTGTGGAGATCAATTCAAGTCCCCAGCACAGAATTCAAGAGAATTCATGCTTCGCGCTTTTCCCTAACAGCATCCTTAAGTGAACTCCTTGATCCAGCAAAAACTGTCTTGACGGACGCATGTTCCTTCCCATGACACTTGAAATCTGACTCAGCTTCTGCTAAAGTCCCTCTGTATTTTTTTCAATCTCTGCTATTCAGTTTTTTAAATTAACAAAATCAACAGACTTTTTAAAAAATTCTATGTGTTTATGGGACATTGTATGGTGTTTCATTGAATATATAAATTGCATAATGTCTAATCAGGTTAAATATATTTATCCTTTCAAGCATTTTACATTTCTTTATAGTGGAAACATCCAAAAGTATCTGTTATAGCTTTTTAAAATTTTTTTTTAAATTAAAAAAATTTTTTTAAAGATTTATTTTATTTTTATTGGAAAGGCGGATATACAGAAAGAAGAGACAGAGAGGAAGATCTTCCCTCCGATGGTTCGCTCCCCAGGCAGCCGCAACAGCTGGAGCTGAGCCAATCGGAAGCCAGGAGCCTCTTCCGGGTCTCCCACACGGGTGCAGGGTCCCAAAGCCTTGGGCCGTCCTGGACTGCTTTCCCAGGCCACAGGCAGGGAGCTGGAAGGGAAGCGTGGCTGCCAGAATTAGAACCGGCACCCATATGGGATCCCGGGCGTGCAAGGTGAGGACCTTAACCACTGCGCCATCGCGCCAGGCCCTGTTACAGCTTTTAAAGCAAGAAAATAGATATTACTTTAATGTTAACTATCACTTCACCATGCAAAAGAATCGCAGAACTTGCTATTCCCATCTCGCTATCCCCGTGTGACTGTCAATCAGCCTTTCCCTCCCCCTTCTCCACTTCTGTCCTTCTAACCACTAGAAGTGATTGAATTTGAAAGGTTGTAGTAATCTCGGTGCGTACTTGTGGTTCTGGCAGTCTCATGTGTTAGATGCCATCAGCAAGCTCTCATGGGAGTCTGCTCTTCGTAACCTCTAGACATTATTTGCTTTTGATAGGACTGACACAGGTAACTCCATTTAGTTTCCAATGATTTTCATATTCCTTCTACAGTGTGAAGTGTGGAGAGCAAGGGGAGATGGATGTGCAAGACTAATGAAAGCGCATGTCTGCTTCGAACACTTCCTGCCCTGAGCCATCCCGAGGGCCCTGAACGACTGTTCCACGGTGCGTGGCTAGAGAAGAACGAACAGAGTGAGTTCAAACAAAAATGTAATCCAGTCTGGATTTAATACGGAGAGAATCTATTTGAAAGTGATCAAGATAGTTTCAGCGTTTCCCTTAGTATGACCAAATTCCTGACAAGATTCTAACTGCAGAAGCTTGACATCTTTTTTCTTAGGCACTCACTTTAGAAAACTTAAAATTGATGAATACTGTCCCATCTGCTTTAAAATATCTCTCAATCTTCATTTTAAGCCCTTGATAGTTTTACCTCCCAGGGTTATTTTTTCTGAAAGTGCTCAAAACCTTCGCTTTGAGATGTTAGGTGTCAAAGGGAAGAGATTAGAGGGAAAGGTACAATGTTATTCCAGACAGTAAACTGGATAAGAAGCCACAGGTTTGCTGCTGCCCTACCCCCACAGGGTGAGCCAGGAGAGGAGCACTGGGTTGTAGGAGCTGCAGTGGCTCCTGACTTTCTACCTGGAAGCCTGGAAAGGGATGGCTACTATTTACATAAAGCCAAAAGAAATGAAGAGGTCAGTGCATTTCCGTGTTCACTAAAGCACTGTTCACGATATCCAAGGTATGGAATTAACTTGGGTTTCAGCAATAGATGAATGGGTAAAGAAAGTGCAGTGTATATGTGCAGCTGGGAGGTACGCAGGAGCTGCTGAGCTAGATACTGCCCAAATCCCTCCCCCAGTGCAGCTGATCCAATATGGCTACAAGCTTAGCCTACCGAGTCCATGCCATGTGCCCAAGTTTCACACCCATTAGGTACCAGATGCTGTAAGACTTCTAGAATCTAACACTTGTTCTCTGTCACACATGAACACGACGCCATGAGACTCAGGCAGACTTTCATAAATGCTGCAGCCACATGCAACAACATCTCCTTTTAACATCCAGTTAAGGCTCTGTCCTATTCTCCACGCTTATCCTATCACAGGACTACCCCAACTTTTATAAACAGCAATATTTATTTTCTCAAGAGATGTCCCTGAAGATGTATTCTCCCTTTGCCTTTAAACAAACCTCGCTTTTTGGTTCACCTTTATTTATGTCATCTCCCTGAATGCTTTCATTTGTAAAAATGATGCTAGTGGAGAGAGGAGGTTGGCCCCTTTTAAACTCCTTTTAACATGTAAGCACAATGGAATGTTATTTAGCCATCCAAAAGTTAAATTCTGCCGTTTTCACCAAAAATAAGTAGAATGAGAAGACTCTACATTGAACAAAGTAAATCAAACACCAGAAGCTAAATATCTCATGTCCTCCCTCATACGTGAAAGCCAAAATAGTACAAGTTCTCTTTGCTTGTTGGATAGTGACCAGAATCCAAGTACCAAAGAAATTATCTTGTGGTCAGTTTATCTACAGAAATAAACATAATGGAAATTCTAGGAAATACACTTTTAGTTTGACTAATTTGGTGCAGTGTGAAGTCAACTCCGGATCAAATGAAAACATTGAAGAAACGTGATTCTCAACAATTTAAGTCCTGAGAATAAACATATCATTATCGCTAAGCTCCAACTAGATATGGACAGAAACAGCCAAATATTGTCGTTTATTTCAGAATCATCCTGACCAAGTTAGTTCAATCTCCGTGATGTGCCTACAGTACTTACATGCAATCCCAATAATACTTATTACATTTTATTCTAACGACTTATTAATGTGTAAGTCTAAGCTAGGTGTGGACGCCTAAGGTCAGGAAAAATGGGTGGCTGTGTTTTTCCTAAGCAATAAGCATTCCATTGAGGCCTCTCAAGAAGATAGTCATAAAAAGACAAGAAACAGGTGTTATGAAAATGATATTCTTCTTTTTGATGTCCCTCAGCATGAGATCACATCAATGAAAAGAGCCCAGAGACAAGTCAACCTGCTACAGATGGTCAGAAAGTTTTCAGGTGGAAGAAATCCTTTTTAACAATTATGTTTGGTGGTTTTATTGGTAGTAAATATTATAGACAAAGGATAAACCATCCATATTGCATCATAGCTTCAAAAAAAAATGCTGAAGTATTTCTGTGCACTGGAGTAAACTGACTGCCTTATCACCGACCTGAGCTGACATTGGCTTTGACCTCACATCATGTCCACTGGACTCATCTTTGCCGTTGAAGAGACCAGGCTGTTCTCAGCCAACTCAGGTCACTCTAACACCTTGTCTTGTTTCTCTGCAAGTTCTTATCTTCCTATATTTCTTTCTTTTATTTTTTTATTTACTTATTTTTACTGTGATCACATAATATATCTAAAAATATTTCTGATTTCTTACTGTTCTTGTAAGAAAACCAAATACCACCCACTCCTAATTGCATTGATTAAGTAACGTGTTTAGGATGGCTTCAGTTGTAAGAGAAAGTAAAAGATACAATTATTATGGTGAAAATGAGTTTAAATTCATGCATGTGAGGAATCTTAACAACTTACAAAAAAGCGCCTTATATAAAATATACACATGCCTTTCGTTTTTTTGTGCCATAGTAAACCGATTTTCTTCCATTTTTCCACAAAGTTGTTGAAGTACTCCAGCATTGCTCTTTGCCCACGTCTTTTCCTCTTTCGCCCTCCATCAAGCCTGTTCATGTAAATGTTTATACTTTATTCAGTGCTGCTTAGTCTTCCAGCTGTTAAGGAGGTATGCCTAATAAATTACATTTGTCATTTTACATGTTTATATACATATATATGCACATATATTTTTATATATGGATATATATTAAGATTTATTAATTTTATTGGATAGATAGATTTCCAGAGAGAAGGAGATACAGAGAGAAAGATCTTCTGTCTTATGTTTCATTTCACAGGTGGCTGCGATAGCCAAAACTGAGCTGATCTGAAACCAGGAACCAGGAGCTTCTTCTGGGTTTCCTAGGCAACTTCAGGGTCCCAAGACTTTGGGCCATCCTCTACTGCTTTTGCAGGCCACAAGCATGGAGCTGGTTGTTAACTGGAACAGCTGAGGCATGAACCAGCTCCCAAATGGGATCCTGGCACCTGCAAGGCTGGGGTTTAGCCACTAGGCTATCACGCCAGGCCCCATTTAAAATGTTTAATGAACAGCAGTGGCTCTCACTGAATGGTGGGTATTTTTTCAAGGTGATTTTTAAGGACTCATCCTGTAAAGCTTACAAAAAAAGCTGCTTGTGTTATTTTTATCTCTACTTTAAATGAGAAGACTGAAGATCAAGGAGTCTAGGAAACCTATCTGAAATATAGTAATCTGTGGCAAATATACTTCAACCTGAGAAGGCTGCCTGAGGTCAGATCCTCCTAGTTTCACTTTAGTCCAAGAAGAAATCGCACAATATAGAAAATGGAGTGAGAAATGATCTGTAGGACATGGTAAAACTTTGCAAAAATGAACAAATATTCCTGCGAGAGTGAACAGGTGACACAAAACGACAGTGATTGGAAAACTGAAGGAGGAAGTCAGGAACAGAAGGTGATAGAGATGCTTGCGTTCCAAGTCGGAGACGGAGGAGAACAAAGAAGATGGCAGAGCAGCGACCCAAACTCTCAAGTTCAGAAAATAACACGTTGAATATCTTGCTCGGTGGGAGTCATACATTTATTATTATTATTATTTGCACGCCGTTGTTCTGAACCACAAGTCATCAGCAGTTAAAGTTGAAATATGTTAAACACAAGAAGAGCCTGCATTCAAACAAAGATCATCTGTGAGTAGAAATGACGAGGAACAGTTTAAAATAAAATGCAGAGAAATCATATTAAAGTGTGTAGCTTAGCAACGGTGGAAGGCCAGTGACACATTGAGGAAATAATTGGCAATGTTGGCTGTTTGCTGGGCAATGCTGGAATTTACAGTGCTGAAGAAAGTTTCTGCTAAAATGCATTTATTTGGTGGTGTGTATTCCAAAAGACACGCAAAGAGATATGCTCTAAGGGCAGCTGAGATACACCTCTGAATTTCTTGTACAACATTCACTTGTGACACCCTCCATGCACAATTTTCTGACAATTGTCTTGCCAGCCACAGTGGCTGTCAGAAACTTGGAAAACAGGAGGCTCTTCCAAAGCCCGACAGTTAAGGACCTACTGAGAAAATGTTCAGCTTCTCTGTTTGTACTTGAAACTGCTTTGGATATGGACACCTCCTGCTGTTGTGGCTTCTCCCCATTGCACGTGGCTTGATCCTGATGTGTGACCTTGAGGGACCCAGGCCAGGTTACGTTCGTGCCAGTATTGTGGGTTTTGACTGCAGATGGTGTAGAGGAAATGGTTTGGGAAGGTGCCCTTCCTCCCCAGGCACTGCTGCAGTGGACAGGTTGATCCAACAGTGTCTTACGTGCTTTCATTCGTTCAACGAGGGAAGGCCCCGATGATTTTCTTCACAGTTTTATTGGGATGCAATCAGAGAACAGGAAAGTACGCACAGTCTATCCTTTTTACTCACTTCTTTGTTTGTGAATTTGCCTATTTGTTAGAAACGTGACGGTCATGCACAGATACACAGAGTGGTAAAGCGTTTTTCTAAAAAGCCTATGTTGCTTGTTCCTGCTCTCATGTTGTGGAGAAAAAAAAAGGGTCCTTGGAGCTGTCTGTTCCAGGCTGCATTGCCCACAGTTTTGTTCTTTTCGTTGATGAGTTTGTGGTTTAAAGTTGATCTCTCAAGCCTACTGCTCAAGTGCGGTATAGTTTTCCTAAGTGCAAGAGGGCTGTGATGTGTCTGGCAGAGAAAAATCTGTGGTTTAGATAAGCTCTATTCAGGCGTGCATCCTTGTGCTGTTTGTGGGAGTTCAATGCCAATGCATCAACACAGAGTACACTTAAAAAAGCAAGGGCGAGCATGCCAAGCTATACATGTCCTTCCAGAAAGTGGCGAAGCAACATTTCTAGAAGAAGCTACAGCAAGTACAGAAAAGTGGCTGATTTTCCAGAATTTGATGGTGTAATATTAATACTTAAGGCCCACAACTCATTTTTAGTTAAATTTTGTCATTTCTCCGAGGAAAGTTTCAGTGCTTCCCCCGCCCTCCCTTGGGGTTGTGCAGTTAGTTGACTTGTGTTTGCTGAAAACTCCTTCTTTATCTTATTGAACTGAATTTTTTTTTCAGAAAATCAATTTATTGCATATTTATAGGGGACTTTAGCAGGGGAAGTCCTAGGGAGGTTTCATTTTCATTCCTTTTTTTTTCAGTCTGGACTGGATCATTTCCACTGAGTAGCTTCATATTCTTTGACTGTTCTTCCTGTATTCAGCCCATTCCATGCACTTTTTCCCCTTTAGATACTGTGTTTTTCTCTTCTCATGTTTCCATATTGGTCTTTCCATACAAAGTGTTTACTGATGATTCTTTTATTTTCATTGAATTAAAGCATCTTTTACCTGCCACAGGATCATGGTGGTTATACATCGTGTAAAATTCGCTTCAAGTGTTTATTGCATTTCTGACAACTTAAAATTGGTCCTTGACCATAATATTTTTGCTTCATAGTTTTACACATTTTTCTAATGCTTTATGTGTTGAGCTACTTTGAATGACATTACAGACAATGTGAATGTTATATTGTATATCCTCTGTGTTTATCTTTGGCAATTTTCCAGAAAATTTCTGTTTTTTCAATATTTTATCAAAGTAATTCGGCTCTCACCCCAGGCCCTGTGCCACGTGTGGGTGGTGGTTAAAGTCCTTCAGTGTTTGATGTGTCTATACTGCTTAGCCCGAGGTCTGCGTAGTGGCTCAGGTTTCAGTTCGTTTTTGTGAGGTTGTGTTATGTTGGTTGTGTTCTGCCCACAGAAGTTTCTGGCTGAGTGGAATACTTTTTTCAAGCTTTGGTTTTGCTCCACAATTTGCCTATATCATTCTTCTGAGCTCTCAAATATGCCACCATTTACCCAGGACTTACACTTGCAGTTAGAGTTGCGGTAGTCTTAAGTAGCCTTGCCATCACAGAAATTCCAGCTCAATGCTTTGGAAAAAAACAGCAACATACAAATTAGGTATTCTGAATCATTTTTATTTAATAACCAAATAAGATACCTTGAGACTCTGTGCGTGTCATACGTGACGTATCTGCTCTAGAGCAATACTGTGCATTTCTTCCAGTCTCCTAGATGGTCTGCACCATGGCCCTTTTCATGTAGCTCCAGTTGTTTGGCTTGATACCTGGATTTGCCACTGGCATGCTTTACCTTTGTGTTTTACTTTTATCTTTTACTCCACCCATAGCTCCTATCTCCCCACTCTGTTTGATAGCCATCACACCCCTCACACTGCTTTTACATTCCTGTGACCAACAATCTTGTCTCTAGTGTTGCCTATGAAGCACAATTCAAAGTATTCATAATGCACTTCTCTCAGCAAAGAATCATGCAGATTTGGTCTACACTCTTAGTGGTGAATCAGATAATGGTGGTCAAAATTACGTATTTTCTTTTTTACATATTCTAAGTCCACTCTAAGACAAGGGCCCTAAGAAAACGATTGGAGAATACAACTGGAGTGAGAGTGTATGATGAACTCCCGTGATTTCCTATTTCAAGCACTAGGGTAGCACTCGGCTTAGATGGTGAATGGGGAGGCAGGCAGCAGCTGTCTAAAGTCAGATTTGTTTCCTTCCTCTTACTTCCTCAGCCAAACTGTCTCTTTGATGAGGTTGTTACCCATTGTTAGTCATCCTTTGCCCTGTGAAACACTCAAATGGTCGAAACAGCTATGGATTCAAAGGTCTGGAAATGCCATGGTGAAGAACTTGGGAAACTTTCAGAAAGTAGAATGGAGATCATGTGAAGGATGTGAGCATCCCAGCAGGCCAACGATGGAGACACAGATGAGCAGAAAGTGCTTCTGGATCGTGGTGAGCAGCCTGGAAGGAAGGCAACGAAGAGTTGACGAAGACGGACAGGAGGCTAACGCTGAGATGGCTCATGGCTTTTCATGACACTTCATCATGCAGACAAAGCCATCATATTTTCATTCACCCATTCCAAGTTATTGTTTTATGATTTCCCCTGAAGTAATCTCTAAACAACAACCACAACTATCCCAATTTTCATGATTACGATTACATACATGGTTATGTAGAAATGGCCTTAGATCCAATGGTCTATGTGAATGAGTATACAGAAATTGGGTAGTGTTGATTCTTCATTAATTTGTTAAGGAAGCTGGAACTAATAATGGTTTCTCAATGGTAGTAAGAAACTGAAAGACAATGTTTAAAAATGAAACAAAAGTGTGACAAAACACACCTGGAACTTCAGGAAGAAAAAGCCATCTAGGGCAATGCTCTTACTTGCACAGCAAATGAACATCTAGAGGGGTGCTCTAGAGGTGATGAAGTTGCAGTGCATGTGGCCGGAAGCAAGGACTGGGCTCCCCGTTCTGAGAGCAGGGTTTGAGCGCAGCTGTTGTTCTACCAGTCATTGCTGTCTGGTTTTTCCCTTGCGATTGAGCAGACTCTAGGAATGGCTGACTACCTGTGAGTGCAGCATCTGTCTGCTCAGGAATCCAAGGCAGCTATAGTTGAACGTATCATTCCTTTACACATCAGTGTTCTTTTATTTTATTTTTACTATTGGGGAGATTTTTCTTATGCACTATCAGGTAATAGAAGATCTGGGGTTAGATTGTCAATGTCAAAAGTATTTTTTCTCTGCTCTACCTGTTCATATGCATTACAAGCACCCATCATTTGCATTTGTCTTTATAGTAAGTGATTGACAGTGTGCTGGGTGGGATTGGTAGATAGTAGTAGTGGAGCGCTAGTTTGAATGACATCTCCTTTATCCCCTTTTTTCTGAGATTTCTGATAGGCTTGCCTTTCACATGCACACACAGATAGGGAATAATAACTGATTGTCAAGATATTCCAAGTGGAGGTCTCCTAGTGGGCCAAAAGCGATTATTTCTTTTCATTAATATAATGAAATATTAGAGACCATCAAACTTAAATCAACATGGCCTGGGTACTGGGAAGGACCATCACTCTTAGTTGTTTCACCTTGGAGTGGATGGCAGTGGTGGGAACCTGGATGGGAGCCAACAATCACACCATTGAAACATGCAGCCAGAAAGCTGGGTGCAGCCAGAAAGCTGGGTGCAGCCATCCAGCCTCAGGCTTCTAGAATAACTTAGAAAGAGAGAACTACAAAGACATTGCACCAAGAATAACTTCATGCCTTCTCAGGGCAGAGCCCCCAAATACCTTCCTCTGGGTTGTACAACCCCAGAACTTCCACACTGTGACCAAACTCATTGACAGGTTTTGTGCATTCTTTTCACTAATATTTAAATTTACAGTGTTTATAACTTACTATAATTTGCTGATAGACTTCAGAGGAATGACTTTCCCCACACTGATCATTTGTAACCCAGTTGGAAAATAAACCTCACAAATCTTTGCACATTGAGCGTCGATGTAGATAGAAGATTGAATTGAAAGTAGGATGTCAACATGATGCCTTTCTCTGCGTTGAGAAAAGTTCATTTTTGTAGAACCTGGGAAGATGTATTTTCTAAAACATATGATTGGCGCCTAGGGTCGAGAGCATTGAGTTCAGTGCCTAGTATGCACCTGCCGGCCTGTGTGAGTCACCTGATGGCTATATTGGGTGATGGAGGAGGCTCCTTCTGTACACTTCTGTCCCTTCCTCTAGGTATGATTAGAGTAACTGGTTCTTTATATGGAATTATATTTCATAGGTTTCTTATTCTTCTTAAGAGTCCATGCAAACTTGGAATCTAACACAATATTTGATATCTTGTAGGCACACCTTAAATATTTTTTTAAAGATTTACCTAATTTTATTTGAAAGAAAATTTGCATCAAGAGAAGACTACACACAGAGATTTTCCATGTACTGGTTCACTTCCTAAATGGCTGCGACGGTGGGAACCTAGAGCTACTTATGGTTCTACTTATGGTTCTCTCACATGGGTTCCAGGGGATAAGGACTTGCACTCTCCTCTGTTGCCTTTCCAGGACACAAGCAGTGAGCTTCACTTCACTAGAAGTGAAGCTGTTGGGATTCCAACTGGCATCATACGGGATACCAGCACCTCAGGCAGAGGCCGAGTCAACTACGCCATAGCACCAGCTCCTAAGTGTGAAAGCAAAGTAAAGAACTTCAGAAATAGCAAACATGCCTCTCATAAAATGGGATTTGCTCACATAATGTTCTGGAAAAATATCTGTTTGAAGAATTACTGTTAGCAGGTATAATGAATAAAAGATTTTAATTGAGGGAAATAATACATGAAGGTTCCTCAGCAGCATAGCTGTAACTCTGCCATATCCCCCAGGCTTTTTTCCACCTTGCAGAATGTAAACTGATTTCACATCTAAAAATAAAGAAATGAATGAATGGGTGCTAGCCACTTACGCCCTTGAAACTTGAATTTAGGCCAATCATCTATAGGCCTGCCATCTTCAACTAAAATTGGACTTACATCAAGGACAATTAACATTGTGGTGACAGGCGTTCTACCCTCAATGTGATGTGATGACAGGTGGTGTTCTTGTGTTAAGTTTTGTTCTCCAATGTCTATTCCAACATCTTAGGGTCTCAGAATGAAGGTCGCCCCTTTGGCAGAAGTTTTGGTGGTAGATTTTGTTTCAATAGCAGAGGGGAGAGATGTGGGAGATTGCCCCTGGATCTCTGTCTGCCTAGTCCATGTGGGAGGCTATAGGCATATGGCACACTGTGTCCCTGGGGTACTCTTGACAGTAGTCTCAGCTAAGCAAGACCCCAACCTGGCCTCTTCACTGGGCGTGCAGTGAGACCAGTGTGCTTCTCAGTTTCTCTCCTCTGACTCTATAAGAATCTGTGCTAGGACTTGGTAATCAACTCTAGGAACTCACACGTTGCATTCATCCTATTTTTCAGGTTAAACGACTTTGCCCTGAGACACAGCTTCCTGCCTTGCATGTAAAACATGATTGTTAACTTGACTGGAGGGTCCAGAGACATAGACATAACTACTACCCAGTCACAATGTTGTTGGGTGGGAGTACTGTCAGGACAGTCCTTCTGTCTGCCCCTTTTACTACCCTATATAAGCTTGCAACATCTTCGAAATAAACCGATATACCTTACCACTAGTTTGTATCTGGTGGTTGTGCTGCAGAGAAGCGCAATCAGCTCATTCCTCGGTGGTCTTGGGGCCTGCTGGACAGAAGCCCCCTGAGAGTATGCTTTTGATACCTGGAGCTTTTATTTTCTTCTCAGCATGAAGCAGACTTCTCTTGGATTTAAAAGTTTGGTGATAAGACAAACACAGCACTGTACATACTACATTTTTTAAACTATCTAGAGACATTAAGAATCTCAATATATGTAAATTTTGAGAGTTAACAATTTATCTGAGAGAGAGAGAGAGAGAGAGAGAGAGAGAGAGATAATCATCCATGCATTGGTTCACACTCTGCACAACAGTAGTGGTTGGGCCTAACCAAAACTGGGCATCAAGAAGTCAGTCTAAATCTTTCAATAAAGGGCAGGACACAAGTAACTGAGTTACTACTAGCTGTCTTTCATGGGATGCACTAACAGTAGCTGGAATAGGGACTGGAACGAGGACCTGAACTTAGGCATCCCAACATGAGGCATTTGGCATTCCAAGTGGCATCTTCGATTGCAACAGTTAAGAGCTTACACAAAACAAAAAAGTGTAGTGAATGAGTCATTAGTTGTGGTGCTATAGCAAATGGACATTCTATCAGAACTTTGTTAGTACATATTTAATTTCTCCTCAGTTACAAAATATAGATATATTTCCAAACAGTAACCTAGGCAATGCCTCTAATTTGACCTAACCGTGCCATGCACTGAGATGTGACAAGTTCAGATACAATGTCACTTATTTGAGTGTCTTTCTCTAATAGGATACACACACATACTGATAACATACAGTATAGATGACAGCGTAAACAGATCTTAGGCAGAGTTGATGCATAGGAAACATAAATTGTATCTAAAAATTAACCATTCTACTCAGAATAACTCCTTACCACGACTCCTGAAATTGTGTATCTTCTCCTATTTTTGCTTTACCCAGGAAACTCTTCACAGGGTTTGTAGTTGATCAGGAATTCACGTTCGCATCCTGCCAGAGCACAGACCACTGCTAATAGTCAGACTTCATAGATTCCTTTTGTCAGAGTTTATTGGAAACAAGAGTCCATTCTGTCTGTTAAATGTGAAGAACTGAGCTGTCGGCTCTGGCAGAGCTAAGCTGCCAACAGAATGTAGCGATTGACCTAGTGTCCAATTTCCTAATATTGATTTGGTTTTTAAGAAAGCTAATAAAGAAAATCAGAAATGGCAGCTATGGCAAAACCCATGCTTTGGACACCTTCAGGTTTTATGGGACCTATGACAGTGTTCTGTGGCAATGCACAGCATCTGTGCCCATGCCAGGACCCTGGCAAGGAACGAATTCCACTTGAGCATCATGTGCCCAGGGCATGGGACACCCATCTCACATTTCCTACGTTTATGATGCATCTAAGTGCTTGTGGAACTCATGAATCAGTACTTAAGTAATATGTTTAATAAAACCCTTGTATTCCCAGTTGAAACAGTTCAATGTTCTGCTTTAAACCTAGGGCAGGAAAGAAAGCAGCAGGCTGTTTTATAGTTAATACTCCACTTCAGGTAGACCAACTTTTAGTTGCAAAATTTTCTCCTTGTTTTATGCTTTATTCCTTCTTGCTTCCAAAAAGTAATTCTCTACTTTGTTTTGCTTTTAAGGATTAGATGTCCATGAACTCAGGAAGTTCGCTGAGTTTTGAATGTGTGGAATCACCCTCCCATGTGCTGTGTTTCTGTTGGTTGGGCTTGCCCAGAGCAGGGCTGATTGCGTGGTGAAAGAAGCAGAGCAGTCAAATAGAGAACGCCTCCAAGTCTTGAAGGCCGGCACGGTTAAAGCATGTTTGCTAATGTCTATGGTGGTGTGACTGGCAACACCCAGGTTACAAGGTAGGGAGGCAAAGGCGTAACCAAATCTGTCTGGATCTGGACCATAGGAATCCTGGCATCAAATCCAGGGTGTGATATCTGTTGGAGTTGTGATTCTGGTAACATAGACATTGGCCACCAATAGCTCTGCCCAGCTTCTTGTTGATTTCCTTGAAAGGAAGTATGTATACTCTGACTTCCCAGTGACATCTTCCCTCTTGTGGACTGTTCTGTTAACTGTTCTTTATTCTGATGGTGTGTTCTATCTTCAGTACTCTATGTCCAATAATAAAAAGCATGGTAATTAATGAGCATCAGGCTGCTATATATTGGTGCTTGCCAAGACTGCCTGTGCCTAACCAGTTTTACCCAGTCAGGGGACAGGCAAGGGCGCTGTACACTCAGTGAAGCCCACATAGCTTACAGAAACGTGAATGTAGTGAAGGAGTTGACTCATGTGGACAACCTGCTTCTTAAAGTTAGGATCGAATTGTGGATAGGTTTCCAGGCATTATAACCCTTATCTCCCTCTTTACACCAAGTTTTTACTGCCATTTTCTATTCATTTCATAAATTTATTTTTGTTCATTTACAAGGCAGAATGACAGGGGAAATAGAACTTTTTGGTATGCGTACCAAGAGACTGGCCAGAAAGAGTAATTTGAGATGGCTCATGGTTTGGTGCACATCTGGGTTGGGACACAATTTAGAAATTTTTTTCTTATTAATTACATTGCATTATGTGACATAGTTTTATAGGTACTGGGATTCCTCCCACCTCTCCCCTAGCCCTCCCCCCATGGTGGATTCCTCCACCTTGTTGCGTGACTACAGTTCAAGTTCAGTTGAGATTCCTTCATTGTAAGCATATACCAAGCATCGAGTCCAGCATCTTACTGTCCAGATAAGTTCAACGGCTTCTTGGGGAGACCATCTCTGGTCTGAAGATAGATTCGGCAGAGTATTGTCCTGATCAATTAAAAGCCCTGACATAACATCAGTAACAATTTATAACATTATGGAATTAATTGACATGTTATTGAGTAACTAATATGTTAAAAATATGCAAGTTCTTAACCACATCCTGTGACTTTTTCATTGACATTTCAATTTTATTATATATACAACTGGGTTCTATACACCTTAAAATGACTATAGATTACTATTCAGCTGTCTAGTGTCTATTTTCATTTTAGTATTTAGCAGTTCATTTTAGTGTTCAGCAGTTGCTGAACCTGGCTGTTTTCCGGGTAGTCTAAACTGGCTTATAGCTGTAATAAGACATGTGTCAACAGTTTAGGTGAACATTATTCCGATTGTAATGTCAGGCGAAATGATATTTAACTGAGAGAGATATTTTTGTGAGTCATATCTTCTTAGACGCTCAGGAAGAAAATTCCCAAACAGTTCATGCATCCGGAGGATCTTCATGGTATTGTGGTTTATCTGGGAAGCAGAACAAAGCAATGCTATCTCTAGGGAAGCGCAAGGTGCCACAGGGTGGGATTTGAGCAATATAAAGTCTTTTCAAACTCCCTCAGACTCGGCGACCCCTGGGTATGAACATAGTTTAAGTTATATGAAAAGAAAAGTGACTTTGCTTTCTAGAATCTATTGCTGTCTTTGAAGTGATTTTGTGTCCTTTTTTCCTTTAAACTCCACTTCAAAAGGCTTCCTGAAAATTTGGAATCAAAAAAAGAAGCTGTTGTTCAAATTAAGAGTGTAAAACATTTGAGGGAGAAAAAAGAATGAAATGCGTTTTTCTGGAGTAATAAAAAAAATAATTAAATGTCTTAATTTAACTTTCAACAGAGTTGGATTAATTGGTAATATTAAATAATTTTGCTGTTAAAGACCTGTTTCTTAAGGGATTTACAACAATTAATAGCGTCTGGAGAGTTAAGGGTGAGTTTATTGGCATGGGATGTTTTCAGAGAGATAGGAATAAGAATGGCCTAAACCTTTAATATATTCTGTTAATTTTGGCAATAAAATCTGATTTCAGAATATCTCTTCGTAGAAAATTTGGTCTGTGCCAGCCAAAGCCATACTCCCAAGACAGCTAATACTGTAACCTTGGCTAATTTGTAAGACTGCTGTCTCTACTTTCCCAGCTGTACAAAATGAATGGAAACAGCATCTCCACGGTGAGATGAATGAATGAAAGAGCACCTGGTGAATACATATTAGTTATTACCTTGTTGGTTAAATGCAAGACACGTTAATGTGATAGCTTAGGTGTTTTCTTTGTGAGTGCCTGGTGAGAAAATAGGGAGCCTTCTCTTGTTCACTTGGCTGCTTGTTCCAAGAACACTGCATCCAGCTCTGATGGAAATGCCTTTGGGTGTACATAGTGCTTCTACTTACGCATGGAGTTTAACTGTAAGGCTGTCTTTCTTCCGGTACAATTTGTACCTTGTATCTTAGTCCTGTACCAAGAGGAATGAAGCCTTTCCTTTATATACCTCAAGCTAATGAGGAACTATTCTAGCCAATTTTCAATAGCCTTGCTTAAACAATTCCTCTGCTTTGTTTTACCTCTCTGTGAATATAAATGGTGCACCATATATGATATATCATTGTGTTTCTAGCTTACATGGGGATATGTTCATGTATGTGAAATTCAATATGCTTCGATTAAACATTGAGAAGCAATGAAAATTTCAGTAGTTGTGTAAACTTGGACGCCTTGGACTCTGCAGTAAGGATGGTTTTATAAAGAGGGAAAAAAAGCTTGCTGGGATTCTGTTTTATCTGGTAGCATAGCAGTGCCTGTATGGCACCAGTTCCAGCTTTTATCAGCTTTGGTTCAAATTGGCTAATGTGGAAAATTTCATTGACTTCGCATGTGTTTATTAGTTTTTGCAAGGCAATAAAAGCCTATAGTTAATGTGTACTATTACAAATATTGACTCAAACTAGTAACCAGTGGAAATACTCAAATTGTCCATAAATTACTAATAGGATAGCACTTACAGCCAATATTACTTAATGTTTTGAAAATAAATGAGTGATTTTATAAGATCACCTAGTATTTGGAAAAATGATCATCTTTTCACAAGTTCATGATGACAACTTTTAAGATAAATGCCCTCACTTACCCATATATAAGAAATGTGTTTTATTTTTATAAAGTTGATATACAATTGACATATTTTGCTTTGTAATTAAACAGAAAGATAATTTAAGCACTATTTTTATTTGTAATCCCAGACAATTTTGTATTCAGTAATTTTTTAGAAAACCACAACACTTCAAAAATTGGACATGTACAAGTTTGTTTAAAACCAGTTAAAACATACATACCTGAGTAGTTTGTTAAGACAGCCTTTTAATATTGTATTATAAGTGCATGATATTATTATAAATGTAGGATTCTATTGTAAGCACACGACCTTTATTTGCATAACTACATAAGCTTGCAAGAAGCTGTTAGGGTGTCAAGAAGCACTTTGATCAGGCAGTACAAAAAATAACATTGAGGAAAACTCTGATGAATGATGGCTAGAGGAAAATCAACAGATACCGTTTTTTACTGTGCCTAATTTACAGGGTGAAAGAAGCAGTATGTACAAATACCGGAAGTCATCCTTTGTATACAAATCAGTGTCTCTACAGATGGCATAACACAACTTTGGGTTCTGGATAAAACAAATCCGTTGCTTTGAGAATTTCTGTCTCTCTTACCCCTCTCCTATTCATCTATCTATCTAAACTCTGACTCTGTGTGTGTGTTTGAAGTATTATATATACATATGTTGATATATAAAATATACACAAACACACATATATATGTGTACCCAATTCCATCTCATCTATTTGATCTATGGTTTACTTCAACTTTGGATCAGCTCTAGTCCTTTCTATGTCTGGAGTTCTTCGATTCTGTGGTTCTGTTTCTGTTCTGGACACTTCAGCTGTGAGTGTCTGTTTCCAGTCAAAGGAGGTAGAAAGAATATTCGTCTCCATTTCTATTTCTTTTCCTAGTTTGCTAATTTTTCAAGAACATAACAGCATGAAAGAAAATCAAAGGAGCTCAGTGGGAAGAATGAGGATACCCAATTTTCTTTCATTCATTCATTTCAAAATGTTTGCTTACAATTTACCAGTCTCTGCACTGGATATGAAACAAGACCTGGTCTCAATTCATTTCAGCTTACTTTAGTTCAGGCTAGTTCAGAAACTCTCCGAAAGTACTGTAAGTGCTACTAGTATATATAGGTCACAAAATCAGAAGGGCCAATAGAAGCTGAGGCTTAGGATTTGCTTTTGAAAGTTGCTAGAAGTGTCTTTGTAGGAATGCTGGGCGCGGGTGGACGTCTGCAGTGGAGAAGCTTCCCGTGTGACGGAGTTTGGGATTGGACATCTAATATGTACCTTTGCTTCTTGTGCTTCCCAGGTGGTTGCTTCACCATTAATTCCATGGAGTGTACAAGAATACATTAGAACCTCTACCTACATTTTACAGCATCTTTCCCTTTTTCGTGGTTTTTGAGTTTGATATGGATAAATATGGTCTGCTTTGTGTATGCTTAGATGTTGTTTGGGGCTGGGAAGTGCGGGCAAGTGTTTGGAGATGATAATTCTAGGAATGCAAATTTTGAAGGCATTTTGACATGGTAGAAAATACTCTCGCATTGGTAGGGATTATGGAGATCATCGTTTCGAAGCCCAGCAGAGCATGTTCTTTGTTCAGTGGTCGGTGGTGATTAGCTAGCACGATTCAGTTGTTACTAGTGTTGCTCATGGCAATAGCCACGGAGTCATCAACGTTGTCCTGCACCTTCACCATGCTCGAAGCCTGTGTCTGACACGCCGTGGAATTTTGGCAAGACTTTTTAACTTTTAGGAATCTCATCAGGAACAAGAACCATTTCCAAGTCACTGCATATAGTGAGGCCTTCAGAGGACGAATATCAAGGACCCAGCACAGAACGTGATCCACAGTCGGTGCTCAGCAACGTGTAAAAGCCACAGACCTTGATCACGCTGTGGCTGTTACCTGCTCCAGGATTGGCTGGTTGTTCCTATTGCCATTACAAACATGCAAATGATTCTTTTTAAGCTCAAGAAGTTCACATGCTAAAACGTGTTAATGAAATCCTGTTTCTCTTTTAAAGTGTACAGACACATATTTTTAACAATGATTTTAAACTTTGTCTTTATAGTATCTTCACATGAATTGCTTTACAAGAAAGAATCAAGAAATTGTGCAGAATCATGGCTTTTTAGCCTTTCTTGCAGCCTCTGGCTTAGAATCATTTGGGTCTGAATTCCAGTGGTTTGGTTCTTCTTGATTCAATCCATGTAGAAGTGTGTCTTAAAACTGCTGTAGTGACCTGGTGAATTAATTTTTATTTTGAAGTAATTTTGGCCCTCCTAGATAATGTGTTTATAAGGAGTGTTACTTAGGAAGCATGACATTATCAAATAATTTATTATTCAATCTGTATGTTCTCAGAAATATATGATGAATATCAGTTACCTATATGAACAAATTATTTTTGAGACATGATATATAGATTGGCTAATGCATATTCTATAGTTTCATAATGTTTTGAGAATTTGTTTAAGTGGATGAAGATATTTTCTGAAAACAGTTTATTCTGGCAGGATCACCAAAAACAGGTAGAAATGTAAATTCAAAGGTTCAATTAAACATTAAAATCAAAATGCAGCAGAAATTAAATCTGATTTGCTGAGTATTTTCATTCTGCTTATAATTTGGGTTTGATTTAATTTTCTTTCGTATCTGCTGAGATGATCACACAATATACTTTATTTTGGAAAGGTAAAGGTGGTGACTTACTTTTGAATATTGAAGTAAGCTTTCAATTATGTCTTCTATAGGATGTTGCATCCTACGGGAATTAATTTGGAGACATTTTCCTATGGATTTCTTTGTCTATATTATGAGGCAAACTGTTGAAGAAACCCTAATCTTCTGAAAGGAATTGGGAAACAATTGCACAACTTTAATGATCGGTTAGATGATATGTAGGATTGATGTTAATTCTTTCTCCACTCTCTGGTACCAGTTGCCAATGATGGTATCAGCACATTGAGCTTTCCATGTCAGATGAGTCTTATGTATGAAATTAATTCCTTTCATAGATAAAGGAATGCTGATAAATTCCAGTTATTATTGAATGACCGATATGGTTTGTGTCATTCAAGGATTGGTCCATTTCATATAAATTGTTGAAATCACAAACAAAATTATTAGTAGTCTTCCCTTATTAGCCTTCTAATGTTTGTAGTATTTGACATGATGATTTTTGCATGGATATTTGTAATTTAAATATTTGCTGTTTGTTTTCCTTGATTGGTGTGATTAGAGAATTGTGAATTTATTTTTAAAAGTTGGATTTGTGTTGCACAGGGTTGTGTGCTATTCGTACATTTACCCCTCTGACTCTCACGTGCAGCACTGCTTCGCTTTCCGCTCAGGATTCAATGTGTTCTGCTTTTCCCAGGGTTCAGTAACACATTGATTTGTTTTCAAATATTTGAGTATTTTACCTGTTGTCTTTGGCTTATTAACACTTACGGTCAGAGGGAATATGTTGCAAATTTTAAATTCTATATATTTTCTGATGTTGTATGTCCATCTTGTAATACATGTATTCCACTACATTCACAGGGATTATTCTACAAATGTAACTTTAAAAAAAAAAGAATTGCCAAACCCAATATTTTTTTTTCTTATTAATAAATTTTATTTTGACATTCTTTACATAGTTAATTAGGGTAAGAAGGTTCAAGGGCTACAGGAAAGTGGATAATACTAGTATGTTTTCCATATTGTTAGCTTCATATTCAAAGGGGGGTATTTAAGGGAAAAGCCCACCCAATTTCCCACCCTCCCCAGGTCCCGGATATAGGGCATGCTCTGAGGTTCTTGCTCAAGTGGTCTTGATATTGCCACAGTTATGAATCACTGTCAATCTTGCCACTCCAAGCACTATGAGATCTTTGAAAAATCCACTGATTGACATAGTCCATCATAGCTGAGATGGTTGGTTGACCTGTTCTGTCTTCTCTCTTTTCTTTGTTAGGGTTCTGAGTCCAGCATTTAGATTAGGAAGATCTCCAAAGAAACTTCTTGTATGTGCTAACAAGTACAGGGCCTGGCACCGTCCATCGCTCCAATCAGCTGGTGGTTGCAATTCCTGGGTTGGTTCTGTTTTCACTCCCGACTTCCACTGGAACCAATGGGTGTTGCAGTCCAGCCTGGTTCTGCCCAGCACATACTTGGCCCTCACATAAACCAGCAGGAGCTGTAGCCTAGGTTGGAGCGACCCACAATAACCCCAACCAGGCCCACCCCCTACCCTGGTTTGCCAGTAAGTGTAGCAGTAATCCAGTCTGTCCCACATCCCATTCCACCCCAGCCGCTGTCTTAGTTTTATGTCCTCCCATGGAAGTGGTAACCCAAGAGGGATGAGCCCACTATTTCCCTCCCAGGCCTCTCCCACTCCCAGATTCCAGTTGATACTGCCCAAACAAACCTCGCCCACTTTAATTTTGTTTGCACCAGTAGGAATAATCCGCCCAGCCTGGCCTTTCCCTGATCTAGTCCACATGAGGCGCACAGGTGTGGTAGCTCTGCCTAGTCTGGTCTGCCCCCATCCCAGCCCATGCTCTCCTGTGGAAGTAGCTGTCCAGCAAAGGAACCCTCCCTTATTCCCCTGCCAGCTCTGCCCACTTCCTTTCTTGTTCTCAGGCTGGTTGGGCGCTGCGGTCCCTTCCGGTACAGGCAACCTCACCTCGGCATTCCATAATGTGCACTAGTCTTTGTTGCGACCGAACCTGGGTCGACCCACACTGGTGCCTGGATTTGCCAGTGGATGACGTGGACAGATTCAGCCTGGTCTTGCCCCCACGTCTGCCAATTGTATGCCAGTGGGTAGTTTTCCATGGCTTTTTCTGGGCCAAACCCAATATTAAAGAGCCTTTTAAAATAAAGATTTACTTATTTTCATTGGAAAGTCAGGTTTGCAGATAAGTAGTTACAGAGAGAAAAATCTTCCATCTGCTGGTTCATTCCCCACGTGGCCTCCATGGCTAGAGCTGAGTCGATCTGATTCCAGGGGCCAGGAGCTTTTCTGGGTCTGCCACACGGGTGTAGGTTCTCAAGGGCTTGAGCCAAACTCTACTGATTTCCCAGGCTACTAGGAGGTTTTGATTTTTTAAACAAATATTTCAGGGAATACATTCTTGGTATTACACAACACAGTTGGGTGACTGTACTTCACAATAGCTCTGTTATATATTTTTATGTGCAAATACAAGATGGCAGCTCCAAGGCCCCACTCTAGCACCTAAATATTTGTAATTATTCTCAGTTTAAAAAATGGAGGGCCAGCATTGTGATGCCAACATTTCAGATGTGTACCAGTGAATGTCCCTGCTGATCCGCTTCTGATCCAGCTCCCTGCTTCTGATCCAGCTTCCCGCTTCTGATCCAGCTCCCCGCTTCTGATCCAGCTCCCTACTTCTGATCCAGCTCCCTACTTCTGATCCAGCTCCCCGCTTCTGATCCAGCTCCCCGCTTCTGATCCAGCTCCCCGCTTCTGATCCAGCTCCCCGCTTCTGATCCAGCTCCCCGCTTCTGATCCAGCTCCCTGCTTCTGATCCAGCTCCCTGCTTCTGATCCAGCTCCCTGCTTCTGATCCAGCTCCCTGCTTCTGTGCCTGGGAAATCAACGCAAGATGACCCACGTGGCTGGATCCCTGCTGTCTATGTGGGAGATGAAGCAGAAACTTCTGGCTTCTGCCTGACACAGCCCTGACTACTGTGGTCATTGTTAACTAGCAGGTGGAAGACTGAGCTTTCTCTCTTGCCTCACAGCCCTCTCTCTGTAACTCTGCCTTTCGAATGATAAAAGTCTTTTCAAAAATGTACAAACTGAAAACAAAGAAGATGTACCCATTAAGAAGAAAGCTAGAATGAGAAAGCATGGGTTTTCCGCTTGTGCTACTTCTCCTATTTTTTCCAGACCTAGTCTATTGTGTAGTGCCTGTCTGCATTAGGTTTTCTCCACTCAGTCCTCTGACCACTTAATCTTCTCTGGACACATCCTCAAAGACACACAATGAGGTAATGCTTTACCAACTGTCTAGATATTGCCACACCAAAGGTGACTCTCAAAGCAAACATCAGTCAGCGATGCATTTTAAGTTTGTTTTTACATACTATGTAAGCTTAAATCTAATTTTATTATTTTGCATATAGATTTCCTATCTGAGTAGTCTTGTTGAAAATTATTGGACTAGGTGAATGCAGTCAAATAACAGTGTTACAGATCCATATAGAAAAACTGGTTGTATTCTTGAAAATCATTTTAACATAAATTTTATTTTTGTTTTGAAAATCAAGATGCAGACTGAGAGAGAAATAGACATAAAAATCTTCCATCTGATGAATTATTCCCCAAATGCACACAACAGCGAGGGATGAGCCACACTGAACATAGAAGCCTAAAACTCAATCTGAATCTTTCACACGACCGACTGGAATCCAAGTACATCAGTCACCAGCCCTGGCCTTCCGGGAGGTATGTTAGCAGAAACCTGGAATCAGCAGCTGAGTCAACTCTTAAGCCGAAGCACTGCAAAGCAGAATATAAGTATCCCTAGAGGGGTCTTAACAAGGTTGTCAAGTGTCCACACTCTATTAAATTTCTGTGTACTAAAAATGACCTATGTGAAAATTAATCTAAAAATATTTTCTTATGCAGCATAAATCAAACAGCATAAAATATTTTGGAAATATATCAAATCTGATAACTGAAAGGTCTATATTCAAAAACTAAAACAAAATAAAACAAATTTGATATCACATATGTAAGTGGAAGGATATTCTATGTTATTGGATTGGAGAAGTCATTATTTTTTTAAATGTTTATAGTACTCCAAACACTATAAACATTCAATGTATTTTCTATTAATATTCCAATTTTATAGCAGTGAAAAGCATTACTAATATTTCTATGGACCTAAAAAAAGCTTGGCTAGAGAAAAGCAACCTAAGAGGGAGAGAGAGAAAGCAAAGTATTATACACCAATCATAATTCTTTATTTCAAACTGTCACATAAAGTTATGATAATCAAGAAAAGAAGATGAAGATGCTGGTATTAAAACACACACATAGACCAATAGATCAAGATAGAATGTCCTGTAATAAAACAGATTGTGAAACTTAACCCCAAATGTACAAATTCAGGAAGTACATGGACTCCGGTGTAGTCCTGGCAAACATTTTCTAGAACCAGTGATTTAAACACTTTTCATACCACGAGCTTTTTGTCATCACCATGTAGTATTGCCATATCTACTTTTGTCTTTAAAATGAAGACAGAGAATAGCTCCATAGTTACAAAATCTCTTATATTTTCTTTTGATAATTCAGCTTATTCATTAAGTGAGTGGATTTGATGTTCTTATAGCCAAAAATGACAGCTCTTCTCAGCCATGCAAAGACTCAAGATGATTGTTTTGGTTGAATTATTTCTCAATTACTTTTAAAACAGAAACAGAGACAAGTGAAAGAAAAAAAGAAACATATGGAGAGCAATCACATTACATTTTGTATTCATAGAACAGATTTTATGCATTCTATAGGTACAATTTAAAAATAGCCATACTTTTCTTCTTTTCTACTTTTCCCCAATGCCCTTTTCTCTTCCCCTCTTTTCATCCCTTTTTGCAAAGACACGGTTTTAATCCATTCTAGACCCAGAGGCTTGATAAATCACACACAGCAAGTAGGAAGCAAGAACACCATTGTTTCATGGAAAGAAAGCATCCTAAACCGATCTTTTCATTTCCACAACTTATTATTATTGTTATCTTTATTATTTTTCTGCATTAGCTGTAACATGTCAGAGAAAATATTATATTTGTGATTTTAAGACTGGTTTATTTCACTAAGCCTATTGGTTTCCAGTTGCCTCCTTTTCTGTTGAAAGATGGAATTTCATTCTATTTTATGGCTTAGTATTGTTACCAGGTGAATAAATACCACATTTTCATTATACAGTCGTCATCAGATGAGGGCTTCGGGTTAATTCCTCATATTAGCTATTGTGAATTGAATTGTAATAAACATAGGGGTACGAATGGCAATCATATGCAGATTTCATTTCATTTGAGTAAATTTCCACAGGTGGGAGAGCCGGGTTATGTGGTAGATATGTTTTCAGATTTCAGAGGCATCTCCACTTCTGTAATGACTTTATTAGTTTAAATGGTCACCAACAGTGTGTTAGGATACCTTTTCTCCACATTTTCATTCACACAAGCAATTATTATTATTATTATTAATTTTGGGATGATATTATTTCTAAATGGGATGATGTAAAACCTAATTGAGGTTTTCATTTGCATTTCTGTGATGTCTAGTTATGAGTCTGATGTCCACTTAAAATGTCTTATTTGAAAGTTGCCTATTAATGCCTTTTGCTAATTTCTTTTTTTAAAAAAAATGTTTTTAAAAATCTATTATTTTTTAAAAAAATCTATTTATTATTTGCTGATACAGTTATGTAGGCTCTGGGATTTCATTTCCTCTTTCCCCAAACTCCTCCCCACCACTCCCACCCTCTGATTTCCCCTATATCATTACAATAGTATAGTCCTTCATAACAATTGGTAAGTCTGCTATTTAAGAGTATTCTGACAATGAAGGTTTGGACAATGCCAGAGAGTTCAGCATCCTATTATCAAGATACATATATATATATATATATAATATATATAACATAGATACATCTCTCTATATATAACATCTATATTATATAGATAGATAGATAGATACCAGTTTCATTGGGCTTCCATCTTTGATTTGGAAGTAGAGATGTATCCTGCATTGTATCTTCATGTCTGGCTATGATAATCTCTATTATACAGTCACTGCATGTTCCTTTAAATGAAAAGCCATAAAAGAAGATCAAGAACAGGAAGAAAAAACAGAAAGTTTGCAACATAAAGTTACGTAACATGCTGCTGAATGACCAATGTGTTGCTGAAGAAATGAAAATGAAATTAAAAGCCTTCTTGAAGCAAACGATGCCACTGTGTGACCCATGAATCAGTGAGGAAATTAATAAGAAAAAAATCTTTTGAATGAACGAAAATAAAATCCATACTAGATTAGTTATTTTGTACTTAAATTTCTGGAGCTCTTTATAGGCCCTGGATATCAAAATCGATTATATTTTTGAGATATTTTAAATACATAAAATATTTGGACACTATTCTGTCCAAAGATCTCATAAAAGTATCATTTGATTTTCACCTTCAATAATGTCACTTTCTGCTACCTGTATCATTTTTGGTATTATTTATTGTTAGCTATTTATAAAATTTTTAAGAAACTCTATAGAGCATGTCCATGATTCACCTTAAATAGATGGAAAACCTATTGCTTCTGAGTTACTGCAACTTTTATGGTAATTATGTAAAATCGAATTGCCTATAAAACATTTCAGAATTTCAGAAATGCTCATTATGAAATTCCTTTTTGCATCAGCATGTAGTAGCATGTGCTATTTAAGTTATTTGTTATAATATCATAACCTGCTGAATCAATTTTTACTTGGGAATATAAAATTTCTACTACTCAAAGATGTGAGCTTAAATACAAGACATTTTATGAGTCATTTACAAATACTTAACACAATAATGAAATGGTAAGTCCTTTTTTTTAAGATTTATTCATTTTTATTGGAAAGGCAGATTGCAGAGAGGCAGAAATGAAAAGCTTCCCTCAGCTGATTCACTCCCTAAGTGGTTGGAACGGGTGAAGCTGCGCCGATCCGAAGCCAAGATCCAGGAGTTTCTTCTGAGTCTTCCACGCAGATACAAGTTCCCAGGCTTTGGGCTGTCGTCCACTGCTTTTCCAGGCCACAGGCAGAGAGTTGGATGGGCAGTGGGGCCACCGGGACAGGAACTGGTGCCCATATGGGAACCTGGCGCTTTCAAGACGAGTTTACCAGGGACTAAAACAGTAAGTTTAACAGATTTAGACATTGAACCACAGCATCCTTTTTGGAAATTTGAAGACAGCTGTCTGCTTTTCAAAGACAGCTGAGAGTCTAGTAATTCTATAAAGTTTGATTAAAGATGTAAGACATATTACTTAATCTTATATAGATATAATTCCATTTTTCAAACGAATGTTTCACAAAATGCGCTCTAGTAGATTTTAGCTAGCTTAACAAGAGAGAGAGAGAGAGAGAGAGAGAGAGACTGAGAGAGAGTATGTGAGTATGTGAGTATGCTTTGGGTAATTAGCTTATGTGATAGTTGTCCATGGATCTGGGCCTTGGCATATGGCGGAGCTCATAAGAGCCCAGAATTCTGTACCTCCCCGGAAACTGGCAGGGGGCTTGGCAAACGGAGATCTGGTTTGGACCTGAAGGCTGACAGGTGGCTTGGGACAGGATGTATGTATCTTGTTTTCTTCTGAGTAGAAGGTCCTCACCTTTCAGCTGGGAAATGAGGAAACCCAATCGGGGCCTGTGTGGTCAGGTCAGGCTCTCAGGTTGTTCTCATCAGGAACGACTGTGTCTTTAAGTGGATTGGTGATTGGTGTGTGGTGGTTGGGAACCAGTTAGGTTGCTGTTACTAGTGTCTGGGTCTACATCACTGTTAGACTTAATAAACGGATCAAATGGCTGACACTTGGTGGTCTCTTTTCTCTGGTTGTCTCTGGGGGGCCTTCATCACCTCGCCATAGGGTCTTCCAGGAAGCAACTTCCGTTGAATCTAAATTTGGTAATTTCAAAGATATTGGAAGTATATTTGTTGCAGCCCAGGCAACTCTTCTAAGCAGCAAAGTTTATTGAGCAAGCAGGCCAACAGACGAGCCAGCTAGGGCCAGCTCTCCTTTCCTGGAGTAAGTGACCCCGAGGTGAGAATAAGATGGGTTTTTATACAAAGACTGAGTTATACAGTGTGGGAACCAGGTGAGTTGGGCAGCTACAGGATCCTGCGACGAGGACAGTGGTTGGACAATGGGTAGGCTATACCAACCATGGGAGGTTGCCATGGAAACAATGTGTGGGTTGGAGCAGCCACAGGAGGCAAGCATAAGAACAATGAGTGAATAAATCATCCAATATTGATTCCTGGAAAGGAGGGTTGCTGGCAGGGTGTGGTAGCCTTATGATCTGGCCCCAAAAGCAGGAAACTGGCAAAGCATTTTGTACAGAAGTGGGTTAGAAAACTTTTGCATGCCTAAACCAAAGTAACTCCATTTTGATGAGATTTTACATGTCAAATGTATTTTAGGGAACCTGATTTAGTTTAACATGTAATTGAAATTAAAATTTAAACTTTAGACCATAGAGAAATGACCATGTTCGGCAAAATACATTTTTGTCTTGTACTGGCTTGTGTTTCTGTAAATGCTTGAAACCACATTGACTGGTTCACTTTTCTGTGTGTTAATGCTCTGGAGACAGCTTACTTGGTGCTGCAGTACCAGAGCTCTTACCAGGCATGGGCTACTTGGTTTCTCACGAGGTGTGTGTGCTTGCTCTTCAGTCTGAAGGCTTGGCTGTTTGGTGCTGACTTGTGCCGCTGTTGGCCAGCTGCTTTCTTTGCGGAACTGTGGATCTGAGGACCACTCTTGCTTGTCCATTTTGTCTGGAAGGCTTTGAAAGTTCTTCATAAAGAGACCTCCCTGTAAGAGACCCGGTCATGTGAGGCCTAATCCCTGTCAGAGGCTGCCAGCCAGAACGGGCCCTGAGTCATTCTTGCTGTATGCCACCCATCAAAGGGTGTCATTTAGCACAGTCCACAATCAGTGAGAGTGGATTATGATAATGAGATTGGAGTACCAGGAAGTGGGGCTCACTGGGGTCTTACTAAAACGTGCTTCAACTTGTTCCAGCATTCTTTTTCATTTCTGTGCCATGTAGAATGAAGAAATCAAAGGAAACTCACATCCTGGGGTACCTGTAACATAATTTGAGGAGAGTTCAGTAAAGGAGCAATAATTTTTTCAGAGAGTATATTGTTTTATTCAAAAGAAATATTCAAATATGCATTTTATAAATCTCATATCATATAATTTTACCTTTTTGGGGGGCATGGATTGTTGGAGGATGTAATTGTGCTGTAATGTTTGTGCTATTTCCTAGAATGATAGTGTTTGATCTGCTTGAATTACATGGGTCAGTGTTTATGCATAGAACTAAGAATCCTCGGAGAGCGTTGAGACTCAGCACAAATAAGAAATAAACCTTCAAGACAGCAGCAATGTGCTGCGGAACTTCCTCATGAACTGTTACTGCACCTCTGCTTGCTAAGAGGCCCACGTTTGCATGAAACTCTCTCTGTTTCAGGATCAAGAAAGAAATGCCTACAGGTGTACCTAGTGTAAATTATTTTTTGATGGAGGTTAGAAAAGAGACCTAAGTTTGTTCATTTAATAAGTTTTGATCTTTCAGATGAACAGTTATAATCTACACAAAAGGGCAAGGCCACAGACAGAGAGCGCTTGGTTTTTCTTAAAACGGTGATATAAATTCCCTTCAGTTTGCTATTAGTCCTTCCATGCTCCATTTTCTCCTCAGCCATCATTTAGAACTATTTTTTTTGTTCTTAGGGACAATAATATCCTTTGTTCTATCATTAATACGGCCTCATCACTAAGACATGAAGCCCCACAGCCAAGGGAGCCAACAATAAGATTGGGAACTCTCTAAATCAAAGCTTTATTAGACTTAGTGTCTGTCTCCTGGTGCACAGCTAAGGTTTGGATAGGGAGGTTCCAACACATTACATTCTGTGACTTGATACCAATATGTGTTCATCAATGCACTTTAATCTGTCTGAACAATTTGGAATGAGCCTAAATTTGCATCTCCAGGAATTAGCTTGTGGGGAGACAATGACTTCTTTCATTTTCATCACTTCCTGCCTCCCATTAACACAATTCACAGCTTTTCAGCCCAAATGATGAAGATAGTTTCAAACTGCTCAACAGACAGAGCAAAAAAGTTGTATTTCCTTTGTGACAGATGCAAAGGATTAGGAGTCTGTACGTGTATTACATCTTAGGTGGTAATTCAAAAAGTGGGTATGAGTGACCCTACACAGAAAAATTATGTCTTCTTGTCAACCAGGGCAGATTGCAGGACGATGTTAATAACTAAAGTATCTGCTGTATTTTATTATGGGACTGACTCGGAAGTAATCATCATGTATTTTATTAATTATGACATTTTAAGTTTTTACTCACACGTCTGGCTGATGTTTTGGCCTACTCCAGCACTGGTCCTCTGAGGATTTTCTTTTTGTTTTTAAATGAAAGGCGGACAATTAGAATGGTTTTTTAATGCTTTCAAAGTCATCAGTTAGGAATTGCTATATCCAAAAAATGCAATTCTGAATTCTGAATTTGTGATATTCTGCATCTACTCACTTCTTATAACTTCGTTACTTCCTAGAAATTTTTAATTATGGTTCGTTCATTTCCCCAGAATTTAAAGCTTTAAACTTTGTATTTAAAAATCGTTTTGCTTACAGACAATTTGGTGGACTCACAGGATTGGAGGATCTGCCAAGAATACAGTTCTTTGACCTGTTTCAGAAAGACAACAATAACCAAGAAGGAGGAAATGTTCGGAAAGACAGATACTGAATATTTGGAACTCAGGTTCCAGAATTGGTGTAGTTATGGGTGATGGCTAGGGATAGTTGGCCACAAGTAGTGTGTATATTAGACAGGGTAAGGATATCCAACAATTGAAAAGTACAAGATGAAAACATATATATATATGATAAAAATATATATGAAATATATGTATATACTCAAACATTAATTTTATTTATGTTTATTGGAAAGATTTACAGAGAAGACAGAAAGATTTACATCTTACGATTTGCTTTCCATGCGGCCACAATGGCTGGAGATGAAAGAGCAGATCTGCACCCAGGTGCCAGGAGCTTCTTCTGGGTCTCCCATGTGGGTGCAGGGTCCCAAAGTTTGAGCCATCCTTTACTACTTTCCTGGGCCACAGGCAGGGAGCTGTATCTGGAACTGAGCATTCAGGACATAAACTGGTTGCCCACATGGGATTCTAGCACTTACAAGATGAAGGTTTAGCCATTAGACCACCATGCTGGCCTGAAACTAATTGATATTAAATTTAATAGAGGGTTAATATCAGTGAAAACAAAGAAGAAACTAAGGAGAAAGATATCAGAATCACCAATAAATAATGGAATGCTAGTTTATTAGAAGATACAATAAGAAGAGGGAAAAAATCAGTATGGTCCAAGGGATATGATAGCAAGTCAAACAGTACACATGTGTTTTTTTACAATCTTATCAATTAGGGTAGAGGTTATTAATTCTATGATTCTCAAAAAATGTTCTAACAGGCTTATTTTGCTATATTAGAACTTTGGTTTCTGTTTTATTATTACTTCATGTAAATTAACTATAGGGCAATACCAGTTCACAGAATGAAGAAAGGTGAAACATGAGCCAATTATAATAAAGGAGTCCACTAGGCTTCATTCCTTTGGTAACTAATTAAATCATTTTTGTAATTGTGATTTTGATTACTGAGTAGCCTTTGGATACCCAGATGTTTGTGTCTTCTGTCACCTACCGAAGTGCCCGGAATCCCTCAGTACAACTCAGCTCTTCTGTGGATACTAACTACGTAAGATTAATTGTCTCACGATTCTCAAATGAAGTAAACTCAATGACATTTACTGTACCATCCAGCTACTTACCCCTTTCATCAATCTTGCCATGCTTCTTGAATCCCAATTAAAATGCGCAACGAGTTAAGATGCTGAACATCTCTAGTAGCATTTCCTAATGAATTAGCATTGAGGTTTCTGATAATGTTCAAAATGGAAGCTGGGAAATAGATTATTTGCCCGAATAAAAGAACTCAGAAGTCTTCACATTTCTGTGGTCTGGGACATGCTGCTTCTGAGTAGAGAGCCACAAGGATCTTTACAAACATAAGTGGTCTTATTTTCAACTGGTAGAATGTCAAGAGGAGAACTGCCTATGAAAAACAGAATGGTCTCTGATGCTGTTTCTGCATTTAGAATCACCAGTGACCTGCTACTGATGATATTTAGCATCTTATTATTCTCTTAAAATAATCTAGTAACAGTGCAAATTTTCAAGAAGGAAAATTCAAGTGGGTTAATTTAGCATGACAATACTAGATAGCTTATCTATGCTATCTCTTATAAACACCTACATCTTAATGCTTTTAACAAAAGTACTTATTGCCAAGATAATAGTTTTGCTTGTATGATATAAATTCCTGGACAAAAATGTGTTCATGATCCTAATACTCACAAATCTATACATAAAAGATGAATCTTACTGAAAATCAAGTTTGATGTAAAATTTTATTCTTTTTTTGAAGGTGAATATTAACATTGATAGCAAAGTCCGTATTTTTTGTAGCAGTGCAGAAAAAGGAATCTGTTAAGAAACAACCAAAAGCCTCCATTTTTGACATTCATCTCCTACGGGGTGGGAATCAGTAACAGAAATGACCATCTGAAGTCAACTTTGAAAGACAATTTGATCAAAGAGATTAGGCAGTTTTGTGTCATTGTTGGGACTGAGCCATGCTGTCGCTGCATCCAAGATCCCATGCTAAGCCTCTCACTCCTCAGGGGTGATGGCCTTTAGCGTGACAACCTTTGGGAGCAAATGAGGCTTAGAAGAGCTCATACAGATGGGTTCCCCTAAAAGGTACTAATGACCGCTCCTTCTCTGCACCCGTGAGTGATGGGACGGGAAAGGCCCATCTACCATGAGGAGGAAGGCCTTGCCACAAACCTGCTTTGATCTTAGATTTCCAGTCCCCAGAACTGTGAAACTAGAACTAGTGTTCTGTTGTGTAAGCCATGCAGTCTAGGTGGTTGTTCATGGCATATTAAGTTATTATTTTTTTTAATCATGTCTGAAAGTCATGGTGGGGCAAAATTAGAATTTGCTAATGTCAGTATCAGAAGCTGACTGGCAACTTTTCTGCTCTATGAAGGTTACCATTCTGTCCTCAGGAGTACAATGGTGATTTGCTTTGGGTTTGACTGGGAGACACGTTAATTTCAGCTCTCTAGGGTGAAAGATGATTAAAGAAAACACCCATAGAAAAGCTTTCATTTATGTGACAGGATGTATTTTGGAATGCCTGCTCTGTTGCAGACTCTCTGTGGGATCTTGAGGACCTCGCAGTGAGCACACAAGGCTCAAATTCCCACCCTTACAGAGCGTGCATAGAAGGAGCTACAAGAAACACCCCAAGCAAGGGGTCCACAGGACACGTGGGTGACAACAAGAACTGCGCACAAACTGCAAGGACTGGAGCAGCTGAGATCGGAGTTCAATTATAAACATGGTAGCCAGGGAAGCCATCAATGAAAAGAGTAAACAGAACCGAAGCAGCCTGGGCACACTCGCTATGCAGACATTAGGGAAGAATTTCTCAGATATAGGGAACAGCAAAACTATAGTTTCAGTGACAGCAATATGCACACGTCTGGGTGTTTGAAAGCAACCAAGGGGTTCGCCGTGCCTGGAGTAGAGTGTGCTGCACAGTAGAGAGAAGCGTGTGTAGACGCAGGTGTGCTGGGGAAGAGGAAGAAGTTAGAAAATGAACAGTCTTGCATACAGCAGCACTGTTTACAGAAGCTAACGCTGTATCATCCTATAGGTCCATCAAAGGGTGAATGAATAAAAACATTTAATGTATGTACACAATGGAATATTCTGCAGCACTAACCAGAATGGATCATCTGAAGACAAGCAGATGAGCCTGGTGGGAACTGTTTTAAGTAAAATAAGCCAGGAAAATAGTGTATGTTCTCACTTCTACGGCAACTCTAAGAGCGTACATCCTGTAGAAGCAGAGATGTTGTCTCTAAAATTTGGAAAGGGTAAGGCGAGAGAGCAGGATAAAAACACAGATTAATATTAATTTTGTTTTCAATAGTAGCAAAAATAGGTACGAAATTCCAACTAGATAGTAGGAAATACTTCCGGTGCTGTGTCACACTTGAGAGGGAATACAGTTAGCAATAATACATTGTCTAGTTACAAACAGCTGGAAGAGAGCAATCTGAGTGTTCTCACCACAAAAGTATCTTTGCGGTGATGGATGTATCAACAGCTCCACTTTCATCATTGTGTGCTGAAGGGGTATATGAAAGCCTCACAACTCATACAGAGCTGAGATTATTATATGGCAATTGAAGAGGAAATGAATCTTAAAAAGCAAGAAAATTCGGTCCAGCGCAGTGGCCTAGCAGCTAAAGTTGTTGCTTTGAATGCACTGGGATCCCATGTGGGCGCCGGTTCGAATCCGGGCAGCCCCACTTCCCTTCCAGCTCCCTGCCTGTGGCCTGGGAAAGCAGTCCAGGACGGCCCAAAGCCTTGGGACCCTGCACCCATGTGGGAGACCTAGAGGAAGTTCCTGACTCTGGATCAGCACAGCACCGGCCGTTGCGCTCACTTGGGGAGTGAATCCTCGGACTGAAGACCTTCCTCTCTGTCTCTCTTCCTCTCTATATATCTGACTTTGCAAAGATTTATTTAGTTTGATTTCAACGTCAGATACATATATGCTTCCTAGAGGGATCTAGGCACATTTACGGCAAAGACTTTAGCCGCTAGGCCATCATGCCAGGCCCTGAATATTTTTCTTGAAGTGTGGACAGGCTATGACCCCGTGTGATAAGACTGCTGCGCTGATCCAAAGCCAGGAGCCAAGAGCTTCTTCCAGGTCTCCCACATGGGTGCAGGGTCCCAAGGCTTTGGGCTGTCCTTGACTGCCTTCCCAGGCCACAAGCAGGGAGCTGGATGGGAAGTGAAGCTGCCTGGATTAGAACCAGTGCCCATATGGGATCCTTGTGCATTAAAGGCAAGGAT
Source organism: Ochotona curzoniae (assembly GCF_017591425.1). Classification (NCBI taxonomy): domain Eukaryota; kingdom Metazoa; phylum Chordata; class Mammalia; order Lagomorpha; family Ochotonidae; genus Ochotona; species Ochotona curzoniae. The sequence goes on from NW_024467119.1 coordinate 8,051,525, forward strand.
TTTAGCTGCTCAGCCACCACGCCAGGCCCAAAAATTTAAAAAAAAATCTTAAAAAAAGAAAGAAAATATTCAACAGAATTATTGGAAGTCTACACATTTTTGAAGGCTTGTGAAACAAAGTGGAGATTTTTCAATTTTCGTGTTGACAGGTTTTTTTTTTCACCAGACACTATTTGGCTTACCTGAAGTTCAAAATCCTGATACTTAGAAAAAAAATAGACAAGAAGATGTTATTTGGAAAAAGAGAGAGAGAGAGAGAAATATTTAAACTCCAATCTTGTTGATAAGACAAGGTAAGCCAGCGTGTGTATCCGAGGACAAAAGTCTTCCTTTTGAGATTGGAAATGGCATTTTCAGTTTGTGCAATTTTCAGGATGTGCTTGGCACAAAATGAAGCAAGAATACACTTTACACAGCATCCTTAATACTCTAAACAAAACCAATATTTTGCCTTCACTTTTGGATAAATTTTTTTCCACATTTAGGTATCAATTTAGAAATGTTAATATTCAATGTGCTTCATTTTTCAAATGGTTATTCATAATTAATATAACCATTTCAAAATCAAGGTTAGCATTTTGCACAAGCATTAGAGATAATTATAGTTATGATATTTTGTGAAATAAAATATCACAGAGAGAATCAGAAGCTGGGAAGATATTTCAGCAATTAAACCTAGCAAGTGGGAGTTCTCAGTGGAATAATTCTTGCGACATTAACACTTCTCTAAAAATGTTTTCAGATCTTGTCATAGTTGATCGGTTTTCTGAAGTGTTACTGGGCATGCCTTCCCTTTTTTCTGGGTGATTTTTGTTACTACAGGATGTGTTAAGTATAAGATTACGAAAGACAGGAGCTCACACTGTCATGCAGTCCTGGCGATATCTTCCTGTCGTGTTTAGGGGAGAGGCAAATGAAATGTTTGTAGTTTCAGGATGAGGATGTGGACAGCCTCCTCCATGTAGGAAGTGGGTCCCGGAGTCCATCTCCAGGGTTGGTCCTTGCTGTGAGCCCTCCTACTGTCCATCAAAACCATCCTGCTTACAATCTACCTGACTCCTACTTTCCAATTTGTTCCTTCTCTTCCATTATAGAATTCCAATTACAGAAACTTCGTTTCTGAACTTAGTTGTCACAAATGAGGCCTTCATGAGCTAGCAGAGTATGCTTGAACTAATGTACCCTTACCTGAACCCTTGCCATTCCTCTGCAAGGTACTCCTACTTTACAATGTTGAGTGGCTTCATGTCCCTGTGACTCTGATGTTGCCACATGCTTAGAATGAGTCACACTTCATGCTCATGGCCAGAGAGGAAATCTCTAAGATCCAGCGCACTGCAAACAGATCCAAGCTATTCAAAATTGACAAAGGATTTCAAGGTGGCAGTAGCAGAACACGGAGGCAAACGCAGAATCTTCCTGAAGTAAGGACCTTTCCACTGCCTAAGTCTCACGGCTGTGAAGCTGACCTTGTCCCACCATGTGAGATCTCATGTTGCAAGGTGCAAGTCATTTGTCTGTAAGAAAACCCTCTCCTGAAATCCCTAAGTCCGCTGGAGGCATCCTGCGCCTTCCTTCTGCTGCTCCAGTCATAACCGGGGGCCTTTACTTTAGTCCCTGAGTATTCATGCAACTATATCGAATCTGAAGATAGATGAAGAGTGTATTCATCGCCTTTTTACAATGAGGGTTTTATAAACTCATGTAAGATCATACAGAAAGTCAGTGCAACTTTGTTGGAGGCCTCAGAGATCCGTGGGGCTGGCTTTTCTTTGGGATTCAGCTCCAGCATTCTGTCTTGACAACAATCATGACACACTTGCATCGCTTGAAGCTTGGTCCTGTTCCACCTTTTCCTTTCTTAGTGGTATGTGTTAGTTGTGACACTTGTTTCGCGTTGGTGAACTAGGGGGTGTTATTAGAATGTTATAAAGAAAACAAACCTTCTAGTCTGGTGTGAAAAAAATAAGCAATCATATTTATAAGAAAAAAAAAATTAAGGCAGGTATTTTGACACTGTGGGTTAAGCCACCACTTGCAATGTCAAAAGCTTGTATCAGAGTGTCAGTTACAGTCTGGTTCATCCACTTCAGGTTCAACCTCCTGCTAGTGCACCTGCTAGTGATGATGCAAGCACCTGTGCCTCACTCCACCACTGTGGGTGACTAGGGTGGAGTTCTTGGCTTTGGCCCGGCCTGCTCTTAGTGCTAGGATGGAAGATTCATTCTCCTTTCTGCAATCTCTGTCTCCTCTTCTCTGTCGTTCTTTCATGTCAAAATGAATAAAAAATTTAAAAAACCCCCAATTTCAGTAGAGAATATTCATCATTCAAAATTAAGTGGAGGCATTAGAATTTTTTTTCTTTTCATCTCTGGAAATTATTTATTTCTGTTCCGGGTTGGATGCACTTGCCCAACTTCAATCTAAGACATTGCCGAAGATCCTTTCCAAACATTTCCAGCAGTCTTGATCCGTTTTCCTTAGAAATAGCCATGGGTGACACCAGTTGGCAGCCTGACTAGAAGGCTTGGCTGTCTGAGACTCTGCCCTGTGCTTCTCCCATTTCTCCTTCCCCATCTGTTGCACCTGCGCACCACAAGGCAGTCACAAGGGAGGATGTCACAGTCAAGGAGAATGTCACAGTCAAGGACAATTCATCTTGGTTTCACACTCGTGGGCCACGGTTGGGATCAACAGAGTGCGCGAAGAAGGAAGAAACATCACCCTGCCTCTGAACAGGCCCACCTGCTCTCCCCCATCAGCGTCTCCAAAAAGTCTAGTCTCAAACCATAAGCTGTCAGAGTCCAGGAGTCACACATACACGGAATTTGCATATCCAAGACTGAGCGACCAGCTAACAGCAGCCAGTGCTAGACTATTAATCCTCTCTTGTTCCTGTGGCCCGAGACGAATATGCCAGGAAGAGTTTTCTCAGGCTTGTAGATTACACCCAGTGAGCTGTTGAAGGGCAGTGGGAGAGTCCTCTTCAAGGCAGCATTGGAGTTCTTACTCTATTATTTCCAGTTTGTTGATTACCATTTCGCCAGAGAAATAGATGTTTGAACAATAAAGTCAAAAGTTTCTGACATTCGCCTCTTAAGACCAAGATTCATTTCCCTTTGCCTGCTTTAAATATGTGTTTGAGTAGAGTTCCTCTGCTTTCATTCGTCATTTCATTCTGTTGGCCATTATTCATATGTCAGAATAAATTATTGAGGAAAAGTGAAGGTAGTACTTTAGTAGCTGTCATCCTGAGATACTGGAGTAACTAGACACACAGCTCTTGCCCTATTGCCTTAAGGTACTGAAAAGTAATGTTCACTTCCACATAGAAACATGCCCCACTTTCTGCGCTAACCTAGTCACCCTAACATTAGCCTGCCCAGTGAGTAATTGTGTTGTCATAGAAGCCTGAAAGAAGGGAGATGTGACTGTGAAATGCCAAGGTTAAGCTTGGAGAAAAGTGAGTTGAGACAGTTTTTCCATGTTCTTATAGCTCTGAAATCGTGTAATCCAGTTTGATATGAATACTGTGTCCCTGCAGGAAGTCCTTTAGATTGAGTGCTATGGTGCACTCACAATGTTCGTCTTTAATATTTCATTGTAGGTTAGGATGCAATAGGAACCTCAGCACGAGCTGCATCTGAAACCAGAGCTTTGTGAGCCAACAACGGAGCTTCTTAAGTGAAAGAAATCTTTACACATGTCCTTTGAAAATATGGATACACTAACAGTCAGACACTCTAATTCTTACCTTTTGGAACAATTCCAATTTAAATAACCTAGTGTTTTTTATGTAAAGGTCCATCTAACTCTAAGTGTGAATTTTATAGCTATTTAGCTTTTGAAAATGCAATCTCAAGTGTTTCATACATTTTTTAGTTTTCACAGGACTCTGATTGTATGTAACTGGCTAACAGCTTAAATAGAGAGCTACGGAAAAGCAGAATGGAATAAAAGTTTAGTGAAAAAAAAAAAAAGGAGTGGCTGAGAGCAAGTTACCTGGAGAGCCTGCACACCCAGGGGCAAAGGTTTTCTTCCTTGTGCTATCATTCCAACAAGCTGACACGTAGTTTACACAGAAGGATCATCCTTTGTGTCCTTTTCTTATATTAAGCAAGAACCATCCAAAGGAATATATTGTGCAGATGCTTATGTAAAATTTGAATCCAAATAAAGGTGTGGCAATCGTTTGTCCAGGCTGGACCCCCCAGCACATCTGTTGACCATTCAGCATCTTTGAAATACAAGATTGACACAGTCATCTCTGTTTTCTTCAATACTTAATTGTGGATGAGTTAGGAAAAGTAATTGGATTGAAGTGTTTTCAGCACTCCGTGTGGATGATGTAACTGTAGATTCTAATTAGAGGGACAGGAGATGGATTTGCTTACACCATGGTACAATGTTAATGATTTCAACCGAAGCAGCCCACAAGGCAGAGACGTTTCCAAGGAATCAGAAGAGCTGTTCACTCCCATTTACAAAATGAACTTGAAAATGCATCGCTTGACCTCTCTGCACGAGTTGATAAATTCTGTTGTATTTGGAAAGAGCCTGAGGGAAATGAGGCATTACCAGAGTACTGGCAATGTTTACAAGGTCTGAAACAGCAGGGCAAATGCTTTCATTGTGTGCAGGGTCTGGATTGTGTCAGGGTATAATTAGGCGTGGTGTGTTTCACTTTCAGTTAAGGTGGTCAACTTAATTCACGTCTCTTCCAGCTACTATCGAGGCAAATTTCATAATTCAGGCCTAATAGGAGTGCATATTGTCTCTTGTAACTCTTTAGGATGTAATGTTTTCTCTCCTGGTTTACTAAATGAGAAGTTGCTTTTTTCTTACTGTAGATAAACAACCATGTTGTAACGCCCAGCCTTTATTAGAGCTTATTATTATTATTGGTCAGGAAAAGAGAAAATGCAAGCGGAAATATATGAGCTAATATGTTGGTTTTGTAATACGAAGTTCATAGTGGCAACATGATCACTTAATAGATGCAGAAGATGAGAAGTTTAGGACACTTGGAGACAGATTACCGGCAACCCATTGATCTGGGAGACTGTAGCTTCATTTTTTCTTTTAGGTATTAGCTAGAACCTGGTTTATAATCTAATGAGAAACAAGGGCTTTATAAAGTCATTCTTAGCCTCTTTGTGCTGTTCCACAATACATGTGCCTGGGTGATTTCTGAGAAGTAGAAGGTTATTTTGCTTAGGGTTCTGGAACTGCAGCTGCATCTGAGTGGGACATTGTTGTCACACCATCAGCTCACAAGGGTGTTCTCAAAATGATGACAGAAAGCAAGAGAGGGTCAAGTCCACTTTGTAAAAAAAAATCACTCTTATAACCTATTCCCAGAAAAACATTAATTCATTTCTTAGGGATCACTGTTTCACTGCTCCCAACTTCCCACGTTGTTGTCTCGGAGTCAAGTTACCGGCACATCACCATTGGAGGGCAGTAGATACAAAGTACAACATTCCAGCACGTGGCCATTGAGCTCAGATCCTTCTTACATTGCATTCTTTTCAGCATACTATTTCCGCATAACTTCACTCCTTCTAGAATCAACTCAAAGTCCCAAGGTCTAAGTTCTTGCCTAAGTGAGATATGGATGAGCCTCAAGCTGCTGTTTGACTTGAAGCATTTTCCCCTCCAGCTTGTGCCTTTGTAATCACCACATGAGGTGCTTCCAGATACAGTGATGGACAGACACATCCACAAAGAGAGCAACAGGCGAGAAGAGAGGGGTAACTGTTGACAAGCCAGTCTAAGACTCAACAGAGGAAGCAACACAAGCTCTTAGAGCTGGAGAATAATCTCCTTGGAGTCCGTGATCTGCGCCCCAGAATGCTGGGGCAGAATGCTGTCCCAGTGGATCCAGCAGCTCTGCATAGGCTTCTTTCAGTCAGTAGCTCTTGCTGGTTGTGCATGGTTGGCTATATCACGCTGGTTGGGGCTGCATGCTGGAGAATCTGTAGTCTGAGAGCTGGGGTTGCAGCACCAATGCAACAGCTCCATTAGGCGTGGCTCTAGTGTGTACCCCCTGTATTCCAGGGCCACAGCAATGTAATAATTCAGAGCCTGAGATCCTCCTTGAAGCTGAGACATCCTTTGAAGGCCAAACAGAGCCTTCTCTGCTCTCATAGTTCTCATATCTAGCCTCCAAATTAGAATCCTGTGCATGCTGTCAGGATTCATAGCTTGTACTTTTGCAGTAGAAGTCAAGGTGCACCCAAGTCAGCTCAGTTCATAGCCAGGGTAGCCAGGTGCATACCACTGGAACTTGGGGAACAGGGTTTCAAATCATCACAGGGAAGCAAGTGCCAAGATCTTGCAGGTAACTCGACAGTTTGCACTCTGCCTCCTTCTTCGGGCCTATGATACGAAGCACAGCTGCAAAGATCTTGAAGTTGCTTGGGGAGCTTCCTGTTATGGTCTTGACCAGTAGTGCCCATGGTTACTCCTTCTCAAAGGGCTTCCTTGTCTATGCCTGTAGCTTGCGCCTATAAAAACATTTGTCTCCATTGTTTCCACACTAATATCATTATTTTTCCCCAATGCTCTTACCTACTTTCCTGTAGCCCTTGACCCTTTGTAACCTAATCAACTATGTGACATTATCAAAATAAATAAATAAATAAAGATAACCCAAATGAAGCTAAAACAAACAAGCAAACAAACAAACAAAAAACATTTGTTTCATGGTTTACATGTACAGGCTGCAAGCTTTTTCACTCAGCCTCTCTTTTAATATCAATTCCACATGTGAATCATTTCTGGCTTTTTGCATGTGATGCTGGATGGTCAAATACGGTCTTGCACTCCTTTGACATCTTGCTTACAAATTTCCTCCACCCTAGCTCCTAACTCCTGAACACTGCCTTCCACGAAGCACTTGGGCATAGAAACAATCCAGTCATTTCTGCTCCGTGACCATATCAGAATGACCTTGGGATTCAGAGTTCAGTCCACATTCCGATAGTGTCACTGCTGACCCCTGAGAAGATCAGATACTTCTTGAAGAAGACTCAGAATTGTGTTGCTTTTTTTCTGAGCCATTCACAGAATTCTCCTTGGCATGACCAGCTTCGTCAGGAGGCATCACATTGTGCCAGCCTGCTAGGGAGTGTGTGAAAAGGCAATAGAAGGCCAAATTTATTTTTCTGACAAACCAGCTCTTATGATGATTAATCTGCTTTGATGATAATAAAATTAATGCACAAATACAGACAGAGATCTCAAGACCTCATCATTTATTGCCAGGGCCCATTTTCCATCAGGATTCCACTGAAATTAAGTTTCTAGCACTCGAACTTTCTTTTTTCAAGATTTATTTATTTTTATTGCAAAGTCAGATATACAGAGAGAGGAGGAGAGACAGAGAGGAAGATCTTCTGTCCCAATGATTCACTCCCCAAGCGGCCACCATGGTCGGTGCTATGCCGATCCAGCTCTTCCAGGTCTCCCACACAGATGCAGGGTCCCAGTGCTTTGGGCCGTCCTTGACTGCTTTCCCAGGCCACAAGCAGGGAGCTGGGTGGGAAGTGGGGCTGCTGGGATTGGTTGGTAAGAAATTACCATCTGTCCCTGATAAAGAATACTTGATGAGTATATTTATAAGTACTATACATGTGATATTTATACCACCAAGAAGAATAATTAATCCAAGTTTCATTGGAATATTTGCATAGCAGGCCTGGTTCAAGAGCCTAGTGGCTAAATCCTAGCTTTGCATCCACCAGGACTCCATGTGGGTGCTGCTTGTCCCAGCTGCAACAGTTCCCATCTGGCTCCTTGTTTGTGGCCTGGGAAAGCCGTAGAGAATGGCCCAAATCCTGGGGACTCTACACCCACGTGGGAGACCCGGAAGAGGTTCCTGGCTCTAGGCTTTGGATCCAGTTAGCTGTGAATGTTGCGGCCCTTTGGGGAGTGAACCAGGAGAGAGAAGATTTTTTTTCTATCTTCCTTCTCTCTCTAAATCTGCCTATCTAATAAAAAAATTAAATCTTTTTTTTTAATCTTGAACAAAAGAACAGAAAACAACCCAGGGGACACACAAGGTCTCTTGAATAAATGCTGTCGGGATCATTGTGTAGCAGCCTGCAGAACTAACAAGCAAGATCCCCACTTCTCACCATACACAAAGATAAAATCTAAATGGATAAAGGATCTCAACCTACATCAGGGAACCATCAGACTTTTAGAAGAAGATGCAGGAAATACTCTACAAGATATAGGCATAGGCAAAGACTTCCTAGAAAAATCACCAAAAGCAAAGGAAGTTAAGACTGAAATAAACAAACAGGACTACATCAAATTAAGAAGCTTCTGTACAGCAAAGGAAACAATCAACAAAGGGGAAAAAAAAACAAAAGAATGAATGGGAGAAAATCTTTGCACACTATATAGGAGACAAGGGGCTAATATCCAGAATATACAAAGAACTCCCCATAACCATAATAGCAAAAGAAACAAACCTGTTAAGAAATGGGCAATGGGAATGAGCAGACACTTTGCAAAAGAACAAATCCAAATGGCTAACAGACATATGAAAAAATGCTCAAACCCCCTAGCAGTAAGGGAAATTCAAATAAAATCAACCCGCATGTTGCACTTACCTCCAGTATGACTGGACCACATAGAGAAAACTACACACAATGCCTGCTGGCAAAGATGTGGGGAAAAGGGAACCCTACTCCACTGCTGGTGGGAAGGCAGGCTGGTGCAGCTACTGTGGAAGTCAGTATGGAGAATACTCAGGTAACTGAAAATTCATCTACCATATGCCAGCAATTACATTCTTTGAAATATATCCAAAGGAACTAACACATGAGAAAGCAATGTGTATCCCTGTATTCATTGCATCACAATCAGTATTTGCAAAAACTTGGAAACAACCTAAACACCCATTGACAGAGGACTGGATAAAGAAACTGTGGTTCATCTATTCCATGATGTACTAGTCAGTTATTGAAAAGAATGAAATACAATCGTTTGCAGCCAAATGGGCTGAATTGGAGAACATTATGCTAAGGGAAATGAGCCAATTCCAAGATATAATATAAGATAACTTCTAATGTAAGATAACTTCCATCAAAAATCTCAATGCTGATATAGCTAGGGGTTGCCTTGCTTATCTTCTTATGGAATGTTTTTTCAATTTGCAGTTTTGTAGTGTCAAATCTAGTAATTTTTGCTGTAAATCTTTTATTTTTTCACTTCCTAGTTGTTTGCATCTTTCCCAATAAGTTTTTGTGATTGATTGATTGATCATCCATAAGAGCTGGATTGCTCATAAACACTTGAGATTGTAAATGTCCATTTCACACTGTTTTGCTGCCTGTCATGAGTAATGAAGTTCTAGTTTTTAATTGTAATTATTTAATTGTAATCACCGCAATTACAGAGTTGAAACTATCCAGACAGTAAGATGATGGAATCTCTGACGTTGTCCATACCTACATTGTCAGGAGACCCTTCGAAATAACAGCATGATGGACTTGTGACTGTTCATGCAAGACAACCATTGTATAATTATAGGGGAAATCAACAGGGGAAGGGATCTTAGGGAGGGGCACGGGTAACCCCAGAGCCTACAGAACGGTATCATAAAACAAAATACACTTAAAAAAGAATATCTGCATAGTGTGGGCATAAACGAAGCTGCACATAAATTTGAAAAGTGTTGACATCACTCAGGACAGTTGTTAAGTAGTGATGAAGCAAAGCACAGAAATACGCATTTATCAACCTTCCTAGGATTACAGCTGCCTTAAATGATTATGTTTGTGTAGGGAACTGAAAAATACTTACTCAGACATTCTATAAAATGAAAATATATATGCACCAAAGAAACTTGGCTATCACAGAAGTTATATATAGAGCTAAGCACATAGACATAAGTACATTAATCATTGAAAGATGAAAGGAAAATATATGGGCTAAACATTTAATCTTAGAAATTATGAAACCGATGTATTTGTGCATGCACATAGAGCAAAAGAAGGAAAGAATGATCACCAAAGCCGTGTTTTATGATATCCAGCCTACTAGACAAACAATCAAATGCAGAATAAAGAAACAAACAAGGAATAACAATTATTGGTATATCATACATAAAAATCAATGAACTGTTTTTCCTGAACTGGGGTGAGAATACTTGAAGTTGAACGATTTAAATTCAATTGTTCCAAGCTTTGTTGCAGAGAGAGTGCAATGTGATATCCCGTCTGTTGGTCAGTTCCTGATCCTGAACAGTCACATGTAGACAGAAGTTATTCTTTCAGATTCAGGGCTCACTTCAATTCAAAACAGTAACTTATTCTAATGCGATTAAGTCAAACAGCCCTACCCCAGTCATCAGTTTCCTTGTGCCACTTAGGGGTACTTCTGCTATCTTCCTAGAGCTGCAGGAGAGTATGTGTTTTATAGTTATCCCTGTGAGCTAGCGTGTGAAATGCTTTTCCTTCTAAAAATTGACCATCGGCTCACTTCTTTTACTAGAAGTTTCTCATGTCTTCTCTGTCTTTATTCTATCAACAATAACTTCTTTCTTTGCATCTTCAGCTTTGTCCTTTTCCCTGCTTTCTTCTCCATGCAGCATCAGATTTCCTCTGTTCTTCAAAAACATTTTTTAACTCTGTCACCCACTTTCTTTCTTCCAAGGGAAGAGTGTGCCCAATGTCTCCCATTGCTTATTCTCTGTCATCTTGAACCCCTTTGTAATTCGGATCCACACAGAGACGACAGACAAAGGTACAAGTATTGTTCTTTACCAAAAACATATACATATTTCCTTATCTTTTAATTTTAGAGATACAGAGAGCTCTATTATTAGGAAGAATCAAGTAGTTCTAATTAGATGTCTAACACAGTTAAGTCTAGAGAAATTAATATTCTTATTGTTCGACTCTGGTAATAAGATATCTATTTTATCTACTTAATATATTTGAAAATTCTGTACAACGGCAGTATCATTTCTTTAAATGCTGAGTTTCAGGTACGTTTCAAAACTCTCTTTAATTTCCTTTGGAATCATTCAAGAAATGGCAGGTCTGTGATGTTGTATTACTGTGTCTCTATCAAAGTACAATAGATAGATCAGTTTTCTGTAGTTATGGAAGTCCCCTTATGGCTCAATTTTTTTTTTACTTTAAATTATATGAATTATTGAGTATGGATGGCTCTCTATTCTGATATCCTAAATACAAAATGTGGACTTACCTGAGGTCTTTTTAGTTTTATCAGGGTTATTTGTTATTTTAACATTTATTTATTGTGGCTTCTAAATTATTCGTTTATTTAAGAGGCAGAGAGACAAATACACACAAAGACAAAGAGCACCTGTCATTGGGGAGTACTCCAAAGCACACCAGGGGGCCCGGTGCAATAGCATAGGGGATAAAGTCCTTACCTTGAACGTGCCAGGATCCCATATGGATGCTGCTTCTAATCCTGACAGCCTCGATTCCCATCTAGCTCCTTGCTTGTGGCCTGGGAAAGCAGTCAAGGATGACCCAAAGCTTTGGGACCCTGCGTCTGCGTGGGAGACCCAAAAGATGCTTCTGGCCCCTGGTTTCGAACTGGCTCAGCTCCAGCTCTGTGACCACTTGGGGAGTGAACCGTCGGATGGAAGATCTTCCTCTCTGTCTTTTCTGTCTCTCCTCTTCTCTGTATACCTGAGTTTCTAATAAAAACAAAACAAAACAAAAACCCAACAAAACAAACACACAAAAAGAGCCCATCACGTACCACGACCAGTTTTCTGCCAAGTGAGACTCAGGGTCTGGAAGTCAAGTCATATCAACCCCTTGGGTGGTGGGATCACAATCCCTCAGCAATCACCAAGGCCTCCTGTGTTCTGTGCCATCAGAGAACTGCAGTGAGCCGTTCCAACTGATGTGGGCTGTAGGCACCCCTGACCCGCCACTCTGCTGTTCTGTCACTTGTCTGACCCCTGGTTTGCTAGTTTGATTGATAACGTCTATGGCTTGGCAGTTTGCAGGGCGTGTCTGTAGTTTTTGCTCATCAGCACCAGGGAGAGCCAACTGTGGACGTTTGGAGTTGTCCTTTTTGAATAGATGCATATGGTAAAACTTCAAGAGTTAAAGACCTGGTGTGTAGGCTGCAATGAGGATTTCTGTTGTGTGTGACAGTTATTTCATTGTATGAATATAGACAGGAGTCTTCTCAGCTTTTCCTCTATTATGAGCTCCTCTGGTATGAAAGTGTGGAAGGATTGTTGGATCAAATCCCAGTTCGTCTGTCTAGAATGTTTATTTTTAAAATAAGACTGGGAATTGGTATTGGACAGAGGAGATCGGCGGTGTTGGCCCTGATAACTTGTTGCATTTGACAAGACTGCACCTGCATGAAAAATAAATGAACTTAGATCAATAATGAGCTGAGCATCTAGTGCTACAAAATGCCAGTTTAGACACACATGTTAATATGAATTGGGATGCATGTAACATGTATCAATTGTAACCCAGACAAGCATGTGAAATTCCTGTAGGATTGCTGTAACAGGGAGGTTCTGGGGATTTTCACAGGTCTAGAGAAAAGACAAAGGAACAATCTTGGCTGAGACGAGTAACTTTAAAGATGAGAATGTTTCCCTACAATGCAAGCAGTGTCTGTTGCTGGAAATTCCTTTGCATGCCTGCTTTATGCTGCCTTCTTCTCGTGGTCACAATTCGCCTGCACACATCACATTCTCCCAACAGGTGCAAAGACAGAAGCAGAAGAGGTGATGTGAACTAGGCTTTCCTTGTGCATCTGGCATTTTCATAGAGGAACCAGGGTTTGAGTCATCTCTTGCTATGAATCACACTCAACAGTTCCTACCTGGAAGAGGGTGCAGGATATCAACAAGAATGTTTTTCCTTGGTAGATTCCCTATAATGTCTCAAACAAAGTTAACAAGAATCAGTGAGAAACGACAAAAATCTACAATTGTCTCTGACAAACGTATAACCTGAAAAAAATGAGCTATTGTGTATAGTTTCCAAATATTGAAAGCATATATCTTGACTCCAAAAAGCACATTGTCAGGAAAAAAAAGTGTGCCGCCCTGGAAAAAAGTATTTGAATCATATTGAATGCAGTTTAGAACACCCTAAAAATGTACATGATGGTTGCTTTGCAACTAAGCATCTCTTCATTTTCAGAAGGAAAAAAATGGTGTTTTCTTTCTGTTGGTATCGACATTTGCAAAGAAGCAAAGGGAAGCATGTTTGCTGTCCCTTGGATGGACCCCAGCATGTTTTACACGCTGAGGGTCCCTTGAGGATGCAGGCTCAGAGCTGCGCTTGGCAAGCATATAGACTGAGCGTCAGCAGTCAGCATGGAGACTATCAGAAATGCTTTTTCAATTTGCTGGAGACAGATGTCTAATTCAAGATGTCAAGTGATTTTTTTTAATGAGATGTTTCCATTTGGTGGTGACAAGGCAGGTCTCTGATTCCTCTTATTGACATGCGTATTCCTGGATATCTAAATTTAATAATTACAGCATGGTTTGATAAAAATGGAATTAAGAAGGCAAATAGACTGGAGTGATTGTACGACTGTTTCCAGGCCAGCAGAGTTTGGTCAGGCTTATTGTTGTCTGCTGGAATGCTCATCTTAAAGGTTCTGAGTGGTGGGGAGCACAGATGACCTACAGGAGTCTTCAGACTCACTGTTCCCACAATCTGTTCCAGTTGTGACCACCCCCCTCTCCGCTGCCACGTGTTGTTTCCTTGGCTGGGTTAGCATCATTCCCAAGATAAATGAACACGTTTCCTGTTGCGAGCACACACCACGCTCCTTCTCCTTTGTCTGTCTCAATTGCTTTAAATTTCTGATTTTCATCATGTGCTTGTAGAAAACCTTATTTTACTCCTCTCGTAGGTCTATGTGAGAAAAATCGGCTAGTGTTTGTTCTTACGGAAACAAGGTGAGATTGGTCACGAGTGCATAAAACGGAATGATGACTGTGAACCAGAACCAGCACAAGTAACTTTGATTTGAAGACAGGTAATGTAAACAACAGATAGGTCCTCAAAAATGCAACTGTTTCCTTCTATTTCAAATGCAGAACTGGGAGGGTTAAGTAAGCAGTTAGTGCATTTTTCTGTTGTCAGAGAAGACAGATCAGGGCATGTGGATAGAAGGCATGAGCAGCAGGCCATAGAATTTAACCTCAATTTCTCATTAAGTTACCACCAAAGTTACCATATTGATTTTAATTTTTGGTGATTCATTTAATGAACTAGCCAATGGGTATAACAAGATTGTTCCCAGAATTTAGTCTCTTGAAGTTGTGAGTTGGTGAAGGCAAAAAAAAAAAAAAAAAATCCTAAATCATTATGCAAATTACACTTCACTATTCCTAAAAGAAAGAAAAAAAAATATGAATCATATGGCTTTTAACAAAGGGCGTGGCAACAGAAGAGGCTGTGTTTGTTCTGTTAGTGCAGCTTTTATCATCTCCATGCGCTCAAGGAGCAAACATTTGTGTGGTGGCAACTGGGGCCGGCCTCTACAAGATGGGATCACCCAGGAGAAGAGACTTCTCAGCCTCTTGGGCTTGTGTGGTTGACAACCTGGTCACCATCACCTCCAGTGGTCCTAGTGGACCACACTGCCCCATCTCACACCATTTCCTGCACTTGAGTAGGAGGACCAGAGAGGGAGGCTCCAGTGACACAAAAGCACCACCACCGATCCATCTATTGCCATCTTTTCCAGTCCTAAGCACTTCTTTGCCATTTCCTGGACAATACTGAATCTAAGAGACGGGAATGTATATAGGAGACAGTAAAAAGAACTGAAGTTGGGCAAGTATGGTGGAGATACATATTTCAAACTTCGCTAGTTTTCAGTACTGGAAGTCAGTGTTGGGAAAGAGACTTAGAAATGGACAACCAGATAGACTTGACTTTGTCCTTGGCTCCGTGTACTTCATCAGGACTGCAGTGCTGGCGTTGAAGTGACCAGCTTCCTTTCTTGTTCTTTTAGATGCTTTTTGTTTAATGATCCAGATAATTTTGCTGCTGATATAAATAGGAGTGTGGTTTCTACTATGGTATGTTGCATTTTCTGTTAGTATATTTACAGCCTGGGTAAATGTAACAGACTGTCTGAAGGGAACGTGTCTACGTATTGATTTTCTCTCACGAATTCTGTCTCAAGCCATCTTGCCCACAATGTGACCAGCTCTCACAAAGTTCTCATATTAAAGATAAGAAAATAGAGGGCATATGGTTGCCTGGGGTCAGTACTTGATGAGAACCATGGATGTGACTAGAATCAGACATCGTCACCGTAAAATCTTCTATCTTCCTTTTCTTCCCGTTTTTTAATTTAAGAAATTTATTAACACATTGGAGTCTCAGGGTTGCAGCAAGTGCATAATTACAACAAAATTCACATCAATTCTCATGTTAATGTGTTAATATTAAGAGAACAGATTCAAAGAAGTTCATAAATACAGGTCCAACAACACGATGAACCTCCCATCCTCTCTCCTTTTCCCTTTCTCCCTCCCTTCGTTTCTCCTTCAATCAACTCACTCCACTGAACAGTTCAACAAGTAAAAACTACACCTGCTGTAGTCGTAACACCATCGCATCATTCCACTCACCTTAGAGTGTGAGTGGCGGGGTCAAGCTTACTGATACATTGCTGGTAGAGTCTCCTCACAGGATGGTGCTACAAACACCAAGGGATGTTGATTACAGCCAGTTTTTATCGCTGTAGGAAACCCGGGGCGTACAGATTCTCCCGACTTTGCTAGCAGAGGGCTGAAGCATCTCCAGCAGGTGTGCTGGGATGCTGTCACTCATGAAGAGCTCTCCTGGTAACAGGCCAACTGTGTGTCAGTGCGCTCTGCTTTCAACTCCATCCTGAGAACATGTGTCTCTTCAATTGAAAAATAATAGAGAGGCATCTGTATTGTGTCTGTATTTCCTACCAGGGAAAGCTTAGGAGTTACTTTCCACATAGAACACTGTTTTCACTTTACACAGGATAAAAATCAGAGGAGGAAGCAAGGCAAACTGAACAGGGCGGGTGAGGAAACAAGAGGCATAAAGCATCTGTTAGTCTATCAAATCAGGAGAAGCATGCAACCCAAAACAAAAAGGCTTATGAGATGTGTGTGAGATCCTGGAACATAAAAGAGCACATTGCTACCTATTGCATTGTGTAACTCTTCCTAAAATGTATGTGCATTATTTATCCGAAAGACATACATAAACATGCTCTCTCTCTCTCTCTCTCTCTCTCTCTCTCTCTCTCTCTCTCTCAGAGGCACAGATTGATATAATACACACAGGCGCTCAGAGACACACAGATACATACGCAGGTTCATACACATAGACACACACACATACATAGACACGCACAGAGATGCTTGCAGGCACAGACACAAAGACATACACACTGACACAAATACACGTACACACAGACACACCCATAGACATGCAGACAGACACAGGTGCACACACAGGCTCACACACAGAGATACACACGAGCACACACACACACACAGAAGCAATCTTTTGCTGTCTTGTTATTAAAATTCCCACTGTCAGGACCAGGCTGGCAGAAATTGAGACCCTGGGGCTCAGTCTGGTTCTTTCACATGGGTGGCAGGGTCGCATTCATTGAGACCTGCTGCCCCCTGGGGTGTACAATAGCAAGCAGTTTTAAGTGGGATGGGAGCCAGGACTGCAAAGCAGTAATTTGATTGAGAATGGAGGTATGTCAAGTCACATCTTCTCCTTCTGAGTCAGATGCCTAACCTCACTGCACAGTGTTTGCAAATCTTTGCTAACCCTGAATTATCAGTTGAGTGAAAGTCACGCATAGATTTTTTGCAACAGTTTTTAGATTGGCTGTTGTAAAAATCATGTGGAGCCATCTTAGATTCTCAAGAATAAAGAATGTAATAAAATATTTTGGACTTGATTCTGTTGTCATATTTATAATGATTGCTACTATTGTGAATGGAAGGAAAGTCTGAATGGATGCTGAGTAGTAGCAACTTAGTCCGTTGGATTATTGTAGTAGTAGTTCATTATTTCAATATATCAAACACATCAATATGTCAAAAGTGAAAATGTAAAATTAGTGAGTTTATTTTTAGAATAACATCGTGGTCCTTAAAATTACCTCTTTTTTTTAAAGAAAAATAATTACCATTGTCTCCATTTGAAGAAGTTTGTGGATCTAGAAATGTGGGCGTCCGTCTACAATCAGCTATGGACTATTTGTTTCCATCATCAGACATCCTGTTGTCATTCCACTATTGACCACCATTCTCTTATTGGCACGTAAGGCCTTATCCAGGAAATTTAACAATAAATTTGTCATTTATGAATTAGAATTAGTGCTTACACAAAATGGTATCAGAATGCATTTTTTAAATCCATGGGAGATGGTTTAGTTCTATGTTGTGTTTCTCAAGAATGCTGCTTCATCAGGCTAGAAAAGCCCAGGAGGAAATCATAACCACCAACTGGAAATGAATGTTCTGTGGCGACTCTCCTGCTTACTAATGCAAACCACCGCGACCTCCACCTCTGCTTAGGCGTCTACAAGAACCACCTCAAGAGCGTTTATTAGGAAGAATCCAGAATTCAGGAGAATTCCCCTGGTATTCACTTCCCAGAAGTTACCCAAAGCTGACTTATTTTGGTGATCAGGCAGCTTCTATTGCCTAACCTTAAGATGAGAGAGAATTTCTTTGAAAATTGTGAATTAATATTCCAAATTGTATAGTTAATTCCAGAATCATGTATTATACATCACACTACATCTTTAAGTGTAAACATTTCTTTTAAAGCTTAAGTTTTTAAAGCAAACAGATATGATTCAATACATGGTTTACGCTCTTTTTCATTCTCTATTTTCTGTATATCGCTTACATCAGAGATATGAGCCATATTGATTTTTCAAGTGGACACAGAGGATGTGTATGGGATGCAGTGTGATATTTCAATAGTATGCACACTGTGTAATGATTACTAAAGGGACATTGGCATATTTATTACCTCAGACATAGAAAATGTATTTGCATTTGGGAACGTGCAAAATATTTTCTGCTGTTAATTCTGTAATAGTCAATTACACCTTTTTTTTCTTTTAAGATTTATTTTATTTTTGTTGGAAAGGTGGATATACAGAGAGGAGAGACAGAGAGGAAGATCTTCCGTCCGATGATTCACTCCCCAAGTGAGCGCAACAGCCGATGCTATGTCGATCCGAAGCCAGGAGCCTCTTCCGGGTCTCCCACGCGGGTGCAGGTTCCCAAAGCTTTGGGCCGTCCTCGACTGCCTTCCCAGGCCACAGGCAGGGAGCTGGATGGGAAGCGGGGCAGCTGGGATTAGAACCGGCGCCCATATGGGATCCCAGGCTTGCAAGGTGAGGACCTTAACCACTGTGCCACCACGCTGGGCCCAGATTCCTTTCTTTTTAATCAAAAAATGTCAGGAGGAGCGATCCAAGATGACTGCATTGGTAACAAACAAACGAAACAAGGTAATTTTAACCATGGCAAGATACAAAAGAAGGTGCAATGCCAAGAGACATGAAGAGAAGCTTTCATGGAAAGTTTGCAGAGTGAAGAAGAGACTGCCTGAAGCTGTGAAGGCTGCACGATCACACATTTGAGACCCCTTTGGTCCCTGGGTCTGATGTTTTCTCAAACTGAGGTGAGAAGAATTTGCAGCAGCCAATGGCTCAATGTTAACCTTCTAGGAGAGAGAGTCTTGTAGTCTCAACTCGTTGAGTCTGGCCTGAGGAGCTGCTGGGGGCAACATGCCCACTTAACCTTCGAAAGGAAGCCGTGCTGCTCCCTCTCCTCACCTGATCGACCTTTGCCAGGGGTGAAGCTGGCTTTAGGAAGTGCATGGATCTCTGCACGTGTGGGGCGGCTCACAATGCAGGGAAGGATTTTCTACACCCTGTGACTGCGGGAACCACGTGACTGCACAATAGGCCAGGGAAGTGAGAGGAGTAGAGGATGTGCCTGGGTTTGGAATCTCAGAGCTTGCCACCTGCGTGCTGAAGAAGGTCATTGCAGAGAACTCTGCTCACACTATGGTGCACTTACGTCTTTAGAGTAGTTTGTGCGCCGGAGTGAGTGGGCGGTCCAGGTACTGAGGGCTCACTTTGTCAGAGAGGGGTTGGTGTTGTAAGCATGACCCCAGCTGATGACAGAGATCCTCCACACCCATGTCAGGTGCTCTGTGCTCCACACTCTCACGTTCCAGCCTGGGCTTCTTGAACCTACGCACTCATTTCCGGATATCACACTGCGCTACAGGGACACATCCCAAAGAACAAAACCTTCATGGGAATATCAACAACAACAACACTAAACATGCTGGAAATACAAGAGCCATGATCAAGGAAAACAATATGTGGTCTCCAAAGCAAGACATCGATATTCAACATGAAACTGTGAAGATGATTATATTCATGAAGAGGAATGCAAAACAAGCTCAAAGAATTTCAAAAAATCAGTGAGAAGCAAATACCTGACTTAAAAAATTTTGACGTGATCTTAAATGATCTATTTCTTCGAAAAATAAAGGAAAAGTCAAACTGAAGTATTGGAAGTAAAGAACTTGATGTGGCAAATAAAAACATAGTAGAAAGCCCTGACTAGGATATGATCCTGAGATGCATTTTCAGATTCTGGGAAATTTCCATTCTGTCTTCCATAATTGTTTCAGTAGCCTACATTCCCTCCAACAGTGTATTAAGATATCTTTTCTCCATTTCCTTACATGCATTTTGTTCTTTTTTATTTTTTCCATGATAACAACACTTACTGGGGTGAAATAAAACCTGACTGTGGCTTTTATTTTAATTTTCCCGAATTCTAGTGACTGAGCAGGTGCCTCTTCATATCCTTACTGCATTTCCTAACTGAATTGCATTTGATTTTCTTGAGCTTTTTATGTACTCTGGATATTAATTCTTTATGTGATGGATAGTTTTCAAATGCTATCTCTCATTCTATTATCTTCCCCCTTTGTTTAGTGTGTCCTTTGCTGTGCAAAAGATACTTAGCTTGATGTATTTTCATTATTTTATTTTGCTTTCATTATCCATGTTTCTGAAAACTTATCAAAAAAAAGATATTTTTTTTTGCCAAAAAAATGTCTTGCAGTGTTTATCCTATGTTTTGCTGATTTAAGGTCTTAGGTTTATATTCCTGATGCATTATGAATTGTTTTTTGTACAGGGCTTCTTATTTCGTACTTCTGCTTGTGTAGACCCAATTTTTCCAACACTACTTGTTGATGGTCCGTTCTCCAGAGTGATTTCCAACTCATCTATCAGAATCAGTTGACTGTTAAAAAAAAAAAAAAAGAGCAGCAAAATGCATTCTTTCTTTTAAGGAGATTCCCTGCTGGGTCAGTTGGGTATGTTTCACTGACTTTTTTTCTGGGGGACCCCCATGAGTCTATGCTGACAATGATTATGGCTGTCTGAATGGTCTATACTGCTGGTTCAGGTTCCGAACCATCACATGAGCATGTAGCATCCTAAAGTGCTCACGCTGGTGTTGGATAGAGTGTCTGCTGGTGGCAGTGGGGTTAAGAGTAGGAGCCAGGCCACACTGCTGGGGCCAGAAGGTGGTTTGATCAGAGTCTTGAAGTTTCATAAGTGTCTTTGTATAACCTCTAGGGGCCAGTGTTCTCAGGAAGTTCATTTCAGCTGCTTCTTCAAGTTAAAGCTGCCTGAGTGGGCTGAGCAGGGCGTCTCCAGGCCTCAGCAGGCTGGGTGTCAGAACAGGCCCCTCAGTTGCTTTGTACATCCCTAGGAGTATGACAGGGGCAGCTCAGTTGCTTCTTGCGAGCCTCTGTGGACCAAGCCACTCAACAATATCAGTTTGACTCTTCATAGAGGAGTGCCCAAGGCCACTTCTCTGCTCTCATGAACCCCTGTGAGATACAGTACTCAAGTCAGCTGCCAGCTACTTTGGGAGGTTAAGTGTATCTGAGTAGCACCATCTGAGTCTTTCCTGGGGCAGTAAAATAGGACCACTTGGCTGCTTCTTAGGACCCTTGATGGGTAGAGCCACTTTGGGATGATTGCCTAGTTGCTTCACATGCCACTGGATCATATGCAGGGATACCTGCTTGGCACATCCGGCTGGGGCAGCAGAGCAGTAGAGCAGATGCCAGGTGGCTTCACAAGCTATC
This sequence comes from Ochotona curzoniae, assembly GCF_017591425.1. NCBI lineage: Eukaryota > Metazoa > Chordata > Mammalia > Lagomorpha > Ochotonidae > Ochotona > Ochotona curzoniae. The sequence continues at coordinate 8,072,737 of NW_024467119.1, forward strand.
CTGCGTTATAGCACATCAGGCTGCACGCTGCTTCAGTTAATACTTACACACCTATGAGAGTACCAGTACTATTCTGATTTAATAAATGAAAAGAAGCTCCAAAAGGTTAATTAATCTGACCAAAAATCACACAGCAAAGAAGTGGTTTGCCCAATACTGATTGTGTGACTGTTGGCTGCATGATTCCAATCCCAAAGGACTTCCTATAACAACACCACATTCCCTGGAAAATATACATTTTGTTTATTCTTTTTTAAAAAATACTTTTTGATTTATCTTTAACAATTTATTTGGAAGGTTGAGGGGAACAGAGAGATGAACAGAGTGGCTGCAAATGGATGTCTTGGTGGTTTGGACTGCAGGTCTGGGCTCCATGCAATGATGGAGTAGGCCAGGGCGGTGCTGAGAGCTAAAAACAAGACATAGGTTTTACAAAGTAGTAGGACCCAGCCTGGAGCCGTCGACTCTGCCTCTCAGGGTACAAATGGCAGAAAGCGGCAGTTTGTAGCAGAGCTGGGATTTACCGCTGTTTCCTCCCAAGCGATGTGTTCACTAGAGGGCAAGTGCCTTGTCCCTCTTTAGTATTTTGAAGGTATACACGAGGAACATATCAATTATGCCGGAATGTGTTGTCTTCTATGCCTCGTAAGTGTGATGACAAGCTATAAATATTTAAAAGCATATCTGTCTGATAGCTTTTTCTTGTTAATTAATTAATAATTTATTTATTTATTTTGTTTTATGACACCATTTAATAGGCACTGGGGTCCCACTTACCTATCCCCAGTATCCCTCCCCGCCCCCCCTTCTCCCTGCAGTCTTACGATGGCTGTCTTTCGTGAACTTTCACAGTCCGTCATGCTGTCACTGCGGTGTCTCCCGACAGTGTGGGAGACCATCAGCCGCATCGCTGGGAGTCCGTTCTTGTACTGTGTGCGTGAGGACACACTTCTCTCTGTCCCACCTACGTGTGAGTCCGTTCTTGTACTGTGTGCGTGAGGACACACTTCTCTCTGTCCCACCTACGTGTGAGTCCGTTCTTGTACTGTATGCGTGTATACTCTGTTCCCACCTATGTGCATATTGATTTCTGCTACACTTTCATTATTCATCCCTTTGAGTACAGCCCACCACAGGGAGAAAAAAATATAAAAGAAAATAAAAAATGTAGTGCTCCTCCATATGAGGTTGACAAGCATATAACAAAAGTATTATTGTGACATTAGGGTGGTAAGCAAGAGTGTCCAGTATCTGCACTTAGAAATAAATGCCAGTGTGTGTCCCTAAAAAACAAAAAAGGTTTATTTGTTTCTATTGGAAGGGCAGATTTTAAACAGATAAGAATAGATGGAAAGAAAGATCTTCCATCCACTGATTGACTCCCCAAGTGGCCTCAAATGCCAGAGCAGAGCTGATTCAAAGCCATCACCCAGGAATTTCCTCGGGGTCGCCCATGTGGGTGCAGGGTCCCAAGGCTTTGGACCTTTCTCCATTGTTTCCTCAGGCCACAAACAGGGAGCCTGGAGGGAAGTGGAGCAGTGGGGACATGAACCAGAGCCTAAAGAAATTTTCTATTCTCTGATTCTCTCCCCAAATGGTTGAAAGAAAGTGGAGCATGCTGAATTTAACTGTGCTCATCAGAGGTTCCTGCTGCCCCACTACACCAACCCCAGTTCAGCAGTTTAACTGTACATGGTCTTTTCAATAGGGATTCTAAGAATCAGCTAAATAAAGCACCATTGTTGTGTGTCTGTGTTCTTTATTACAAAATGAATGAGAGATGGTTAGGCTAAGCTTCAATATTTGTCTGTGTGAACAAACACTTTTCCATTGTGTTACCCATGCACTCTTCCCTTTGTGGTGTTTATCTCTCAGGTTGCAACTCTTCCAAACAGGAAGTTTGCAATGTCAGGTTGGTTTACAAACACATCTTTTCCATTTTAAAAGCATATGTAGAACACCGCAAGTAATCAACCCAGACAACTAAAATGTTTTCAGATTTGAGCCTTCTGTGCTGCTCCAATTAAGGTGGATCTTTCTCAGCACCATGGGAATTGTATAACTGATTACCAAGCACATCATGTAAACGGCCCTTAGAAACTGCAAACAGCCCATTATGGAGAATGCACCTTATTAGCAAAGGTCATATTAGAATCTTGCCCTGGTAACTAATCGCATCAAATGTACAGTGCATCAATAGGCTCTGAGTCTAGGAAGTGGCATTTTCCAATTAAATGAATCAGTTTGACCTTCTGAACTATAAATAAACTGTAGCAGCAGCTCCTGATTAGGCTTAAGGAGCCTGACTTCCATTGCAAACAAATTCCTCAGAACTCAAGCATACTTAGAAAGTTAATCCGTGAAGAGTCAATGAACAGATTTAAAGTTTCAGCATTAATGCCCAGGCCCTACGTTACCTCCAACTTCTGCAGTGCTGGCAGAATGGGAATGCATCCCGCTGAATAGATAAACATGCTCTGAATTAGTGTTTGCCCTCCCTCAGGATACCTAATTTAACAGGAGCAAACCCATTTTCAGAATAGAGTAAAATATTTGCTTCCCTGAGAAATCACAGGGCCTTCTTGTACTATTGCAGCTACATGAACAGGTGCAATTAACTATTCTCAGTGGAAACCTAACGTACTTGTTAAAAACAAATTCTAACCCCTATTTATATTTATTTGACGTCTACTCTAGAACTGGTTCAAAACCCATTCATTCGATTTCGATCTGAGGCTGAAATCTCACCCCGTTCATTTATTCAATAATGATATACGTTGTACAAACATGTGATGCTGTGTGCCCATCTTCAAAGGAGAATACGTGGACTCCTCTTTGTGTTAGCAACGGTGTTTACACCTTTATAGGTCTCATTGAGTGACAGATGCAACAAGGCAGAATCTATGATTCTCTAAAAGCTCCTGTGTCTTGCAGGTACAGAAAGTGGGGTGTAGTGTTGCTATCCTAAACAGAAATTAGTAATTTTCAGTAGCATTCACTGCCACATTTTTGGCCATAATTTATGGGATAGAAGTAATTACAGTTTGAATTCTTACCCGTCCAAAAAATCAATGGCTGATATGTTTTTTTCTTTCCTGGTAGCAAGACAAAGATTTAAAATTAGAGATATATGCTCACTTTTCACAAATGTTTCAACATTCACGTATGAGACAGCCCATTCTTGAAAACATCTTAGAAAAACTATGTCGATTATTTCACTTTGTATAAAAATTGCAACCGAAGCTGGGAGCTGACAGAGACTACGTTTAACCACTGCCAGCATCTATACTTTCTGCTATCAATTGTGTAGCATCACTGGAACCACACGGTGCCTTTGAACTCTGCAGAGCCAAATTAAGCCTTTAAAAGGATGCTTTAATCCCTAACTGGATTTAACATCTATAACTACTGCAAGGCAGGACAAAGGGGAAGAAAAAAATATTTACGTGTTCCAAGATAACAAGAATATTGTACTAGTTTTCAGAAAAAAAGGAATGTGAAGTTAACAGACCTTAACATATGTGGGTTTTTGTGCGACCAACGTAAGGGCACATAAGCCACTGCCGATGACACTGGCATCCCATATAAGTGCAGGTGTTTTAGTCCAGGATGTTCCACTTTCAATCCAGCTTCCTAGTAATGTCCCAGGACAGCAGCAGAAGGTAATGCAAACTCTTGGGCCCTTCCATTCCTGTAGGATGCCTGGATGGGATCCATGGCTTCTGGTTGGGCCCTTCCATTTCTGTAGGGTGTCTGGAGGGGATCCATGGCTTCTGGTTTCAGCCAGGTCCAGCCCAGTGGTTACAGCCATTTGTGAAGAAACCAGAGGATGCCCTTTCTAGCTCTAGAACTTCACCTTTGAATGTACTATTTTTTTTTAAAAAAAGTTATGTCAGTTTTTGGGTAATCAACATTAGTCTCCATCATAGGCAATTACAAATTCAAGATTTTATTTGACTAGTGTGATGTTTTGACAATGAGTTTATGGTCTCATTTTCTAGTGTGAAATCTTGGCTTTCAATATTTTCAATATTTTCTTGGGATTTTTGTATAACGGTACAGAAGCCTTGACATGATTCGTACGTGTCTTAAGTGAAGTGGAGAAGCAAAAATTATCACTTTGCTTTGCCCTTCTTTATGAAGTCTTCTGAATTGATGCAGGCTCCAATAGACTCTTCACCTCATTTACAGGCATCTGAGAAGCAGGTGCAAGCAGAGTCTTTTGTTACTTTATCATTCATTCCAGAAGAGTTAATATATTGCAAAGTGAATTAAGGAGCAAGTCAAATGATTGAGTCTGTTTTAATATTGTGCTGTCTGAATGGAGAAGCTGTTTCTAATGAAAAGGATCTGTTTTCTTCTGTAAACCAACAGGCATTGTTTTTCCTCACAGTGCGGGGCGAAGATGTGAAGGAAGTGTCAGCTAAGAAGGATGGGTCGTCTGTCTACTCTCCTTTATTATTTCCCAGCACCTAGATCAGTGCCCAACATAGAGTAGGCTTTCAATTAATATACACTGCATAAAAATCTTCTTTTTCTCTTATTGTCAAATTGCACACATGTCAACTCAGACAGGTCCTGATGACACCTATTCTAGTTGCAGCTCAGTATGCATCAGGGACTGGTTCCAGGAATCAGTGGATACTAAAATCTGCATCTGTTTATATCCCTTATATAAAATGCATAGCAGGTTAAGATGTCCATCTGGATACTCCCATGCTGTTTTGGCATAACTAGCTTGAGTCTCAGCAAGCCAGCTTTCAGTTTGGCTTCCTGCTAAGGTGCCTGGAAGGCTACATGATGCCCGAAATAGTTAGATCCTTACCACTCAAGAAGGACACCTGAATGGAGGTCCTGGTTCCTGTGGCTGTGGGAATTTGAGGAATGAATCAATGATGAAAGATATTCTTCCCTCTGTGTGTGTCACACTCTGTCACTTTACTTTCCAAGTAGATTTAAATAAGCAAACTGAAAAAAATACAATGACATAATATTTGCATATTATCTGTGAAACATATTCTAGAAGCTTTAGATCAAATCCAGGACATCCAATAAAATGAAGTGATATATAAATACTTGTTATACTGACAAGTTAAAAGTGTACATGCTCAGCACAGATGCAAGTTTTTCTAAATTATTTTAATCCTCATTTGATTACATGCATAGATGTCGGCCCTGCATTCCCACCTTTGAGGGAATGCAGACTGCAAAGAAAGGAAAAGAGGTTAGAGTTGGGAAGAGACTTCCAGGAGTTTATTGAAATGATTTTTCTTGTGTTTGAGTAGACAGCAAGAGCCCATTCCTCACCTCCTCTACATTATGTGTGGCCCTGGGATTGGATTTCAGTCACTTGAACTAGACTGTGACTTTGGCTAGTACCGTGCTAGCTCGTCTACACCTCATGTGTGATGCCTTGAGTTTCCACTTGCCCTATCAGCCAGCTGGAAGGAGACCTTCAAAAACACAGCAAGTCCCAAAAGAAGCTGGTACCTGAATGCTGAACCTGTCATGCGAAAGTCATGTCATGCTGAACATGAACATGAGTTGAGTTTTGTTTGAGGAGACAGAGAGAGAGAGAGAAAGAGAGAGAGAGAGAGAATCTTCCATCCATTGGTTCACTTCCATAAATGCCTTCAGTAGCCATTATTAGTCAAGCTGAAAATGTGAGCTGAAAATTTAATACAGATATCTCCTGTGAGTGAGAGGATCCCATTTACTTGAAGTGTTGCTTGCTGCCTTCTGGGCTCTACAGTGATGAGAAGTGGAGTCAGGAGCTGCAGTGGAGTATCAAACCAAAGGAGACCATTGTTGTACACAGGTTTCTTAACTGTTAGACTAGATATGTGCTCAGATTATCACTTCAAACTACAAAAGGAAGTGGGGAGGGCCATTCAGGTGATATAGAAATGGTTGAGCCAGATGAGGTAACAGGAGCTCTGGCAGAAGGACTTTTATTAAAAGGTGTTTGGAAACACTGGCTCATGGTGTTTGTGCAAAGCAGCTGAATAAATGGTTAGAAATCAGAGTTTGGTGTTAGGAAGCAAGTGGGTCAGCCAACAAGAGACAAGCAATTGGAGTCCCCAGCTGAAAACTCTGCTGCTATTTGGCCATCTGCGTAACCAGGCTGGAGTCCTCATTTGCTGTTAATAGGTACTGTATAGGCACAGTGCTATTACGGTTATTTGTCATTCTATGAAATGAAATTCAAGATTACATGGCTCAAGTGCTCGAAAGGTTGTCTTCCAGTAGATCAAAGCTGCTTTAGACTCCTCCTTCCAGGTAACACCGAACAGTGTTCCTCCCATCTATCATAATTTTAATTAACACTTACTTCGCCCTTAAACCTTTCATAGCCAAGGAAAATATATTTTCAATAAGCTGCTAATTTCTTCAAGTCTGCACCTGGTGCATATAATTTATCTGGTTGATGTGTTCCTGGAACAATAAAAAAAAATACTAGTGCTTTAGTTCTTCTGCCAAATTTCCTCAATGCTGCTATTCGATCCCTTGCAGCCTCTGTTGAAATAATTACCCGATTGTTTTCATTTTTTTTAAATTTGAATGACATATACATAAACACACACTAACAGAAAAGAGGGAGACAAAGGCAGAAGGATATACTCAGAAATGGATATCTTCTGTCTTTTAATTCACTCCCCAAATAACCACAATAGTGAGTGCTGGGCCAGGTCAAAGCCTGAACCAGCAGCTCCACCCAGGGCTTACAGGTGCATGGCTTCCCAGACTGTGTAGATGTAGGAAGCTGGATGGACAATGGAGTAGCTAGCGTCTGATTCGGGCCTCTGGTACGAGATGTGGGCATCCCAAGCAGTGACTCTTGAAACAAACATACCTAAATTTATCTCTCTTTGTAGCAATAAGACATATCTTTGAATTTATGTCTTATTTCTACATTGTCTCCAAAGTATACATCCCTAAAAATATTGCTGAAAAAAGGATCAGCTGGCTAGATAAATCTTGCTAGTGCATGGTATTATTGGAATTCATAAGGCTTGTCTTGTGTAATTTCAGGAACGTAAAATATGGGTTGTTGTGATAGTGATAAATGGACAGAGGTGCATTAAAGTTGGTAATGTATGATTTGTACGTGGCAGTGCATTCAGTGCGCTAATGTTAACGGTATGACTAAGTAAGGTTTGGCATATATTCAGTCATTAGCCTCTCTGCATAACCTGTACTCCCAGGAGTTCCTTCCCATAGTCTTCTAGTCAGTATCAATTCTCATATCTTTCCAAAACAACCACTATTCACAAATCTGCCCCACACATATATATGTATATATGTGTATATATGTATATATGCATATGTATATGTAGACATATATATATATATATATAAACTATACTGCACTCACAACCAAATATTTTGTTGTTGAAATAAAATATTGTGACATAGTCAGTTTTTGAAGAACTGACCTACAAAACCAGTTGCAACTCATGCCCCCAAACATCTTCTGGGGGTAATTTAGTAAAAGGTAGACTCAAAAAACAGGATACGATATGTGACAAGCAAACTACTGAAAAACAGATATAATGTCATTTGGGATAAAAAAAATGTCCCTCTACTCACACACACGTGTCATTTAACACTGTGGCAGCAATCACAGAAGGCTGTCAACAGCTGGTGCCCCTAAAGCCCTAACAGCACGCTTTTCAGCAGTGTTATTGTAAAGCAGTAGGACAGATGTCTGATGGGAAAGGCTAATGGTGACCTGACACAGGTCTCGGAAAAATCAGAATTTGATCCTTATACCCCAAGTTCTTCTTCTCCCTGTGAAAAAGCATGAAAGATAGGACGCAATGTGTGCGATGAGCTGTCAAGTCCAGTTAGAAATGGACCATTTCCAACTTGTTTTTTTCTTTTTAAAATTGGAAATGTAGAAGTGAGAATTGTAGCAGAGTGAATTAAGCTGCTGTCTCCAACCACTATAAGAGTACTGGGACTGAGCCGTGTCTTAGGCTCCAATTCAATTTCCTCTGCATGCAGCTGAAAGGCAGCAGATCTGGTTCACATACTTGGATTTCTGCCACACACGTGGGAGACTGGGTGGAGATCCCGACTCCTGGCTTTCACCTGGCTCAGGCTAGGGAGATAGATGCTTCCAGTGTACCGAAAGATTCTCTCCTTTGCTCTCTTTCTCTTGCTCTCAGTCTCCATCTTGGTGTCGCTCTCTCTCCTACTTATGTTCTGCCTTACAAATAAACAAAAATAAAATAAATTTAAAAAGTGAGATTTAATGGGCCCAGTGTAATGGCTCAGCGGCCAAATTCTTTCCTTGCGTGCTCTGGGATCCTATATGGGCATCTGTTCAGCTGCTCCACTTTCCACACAGCTCCCTGCTTTGTGCTTGGGAAAGCAGTAGAAGATGACCCCAAACCTTGGGAACCTGTACACACGTGGGAGACCTGGAAGAGGTTCCTGGCTCCTGGCACTTGACTTCAGATCAGATCAGCTCTGGCCGCTGCAGCGACTTGGAGAGTGAACCAATGGATAGATCTTCTTTCTGTCTCTCCTTCTCTCTGTAAATCTGCGTTTAAATAAAAATGATATATATATCTCATTTATATATATATATATATATATATATATATATATATGTATTTAAATACTGAAGCCTTCACCACTTTTTGATTAACAAGACCACTGGTGATGTAGAGAACACTTGAATTTCTCAGTATTCTTGGGAAATACTTCTGAAGAAGCAATTATAGCAGAATTCTTTATTTGTTATTCGGATTTGTTATCTGGGGACAGAATCCAGGAGTACATGGCCACACTACAAGATGCCTGAAGAACTTGAGCAGTGCACACAGGTGCACACATCTCTGCTCCTGAGGTCAAGTCTCACATGGGTGCCCATGGAGGGACTCCGTCACTGCCAAGGGCGTTTCTTTCCTGAGGATTTTGGAGTCTGTGGCATGTTCAGGTACAAGGTGGAACGTTTCTCAGAATAGAAGAGGAAATTGCTCTAACTCCCTCTGCCTTTGAGGCAAATGTTTCCTGAAGAACAGCCATTAGTTAACCTGGGGACAATAAAACCCTTTTGTTGTCTTTTCTCTGGTTAATAATGCATGACCAAATGCAATCCTACACTGTAAATCAGGGCAAACAAAATATACTGAAAATTTATTTCCTTCTCAAGTCCCATAGTTTCATATATGTGTTGTTTTAATATTCCCACTTGGGGCTGCACATCTAATGTTATCTTTGAAAATGTGCTAACAAGCTGGAAAGTATTGGAGCTTTTTTTTATTGGAGCTTTTTAATACATTGTTATTACAACTGAGAATTTTGGAAAATGAAAGCAGATGTTTCTTACTCAGAACCTAATATGAAACCAAAATCAGAAATAAGAAGGTGGCAAAAATTTTATACTATATGGTAGGATTGTCTTAATTAATTCCTTATCTGGGTTTGAATGCATTTTTCCTTTACTTACGACATAACTGTTTTTATGTTTTTAGTACATTTTTACATTTGTTTTCCAGAGATCTTGTATACTCAAGAGGATCTCTAGAAAGGGAAGAGGGGAGCTTGGGTGGTTCTTTAATAATGTGTGAGCTCTATTATTTCCTTACAGAATGTATCAGGCCATTAGCAATAAAATGGAAATATGCTCAAAAATTCTAAAGGTATTTTGGACCTCTATGGAGAATTACTGGTTCAAACAAAATTGACTCCATAACACATCAGCATTCTATTAACTCATAAGTTATAAATTCAGTAATTTACCATGGCATTGAATATTCAACTTCAGAATTGTCTAACTAAGGCAGAGAGAAGTAGCAGTGGACAGAGAGACAGAGTGGGCCTGCAGGAGACCAACATGCAAATCCAAGTTGTGCTGAATCAAACAGGTACTTCCTGTAACAAAAATGGTTGGGCTCTCTACAGCAAACTGAGACGGAGAAGAACAGGAAGCAGCACTGGGTTCTGTAGGGGGAGTGAGTGGCATGTCTCACATGGCAGAAGCATTGGCAGTGCTGCTTTGGAAAGCAACGGGTGATATTGGGGAGTGTGGCTTTGCTGGTGGATGTTCCAAGGCTGGGGCAGCTCTTAACTTGGTTTGGAAGTGGTGACATCTGCAACAATGGAATCTTAGCTGGTGGGACTACCTCTACACCAATTAAGGGATAGGAAAAATAGAAAAAGGCAACGATTCTCTACCTGCTTCCACTGAAATGCAATAAGCCCTGAAGTATTGTGGCATTCCACTGGACTTAAGACAGTGAGGCTGAATACCTCATCACAGCACTTAGCCACAATCAAAAAGCTAACTACAATGCAGTGCTGGTGGAGTGTCACCAAACTCTCTGAGTGCCTGATGCTATTCTGAAATCTTTAAGACAACACAGTTTAATCAAACTTTACAGGCTACACCTGAAACTTAGTTGCACATTAAAAATGATCTCGTTTGCAGTGGTTTTATTTGTCTTCCTCCGGAAATACAGCCCACGACAAAGGTTTGTAAAAAGTTACCATGTAGATTCCTAGCCACACTAGCTTGTGACTCACAGTATTAAAATGAAAGGGGCTGGAGTTCTATTTCTAATTATGGTGAATGAACTAACATCTGAACAGCATTCATACCATAAAAAATCCCAAACCTGACACTGTGTAGAGAGGAATGGATTTCAGCCCTTGAATGGATGGCTAATCTGTGAAAGAAGAGATCTTGCAAAGGAAGTCTCAAGGCTTTGTGCTCCCAGAAAACAGTTTCCCAAGTTGGAATCCAGAGAGCTTCTCAGACTGGCTGGAGTGCAGGGGCAAAGGTCAAAGTTCAGGGATGATGTTGTGACTAGAACGTTACACTGGTCATTCCGTAGCATGCTATTTAAGTTCATGTTGCTGTAAATTATTGGTTTTTCTTTCTGTTGTTGATTCTGTTTTAACAAAGTGTAAAGTAATTGTGTAATAGGGACTGTCATATCCAGATGTGAAGATATAATGCAATACGCATATCTATTTCCAAATCCAAGATGGACTCCCAGTGAAACTATTACATATATGTGCAATGTTATATATATATATATATATATATATCACATATATTCTATGATAACAACAAAATATATAATATATGTTACATAATACACAATACATACTATATAATATATAATACACAAATTATATATATATATATATAATAGAATGATTGTCCATACCTACAATGCCAGAATACACCTAAAGAGTACAATGACAGATTTAGGACTTTTTATGAAAGATTATACTACTGTAAGAATATAGGGTGATCAGTTGGAGGGGATGGAACTTAGGGAGGGGAGAAGGGAAGTCACGGAGTCTATGGAACTATATCATAAAATAACATACAATACCTCCAAAAGAATAAAGCAACAAAAAGGAAGCACTTTGGGGAAGAGGGGACTCTGCAGGCAGAGGTGAGGTGAAACGCCACTGTGTTGGGCATAGCACGGTAGCCTAGAAGCTGAAATCCGTGCTTTGAATGCGCTGGGATCCCATGTGGGCAGCAGTTCATGTCCTTGCTGCTCCACTTCCATTCCAGCTCCCTGCTTGTGACCTGGAAAAGCAGTAAAGGTTGGACCAAAATCTTGGGATCCTGCACCTGCATGGGAGACCTGGAAGGGGCTCCTGGTTTCAGATTGGCACAACTCCGGCCATTGTGGCTGCTTGGACAGTGAATCAGCCAGTGGAGGGTCTTTGTCTTTGTCTCTCCCTCTCTGTGTAAATCTGCTTTTTCAATAATAATAATAAGTCTTTAAAAAACCACTATGTGCCATTTTGTAACCTGTTTTGTGTGTATGGACCTGATAATGCAAAAAGCAAGAGCATCCAATGTTTGAAAGAGAGTGCTGTGAGTGAGGAAAAAAACAACAGCTCACACTGAACAGTGCACACGATGTCAAAGACTGGCTCGGCCTAAAGGACAAAGAACATGAACACCATGGGTTTCCTTATGTAGACAAGCCGCATATGCAGTTAAGTCTTCCTGGTGCAAATGAATCTAATTCAGCAGAAGAAATAAGCCCGGTAATGATGAATGCGGGTTTATTATCACCACCATAAAGGTTTAGGTTTTAAAATTAGTTTAAACGATAGCTCAGAAAAATTCAATATGTTCAGAGGGGCCAAAAGGAAATGAATCTACCCTAGACTCGGAGAATGTTTATTATAGAAAGGTATTTGTGAAGGCCTTGGCTAAAAATGGAAATAATTAAATATGAACATAATATTGGCACAGAGCTCTAAGTATAAGTTGGGAGGAATAATCCATCAGTGAAATCTAAACAAAGAAAAGAGAAATAATAAAACGGTGAGGCACAACCGGAAATCTGAGCACCTGCTTGGGTACAATGTCGCTTCCATTCAGTCAAACACATCCGTTTCATGGAGCATATGAGTCTTAGGGAAGGAGAAACACAAAGGCATGATTCATATTTGGGTTTTCAAAGTAGGAGTCTGATTCCCATGCTATGTCAGTGTTGAAACTTAGAATTCACAGAAAGTGCCGAAGTTATTTTGAAAGTTCCTGTTCTATTAGTCCAGTTAGCTTGAACTTGACACAAAGTTATCTTTCATGGTTCTGAAACCATTTTAAAAGTTGCTTCACCTACTTGAAAGGTAGAATGACAGAGAATGGGAGGGAAAAAGAGAAGAGATTTTTTGATCTATCGATTCATTCTATAAATCTGTGATGTGAGTGCTGGGTCAGGCCCAAACCAGGAGTTTGAGCTCCATTCACATTTTCCACCTAGTTGCAGGGCCAAACTTTTGGGCCACCTGCTGCTCTCCCAGGCACTTCAGCAGGAACCTGTTTTGAGGTGGAGCAGCTGGGCATCAACGTGGCACTGCAGAGCATGCAGGCTTGCCGGCAGCAGCTTAACCGGAGGGGACACCATGCTGCCCCCTCTGTCGTCTATCTCGGAAAAGCTTCTCTTTTCACTCAAATCAACAAAATTGTCGATATTTGATGCTTTTAAGCTAAAAAGTCGTACAGTTGATGGCATCGAAACTAACACTGCCTTTTGTCCTTTGAACTCTGTACTTGGGCAATTTGTAAGTGGGAAAATATCCTGTGCATGATGTAAGATATCATTTTAAATCACTAAATGGCAAGAAGTTTCCCAAATATGGATGTAAATTCAGAACAGCAGAATTCCTATAGTAATATCTCATCTTACATTGACTTACACAGAAATTGGGTTGATAGTTGTGGCTTTTGATCTAACAACAATTAAAATAAGATGCTTTTCAACACAAGAATATTGAGTTTTAATTCCTGGAAATGAAAAGGAAGAAATCACCTATTATAAATGGGCCAGTTAGGCTGACATATACTATTTCTCTTTGTGTCACCTGTTATTTATGCATTTATTTATTTAAAAAGATTGATACGTTTTGATTTGGAAGGTGATTTTGCAGAGAGAGGAGGAGAAAAAGCAAACAAGTCCTCCATGTGCAGGTTTACTCCCCCAGTGGCTGCAACGCCTGGAGCTGAGCTGGTCCAGAGCTGGGAGGCGCCAGTTCAGTCTAGATCTCCCGTGTGGGTGCTGGGGCTCAAGGACTTGCCCATTCTCTGCTGGTTTCCCAGGCCACCAACAGAGAGCTGGATCTGAGGCGGAGCTCCTGGCATACAAACCCATGTCTGCATGGCATACTGGCACCACACCAAAGAACAACAGAATGGCCTGCTGGGACATTGCTTTGAACCCAGTCATTTATTTTTGGAACTACAATTATATTGTGAAGATCACAATATAAATGAACAAGGATTTTATTACATGAATCATATGTATAATGAGCAATCACTTATCATCAGTGATCATAAACATTGAAGATATAAATGATCATAATTGTGAATTTTAGCTAATTGTTTTGCTTAATTATTTTGGAACAATCACTCATTTGTTATGGAAATTTTGTCAGAGCAAGTATTACCTATTAAAATCTTGTAAGTTTACAAGGCATCGTTTTAAATTCCTATATGTTGCAATTTTCTTTTCCTTATTTTATGTTTTATCATTTTTTTGTTGTTGTTTGGCTATGTTTGTAAGATGAAGAAGTGGGTGGCAGCGACCGAAATACAGGAGCCATTATGCCTGCTTCCCCGTGTGCCCATTAGCGGAGAGTTCAAAGCAAAGCCATCGCTGGACTCAGGCGTGCAGGCGGGATACAGGCAGCCGTCATAGTGCCTCAACGCTGCAACCCATGCCTGCCCTTCTAAAACGGTTTCTTAGCTATTATATATTTTGTTCCCCACATGCCAGGATTAGAAGTTAAGTTTTAGAAAGCAAAATGAAAAGCCTTCAGAAAAGTAAATAAAAAAATATTTTTCAAGCACCTTGTTTTGGAAAAAGTAGATGGAATGGTATAAAAGCAGGAATCTCAGAGCTGTTATTTTCAGTATGATGCATCACCAGTGACCTCCTTCCAGACCAACTATGAATAATAACTTTTGGGAAAAATATTTTTAAAAAGTGAAAAATCCATTTACCAAACATTTTGTGAGATTCAGATGCTTGACAGTGTAACTTAAATATTAGGCACTTGAAAGAAACAACAGTGAATTACCAAATGACCAGGCAGATCTCAAAAGCATTAATGAGCTATTCCAAATTTTTAAAAATACAGCAGCTCTGTGTCACTTTATTATGAATCGAAGTATTGTATGCTTCTCAGATATTATAGATTAGGGGAGGATGGAAAATATTTACCTAAATGAGAAGGGACAATGCATAGATTCTATCAGCCAAATGATCGTGGCAAGCACAAAGAGAGTAGAGACCTTGCTCCTGGTCTGGCCTGACCAGTCCCAGCCAAGGGGGCAATACCCTTCCTTTTAGTTTCTCCAATAAGAAATAAATTAACACACAACAAAAACTAAAATCAACCTAAATCTAAAATAAGAAATGAGCTATCAGAAACAGAATGCCACCACACATGACTGACAGAGTACGATCTTGAAGATAGAGTAAATTCTTTGACATTGCTTATTGCATGCATTCTCTTAATTTGGTGGAAAACAATGAGGTAATATTTCTTGATTTTTGACACACTGAAATAACTTGAGCATACACAAATGTTGAAGCTTACTAAATGTACATTTAAATACCTAAATATAATTTGAAATTTTTGTCAGTGTCTCAGGCTGAGGAACACTCATGAAGAGTGTGTTCTTGAGACTGACAAGGTGGACGCCCAGGCTAATCCTCCACCTGCTGTGCTGGGATACCATATGGATGCCAGTTCTAGCTGCAACCGCTCCACTGCAGATCCAGCTCTCTGAAAGCATAGGACTGGCTCCAGCTCTTGGGCTCCTGCACACCCCTGGGAGATCGCCAAGAGGCTCCTGGCTCTGGGCTTCGAATTCGCTCAGTACCTGCCAGTGAGGCCAGCTGGCGAGTGAACCTGTGGGGAAAAGATCTCGCTCTCCTTCTCACTAGAAATCTGTTTTTCAAATAAAAATAAATAAATCTTGGAAAGGCTAGACTGTAAAGATACTTAAGAAATTGCTGATGTGTTGGTAAAAACATAGAATCTGATATAAAAACGTGTGTTGAAATATGCACTTTTCACATTAATTTGATCTATACCAGTAATATAAGCAAAATTAATGCATGAAAAAGTCCGCAAAAGTTCCTCAAATCAATGACTATATTGAGAAATTCTTTAAAGAAAACAATATGCTGATATTTATGAATGTGTATCGATGTTAAAGAAATAACAAATTATTGTTATTGGCACCAATGTCTTCACTTATTGACGCTAGAAAAGAATAAAGTGTTAACGACACTAGGAAAAAATACAGGCTTAGCTAACTGTGAGCTTACAATGCGCACACCCTTCACGAAAATGTTTCCAAATCCATTGCCTTCATGTCAGTTGCAGTATTTTCCTTTAAAGAAAGGATTTCTTGGTCAAAAGAATTTGATGTTGCATATTTTAAATTTTATCGATGTACACAAATAAGATTGATTAATAACTAAAATGCAACAAATACCTTAATTTCTGGAGAAAACTGAAATGTTTATATTAAAAATTTCAGTCTTTGGGCCCAGCGCAGTGGCCTAGTGGCTGAAGTCCTCAACTTGAATGTGCCAGGATCCCATATGGGTACCCGTTCTAATCCAAGCAGCTCCACTTCCCATCCAGCTCCCTGCTTGTGGCCTGGGAAAGCAATCAAGGACAACCCAAAGTCTTAGGATCCTGCACCCATGTGGGAGACCTGTAGGAAGTTCCTAGATTTTGGATTTGGATCGGTGCAGCACTGGCCATTGTGGTCACCTGGGGAGTAAATTATCAGATGGAAGGTCTTCCTTTTGGTATCTCCTCCTCTCTGTATATCTGCTTTTGTAATAAAATAAACAAATCCAAATATATTAAGGTGTATCAAACATTAGTATAAATGGAATACAAAATTAATTTTACTGTGCAAATATTTTGGAATTCACATAGAGCTTCTTCATAAAATACATCTTTAGAAAAAAATGTATTTAGACAAAATTTTTGGATACTTTAATAGGATTACAACAATTTTTAATGAAAAAAATATTTACTCATTAGAGACATTAAGACAGGGCCTGGCATGGCCGCCTACTGACTAAGTCCTTGCCTTGCATGTGCCAGAATCCCACATGGCTACTGATTCGTGTCTCAGCTGCTCCACTTCCCTTCCATCTGCCTGCTTGTGGTCTGGAAAAGCAGTGGAGGATGGGCCAAAGCCTAGGAACCCTGCACCCATGTGGGAGACCCAGAAGAAACTCCTGGATTCTGGCTTCTGATCAGTTCAACTCTGGCAATTGAGGCCGTTCAGGGAGTGAACCAAAAGATGGAAGAACTTTCTATTTCTCCCTCTCTCTGTAAATCTGCCTTTCCAATTAAATTAAATATATATTTTTAAAAAGGGGGAGAGATCAAATAACCTAATGCCCACTTTTTCACAAAGCTCATGGTTAGCGTCAGATTTTAGTGGGAGTATATCGGAGCTGATTCCTGGAACATTTATTAAGCACTTTCATTTTCATGAGCACAAGAAGTGTGACCTTTTGCAGTGAATTTGCATATTTAACTGATCTTAAAAGATATTCTTTCACTGCTTTTATTTTATCCTGTTGAAGATGTGACTTTTTAAACCATTCTGTTCCAGTGACTCCCTTTGAATCCAAGTGTGTCTGGGGGAGTCTGATTGCAATATGCTGTAAGTCACAGGATGAAGACACAAAGGAAGTTCATCGTGCAAAGCTGTGCAGGGGCAGGGCTAACCTCTGTAGCAATGGTCAGAGGAGTGGGACTTCGTGGAAAATGTGCTCTCTCTCTTTTTAAAGATTTATTTATCTTTATTTCAAAGTCAGATATATATAGAGAGCGAGAGAGAGAGGAGGAGAGACAGAGAGGAAGATCTTCCATCCTTTGATTTACTTCGCAAGTGACCACAATGGCTGGAGCTAAGCCAATCTGAAGCCAGGAGGCAGGAGCCTCTTCCAGGTCTCCCACATGAGTGCAGGGTCCCAAGGTCTGGGCCATCTTTCACCGCCTTCCCAGGCCACAAAGCTGGAGCTGAGCTTACACAAAGCCAAGAGCCAGGAAACTCTTCTGGATCTCCCACATGGGTGCAGGAGCCCAAGGCTTTGGGCTGTCCTGGACTGCTTTCCCAGGCCACAAGCAGGGAGCTGGATGGGAAGTGGAGCTGCTTGGATTACAGCCGGCACCCACATGGGATCCGGCACATTCAAGTTGAGGACTTTTGCACACCAGGCCTGGGAAATGCTCTTTGACTTATGGAGAAGGATGGGAATTTCCTTGGAGAAGCAAAGCAAAAAAAAAAAAAAAAGGCGTGAGTTTAAAAAATTCCCCTGCATTTCCCAAACTACAATAGCAACAGCAATGCTTCATATTGCGTTAGCACAAATGCTATTTTAAAACTCATATAACCTGAGGTTCTTTTAGTGCCACCCGGAGGGTCCAATGCCAATTCCTGTCTTTCCACGACTGAATGGAAGTGGGAATGTGCGTGGATGAGATAAATTTCTGATCAAAGCACAAATTGTTTGTTTTATTCTTTTGAACCAAGGAGTGGGAAAAGTTGCTTTACCACCCCACTCCCCAAAAGGAAAGCTTTTCTCTTAGGCTCTGATACCTTTGCATCCATCCAATGTGCATGCAGTTATAGGAGACAGGCTAGAGTGATTAAAGACATAACGAAAACCTGGAGGCTTACTCGTCTGGTCAGAAGTCCATACTCATGGCACTTTATAATACCGACTAACATACTCAAGTCTAGCTAAATCTGAAGCAAGTGACCGAGAAGCAGAGGGTGGCTGTGCAAGGCAGAGGGAGAGAAGGAGGGCAGAAGAGATAGACGAGGCAGGAAGGAGAGAGCTTATGGAGGATTATATGATTTGTAGTTAGAGGGTGAATGTTAGGAAGACTGGAGCAGATCAGAATTCTTTGAGTTCACTTTGTGTGTCTTTTTCTGCCAGGAAAGAACAGAGAGAAAACAAGCAAGGGTGATTGGATTCTAGAAGTGAGATTTAATCTTTCTTTTTCGCTATGACTGCATTGTATTCCATGAAACAACTTGTGATATAGATTGTAGAGTAGCTTCTAAAAATTGTAAGGACAAAAATAAACGCCAGAAAGGAGGCAGGAAATTCTAATTTCAGGTTTTACTATGATAATGCAAGCCTAAGGAGAAGGCCTGCTAGATTTATAAGCGATCGGTACTGTCCAAAGTGTGGTTGATAGATGGTTTGCTTTCAAAGTGGAGAAAGAATTTAGTGTGAAAACAATGAACTTGTCTCTCAACATTTTATAGCGAATGGTTTGCATTTCATAGGAGTGGCTTACAAAGACAGAAGGGACACATTTGAATTTGCAAGTTAAGTAAAACTGAAAGGGGTGGTGAAATTTCGCATGGTAAAAACCAAGATGCGAATTGATGTCAACAGGCTGCTGTTATACATTAATATAAAATGACCAAATATAAACACAGCTATTCTCTCTCTCCCCATGTGTGTATCAAAAGGTGCATTATAAAATGAGATGGATATTCAGGTGACCTGCAGCTTGGCATTAATTGATTGACATGTGATGACTTCGAATCCACACTTTGTTAAGAACAGGAACTTTACTTCAAAAGAGAAGCCTGACTCTGTCCTCTCCAGCATGAGACAAATAGAAGCAGGTTAGATTTGGAGAAAGTGAGCCAGGCCAGCGAGCACTGCAGCACTTTGAAAGCCAAGCTGCCCTCCCACTGCCTTGTTATATTTAAAATGTTGTGAGATGAGAAGCACACACACCCTGCACAGCAGGAGCTCTGGTTCTGCAGAAATAGCAGAGAAGCTGATATTTTTAAATGAATGTACGACCCTGTTTCTCACAATCACTGCTGTAAATTTCGTCTTTCCCATCACTGAAGATCTTCAATAGAAGTCTGGTGTGCCATTGGGGAAGGCACTGAGTAAACTGCTTTGTCGCTTGGCACATAGTGTCCATCAAAAAGTATTAACTAAATGATTAAATGTATAGAAAGGAGTTTACCACTGTCAACAGTTGGGAAGCACTCATTACTGATCAGGCACAATAGGTGTCCAAGGCTTTATGGAAGTGATAGTCATTTTCATGTTGTGGCTCAGAGAAATGAAGCTGGTGAGGACACAGACAGGTGCTCAACACGCTCAGAAAATGAACCAAGAAGCAGGTTTCTGATTCCAATAGATCTGTGTTCTGCGCCTGTGCCAACCCGCTGAAGGTGATGACAGCGAGGATTTATAGCCCCCCTCAGGATTCTCTCATTGCACTTGCAGGAAGAAAGGGCTTTTCCAGACTTTGAATCAACCTGTTTACTATATTTGAGAATATTAACACACAGGGGAAAACTTTGGTCTCTGACGCCATTATATATAGGTTATGTACAATTTAAAAAATTAACCTTTTAGGAAAGTAGCCAGGAAGATAATTTCCTTGCCACTTTGAGGAGTGGGAAGCCAGTGTGGTCGTAGGGCAAGATTTTATTCTGGCTTGGTTTCCTACCGGAAGTGTGTTGAGGTCCTAAAAGTCTCAGCCAAGGAATGAGAATACTGCCTTGTGATGTTGCGTGATTTACGCTGCCAGTAATACCATGTGAGCTGCGTGAGGCAAGATTCCACACCTTACTAACACATTCATGAGCCACGGGATGAAGTTTTAGTCTGTGATGGTCCTTACATATGACCATGTTCCCATAGGGTGAGAGTGGAGCTGGGAGGTTCTCCTTACATAGTGACACTGCAGACATAATGATGTCATGCAAAGCAATACTTGAATGCAGTGATGCTGGTGTAAATGGAATGATTGCATTGCTAGCTATACAAGAGCAGTTTTTGCTTATTCTACACCTTTATGTCTAGTTTATTTTTGTCATTTAAATGTTTATTTGTTTTTATTTGGAAGTGAGAAACAGAACAAGACAGAGAAAACAGTGAGATATGTATCTTGCATTCAATCATTTACTCTTTAAACACACACAAAAAACAAGACTGGGGTATGCTAAATCTTGAGACCAGAAACTCAGTCTGGGACTGCCATGCTGGAGTCAGGCAGGGACCCAACACTTGAGTCATCCCTTACTGACCCTAAGATGCACACTTGTTAAGATTCTGGGTGACCAGAACTGAAGTCCGTGCACAACAATATTGTAGGCATCTCAAGTAGTGCCCTGTCCATTGTGGCCAGTATACCGTGTTGCATTGATGCAGCCTCATGCATCTTGTCCCTCCTGCATCTCTTGGTTGCATCAAGAGGTTGCGTGCAATAACTGACACACCTTGTGTAAATGCACTTTGCGATTTTTTCTACAATGACTAAATTGCTTTCTGACTGTGAATATCTCAGAAGATATGCCTGTTGTGAAGCAATATGTGACTGTATTTGCATTTTCTGCCCCTTGCACTATTGTGAAAAATTCGTACATTGATATGGTTGAGCCAAAAATCATATATGCTATATATCAATATCCTGGATCAGCTAGAATTATGCTGATTTGAATGGGTAACTCTTCATTATAATTAACCTTTGTGATAACACTGAAAGTTGTCAATACCTTATCTTTTAGATTCAACATATTTTTTCTAGGAACTGTTGGCACATGCATAAGTGTTTTTTATGGTTGTTCATAAGATTATCACCTTCAACTTCCCCATTTTAACACCATTATGATACAGACTGTAATAATCTATATATCTATGGTCTACTCCAAACACACCCACACTACAGCTTGAACTACTGGAGTATGGGAACCATGCTGCATATCTAAGTATTCCCACATTTCCTATCAATGGGCCAAGAAATAGCTAGTGCTGTTATACACTGCACCTGGTGAAACTAAAGAGCTGCAATAGACTTTATTGAAGGATATTGTAATAGACGACAGGCAAGAACTCAGTCGAAGCACAAATCTAGAAACATGGAGATGGAGGATTTGTTTTAACTTTTACTTGTTGACTTGGAAAGCAAAGTGATACAAAGAGAAGGAATATCAAAAATCTTCCTTCAGCTGATTATCTTCCCGAATGCCCTCAGCAGCCAGGGTTAGGTCAAGCTGAAGCCAGGGCTCTGAAACTCCATTTGTACATTCCATGATGGTGAAAGGCACCCAAGTGCTTAAAGCATCATCTGCTGCCTCCTGGGTGCATTGGGAGCTTGGTCCAAGTGGTGGAGTGGGCCGGATCCAAGCGAGGGCAGGTGTCCCAAGCTGTGACTTCACCTACTGGAGAGATGAAAAGAGGTGAGGTGGGTGGGATGCTTACAGGTGATGTGTGCTTGCTAAATGGGTTTATCTAAAGGAAAATGTCATTTTTCCCTTTTCTTTATGAAAATTCGAGGCAGGTGATTGCTTAAATTGGGGATTTACCTTCCCTGTAGAAACTGTAAGACAGACATGCTATCATCTTTGACTCCATTTCCAGAGGGCTAGGTACCCAGATTCATGAGTCCAAGAGAAGGAGATTCCTAAGTTGTAATTGGCAAAAGTCTGCACCAAATGGGAAGAGGAAAAATTTGCAATGATGTCTTTCCTAAGTCAGTGCTGAGAAGAAATGAAAGATGTTGGGCTCAAAGATCAAGGAGTCTTAACTGACCTTTATTTGAGCCGAGGGGAACCTTACAGCCGTCTCGACTAGCTCTAGTAACTGTTAGCTCTATTAATGAGCATGCATATAAAGTTAATAAATATACATATATAACTTATAAGTCTAAGTTAATTAAAAAACAAAGGAAATTTCAAAAAATATTTAATAATCTTTTATGTATGCTATTGTTTGATATTTCATCAGGCAGGGAATAGCATAACTTCTAAAATAAAATACAAATAGGATGTGCATAACCTTTAAAAATATTTAAAAAATATTCTTTTCAACTTTTCCACAAGAAGCATAATTTATAAACTATTTGCTGCATAGAACAGGAGAAGATAACTTAAACATCATCTAAAAAAATCAGCTTTCAGACACTATTGTGTTTTCAACATGTTTGTTTATTCTCAAGTCAAAATCATTACACCAACCCCTGGAACATTATGCATAAACTTTCTCTGTGGTAGCTGGCAATAGAATAGAAATAATAATGCTTTCTTTCTTTTTTTACCTTGATGGGTTGTTTAGGAGGAGCAAATGGGACTGTGGAAGCACTTCTGAATTGTAAAAATAGCTGCAGAAACTCAGGGAATTATTAAAGTGAATAATGAACAGCTAAAGTCGATTATGAAGGTATTTTCATTTGCTGCAATAATCAAATGTGAAAATCTAATGGGACATGGTGACTCAGACTATCTCTTAAGGCATGGGAAACAATCTTTGGTAACGATTGCCTTGAAATAAATGGTAAATCCTAGACAGTGAATGTTTACATGTTGGATTTTTAACAATAAATACAGATGGAAAGTTTTGAACATATATGAATTTTTGGTCTCCAAAAATATGGTAATATCTAGAAAGACCATTAATACCAGGATAGTACCAAATGCTTGCTAAGAATACAGACTTTGTTTGAATTCAGATATTCGGTACCCTAATCTCATGCTTACCACATACTAGGTCCTTAATTATGAACAAGTTACTTTCTTAATCTCTCATTAGTGAAATAGGAACACAAGAAGACCATCTCCCAGGCTCCTGCAAGGCCACGTAGGATGAAGCATGCAACATGCCCAGCACAGTGTTGCACCCGTAGGAAGCTTCCCAACTGCAGGCAGCACGGGTGCGTTTTCATTGTGCTCTGGAGAATGCTTATACAGTTGAGCTGCACAGCTACAGAGGTACAGACTCTGTTTTTCTTTTGCTATTGTTGTTTGTTTGTTTTGATAATTGACTCGGATGGAGTGGCTTTTCGGTCTATGTGGAGGTCCTGGAACCTGAGGTATCAGGCCATCGTGGGCTGCTGTCTGAGGCATATTACCATGGAATTGGGTTGGAAGTGAAATGGCCAAGACTTGGTGGCCATGTAGGATACTGGCAGAGCAGCCAAAGCTTCAATCTATTATTATCCACTAAGGTGCTGGGCCCAAGATTAACTCTTAATGTCGTTAGAACATATCATACTCTTCAAGTAGTTTGTTTTTATTCAAGGGACAATATTTTACTTGTAGTCTTTGTTGCATATTCTTCGATATTTTTTTCTGCTTTCTCCTATTGGTGCAGAAATATTAGCAAGCCTCATATGTGTTATTCTACCAAACTGTATTTAGAAAATGCTTTAGAGGAACTGTAGGAATGAAGCAATGATCATGAACTGGAATTGGGGTCCCAGGTTTGTCATTTATCATTTGATTTTGGGAAAGTCACTCACTTTCCAAAACCCCATTATATTCATTTATGGTCATTACAACAATTAAAATATCTGAAGACTATGGTAAAGATCAAGGATAAGAGACTTTTGTTGTGAAAGTCAAGTGCTTGGTTAGTCATTCTGTAGAAAGCATAATTCCCACTCTAAATTTGGTTTCGATGTTGAGGTTCAACCCACTACAGGGGCATCGTAGGCGTGTGCCTCGCATAATGAGGATCATTGGACAGAAGCTTCTCCCGTGGCATGAGTGGTTAAGGAAAGGGAATGGCTTGGGGTGCTAAATGGTAAAGGGGAGGGAGAAAGGAAGGTTGCTATGTCAATTTGAATTTCCCTGTGGAACCCAAAGCAGCGCCTGGGATATTTTAGCAGCTGTTTGGATGTGTCGGAGAAGAGACTAGGGACAAGCAGCATTGAGAAGTCTGTAGCCAAACACTGGAACTAGGTGAGGATCTGATGAACTGCCAGTAAAAGGCTTTGTCACATTGTCTTCAGAAGTGTCTTGGTGTTGGTTAGCACTTAACACTAACTTCCTCTCCTGTTCCTGCTGGACTGAATGGGTCTGCATTTGCGCAGGCTACTGCGAATGACCTAGTTCTTTCATTGAAAAGAGATTTATGGAAGTTAAGTGTTCACTTCTGTATTAACAGAATAGATTTTTGCCTTTCAAGTTCATACTCTAATAAGCTAAAAAATTATAAGGTTGTTCAGGAACGTTTTAGCATGAATTAAAAAAAATCCCATGTGTTTCAAATTGTTGCCACGTAACTTAAGATGCAGAAAAATAAATGAAAGCAAATAATAGGTTTCTTTATGACAGCAGATTTAAAAAATACTGGTTAACACCTGATTATCAAAAAGTCTAATGTTCAGTAAAGAGCACTTTGGTAAACACTACACTTAAAAATGCAATATGCCAAATAAACAGAACCGTGTGACAAATCTGCGACACGATGCCACACGGTCTCTTGCCTTTCATGGAAAGTCAATAAGTTATCGCTTTTGAATTTATTTTTATAAGGCCAGTTTTTAATTTTAAAATTTAACAATTTTAATGTGTTTACTCTCTTTTACATGCAGCAAGTACATACATGTCTACACACTTTTCTTGAAAACAGTATTATCAGAAGGTGGGGGATTCGTGACAATCAACATAAGCTGCGGGAAAAGTGTAGACGGTAACTTGCATGGCATGATCCCAGGAAACAACGCGTGGAACTGTGTCTGCGCCGGGTGATTTAACATCCACACAAGTTCTGTATTCTCCATCAGTCAGAGCAAATGTTCAGTATTTGTCTCTCTGGGTCTGGCAGACTCAATTTGACATGATTATCTCCATTTCTATTCCTTTTATACCAAAATGTCAGGATTTCTTCTTTTTCTAGCCAAATACTTGTCCATCATGTCCATATACCACATTTTCCTCATCCAGGCATCAGTTGAAGGTTATCAAACTTGATTCTACATTTCTGCTACCGTGAATTGAGCTGTTACAATCATGGGGATTCAGGCGATCACCACTCATTCCACTTTCTTTGAGTATTTCCCCAAGAGCGAGACAGCTGTGTCACACAGTACATTGATTTGAAGTTTGCTGAAGAATGTCTCTATATTTTCAGTGATTATTTACACTAATTTACACCCCCTCCACACACACACACTGTTTATCAGGTTGCCCTTTTCTTCACATCCTTACCAACATTTTTTTGGGGGGGAGAGCAGGTGGTAGCCATTATACCTATAACATTTTAAGCTGGCATTGTAGCAGCTGGAATTAAATGTCTCCCAAATTGTCGAGGAGAAGGTGCAGAGCCTATGACTACATTACACGGCAAAAAGGAAGTTGCATTTAGTGACACCAGCTGGTGGGACAAGGACGGTTTGAAGTGGAATGTCCAATTCTTCAAAGATTGTCATTGATTTGTCTGTCTAGCCTTCCCATGCATCATCTTAACTGAAGACGTGGGCAGATATGATTGTAGCTATGTATACTCTATTTAATCATCTTTTCCCATCAGGCTTATTGAAGTATCATCGTGAAGATAGACCATTTGAATAGCTGACAATTTTCCAACCCAATGTCATTCAGTCTCAAGGACTTACTGCAGCAATTTCATTTTATTAATGATGGGACATCATATTTACCTAGCTTTGCATAAGCTCAAACTTTGTCAATGTAAATGCTGCAATATGCACTCCTGTGGAATCATTTTAAAGTGGTGAACAACAACAACAAAAAGACATCATTTTCATTTCCTGTAACACTGTAGGAAAACAAATGTAGGCAAAGGATAAGACGTCTAACGTTTCTTTCCCAAAGAATTGTAAGAATTGGGCTTTGGGGTTTATTTTTCCTTGTATGTTCTCAGAGACTCATTTAGCTTCCATTCTTCTCTGAAGAATCTGTTAGACAAGAAACACCTGACAATGTTTAGAAGAACATGGAAATTTGCATGGTTGGCAAAATTCCTTTTATTCTCAATGACATTTCACATCCTTTCATATAACTAACCTTGAATTTAAAGCATTGAGTGGGCTGAATAAAGCACTTTGAACTCACATTCGTGGCCTACAGTGTTCTTTTGGCTGAACCTGTTCGATTCTTTTGCTTCCATGTCTATCTCTCCTCATACAACACACTCCTTGTCAGCAGTGTGACTTTTAAAGCTCCCCAAGAATATCTTTATTTGTCTATTCTATTTTGTTTACACTTCCATTCCTCAGGGCTTGCACTTGGCTTTCTGTCTTGGGTTTCTTACCCTACTCTCTCACTCCATTCTGCTCTGTGAGCATTTTCTTCTTAAATCTCAAGTTGATCAACAGTTACCTTTCCTTTTCTCAAAAATCAAATTTTATATTGACTGCAGAATAAATTCAAACTGTTTAGCAAATCTTTCTATATGTTTGGCTTCATAGAAATGCAAATCTCCGTGAATTCAGCGAATTCCTGGTGTCTGGGATTGGGCATTTAGTGTCTCTGTGTCTTCTGGAGTACTTATTTCAAATACTTTCCTATTCATATGCTAGCATTTCCTTAAACTTTCAAGGCTTACTTGAAATAGCTCTTTATTCCATGTATTAACGAAACATTCTAGAGAGCCCCTAGGAAAAAAGGGTTAAACATTTATTTTACTTTGTTTTTGTCATGATTACAATGTAGTTTGATCAGAACATAAGTTACCAGTGCACATATGCACACTCACAATTTCAACAGAGCTTTTGAGTTCAGCTCTTCTTGCCATTCTCTTCAAAGAAAGCCAGGGTTAATAGATGCAGGTTTGCAGTTGCTGCAGTTCTCAAATCCCCAAACTGATGATAGGAGCGTGTGGCGAAGCACGGCTGGAGCTAAGATGTTCAACTTCTGGGTACTTTTTGCACTCTTCCGAGTGTTAAGGCAAACATAAAGAAACACTGCTTTATTGAACATTTTCTCTGTGGCCTTGATGGTGTGTGAAAGCAGAAAGGGCTTAAGTTCACTTATATGCAGAATTTTGCTAAGGATCTTTGCAATTTTTACATATGAATCAAATCTATATGCTTTTGGATTTTAAACTTTGAGGTTTAGGATAATGAATTTCCTCAGGGAACACATATGTCACTTGTTTTATTTGACCGTGTATCCTAGTGCTCTTCTCAGCAGTAGATGCCTGGTCATTTACCTGACTGCTTTGTCCCTTTGTCTAATCAGCATGAATCTCATCAAGAGAATGATAGATTCGGGCAATGTCAGGGTTTTCTGTCTGAGGATGGGTATTTTATCTGTCTTCTCTTTTAACATTTCCTGGTCGGCTGAAATGCTTAGCCAGGTAGTTAAGCATGGTCTCTTCTTTTCCAGCTGTGGATAAGCACCAGACCGGTCTGATTCAATTTGTATTAAATGCAGGAAGAAAGTTCATCCCAGTCTTTTGAACAAATCAAGAGAACACTGCCAAGGGACTCAAACATGTAGTGAATCGGATTCAAATTCCAAAATTATATTGGTATCTTGCAGAAAATTTCATTTTTAAGAACTTAGTGCAAAGGACAAGTGGTATAATGAAGTTCTGTGAATACATATTGGAGTGTGTGTGTGTGTGTGTGTGTAATAAAATACAGGCACCACTCAGTAACAATAAACCCTTCTTCTTCATAATGTTGTGACATTCTGTGCTTTTCTTTTGCAGGAAAAGATATCCCACGGCCATCAGCAAGCTGTACTGGCTCCGTGGTATACGTTGGAGAATGTGTCTTCTGATGGGATCTCTTTATAACCTGGCTAATGTGAAGTGGTATTGTCTCTAATCAGCACCTTTGATCATCATTTCCTCAGAGCTAATGTCAGCCTCTTCATTAAATTCTGCGAGATTCCTGCTGTTCTGTTAGATAATCACCATCTTGTACATTTTATGAAAAACACGAGGAAATCTATACTTCTGTTGCCTTATTTCTTACATTGAGTGTCTAGTTTAAAGACAAAAGGAAGAGTTCAAAAGCAGTCTTAGCCAAAATTTTTCAGTGACTTTTTCTCCCAGAAGCATTGCCCCAAGTTGTGTATGATCTTCCTGTGTTGGTCTTAGTCTAGAAATGAGGCCTGTAGTTTGGGAACCAGGTTAGGTAGCTATCTAAGTTGTCGTATTTTGACTAGATTTTTAACCCTCATTACGAACAGAGCCAAGCTCTGTATCTACAGAAACTTAGCCTGAAGCTGGAAACTTATGGTTGTCATATCATTTCCTGCCACAAGTCTCCTTGCAATTACGCTATGGAGAACACATTGTGGTCTTCCTGATACTACCTTTCTGGGCTTCTTTTTTATGATTGGAATGTGATAAATATTATATGAAATTGTTGCGTGAACACAAACCCTGTCTCTTATTCTTGTATCAATGTCAAAGGAGTCTTATTAGTACCTAGGCAGCGCCAGAATGGCAGTGAAGTGTGAATAATTCATTGGCTGCTTGAAGGTCAACTTGATGGCTTCCACAAACACTTAGGAAGGCTCCTTAAATTTCAGTCATAAAGTACTTAACCACGGCCCTGCTTATTTATTTCTCACCACCATCATGTGAGGTCACTGCGAATTGCTTTTGTTATGTGCATCTGTGATTAGAGGAATTGAAGGATAAGGAAATAGATGGAAGCTGTGGTTAAGCCAGTCACCCAAGGTTGCAACCAAGGTCACAGGTAGGACAGAAGTCTGCAATTAATGTCAAGCTCGCGTGTGCTTTCCTCTTGCTTAATCGAAGGAGGCAGGATATTTCTTAGTTGTGAGATGTTTCCAGTTTTTCATCTTTAAACCTAGAGCACCACACATTTGTATAGCACATTTAAAGTTACTTTCATGCAGCCAGTCAGTAAATATTTCTTAGTGTCTACCAAGAAAACTGCACTAAGGACTGTGCATGTGACAATGTCACATTTTTTGTTCTCAAGACACTTTGTAAACGCAACTAATCTTAACAGCAGATGTAGAAGACATAGACGCATATTAACTGTTTTAAGGAACTAGAAGGCCAAAGATCAAAATTCAAAATTGATTTCCCTTCTGAGTGTCTACTAAATCTTGTTCTGCCTGTGTGAGTTTGGAGGTTAAACCCATAACAAGTGAGAAGCCACCTGGATAGCCAAATGATTTGATGGATTTTCAAACTGATAATCTTTAAATATTTGTTCAGCATTAATATAGTTAGGTATATAAAAAGGCAGTGGCATTTTGTTTGTGCTTATAGACTTTGAAGAGAGCAACTTATCATGCACCAGGATGAATAAATGTTGATTTACGGTGTCAGATTTGAATTTTATTTTTGAAAGTATTCATCTATTTATCTGAAAGTTAGAGTCTCAAAAAGAGACAGAGAGATGGAGTAGGGTATTCCATTTGCTGCCTCGTTTACCTGATGGCCACAATGAACAGGGTGGAGCCAGGACAAATAAAAGAACCTGAAGCCTCATCTGGACCTCACATGTGGGTTTAGATGCCCGAATAGCTGAGTCGTTTTCTAGTACATTCCATAGGACATTAGAGGGAACTGGATTGGAAATGGAACAGTTAGGACATTGATCAGTTCCCATATGGGGTGCTGACATCACACACGGAGGCTTCCGCCGTTATACCATGCCTTTGATAAATTGTTTTGAATTTTCAAACGTTTATCTTAACTTTCTGCCTTCCACAATTTTGCTGACCCGATGAAGAACACAGGCTCTTCCGGGAGTTCCTGTTTATCTTTGGGTTGTATCCTGGTGACAAGAGAGAAAAGCAACATGTTAGGTTCACTGATAGCAGCACCAAATTAGAAAGAGAAACAAGAGTAAAAATCTGCCAATCAGTATCTCAGCTATTTAACCACCAAAACTGTCAGGGCTCTTAGGATCCCCCATGCATTGAGAGAGAAACAATATAGATATGAGGAGATGGCGGCTGCCTAGTGAATGTTGCCATTCCATTCTAGAGAGGTAGCCATTCTTTGTAAAACTGTCTCCTGATCATGTGTGTAGGTGCCACTTGCTCATTGTGCCTCACTGGGAACCTGTTGACTGAGGCAGTGTCCCCATGCCCAGAATCTGTTATCGATTCAGAATGCACAGACATCTTGTGCTGTAATTTAAATTGGCTCTAGTTTTGACTCAAGGTTTTAGGGCTGTTGTTTTGTCCTACTGTTGCATCCTTCAGTTAGAACATCTAAATGAAATAAAGCAATTGAATAAGAATTTGGCATCAGTTAACACTGCACTGCACAGAGCAAAATTATTTGATCATCCTGTATTTTGCCACTTGTTCATTATGTTATCAAATGTGCCCTGTGCTGTAATTGTTGGGAATCCCTCACTTGACAATTACAACATGTCTGTTGTATGGTGTGTATGTCTATTATGTCTACATATGAAGTGAATGTAACAAACATTATATTGTTCAATTTGAAACAAAAAATTACAAGAGGAAAAAAATTTGTTAGAAATTCAATTTGACCAGGATCTCATTTCAGTTTGGTTGTGTAAATATTTGAGCACCTTTTATGTGGGTCCTTCAGATGTCTGATGCCTGGTCAGCCTTGCCAGCTGACAGGAGCGCCTCCCCAGATCCCGCTAGAATGACTGCAGCAGCCATCTCATTAGTCTCCTGCCTCTGGTCTTGTCTTCTTCCAGGCGCTCAGCCACAGGGCAGCCAGAGGTGTGTGTGTCTAAAATGCAAATCACAGCATGTTGCCCACTTGCTTAAAACCCTTCAGAGGGTTTGTTTTTTTTTTTTTTTTGAATCTGTGACATTGAACCGCAGGAAGCTACCTGCTTGGATTTTCTTGGGATGCATCTTAAAGTGCAGAACTCTGGGCCTTACTTCACAAGAGCTGATTCTGGTGGGAATGAGAGATCTTTGGCAAGATTTGGAAATCTGCATTTGCATTTGAGGGGAAAAAAAGAAAAAAAACAACCTTGGGAGATTCTTGGACCTGATAAAAAGATTCAGAAGCACTAGCAAAGGGTAAGAAATAAATGTCACTAAAGTGATTGCCTGGCTTATGCTTCTATTATTAGGGAGTCCAATCTCAGCATGCTTGATTACTTGTATTTTCCTATTTCTTTCTTTGCTTTCTTGCTTTTTCACATGCTCTTCCTTCTATCTTGAATGCTCATTATTATCCTTTAAGTTGGCTAATTCCTACCTGTTCTAAAAGAGACCCTAGGAACAATTCCTCATTGATGAAGTCTCCCCGAACTTCCACCTCCCACAGAGAACCCTTCTGGGTACTATCACACTGAACAAATACCCATCCCTGTGAGAAAGGGTTCCAAATAAAACTGGTGGGCAGCTCTGAGCACTGTGGCCCAAGACAGTGCTGGAGCTGGTGCGTGGAGTGCTTATTGTGGAGGTGGTAATTACACTTTCTCAGTTTTCTATCTCAACATTCTCCATAATGGCTATTCTTTATTACCGATTCAGTAATTTTTTAATATCAAGTATTTTTTTTTAAAAACTATGCAGGAGTTAATACAATAAGATTTTTTCTGTTGCCCAGACCTTAACAACTCAATTCAGGCCAGAGGCCAGAACTGAAGAAAATGTCGCTGAGTGCAATCTGTCCTAAAGACTAAAAATTGGTGTCATATTTCTCCTATTGGGACTTACAAAGTTGAAATTAGCCTTTTGCTCAATGTCTTCCAGAAAGCTAAGCAGACAAGAAATGAAGGGAGTGTTATACATAACATTAGATTCACAGGCGCAGAATTTTAGTTGGGCAGTGACGAGCCATCTCTTGGTGAGAGCGAAATGCTGACATTCTGGGCTGTAACAAGAGTCAGGGTCCCTTTAGGAGACCTACTCACCTGCTCAGCTGGGGGAAATCACAGAGGTGGGGCATTAAAGAGGAAGAAGGGGGAACCCCTGTGCCTATGGAACTGCATCGTAAAATAAATAAATGAAAACATATGCATAGGTGAAAGAAAGGAGTGATTGGTAGATCTCTGAATATCCTCTTTATCGATAAAGACTGTTGGAGAGAAGGGACAGCTACAATGAACCGAGTATGACCAAGTCACCTACTCATTGGGGTGGAGAGTGGAGGTGTCATCAAGGTGGTAGCTGAGCGCATCTTTATAATGATGAACCTTTACAGTATGATAGAAGTGCTGTACAGGGGGTTCTGTAAAACAGAATTACCTTGCTTACACATTCAGTGGAGGTCAATGCTAAAGTGAATGTGGGCTGGGGCCGAATTCAGTCCACATCTCTCGTGTGAGTAGAAGATATCCCATCACTCGAGACATTGATGTTATATTCCAAGGTCTCCATGAACAGGAAACTGAGATCCAAAGATGTAGGTGGTGGTCGGATGCAGGCACCCCAGCGTGGGTGGCTGCCTACCCTATGCCTGGACTGCCCCATGTCCTCCTGGAGAATTCATCTTGACTTCACATGTGTTCCTTGGAAGCGAGGATGACTGCATGACCAATAAGTGTTATAGCACAGACCGAGTGCAATCATACGTGCAGGTTATGAGACAACTGTATTGTTCAGCTCTCAGTTCTTGGGAGATCCTGAAACCCCTGGCCATTTTGGTGGTTAAAAACAGCAGTATTTACATCACGTCACATTTTTTAACTAGCATAGAATGAAAGAACTGTATTCATGGAACACTTGAATTGATAGGATGAAATTAGTACACAGTAGATAAGGATGCTTCCATAAGACATGCCAGATTTGTCCATGGCCTTCCAAGGCAATGGATCATGCATTTGTGTTGCAAAGAAGACAGACAAACATGTGCCCTCAGCACCAGCCAAGGGGCTCCATAGAGTGGTGTTAAAGGGAGGGAACTGCCTGAGCTGAGTGTATGAATATTCTGAGGCAGAATGAAACAAGTGCAAGGAGCAGTTTGATTTGCCTGTAGAGTAGAATACTACATAATGCCAGACACCTGGGTTCACAACTAATGGTGTGGAGCTGTGGTCTGCAGGAATGCCTCAGGACAGTGGGTTTAGATTGGTCAATTACGGCTCTTTCCTTGTATCTGGTAGCAGTTAACTCTAGGTAATCCTGTTTGCCTAAGATGAGCCCCACACTGAGGGTAATGGGATGCTTTATCCAGGAAGGATGGAGGCTGCGTGGGAGAACGAGGCTGGATTACCCGATGAGGACCCTAGCCAACATTGAGCTCGTTGAGCTTCTCAAGCATGAAAATTATTGTCAAGGGGAAAGAGTCATGTCTGCGTCCTTGCAGTTCTGTGTACTTCCTTGCAATAGAAATAGACACTTATTACAATTAAGAATATTTCAATTATTCTCTTATTTTTATAATAGGTGGAGTCTCCTGGGAAAGCCTCTACATCTTTAAACTTTAATTCCACTCCAATCAAATGTATTCTAACACACTTAATTTTTCTGAGACCTTGGTTCCGACCGGGTGTGGTTTGGATGGAGCCACTGGCAGTGTAAGCTTAAGGAATGCACAGCTCCACTCAACATGAACGAATCATTGATGTCTTGTGCTTAGTTACTCACATCCCAACTTGATTGTCTAATTATTTCATGGAAATAAGGTTTCTGAAGCAGCCAAAGAGAGGGCCTGTCTTTGAGCAGGTTACATAGGAACTGTGGATTCCTGATCTCAGGATAGCTTCATCTTTGCAAGGCATGGTACTTCTCTCTCTGTCTCTCTTGATTTATTCCATAGAACCACATTAGGACTTGGAGAATAGGCATTTTTATAGACAAAGCGATTCTTGAATATGATCTCTAAGTTTTGATGTAAACATACACAAAATGCAAGCTCACCATGCAAGAAAGTGCGTCGATTACACAGCAGGTTTGATATGAAGCCACCCACAGACATTAAGAGAAGTAATTCATAGTGTCAAAAATGGTTAGCTTCCTGCCAACGCAACACAACAGTAGGTGTAAATGTTAAAAATCCACACAGAGAAAACGACCTTTTGAAGATTTCATGGAGTTAAAACTTTCCTTTCCCTTTGAAAATATCAGGGAAAAACAAAATATCCTGGATTGTGTGGCTCGTTTTAAGTGTTTGATTTGAAAGAAAGTGAAAATTGTATTTCTTAAATTGAACATAATGTTAACAAATATAAAATAAACCTATGGACATAAATGCCTTACATCTTAAAACATTCTAGGAAAGGTGTGAATTATTTGGCCATCTCTGTTGAGCAAGATGCCTTTTTACACAAAGCCAATGAATGCTGCTGACGCATCCCCATGGTGTGCTGAAGGTGTGATGTTTTGGGGGTGTCACCTGAGCCAAGTTTTCAGCATGTGTTACATGTATAATGTGATCATGTGTAGTGTTCTTTTCTGAATTGGATTGACATTCAGGTCAGCAGTTATCGTAATATTTGGGACATAGATACTAATATTAATGTATGACAAATATTCAATTATTTTCATTCAATCCATGAGTTAGGTTTCAGGGCATTCCTTTTGGACAATAAAACCTTTATGAGCTGAAAAAAAAATTGCTGATATAATGGATGTTTTGTGTTAATAAAGATGGTAGCATCTTCTGTTTCAATTTTAAAAATCAAGAAACTGAGCAATAAAAAATGGAATGATTTATGTGACATTTCTGGGTAATTATTGTATAAAATATTTTGTTTTCAACATATAACTGGTAAAACTTTATTTGTCAAGTCAAAATCTGCATACCATATGACCCAGCAATAGCACTCCTAGGAATATATCCAAAACACCTGTTTTACGACAAACCAACATGCATCCCTATGTTCATAGCAGCACAATCAGTAATTGCAAAAACATGGAAGCAACCGAAATGCCCATCAGCAGAAGATTGGATAAGAAAGCTTTGGTTCATCTACTCCATAGAATACTACTCAGCTATTAAAAAAAACAAAATGCAGTTCTTTGTGGCTAAATGGGCCCAACTGGAAACTATAATGCTAAGGGAAATGAGCAAATCCCAAAAGGTTAGATACCACATGTTTGCCTTGATTTAACTTGTAATTTTTGTTTGGTTGTTGGTTATTTTTTGAACCTGTCATTGACACTGTCTCAACCCAGATGTTTCGAAGAATGGAACTTGCATTATTTTTAACATATTGTTTACCCAATACTATGTCAATTAATTCCATAATGTTGTATATTGATACTGAGGCCTTGTTGGGGCTTTTAACTGACCGGATCTTTACTCTGTTAGCCCTATCTTCAGACTAGAGAAGGTCTCCCCAAGAGGCCACTGAACTTATCTGGACAATAAGACGCTGGACTTTATGCTAGATATGTGTTTGCAAGGAACGAATCTCAACTGAACTTGAACTGTGGTTATGCAACAAGGTGGAGGAATCCACCATGGGGGGAGGGGTATGGGAGGGGTGGGGGAAATCCCCAGTGCCTATAAAACTGTATCACATAATACAATGTTAACAACAATAAAAAAAAACTTTATTTGTCATTAATAATAATTCAACTTCTATGAAAATCTAATAGTACTTGAATTCTTGCATATTCAATTTATCTATGGATGGTTAAAAAATATCTGGGATTCTGCTAGTAATTTATACTATCTTCAGAGTTCAGCCATTGAAGTGTTATTGCCAAAGATATTCTTGGCATTTCCACCAAAATAACAAAATAATTTATCACTATACTCCCAGACTAACAGGCAGGATATTCACCTCAGTATCACTGTGCCTCCCTGTACTCCCAAACTCCATTGCCGTTAGGTGAATCAAATGACCAAGATGGGGTTAAAGATTATGAGAAGATGTACCTGCTATATCTGTCAAGACGATGTGGCTAAACCTGAGTGTTTTCCCCTGAAATATAGCTCTGCTACCTTCCTTTCTATTTTGGTGGAACAAAGAGTCAAGCAGAACAAACAAAACCAAACCAAAATACTGTGACAGCCAAAGTCATTGAGATTTGAGAACTTGCTGGGTGACTGGTGCTGTTGAGGTTCAGCAATGCAAGTATTTTTCAGAAGTAAATCTGGCATAATTTGATTATTTTGTCTTTTATATAATTGTGTATATTTCCATTTACAAGGATGTCTGTCTAGCTAGACTCATGACTCAGTCTCTTCTAGGAGTAGGGAGGATCTAGTGAGCTGCCACACTGGGGAGTGAGACCTTGACCTTCAGCCAGGGCAGCACCTTTGTAATGGTGTGTGCAGTCTACACATCTGGAGGGAAGGCAAGGTCAGTTCCTGAGAGTGGATGGCCTGAGCTGCACAAAAATCACAGACCTTGCAGTCCAGTAGCCTTTCTGTAACACCCCGGAGGTAGCAGTTGAAAACCTTTGCTTTTATGATTCTAGATGTTCACAGCTCACAATAGAAAATGATTCTCAGAAAGACTGATAGGTAAGTAATGGTTGCTTTGAAAATCATCTTCAGGTGGAGTGTCGTCTTGCTTATATTCAGATTCAAAGGAAATGACATGAGATTTCGCTCTTTTCAGACATGTTCACTGGATTTGTGTAAGACGGAGGAAATTGACGGGGTTTGTAGCTTATGTCACAGAACGACGCTGCTGGTACGTCATTGATGGCATCCACCTGAATGAGATTTAAATTTAGATTAAGACACTTGGGCACTGTGTGATTTGGGGGGTGTTGCTGAATGACTTCAAACCTTGATTTCCTCATTCATGAAAATGGAAATTAAAAAGAAACATGTGTTTCATGGGCTCATTTTGTAGGTAAATCTCTGAAGCACTACATGCACTATTGTGGGGAGCAGGGTGCTGGAGCTGCTCCCAGGAAGGGCCGTTGCAGGATGGTGGCTGGCCCAGAGGTGGGGTTGGTCTCGCCAGCAGGTAAATAGGAAGTCACAGGGATAGGCTGATGCCCTCGCTGCAATTATGTTATTGTTACTGGTCTATCAGGTAGCACTGAGTGCACCCTCGGGGAGAAGTCATTGGGGGAGAGTGGCAATAAGAACTATGGGGGAGATAAGCAGCTGAGAGAGGGAAAAGCAGTGGAGAGAGTTACAGAAGGGGAGAAGTGTGGGGAGAAAAGCAGCGGAGAAAGGGTATAAAAGCAGCCGCTTTTGGCTATAAGAGGTCCAGTTGTGGTTCCTCTTTTTTCTAGACCCTCAAACTGTGCCTCGTAGGTAGTGTCTGTACGGGTCGGCGACACACTATGGTTCATAGTCCCTCCTTCTCTCGCACTCTCCTTTCCTCTAGCAAATTGTTGATCACACTTTCCCTACTTAACACACAGAGTGGATGCATGAGAAAAACATTACACAATTCAAATGGAAGCAAATTGTAATCTGTATGATATTATATAAAAATAAGCTTTAAACATATAAATTGTGGCTGGTATTGTGGCATAGCTGATGCCCACACCCCATATGGTGCCAGTTCATGTCCCAGCTGCTCCATATCCAACCTACCTCCCCTGCTAAAGGCCTGGAAAAAGTGCCGGGAGATGGCCCAAGGGTTTGGACAACTACCTGGTTGATGTAGGAGAAATTCATGGCTCTTGGTTTTAGCCCAGCCCAGGCTTGGCTACTGTGGCCATCTGGGGAATGAACCAGTGGACGTAGGATCTCTTCTCCGACTTACCCTCCATTTGATTATGATTTTCAAATAAAAACATCTTAAAAATATAGTGACAGTTTTTGGTTTTAGGGTTAGGAGCATAGAGCAGCCTGAATTTGTACTATAAAGCCTATCTAAAATGCTGTTAGGTTCCAACAATTCTAGCTTTTGATACTCCTGTACCACAAGTAGAATATACAAAGCTCAGATCCAAGGCAGGCCTCTTGGTTTTTAAGAGAAGTTTAATCAGGGTGTTGCTATACCTACGTATTTCCGCCTTACTTTGTCTGCTTGTGACCTAATATGGAAAGGCTGAGTATTTGAAAACCATCCCTAATTCTACCCAATGCTTAAGATATCCACATTCTGACTTTCTGAGCCTTGTTCTCTGAGTTTGCTTTGAGAAATACACCTCTGAGTCCTTATGATTTCTTTCATTTCCACAGGCAATTAAAGTCTGCTTAGAGTGAGTCTTTTCTTCATCTCCAACACACTTTTGATCCTTGAAACCAGGTCAGAATTGGAAAGAAGGTCTCAACAATCAAGCGACAAGTATCTCAATAATCCCTTAACAACCATCTGTGAGACTTAGTTACCTTCTTAAGAAAGAAAAAACACTATGCAGTGTGTTCCAGTAGACTGAATGACTCCTAGTCCTGGAACTGTGCCAGGCTCTGGGCAGCTGAGTACTTACATTTCTACTTTATGCAGTTTGTACTCTACTTGACTATGTATTTAATAAATAATCCCATAAACAAATTATTTGGTTTGGTAGGAATCCTTGTTTTGAAGATGACAAAGCAAACTATAAGCCTAGAGAGTGGTTGGGAAGCATGGAGCATCTTATAAGAAAATGTTACCAGCATTTATCACTTGACTACCTACCAGAAAATATTTGACGTTGCTCATAGCCAAGACTTCAATGGATGTGCTGACAACCATGTGGGCAAACACAAGTAAGCCCATTTTTCACATGAATAAAATGAGACAAAGCAAAGTCAGTCATTGTCTCAAGTGACCCATTTAACTTGTGGTAAAAGTCAAGGTTTGGATTTAGAATGTCCAGTCTCACAGAGTTTTAGTTATTCTCCATCCACTATTCTAGAAGTTGTGTGTAAGCTTTGGTATAGTATACACTATGCTAAGCCATAGCTCGTACAGGAGACAGATCTGTGTTGAGGGCTGTCAAGTCACACAGTTCTGGGACTGAAATGCACTCGCGCTAGGTGACAACCAAAATGACAATGTGACTATATATCCAGAGGCAGGAGGAAGGGAATAGCAGGAAATGATGGAAGACTACGTTTTGGCACTTGTGATATGGAAAACAATTTGAATTTTAAGTGTGATGGATTTAAAATTAGGAGTAGTTTGAATTGACTTTTGGGTAAGATTTTATTTATTTGACAACCAGAGTTACAGAGAGAGGTGAGAAAAAGAGACACTCACACTGATTCACTTCCCAAACATCTGTAATGACTGAAGCTGAGCTAGACCAAGCCAGGAGCCTGGACGTTCACCCAGATATTCCATATGGCTTCATGGGTCCAAGAACTTGAGCCATCGCTTAGTGTATGCAGAGGGCCATTAGCATGGAGAGGGATCAGGAGTGGAACAGCCCAGATGTGAAGCAGTGCACATATGGCAGCCGATGATGCAAATGGCAGCTTAACCCATTGTACCATAGTTCCTGCCACAATTTGATTTTTCTAAAATTATGTAACTTTAAAGAGACAACATGCAATGTATTTCACAGAAACAACTCTAAGAAGTTAACTGTTCTACCCTCCCTCCTTTCATCGTCCTTTCTTCTTCCTTTCTGTGTTTCTTTCCTTTAATTTTTGTAATAATATAAATTTTAATTCAATTTAAAATCATAGACTAAATGTACTACTAGCCATAATGTTTATTGAATAATAAATAAAAAGGCCATTGTTTCACAGGAATACAGGCAAGGACTATAAATCATAATGAAATAATAAGGTGTTAAATTCATCTTTCTATGTTTTTTATATTCTGTATTAGCTTTAAGGGATAAGAGAAAACATGAGCTTTTTGTCTTTTGAGAATGGCTTATTTCACTAAACATAATGGTTCTAATTGCTCTATGCAATATATAACATATGTAATCCCTGTTACTGCCTAATGGGCTATAGGAAGCTGTAATAGAAGCAACATGTAGAAGAAAAGCCAAGGACCTGGTGCGGTAGCCTAGTTGCTACAGTCCTTGCTTTGCACGTGCTGGGATCCCATAAGGATGTTGGTTCACGTCCTGGCGGCTCTGCTCCCCATCCAGTTCTCTGTCTGTGGCCTAGGAAAGCAGTCAATGATGGCCCAAAGCCTTGAGATCTGCACCCGCTTGGAAGACTCAGAATAATCTCCTGTCCCTTGGATCAGCACAGCTCTGGCCATTGCGACCACTTGGCAAGTGAATCATCGGACCTAAGATCTTCTTCTCTGTCTCTCCTCCTTTTTGTATATCTGACTATCCAACACAAACAAATAAATCTTAAAAAACAAATGTCAAATGTGTACAAAACACCCATTCCACTTTTCTGCTTTTTTGCTCCCATCAGAACTGATTTATTGCGTATGCTGTGCACACACACATTGTGGGGGCATCGTGTGGGGTTTACCAAGAGCTTATTTGAATCTCAGGGTGGGATTCTGAAAAAAAAAAATCTTTCCTTATCCCTCCTTTATCCCTCCTCTTCCTTCTCAGACCTGGGGTTAAAGGTGAAGATGAAAACAATTCAGAACAAAACACATGGAAACTGCAAAGCTGTTCACAGGGTGGACGGTGAGATGTGAGCGCGTCCAAGTGGGGTGTCCGCAGACTATGGATGGCAGAACATCTGGGCCACTGAGCTCTAACTTCCCGAAAGGGAAATGACATCCAAATTTATTTAAGTCAATCTTATTTGAATTGTTTTTCAGTATTTAACTAAGCTCATCCCATACACTGAGAACAGCTGAAAGACAGAGGGTCCACAAAGTGGCCCGAGCACAGAGCAGTGGCAGTTACGACACCTGCACGGGGGTCGCCAACACAGCACTAGCTTGGAGAACACAGCTGACACATGTTTGCTAACAGCTGCAGTGAATGAATAAGTAAATGTATGAGATGAATAGTAAAATCACAACCAACTGTTCAAAGACATGAAAATTGAATTTGCTATGATTGCACTCAAGATCAGAAAAACTACGTCGCTAATACTCAAAAGGGAAATCAGTTGTGTCAACCATGTGTGAATGTTTTCCAGTTAAGCTTTTTGCAATGAATAAAAAAATTAAATTTCACTTAAGTCATAGGATCATTTGACAGGGAAAATAAACTTAATGAGAAAAAAAAGTTCTAAGTTTGGTAGTTTTCAGACACAGTTCAATAGTTATATTCTCTCAGAGGGTTGAAATTTCCTTTCCCTGAACTTGAAGGAGACGCAGTTCTTATGCCTTTCCCTTTCAATCCTTACAGCTTTACATATGCCAAGTTTGCTAGATTGAAACTTTTGTTGGGCACATTAAAAACTTTTTAGTCCCTGTTTTTAAAATCAATGTAATCACCTCCAATATCTGTTTTA
Source organism: Ochotona curzoniae (assembly GCF_017591425.1). Lineage (NCBI taxonomy): Eukaryota > Metazoa > Chordata > Mammalia > Lagomorpha > Ochotonidae > Ochotona > Ochotona curzoniae. Next base: position 8,114,124 of record NW_024467119.1, read on the forward strand.
TGCATCCAGGGATTCTATGAGCCCAGCAAAATTCAACACTACTAGTGGCTTACGCACTGGATAACTTACAGATGCAGCCACCTGACAGCTGATTTTCCAGCGATTCCACTATTACTGACAGAGGTAAAAGAAAATGCTGAAGTTGTCAGTCTGCTTCTATTTTTTATGAGCAAATTTTGTCCTTTTTGGAGCTATGGGTTGGAGGTGCATCGTGGGAATGAACTTCATGTGCCAATCTGCAAAGCCACTTTTATTTTCTCTTGTGATAGGAATAATGTGTATAGAGGATTTTTCACCTGAGGGTGGCAGAGTGCCTCATTAAAATGGATTTACTAAGGCTCTAGGGCTCCCTGTTAAAGAAAGAAGGTCAGCAGCTATTTCATCAAGATGGGAAAACTGGACCAAAAGGGTCCAGTGATGGTATTCTAGGATCCCAAATTGACAGATTTCATAAGCTGTCTTCCCTGATTTTGCAGCTGAGACCAACTCAGCCAAGAGGCATCATGGTATAACAACCACTAGTAGGAAGAACATCACGGAAAATGTTAACTGCAGGATTCATCAGCCCCAGCCCTAGTGATGTTCTGGCCCAGATGTTCTCTATCTGGAGGTAATGAAGGGTGTTGCCCAGCGCCTTACAGTGTGTCTAACGGCACAAAATCCTTGGCCTCCACCTGCAGATGCCGGTAGGATTCCATGACTGTGGCCACCAAAGAAATGCTTCTAGACCCACTGTCAAGTGCTCTGTGGGGACAGCATGCTCACCCTGCCCCCACTGAGGATCCTATTTATGGAACCTGAAAAGGGGTCTATCATGACGTCAGAACTAAAGAAATGACATTTTATATGAATATCGTGCCTCATCTAGAGACTGTCCCACATTCAGACGAAGCTATAAACTTGATCTAAACAAATATTGTAATTATACAGTGGGAGGTTTCAGAGCTCCAAGAAGATTGCAGTTTGCAAGAGTCACTAAAGCAATCAGAATCGGCGAGCAAGAATCATGGCTTTGATTGACGTATTTATTTAGTCCAAGTGGAGGAAAGCCTGCCACAGATGATGAGGTCTGAAGGATTGTGTGCCTGAGCAGGCTGGAATCTGGAGAAATGTGTCAGGTACAAAATGGAAACCAGACGTATGGCACACGATGAACTAAGTGTGACGGGAGGAAGCTGGTGCTTTGACTTTCCTATGGTCAGGAGGAGCCTTCTGAGGGTGGACGGACTGCACTCACAGGTCGGGGAAGCAAGAGGGCCGGAGAATGTTAGGCAAGGCTCCAGTGATTATCACAGGGCCAAGGAGAGCAGAGGTGACCCATATCAGTGGCTTCACCACTTTCACGTTTAACTGACTCATTGCCAAATGCTAATTTATCCCCAAGACTATATTAAATCAATACCTAAAACACAATTACTGAGAGAGGTAGTAGTTTCATATGGTTAAATATCATTTACTAACTTTTAAAATAACAACATTAAGAAGCTTCATTGTCATTGGTCTTATCACTCGGTATCTGAAAGAAAGGCTTCCCTCTTGGTGACTGGCAATTTTTGTTACTCCTTGGGAGTTCTTTTCAACTGTGCCAAGATTATATTTCCCATGGTATAATAGTCTCAAATCACCTAGAAATAAGATAATTCTTATGCTGACCTCTCTAATTCTTTCAACCATCCACCCATCCACCCATCCATTCTATTTAAATTGCAAACATCCTGTGAGCATTTATTTTTGTTAAATGCATCAAAATATCAACAAAAGATAAAAATACAGGTTACACTTCTTGCTGAAGAAATGCAATTCACTTGAAACTGAGTTACTGTCTTTTCACCATAGAAAATGTGGATTTTGACCTTCATACTGAGAGGTGGGTATTGTGAGAATGGAAGTCAGCCACAAAACAGGGCACAGTTGAGCAGGAGTTTGTGAGCATCTTCTGTAGGACCAATGGGGAAAATTAGGTTGTGTCTTCCAAGGGAGACTGTCAGAGGGGTGAAGAGACGTGGGCAGGCTTGTATTGCAGAGAGATCATTCTGATGGCAGGATGCAAGGTACATGAGAGATCAGTAGCAATGAGACCAACAGAGACCCATCAGCAGTCTATTGCAGGGTCTGTGTGACAAATGATTATTGTCTGAACCAAGGCAATGGCAATGGGATCAAGTGTGGAGAGCTCTCTTATGGTTAATTGAAGGTAATCAATGCATTAGGTGGCTTAGTTGACTATATATAAAGATGCTGAGTACTGCAAAGTCAAACATGGCTAGCCACTGTGCATGTAGACTATCATATCCAGATGGGAGGATGCAATGCAGTGTGCATCTCTACTTCCAGATCCAAGATGGACTCCTAATGAAACTATGAATATATCTTGGCAACAGGATGCTGAACTCTCTGCCATTGTCTATGCCCACAATGATGGACTTATGACTGTGAGGAACTATATTATTGTGATTATGTGGGGGAAATCAGTGTGAGGAGGAGGGAATTGTGGGAGGGGGTAAAGAAAACTCCAGAGTCTATGGAACTGTATCATAAGTAATAATAATAAAGAAATACAAAAGAGAGAGAGAGAGAGAGAATGAGGCCCCCAAGAGGAGTGCCATAACTGGCATCAACCTCAGTTCTTGGGGCCTCTTTTACACTGTAATTGACTACCGGGACTTCTCTGAGCGTTTTCCTTCCTGATCTGCTAAGATCCGCTAATTCGTTTCTGGCCAATTTTTTTTTTTTTCACTTCACCTGAATATCAGTGCTGTTTGTGTACTTTGACTTGTACAGGTAAGACCCAGGGTGTGTTTTCTATTTTCTCTAAACTCAACAGCCTTTGCGTCTCTATAGTCTAGAAATTGAGCCACAGATCGCTCCATACCCTGTAGCACAACCTGCTTACCTACTCTGAAAGATTCATGACAGTTGCTGAGAGCTGGATTAATTGAAATAACTTAATCATAGGAACACCCAGTTACAGCGTTTGCTGCCCTGCCTCTGAGAGCTCTAAAATAAATTGAAAGCAAAATGCAAACATCAGTGCTCTGTTGTTTTACATTTAGCCATTGACCTCTTGAGCATGAATGTAATCACTTGTGAGAGGAATGGATCCAATGAGAGATGATAAAGACACATGTTACAAACAGGGCGTTAGTAAAAAATGAGAGGTGATACGAAACAGAAGTGAGACATTTTAATAGAATAAGGAAGAGAATTGCTCAAAAGAAATGAGAACAATCTCTAAAAGACATCAGGGGACTATGGTTTTAATGACTTGTGGTTATCTTAAATTTACTATATGTAAGCAGAAGTTCTTCATTTAGTTATCACTTATAGCACTTGGCTATATTCCCACCAAACTATGGCCTTTTTAGTTTTTTACTTGCTGAACTCTTTAGTGGTACACTAAACTTTTGACTGTAGTGTGTTATCTCAAAAATTGAAGAATGAATACAGAGTGAGAAAGAGGAAGGAAAAAGGGAAAGAATGATAGAAAAAGAAACAAAGAAAGAAGGGCAAGAAGGCAGGGAAAGAGAGAGAGAAAAAGGAAGGAAGAGGAAAGAAAAGAAGAAAGAAAGAAAATGAAAGAAAAGGGGATGGAGTAAAGAGAGAGAAAAGTATCATCGTATTCTCAGAATTCTATGAATGTTCCAGAAACCGCTAATTTATCAATATCATGTTAACATGAGAGTTGAGGAAAACTGTTGTAATAATTCTGCATTTGCTGTGGTTCTGAAAACTTCATGCACTAATAAATTCCATAAGGCGTAAACAAGATAAGATAAGAGAAGATAAAATAAACTAGGGGTTGCAGTTGTGGCCTCCTGGGTAGTTATTATTCATAGTACTAACATCGTCCCATTTGGGTGCTGGCTTGAATCTTGGTTCCTCACTTCCAATACAGCTTCCTACTGATACCTGGGACACACAGTGGAGGATGTTTAAGCACTTGGGCCGCTCCTACTCACATAGGACACCCCAAACAATCTATTGGTTTGGCTTGATCCACTCCCTGTGCAATGGGTGGGCATGTGGAAATGAGGCAGCAAATGGGACCTCTTTCTCTGGTAGTGTCTCTTACTCTTCTTTCTCTCTGTAACCTTGACTTCTAAATAAGTAAAAAAAAATAATATGCATTTTTTAACAAGTAAGAATAAATAAATAAACAGGAAACAATGGCAGGCATCTTTGAAAGAAACAACAAGAAAATGATTTAAAAATAAAAGTGTCCATCAGATTGTGAAACTAGGAATTGACTATAATTTCAGTATTATTTTAGTAAGTGATGCAGGGAGAAGTTCTAACTATGGATTAAATAGTAAATAGCAAGTGAAGAAATGAAGAAAATAGAATGTGTTCTCATGCATTTGAGAAACACAATGAATTGTAGAGCACGAGTGAGGCTCCATGAGGGACATACAGTCATAGAAAAACCTTTTGATGGAAAAGAATACGTGTGATCAATACGTTTAGAAGAAAAGTACATAGCTGAAGAGAAAGAAGCATCTTCAATCAAGCAGGGTCTGGGACAGAGCAGGCGAAGAGTCATATCATTGTATCAGATGGAGCTGTTTGTCTTGAAGGTGAAGTGGGTCATCCCTCCCTGGAGACATACAAGAAGGAAGAAAGAAGAATTGCAGGAGAAAATAGATACATTGACAAAGCAGGGGATAGAGGAGTCAGGATGGGAGGGAAGTTACATTTCAGGCTTTAGGTTCTCAGAGGAATATGAAGCAAGGTAATTTGCTAAAAATTGAAGGGTTCAAACTTAGGTAAAATTGTAATAGGGTATTGTAAAAATATTACCAGGGCTTAAAAATGCCTTAAAAAAAGAATATTGCCTCCATTGATCATCAAAAATCCAGAAAGGTAGACATTTCCTTTTCTTAGAAAATAAACTGAAGTTGAGAAATGACAATGCATTTATTAAAATCACAGTTTTAAATGACTGCAACAATATTTTAACTTGTGACGTTTTGTGTTAAATCCAATACTGTTTACACTGTATAAAGCTAATTAGAAATTAGGACAGATTTGAAATCAGAGAGTGGGGGTCCAGATGAAATAAAAAAAAGACTGAAATATAGATGGGGCTAGAAAATAAGAATTCAGGAAAAAGCAGTTGAATTTCATTGATTATATAAGACATTTTAAAAATCATGAAAACTGGAGCTAAAAGATACATGTTATTTTTGGTTGCTATGTACAGCATCAGAATAAATATTACCTTGAATATTCAGGTGGCACAAAAATTTCAAGGAGTTAATAGTAGATTATATAACATATATACACAAGGGCGCTAGGAAGGGATGGTACATCTTTAGAAAGATAAATTTACTTTGATGCAAAATGTCTTTGATGTCCTGGACAAGTTCATAGGGAATATATATTATGAAAAAGCTAAGCATGGATTTCAACTTATTTGGCAACCAAATAAATCTTGCTTTCTTCCCATTTTCTGTGGCTTTTGTTTTCCTTCTATGGTTGTTGTATGTGGAGTACGGTCATTGGAGGATATAAGGCATCAGAAGGCAGTGACTAGAGTGGGACTGAGTGATGCAGCTTTTAAAGAAGAGCGTCTAAGCAGTAACATGAATCTTGAGAACTCTTTCTCATGATGGAAGCAAATTACTTTGTTCCTCCAAGAATCAAGCAGCATTGACGAGGTGGATCAGTGCATTCATTCTGTTGACCATGCAGTGTTCGATCAGTGCTCGTGATTTCAGGGGTCAAGGCTGTGAAGCTGCAGGTCCATCTGAGTAACAGGGGCCCAGGGCTCGGTCACTTGTAGGCCTGTGCGGAGTTCATCTTCTGCTCTCAGTGTTGAACAATGAGAACATCAGGGACAGCAGAGAAAAAAGCTTAAGATTTTATGGCTTAAAAAAAAAAAAACTAACCTCCACCTTTAAATTGTTACAGGATTAAATTTTTTGCCACTTTAAAAAAATTCTGTGTACTTTTCCTGTATTAATAAGTGGTTTGCAACCCTGCTCATTTCACCCTGGGTAACAATGATCCAGATGGCTTACCTCACTGTGAGTTCTTCTCTTCCATCTCTCATTTATTTTGAAGCATTGAATAATAAAATAGATGAATCCTGCTCCATTCACAGTGCAGCACTGTTAACTACGGCTGCTTTTTACATCCGTTATAATCACATCTCAATATACCTTAGACGAATGGTTTCCTTCTCAGAAATTGATCAGAGTCCAAATACTACAACCTTCTTTCTCCTCCCCTTCCTCCTTGACCTCCTTCATCATCATCTTCATCGTCAGCATCATCTGTCAGTTTTTTCTGGAATGGAAAGGTAAGATACTAAATATCCATTTGGCAAATAGCACTTACAGTAGGAGCAATGCTTTATTTTCCACAAGTGGAGACAACATTAATTCTCTCACCTGAGTAGAGTTGATATCTCTTTACTCGATTGCTACACCTGATGTTGCTCTTTGGGTTCATTTTGACTTTGGATTTGATTATTTCCCATTGCTGCTGTTTAATTTTAAAGTTTAGCCTTATTTAATAGACCTTAAACGTTGTGAAAATTCTCTTTTGAAAAAAAATCTCAAAAATGCAGTTATTCAGAGCTTTTTTAAGATTGTGTGCTATGATTAACTGGATGTATATAAATGAAGCCAGTGCATGAATTAATGAAAATAAGGCTAGTTTACACACATGTATCTTTCTTTTCTTGTATTAGTTCAAAAGGTACTGATAATGAAAACCAATGCTTATTGGTTGATAAATATATTTTTAAATTTCAAATCCACATAACTATTATGAGGCCCTTTTGACTACTGAAGGGAGAAAGTGGCAATACCTATACCACCAAACAGGATTCAATCAGGACTTTCTTAGTCACTTTGAATATATGTAAACCAGATTTTATGATTTTCACCTCATTGCATGTTATTTGGCTATTGTTTTTGAGAGTGCTTTACGTGTTTTTTGGGGGTGGCGAACTGTAAATAACTTGGAAGTACTATTATTTTTTTCTATTTTCTATTTCATATAGTGATTTTCATGACACATGATAAAATAATATTTTCCCGAGATGTGACGGGTGATTGAAACAGGTATTCACATGCACTACCATGGTGTGACCAACGTGGTGTACAACCGTCTTCAGATTCACAGGAGCAGGGGAGACTCTCCTGCCAGCTGTGCCCGTTTCGGCACATGATGATCCTTCCAGAACTCCAGTGATCCTCTGCGCTCTGCCCTGCTTTTTTGTTTTTCTTTTTATCTAAGATTTATTTATTTATATTGGAAAGTCAGATTTACAGAGAAGGAGAATGAGAGAAAAATCTTCCATCTTCTGGTTTATTCCCCAAGTGGTCCCAGCAGCCAGAACTGAGCCATCTGAAGCCAGGAGCCAGGAACCAGGAGCTTCTTCTGCTTCTCCCATGTGGGGGCAGGATCCCAAGGCTTTAACCCCCACCCCCTACATACACACACACACACACACACACACACACACACACTGCTTTCCCAGGGCACAAGCAGTGAGCTGATAGGTAATTGGAGCAACCAGGATATTAATTGTCACCCATACAGGATCTTTGCATATACAAAGCAAGGAGTTTAGCCACTAGGCTACTGTGCAGGGCCCTGCGGTTTTTTTTTTTTTTTTAATCTCAAGCTCATTAAAATAGTATTTCTGTTTTGTGGTCTATTATTAGATATTTATGGAATCTGAGGCAAAAGGGTCCAGTGAGTCTCTCTGGGGATCTGCTATGACAGACAACTGAAGTGAGCAGTTAGGGCCAGGACTCAGCACTGCTATTATGATGTGAGACTTGGCATACCTTACCTGCTGAGATAAATACCCACTCTGCCTTCCGTTTTCTGTACGCTTTCAAAACTGCTCTCAAGGTATCAGTGCCTCTCTGCCTGTTCTGGAACTTAGAATGCATTTTCATACTTTTCTTGGATACTTTTAGAAATAAAATGCTCCTAAGAATATATTAAGAGATTCCTTAGAGTTGAACCTCCTGACTGTTTTGGTTAAAGTATGTCTTCCAAGTTCAGCCATCAGTGGGTGCCAAGTCCTGATTGTTTAAGGAAACTAGGAAGCAGTATTAACGGGCCAGCATTGTGGCATAGTTGGTTAAGCTGCCATCTCCATGCCAATAATCCCTGTAGCCGAGGGTCTGTTTGAGTCCCAGATCTGATGCTTCTGATCCAGTTCCCTCTGGAAGATAGCACAACTACTTGGGTCTCTCACACCCATAGGGGCCCAGATGCAGGTCCACGATTTGGAGTTTGACATGGACCACCCTTGATTGCTGATTTTTGTGACATTTGGAGAATTGGCCAGTATACAGAAGATTTCTCTCTCTCGCTTTGCTTTTCAAATAATAAGTAAATAGCCCTCGTGGAGAGGAACATGGTAAAACTGAAGAGACAAGAGCAGCTAGGGCCTGGCAAATTCTCCCACAGTATTTTCTTCTCTGTTTCATGAGAGCTGTGATCATCACCCCAGCAAAACATTTTTAATTAGGGCCCTGCAAATCTTCAGTATCTGACAATCTGCAAACCCTTCCAGCTTGCATTGAACTAAAAATAAACCAAACCTTCTAGGCTGTGACTTTTCACAACCAACTCAAACTTGATGGAGATTACCCTTTAGCTGTTGCAGCTAGAGTTTAAGACAGGAGATAGAACTTTCCCTGCATGGCAAATCTGAATTAATTTCTAAATTTGACTTTTCAAATATTGTTGAAGAGCTATGACTGTCTCCTGATGAAGAGGGCCTTGATAGATTGTGTAATTAGTCCCACAAAAGGCACAAGAAATCAGGACGTAAACTGTTCCACGCTGAGCCTTTGGAGCAATGTGCATCATATTTGAGGCTGATTCTGCTAGCTACTGGAAGTGAAGCTCTGAGTGGATTCCTCTGCTTTTGACATTTCAGAAACCATGAAACCGGTGAAGGCTGGTGTGTCATTAACCAGTGAGATTTGTTAGGGTTACCCCAGCCTCCTAATGTACCCAGCTTAATTGGCATGTCCAAATATGGATCCTTCTGTGATAAAAAGCCCAAAGACTGCTGATTCTCCTAAGCTGCTGGGAGAGTTTTAAGACTTTGGATTTGCTGCATGACAATGAGATCATTCGGTAAACCTTGCTATTGAAGTTGGTGGAAAAAAGGCAAAGTGTAGGGAACAGTATTTCTACATGAATTGTTCTAATTGTCCTGTGGGCCTGTTGAATGAGGTGTAGATCAACTGTGTTATGTAATGTCATTCCTCTCCCCTCTCTTCTCCTCCCCTCCCCATCCTTTCCCATCCCAACTTATCTCTTCCCTTCTCTTCTCTTGCCATCACCTTCCTTGCCCTCCCTTTTTCCCACTCCACTTTACCACGTCTTCATCTTCTTTTCTCAGAGAAAATAAATGTAATAATAAATTATAAATGTTCTTGAATAAGGAGAGATCTAAATTTATGACCTAGAAAGAACATTTTCAAAGAAGGAAAACATAGTTCCATAGTTCTAAACTACAGCGGAACCTCACCAATCAGATTTTCTTCTGCGCATGAGCTTCTCTTTGGACACGATAGTACTCTCTACGCCCTGATGTTCAGCCTCAGCTTCCCCAGCTGCTTGGCTTCTGTAGCAACTGCTGTAGAATTTGATAAGGACTGATAAGCTATCTGGACACAGAATGTCTGCCTCAAGATGTTCAAGTCTGCGAAAAAGAACTACAGCAAGCTTCCAAGTGAGATGGTAAGCAGATCATTTATCATGTTCAAGACAGTAAGGGCTGCCGGAAGCTGGTGTGGTTAGCCCCCTGTTCTGCAGAACTTATCTTCCTGCAGAAGTCGCTGGGGATGGTTGTTCTGTTGTGATACTTTTGAGAAGCAGTTAATTAGTGTTGATCCAGAGAAGCTTATATCTGCTGTCTTTCAAACCTTTTCTCAAGACTTTCACCTCCAGTAAAACCAAATTCTGGTTCTCAATCTGATGACGTTTTGCTTCAGCATCTTTTGTCTTGTGGTTTCGTCATCTAAACACTCCCATCCTCCAAGCCCTGGCTGCCCATTGTCTCTTTATGATGTTCCCAGTTGATGACATGTCCTTCTCCCTTGGGTTCCTCTTCTGTCTCAATCTCTCTCCTGCTATTCATATTTAGCCTCGTATCATGGGTGTCAGTGTCTATTTTATATCACTGTATTCTAGAAAATCTCCTTAAGTACTCTATTTTATTATGAAATTATCAATGTGGCTATAACAATATTTATCTTATCAAAAAATTATATGAGAAGAGTGAGGAAGGCAATTTTTCAAGATGTTATCTTATTCCATCATTTTATACTACATTATTCTGAGGGCCAGCACAGTGGCATGGCAAGCTATTCTGCTTGCATAGATGGCACCACAAATGGGTGCTGGTTCAAGTCCCAGCCGCTCCACTTCCAATCTAGCTTTCTTTTAATGGTCTGGAAAAGTAGCAGAAGATGGCCCAAGATTATAAACCTCTGCAGGCCCCTGCAGACCCAGAAGAAGCTCCTACTTTCCAACTTTTGATCATCTGAGCTCTGGCCAATATTGCCTTTTGGGGAGTGAATCAGGGCATGGAAGACATCTCTCTGCTTCTGTTTCTTTCTCTGTAAACTCAGTCTTTCAAATAAAAACAAATAAATCTTTTAAAAGCTATGTAACGCCATTCTGAAAGAGTTCCTTTAATACTAATCATGAAATAAGGAAACATTTTAATGGAGTATACAGTAGACCACGTTCTGGGGGCCTGGCACAGAATTCTATCCAGGAAGTATAGTTCTATCCAGAAGAACTTCAAGAACACTGTATCAAGTCTGCAAGATATGCATTAATGAGTTAAGTGGAGTGAGAAAATATGTTAATTCATAGACAATTATACAGAACTTATAATACCTATGACGATAAATCAGGTCCTTCCAATGACGCTAAGAAAGATGCTGTTACCCAAGTTTACATACAATAACATAAAAGTTCCTGAAGAGCTAAGGACGTAATCAAAGGCATAGCTATAAAGCATAGCCAAACATTCAGAGCCCGGTTTTAAAAATTCCAATCTAAAACTGAGAAAAATAAATGTCAGGAAGATAGAGAAGGTTACACAACTACCAAAGAATCAAATTTTCGTCTTTCATCAACATATTGACTAATTCAGTTCTTATTTGACAGATACATTGAGCATCATTGGTAAGTACCACTCTAGAGATTGGGTTGTATGTATGAACACATATGTTTGAGCCAAAAAAAGGAGAAAAATCTAGCAAGAGATATATCCTAGTTTCTCCCTTTTAAAGAAATTTCTGTGGTTTGAAATCAGTGTATGTCTTTCCAGTCAATATGTTGGAAATTTGGTTCCCAGGGTGTTGGTACTGGGAGGTGCTGGTTCTGGGAGGTGCTGGCACTGGGAGGTACTGGTACTGGGAGGAGCTGGTACTGGGAGGTGCTGGTACTGGGAGGTACTGGTACTGGGAGACACTGGTTCTGGGAGGTACTGGTGCTGGGAAGCACTGGTACTGGGAGGTGCTGGTGCTGGGAGGTGCTGGTCCTGGGAGGTACTGGTACTGGTCCTGGTCCTGGAGCTGCTGGTACTGGGAGTTGCTGGTGCTGGGAGGTGCTGATACTGGTCCTGCGAGGTGCTGGTGCTGGGAGGTGCTGGTGCTGGAGGTGCTGGTTCTGAGAAGCGCTGGTCCTGGAGGTGCTGGTGCTGGGAGGTGCTGGTGCTGGGAGGTGCTGGTCCTGAGAGGTGCTGGTACTGGGAGATGCTGGTGCTGGGAGATGCTGGTGCTGGGAGGTGCTGCTTCTGAGAGGCGCTGGTACTGGGAAGTGCTGGTACTGGGAGATGCTGGTGCTGGGAGATGCTGGTGCTGGGAGGTGCTGCTTCTGAGAGGCGCTGGTACTGGGAAGTGCTGGTCCTGGGAGGTACTGGTACTGGGAGGCACTGGTTCAGAGAGGCGCTGGTACTGAGAGGTGCTGGTGCTGGGAGAGGCGTCACCTTTAGGAGGTATTGTCCCATGACAGATCTTGGGTCATGAGACTTGTGCTCCATGAGAGTGGTTCTCGAGCGGAGCCTTTGAATCTCTGCAGTAGAATTTTTGCCTTTTCATTTCAGAATAATTTAAAATTTATAAGACAAAAAATGTGATGAAGAAATACAAAAAGTATCTCAGAATCCCTCCCATCATTTATGCTGTCTACATATCACACTAAGATATTTGAAACAACTAAGGAAACACTTTCAGCTTCCCCACTTGTTAAACACAAACTCTTTATGGAGCAAATCCAGCCACTAGACCTGCTCTGTCTCTGGTGGGACCTGTGGCTGCTGGCTCCAACATGAGTTCCAAAGCTGCAGTCTGCCATGGAATGACACAGAGGACAGATGGCTCTCACAATGATTGAACCCATGGCAGCACTGTGCCCTTGGACCTCCAAGGCTTTAACTTACATCTTTCTCTTCTTCTTCATAAATACCCTTTTAGGGTGTTTTGTTACGATGCCAAGGGCTAATACACAGATTTTGCTAAAAGCAGTATCTATACCTTCTCCTTATAACCACTGGACTTTGGATTCATCATGTGCCCCATTCCTGCAGAGTAGGCTGGGAGTATGAGTTATCTGCTATCCACATTAATACAGTAACAAAGTTAGTATTGCATGCATGGAGAAAAATTTCCAGGAGTGGTATAGCTGGGTCATATAGAAAATCGATTTTCATTTGCCTGAGCATTCTCCAAACTGACTTCCACAGTGGCTGCACTAGTCTACACTCCCAACAGCAGTGGAGTGGGGTACCTTTTCTCCACATCCATGCCGTAGGTGTTGTTAGTAGATTTCAGAATGTAGACATTCTCACTGGAGTTAGGTGTCATCTCAATGTCTGTGTGTACTTTTAAAAATTTTCGCTTATTTCTGTTGGAAAGTGAGATTTGCAGAGAGAGAAGGAGAGGCAGAGAGAAAGATATCCTGTAGGCTGATTCACTCTCCAAGTGGGTGCAGTAGTTGGCGTTGATACCAATTGAAGCCAGGATCCAGGAGATTCTTTCATTTCTCCCATGCGGGTGCAGGGTCCCAAAGCCTTGGGACATCCTCCACTACTTTCCCAGACTGGACACAGGGAGCTGAATGGGAAGTGGGGCAGCTGGGGCATCAACCAGTGCTCATAAGGGATTCTGGCACATACAAGAAGACTTTAGCCACTAGAATGCTGTGCTGGGTCCTCAATGTGACCCTTTGCCTGGGCATTTTTTTTTTTCTTCTATTAGCCATCTGAATTTGCTTTGTTGAAAATGTTTGCTTATTTTCTTCACCTATTTCTAAACAGGGTTGTTTGTTTTGCTGTCATTGGGTTTCCGAAGCTCTGCAAATCATGACTGCTAGTTCGCTATGTGTTGAGTAATGTGTAACGTTTCCTCCCATTTTGTTTGTTGCTTCTTCACTTTGTTGATCTTATCATTTGCTACTCAGATTTTTCCAAATTTGATGTAGTCCCAATTGCTTATTTTGGCTTTGATTGCCTGTATTTTTTGGTTATTTTTTAAAAAGGCTTTACCAATGCTTCTTGTTGTTTTTTTTTCTTTTGATATTTTGATGGTTTCTGTATGTAGCTTTAGGTTCTTCATCCATTTAGAGCTGATTTTTGTATAACATGAAAAGTGGGAGTCTTGTCTCTTACTTCTGCAGGTTGCTATCCATTTGCCCCATAGCAATTGTTGAAGACCCAGAGTTTTCTCTGGGTTGTTTCCAATTCTCTTGTGCAAGATTAGTTGGCTATACACGTGTAGGCTTCCTTGTGGGGTTTCTGTTCTAATCCATTGAGCTTTGTTACTTTAGCAATATCAGACTGTTCTGATTGCATCTGCTATGTATATAGTATGTATTGAGGCGTGTATTATGATTCCTCCAGCTTTATTTTTATTATTCAGGATATCTTTGTCCATTTGTGGTGTCTTGTATTTCCAGATGACTTATAAAATGTATTTTTATTGGAAAGAGATTTACAGAGAGAAGGAGAGATAAACAGAAAGATCTTCTGTCCACTGGTTCACTTGGCAAGTGGCTACAACAACTGGAGCCGAGCTAATGTGAAGCCAGGAAGCAGGAGCTTCTTTCAGATCTCCCTCATAGGTATGGGTTTCCATGGCTGAGAGCTGTCCTCTATTACTTTTCCAGTCCAAAAACAGGGAGCTGGATGGGGAGTGGAGCAGTTGGGATACAAACCACCACCCATACTGGATCTTGCTGCTTGCAAGGCAAGGCTTTAGCCACTGAGTTATCACTCTGGGTCTCCGGATGAATTGTATCGTTTTCTCTTGAATGAGTACTGTTGGAATGTTGATTCCATCAATCAAGGAATATGATAAATTTCTTCATCTTTTGATGTCCTTTTCTGTTTCTTCTTTTTTATTGATTTGTAATTTTCATCATCGAGGTTTTACATGTCAAATTAGGTTTATTCCAAGTTATTTAATATTCTTCTCTGCTATTTTAAACTCAGCCATAGAGTTGCTTATGTATTCTAGGGGCATTGATTTATGTTCATTGATTTTGGAGCCTGCTACTGTGCCAAACTCTTATGAGTTCCAATACTGTCTTTATTGAGTGTTTTGCTCCTTGTATTTATAAAATCATGTCATCTAGATGCGGGAATATTCGGTATGCCTCTGTAAAATTAAGACTGTCTTTCATAACCAAAGTAACAGTATGACTATTTTTTCAGTTGGTAAAATGTCTTGATCAGATACTAATTGTTCTCCATTGCCCCCGAGATCTCACAGGGCTCCTATTGATTCTGTTGTGAAATAGAGGCAGTTTTGTATCTATAGTTTCCCAGTAGAACACAATGTTCAACACCCTACTCATGTTGACATTTCTCTTTGCTGTGTCTCTGTCTGAACCAGATTCCCCATAACAGATTTTTTGTTGTGTCCCTTATTTTCCTGTCCCATGTGGCTGAGCACCTTATGTGAAGAAATCCTTTTGAATGGAAGGGTAGATCATTGTCTTAGACAACCCCCCTAGATTTGGGCGAATTTACTTATTGTGCATTCACTTATTTCCTATGTTCCCTGTCCTTCCCTTAAATCGGAAGCTAAATCAAGGACTTGGCACAGTGAGTTAAGCCATCGCTTGAGACTCCATCACCCCATACCAAAGCACTGGCTCCACTTCCAATCCATCTCTCTGTTGTTATACTGGGGAAAGGAGTGGAAGATGACCCAGGTTTCTGAGTCCATTCTCCCTTTGAGGAAGACTCAAATGCTATGTCAGGCTCTGGCTTATTTTGGCTCATTTCTAGCCATTGTGGTCATTTTGATAATGAAACAACAAATGCAAGATCTATTTCTTTCTCTGTACATCCATCTCAGTCACTCTGCTTTTCAAATAAGTAAGTCTTAAAAACAGGTTAAATGTAAAGGTTTCATTACACTTAATGTTTTAAGCTAAAAATATATCTGAGATTTTTGTGCTTGAAGTGGAATATTTTTGCTCTCATTATGTACTTCTGATTGTGTGTAAGTTCAATGCAGACAACCATAACCATGCATTTTCAAAAATTTTCTTCATGCCACAATTAGCATGCTTCTGCCCCTTCATAGCCTTCTCAGTTTCCTTGGTTCCCATGTCCTTATGACGTTACCTACTAGACTCTTTAGAAATAGTTCTGCTTCCTGACCCAATCAAAGATATCTTCGGTTTCCCTAAGTTGAACTCTGCTCTAGATGTGAAATCAGGTCTTCCTTAGAAAAGCCCTGATTCTCAATGCGTAGTGATAGAAAAAAATTGGACACCAGAGTCAGCATATCTGCTTTGCTGCTGAGCTTTCGTTGCTAAGGAGTTTGATAAAATATCGTTAGAAAATACAACTGTATGGATAAAAATCACTACATCATATGATTCATTCTTAGTGGCTTTGATTCTTTTACTGAGTTCTTCTATTCACAGTGAAAATCATGATTCCTAAATGCAGTAAGGAATGTTTTGCTTTTTACAGTAGGAAATATTTTCACATAGAGATATCCTTGTTACTACTACTAATCAAGCTGTGCAATTTAATCATAAGGGGTTTTGGTTATTTATAGTCATGTAATATGTCTTACTCCAGTACTCCTATCTTTTTTTTTTTAATTTATTCATTGATTTCTGGGGAAGGCAGAACCACCGAGAGACAGTGAGACAGAGAGAATGAGACCTTCCATCCCCTGATTGACTCCTCACACGGTCACACCACCAGGGCTTGGACCAGGCTGAAGTTGGGAAGCAGAAGTTTCATCCTGGGATCTGACATTACGAGAGGCAGTCATGTATTTGAGCCATCCTCTGCTGTGTTTCAGGCACATTAGCAGACAGCTGGAGCAGAGTCTGCTGAGCTGCGACATCAATAGCAGCTTAGAAATGCAGCACTCGTGTTTCAAACCATGGTTTAACCTGATGGGCTGCAAAACTTGCCATGTGTGCCAGAATTTTCTAGGTACATGAAGAATGGAGAAGGAAGGTGAGAGAGGGAAAGAACACGTCTTTCATCTTCTGGCTCGCTCCTCACAAATGGCTGCCAAGATGTGTGTGGGCCATACTGAAGCCAAGAGCCAGAAATTCCATCCTGATCTCCCATATGATTGGCAGTGTCCCAACTAAAAGGATGATGATCCTCTTCCTTCCTTCCCAGGAGCTCCAGCAGAGTGGTAAATCAGAAGCAGAGTAGTGTGGGCTTGAACTGGCTGTCATATGGCAACAGTCTAACCTCTGACCCACAATGCCAGCCACTGTCAGGACTTTTT
Source organism: Ochotona curzoniae (assembly GCF_017591425.1). Taxonomy (NCBI): domain Eukaryota; kingdom Metazoa; phylum Chordata; class Mammalia; order Lagomorpha; family Ochotonidae; genus Ochotona; species Ochotona curzoniae. Next base: position 8,130,893 of record NW_024467119.1, read on the forward strand.
AAAAAGCTCCCCACTGTGCAATACATTTTGAGAATCAAACTTTCCCAGCTCACAGTAAGCTCGGACACAAATGTCCCTAGCACCTGCACAGTGCACCTTGCTCCAAGTGCAGGTTACTCTGGGGTTACTGTTTTCTCTCCAGCTGCTTGTGCTTCTGTCCTCTTTTCTCAAGCTAGGAAGTCATGGCTTTTTGCACGCCTCAGTGCAGCGTGATCCTTTCACACAGAGGCTTCAGAGAGACCCCCTCAGAGCGTTTCTCTCCCCTCAGTTCCGGCCAGTGATGAGTGTCTGTGCTTAGCACTGAACGCGTGGATTGATGAAGTGGCAGCAAAGTCACATCGAAGCTTGTGCAGGAAAAGATCTGTCTGCGGCTTTCCCCTCAGAGGTCTTGAGACATAAAGGGTATTTAAACTATTGCTGCAATTTCTTCCTTAAAATGAGCAACTATTTTGGATGGTTTCGTTTCCAACTGGAGACCATTATGCTCAGTGAACTAAGCCAGTCCCCTAAAGATAAATATTGTATGTTCTCTCTGATATGAGGCAACATTCATGCACAATATAAAACAAATGCATTTATAAGTAACCAAGTAAACACACACATTCTCATAGATGAACTTTATAAGGAAGATTAACATACCGAGAAGTGAAGACACATTGCAGTATGCATTTCTACTCCCAGATAAAAGGGAGACTTCTAGTGAAACAGTGAAATATATGTTGACAATACGATACTAGATCTTCTACCTTTGGCTATATATAAAATGCCATAATTCACCTAAATAGCAGAATGTTAAACTTGCAACTGCTACTAAAGGGTTATACTACTGTAATATATGCAGGAAATGGTTAATAATAAATGATAAATGTCAATAATAAATATAATAGAAGGGAAATAAGGAGGGGAAAAGGAAGGGAGAGTGGTGAATCCATATACCTATAAAACTGTATAAAGGAAAACAACAAAATAATTTTAAATAGCTAAAGCGGAGTGAAGAGCCCTCTCAATGGTGTCCCTCCTAGCAGGTTTCCTTAGCGTTCCCAGCTAACCCGAACAAGCCCCTTGTGTTACTGTGTGCTTCACTGCCATTAGTCTCTCCTCTGGTGAGTTGCAATCTTGTGGCCAGGGATGTTTACTGTCCTACCTGTCCGCACCTCAGGATTCCCAGATCCATGCACTCCCAGCACACAGTATAGTTACTATAACATATTTTTTTAAATAGACGTTGATTGGATAACATAGTATTTTTTCCTGACTATAGACCACTGGTGAAAAAAAAATGTAACATGAGGGTAAAAACTTGTACCCATGTCTTTTTCTACCCTTTGGAGGTGTGCACAGGATGTCAAGTCATCTACAACTCAGTCACTGTCATCCGTGTATAAATTACTTCACCTGGAAGCATTTTCCTTGGCCACATCCCAGTCTTACAGCATCAGAATCTGCACTTAATGAGATCCCAGATGATTTATAAGCACTTTAAGGTTTAAGAAACACTGGTTTAAAAAGCTTAGGTCTCAAAAGTGTCACTTTGGCTATAAACACTAATTTCCATGTAACGTCCATGGATAGGATATCATGCTGGATTTGTATTATTTTTTCAACCGTTTCTTTAATAATGATCAAGTCAGTTTTAAAAGACCAAGGAGAAAGTATTCAGTACAAGGTTGAGACAGCACGTGGACTGCCCACCCCCAAACTGGAGTGTTTGCATTCAGTTCCTAGCCCTTACCCTGATGCTTATTTCCTGCTGATATGAAGCCTACAGGGTGCCAGCTGATGGTGGAGGACAATGGGTCTATGGCACTCACATGGCACACCTGAGCTAAATACTTGTCCTTAGGCTGTGGCCTGGCCCAGTCTTTGTGTGCACTTGGGAAGATCTCTGTATCTCTCACTTCCAGATAAATAGAAATACACTTTAAAAAAAAATCTTTGAGTTTTAATAAATGTAGTGCATTTGGTGTCTGGTCACATGTCTCCATTTAACAGAACTTTTCTAGCTGCACAACACTTTCACAAGCATGAAATTTGGGTCTCCCATGTGGGAGGGCAGGAGCTCAATTACTTGAGTCATCAACACTGATGATAATCTGTCCTGGCAGGATGCTGTTAGGGGCCGTATCAGGCCCAAGCACTCTAGTATTAGTCATCAGAGGAACCTCTTTGGTGGCTTTCACCAGTGGCTCTCCTGGGGAGACTCCCTTTCTTGCAGGAGACTTCGGTGGGTCCTTATGGAATTGAGTCCTTCCCACATCAGGGCAATCAGCCAGGTATAAGGACTTACATGTTCATCTGACCCTTTTGGCTTGGAATAATGATAAACTGGCATCATGATGATAAGCAGCTGATAAGCTGTCACAAACAGTGGAGAACCATCTGATGCTCTCTGACCTAGTTCCAAGAACAGCAGGAAAATTGCAGCTGCTGCTTCATCACCTGATCATATGAGTGTTTCTCAGTTGCTCCATGCTATATATTAAATTTTCCAAGTTGATCTCCATGGATTGGGCACCATGGCATCATAAGCTGGCATCCTATATGGGCACTAATTTCTGTCCCAGCTGCTCTACTTAAGATCTGACTCCCTGCCTACTGCCTGGGGAAAGCTGCAGAGAATGGATCAAGTGCGTACGTTCCTGAAGCCACGTGGGAGACCCAGAGGAAGCTCCTGGCTCGTGGCTGTGGATCAGCACAGTTTTGATCATTTTTGACATTTGGTGACTAAACCAGTGCACTAGATGACATCTCTCTTTGTCCTTCTCTCTTTGCCTTTCAAATGAAAACAAAATAATTCTTTATTTAGAAGATTCCTGGTATTTCTTTTCTGCTACCATCACCTCTTAGCAAATAAGACAGAATTGGCAGATAATTTTACGTAAAATCTCCCTCTCTCTCTCTGTCTCTGTCTCTCTCTGTCTCTCTCTCTCTCTCACACAACTTTTTTTCTGATTAGAAGGATTGATTTCAACATTAGACTAATATGGACTGTCAGTTATCAAGGTCAGAGAATGATCATACCTTCATTCTGAAGTCACTTCTGGAAACTCTTCATAAGAAAACCAGAAATAAAGTTTGCTTTGGTTTCCTTCTCATTTCCTCTCTTTCTGTGCTGGGCCTCCTGAGTGTATTTTCTCTACATTTCTTTGGAATCAGTGAAGATCGATCTGATATTAAACACAATATTAAGATACACAAGATTGACATGGCTGGTACGCTCAGCTACCCAAAAGTACATGTAATTTAATAAAGAATAAAAGTCCAAAACAAGGAAATATTAACAACTTTGAAATATGATGGGGCGAAAAGAAAAAAAAAGGAAATTGGAACAAAATCATTTCTAAAACAGATATTTCCACTTGACTTATTAACGTCCTTTTTTGAACCATCTGCATCCATTTATGTGGTTGCAATGCATGCGCATGCTCTTCATAATTCCTGACATTTTATATTCCTGCAAACTCCGTAATAAAGACAATTAGGCACTATTTGTATGTCTGTGTGTTCTCATTTTAGTGTATCTATATTTTGTTTCAGTATTAGATAAGGCAAGACGTTGTTAATAGTCTTCTGTCTAACACTAACTCATTTTTGTCATGTGGAACTATTTCTTTGGGCCCACTTCATGATGAAGGTGAAGCGGATATTAAGTCTGGATATTAGTCCTGGTTCGTCACTAACAATCTTGGGGCTATGGGACAGCTAATCTCATCCATTAGATTAACATAATGTGACGGTACCATTTTTCTGGTCTTATGGATTGATATGAAACATGACATGCAAATTTCCATTCACACTCTACCCTAACAAGTGCAGAGTTTTTGTTAGCTACTGCTGTTATTATTTGTAATTCTGTGTGTACTTTTTATTTACAGTAGACTGTTCCAACATAGTATTGTCATACTTTCATGCACACTAAGAATTCCCAGGTTAAAACACATCCAGAGACACAAAAGCATTTGGATCTCAAAATGACTTTAATGCTATTGTCTTTAGGAGGAGGAAAAGAATTCTTTCCTATGTATATTTATGCTTACATTGCTTTGGGATTTAAAGATTTATTTTTATTATTTTCTCATTGGAAAGGCGGATATACAGAGAGGAGAGACAGCGAGGAAGATCTTCCGTCCGATGATTCACTCCCCAAGTGAGCGCAACGGGCCGATACTATGCCGGTCCGAAGCCAGGAGCCTCCTCCGGGTCTCCCACGCGGGTGCAGGGTCCCAAAGCTTTGGGCCGTCCTTGACTGCTTTCCCAGGCCACAGGCAGGGAGCTGGAAGGGAAGCGGGGCTGCCGGGATTAGAACCGGCGCCCATATGGGATCCCGGGTGTGCAAGGCGAGGACCTTTAACCACTTGCGCCACTGCGCCGGGCCCTGCTTTGGGATTTAAAATTTTGTTGGCTGGGGCCCCATTGCATGGCCTACTGGCTAAAGTCCTCGCCTTGAACACGCCGGGATCCCATATGGGCACAGGTTCTAATTCCGACAGCCCTACTTCCCATCCAGCTCTCTGCTTGTGGCCTGGGAATGTAGTCTAGGACGGCTCAAAGCCTTGGGATCCTGTACCTATGTGGGAGACCTGGAGTGGGTTCCTGGCTCCTGGCTTCAGATTGGCATGGCACCGGCCATTGAGGTCACTTGGGGAGTAAATTATCAGATGGAAGATCTTCCTTTTGGTCTCTTCTCCTCTCTGTATATCTGACTTTGTAATAAAAATAAATAAATCTTAAAAAATTTTGTTGGCTGATTATTTATCTCAAGCCTTGAAATTTTTTTTTTTTTTTATTTCGGATTTCCCCAGTTGTAGGCAACTGCTGGGGGCGGGGGGGAGCTTATGAGATAGCTGCAGCCACCAATATGTGCATTGGTTGGTGCACGTAATGGGCTGAAAGTGAGCCTGCACTGGCTGGCACACACAAGAACCAAGCCTGAGATCACCCCACATGAAGTGTTTTGGGGGACTCCCCACTAAATGGCTGGACCCAATCCCAGGCCACAGAGAAAATCCCAATACACATGCTCCATCCTTAGAGTCTATGTGTCAAGCTGGAGCCTCCTCAGTTGCTGATGTCTGGTCAATGGACAGCATGACCAGATGCACATAGAGGACATGACAGCAAGCTCATCTAGGCAAATGGTAGACATCGAGTGCCCTGTCAGAGGATGGGAAGCAAAATTGGTTGGGCAACTCTTCTGACCAAGCTTTCCAACAGATTACTGGGCATGTGCATATACTTGGGGGCGGGAGGCTGGTCACCCCAAGAGACCCACGTAACACTTTCAGGACACTCTTTTCCATACTGAGGTCTCTAAAGTGTTGTCAAATGACTGTCCTCCATCCTTGGACACTAATGTAGCTTAACAGCTAGAGTGCCTCCCCCATTCCTCCCCAGCGGACACGGGAGTAAAAAACAAAACAAAACATTTTTCCCACCCACTTTCCATCATACCTTGACCCTCCCTACCATAAGAGGCAACTCACATGGGTGTACATCCCTCTCAACCATGTAAGCAATATTAAAAATAAAATTAAAAAGCTTATTAAAATTGAGATGGAGATTAGTTAATATCAGTTGGGATTTTGAGCCTCATCTGTTTGCTCCTTTGTTCCTTTGGAGAGGAATTTAAAAACTTGCTATCATTTATTTGTAGCTTACCATACTCAATAGTTTCTTTCTTTCTTAGACTGTGGTCCAGTTTACTTTTGTAGTGTAGATGCTGTTTTCATGCTTTTTAGATTTTAATAAATATTTACACTAGTAAAAATTAAAAAAATTTTTCTTTTTATTTAGTTGAAAATCAGAATTAGAGATAGTCTATCTGCCACACTGGCCAGGAGTCTGGGTGAATTTGAAACCAGGAGCCAGGAACTTTTTCCACATCTCCCTCGCGCGTGCAGGAGCTGAAACTCTTGAGCTAGACTCTGCTGCTTCCCCAGCTGCATCCATAGGAAGCTTGGTCAAAAGGGGCGTATCCAGGATTCAAACCGGTACCCATATGGGATGCTGACATTGCAGACAATGGTTCTATTGGGTATATTACAATATTGTCTCTGCCTTGATTCTTTCAAGTATTTGTTTGTTTTGAATTGAAATTGCAGAGATAGGGAGAGACCAAGAAAGAAAGATTTTTCATCTGTTGGTTGCACACAGCCACAAAGGCTGAGTTTAAGGCAGACAGACCAGAAACCAGGAGTTTCATCTGCATTCCTCAGACAGGTGGTAGGGGCTGTCTTCTGTTGCTCTCCCGGGTGTATTAACAGCGAGCTGAATCAGAAGCTTTAAAAGCTGTACCAGGAACTGGAAACTCTCTAGGATACACACAGAATGGGCTGAGGCTTTCTCTCTCTCCCACAATGTTGGATATTTTGAAAATGCTTTATCTGCCATGTTTGATGATACACCCTGGTTTAATTTTATCATCTGCTCATTGCATTGTTATTATATAATATCTATCTATCTATCTATCTATCTACATATCTATCTATCTATCTATCTATCTATCTATCTATCTAGATACAGATGTATAAAATGCATTTGCATGGAAAAATGGCAGAGAGAGGAAAGGAAGACAGAAATAGCTCTTCCATCTGCTAGTTCTGGCAAAAGTGGCTGCCAAGGCCACGGATTCGCCATCCAAAGCCAGGATCCCGAAGCTCCTGATAGGCCTCCCATACGGGGGCAGGAGCCCAAGCCCTTGGACCATCTTTCACTGCTTTCTCTGGCTTATCAGCAAAAAGCTGATTATAAGTGACATGCAAATACTTGTTGAAAAAATAGAGGAAAATGTAAGCATGCAGTTAGAAAATAATAAAGATCTAAATGTGTTGAATATTTTGTTATAGCAAAGGAATTTTTATAATCTTTCCGAAATTTGACCAAGTAATACCTTGTAAATAAACACGTCACTATTTGTAGAGAAAAACTGTTTCAATATTTATCAAATATATATATATAATTTTTCTTTCTTATTTTTTGTTTTATGACACCATTTAATAGGCACCAGGTCCCTCTCCAAGTTTCCTCCCCTTCCACACTCTCCTCTGGTCTTACCATGGGTGTCCTTTGTGAATTTTCCCAAGGCCATCATACTGTCACTGAGGCGTCTCCCAACAATGTAGGAGACCATCAGCCATGTTGCTGTGAATCCATCCTTGCACTGCATGCATAGGGACATAGGCTTCTCTCTGTTTCCACCTATGAACATATTAATTTCTGCTACACTTCCATCATGCATCCCCTTGAGTACAGTTCATTGGGGAGAAAAAAGAAATGAATAAAGAAAAAGAGAAAAAAAGAAAAACATAGTGAACCTTCATCCACATGAAGTTGATGAACATATAACAAAGGTATCCAGGTGACACTAGGGAGATGAAGAAGAGTGTCCAACATCTTCATATAGGAATAAGTGTCAGCGTCTGTCCCATGCGGCACCTATTAAAGAGGACTAGGTCATGATTACTTATGGGCAGTAACAGTGAGAAAGCAATGTGCACCCCTGTGTTCAGTACAGCACAATCAACAATCGCAAGGACATGGAAGCAGCCTAAATGCCCATCAACAGAGGACTGGATAGAGAAACTGTGGCTCGTCTACTGTATGGAATACTACCCACTTATTTTAAAAAAAATGAAATGCAATTGTTTGTAGCCAAATGGATCAAGCTAGAGACCATTATGCTAAGGGAAATGAGCCAGTCCCAAAAGGTCAGAAAGTGTATGCTTTTCCTAATATAAGATAATGTCAAATGTAAAGATTTTACCTGTGAGTTCTACCTTATTGCACTTCCTAATTATTTGTATCTTTTGTAATAAGGCTTTGTGATGCAATCCATTAATTAATCATCCATAACAGACTAATTGCTTGTAATCACCTGACATTGTCAATGTCCCTTTTATCACTGTTATTACAAATATACAAATTTATATACATCATGATATAAATATATATTGTGATATATATAACTATATATGATCTATAATATATAAATATGATATGTAAATATATGATATATACTATATAAATATGATATATAAATATATATTACGACATATATATTTATATCATGTTATAAAACCTAAAAACTCATTCTCCAGAATAAAGCATTTGGTACCTTAGCCCCATGTGGCTCACTTTATTGTGAGAAAAGTCTTCCAGGACAATGAACCACTCTTTTTCTCATTGGCATCAGGAACATGTATTTCACAAGATAATGAACATGGGGGCATTCTGCCAAGGTGACTCTACAGTGTCATGAAATTCTTCCTGTATAGAAACTTCAGTGCATAACCCTGAATAGAGGATTCAATTTTAAAGTGTCCTACTTTAGAAATTGCTAATCGTAAGAAAATACCATTGAGCACAGGCTGTATAAAGCTCCTTGAAAAAACTAGGATCGCCTGATATAAAGTGTGGATCCCTTGTGCCAGGGACCAGTTTTCTCGCAGCAGAAAGCTGTGTCTGATGTCACACTACTTGTGCGGCAGCTCGCAGGCATAGCATCTCTGTCAGGGACCACAGAGAATTGGTCATGGGAGTCCTGTTTCAAAACAGTCTGAGGTGGAATGGTCATTCCGATTCAGAGCTCAATCCATCCTTTTATGATCATTGACATTGCGACTACAAAGAGCTAACTCATAGGGCCACATCAAGATGCATGTTCTGGCCCAAGCTTTTTTTTTGTTATTATTAGTTTCTAATATCAAAAGTTTGGAGACTTTAAGCAAGAAGAATGTCCATCTTTCTGAAGTTGGAAGGCTGTTAAAGATGATTAGGCATGGAAACAGTTGCTTGAGATGCACAGCAACCTTGTTCAATGAAGATGGCGTTATCTGCTTCCCTGCATTCTGTGCTGGTCCCTCTTCTCTTTTTATGTCTCTTCTGGATAGGTAGTCACCATTTGTCAACTTGAGTTCTTTTCACTTATGGACACTTACCTCTGTGTCCTATACACATGTCAGCTTCAGCTGTGTTACTCAGTGCCAGCATTGCCCATGGAATTGCCACCTACTCTCTTCCTCTTACAGTCTCATCACTCTTATCTACCCATTTCCATTTAGATATTTTTGATATTTCCTGTATGTATTGTTATTAACTATGTTAGCTTTTATTCTAAATGACATCTTCAGACGGTTTGTTCACCTGGATATAAATCAATGGTCTACTACAGAACATGAATAGGACAAGCAAGGGGAAGCAAAACTGAGCGTGATTTGAAAGGGAATTTGGGTCACTCTTTGGCTTTTGGACTAGAAAGAGAAGAAATTTGTACAATTTTGAAAGTTCTTAACTGTAGGATGTTTTGACTTCCGGCCCAACAAATTCTCATCAAAGGAAGGGTTGAGATAATGGAATTATGCACTTTATAGATGAGACACCTCAGATCTCATAAGAACAGAAGCCTCAGCACGCTTGTATATGTGGTGACCTTAACTCATTTTGAGTGACCTGCTCTTCAGTCTATCCGATCCACCCTTTCTTCATCTTCCATTGTCCTCCCCCGCAATGTACAGGCCTTACTAAGCAGTGAAGTCCTCTTGACTCGCAGAAGTCAGCCAGCTTGACAGTATTCGGTCTAACACATTTGAAGAGCAATTTTCCAGCTTTAAGCTTTCAACTATGATTTCTGATGGCAGAGAAGAGTTCCAGACCTGTTCAACACTCACTTGCAGCCATAGGCGTTTGGTTAAGACACTTCAGCCTGTCAGAGTGCCTGGATTTGATATTGTACTCTTCCCATTAATGCACAGATGAACGGCAAGACTGTCTTTTCAAGTATTTGGGACTCTGCTAAGCCCTGGGTTAAGCTCCCAGCTTCTGAGCATGTAGTGAACAACCCAGCAGACGAGAGCATCCAGCCTATCTAACTTTTACTCAGATGAAGTTTACAAATCACCTGGAGAGTCTTGGAACTTTTCACACCTAGTGAAACCCTGAGTCTTCTTTAAACAAGTTCGTTCCCGAAGGGTATTATTTTCTTTTTGATGGTTGGTAGCCACAAATGTGTCTATTCAGCTTTTATTATTACCGTACATGGCTGTTTTGTCTAAAGACTCACTTAATAGATTCAAGGGACATTAATTAAAATGTTTTGTTTTAGTAAAATATATCACAGCAGGCAGCAGTTGGGTGGACTTTGCATATCAATATTCAGTACAAGAATCCCCATTCAAATGGAAGGTGTTTGATATCAGACTACACTAAGCCAATTTTGCTGTTTGAGTATGTATTTCAATATTCATAACTGTGTTGTGAATATGCCATCAGAAAACCCATGGAAAACTGTTGCTCCAAATCATCCTCTTGTGCCTTTTTCTTGATTCTCCCAGGGCACATGACTAATGAGAACAGACATGGTTAGTTTCCTTATGGGAGGAAGAGGCTGAGGCCCAAGACAGCTCTTTCCGCGGAGAAAGTCGCACTGCTCTTAGAGGAGGTGCGGTTTGCTCTGCAGAGGATGACCTGCTGCTTTTAGCTGTTCTGTAGTGGAGAGGAGAGCTTGCTTCCCCTTGGAAGGGTGTATCAATTCCCAGGCCGAGGTGACAGAATGTTGTGAAACATAAATATTTCAGAGTGGGTGTTGCTGTATTATTTACTCCTTCTGTAGAGGAACATTGATCAAATGCAGTGTATCTTTACCGGTGATTTATTATTCCATTTTATTCTGTTACAAGAGGATTAATGATTGAGGTAAAGCCTGCTCAACTATTAGAGAAATAAATATATATGTGCTACTTATTCATTTTATTACTTGAAACAAATTTTAAGTCTTCAGTGTTACATTGACTTGAGATAGCTTCAAGCAGAAAGCTCCAAATTTCCTTGTGCTTTGACTGAAGGTGTCTTTTCTAATTATTTTTTCGGTAATTATGTTGTAATGATTTGATGTCTAAAATTCATTGCTTATGTTCAAAGCTGATAAGTAGAACATGCTTGTGGGAGTGGTTTTAGACATAAGTGCTCTAGAACTCTCTGATCCTCTAAGATGAATTCACTGTTTTCACTTGGGGAAAAAGAATAGAGAAAAGCTGGAGTTTCCTGGAAAGGTCAAAATCTGCATATGCTCTAGATCTTTGCACAGTGACCAATGCCTGCTTCATATTTCAGTGTGTGTGACGGTAGGTCTGGCCCTGCTTGCAACCCTGTGAATTCCAGGAAACAGTGGCATGATCCATGATGTCGGTCCCTGTCATCACGTGCTGGAGCTGGATTGGGTTCTTTGCTTCTGGTTTCGGTCCGGCCCAGCCAGAGATGTTGTGATTTTTTTGAGGACAGAATCAACAAATGGATGATCTCTCTCAGAATATTTTTTTTTCTGTGTGTTTCATATCCAAATACATGAATAAACTTTTTTTTTAGTTTTACAATCACTATGATATAAAGTGTTTAATGTTATTAAACATTAAAAGTACAGTAATTATGTTAAGCTACTTTTATCTTCTAACTTTCTTTCATCTTTCTGCTATTTAAATGTATCCTGAAAGTGCAGGCATGGACCACGCAGACTGTTTGGAATTCTATTGTCAAGGTACATTCAGCAGTTTCGTTGGGGATCCATCTTTGATTTGGAAGTAGAGATGCACATTGGTATCTTCATATCCCCCTATGATACTCTCTACTGTACATCCTCTTAAACAAAGAGTCATCAAACAAAATCAGCCACCAAAAAAAAAAAACCCAGAAAATTCACAGCAACATGAAGTTAAATAACATGCTTCTGAATGACCAATTTGTCACTGAAGAAACAAAATGCTTTTAAAATCTACATGGAAAACAGTGGTGGACACCTTTTTTACTTTGGATTTTTTTTTTTTACCTTTATCTCAGTAGTCAGTGGATCGACATTATGTCTTATTACTTTAGATATGACTCAGAATCTCTCTGTGGTAGGATACTAGTATTGAACCCAAGCAAACGTAACAATTTTCTTTGCTGAAACCATAAATTTTCCACATCTGTCATTTTCAAGTGGCAGCAGAATTGAATATGTGTCATTTTATATGGACCGGGAAGGCCATTTTTTCTCAGTAATATTATGGACCTTCACCATGCTCTTTATTTACTCAACCTGCGACAGTCCTGCTCTCCATGTGGCTCAAGTGCTGTAGAATACAGCCAGATCTCAGACACACAGCAGATGGTTCAGCCTACTGCTGAGGGACAGAGACCACATGAGTCTTATGGGTGTATGGGTAAAGCAACAAAAGTCATGAAAATAGAATTAAATGCTGTTCAAGTATTTCTGCCTCTGAGATCTCTACTCTCTTCCACAAAGAATAACCACCTCCATCCCTACACCTCCTCCCATAGCTTTAGTTGCTAACGCTGCGAATGTTATCTTAAATACAGCAACTTTTGGAGTTAAAACTGAATTAGTTCCCCTGTCTTATGTATCAAGGTTGTCTAGCCATGTTTCATCCTTTTTGTCTACAAGGAAAAATTTATTAATCTCTTTTGTTGTATCCCTCTAAGAACCTCGCTTGAATCATCTATCATTGTTAGCTACTGTCCAATTCCTCTTTCCTATATTACCCAACCATTTTGAAAATGATTTTGGAGCTCGTTTCTTCACTCTCATTACAATTCATCTTGTTCACAGCACAAATTGCTCTTCCCCAACTTACCAATCATTTATTGATTTCCAAGTCCGCTGGATAACTGTTGTATCTCAGCCTTCATTAGAGTATCTATGATTATATTCATATGAATAATAATCAGCATTCTGCTATATCTTACTTATATTGTATCCCAACTTAGGTACACAATATAGTTTGAAAACCACTACACACCAGTTTTATTTTTACTGATTAATTGTAATGGATTGTTTCCCCTTTTTATGATATGTACATTTATTTTAAAGGCAGGGCTACAGAGAGTGACAGAGAGGTCTACGTACAGAGAGATTTTTCCATTTGCTGCTTCACTTCCCAACAGCTGCAACAGGTAACACTAGATGAAACAGAATGCAGGACCCCAGGACTCAACCTGGTTCCCCCATGTTGGCGGCAGTGACTCAAGTTCTTGGGCTACAAAACCTATCTTCCAGGGTGTGCATTGGCAAAAAAGACTGGATCCAAAACAGAGGGGTGACTTTTACCCAGGTGCTACAGATGTTGGCATCTCAAATAGTGTCTTTTTTTTTTTTTTAAAGATTTATTTTTATTATTTTTTCATTGGAAAGGTGGATATACAGAGAGAGGAGAGACAGAGAGGAAGATCTTCCGTCCAATGATTCACTCCCCAAGTGAGCGCAACGGGCCGATACTATGCCGATCCGAAGCCAGGAGCCTCTTCTGGGTCTCCCACGCGGGTGCAGGTTCCCAAGGCTTTGGGCCGTCCTCGACTGCTTTCCCAGGCCACAGGCAGGGAGCTGGAAGGGAAGCGGGGCTGCCGGGATTAGAACCGGCGCCCATATGGGATCCCGGGCGTGCAAGGCGAGGACCTTTAACCACTTGCGCCACCGCGCCGGGCCCTCAAATAGTGTCTTAACCATATACCAAGGACCCATGTTCCAAGTGTCATTAGTGTCCTCATCCAGTTGGATAAATTCACCTGTATTCTTGCACACAGCCTCCCTTGAAAAATGTATCTCACCTTTTCTCCTTTCACTGTGGTGTCCAATATCTTTCTGCCTGCTAGACAAATGGAACTGTATGTTCCTCAAGAGCTGTATCACCATTGCCCTGACATCACAAAAGCCAAGGCACAGCATCATGCTCTGACTTCTCAAGTGATTTTCCTTGCCTGAGGGTGATGTTTAAAGCTCTCAAATTGATATTCATAGCCCTTGAAAGTCTTTATCTGCTCTCTCTGGCTTCTGTCCTCAACAGTCTCTACCCCAATATGAATGTTTCATCTTCCAGGAGGCCCCATGGATCTTTCCCTACACATGCTACTTCCACTGTTCTCTGTGTTGCTGCCTGAGTAGAATGGCTTTTCCCTTGCCTTCAGCCTGTCCTTCTTCTTTCAGAATTTTTTAAGTGTGCTTCTGCCTTTCCTGGAAATCTGTACTCATCATTCTCTCGATCAGTTGCACATTTCAGTTCCAGATGCCTCTGTCCAACCCTGTAACACACCGTGAATTCGTTGTATTGGCAACATCGTCTCATGATTCTTTCCTCAGCTGAGAAGACGGAACTGGTTACTTCAAGCTTGGGAATGCATCTTGTGCATTACTGTTTTCCCAACCTCACCACGCAGAGGAAATAATTGTCCCAAATAAGCATTATGGTTAGTCAACTAGCATATAAATATTATTACCAATAGTAATTAGCATAAGTGTTAACGGGCTGTATCACAAGTGTTGGGCATTAAATGGCCTCTAGTCCTTACTAATAATCATACAATGTGTATGACTTGGTCCTATTTTCAAGAGAGGAAAGGAGGCTTGAAGAACTTAAAGACGCTTCTTCAAAATGGATAGATAACTGACTAAGCCAAGATTTGAATCCATGCGAGTTGTCACAAGTCTGCACCTCCTCTTTGACTACTTGGTGGAAGTTCTCATGATGTACTACGTGAGGGTAGCCTTGGCGCTTCTGATCCACATTCTAACTAGCCAAAATGGAGGCACCACTGAGATCCAAGGCAATCTAACTTGTTGCCAGGCTTCCATCTACCTCTTGTCAGCATCATTGAGAATTCTACTGCAAAACCACGGTTGTTGTTGTGACTTTGATAATTTATTTATCATGAATCCACTAGTTTCAAAGAATGCTTAATATGGTTAACACATGGAATAACTTCAGGAACATTATGAATTATGAATTTTATTGCATTTGATCTTGTTGATACCATCATCTTCATAATTCTGTGTTATTTATGTTAGATGGTACATGAATTAGCCCTATTGGAAATGGGCAATGCAGTAGTCCCAGTGAACAGAATTTATATGTAGCAGTTTTCTAGCCAATCATAAACTCAGAGTCTTATAATTTTGGAGATTGAAAAGCATACTGTATCTCCTTGCTTGGATTAAGGATTTTGAATCTGACATAGACAATGGGCTGTGTTATGTAAATAGCTGGTATATTATTAAAGCTTATGGAAATTGCTAAAGGCAGAAGTCATTGTAAGCTAGAATATTCTAGTATGCCTCTTGAAAAGACAGTTCAATTATCAGGAATATAAGCAAGTAATGTAGCTTAAAAGTAAGGCATGCATGTCACAATCCACAAATCAGATTGACAATGAAGAGGGGTCAGCAAATTTTTCAGATTTTATTTTTTTGTACTCTGCAGAGGATGCTGGAAAAACAATTTCTGTGCTAAGCGAAGCTAATGAGACCAGTGTCATGTTTTTCTTTCAATGTTTAATATCTTAGTGTCTCATGCACAGTATCCAGATCTTTATAATAAAAAAGAAGAAAAGCAACACCCATGAGCTTCAAGGCGAACCAAGTAAATGTTTATGAGGTGCAGTTATTTCCTCTCTTCCTGGCCTTGGCTTTATTTACCCAATTAATTATTTAATCTTAACAAGGAGCATATCCTCCCTGAGCTCTTTCCATCTCTTTGTAGCAAACAGCAGTTAAGGGAGGCACTGTGGTAAATGGACTCTGCATGGAGGGATAAGAAAATTGTGATAATGGTTGTTTTAAGTACCATGAATATAACAGCAGCAGCTCTGTGACAGTAATAAAAAAGTAATTTATATTAAGCACATCTTATGAAAGGTTATTATATAGAGACTGATGACCAGCTTTTTCTACATCATAAGTAGGCACAGAGACATGTTCTGGATTTCGGTATCAGTGGGTGATACTATCAAAAAGATAAGTCATATTTTCCCTCTTAGTTTTTAATATAAACAAGAATAATCCTCATTGCTCAAGAACATTGAAGCCAAAGCCTATGTGTAGTTATAGGGGTGAAGTCAAAGATTATTTGCTACAAACTTTGTCAGTAGTTTGTGGCTTCAATGAGTTAAAAGAGACGGAATTCAAAGATAAGGTGATTGGCGGGAAAATTTAGCAAACCATGTATCATTTTTTATTAATATACAGTTAAAAAGAACATTTTGAAAACCATTCATACACATGCATATAATTTTGGCAACTTGAAATCAAAGAACTTTGATACCTGGAATAACTTATGATGCTGCTAAGAGAGTGCTTTTCAGCATTATTTTGTTTTCTTTTTAAAGCATATGCTTGACTACTAATTTTCAACAAGACTGAATGTGTGCCGACCAATGCAGACACTTGGTCAATGTAATACAGTTAACAGATACCGCTGGAATGGCAACTCCAAACCTTCTGACACAACAATTAAGGCTTCAATTGCAGAAAATATCCTTTTGTTCTAGAAAGTATCCTTGAATAATATTCTGTGATGATTCTCAAGTTACAAAGCCAAAAATGGAGGCCCTGAGAGTTAAAAAGACAGAGATTTCATAGGAACAGAAATGGGATCTTCTAGCTCCCACCGAAGTACACTTTCTCCTAACTAACTCTGCTGACATCACTAAACACACATGCATCGGTGTGATGGAGGACATATCTGTCCACTTTTCTTGACACCCAACTAGCAGTGTGGCACAGAATTCCATTTTCTTTTCTTTTAAGATTTATTTTGATTGGAAAGACAGATATACAGAGAGAAGGAGAGATATACAGAGAGAAGGAGAGATATACAGAGAAAAAATTCTTCCATTCTCTAGTTCATTCCCCAGGTGAGCTGATCCGAAGCCAGGAGCTTCTTCTGGGTCCCCCACACAGGTACAGGGTCCCAAGTCTCTACTGCTTTCCCAGGCAAAAAGCAGGGAGCTGGACGGGAAGAGGAGCACCTGGGATTAGAACTAGAGCCCAAATGAGATGTGCAAGGTGAGGATTTTAGCCACTAGGCTATTGTACTGGGCCTGATGAGTTATTTTTGTAAACAACTTTTGTGATGAGAAGACTCTAGAAGAAAGGTCAACAAAGTTTTGGAAATTTTGTTGTGTGAGTCTATTTTCTAATCTTCCTGATTTCACCATCGTTTCTAAGCAATTCAGAAATTCTGTATGACTCTTTGGTACTTCAAAGTCAGAATTACATTTGGTCATGAGAAAATTTTCTGTGATCATGTGGTGTGAGCAGGACACTCATTATTTGACTTTCTCTTCTCATATTTGCACTTATGACTTCTGCCTAATTTAGATATTTTGCTACAATTGAAATAATTAATTTAATAATCTTTCATTCATTTACATTTTTATGTTAGACAATGAAAGGGCTGATTTTTGTTTCCTTTTTAAAAAGTTTTATTTATTTACTTACTTGAAAGGAGGAGAGAGAGAGAGAATCATCCGTTCAATGTGTTGTCTTAGAATTGTCACTGGCATAAAGTAGGTGCTAATCAAACATTTGATAAATTAAATTGAAGTCACTAGACAGAAAAAATAAATCCCTGTGCGGTATCTTTACATGAGTTAATTTGGGGAATTTCAGAGAATAGAAGGAATGTTATGAATCAAAACCTCCTTTGAGACGTTGGTCAAAGCAAATAAGGAAGCAGGAAATGCTTGGGTGATGGAGGAGTTCTCCTATTGGATTACAAGGAAGAGGGATGCTATGAAAGAGTACAAAATTCTTCCTCTCTACGATCTGAGATAGAGTCTGGTGAATAGCGCCGTGTACTTTAATCTGTATCATTCAAAATCTTTACAGAATTAGACACATTAATACAGACATTTTAACAGGGGAGATGGGACTTCCGGCACATGTGTAGAACCCTCCACAGTGTTCAACTGCAAAAATGTGTGTGGAATTCCTTGCCTTCTCATTCACTTCAGTGGCCCCAGAAAGGCTATTCAGGATCCTCTTAAATATATTTTTGAAAAAAAAAAAAAGGATTTTTGTGGCAAACTGAGAACATTTTACCTTCTAGGACAAAAAAAAAAAGTATTTGATAGTCGATGGTTTACCTATCTGCTTTGCAAGTCTAAACTTAGAAAGTAGCTAGCAGTGGTAGCCAGCCTTGAGTACTGCAGTCCATGTCATCCACAGAGCACGTTGCACATTTCCGAAGGTTGCCGAGTACCTATTAACACTATAACGACACTGCAGCATGGACCTGACAGCTGTTAGCAAGCAAGGAACAGTCACTGCAGGATGCTTTGCAGGATGCTTTACTTTCCTATAATCATTGCCTTGGCCAAGAGCTTGGGCTCTACAAGTTGCCTGTGTCATTTGAGGGAATCCTTTATTGTGAATGTTCTGTAAGCTGATAAATTCGATTGCGGAGGCTAATACTGCTCATGTTCCATATATTAGTGCAGTGACATCTTTTTAATTTTTTGTTTTGTTTTACTTTGTCCTCTGATGGAGAGAATGGACCTCTCTCTTTCATTGTAATATAGTAGAAAGTGGGATCAGCTGTTCGCTGATGCTGGCTAACCTTTCCATATGTTACCCAAGAACAAATTCCAACTTGAACAGCGCCTTTTACTTCAGTGCCCCATGTTCTTTTGCAGTAAGGCATCACAGCATTGTGTCATTGAGCAGCATAGCCAATGATGCAGCCATTATTTCAAATAACCCAGAGCGACAACCAGGGGAAAGAGATCTTCTCTTTTACTATTAGTGATGTAGATTTAAGGTTTTCCAAGCAGTTTGCATTTACACTGTTTTTAGAACAGGCTGGTAAGAAGGTGCAAAACTGCTCGAGGAGCACTATTTACATTTGCAGTAACAAATCCAAATCAAAGAAATCAACATCTGCTCTGTGTGTATTCCTGACATCTGAATACAGTCTGTGAAACATTTTTCAAGAATCAATAATATGATGGCATTATTCTTTTTGAAAATTAGTTCATGACGTACATGCTCAGGTACATGACATACTCAAGTACATGTGACGAGCGGGGTTCAGTTTCTCCCAGGCCACACACAGGACAAGTCACTCTGGATTTCTTTCAACTCCTCGTCATCACAGCCAACATCCATCTTAATGTCTCTGATTCAAGTGATCCCTGGCCATCTTATTGTCATAGTTTTGGTTTTCCCTTTTCAGTTGCATTCACCAATCACAGCCTTCATGTGATTGGTTTTCATATATCTGATTTATTCTGACTGTTCCATCCTCCCAATCTGCATAATCCTTATAAGAAAAGTCAGAGAAGCGGGCAGGTGTTTGGTGGAATAGTTAAGATGGAGGACGCCCACAATCCATATCGAAGTGATGGGAGTAAGTCTCAGACTCAGCTAAGATCCCAAATGCCTGCTGAGGAGCACTCCGTGAGGCACCACGTGATGAATGAAGTTCTCCAGTCCCTTCCTCTCGCCTAGCAAATCTGGATGGAGTTTTGGGATGCTTGAATTGGCCTAGTCCAGTCCAGCCATCGTGGGCTTTTAAGAAATGAACCAGAAAATGAAGAGTCTCTATGTCTGGGTCTCTCCCTCATTCTGTCATTCTGCCTTTCAACTGACTGAGCAAACAAATAGTTTTTAAATCCAGGATGAAGTTTCTGTAATGGCAAGAGGCAGCAACTTTAGTAGGTTTACAAGATGTTAGATGCTGAAAAACTATGGACTGACACAGAAGGAACAGAAGAAACTTCATCTCTTTTTATTTTCCTCTACCCTTTGATCTCTGTAATTTTTTGGAAATGATGGTTAGCTTTTACTGTCTTCTGGACTGGACATGGAAGCTATCTAGAGAACTACTAAATCTGAGTTACTGGGTGTGTCTCAGGGTATTCCCAGAGGAGCCTGGATTTGAGTTGGTGCAATGAAACCAGCCATTCACCTTAACTGTAGGCAGGATCCATCAGACTGGCTGAGAAGTACAGATAGATATAAAATAACAAGTTAGGATCAGCATTGTGGTTTATGATGATAAGCCTTTACCTGCAATGGTGGCAACCAATGCAGTTCTATTTCCAGATCTGCTTGCTCTACCTCTGATCCAGTCCCCTGTTGGTGTATCAGGGAAAGCAATGGAAAGTGGCCCTGAAACTTGAACTCCTCCACTCACGTAGGACACAAAAGGAAGCTCCTGGCTGCGACTGGGCCCAGTCCTGGCCATTGTAGTCATTTGGGGAGTGACCCCCACAGATGGAAGAACTCTCTTTGCCTCATCTCCCTACTCTTTGTAACTCTGTCTTTCAAATAAATAAAACAAGTATTCAGGGGGAAAAAAGAGCACATCAAAAACAAAATGCAAATCAAGAACAGGCAGCTTTAAAGGTGTAGGTTCATGTCCTTCAAATCCTTTGTGCTGCAATTGGAATGTTCTTCTGACCGTGGATACCCAAGGTTTAGGCCTTCAGCCTCCACGACAGAGCAGTGCTGTCCTACCCGCAGCACTAACTTCTTTCAGCTCTCACGGAGGAGTATGCTGGTGGCGTTCCTGATGCTGGTGCTTTCAGACTTGGACTAAGACACAACACTGGCTTTCCAGTTTGCAAGTAGCGTGCTGTAGGACGCTACAACCTTGGCAGCTGTAGAAGTCAATTTCCTAAGAAACCCTACTCTATCTGCTATCTGGTCTGCTATATACCGTCAGCCACGTATCTACACTCACATCTGTATTTATACTTATTTCACATGTGCCATGCATCCATCTCTCCTTTCCTTCTGGTTCCTAGCAGAATTCTGACCAATGGACTGGATGTGCTACCTTTTCTGTCATCTCTAGGAATTTAGCCAAATTGGAATCTTTTTTTCTTCTTTCAAAAACTGCTCAGTTATTCACATAGGCAGTTCTCCCATTTAGCTAAGACACATTTCATTCAGTTTTTAGTGTTCACTACGGGATATGCAATAGCCTATTTCTCAACTGAATATAATTTGATACAATGCACTGAGAGTTCCATGTGACCACACTTTCTGTTTACTGTGGAAAGCTAGATATAGGCTAAAATATGAAAAATCCAATTCTTAAAATTTTACTGAACTTATGAACTTCTTTTAGACTTTATTGAATGCAGCAGAACCTCTTTGGAGAATAAAAGGAGAATAGAGCTTGTATGCACCATATTCTATATTCAGCCTCAGGAACTCCATAAATACTTGAATGCACTCTTGGGATTTCAAGCTAAAAACCCTTGCGCTAAAACCTTTTCATGCTGGCTCACATGTACCTTTAGGGACATAGTTTATTGTGTTGTTTATTTGTTTAGTTAGGATGGCTTGCTCTGTTGCACAGTAATTTAAAAATCATGAGATCTTCGGTGGGTATACTCTCTGAAGAGTATTCAGTCTAATTTTATATCTAAGTTATGAAGCAGCTTTTCAAAGTTTACCTCATGTCACTTATCCATTATGTTAAAATTTTTATTCAATGGACGTCAAGCCAATGCCTCCTAAACTTGTTTGTTTCTCCTTTAAGAAATCCTGTTTCATGAAAAGTTATCAGAGAGCTACGATTTAGGCTCAAGCATGAAAAGAGCTTGAGAGCCACAACCCCAATTCTCAAAATAATAAAACAATAAAGGCAGGGGTGGGTATTTGGCGTAGGAATGAAGTTGTAGCTTTCCATGCCTGCATCTCTTACGGGAGTGCCTTGGTTCCAGGTCCAGCTCTGCTTGCTGCTAAGGTACCCTGAAAACCAGAACCAAATGGCTCAAGTTCCTGCCGTGCCTGTGAGAGAGTTCTTGAGTTTTGACTTGAGGCTGGTACAACTCTGATGGTTGCAGGCAGTTAGGGAGTGAAATAATGAATACAAGATCTTGTCTGCCTGTGTGCTTGCCTTGCAAATAAGCTAAAACTAGCAGATTTAAGGGGAAAAAATTGCCAAACCAAGTATCAGTGGCTTTTTTTGGTACTTACCAGACAGCTGAGATTCCATTGCATTGTCTCTGTGGGACCTAATGAGACAGTAGCACGGGGAGCTAAGGCTGAGATGTGCTTGCCCATGGCAGAAGCTGTGGGAGCTAGAAGCCAGTGGGAGCCCTGAGTTGTAATTCTGATAAATACCTGGAGGTGGAGTGCAGGAGGGTCTGAGACTCGTAAATTCATGGGTGTTGCAAACCTCACGGGTGACTCCTACTTTCTTTTATCTCTAGGAATTCCACCTCATGGTAAAACTCTGACAAAGATCTTCTTGTAGCTCACTCTGGCTGGGAGTGTAAAATATTACTGTGAAATAAAACTCAAGTATTCTTCAGAACTAAGGCTTACTATCTGGAGTGGAGAGCATGGAGGTAGGGTGGGAGGCCTTATCACAACCTTGACCTATTTGGAAGAAGGGCAACTGGCACCATTCTAGTTTCTCTGACTTTCTTTTTAAAGCAAGGGAATTAGCATCAACATGAATTACCAGTGCAAGAAAAAGAACTGAATGCTCTAATGCAGAAAGGGCAGCAGTGGGAGAAATGTTATACCATAAGGGGAAAAAAAAAACCCCATAAAACAAAACTGAAGGCCACAGTGCAAACATAGATGATTTTAACACTAAGGTTTAACTGTTAATTGTGGGGTGTCACCTGTACTGTTAACACACTAGCATACCCCTTTTTACAACAGAGCACTAGACCCTCAGGGCTTCAAATTATGTGCTCTCTCTCTCCCTTTCTCTCTCTCCCCCTGTGTCTGTCTCCAGCTCCCTCTCTGAAATGAATACTTACAAGAGGGAGAGAACATCAAGAATACTGGACAAACTTATATCTTAGATGTCTGTCATCATTGTGGGTATGAAATACACCTTGACTTCTATCCAAGTTGTCTTTAAAAAATACTTTTATTACTTTCCATGACATATTTTTGTAGGTATAGAGATTCCTTGCTTTCCCTCCCCTTTTCCCCTCTCCTCCCACCATTTTACCCCAGGCTATTACAGTCATATAGTCCTTCAGCAGCAGTTTCAACTTTAACATTCTGCCATCTCAATGCATGATGGAATTGCACTCATAGCCAATGGCAGAAAGTCTAGTGTCATGTTGTTGAGATATATTGCAAAGTTGTGCTGAGAGTCCTCCTTTTATTCAGAAGGGATGCTTACTGCAATATTTCTTCACTTTCCAGTATGCTAATCTTCATTATACAGTTCATCTATGAAGATATATGAACATATTTGCCCATATATGTATATATTATATTATATTAAATTATATAATATAATATTATATTATATTATATTATATTATATTATATTTTGCAGGAAGGTTGTCTTATATCAGAGAGAACATACAATATTTGTGCTTTGGGGATTTGCCTATTTCACTGAGCATAATGGTCTCTAGTTGGGAACAGTTTTGCTGCAAATGGTAAAATTCAATTATCTTTATTGGCTGAGCGGCATTCCATGGAGTAGATTATCATGGTTTCTTTATTCATTTCTCTTTGATGAACATCTGGATTGTTTCTGTGTTTTCACTAATGTGCATTGTATTGCTATAAATATAGTTGAATAGTGCTTTCTCATATACAGATCTCAGGTAATTTGATTATTTTCAGAAGTGGAATTCTTAGGTCATATCTTAGATCAAGTTTCAGTTGTCAGAGCACTCACCATATGGGCGTCCATAGTGGTTGTACTAATCTACATCCCACTCATCAATGAAGTAGGGTGCCTTTCTCCCCACATCCATGTCAGCAAGTGTTGTTAGTAGATTCCTGAATTTGAGCCATTTTCATAGGAGTTACAGTTTTCATTTGTGACTTACTAGTCTATTAGCCACTTGAATTTTGTTCTTTTGAAAAATGTTGGATCATTTCCTTTGCCCATTTCTTGTCAGGGTTGTTTGTATTGCTGTTGTTGAGTTTCTGAAGTTTTTCATGTTTATTCTCTATCTGTTGTGCAGATTTTCTTCCATCTGTTGGTTGCTTCTTCTGCTAGCTGTTGCTAAGCGACTATGTCTGGGGGCAACATGGACCTTTTTTGGATGGAACCTGTGGAATGCCAAGTCAGTATTATTTTCCTGTTGGGATCAATGGAATTTATTGACATGAAAGTGGATTCTCCTTGGGGTTGGTGCATGCACATCCCACTGCTATCCTCCGCTAGGGCTTTGATGCAGTACTCAGAATGGCCCCTAATGTTCCACTTGTGCTTTTCAGGAGGCTAAGTTTGAACTTCACCCCACTTCCACCCAGTATGTAACGGCTTTGCTGCTTTGTTTTGGATTGTCATTGAATTAAAAAAAATCATCAGGACCTGCAGCGCTATGGCTTGACCCATGTCTACATTCCCAGTAACCTTCCCTTCTCTCCTGTCCATCAGCAGAGCTGTGATTCCTGTTGCACATCTCTTTGCCGAGGCAGCACTCCGCTATGCTGCCGCGTCCCTGCGTCCACAGGTCCCCTGGCATCTCTTTGGCATCAGTCTGCCCACTCCTTTTACCTGAGATGGCACCCGCTCTGCTTCTTCTCTGCTAATCCTTCTCCAACCATTTTAATGTATCTTCCATCTTACCCTTGCTCAAATTTTCATGCACACTTAAAGGCCTATTTGTCTTGGATGATTGCACCAAACAACGTTTGACATCAACAAATTATTTCAAGACATGTCAAAAGGGAGCAAGAAATATAACCCGAAGAGTGACACCACGTACTAGTCATGTGAGTATGACACAAATGCTAGCATTATCAGAAACAGAAATAAAATTAGCATTAATTAATATGCTAAGGACTCTATCACTGTGTAATACTGTATATTGGATGATGTACAAGGACAATGGATGGTGTAAACAGGGGGAGGAAATCATTGGGAAAGAATCAAAGGAAAATTATGGAATCCAGACTGCGTAACAACAATAGTGTGTCAGTGGCATTGTGAGAAGACTAAACATGGAGGAAAGAATAAGTGGGCCTGGGAACTGCTGAATGCAACTTTATAAACTGTTCTGCAAACGGAAAAAGAGAACAGTGTCTAAAGCAGTATAACCAGGAAAGAAGATTCACGTATTTGGGGACAGCTTCACAGGTGTGAAACACAGGTCACAGAACACCGGCATGACAAGAGAAATTACAGCAATCATGGATTAAAACTTTAAAAACTAGTGACAGCAAATGACAGTTATTATAGAAAATTTTAAGTGAAACAAACACAGGAGGAGCCTACTCACTTTACATATCACATTTAAATTTCAGAAAATCAGAAGCAAAAGGAAATGGTAAAGGACTTCCACAAGGAAAATACAAAAATAACTTACTGATAAAGTCTTCAAAAGCTTCATGAAGATTTGAATGAAAACACAACTTTGGCACAAGTAGTTTTTTTAATCCATGCATAGTTTTGTCTTTTCATAATACACATCTGCATGGACGTGGGAAGTTTGCGAAGATCCTTTGCACATAATAGACAGAGTTACCTTAGTCTCAGGTGAAAAGAGTGGAGAAATCTGGCGAGTGTTGAAAGCCAGTAATCTAGAATTATATATTCAAGGAAATTGCTTTTCAGTGTTAAGCAGAAATACTCCAATACACATGGACTGCTATAAAGTGTCCAAGAGAAAATGTAACGAAAGGAGAAATAGACACTATTGATGATATTGGTCAGTGATTGACAGATCATTCAAGTGGAATAATAAAACTGTACACATGACAGGAATTTAAGTTATTTATTATTATTTATTATTATAACAAGTATATCACCAAATATATTTGTTTCATAGACACAGTGTATTATACACAACAACAGCATAATATACATTTCTCTCAAGATCGTTTGGAACAGTCATCTAAGTAAACCAAATTGTGGGCCATACAGAAAACCTGACAGATTAAAAATATGAAAGAACTTTAGGCTTGTTCTTTAATCAGAGAGAAATAAAACTATACATTAATAGAATCAAGGTAACTTGAAAATTACCAAGTATTTTGAAATTAAATAACACACCTCAAAATAACCATCAGATAAAAGGAGGCATATCGAGATAAATTAAAAATTTTGAAGCAAACAAAAACATAACAACAAAATTGAGGCAATACATTGAAGTAGTACTTAAAATGAAGTTTAATAACATTAAATTGATGTAAAAGATATGAAGGGAGGTGAAAATCAATAACAAACTTCCCATAGGAGAAATAGAGAACAGAACAATTTTAGCCAATATCAAGTATAGGAAATAAACAGTAAAAAGTGGAAAGAGATTAGTAAAACTGGAAAGAATGGAGAAAATTGATGAAACCTGCAAATTGGTTTTAATATATCAATGAAACTAGCCAGGGGCTGTAGTGTGGTAGGTTAAGGCTCCTTGCAACACCAGCATCCCGTATTGTTCTTTCAAATCCCATCTGTTCCACTTCTAATTCTGCTCCCTGCTTACGGCCTGGGAATCCTGCAGAAGATGGCTCAACGCCTTGGCCCCTGAACACAGGCAGGAAAACTGGAAGAAGCTCCTGGATTCTGCTTTGGAATGGTTCAGCTCCGGACATTGTGGTCATGTGGGGAGTGAACCAGCTATTTGAAAATCTCTCTCTCTCTTTCTCTGTGATTCTGTCTCTCAAATAAAAATAAAACAAATATTTGAATATGCATATGTGTATAGGTAATATACATATATCAATAAAATTGGTAAACCTAGATCTGGGAAAATAAAAGATACAGAATGACAAACCAGAGTAGGAAGTAGCTATCACTACTGCTTGCATTCACATGGAAAACAAAGGGCCAAAAGCATTTCAAACACCATTATGCCCCAAATTGTGCGCTGTAAAACAAAAAATAAATACAGTTAATCTGAATAAGCCCATATACACCAATTAAACTGATCAGAAAATCAATAAAATCCAACATACCAAAACACTAGGCTTCTTTGAAACAAAGATTGTACCAAGGTTTTATAAATTATTCCAGAAAGCGGAAGCTGGCAAACATTGATTAACTTATCCTTTGTGATAAGTGGTATCCCAATACCAACACTAGTTAAGCTGCTATCGGAACGCTACGTGACAAACCAATCTCTCCAACAATGATGCAAGCACTTCCCCAAATAACTAGGAGTCAAATCTCACAAAACTTAAGTTTATATATAACGCAAATGTGGAATTCATTCAAAGTGACTCAATCAATAGTTCTTTGTCTTGGTAGGCTAAGGAATAAAATCAATTATTAATTATGTCAACTGACACACACAGAAAACATTTGACAAAATGGAGAATTGACTTGGGATCCAAATATGCAGCACAGTCAGGAAGACACAGGCTTAATTCAACAAGGACCGCCAGGAGAAACCCTGTCGCTGACAGTAAACATGATAATGAGACACCAAGAGTTTTCTTTTCAAAGACTGGAAACAAGCTAAAGACTTCCTCTCAACCATGTCTATACTACACATCCCCTCTAGTACAGTGAGACTTCAAAGAATAAATATAATGCAAAAATAGAAAGAAAGAAAGAAAGCTGTTTCTATTCAGAGCATGGTCATAAAACTGAAAATTAATATGTGAAAGTCTGTAGCTTTATTTCCCACTGATGATTGATGTGAAACTTAAAACAGCAACAACTACCATTCCCAGCAGCGTTTAAAAAGGAAACCACATGGTGTTTCAGATGATCTGAAGGTATGCATGGAAAACTACACAGAAGTTGTTCTGGATGTGGAGTGGTACCACACACACACACAGAGATGCTGTTAGAAAAGTTTATTCCTCACATGCAGAGGCTTTTTGTAGAAAACAGGATAGGTGTTCCAAGCAAGTTTCTTAAAAAAAAAAGAAAGGAAAGGAAAATAAAAGAAAGAAAAGACAAGGAAAGGAAAGAAAAGGAAAGGCAATGCATTCAGAACTGGCTTGTCTGTCTGTGAGCTGGCCTTCTCTGATGTAATCCTCCCACTGTGTTGTACTTCAAGTTCACAGATAATCTGTTGGCAGTTCCTTCTTAAAAGGGTTCAGTCTTTTTCTGACGAAGCATGGACAGATTAGGTGTGCAAAAATGATGAAATAAAATAGTCATTATTCAGAGTTTCCTGTTTTATATGTTAATGTTGTTTAAAAATACTTTCACATAAACTCTTCAATATTTGATTAAATATTTGGGTTCTGTGACCTAGCCAATTTGACACAAAAAAAATTAGCCATCAAAAAGCCTGGATGATACCTTGTATTGAATGGTCTTGGTTAAAAATGAGTTACAGAGATCAATGTGTTGATATAGAGAAAACACAGCTAGACCCCCACTCATTTATTTAGCTGTTTTTTGCAAAGGTACTCAAGTAACTCAATAAGAGCAGACAACCTTACCAGTAAATGATGCTGAAACATTGGGTATCCATATGAATAAGCAGAATGAAGTTAGACACAGATACAGACCCAGAGTTCACCCAGGGCCTCATATTTCTTTTTATATTTGCAAGACAAAGTTGCAGAGAGACAAAAGGAGAGACAGAAAAGTCTTCCATTTTCATTTATAGGATTTTTTAATTTCTTAAAGGCAAATTGATAAACTAAATCTGGCTGAAATTGAGTTCTGCTATACAAAAAATGTTGACAGAACAGAAAGACAAGGTGTAGAATGGATAAGAATGTCTACAAAGCACATGTTTGCAAAAGGAATTGTATGCACACAGAGTGCTTAATGTAAGTAAAGAAGCTGTCGGACAAGCACATGAAGCAACTCACTGACGGTGGTGGCAGCCTGGACACTGGCCTAGGTAACTTTGGAAAGGAACATTGTTTGTCAGACTAGGCGTCAAACGCTGTAGCTGCTAAAATTATTTGTAATGGGTCTCTGTGTTTACAAGTTAATTAAGTAAATGGATGGTGGTGGCCAAGTTTCCATTGTTAGATTCAAAGATTAGAAATGGGCAAGCAGTGGAGGATAGAATGACCCATGTGGGAGTAGACTGTAGATGGAAATACTACTCAAGTTTGGGTTTACAACAGCTATAGATCCTATAATCCAGAGACATCCACTGATGTGCATATATAATCTTTTTTTTTTTTTTTATTGCTCACCTGTGTTTCATTGCTCTGTTAGTCGACAAGTTGTAGAAGCAACAATATTAAGATAACAAGAACATTGCACAGCATTTAGAATTCATTTTCTGACATCCCCCAATGTCATGACAGGAAGTAAGAAAGTTCACACTCTATCACACACAAATATACATGCGCAGTGTAACAGAAAGTGTCAAAGGGAGCCTGATGTCAAATTATAAGCCAATGTATTAAACAAACATCCATTTCTCTAGACTTGTATAAATGATTAAATAGCTGATTACATGTACAAAAATCTCCCACGAAGAAGAATTCTACATAATTTATATGAAATGCTTGACCTTGTCACTTTCTTCTGCAGGGCACGGAACGGAAAACAAAATGACTTTGTGGTGGAGAAAGGCTGTCAACAGTAGCTCAGCAGAGGGAGGTTACCAGGTCTAGACAAACAACCAACAGGCAATGTTGATAGCACCGGCACTTGACAAGATATGATGAAATTGACACCTGGGATCTCTGTATGCTTCCTCATCCAAACCTAAACCTCAAATCTCATATGAGAATCACATCAGATAAATTCCAGTGCAGGGCCATACTATGAGTTACCTGGCCTACCTGTATGTCTCAGAAGACCAAGTTTATCAAAAACAAGAAATGTCTAAGAAGCAGCCATGGCCAAGAAGCATCTAGGATGACTTCATAATCACCGTGAAATGGTTTACTGAGTGACAGTTTAGAAGAGGAAATTGATATCAAGGAAAAAGGGAAGAAATTAAAATATGAGTGCACGCTTCTGTAATTATCAATTTTATGATGTCAAATGTGGGGTCTAGCAAAAGGAGATGTGGGTTAAGCCTCTACCTGTGGCTCTGACATTCCATGTGGGACCAGTTTGAGTTCTGGCTGCTCTACTTCCATTCCAGCTCATATCAGATGGGCTACGAAGCCAGCAGAGGCTACATTGGGTCCTTGGGTCTCTGCACCCACATGGATAACCTAGAAGAGGCACAGGACTCCTGGATTCAGATCAGCCCAGCTCTGGTCTTTGTGGCCACTGCAGGAGTGAACCAGCAGATGGAAGTATGCTCTGTCTCTCTCTCCTTCTCTCTGTAACTCTGACTTGGCAACCTGATAATGGATGCTGAGGTGAGGCAAGCCATGCTAGCCTGGGGTCAGGGGGGGCAAGGTTCATGAGCTCCAGGGGCAGGGGATTTGGCAGAGCTCAGGTCATCTGTCCTGGGTTTTGGAGCCCACTTGCTAGATGGGTGCCTGGGTTGAGAACCCTGAGGATGGAGGATCTGATGTGGCCCGAGTCCTGAAGCCCACTTGCAAGCTGGGACCCAGATTTGTGAGCCCCGGGATTCGGTTTGTCTGGCTTGAGTCCTGGGGCATACCTGCGAGGTGGGTGCCTGATTCAAGATCCCTGGGGACTGAGAGTCTAGTGGGGCTTGGGTTACCTGTCCCAGATCTTGGGGTCCACCTGAGGGTGAAAAAGGCAGAGCAGTGGGCACAGATCCTGATGCACAGAGAGAATATGGCAGTCCATGTGATACTATAGCAGAGGAAGCAGAACAGAGCAAATTGGACAGCAACTCCAGCAAAGCAAATGATGACAGCAAAGAGTCCGAATGAACGGAGACTTGAGGTCGACCACGTCAGCCAATGGACCTTGGGAGGATTGCCTCATCCCTGGATCAGCGAAGTTGACAGCATTTCAGATCTGTCCAGAACACTTGGCCAGAACCCTCAGAACATGCAGGACCCTGGGTTGATGTCGGGTGGCGGTTCCCCATCCCTGGGTACTGGGAGATTTGGGAGGCTGGTTGTTGCTTCCCCTTTATCTTTCCCCTTCCCCCAGAGACAAGAAGAAATAGAGAATTTGGAAACATTGACTTCACCTGTTTTTGCCTACCCCTTGATCTTTCCCACCCTGATCAATCGTGTAATCATCATAAAAAAAAATTTTAAAAAGTATGTCGAAATAGGAGAAATTGGATGTAGTATATATCAGCTTTCTGCACAATTTCCCTAAACTTTCCATGAATAGAAAACTGTTCTAAATTTTAAAATTATTTGTGAATTATTACTGAGGATTTGAAGGTACAGTTCACTAACATGGTTTTCTCTGCCACTCGAAAAATTAAATTGAGAGTAAGAAGTGTCCCTTAATGCTCTTTGCGGTCTATTATGAGACAAACTTGGATGAAAAAAATAATGCTGTTTTTCTTCTTTTTATTGGATGCTGTCCTTTTAGAAGAAATATAATTAGATTCTGAGTAGTGCCTATCCCATTTTATGTACTGAATTAGTGCAAGTTTTTGTGATTTTTATATTAAAAGCAATTTGTGGATCAATACTTTATGTTGTTAGGCGATTTATCGCCTTTTTTCACACTAGCATAGTTTTGTGTTCACATGTGCAGGCATTTCACTTAATTTTTCTGTCCCTTTCTTCTAGGATTCAGTTTCTACCTTTACTATGTTATTCACCAAAATGTATGTTCTATGAGAGTCACAGTTTATTATTGTAAGATCTGTGGAGCTGTATTGCTTGATTTCAGTGGCAGACACATGTAAACATTTCATTATTCCTGAAACTGCAAGTTGATTAGAGATGAACTGACTGAACATGAACTCAGCTGTCAGGTCATTGCTTCTGCATGTCATTTTCTTCTACTGGAATCGCTGCTCCCTCCCCATCGTCCCTTCTATTGGCCTGATCATGATACATGAGCAAATCTATAACCAAGAGCCAGGGAAGCTTCCCTCATCCACAAAGGAAGGGTACTTCAACTTTCTCAGTGAATATGACAGAAGAAAAAGGGAGGGAACGCGTGCCAGAAGACAATGACACAGGAACACTGCAACTGTGTATTTCATTTGCTTTCCTAGCTTGTTCCTGCAGCACTGCCTGATACAGAAGGGGTGCTGAATAAATTTCTGCTGGACAATTGGTTGAATACAGATAAATATGGCACTGATGTCTGGTGCACAGAAATGCGGGCAATGCTCTGGTGGTGGTTGTCGTTCATTTGCTTTGTTTGGTTTCTTCACTGTGAACTTTGGATGACAGAGCTGTCCTAATCTTGTCATGTCCTCATAATCGTCAATCAAATAAATCTTCATGACAACTCCAAAGAAGTTACATTTCAAGTCTTTGAGTTTTTACTCTCTATGATCGTGCAGTGATCTGTGTAATTTTTTTTCTCTGATTTTTTAAGTGACATTTGGGTGGCTCTTTTTGGTATTTCATGGTCTTTTTAGACGTGTATTTCAGCGTTGATATCAATTAGCACAAGTCATACACTGACATTTTGTCCAGGAAATTCTTCCTTAAATTCTTTATTAATCTTCTTCCTTCCAAGCACGAAATATAGCAACAGTGTTTGAGGATCTGTGTATTACACTTTCTCCAAAGAGCATTTTGCCGTTTTTGGATTGAAAACGTGTCACAGAAATCCAATCAATGCCAGATCTACAGAGACACCTCTCAGAACTGACCGAGACTGAAAGGGAGCTTAACAGCCCTAGGTGAGTTCTGAGGACGGATGGTGAGTTAGATCTTCCAACGAGGAGTCCTCGTGTGCCTGCCTTTCTGGGCTGGCTACCTCAGCACGTGTTCATCCTCCCTCAGCAGAACTCCAGGGAGTATCCCATGATCCCCCAGTGCCATTGGAGATGCCTCTGAATGACTGTCCCAGCTCCATCGCCATCCATGACACCAGCTGAGGGCTAGCTGCAGCTGACCAGGGTTCACGCTCCTCTGTGTCCTAATCCTCTATCCTTCTCCTTGAGTGTTGTTTTTCAAGTCATTCCTCAGTGAAGCTGCAATGCCCAAATGTTAATCACGGAGTTGGTTTCTAGGGAACCTGGGTAAGCCATTAGCTAGAAGAATGAATTCAGCTTACTTGCACAAACACAACCTGTCCCCTCCTTTCCTTTCTTGTCAAATCATACTCACAATGCATAAACAAAGGGGTGTACATCCTCCCGAGACTCAAATAATTGAAGAATGTCAAACCTAGTGGAAATACCAGTAGTCTAGAGAGATTCGTGGTAAACAGCACAAAAGAACATACAAGTAGCACACTAAGCAAGGGGACTTGAGGGTGACTACACATAAACGTACAGAAAGACAAGAAACACTGCATACCATCTTCAGGTTTCTGTAAACCTTAAAAATAGCAATTGCTACAGCAAATTTGAATTATTGACTGATGCTCAGAGAGTATCAATTATGAATTGAGATACAGTTGTAGCTATGCTTTTCTTCAGTTGAATATCTTATCAATCATTACAGCATATTTGCCACAAGATTGAGAGATAGAAAAGAGAAGTTTTTCAGAAGTTCTTGGAAGGTACGTAATAGTCCTTACATAAACCTGCTTTAGTCTGAAACAGCAAAACAAAAAGTGCATAGCCTAGTTTAAAGGAATTAACACACCACGTCAAGTACCAGAACCGTTGCTGAACTTAACTTCCATCTTGAAGAATCCAGTTCAATATATATTTTACTGTATTAAGCAAACACAAACAGCTTTCAGATGTAGCTTTGTAAACTGATGTTCAAAAAAAATCTAACACATTTGTTGATTATTTTATTGTGGCTTTATTTGACGCTTAAAAAGTGCTTGGAAATCAACTTTGTTACACTGGTATTGCTTTTTACTAAACTTACAATAGTGTATTCATGAAGAAACACTTGGAAACTTGTAGCTAGGTTGTAGAAGTGTGGCTTATACACTTTTGTACACATAGTTACTGGGCCTGGTCAGTTGCACACCTGTGTGAGTATGCTTAAAAAACAATTTATTTCACTATTTGGATTTGTGCATTTGGTGAGATAGTCTCACTATTTTTAAAACTCCTTTTGCAAAGTTTTCTTTACTACAGTGAAAGTTTTTCCAGGGTTATTTCTAAGTTAAGGTTAATTTTAAGTTAGTGTGTGTTAAATTCAACATCTTGGTTATCTTAAGAGCTATTTCTCTCATGCTGTTATGTTTCTTTACATATTTAATCCTTTTATTGGAAAATTGGAAATCTTAGGTATATACTTTGGCAACTCTGAATACTAACTCATCTATTCAGTTAATTGTTAACATTTGTAATTTGTTTTCTTTTAATAAACTTGGTCAGGATAGTTCAGTTAAATCTATTTTTCTTTATGAGTACTGCACAATTTTCTATTCTATTTATCAAGAGGTCTTGATTCTTAAGAGTGATTTTTAAAAATGATTTATTTATTTTTAGCAGAAAGCCAGATATACAGAGAGGAGGAGAGACAGAGAGGAAGATCTTCCGTCCGATGATTCATTCCTCAAGCGGCCACCACGGTAGGAACTTAGGTGATGCGAAGCCAGGAGCCAGAAGCCTTTTCCAGTCTCCCACATGTGAAGGGTCCCAAGGCATGGACCATCCTCAACTGCTCTCTCAGGCCACAAGCAGAGAGCTGGATGGGAAGTGGAGCTGCTGGGATTAGAACTGGTGCCTATGTGGGATCCCGGTGTGTTCCAGTTGAGGACTTTAGCTGCTACAATATGGCGTCGGGCCCAAGAGTGATTTTTCGTGTTATTATTTAGCAGTCAGTAACTGCTTGGTCAGCAGTGGGAATATATTCTCTGAACGCTATGTTTTTCATCTTTTGCTGCACATTTCTGTGTGGTTTGGAAACCCACTTTCAGTTTTCAGGAATTTTAAAGGTTTCCCTGCGTTCAGTTTTCAGGAGTTTTAAAGACTTCCCTGAGTTCAGAGTTTTTGTTTTTTCTCAGAGGACTTGTATTCCATGTTTCTGATGATGCATGGTTTTCTTGACTGGTTTTCTCCCTAGTTTTTGCGTTAAGACCATTGCTGGGCAACATTTCCGATAAGGTGCCCAGTGGCCAGTCGTTACTCATTCCTGGTTGGATTTTCTTTCCCTTTCTACGATGCTCTGGAGGTCAGGATTTGCAGCAGTATGATCCAAATAAAACCATGGTCCTCGGAGGGATCAGAGGTTGCCAACCTTGTGGCTTGGTCCACTCTCCCACAGGATTGCTTCAGTAGACTGTTGTGGTTTGGAAGACAACAGTGGCAGGAACAATGGCCCCACTGGTTAGTCCTCTCTCCACATGCACTGGCATCGCACCCGGGACCCAGCTTGTGCCCTAGCTGTTCCATTTCTGATTCAGCTCCCTGCATATGGTCTGTATCTGGGGCTAATTGGTTCTAATCCTCGTGACTTTTCATAATTCTATGGATAGATGTGGAAATCCTTAAACTTTTCCAGGAAGTCCTCAATAGGGAATATTTACCCTTCAAGCCTTTGCTTTGCTGTTCTTTGGTTTGGAAAACATGCTGATGGGCTTAAGACTGTGTATGAAGGACTATACTATTGTAGTAATATGGGGAAAATGAATTGCAGGGAGGGGATTTGGGGAAGGAATGGGGGAAATTACAGACCCTATGGAACTGTATCATAACACTTAAAATAAAATAAAATAGAAAAGCAAAGGAACCAGAAACAGCTGTTGAAATACATCTAATAGGATAGTTGGACGGCAGATACTGTGGGATCCTATTGAGAAGAGGCTCCAGGAAAGAGGACGGGGAGGGCCCCCCACCCAGGGGGCACTCTTACCCCCAGTGAGCTCATGGATGTGTTTTCAAGCTCTTCTTGATGACAGGTGAGCATCTGTGTTCTGTCTATTCAGCCAAAGAGAGGCAGTACTCCTTACCTATTCCCTATTTTGATAGTGTTTTGATCAAGTCCCTTGTTAGTTTCCTTGAACTCATTGTTCCAAGATACACTCTAATTTTGAGTTGTGTTTGAACTATTGTTTTGGTAAGTGTATAAGAATTGTAACCCTGGAAATAAACTTTGTCAGTTGCCTAAGAAAGCACCCCTCCGCCCCCGCATTTCTTTTCTGTCACATTTGCTCCCAACCCAAGAACCCGCAAATAAACTTGCAAACAATTTTATGTTCTTTTTAACTAAGTCCCATTAGGGATTGGTTTGGTGGAATGGGGGGCTAGGTCTCCACCCACGGCACCAGCATTGCATGCTTTGGAATCCTGGTGTCTCTGCTTCTGATTCAGCTCCCTGCTGATGGCCTGAGAAGGCAATAGAAGAGGGCCCACTTGCGAAACTTGGAGGAAGCTCCCAGCTCTTGGCTCCTGGCTTTAGATAGGCCCAGTTTTAGCTGTTGAGGCTTTTGGGGGCAGGTGGGGGAGTGAATCAGTGGATGGAATCTCTCTCTCTAATGTGTTCTCTCTCTCTCTGCAACTCTATTAAATGAATACATCTTTAACAGAATAGTCTCACCAGTCGTCTAGCAACATTACACGTATATTTATTGGGAAAACACATCCTTGCGGATTGTTATCTGTTCTCCAGGTTGTAATACTGATCGTCAACAGCTGCTCTGTTCTCATCCTGTATTACTGGAACGGTGTTGTTTACTACACCACCTACCAAGCTTTTGTACCTTGGGTTAATCCTGTGAGGCTGTTGGGTCATCTGGATGAGGAAGACTCTTAGCCTTAGTTTTTAAAGCGTCCTCATAGCTGCCCACCTCAACCACACATTCTATTTTTGGAGTCGACATTGCTCAGAAGAAGGGTAGTCTTCTGCTGAAAAACAAAAGTTCTGAGTTCCCAAATTCACGACTAGATTTTCTTATTCTTCCACTACACAAATGACATGCTTAAGGTAATTCCAAGAAATGGAATTTCTTTGGTTTAGCCAACCCTATAATACATTCCATTGACATAAGGATTTTTTTAAATTCAAATTCCAAGTGTTCAAAATTTGAATTTTTTTTTCTTTTCAAGGAAAGTGTTCCAGATTCATAGAGTGGTTTGGTTTTCATTGGCCACACTTTTTTATTTTTACATTTAAAAAAAATTTCTGAGTGATTCAAAAGTGGACTGAATCAATACCATCTGATTTGTGAGTGAGTGTTTGATAAAGAGAATGTCAGGTGACAGGAACATTAACATGAAAGCTGGAAGACACTGAGTTGCTGGTAATTGTGCTACCTTAAAACCCCTTTCCTCTAGGATAGACTTGTCTAGGACAGTGTTCAGGTGCTATAAACACTGTCAGAGTATTGTATATGGAAAAAGAAAGAAAGAATGCCACTAGAGTGAGCATGGTTAAAATAACTTGGCTCAGCAGCTGCTGTGCTCCAGTCAACCAACTGCGGAGGCTGTAAGGGGAAAACGCAAGCCAAACAAGCCAAAGGAACATTTTAATCACTCCTCCTCTCAAGATCAGATTTAACTCAAACAATCACACCAAAGACAGAAGAACATAAGAAGGCTGTTTGTGAAGCTCGTTTCCACGCTCTACTGGCTCATGCTTTCATCTGCAGGGACCTGTCGCATTATGTCCTAATGAAATGACATCTTTGATAACACGGACAAGCACAGGCGGAAACAAGCAATAGCAGCAGACAGCCGATTCCCACAGCACGCTCACGCAAGCCCATTCATTTTGAATGTGGATTTTTGCTACATCCAGGCCAAATGCTGTTTCCCAAAGCAGCCTCATCTGACCCTTTCTGCTATCAGGTGAGCTTAATATGCTCTGGATTCCACTGACTGTGGCAGGAAGGATACCAGACACTCCCCAAAGCCAAACTGTGTTTTTTAGTCCTTGCTCAGTGTCCTTTAGTGTCGCAACATTTGTAATTTCTGAACAATTCCCATAAAATGCAGGGGTCATTGACCTGAACTAAATTCCCTCTGGCTAGCAATGTCATTCTCTTTCTCTCGTTTCGCTTTCCACGTTGATAAAAATCAATATGTTCTTTCATAGATTTCTGACTTCCCAAGTAACGTCCGCGTTCATGTGAAATATGTGGAGCAGCAAAAGGGAGAGGAGCTGCTACTTTTTCTGCAGAACTGTTTCCTGTATCCGCCCGAGCAGAGCGTGATGGGGCAAATGTCACAAGCAGCGATTATTATGAAATGGATTTGTTTTATGGTTTTAAATAGACTTAGCATAATTTTTGAAAATAATTCACTATCATTAACATCCAGTCACGTTGAAACTGCTGTTACAATGAAGTATTTGAGCCTAAAGTGCATTAATAACTTCCCATTATTGCTACCTTCTGCATCATAAAAATTAAGCTCATAGTTTTTGCATGGTTAAAACTAAGAAACAAAGGGAGGTAAAAGGAACAAAGAACTGGTGTATCTTTTAGTTCTATTCTGCATTCCATGAGAAAGGAACAAGCGTGCTTTGTAAGAGACTACCATGCTTTCCTTTCACAAGAAGCTCTTCGTGGTGGGTGGCCTAGTTCGTGTAACTAGAAGTTACAAAAAATGGCTACTTTTGTCATGGTGTGGGCTTGCAAACATGCCCTCCCCAGGAGGAGTCTACTTCTGTGCCAACCACGGACAAACTCTGAAGGAGCTGGGATGTCCAGTTTCAGACTTTGCAGGTCTTTAATCTGTGAGGCAATGACTCCGCTGGTAGAATAAAAGCCGCCACAGAGAATGTGTCACCAAAATGGTTGTTTTTTTGACTGTATTCTCATGAAGAATCCTAGGCCACAGCTAACTTCATTCTCAGAATCCCTGCCCAGTTTCAGCACTAGAACCTCATGTCTGAATCAGAGGAGAAATGCAACCAACACTTCCATGGAGATTATCCCCAATTCTTTTAGGGAGACCAAGAGCCATCCAATTGGAAAACACGTCATGAAAACAGAAGCAAAATCGCTGCAATTACTGTGCATTTTGGGTGATTCTTTAGGGACCTCTGAGTGTGCAGCACGCTCCAGGACTTAGCTGTGTTGAGAATTTTATTCTATTTTTCCCGAGGGATATGGTTGTACTTACTTCCCCTAATAGTTGGGATTTATACCAGTTTACTTGACATGATACTTACTCTGACACCTGAGATTTTTACTAATTGTAGTGATAGAAATACCAGCAATAACATTATCAGAATACACACTCACAGAACATTCCTAAAGTTTCCAATTAGAAATCAGTTTGTAGCTTGAAATTACTTGCAAAATATGAATCTCTGCATAGATGCTTGCGATTAATTGATAGATATACACACATATATGATATTATAGACATGTACTATATATGGCACCATTTTTGGGAATTTTCATATCCTGTAAATTTAGGCCTAAATTCCTCTTTGTGAATATGTGTCCATAGATTGTTTCATCTTATTTATTTTATATAAGAGTTTCTTGTGTTATATTGTATTTATATTTTGGTAAATTGATTTTCAAACTTTGGCAAAATTTGGAACACAAACTCAGCTGTCAAAATGAGCAAGTTAATACAAGTCACATTTAACAATTGAGTCTGGAGGTATGCATCCTGTAATTCAGGTGTTACATCATAGCAGGTGTGGTCAAGTGCTTATAATATAATAAACAAGCAGCAAAGCGATGTTTAAAAATTAATAGTGTGCCTAGAGACTCATTGATTATTACATTAGCCTACTTAATATGCTGTTATCTAAACAAAAATTCTATGAAAATTGAAGCAAAAGGAAACAACGAATTGATGATGAATCACTGGTGAAAAATTGGGAAATAGATATTCACAAATAGTTTCTATTCACAAATAGTTTAAGGGGACAGTTTTCAAACAAGTCCACAATTTGTAGAGAGCTAAGTTGATTTAAGAAAGGATAAGTCAATGCTAAAGCCTACACTGTGTACCAACAGAGCAGCGATGCCAACTGCTGAGGATTAAAAAAATTGAGAAGCAGTTATGATTAATGGCAGACACAGTAGTCAACACCTTAGACATCTCAACTGGGTCGATTTCTGCAATTCTGACTGAGAAGTTAAACAACGAGGTACATTGTAGTATGTATCTCTATTCCAGAATAAGAAGAGGATTCCCAATGAAACTGAAATACTCCTTGACAATAGGATGTTACACTATGTGCCATGGTCTGGTCCTACAATGCCATAGTAAGCTAAATAGAATGTTGGACCTGCCACAATTGTTGAAGGACTACAACTATCGTAAACTATGGGAAAGAGAGTGAGAGTTGAATGGGAATGGGGAAGAGGGGTCCCTGTGCCTGTGGAGCTGTATCATGAAAAACAATTCAAAAAGCAGTCATGAAATCAATGAAGCAAATATCTGACCTATAAAAACCAGCGTTCAATTTAGCCACAGACGAGAGTAGAAACTTCTACGAAAACTTTCAAAATGTAAGATCAAGCTCTTGGATAATTTCTTCAGAGTTGTAGCAATAGTGGGGACATGATAATCCTGCAAATCAAACACAATGGAAGTAGCACCTGGAAAAGTTAGGTTCCACTCGAAGCAAATGCAGATCTGGTTGACAGTGAAAGTGGTGGTGAGAGGGTTTAGGGATGCTAAAGGCATTTGTCTTGTTGCTGTGCTAGAGGGCCGAAGTACAACAACATCTACCCCCTAGGGTGCTGTTTACAGAGTCATTGTCCTCAGCAATGCTCCAGGCCCTTCCTCCTACAAAACAAGGAATCATTCAGTATGTGCATCTACAGACCTGATTTGACCTTTATCACTTCTATTTCTTTCCTAATCACGACAAAATTTAAAGTGTATTTGCTTTCCTTTGCCTAAAATTGTGAAAAAGAATGCATGTATGTATGGTTGAATTTCCCAGACCTCCAATTATTTAGAGCAAAGAATAAAAGATATGTCACATCACTTAAAAGGAACGATCCCTTTTGCTCTATGGGACTTACAGTGAAAAGTCAAGTTTATACATCCTATTATGGTTCTATTTTTCCATGTGCTTCCTCTCCCTGTGGCAGTAGTGAGGTGGGGTAGATAACATTATATTGCCTGGTTTCAACCTTTTCTCCTGCATAGGAGTCAATATGATTACAGAGGGCTACAAAGTTGTTAAATTTGTCAAGCCCATTCAGCTGGAATATAGCCAGTTGTTAGTCTCTGTTTTATACCGTGTTTCTCCTATTAGGCAAGAAGAGTGGAAAAAGAATAATAAAGACAATGTGATATAGTTAAAAAGTAACACCAAATCTTGCAGTTGCAGTAGTAGGTAGTCTGTTTATATACATATATTATATATATATATATTACATATCTGAATGCATGCAGTAAAGGGGTTTTAAGAGGCCTTGATTATTGGCAACTTCAATATCACAGTACTTTGAGAAGAACCAATTAGAAAACACATTTTATAAGAATACAGGTACCAGGAATCTACCAGATAAAATGATTTAGGAAAAAAAAAAGATGAAAAAATATGTGCCACTACAGAAATTTAAAGTGTTTACACTTAATATGATCACAAACTATTTAGGAATACTAGTTCTACACTGACTGTACTTTAATTGGAATCTTTTAATAATGTGAATAACAAATTCTAAATAAAACAATTTGGGGTTCTTAAGAGTCTAGCTGACTACCTGAGTGCAAATTGCTGCAATTAACCTATTTTCCCCCAGCGTGCATGAGAAGGACTCTTGTACTACAGCTGCCTGTGAAGTGATGGTGATGGGAGCGAAGTGCACGTGAAGTCAGATCTGGCATTGACGCCAGGGAGCAAAGCACAGTAACTCCGAAAGCAGCCAGGTCGAGGAGGCATTCCATACCCCTAAGCTGTGCAAGGATAAACACTACCTTTGTCTTCTTCGCTGTTTATTGCCACCATGCTTGGCTCCAGAAAAGACAGTTGCAAAATGAGGATTGCCTGCTTGTCTAAGAGCCTGTTTACAACTAGGACAGAAATCAGAGCAGATTGGGGAATATTCATGGGCTTGATTTTGCATTTGTGACACCAACTGCAAAGATATCATGGTAGCACATGGCCACCCTGTGTAATGTATTTATATTCGCAGTACCCCAGAGTTTTCAGGGAAAGCCCCACTACTGAAGATACTCTCCTTGTTGAACTTAAGTTCCCGATTTTAGGAAGGTCCTTTTGTACTGTCTGAAAGTGTTTCATTGACATTTTGTCTTGATTCTGTTTCTACACAGATTATTCATCAAAATGATTGAATTATGATTGAGTTGCTGCATATACACAGACATCACAGATACCCTCACCACTGCTACACACACACATATACACACACAGCGCATGTGCACGAAGTTAGTTACTTTAATTCTTGTCAATTGGCTAGTCTGACAGTATCAATGCTGCAAAAACGGTATTGCTTATACAGCAGAGAAAGGAATAGAAATTAAGGAAACGTTATTGAGCAAAACTATGGCATGTTGGCAATCTATTTTAACTTAGATGGTCTAATTCTCAACTTCAGAAAACAGGTCTTTTTAAAGCATGCAAACCATGACCTTGGTGGCTGCTCTAAGAAAATCTGAACTGGAGAAAACAAAATTGAAAGATGAGTTTGTATCTAAAAGTTTGGAGATTATAAAAGCCAATAACTCATGTGCATTAAAAATTCAAATAGAAGTGATCTTTTGAGAAAGTGTATCTTTTATTTCTTACGGAAGTTTCTTAACCCTGAACTGAGTGTCATTAAAAAGAAAGGAATCTGAGCGCAGTGGTTAAGGTCCTCGCCTTGCACGCCCGGGATCCCATATGGGCGCCGGTTCTAATCCCGGCGGCCCCGCTTCCCATCCAGCTCCCTACCTGTGGCCTGGGAAAGCAGTCGAGGACAGCCCAAAGCTTTGGGACCCTGCACCCGCGTGGGAGACCCAGAAGAGGCTCCTGGCTTCGGATTGGCATAGCATCGACCGTTGTGCTCACTTGGGGAGTGAATCATCAGACGGAAGATCTTCCTCTCTGTCTCTCCTCTCTGTATATCCGCCTTTCCAATAAAAATAAAATAAATCTTAACAAATAAAAAAAAGAAAGGAATCCATTATATCATCCTAGAACGTCTAGTTGTCTTAATTCCTTTACTTTCTGGCACTGCTCATAACATCACCTCCCTTGCCTCCCAGAGAAAAGCCAATGAGAATAAGAAGTCCACTCTTTGTGGGAACACTGTATAAGTTAATGTTTCCATATATGAGCCTAAATGTTTGAATAAATACAGGAGTGTTTTTTATTGTATTTTACAGGAATTCTCTGGAAAATAGAAACCAAATATAGTGACATCATTTTTCTTTTTACCGTTTGCACAATTAATAGCATGACACATACCCTTCTTCTTGTGTGTTTCTGTTTTGTCTTTTCTTAATGTGTGCCTGAGAGTGCCAACAAAACTAAACAGAGGCGCTTCTCATCCCTTTTCAATGTTGTGCTGCAGAGGCAAAAGTTTCTTCCACTTGCAGAGTTTACAAATGACACCTTGTACATACCCCGTTCCACATTTTGGCCAGTGTTTTAGGTACATCACAGAATGTGGAATTCCAGACTCATTAGATGAACATGCCCATTTTGCCAAACAGGCTCCATCTAAGAATGTTTGCCTTCTCACAGCCTAATCAAATTCTGCTATCAAGCTTTTAGAATCTTGCATTCTGATAAGAGAGAAATGAGTATTGTTTCAGTATGAATTCTCTTATATTTTAAAACATTTATTTTTATTGGAAGGGCCATGTACAGAATGAAGGAGAGACAGAGAGATAGAGAGTGCTAACACTGACTGGTTCACTCTAAATGGCCACAATGGCGGGAGCTGAGTTCGTCTGAAACCAAGAGCCAGGAACCTTTTGCAGGTCTCCATATATGTTTCAGGGGCCCAAGGACCTGTGCCATCTTCTGCTTCTTTCCCAGGCCAAAGGTGGGAAGCTGGATAGGGAAGTGGAGCAGTTGGTACATGACCTGGAATCCACATGAACTGGAATGCCAATGCTGACAGGCAGAAGCTTAGCCTGATGAGCCACCGAGCCAATCCCATGCATCCTCTCATTAGAAGACTAACCACCTTTTCTTGGGGTGGGGATTCACTTCTTGTGTCTTCCTGTGAACCCTCTCTCTGACATTGTTAGTGTGTTTTGTTATGCAATTTGTTACATGAAGGTGTTGACCATATAGTCTACTTTAAGATTTTTTTGCATGAATAGATGCCGTATTTTA
Organism: Ochotona curzoniae; assembly: GCF_017591425.1. Taxonomy (NCBI): domain Eukaryota; kingdom Metazoa; phylum Chordata; class Mammalia; order Lagomorpha; family Ochotonidae; genus Ochotona; species Ochotona curzoniae. The sequence goes on from NW_024467119.1 coordinate 8,174,667, forward strand.
TAACTACGGTTTCCTCAAAACATTTTCCAGACCCTACGATATTTGTTTTCCCACTGTCTTAGTCACTCTTTTGCATCCTACAATCTCTAATTTGCACAGTTTGAATGGTTTGGGGCTCAGTTCTCCATGATCTTTCCTACTTTCATCCACTTCTCCTGTGACCTCATCTAAGTCTCTAACTTTTAAAACTTTTATACACTGATAACTTAAAACTTTATGTCTTTGGCCTATACTTTTCCTCCAGGTACTAGATAAATATAAACAGCTGCTTCTGCATCTTCTCTTGGATTATTAATGGTTATCTTACAATGGACTGAACTCCGGATGGTATCTAACTACAGACGACTTTTAAGTTACTATCTGTCAATAAACTTTTTAAATGGACACTTTTATGGGATATGTGTTATTTCCTTCATATATATCACATCATTTCCACATTCATAATTGCTGTTTAGTTATTTATATCAGTGCTAGAGACTAGAACACAGATCATTTTAATGGAGTGCCTAGCAGTGCAGCGACCGAGGATCATTTCTAATGCTGAAGCTGGACAATTTGCTGCAGAATCTATGCATTTTTGCCACCCTACCCAATGAACATTTTTTATTTGCCCGGGGCCAATGATGTGAGAGCTAGCCTAGACTATTGACATTAAAACCCACAAACAAAATGCTGAAAAATTCTAGTGAGTTTTCCACCAAGGCATAATCAGGCTCTCATGACTCAGCCTTACCTATTATAAATACCCTAGTTTAAACCACCGTGTTTTTTCACATTTGTCATTGAAATAGACTTGATACTTATCTTTTTGCACCTATTTGCTGTTATGGCATATTTTGCATGTAACCTCTACTGTCTTATTTCTCAAAACATTTAATTTATTCCCTAATTTGTCTATTCAAGGGTCCAAGTTCCAAAATTACTCAGAAGCTCCTATACGGCCCAGCTGCATTGGCCTCATTCACAATTTTTCAGCCAGACTCCCATCATGTTAGGTCAACTCTACAACTCAACTATATCTCAGGGCTCTAGTGCTTGTTCCCAGTAGTCACAAGTAAACCTTTTCCTTGGATTCCTCCATGTCGCTTTTAACTTATTTCATTCAGTTCTATAACATGTCAATTGGCTGCTAAAAATCACTTCATTTTTTTTATTAAACATATTTATGTTCACTGAGCAACATCAAGACATAGAGAGATACCTGTCTGTTGACTTGTTCCTCTAATGTCTGCAACAGCTAGGGGTGAGCCAGGCCAGGGTCAGGTCAGGACTCACCCCGGGCTTCTCACGTGGATGTCCGAACCCTCAGTAAGGGAGTCATCATTTGTTCCTCCCAGGGTGCTTGCTAGTCACTTATTTCCATTTGAAATTCGTGCACATTTGTTAAGTCCACACGCCCCAATAAGGGACACTCGTCTTTCATTTCTCGATTGCTGGCACCTGTTGAAAATATTTGGCACAAATAGGGTCTAGAATTTCTAGATAAATGAAGAAACAAATCATGGGTGTGGTTCTTACCTTAACCCCAGCTGTTGTTTCGGAGTGCTGCTCCCTGGCCTACCATTCAGGAAACAGTTACCAGACAAGGATTTTCTTACCTAAACCTGATTAGAAGCCTATTGATCTCCAATTTGCTTTGTTTTTTTTTTTGCCAGCTGATGGTGAACGGGCTGTGAAGTGTTGCCTGCATTGATATGCCATTGAATTGAGCTTGTTTTCTTTTTGTTAACTTGTGCCCACTGGCATTGGCTGAGACCCTCTTAACCTCTTTTTAATATTGTTTTCAAATCTGAATCCATGTGTGATCTACAGGGGATAGCTCCAAATTATGAGTTTTCCTTCTTTTCCTCTTTTGACCTGTTCACTAGATTTGGGTAATAGATTTAAATCTGTAATTGAACTCTAGGGCTCATTTGCAACTGAAAAGAATCAGAAGGTTGAGCTGATTTAGATGACTTGGTTAGGGGCTAAGGGAAAGGGTATCTTTGATTAGTCGTGACTGACATGGACAAGAAACTATGAATGTCAATGTGGTTTTTAATCTCAGAATGTAAGTTTTTTGAGAGCAAATAATTTTGTCTTTCCTTTTTGATCAACTCACTATCTAAAACAGAACATGGCTTGAGTATCTCATAAAATGGGCACTCCATTAGTACCTGTTGCATGCATGGTATTCCTCTGAATAGTAAAGAAGCACTTATTTATTCCTTGAGCATGATGTCAATGCTTCGGTTTCCTAGGCAACTCTTACCTTTATACAAGTGAAAGATCATTAATCTCTAACATACTGCCAGGTGAAATCTTCAGTGACACCCAAATGTCACTTGTTTATGTATCATCAAGTAGAATCTTGCAAGTTATGAGAGCAAAGCATTTCTTCCACCAACGCAGATCCCTTGCAAACAGTATAAAGAATTTATATTCTTCTAGGGGAGTGGAATATAATATACAAGGCTCCTAAAAATAATTTATAAAATGCTGATAAAAGCCAGTATCTCAGTGTGAATTCTTGTTGAACTCAGTGTAAGTCCACACATCATTTTCTTAACTGACAGAATCAGAGGAATGGGAAGGGTTATGGCAGAGAATGCATACTGTCTGCTTTTCAAAGGAGTGTTTTGAGTTGTTTCATTTTCAATATAAAAACATAATATACCAAAGAGTGCAGGTGCTTGTTGATATTTCATTATGTTTCCAATATGCAGTGCATTGTCTCCGGGGCAGTGATTTGAGTACCAAGTGATAAATAACTCACTTCCAAAGGATTTATCACACTTCAATATGAGCTCGGACTTTTTGTGTGTGGTATGTGAGCGAATATACCTCTTCTGAGTTCTCAACTTAATTGTAGTTTTCCATAGTTTTTGTCAGCTTCAGTGTGACCCATCATAGACTATTTCCAGATTTTGTTTCTATAACCTTTGTGGTTTAATTGTGTCTGATTCAAAAGGGGAAAAAATAGTAAGCAAAAGGGCCAATTAATGCCTGAGCCATTGATTGCCTCATAATTGTAGGTTTATCACTGCTTCATTCTTACTAGTGAACTTCATTCTAATCCATCAAGTTGTCAGATAAGTCACTAGGAAACCAGCCTAAAATAGATCTTATTTCTAAATAAGAAGCTTCAAATGTTTGGTAGCATTCAACACACAGCACAAGGTAGTTTAATGCCAAGTCAGTCCAGGGCAAGAATCACGAGGAACTGGGTGCTAACCATATTTGATGGACTAAAGATCAAATCCTAGGTTTTCTATTTTTCACACTACTTAGGTTTCCCAACTGTTAAGTTTCTCCATCTACAAAGTGAAGCGCAAAATAAGCAGCTTACAGAACCGTTATTTCTTAAAGAAATGCTTGGCCCGTAAGAGGAAAGGCAGCAAACAAAGGAGTCAGTTATATCCAAAATCAAGTCACTGTCTTTGCTTTAATTTAATGATACTGTTTTTTATTCCAAGTGACGTTCTCCATGCTCTTTCCTAGTGCTACCTTTTACAGGAATAGGCATATGGAAGATTCCCTGCGTAATGTCTGAAATGCTTAGCAGGATGATAGTGATATCATTATTGCTTTTTAGTTATTTTCTCACATATCTAAAGATTGTCTCACGTACACATATTACATATTTACTTAAACTTATTCATTGATTCCCATTCAACAACCTTGGAAATAACAATATTTCCCTGATTCTTGCTTTGCCTGTCTTTCTTATTATTCAGAATGTCTTAATTCCACTTGCCTCCTGTTGAATTCATCCTACCTGAAATGCAATTCTCCATGAAGTTTTCACTGAAACACAAGGTGATTAGAGTTCTGTAACCTGTAAAGACAACCTAATTTGCATCTGCATCAAACCAGGCTTGGTGTACTGATCACACCCAGGGAAGATGAGCAGTTAGCCAGGGTTTTGTTCGTTTCGTTGGAGTGGAAGAAAGAAAGATGAGCACACATCTGAGCATGAGAGAGAGAGCGTGAGAGACAAAGAGAGAGCTTATCTCAGTTTATGCTATGGAGACTCCCAACGGCTGACCAGAGCCCAGAGCTCAACCCCGATAGGAATGTCTCCCATGAAAGGCAAGTTTCAACATTTGAGCCATAACCTGTTGCTTTCCAGATTAAATCAGTGGAAACCTGGAACCTGGAGCTGGGGTCAACACGCTAACCCAGGCCCTCTGACACAGGATGAAGGGACCTTCACCTGCATCTTTAACCCAAGGCCAAGCCACCTGTCTTATTAAAGGAACAGATCTTATCTTTTGTGGGTATATGCCAGCATGGCATCAGATTTCAATGTGCATACAGACAATAAATATACATTAGAGAATGAATGGATACTTCACTCACTTGTAACATGAAACATGTTTTAGGCAAAATAATCTTAAAAATGCATACATAAGAAAAAAGCTAATATTTAAGTTGTTTCTCAAATCATCTGATTTTTAAATACACTATGTATTTATTTGAAAGGCATATTTACAGAGAAATGTGGCAAAGGAGAGAGAGAGGAGGAGGAAGGAGGTGGGAAAAGGAGAGAGACAGACAGAGAGAGAGTGCTAAAATCCCATGTTGGTCTTCCCCATAGTGATGGGAGAAAGTACTCAGGTCATATTCCACTGCTCTCCCAGGTGCTTAAGCAGGAAGCTGGATCAGAAGTGGAGCAGCTGGGACTCACTCAGATATTTGAAATGAGAAAAGACATTTGGATACTGAGTGAGGTAAGACCCATTTAACTGTCAAAAAAGAATATGAATTTATTAAATATTCGTTGATTTTAAGTAGAGAAAAATACAACACAAGAACTCATTGATACTTGTGTGTAAGAACTGGAAGGCTGCTGTTTCTTAGACTGCCTTCTTGATGTACTAATACAGTCAGATTTATTAGAACACAAGCTTGAACCCTCAGTCACCAGACTATGTACCTTCCAAGTAATTGCCCTTTACAATAAACTCTCAGTTTCCAGTTGGGTCCAACAGCAGATCTCTGTTTCAATGCTTATTACTCCCTTTAGTTTCTTCTCTCTCTCTCTCTCTCTCTCTCTCTCTCTGTGTGTGTGTGCTTATTTTGATATTTTTCAGAAGGTCTTCCTTGCCCTTCTAATACTTAGAAGTGTCTTTTTCTTATGAATCACCTGGAGATAGTCTAAGAACTTTTCTCTTAATGAACATTGCCTCACTGAAATTTTAAGGCCTTCGGTTGAAATTGTATTCAAATCATCTTGACAAATTAATGACTCACAATACACAATTGTCCATAACAGTTGTGGCCTTTCTATTCTTTCACAGGACTGTGGGTCAGATTCTGTGTCATGGGCAATTTCCCCTGTAATCTTAAAAATGATAGTGCTTTTATTTCGTGCCAGGTAGTTAAAACAGGCACTCTTCTGGGAGGGCAGGAAACAATATGGTTTTAGGACTTGGATGTCAGCTTCTATGCTTGTGGCTTCCTGAGAGCTCAGATTTTGAGTAGGATATCAGTCTATTTCAAGAACACCACAGATTGGAGACCAATACCTGATTAAAATCATAACCAGTGGCTCCAAAGAGTCATTTTTCCCACCATAATATTTATTGTGTTATTTTTTAAAAAATACACTATTATTATTTAAATACTCAGCTGCTTAGGGACTATGATCCATGCCATGCTTCTATTCTAGTATGTCCCTAAATGTCAGATACTGAACTTTGCAACTTCGGTCAATTTACCTAAAACAGAGTCTTGCTAGGAGTTGGTAAATATAGAGCACAGCTCAAAGGAGCTTATGCTTAGCATCAGGAAACAGCAGACCTCAAAGAACAAGCCAGCAGGCAGGTGGCAGCTCCAAGACATGTTTACCAGCAGGCAGCAGAACCAATTGGCCTGTCAAAAGAAAGAGAAGAGAGACATGCAGGTGGTAGTGGTCGTATCTTGACCTTCCTGCTCATCACAGCGACTATTTGATGTTGATGCCTGTGGAGTGCAACAGTAGCCCTCCTTTTCCTAAAGTGGTTAAGCTGTCAGAAGAAATGATACCATGGCTGCATCAAGAGCAATAGAAAGGTTTGTTTTTCAGAAACTGGAGTTCCCTGCGGAGCGGAGAAAAGAGGTTCCCTTGTTGATCTGGATGCCTTGAGCCGAGTGAGGAGATGGCTTTGGTTTGTACTTAGGTGTGAGGGGTGGGCAAGCGGGAGATACTCAGCTGTTAGCTAGGATTTGCAGTACTGATGTCACTATGGCACTGTGGGAAATACCCGGATCATTAGGGGATTAAGAACAGGTACTGCCTAAGGCTGTCGGAGGTCATTTTGAACTGTGCCAGACTCTTTAGTGAACAATAAAATAATTGAAGGAAACAGATTTTTGACATTTATTCTGGTTGCCTGCAAATAATTTTCTTCTTTTCTTTCCTTTTTTTTCTTTTAAAACTCAAACTGTATTAGATAAAAATGATATACTTCTCTTTTCAGCTCTCATGATTCATACAAGAATTAAATCAGTGTCCTAACTCTTACGTTTCCTTGCTGAATGTTTTCTTCATTCCTCAATTACAGTTTCTCAGAGGGTAGAGCCCGCTTTGTTTTATTTGCTCCTGGCATATGGTGGGCATCTAAAACAGACCGGCTAAATGAGTTATCGATATTGCAGTTTTTCAATATCTATTCTGTGAAAAAATTCTTAAGTCAGTTTGACACAAAGAGAGAGAAGACAATGCAAAAGCAAAGTAAGATTTAAAGCTCACAGGTTTCCTGCTTTTATTTTGTATTGTCTGAGACAAAATATGCAACATCTTTGGGTCTCATTCTCCTAGTCTCAAAAGTGAGAAAGTGGAAAAGTCCTACTTGATTTTCAGAAGTATCTCTATCAAGGGCATGGGCGGGGTATGAAATATAAATCATTTCCAACTTTTGTAAGATGTTCGTTTCTTCTTCCATATGAGCTATCTTCCTTTCGAATGTAGTGATAGACGACCTGAAAGTGTGAGGCTCCTGGGTTAGAGGTACAAGGTGTTCCAGGGTTACAAAGGAATGTCTGTCCTCTGGAGTTCAATCGTGTCCACCGTAGGAGAGGCTCCCTGCACCTTCTCACATGGCACTTCAGCATCCTGGCTTACAGACATCAACAAACACTGCCGAGTCATTAGGGAAAGTAGAAATCATTATAATGTCAGCCCTTCCTATTATTGAATTGTAACTACTCAATATGGAACTGCCTGGAGCAATTGCAGAGTGCAATAGATCCAACTGTTTCCTCTTTGGAGCCTGTACAACCACCCTGCTGCTGCCTGCAGGGGCACATGGGCCCTTCCCTCAATTAGGATGCAATCAACTTGGAGGGCAGCTGAGAATTTCAACCATTATTTTTTTTTCCAATGTCCCATTAATCTTGTCTCTGGTGGAATTTGATTTCTTTTTTCCTTCCCCTACAAAATTTCTGAATCTTAGCGGAGGAAAAAAAAATGATGAAAGGAAACAAAGTAGAAGAAAGTGAGTTTTACAAGATGTTGCAATGAGATTCTAAACAATTCCCACTTGTTTAAAAGATTTACTTACTTATCTATTTACTTAAAAATTGGGTTTGCAGAGAGAGAGAGGGTAGGACACACACACACACACACACATACAGAAAGAATAAAAAGAGATGTGGGGTTCAGTTAGTTCTCCTTTAAGATAGCCACATCTTTGTCAAGTTCAGGAGTCAAATACACAGGTGCCTCCCCACTGAACAGCAGGGACTCAAGCATCTGGCCCATTTTCTGGTGCTTTTCTTAGGCCACTAATAGGAAACTGGATCAGAATTGGAGCTGCAGGCATACAAAGCCTGTATGGAGTGCTGCGATGGCAGGCTGAAGTTTTGCTTACTATACCATAACACCAACCTCTAGAAATTCCTGGAGATTTTTTCAATATATATCTTTTTTTAATTTTGAATTTTATGTTTCCATATATGTATGTTTCCATAGGATCTGGGATTTCCCTACCCCCTCCACAAATACCCAAATGCCCACTGATTTTCCCCATATTCTTATAATAGTATAGTCCTTCATAAGCAGTTATAAATCCATCAGTCTATTATTTAAGTGTGCCCTGACATTGCAGGTGCAGACAATGTCACTCTCCAGCATCCCATTTTCTAGATAGGTCAAATAGTTTTACTGGGAGTCCATCTTAGATTTGGAAATAGAGACGTATCTTCACATCTGGATGTGATAGCCTCTATTATACCATCACTATGCATTCTCTTAAATGAGAAGCAAAGACAACAGGTACGAAGTTAAAATAAAAAAGCTACAGCACCATGGACTATAAAAATGCACCACTGCAGAACAGACGCCTGGGTGAGGAAAGGAAAAGACAAACATAAAAACCTCTTGGATTAAGTGATGCCACTGTGCAGTCCATGAGCCAGCGATGGATTCGACAAGAAAAAGAAAGTATTTGGAAGAAATTCCCGTTTTTAAGCTGCTTGATTATACCTGTAATGGAAAAACCTGGGGACTGGGAGCATTTTCTGAGTCTCATTTGTTGACTCAGTCCCTTGGGCTGGGTTTCCTATCTGGTTGGGGGCAATACAGCCTGTTTTGTGACTAGAGCAGGTGTCCTGTGTCTGAGAGCTGCAGCTTGAGACAGCCGGCTGTGTTTTCAAACCCTAATTCCGTGGTTGACAAAACACATGGCTTGGCTTCATCTGCCTTCCTTAAGACTTCCTTGAGAAAGTGATGGTTGCTACTTCAGACGAAGTTAATAAAAACAAAGTGCACTTCAACTAACAATAAATATTTTTGATGAACCATATTATTCTAAAACTGTAGCTACACTTATTTCCATCGATTATGCTTGATTGCCTTGGAGCATGCATTTTTAGTTTCTCATGGTACATGCTTGATCAGCAAATGAAATACAATGAATGCTTAAAGAGCAAGATTATTGTGAGAATGTAACTGCAAATTCTTATTTCTTGAGTCATAGATTTCAGTAAAACTACTAAGGAACACCAGAAAGGAAATGGTGCTCATCTGAGTTTATTTCATTTTTGTATATTTTGATATGAATTTTAGCAGATTATTATATTTACTGACATACTGATGAGTCATTTGGTATCTCAATAAATTTAGGCATCCCATGTATTTTATCTATGTTTATAACCTTTGGAATTGCAATGGGAATAATACAAAGTGAAGTTTTTACGATAATCAACAATATGACGTTTTAGCTTTACAGAAGGGCTGCCCGTACTCTTCGGCAGTTTTTCTTTAGTTTTCTGTGACAGTTTGTTATTGTTTGTCATTTTAACTACAGTTTTAGTCCCACTGTCTCCAGTTGAATGGTTCTGTATGTTAGGACAACAATGAGATCTTCTCGGTGGTAGGGACCATTGGACTCTGTGTCACATAGAGCCCCCTGTAGACGTTTTTTGTCTTTTATTCAATGAAAAGATGAATTCCTGGGTGCACTGCATTCTGCTCTCAGGTCACGTTGGAACCTTAGCTATGAACCTTGCTATTTTTAAGACCTTCGGGAGGTGAGCATTTTAGAAGACTGTTCTATTTTTATTTTTGTCAAAAATTTTTGTCTCTATCTGTACCTGCACATATTTAAGATTTTATCAGAAGCCATATTGGTAAACAATAGCTCATACATATTTCAGAGCCTTTGTTCTAGTTATTCTCCAGCTAAATGCACAGTTTTATCTGTCAGTTTTTTCTTAATAGTACAGTTTTCCTTTCTTCTGAAGTTCGATAATAGTGATAATTGTAATGGGTAATATACTGATGAGTATGTGTTGATACTTTTCAAGCATGTGATGATTAAATCACTTAATTTCCCGGTATTAATCTGAGACTTATTACTGCTAGCCATATTGGATATATGGGAAAATGGTGGCAGCAGGGAGCAAAGTCTGAATTTTTCATTGGCTTCATCTCTAGGGATGAGATCCTAGTGAGAAGGTCAGTAAACGGAGTTTTGTAGGCTGCATGAGTCAGTGGATTATTGGAAACCTACCCTCATTTGTTACAAATATGCAGCACAAGCCCAACAACTAGCCAGAATTTTCCTTTAACTTAGAATTTCTTTTAAAAAAAAGCAGCGTTTGATTTTATCTTTGTGTGAATGATTGGTATCATGACTTGGGAATATTTCCCAGGTTCATGTATTGGAAAATATATCCCAGTGCAAGGGTGACAGAATATGGGAACTACTGTGTTTAGATAGTGAAGTTTCCACTCTGTGAACTCACTAATATTCTTAAAGAAAAGGAAGGGATTTGCTTTCTTCTGCTGTGTGAAGATGCAGCAGCCAGTCCCCCACTCTACCTGCATCTTGGCTTTCTCAGATCTGTATGTAAATATATTTCTATTAATTATGAGAATATTCTGGCTTCTTACTAGCTGTCTGCTGGAGGCTGCAGGACTGTTCTCAATTAGTAGAGGACACCAACAGCTTCTTTAACCTCCACTATGGCCATTTATTTCATCAAGTCAGCGAAGAGACTCTCCTGAGAGAATGTGGTAACAAGATGTTCTTCTAAGAAATGGTGCAGCCGCATAAGGAGCAGCTCCCTACCTACGTCATTTCCTTGTGCCTAAGTGATCTGTCTCACCTGCCATGTGAGGAAGCAGGTCACACCAGGCGCACACACCAGGAGCAGGAATTCTTGAGTTTAGCCTTGCATGCCTGCTGCGCATGCTGTCATGGTCGGGGTCCCTGGGGTGCACTACCGATGGGATTTTACCTGTCATACATTCTTCATCACTCTCACGAGTTGCAATGCATGCTGGAACCATTCTGCTGTGTAGTGTCAGTATTAGAAGGCAGGGACAACTAATGCGAATTCTACAAGGAAAATAGCTTGTATGGAGGTTGTACTTTTCACTTTTTAGAGGCTTTATATGGTTTCCTTATTTGTTACTTTTGTACATATGCTGAGTTACAACCAAGGGAAGCAACGCAGCTCATACTGTACACGAGGCTATGAGAAATTACAGTTTTACTTTTGTATTTACATATTCCATGCTTGTGAATATAGCTGGCCATAGATGGGAATATTTCTCAAGATGCATATAAACTGAACAAGTGATGACATTTTATTATCATTGTAAATGCTATAACACTTACATAGGATTAGCGTTGTTCTGAATTTTCATTTAACGTAGAGTTGTCTTAGAGAGCATGATGAGGTTTGTGTGGGTTGTATGTGAATACTATATGAGTTTGTGAAATGGAGTTGGATATCTACAGATTTTGGTATTTGTAGAATATTCTGGGACAATTGCCCCTACACAATAAATAAAATAAAGTTCTAGCTACTGTTAAATAAAATTGCATTGCAAAAGAAACATTATTTAATGTCACAGTTTCCATGTTAACAGAACTTTAGATACCACTTATTGTTTTCTTTTCCACGATTTTTCCCTCGCATTGAAAACCATGATTTGCACCTCACATGTATTTCCTGAATTGGTATGCCTTCCCATGTATAGTATGTATTGAGGCAACATAACCAATATTACCTTTTCTCTGCCCTTAATAATTCCTTCAGGTTACATATAGTTTTTCCATCAGAATGGACATTCACACATAATCGGCACGTTAATTTCAAATATGAAACATGACAATAAAAATCAAATATACAAAAAATGAAGTGTCAACAGCATCAAGATGCAGTGGTTCTCTCTGCCTTATAGCACGGACTTCGGACCGTGGTTTCACTGAAGCCTCAGCAAGCCGTGCGGCCTCCTGAAGGAGCTCGTTTCAAAGAATGGTTCACCTATCAGCTGCTTTGTAAGCAGGAGAATGTCGGCAGGGAGATCACAAAAGCATTTTACCGTGCCATATAAACTGGGAGCATGTTTGTAAAACATTATGATGCAGTGTATAATGAGTGCATGACTTCATAAAGAGTAACATGAGCTTCAAAATGTCAACTTGTATGACTGACAATTGTTTGAATGTGGAGGGAGATGTCTCAGTTTCACTTGGTTGCTTGGTTTTCTAAAGTGCTGGAGGAAATTCAGCAATATGATGAAGAAGACTGTCGGATGAAACTTATTTAGAGATTTCTTCAACTATGTATTTTTTAGGTCAAAGCAAGAGTATTATAATGGGAGCTATTAGGACAAATGTGAAGAAAGAATGAAATGTGAAAGGTGCAAATGCAAGTGAAGAGAGCAGACAGGAAGACACCTCCATGACTACTTGGGTCTACGTTCCAAGGCTCGGTAATTGCCACATACTTGGAAAAGTGATGATGAGACATTTTCTATCAATGGCACGAATCCAATCCATCATGACTGGCTATTCATCAAACCTTCATTTGTGATGTTTTGATTGATAGCTGAGACAAAGGAAATCACTCACAGTTTTAGCTAAAGAGCAAAGGAACAGAATCACTTTAAAAATTGCACTCTGTCTTCAAGATAAAAATAAATATCTCTTAGTCAGATGGACACTATCAAATAAATGGCTACTTTGCAGTAAGAGATCCTTAGGTCTTGAGACAGCACTGAATAGCATCATGGAAAAAGGTACGCTAGAATATCACATGTTATCTTCTCTATTATTTTAAATACTGATTATGTATTTATTGATAGACAAAGAAGGCAAGATTCTACATCCACTCCTCAAATGCCTGCACCAGCTAAGACAGGGCCACATGGAACCAGAAGACAGGGAGCGCCACCTTGCTCTGACACCTGAGTGGCAAGGGCTCAAGTCCTTGGGCCATCCTTTTTTACCTTCCCATGTGCGTTGGCTAGAAGTTGGAAGAGAAAGAAGGCAGCATGGACTTGAATGAGTGCATTGATTTGAATTAACACTCTATGCTGCAAGAACCTCCCCAACACACAGCCCTTCTTAAAGGATGAGTACTCCCCGTGTTCCAAAGACGCCAGCAAAGGAACAAGTGTGGCATATTCAAAAACTCCTATGAACAAAATTTGCCAGAATTTAATATAAGGAGATAAATGTGTCATATGGGCTAAGAGAATGAAAGACCAGGTGCACTAAGCTAGCAGTAAGAAGCGAGACAATGACCATGTGTAGGAAAATTTATTTTAAACTGACCAAGAGGAAATGGACGGCTTCACATGTTTATCAGTTCCTTCTTGTGACTTGGGGAAGAGAAACATATTTCTGTGGGACCAATACACCCACTGAAAGAGAAGATTAAACAATTGCTGGTGGTGTGTTTGCATTCCTGTTGAACAATTTCAGAGTAAATGAACACTGCAACTGGGATTCATATGTAAACATTCTGCCTAATAGAACTGCACAGGAATTTGTCTACTTCTTATTTGTCTACTTCTACTTTTTTATTTATAATTAGACTATACCAGTACCCACAAAATGAGAAGTGAATTTAAATATAACAGAAAAGGCAGCTGTGATTTAGTCTAAGGATTAAGATACTGATATCCAACATTAACTTACGTGGATCTGTTTTATGGCTCTGGCTTCACACTTCAGATTTCTGCTTGTGTGTAGCATGAAAGATATTAGTAATGGCTCAAGTAATCTAGTTCCTTATACCCATGAGGGAGAACTCTACTGCATTCTCACCTCCTGACTCTGGTCCTGGCAAGGCAACAGCTGTTGTAGGCCATCTGGGGGAGTCAATAAGTGAACAAGAGCCCTCTGCCTGGCTTCTCTGGCTCTCCCTCTCCCTTTAAAATAATAAAAAGAAAGAAAGAATCACACCTGAACTGGTTTATGACCATTAAATAAATCTTACATTCTAAAACAAAGAGCAAGAACAGCATGCAAAGAAGATTGATTGCATTGATGCAAAAAAAAAAAAAAAGTGCTTTAAAATTGTTTGCTTACCATGGCCCCTTGCTAAAATGGAGTGACAGATGGATTGGTTTACTGGAGATTGAGAAGGGTTTTCCTTGGAAGTGCTGCTCAGTGGGTTCCAGGTTCTAACTCAAATATAGAGGTGTGTCCTCTGCTGTAGATGAGGGTTTTGAAGGGCGCCTTACTCAATGTCTTCACTGACCAGATATCTAAATGGTGAAGGGTGAAGTGGCTCTGTTGGGGTCGACCTTTATTCTCATGTCAGGTCCATAAATGAGGTAATTGATTATTTCAGCAGTATAGGCCAATGATAATATTGAATAGGAGCAAGTCCTGATGAACTGTGCTGCCTGGAAAAGCCAACATGTTAATTGGGCTGACAAAGCAGCAGCATTGTTGTAAATGTATGGATGAAGTTGAAAACATGGCACATGAAAATCTTTAGGAATTGGAGTAGGAGCAATAAATTTGTCTGTAGTCGCTTTTACATAGAGATCAGGACCAGAGATTATAGAAGCAGCTATGGTGGTAACAAACACATACACACCTTCCCCTCCAGCTGACTTTTTCTCTCTTCTTATGCTCCAACCTCACAGGTTTACAAACCATGTAAGCAACACAGTGGAATACTTCTTTTGCTCATTTATCTTTCTCTGTGGGTCCTAGCAGGGAGTAGGCTAATTGTAACTGGATGAAAGTAAAAATTTGAATTATTACATTGTTTTGGACATTCTAAGAAATGAATCAAGTCTATATTTGTTGTTTTAATGAAACTTGATATTATTGAAGTTTTTGAGCAGTAATCAGCTTTCCCTTTGGTTGTGAAAAGTTACCTTCCCCGTAAATGTTAGACAAATGGAAAAGAAAGAAAAAACTAAAACTGCTCTGAGAAGTTGCTCAATGTACTGGTTAAGTTACACAATGGGCTTCTGTAGGATTTCAGCAGCTAGTGTATATTGTTGTGATATATTCTAGAATAAATAAGGATTCTGCAGACTAAAAAAATGAAATGAGGAACTATACAAATTAAATGACCAAAGTTTCAACTACTAGTGTAAATTTGCTTACTGTTTAAAATACCCAGGACTGTTATGTAAGAGTCACCACACAGGTTCTGTCAGTGTCTGAGTTTCCCTTCTGAAGCAGAACTTTCCTGAGTGTATGGAATGTGCAGAGAATTTTTGAGATCAATGATGCATTCTCATGATTACACACCATGGGGCTGGTGCCATGGTTCTACAGGTCAATCCCCTATGCTGTGGCACCAGCATCCTGGATGAGTATGGATTCACGTCCTGGATGCTCCATTTTCATTCCATTTCTCTGCTCATGTGCTGGGAAAGCAGTGGAGGATGGCCCACATCCATGGACCCTCCATGCATGTGGCAGACCCAGAAGAAGCTCCTAGCTCAGATGAACTCAACTCTGATTGTTGCAGCCATTTGGAGAGTGAACTAATGCATGGAAGAACTTTTCTATCTCTCCCTCTTTCTGTGAATCTTCCTTTCAAATAAATATAAATAAATCTTTTAAAAATAACAAATATACAAAGCAGAAATGAAATAAGCTCACTGCTTAGGAGCTATGTTTATGCTCACGGAATGATCCGGGTTCTGAAAGTTGATGGGATGTGTCCATAACAGGATTTATAAGCTTCTTGATGTTAAGTTATGGGTATTTACTAAAGGATATTGATAGTGATAAAATCACAATTGCCATTAAAAATTACCTGCTGTTTCCTTCTTGGATTTGTTTGTCCCTAGACACACATTTACACTCAACACGTTTGGGGGTCACAGATCCCATTTAGAACAGTAAGGGAACTTTGGACACTTCAGTTCAAAAACACATACACATGCACATAGGCCCATCTCTTGCTTTTGTGACCCAAACTATTCCTTCCCTCCTAGGTCTCTCTCCTCAGATATTTCAGTTACAGTTACTAAAAATGCATTTATAGCAAGTTTCCTCTTCCTGTGAAAGAATCACTTTGGTGTGGTGCCTTTGGATGCAATATTGTGTAACAGTTCCCCCCTGCAGCCTTCCCCTTCCAGGTAAAGGGTCGTGTCTTCCTCCAGAACAACTGTGATCTTCCATTGAGGGTTCTCTCAAACCATAAGGAGTTTTCTCCTTCCGGAGTCTTTTCAGATTTGAGTCTTGAGTGGAAGTCCTCATGTCTGATATGCCTCAAGGGTCTGAAGGGCGTGTAAAAGCAGCAGCTCTCTATCCATCGTACAAGAATGTCCTGAACCCACACTCCCGCTGGGAACATAAACTGAGAAATCCACCTTCTCATGTAACTGAGTTTACATTTGCTTCATCTGTTCTCTAACATGTGCTCTAAGTTGGTGGCATTGACTTGCAATTTCATAGATTTCTGAATAAAAGAAATATATTTACCTCCTACTTGAAGTTAAGGACATGTCTCTTGGTATTAACTGTTGGGATGAGAACTTGAGAATTGATAAGGAGAAAACGAATGTAAAAGTAAGAAACGGCTCTAGCTCTATTTTGAGTGTTTCCCAATTCTCCAGTGCTTCTTGTTGGCAATTATCTATTAGAAAGAGTACATAACTTTGAAAAAATAAAAAGCATCATTTAAATTCTCATGGACAAGCAAGATGATGAATATCTGTTCAACCACTGATTTTGTTTGTCACTATAGGCAACGGTTCTCCGACATATGTCTCTGAAAGTGTTTGGCGTAAAATGGATTACGAAAAATAGCTCGTGTGTGTGGATGAGGATGGGGAGTTTCAGGCAACTGTGTGCAGCCATTAATACCACAGTTCCTAGTTTTTTAAATCTGATGTCATTGCTATTAAAATTAATTGATATTCTGTTTGCTTTAAAGTAGAGATGCTGATCAGAGTGCTTCATGAAAGGAGAAATATACACACCTACAATGTGAAAGAAGTAAAAGAAAATGGTTTTATTTTTGAGGAAAAAAGCTATATGCATGAGTGAAAAAGAAAAGAAAAAAAATAGAGAGAGGAAGAGAGAAAACTTCCGTGGCTTTTCCTCCATTGCAAAGAAGCATTAAGCAATGGACAAGGGCTGAGGACGATCTGAGCTGGTGGTTTCCACTTTTCCATTGTGGTAACTATCTCAGGTGAACTTCTTTTTTTTTTTTTGAAATACGTTTTTTTTTTTTTTTATTGGAAGAGCAGTATATAGAGAAAAGGAGAGATGGAGAGAATGATCTTCCATCCACTGGTTCACGCCCCAAGTGGCTGCAACAGCTGGAACTGAGCTGATCCGAAACCAGGATCCAGGAGTGTCTCCCAGGTCTCCCTCACAGGTGCAGGATCCCAAGGCTTTGGGCCTTCCTAGACTGCTTCCCCAAGCCACAGCAGGGAGCTGGATGGGAACTGCAGCAGCCGGGACACAAAGCAATGCCCAGATGGGATCCTGCAGCATGCAAAGTGAGTACTTTAGGCTACTGTACTGGGCCCTCAGATGAGCTTTTTAAAATATTTATTTCTGTGATTTAGGAATAAATTTTTCCCATTTACAACATCTTATACTAAGATTAACTTTACACTGAGTACTTTGTTTTGAGCATGATACTCCCTCCATCGCTGCAAGCCTAGCCGACTTCCTCTCTGTCTGGTCACACTTGCTGACTCCTGTTAGGTCTCTGCCTGTATTCTCACTTCCCAGAGTATTCTCCGTATTAGTTAGCCAGAAGAGTCCTAACAAAATGTGAGATCTAGGGATTTCTGTGCATGACCCTTCAGAAAAATCTAGACTTTTCTAAGGCCTGTACTCCTGCACCTCATACAAATTCTCTGACTTCTAGAATTTTCTTTTTTGCCCTGGATCTTTCCTGGGCTAAATTTACTGCTCTCTTTTAAACTATTGTCTTTATAGAACATTTTTTCCCAGGTGTCAAGACAACCTGTGCAATTTCTTCTTCAGATCTCTGGTCACTTTTACGAAAGGAGCACCGCTTCCCATCGTCATTCCTTATTCTGTTTCCTTTGCTCATTTTACTGCATATTTATGAGTTTGTTTATTTTTTATCTCCTTTCTTAATTATGAGCTTCCAGAAGACTGAATTTAATTTGGCTCTCATATGTATTCCCAATTCTTGAAAGAGTTAGCAACTATAATAAAAAGCTGTTAAATTCATGAATTTTTTAGTGTGATTGACATGTACAGATTTCATCCTATAAGTACCTGGAGTTACACTTTTCATGTGTAACTTATACTGATGTAGCTGGAAGAGTTCGAAGGACTTATGGAAGGTTGAAAAAGGCAGAATAAAGCCTAGAAAATCTGTTTTAAAAATTATTATTTTCTTTCAGTTTTATCTTCCATCATGTATGAGAGACTCAGCTGGATATACACTTCTGACACCTGACAAACAGGCCGAGTGGCAAGCTCCTTATTTATAAGAAGTCATGCTCAGAGAATAAAACTTGATGCAGTGGAGACTAACTGCAAGTGTGATGTTGGAGAGCTTGGAGGATCTGCCACAACAGAGTCAGAAAGCAGCCTTCAAACCTCTGCCAGGATGTCATATTGAAGAGCTGCCGACTCCTTCCCTGGAGGAGACACCAGCCCTGTGATGGGTGCAGTCAATTTTTTTCTGCTCATCAGTAAAGTTTTTTCAACCCTTGAGTTTTCTGGGAGCATGAATGCATGATGTTATGAGTGTGAAATGTTAAAAAAGCTAGCTGGTTCCTCACATCATTCAAAAATAACTGCTCATCTTTCCTGAAGTGGGTTACTAAGGGCCTGAGTTAAATACAAGTTGTAAAGATTCACTACCCTAACCATATCATTACCGATTACTTTGCAATTATTCACACCCATTCAGGGTGCTCATTACTCTCCTTACTTGCACACAAAGAAGCTCTTAAAGTACATTTCACTTCAGGGCACCCTTCTGGCTATTTAGTCTGCCACCCATCCACCTGTCAGCACTGTTCACAGGGTCTGATCTACAGGGGAATGTGGCAGAGCGCAGAGCCAGGCATCCTTCATGCGAGACCCTCACCAGCCCTGTCTCTTTGACCTCTGTCATCACCTTGAACTCTCTCAGGGAAAACTGAGATGTGAACCTTTTAGACATGAACAATTTAATAAGTGCAAGTCCAGATAACGATAATGTCACTATCCTTTCAAAAAGATATTTCCTTTTATTAATATTAAGAGAATATCTTTAATGTAGTTCCTACATTACATTAGATATCAAAGGATACAAATATACATTCATTCTTTACCCCCACTTGCTTTTGCTCTCTCCTTCCTAAAACTTTGGAATAACATTTTAATGTACTTATAGTCAAAGGCTTACTGTTCCACTACATAAAGTAAAATGTAAAATGTTTGCCAAGGGCGTAAACAAAGACTATAAACAGTAATCAAATAAAATATGTTCATTTCACTTACATACCGTGGTCTTCAAAAATATTCTGCCTGAATATTCTGCCCTTATACCAGCTACTGCAAATCAGAGGAACCCGAAATTCACATTTGTCCTGTCTGGCTTATTTCACTTAAACATGATCTACAGCTGCATATTTCTTTTTAGCTTTTTTAAAAAAAATGTTGGAGAAATCAGGATTCTATTCTATTTTATGACTGAGTAGTAAATGCAATAATTAATATGGAAACAAAGAAGAGAGCTGAAGTATTAAGTGGGAAAAGCATAATAATAATGATGGGAAAAAAGGAGAGAATGAACTGCAGCAGTGAATTTTGCATGTGAGGAGGAAATGAGGCTTGCAGTGAACCAGCAAAGGAAACTGTTCTGTTTGCGTGATCAACCCAAAGCCAGGGGACATGTGGTTCACCAGGGCCTTTCTCTGCCCTAGAATGTCTCCCGCAAGACAGCTGCTAACCTGTGTCTGTTTTCCCTGAGTGAACTTGAGTTTGGGTTAGATCCAGCATAGTTAGATGTAGTGAAATTGTGAGAAGAGTTGATGTTTGGTCCGTTCCTGCCCAGCTGTAACACACTGCAGTACTATGCGTTTCACGGGGTCTAATGTGGAAAAGGGGTGGGATCTTAAAAAGGCACAACATGGCAAGATTGCTCCTATCACAGAGTCTAAAATCTCCTGCAGGAAACAGACATATGGAAAAGTATGAAATATGTGGTAAAGGAGAAGCAGATGCACGTGGAAATGTCTCTGAAGAAGTAACATTTGCAAGGAGACCCAAGAGTTAAAGTCAGAGTGTGGAGAAAAACCCAAACAATGGTAAGTACAATTTTGTGATAGAAAATATTATGGCATTTTAAGGAATGTTGAAAACACTGTCTGAGAAATGACTATCAGAGAAGTGGTAGCAACTAATTAATATGTGATTTATAACAGAAGCCACAACATTGATGTCTGGCATGAAAAACAAATTGGAACTGACTCTAATAGTAATAGAAACTCCATCACACACAAACAGAGACAGGAAGAGAGAGAGAGATCTTTATTTTCCTCATTGACTCCCTGCATAGCCACCAATAGTTAGTCTTGGACCAGGCTGAAGCTAGGAATCAGGATCTTCAGGGGTCTCCAACAGGAGAGATGAGGGTTGACATATTTAGAACATCCTGCAGTCTCATTCCATGCACATTACCAAGAAGCTAAAGTGGAAGTAGAGCTACTGTGGCTTGGGCCAACAATTAGGGCATCAGTATCTCAGCCCTGGTATAACCCACAGTATTCAACTCCAGCCCTGTTGAAGTTACTGCTTAAGTTATCAAGTACAGGATGTGAATGACTGAACTGAATTATTTCAAAAGTGTCTTTCATTTCCCAGTGGAATGTGTGTTAGAAGAATTAGAATGTGAATACAGAATACAAAATAAAGTGCAAATACAGGAGATAGCAATGGCCTGGGCAGGTTCAGGTTGAATTGACAGAAGGTGAAGGACTGAAGAGATATTACAAAGTGACTTACAGACAGAAGAATCTGAAGGCATTTGATGGACAGGTAAATTAGTAGCTAACATGAATTATAAAGATTTAAAATTAAGACTGGTAATTGCCATGATGCTTACCAGGATAGTGATAGAATGTTTCAAATAAGGTTTGTCTCAGAATTTGGGAGATTTGATGATCATGTATGTGGAAATTCTAGGTGTATGTAATGTTTCTGAATATGATTTTCACATAGTCCTCAATCTGTTGAAGTTTCGTGACTGCACGTACCATTACTCCACCTTTCATTGTGATTCATTGTCTGATTCTCAAGCTAAGAGTAAACATTTTTCTCAACACCAGTTCTTTCTACTGATATATAAATTATTCAGTTTGATTAAGTTATTAGACATCTGCTATTGACTTATAATTTTTAAGATAGGCAATTAGGTGTAAATTACTTGAATGCCTAACACTTCTTTTTCCTAAGTAAGTACATATAGTAAATCCTGCTGGAATGCACACATATAAAACTACATCAGGCCAGGTGAGTAGTTTTTGTAAGAAGTTGTCAGTTTCTTGTGCCATAATGGGATTATTCCAAATCCATTTAAGTACAGGCAATTCTGTGAGAATTAAAATTACGTATTAAATAATTTAGAGGATATTTGAGTGCTGCTGAAAAGAAAAAGGGGGTTGCAATTTAGCAGTGAGCAAATTTAAACTGCTACTTTTAGTGAATTATTTAATCTCATTTATGGTGGTAGCTAACTCAAGTTCCACATTTCAAAACCCTCTATTTTTTAAATTAATAAAAGAAAGGACTGGCAACTTATTCATGACCAATAATATGTTTTCTTCATAACTCAGTTTCCAACATCCTAAATTAATTGCATCATTCATATTAAATGCTTAAGAATTGGTGTTATTAAAAAAATTAAACAAGTTTCACAATTAAGCAGCCCCCCTGTTTTCACAAGCAGCTCCACCAGCAGCCAGGCATGAAGGGGAGGCCACCAGGAGTTCAGCAGGTGAACCAGGCAAAGAACTGCCAGTGACGATTTGTTTGATTCAGCCAGGAGCAGATACAGAGCAGATACAGAGCAGTAGATCCCACATAGGCAGTGCTACAGGGTGGATTTCACAGTTGAAAACCCCCACCAGAGCTTCATCAGATGCCATTTTGTGTAGGGAGGCAAAGGTTGTAGGACAGGCCTGTGCATCCACTGAGCCTGGAGCAAACTCATTGCTGGCTCAGTGCATTACACTGATGTGGCAAACAACAGGTTCCACCCAAAATATGTCCATGCATCCACCAGACCTAATGACTAGCAGATCCAGGTGGCACATCCAGTGCCATTTTGTACAGTGTGGTAAGGGCTGTGAGACTGCAGGGACAAGAGTGAACAGCACATGCTTTGAGCTGGGATGAAAGTCACTTCCAGCTCAGTGCATTGCACTGGTTCCAATTGAAAATAAAACCGACTTTGGCATCCTACAGATCAAAATAGGTCCAGGTGGACCTCAAACCTAATGGCCAAAAGGTCCTGGCAAGATCAGTACCACCAATAACCTAGTTATTTAGGACACAAAATCAAGCCAAATTATTGGAAATCAGGAATGCGATATAGCAAGTTAAAAATTCAGTGGAAACTCTTAGTAAGATGAGGCAGAAGAAAGAATCTATGAATTGGAAAATATTTCTTGCCACAATAGTGAAACAATCAAAAAGCTAGAAGTGGAGCTAGGTCAAGCTGAAAAAAGTACGCAAGAATTAAGAAATACACTAAAAGGTCAAATATAAGAATTACGGGTGTTCCAGAAGGTGCAAAAAGAGAAGCTGCATTTAAAGCTGTATTCAATTAAATAATTAATGAAAACTTCTCTAATGTAGAGAAAGAATTGGGAAGCAACATCCAGGAGAGGCACAGAACTCCCAATAGTATTGACCAAAAGTAATCTTCACTATGGCACATGATAGCCAAACTCTCTTCAATCAAACATTAAAGATGTGCATAAAAATATTCAATTGAACTATAGAAGAATGGCAATCAGTCTCATAGCTGACCTCTCACAGAAAAGAATGTGAATGACCTATTTCAGATTCTAAAAGAAAACACAAACAAAAAACTATCAACCCACAATAATGTACCCAGAAGATCTTCCCTTTGTCTGAAAATAAAATGAAATTCTTCCACCATAGAAAGCTCAAAGAATATGCCTCTTCCAAATCTGCCTTGCGAATGATACTTAAAGATGTTCTCTTGACCGAGCAAAGGAATAGCACTCACCAAAACCAAAGGCTAAGGTGAAGAATGTCCCAGTAAAATGACAACAGAAGATTAAATTAAAACATGAACAATACATTGCTAAATTGACAGGACCAAGTTGCCACCTATTTGTATTGACCATGAATGTAAATGGCTTAAACCCATCAATCAAACATCATAATTAGTAGACTGGATTAAAAAAGCAAAACCCATTTTTTTGTTGTTTACAGGAGGCATATCTCATGAAGAAAGTTCAGTGAAAACTATATCTCATGGATTTTGATGGCTTTGTTTTTCTTTTCTTTTCTTCAAAATAGGTTTTTTTTTCATGTTAAATTCTTCAGTGACTTATAGATCATACAGTTGTATCATTTTCTTCAAGGAGATTCTTGATTTTCTTTTTCAGGTTTTAGAGACACAATAGTCCTTCAGTTGCATATTACTTCATGGCATTGTACATTTCTTTTTTCTTCTTGTTGTTGATTCTGTTTTGTGGCTTTTCATTTATGTGGATATATATAGTAACTGTGTAATTGAGACTGTTATATCCAGATGGGAGGGATACAATACAGTATACATCTGTAATTCCAGATCAAAGATGAACTCCCAATGAAACGTTTAAATATATCTTGACAATAGGATGCTGGATTTTCTGCCCTTGTGCATGCCAACAATGGTGAACTTCTGACTACTTATGAAGAACTATACAATTGTAATAACACAGGGGTAATTAGTGTGTGAAGAGGGTCTGGGGAGAGTATAAGGGAAATCCTAGAACCCATGAAACTATATCGCAAAATAATGATGATAATCATAAAACCATAAAATAGGAAAACATACATGGGAAACCAATGTTGAAATGACTATGAAGGGATTTAGACTATAGCATGCAAACTTACAGTGGAAATTACTGCTGAGGTTAGTTTAAAATATACTGCTACTTCTCAGGGTAAGCATGAAGCAGGTAAACCCACTGCCTGCAATGCTAACCTCTCATATGGGTCCTGGTTTATGTCTGGCTATTGCACTTCAATTGCAGTTCCCTGTTGGTATCCAGGAAAAGCAATAGAACATCCTTCAAGTGCTTGGGCCCCTGAATCCTGGCTCAGTTAGGTCCCGCAGTAGCTGTTGCAGCCATCTGCGGAAGTGAAAATAGTGCATGGAAGATCTCTGCGTTTCTCTCCTCTCTTTAACTCTGATTTGAAAAAATAAATGAATCTTAAATAAATACCACAACTGTGCAAAACTTTAAGTTTTAGCTTTTAAATAGGATGGGTTTCATAAGTGATGTTTCCTTTTTGAACTGACTGAGAAGGTGGAGGTAAGAAAAAAAAATCTTTCCATTGAAAGAGACAGGATGGTTGTGGCACACCTATTGAGTGTTATTGCTGGTTGTACAATGCTCTCACTCTGTTTTCATTTATTGCATCTTTTGGCTATCATTTTGAGTATGTATAATTAAATGGTAAAAATCTCCAGCATTTAATGAGAAGCCACAGTTAGTCAGGTGTTGTGTGGATGACTCTTTACTTACAAAAATAGAACCTGTATAGCAGGTGCTATCATCATCCCCAGATGTGGATAATTGAAAACACGGACATTAAAGTAAGGAAAGCTCTGTTTTTCTTTTTCTTTTTTTTTTTTTTTAAGATTTTATTTTTATTATTTTTTCATTGGAAAGGCGGATATACAGAGAGGAGAGACAGAGAGGAAGATCTTCCATCCGATGATTCACTCCCCAAGTGAGCGCAACGGGCCGATACTATGCCGATCCGAAGCCAGGAGCCTCTTCCGGGTCTCCCACGCGGGTGCAGGGTCCCAAAGCTTCGGGCCGTCCTCGACTGCTTTCCCAGGCCACAAGCAGGGAGCTGGAAGGGAAGCGGGGCTGCCGGGATTAGAACCGGCGCCCATATGGGATCCCGGGCGTGCAAGGCGAGGACTTAACCACTTGCGCCACTGCGCCGGGCCCAGCTCTGTTTTTCTTAAGCATGGTTTCATAGCTGGAAAGTGACAGAGATGGGAAAGTCTCTTTAATTTGAAACCTATGCCTATGTTGTTTTCACAACATATTTTCTATGAATTTTTGAATACTCTTTGTATACTTGAATTTTAGTTCTTTTCATCAAAGTTTACCTTTTAAGCCTATGAATTTTTAGGTATCTTCATACATTTTCAAAAATGTTTTCATACAGCTCATATACATACTGTTTAAATCATTTAGATTACATATAACATCCAATGCAATGTAACTGATTTTTTAGGAAACAAATACAAGAAAAATGAGATGGTGTGGGTTCAAGATGGACACAATTTTTTCCTAAATATTTTCATTCTATACTATGTAATACCAAATTTCCCAAAGAGCTATTGTGTAACTGTATTATACTGAGTGATTACTGCTGTCAAACTAATTAGATAGCGTTTCTAAATGTATGTGTATGTCTCTGTGTGTGTGTGTGTGTGTGTGTGTGTTGTGTGTGTATGTCTGTTGTGTGTGTGTGTGTTATGCAATTTTGGAAGGAAATAGTGTTACATCTATCTGCCTGATAATTCTGGTATTCTTTTACATTTATTATTTCACATTGTCTTTTTATATTTAATTTTAAGTTTTGTTGCTGGTTTCTTTAGAAACTGTAAGAATCATAATGAAATCACTCATGAATTTATTTAATCTATTTCAATTATATTAATTAATTGATTATATTTCAATTATAAGAATGGTTCTTACATCAGTTATAATGTTAACATGTGTAAGGGAAAGGCATTCTAGTATTGCCTAACGTATCACAATTGAATCAGTAGCTGATTTAACTGGTTTTTAGACTTTTTAAACATTGTTCTAAACTCAATCCAGGAATTCTCACTACTATTATAGCATGAATCTGTTCATTGGCTTATGATCTTTTTAATGGAATGCAAAAGATGAATCATTGGCTTAACCAGGAAAGCATTTTAATGTTTTTTTTTCTCATTCTTAATTTCAGGGTTTGGATGATGATATTGCACTTACTCCTGTTAAATCACTTGTATGTCAGAGCTCGGCTGATCAAAAGCCAGGATCCAGGAGCTTCTTTTGCATCTCCTTTCTGCATGCAGGGCCCAACACTCACACAATCTTCTACTTTCCCAGGCACATTAGTAGGGAGCTTGACTGGAAGTGGTGCAGCTAAGTACTTGAATCAGAACCCATTCAGGATGCTGACTCTGTCATGGTATGAATCCTTCATTATTAATACTTACATATCTAAGCTTATCTGGGCAGGAAGCACACGTAAAAACAGATCATTTCTGTGTTGAAAAGCTCGGGGTGTACAGTGTATCCAGAGGGAAAGCTAAACCCAGGAAAACAACCTACCAAGCTGCCCTCCACGTTTCTTTTTAAAGTGAAGTGCAATGTCTGTGTTAGGCAAAGATCTATCTCAATATTCAGAAAATGCTTGGCTCAAGTTAGACAAGCAAATCTCTCTCTTGATGACTTATTTCAGTTGTCCCTCTGCAGTCCATTTATTAAATTCTTCCTCATGAAGTTCTGAGAGCCATACTGAATGCCTAATAGAGTGCAGGCTCATGAATCACTCAGTGGTCCCTCCCTGTCATCTCACATTGGCTATCGCCACCGAACTTTGCCTGATCACATGTACATCCAATCTCTTTCTGCAAAATTTAATAATAGGTAAGTATAAGGGTTAATCACTGAAGAATAATGTATACTACTAAGTATTTATGTATTAAGAGTTATAACGATCTCCTTATGATACTATAGTTCACTCTCCAGGTGGAAGCAAGGCTCTTGAAATTAAACCACTTCATTTTAGGGGACTTCCTCTTTGGTTTGTGTAAATCTTTCACCTTTGAAAATTTACTCTTTCCTAGTATTTTTATTAACTTCCAAGCAAGTGAGTTATTGGAGAAGATGAGAAATTCACAACTCCAGATCTTTTGGCATCACTGGTCTTTCATTATCAGTCCCTCTGCAACCTCTAATTCAAGCTTAGTCTGTGGTTTGTCTCCTCTAAATGGATTTCTTCACCCACCAAGACTTTCTTATTTTACTTCTGTGGTTCTTCTCAAACCTTGTTTTAGTCTCCCATGCCTTGAATTGTATGTAAATGTACAATGTGTACTTCTCTGGAGTTCCTATAAAATCTAGGTAGTGCTCGCACATAGTAAAATTTCATTTTGAGTTTATCATTTGACTGAACTGTTGATGAGGCAAAACTAGTGAAAATGTTATTTGTTAACCTTTAAGAGTTGGTAATGTAATTATGCTATTCTTGGAAAACTCTCAAGGAATGTGGAGTCTTCTTAAAACATGTTTCCTAAGAAGGAATCATACATCGTACACTAAAAGATTTTTTATATAAAATTTGGATATTGTTTTCCAGTATCCACTTAGTTTCTCTTATTTTCCTATTCAGTTTAATGTCAAGGCAGACAAGAAATTCATTAACCTTAAGAAGTTTGGGCTTCTCTCTCCCGAAAACCTGAGGAATCAAAAATATTCTAAGTGGGGGCGTTTCCTATAGTGTTTATCAGAGAGCTTTATGTTGAGGCTGGATTCCATTCCTGAGTCTGTATTCTTACTAGCACAGGGCTTGGGCGGCAGCTGCCGTTGTAGTTGGGTCTCTACCACTCATGTGGGAGACCTGGATTGAGATCCTGGCTATGGAATCTGCCATGGCGTCAATGGCTTCAACCACCAGAGGGATGGGTCACAATGAATCAGTGGATGCAAACCTCTCTCTCCCTGATTCTCAACCAAAGTAATTAAGTAAATATTTTTTAATGAAGGGCCTAGAGCAAAAGGAAAAACTCCTAGATTGTAGGATCTCCACAAAAAATAGGTGACAGAAAAAATTATAGGTAGTTCATATTTAGTGTTTTACCAAGAAAATAATCAGATGCTGACACACACTTCTTCAGTTTCTGTGTGATGGGGCAGGTGGCTAGAAAAACAGGGTTAGGCCAGATCCATAGCCTGTACCCATCATGCAAAGGGGAGCTGGTCAAAGCAGAAACCCAAGCTATGCATGAGAAAGCTTCCTTGTCATCCCTCTGCTGTTATCACTCAGCAATAGTTCCACACATCACTGTGTGGTGCATTGCTTTCCCTATGTGTGTCCTATTATATGTATTAGAGCACAGTCAAAGCAGTTATACTGTCTTCCTTGTTCTGTAAGTTCCCTAATTTACTTACAAAGAAAAAGAAAAAAAAGTAGAGTTATTACACAAAATATGCAATGTGTCAGTGTCCCTAAGTATTGATTTGGAGGAAGTCCTGAATGTGATTTTGAGTATAAAACAGCGATTTCACAAAATTTTATAAATGTTTGTTGTATTACCTATATCAGCAACACAGCTAGAGAAAATTACAGCAGAACAGGGTGAGACCTGGTGGGTTCAGAGAGGGATCTGAGGCTGCTTGTCCAATCATTCATGCAAGCTGTATCATCTACGCCAGAATGAACTTGCACTGGCAAGAAGAAAAGTATAGAAAGCCAACAGAAATTGTATATCCATTTCAATGAAAAATGAAACACATTGGATTTATCAGGAGTGTCTAGATATTGAAACAGTATTTGCCCCGTGAATCTATTTACACGTTGGAGAAGAATAAGCATGTTTAGTGGGTAGCAGGCTTTTCTGAGATTACATATAGATAGAACAGTGATCTAGCCAGTCAATAGAATGAAAGTGTGCTCATAATTTTATCTCCATGGAAACAAATGGGAGATTTATAACTTAAGGAAACAAATATGGGTAATTATCAAGTAAATATCTCAATGTCTCAATACACAGTAGGAGATTCTCTTAGAAAAAAAGAGGATGGAATGTGCATTGGCACATTTGCTTAAGCATGACCCTCTTAGATCTACCTGCTTTCCCTTCACGGTTGTTCTCAGCAACTGAGCTAAGTTAATCTCTCTCTGTTTAGTGGACATGGCAATTTCTGCAGGACTTAAAGAGTTCTGCTGGTTGCCAGATCATTAATGGTCTATGAATTATGCAATAAACTCTGCACCAATAAACAAGAAGCTAGCAGTGAAGTCTGCACTGAGAACAGATAAATGCAACAATAAAAGCTATAAACACATTTTTTTCATTTGGAGTCCTATTAAGAAACAGAAATAATTCATGTTCAGAGGATTCTGCATGGTAGAAATGCGGCAATACATGTTTGCAGGACTGTGAAAGATTGCGGAAGTAAAATGGGATTGTTGGACTAGAAAAGGAGGATGTGACCAGTAAGCAGCGAATGTTTTCTGTTTATTTCCTTCCCCATATTCAAGGCCGGGGATAGGACAGATTATCTTTGTAATTATTAGATGCTGGGCTTATATACAATTTACAAGATGGTTATTTCTCGGTGGGGGAAGGAGCTTGCTTTTTAAAGCACTTTTATGTAATGCCATTTTAAATTCATGTGAAAGATCTGAAAGTGTAGTTTTGTGTTTGAAGCTACTCCCACTGATAGGAAGTCATTCCTGGTACTGAGAGTAAAAGCATGTGAGATGAGCAGGATTTCTTCCTTAGCAAAATGCCAAGTCTGGACACTACAGGTCGAAGTTGCAGTTGATTGTTCGTGAGTCTATCATGATATGAAATTTGGTCCATTCGACTTGTAAGCTTCTAATGGAATGAGATGTACTCTGGACCCTTGACTTATGTCATCTTAAATTAGACACATTGGTTACTATCTTTGAAACAGATCCATGTAGTACTCAAACCATGTGTGAAAGTCAACCCCTAGCTCCTTGCAACACGACTTTACTTGGAAATGCTATTACTAAAGTTGAACTGAGTGGAGTCGAGGATTTGGGGAGAGACCCAATGTGAATTATACCCTTCCAGAAATAAAAAATGATACAGAGACAACGTTTGAGAAGTAAAACTTAGAACAAATTTCCAAACACACTAGCCTCTATAATAATGCAGTCTAGAAAAAATAGCAAACAATTTTGTCATAGAAACATTAGCCCGAGTATGAGGGAAATCCCTGGAAATCGACTGACATTTTATCCTTTTGCAGAGCAAACTACATACAACTCATTCCATACAAGTTCTCATGGTTGACAAACCTACTACACAAACAAGAGACCCCAACAACATTATTTGTCCTCCATGAATCATTCTAATACATCTTGTCTTTATGGTGATCATTGTATTGGATATATCTGGAAGAAAAATAACCCTAAATTTTTATCACGTAGATGGGTATTCTGACCTTAGAGCAAGGTGTGCAACAAAGGCAGGTCCCAATCATTCCAGAGAAATTAAGAGTCAGCAGTCCTTCTTTCTTTTTTTTTAAGTTTTATTTATTTGTTTTAATTGTTATTACATTGTATTATGTGATACAGTTTTATAGGCACTGGGATTCTCCCCACCCCTCCCACAACCCTCTCCCCCATAGTGGATTCCTCCACCTTGCTGCATAACCACGGTTCAAGTTCAGTTGAGATTCCTTCATTGCAAGTATATACCTAGCATAAAGTCCAGCATCTTATTGTCCAGATAAGTTCAGTGGCTTCTTGGGGAGACCTTCTCTGGTCTGAAGGTAGAGCTAACAGAGTAAAGTTCCGGTCAGTTAAAAGCCCCAACAAAACATCAGCAACAATATATAGTGTTATGGAATTAATTGACATAGTATTGAGTAAACAATATGTTAAAAATAATGCAAGTTCCATTCTTCAAAACACCTGGGTTGAGACAGTATCAATGACAGGTTCAAAAAGTAACAAACAACCAAACAAAAATTACAGGTTAAATCAAGGCAAACATGTGGTATCTAACCTTTTGGGATTCGCTCATTTCCCTTAGCATTATAGTTTCCAGTTGGGCCCATTTAGCCACAAAGAACTGCATTTTGTTTTTTTTAATAGCTGAGTAGTATTCTATGGAGTAGATGAACCAAAGCTTTCTTATCCAATCTTCTGCTGATGGGCATTTCGGTTGCTTCCATGTTTTTGCAATTACTGATTGTGCTGCTATGAACATAGGGGTGCATGTTGGTTTGTCGTGAAACAGGTGTTTTGGATATATTCCTAGGAGTGCTATTGCTGGGTCATATGGTATGCAGATTTTGACTTGTTTGAGTGTTCTCCAGACTGATTTCCATAGAGGCTATACCAACTTGCAGCTCCACCAGCAGTGGAGTAGGGTTCCCTTTTCCCAACATCCTCGCCAACAAGTGTCATTGGTGTTCTTTTTTTGTGGGCTAATCTTACTGGTGTTAGGTGGTACCTCATCGATGTCTTAATTTGGATTTCCCTTATTGCCAGGGAACTGGAGCATTTTTTCATATGTTTGTTTGCCATTTGGGCTTGTTCCTTTGTGAAATGTTTGCCCATTTCCCGTGCCCATTTCTTGAGTGGCTTGTTTGTTTTGGTTTTTTGGTTGTTTTTGAGTTCTTTGTATATCGTGGAGATTAGCCCACTATCTCCTACATAGTGCGCGAAGATCTTTTCCCATTCTGTGGGTTGCTTTTTTACTTTGCTGATTGTTTCCCTTGCTGTACAGAAGCTTCTTAGTTTGATGAGGTCCCATTTGTTTATTCTGTTCTTAACTGCTATTGCTTTTGGCGTCCTTCTTAGAAAGTCAGGACCTACTCCTAGGTCTTGCAGGGTATTTCCAACATTTTCTTCCAAGAGTTTGAAGGTTTCTGGATGTAGGTTTAGGTCTTTTATCCATGTAGATTGGATCTTAGTGTATGGTGACAGGTGTGGGTCTATCCTTTTGTGTCTGCAGGCTATCAGCCAGTTGTCCCAACAACGTTTACTGAAGAGGCCTTCCCATTTGCTTGGACTGCCATTGGTCTTTTTGTCAAAGATTAAT
This sequence comes from Ochotona curzoniae, assembly GCF_017591425.1. Lineage (NCBI taxonomy): Eukaryota > Metazoa > Chordata > Mammalia > Lagomorpha > Ochotonidae > Ochotona > Ochotona curzoniae. The sequence goes on from NW_024467119.1 coordinate 8,206,401, forward strand.
TGACTGTATCTGTGTGGATTCCCTTTTGGTGCTTCTATTCTATTCCATTGATCTTCCTCTCTATCTTTGTGCCAAGCAGTCCTTTCTTCTGTGTTCATGGTTCAAAGAGAATCGTCACCTTCAAGAGACGCAGATCTCTTGATCGCAGAGCTGACAAAATGCCTATCTTGCTTTTGAGAAGTTTGAGAGATGAAAAGAACCTACAATACCACATTTGTAATGCAAATGTACTAAGATAGGAAAAGAAGAAATGTTTTATTTCAAAAGAAATAGTTAAGACTTAATTTAATTTATTATTATTTTTTTAAATTTTTGGTGATGTTTACATACTTGATTAGGACACAAAGGGCTTGAGGGAGGTAGGTAAGAACATTGTTTCCACTTTCTCTTTTTTCCTTCCTATATCTGGGGGAAGGAGGGAGATAAATGGAGAAACCATACCCAATGTCCCAACCATCCCAGGGTCCCCGATGTGAGACATGCTCCAAGGGTCTTGTTCAAGTGGTTTTGATACTTCAACAGTTCAACAGTTCTGAATTGCTGCTGACCTTGCCACTCAAAGTACAATGAAATCTCTTCAAAATCCACTGGCTGACACTGACCACCTTAGAGTCTGTTTGTCCAGATACACACTGCCAACACTTGGCTGGGGCAGTTGATCAATTTTCTCTATCTTCCAGGTGTACTAGGACAGGAGCCTACATTTGGAGCCATTGCTTGGTGCTTCCCATACTGCACATTAACAGGAAGCTGGAGAAGCAGCCTCAGGACTCAAACACAAGGGCTCTGATATGGGAAACAAATGCTTTGTGTCTTAATCAAAACACTAAATGTCCAAACCAAATTCATTTTAACTTATGTGTTTCCTTACAATACCCACAGAAAGAGAAAGCTGTGATATCAACACGAAAGCAAAAGCAAGAGTGAATCAACAAAACTCATCAATTACCACTTAAAACTGGGGGTTACCAACCTCGTTTTCCTCTATTAGCTTCAGAAGGAATTCACATTGCCAACAGCTTGATGTCAAAATTTGATGTTCATAACCAGAAGACAGTAACGTGCTATTGTATAAGTTGCTAATTTGTGTAAGTTGCTAATTTGTGAAGCCATTACTGGAAAACTAATGTTTTCTTTACATGTCAGTGTCCTTTTAAGAAGATGGGATTTGGAGGTAGAAATGTAAAATAGGGGACTGCTCAACAGGCCAATCCTCCACCTCCAGGTGTCTGCATCCCAAATGAGTGCCGGTTCGTGTCCCAGGTATGCCACTTTGCATTCTGCTCCCTGCTTGTGACCTGGGAAAGCAGCAGTAGATAGCACAAAGCCTTGCATCACTGTACCCATGTGGGAGTTCCAGAAGTTCCTGGTTCCTGGCTTTGTAATAGCTCAGCTCCAGCCAGTGCAGATATCTGGGGAATGCAACGGTGAGTGGAATATCTTTCTGTCTCTCCTCTCTGCAAACCTGACTTTTCAATAAAAATAAATAAATCTTTTAAAAATTAGTGTAAAATATACATGATAAACCAATCTTCATTGGAAAGTTATACCTAAGGTTAAACAATTTAAAATACATAAAATGTTTAGCAAAGTGCCTGGAACAGAATACTTAATGAATCTTACCTATTAATATTTTTCTTCCCTTGAGTGCATTATATGGCCTTACCGGATATAGAATCAGCAGGTTAGATAAAATCCTCTTATATCCTTTGAGTCCCTGACATACAATTATTCTAAGTTTTCTGTCTTAACATTGTAAAATATTGTAAGCCCTTTTATTCACATCCCTACAAATCAATTAATAACAGTGTATTAACTACGACTTATTCAATTTCAAAAAGATTCATTGTGTAATTCACATCAAATAGCTATTTGAAAAATCAATTAGGTAGAGCAGAAATATAAGTGAGATATTGGAAAAAGAAAGTGATATGATGGAACACAGAGGAGGGAGAAATAGAATGTGAGGATAAGACAGGTGAGTGGAGATTCGAGCCAGTGAGGGCAGGAAGGGCTGGCAAGGCTGACCTCACCAGAGAGCTAAGTGGATATTGGAGCCAGCATGAGGGCAGGAAGGGCTGGCAAGGCTAACCTCACCAGAGAGCTAAGTGGAGATTGGAGCCAGCGTGAGGGCAGGATGGGATGGCAAGGCTGACCTCACCAGAGAGCTAAGTGGAGATTGGAGCCAGCGTGAGGGCAGGATGGGATGGCAAGGCTGACTTCATTTCAGGGAAAGGGTAAACCTGCTCATTCCACGTGTAGATGGCAGAAAGGCCTTCAGACCAGTTAATGACATAGAATATTGCTTAGAGCTACCATTACTTCTGGAATATGAATTCATAGCTGTAACGAGGTACAACAATAGTGTTAAAAATAAAAACATGGGAAAAATTGTGCCAAAATAAATGGAAATTGTTGTGCTTGAGATGGAAGCTTTAGAGCTGTATACTAATATGTTTCATATGTAATGAGGGCTAACTGTTATAGCAGGGTCTGTTCTCAGCATATGAACAAATTTAGTAATCATGAAGATATAGGTATTTCTTTTTAACCTGTTATTTATTATTATTATTATTATTTTATAATACTGTTCCATAGGCCCCTGGGATTTCCCTTATCCCCCCTCCCAACCCCCTCCCACAACCAAGTTCCTCCAAATCATTACTAAAGTACAGTTCTTCCTACACAGTCATATGCCCATCACTGCAGGCATGGGCAATGGCAGACAGTCAAGCATCCTATTGTCATATAATAGTCTCATTGGGAGTCCATCTTTAGTCTGAAAGTGGAGATGCATACTACATTGTATCCTCACATCTGGATATATTAGTCTCCAATTCACAGTTACTGTACATACCCTTAAATGAAAAGCCACAATACAAAATCAACAACAGGGAGAAAAGTAGAAATTTATAATGCCATGAAGTTAAATAACGTGTTACTAGATATGAGAGTCTTCACTACACAGCTATTATCTATCCCCTTAAATGAAAAGCCACAAAACAAAATCAAAAACAGGAAGAAAAAAGAAATCAACAACACCATGAAGTTAAATAACACACTACTGAATAACTAACGTGTCACTGAAGAAATGAAAATCAAGACCCTTCTTGAAGAAAATGATGCTACTGTATGATCTGAGTCATTGAAGAATTAATCAGAAGAAAGTGTTTTAATAATTTAATAATCATGAAGACCCATGACTTAATCTTACAGGCAAAGAACTCCAGATGCTGAGAGCTTAGAAAATTTATAATCACATGCACTAATCATAGAGCTAGGATTTTAAATTATGCAATGTTGCTTCCAGAAAAGGAAAATAATATTCATAACCATTTTTCTATCATCAGAATTACCATGCGCAATGGCAGAATTGATAGGGGAAGTAGGTCAGACAAGGCTATTATCTCATGTGACTGCCACCTGTTTCCCCAAATACCCTTAGCAGATGGTACACGCCCTATGGCAAAGTTTCTCCACATGTTCTTATCAGAAGTTATTTTTAAAGATTTATTCATTTTTGTTGTAAAGCCAGATATAAAAAGAGGAGGAGAGACAGAGAGAAAGATCTTATGTCCAATTATTCACTCCCCAAGTGGCTGCAATGGCCAGAGCTAAGCTAATCCAAAGCCAGAAACCAGGATCCAGTAGCCTCCTCGGGGTCTACCACACGGGTACAGGGTCCCAAGGCTTTGGGCAGTCCTCGACTGCTTTCCCGGGCCACAGGCAGGAAGCTGGAAAGGAAGCGGGGCTGCCGGGATTAGAACCGGCGCCCATATGGGATCCTGGGGGTGCAAGGCGAGGACCTTTAACCACTTGCGCCACCGCGCTGGGCCCTCCATCCAGTAATTTTTAACATAAAGTGTGGTTATAACACTTTGTAAATTTGTCCTGAGTAAATCCAGCTTCCTTCTGACAATGGCCACCTCAGTCCTTGGATCTGTAGTTGGGTAGTTTTGTAAATAAGTGTTGCACTCCAAGTGTCAAGTGAATGAATGGTTAAATGGAAAAAAGAAAAAACAAACAGTTGCATTTGTTTAAAAGCTGGCAAGTAACAAAAACTAAAGTGATCTGAGAAAATGGACGAAACTGGAAAGTAAACTAACTCTGCCAAGGTTTTCTAAGCACATGGAACCTCAATGCACTAAACTTTTGGGATTAAAAAGGGGGTAGTTGCATTAGACAGAGAAGGAGGTAGAAGTCCCGTAGCTTAGGTCTGAATCCATGATGCAAGGAGTTAAACACAGTTTGGCCCAAGTCGGTCCCTGGGGTTCTGCCTGGGATTTCCCAAAGGCTGCTGCATCCTAGGCTCCGTGGGTACTTTCAGTTTGATCTTACTGGCGGACACTGCTGAGCACACTCCTCAAGGATCGCAGTGAGAAGCTGGGAAAAAAGCGTTTCTGGTCCTTCTCTGGAACTCCACATGTAGCCTTGCGCTGGAAACATGTTAACATCTCAGCACATTTGCTGGGACCCACACAGACACAGCCTGGGTCCTTACTTCGCTGTCCTCTGGCGTCCTTGCTGGTCTCCCCCAGGCACTAGTTCTTGTTCTGGAAGGTATGCCCAAGTTGCTGAGGGGGCACGGGAGGAAACAACTTCTAGGCAAGAAGCTTCTGCAGCATGAGATTTGCGCGCACTGATCTGCACCTTGTTTTACAAGTTGATTTTAATGAGCGGATCCAGGAGTCTTTGAGCAAATCTATGGAGGACGTCTTTCCTGATTCACTGCAAGATCCTGTCAGATCTAATCCTCAACGGAGGCTTAAGGCTCATGCCTTAACTGGGCAGATTGAGTCTTTAGCTACGCCTTAGCTACAAGTGAAATACATTCCCCGCGGTAACACAGTTCTGTGTTTTCCTATTTTTGAAGGCTTTTCTTTTTTCTTGGTAGTTATTTGTTTCACTTGAAAACATAATGAGAATACAATTGAGAGAAAATGCACATAAATTATATTTGATTCAGACCAGTGTTTTAAAGATTTTTAAAGTGTAAACATATACAAGGGAGAGATATAAAACTCATGATTTTCAAATGCTATTCTAGCTAGCTAAAGTTTGACTTAAAGTAGTCAGATCATTAATTCTATAACATATCTGCCTGCCTCCCGTTAGTCCTCACGATAGGGTGTGTAGGCCACTCACAGTCACTTCCGTAAGTGCTGTGGGGGTGAGTTGAATTCAGTTTCGTCTGACGTCAAGGTTTTCTTTTTCAACATACTAACTTAGGTTTTGTTCTCATGAGAAGTGCTCAGTGTCTGTATTCTCATCTATAAAAAATAATGGGATAGCAATTCCCTTTGGATAATTATAAAAATATAATAAAATAATTATCTAATGTCAGTTTCTTGCACCAGTATCAGTTGTTGATACCCACATATGAGGATGCAATGCAGTATGCGTCTGTACTTCTAGATCAAAGATGAACCCACAATGAGACTGTTAACTATGTCTTGATGCTGGAACCTGCCATTGCCCATGCCACAATGATGGACATGTGACTATTTATGAAGAACTACACTCTAGCAATTATCTAGGGGGATTTGATTGGGGGAATGTGGGGAGAAGTAAGGGAAACCCCAGTGCCTATGAAACTGTGTCATAAAATGCTAATAATTAAAAAAAAATAGGTCCTAAAGAAGGCAGAAGTTTCAAAAACTTAATACAAATAAAAGAGCTTTCTCTTTTAAATTTAACAAGTTTAGGTAATGGATGTGCAGTATGCATTTTGATGAGTGAAATTAAGGAACAATTGAAGTGCAGCATTATGGTATGGGGACGGATATCATCACTGTTCTAGGACCAGGGGTTGGCCAAGAGTTAACTACTAATGCGCAGAGTTCTCTGTCTAGTGTTTATGGCTAACGGGCATCTGATGAACTGACAGGGGTATCTCTGTTGGCAAGTCACTTACAAAAGTTAAGTGAAAAGGGAGTGCATTAGCAGTTTCTGTCCAATTCAATGTGATGTTTAAAACTACGGGAACTCAGACCAGAAGCTTTTGCAATTACAGTTTTGAGTTTGGGACAAACCATTGTGCCACCGGGAGCTATTCAGAGTCTGGTGATAACATTTTCCAAAGCAGCTCGCTTTCCTTTGATTTTGCCACCTTGGGATGCTGCAAGTTGGATTGTGCATTGGAGTTTTATCGCAACATACACATAGGTTGTATCAGTGCAAGTCTCCGTAACTTCTTCTGTTCTCATGTCCCCCATGCAATCTGGAACTTAAATTACAGTTAGAAGGAAATCGACATGTTTACACATGCAAAACATCTCCTTCAATGAAAACATGGGAGACCATCAAGAATAGTAAGACTTGGAATTAGAAAGTTTCGATCTCCCATTGGTATAGGAGAAGACACATGATCAAAATATAGCAAAACTCATGCTGGTTGAAACTGCTTTCTGAAACATGTACTTGCATAATGATAGTCTCAGTGTTATTAATGAGTTAAGAGGAATGAGAAGATATTCTTGGAAAATAAAAGCCTTATCACTTTATAAGTTATTTTAAAAGCATGTATCCATAATAGGCTGGATTCAGAATAATTTTTTGGAATCATGGGCTTCGAAAAGTGGAAAGAATCTCTATTGGGTGCTGCTATGACAATTTTGGAAAATCTTCACAACAATAATTTTAAAATACTTGCTTCAACTCTAGAAACAAGGACATATTCTGATGCTGTTTTTCCCCATTTGAAATCACTAAGTGAATTCTGACCTTAGTTTTTTTTTTTCAATGACTGAATGTTTACATTGGTATAGATTTGGTTTATTAACCATCACACAGGGATGTTTTGCCAAGCGGTTAAACATCTTATCCAACTTCCATTTAGTTTCATGGCATTTCTTGCATTTTTATGCAGATGTCACATTTATGACCTGCATACAATACCACAGAACCTCTGTTTTCTAGAATCAACTGTTACCTTAGTCTCTATGTATGTTTTTTTTTTTCAAAAAGTTATACAAATAATCTTCTGGGGCGTCACTAAGGGAAAATATTTAAATTTCTAAACCTCTTTCGTTTATTGTTTTCACCTACAAGACCTGTTTCAACCAATTATAATAAAAATCTCTTTGATATATTTTTTGAAAGACAGAGAGAGTCTACTACAGAACACTCCGTTCTTCCCCAGTAGCAGACAGTAAAACCAGGGGGGGAAACAGTGTGGAGGCGTCAAGGAAATGCACCCACATCTGCAAGAGGCCTGTAGGGACCTGGGCACCCCTTGTGAACTTGGGGCAAATGCCACACCCCTTCTGAACTTGGGGCAAATGCCACACCCCTTGTGAACTTGGGGCAAATGCCACACCCCTGCAGAAGAACGATTCTGAGAAAGTTCAAAGAGATACAAGAGAATACATACTGACGGTGGAGCAAAATCGGGAACCAGGTTTCACGAGGTAAGTGAAGCGTTTAGCAGAGTGACATATGTATTCAAAAAGAACCAAACAGAAATTATGGAAATGAAGAACTCAGTAGTCAAACAAGAATATACTTGAAAGCGTCAATAAGATGTTTGATCAGGCTGAAGAAAAACATGATAAATGGAGGACAAGTATTCTGAAATGTATCACTGAGACTACACAGATGAATAAACAAGAAGCAAAAGGAGTGAAAACACCAATGCTTTAGGACACCATCATAGAAGTGCTGCAAGTTTTGAAATTTCTGAGTTTGGTAAGAAAAGTGGAGGGAAATAAAACTTACGTCAAGGAAAAGTAGCAGAAATTTCCTAAGTTAGAGTCAGGTGTAGAAGTGCAATTATGGGAAGTCCTTGGGCATAGAAAAGATCCTCAACATGACACCTTATGAACAAACTCTCAGGAGTGTGAAAGAGTAAGACAGCATTTTACAATTATCAAGAGTAAAGAGGCAAGGCACTGTCAAGGTGGCCCTCTTGCTTAGCAACATATTTCTTGGTCTTTTGAAAAGCTATTTATTTACCTGAAAGAATTACAGAAAGACACAGAAAATGAGAAAGAGGGAGAGAGAGAGAACATGAGAGAGAGAGAGAGAAAATCCTTAATGCACTGATTTCATCTGTAAATGGCTGCAATAGCTAGGGTTGGGCCAGACTGAAGCCAGGACACAGGAACATCTTACAAAGCTCTTGTGCAGGTGCCAGGGCCCAAATTTTCCCACTAAGAATTCATTTTTCAAAAGACTGCTTGAAGGAAATACACTGACATATCCCGCATGCTGAAAGAAAATAACAGCCAATCAAGAATACATCATCCAGCAAAGGCATATTTCATACATTAAAGAGAAACAAAGACTTTCAAATCAAGAAAATCGAGAGGGAATTCTTAGCTACAAGAGCAGTCTTACAAAAGATGCTTAAGGAAACCCTTTATGCAGAAGTGTAAGGGTGATAACACTCTCAAAAAGGATGTGAAAGTGTAGATCCCTCCAAGCAGAACACACGCGCACACACACACATGCACACACACGCACACACACACACGCACACGCACACACACACATGCACACACACATGCACACACACGCACACGCACACACACGCACACGCACACACACACATGCACACACACACGCACACACACACGCACACGCACACACGCACACGCACAATCTGGATGCTTTTTAAATTTCAGAAGACTAAGTCGTTAGACATTAGGTAAGTCGTTATTAAGTCATTAGATAAGAATGAACAGAATTTCCCAAAGAACGCAAGTGGACAGAATGAATTGGAAAACAAGACTAAAGATATACTGCCTAAAAGAAACCGAATTTAGCAATAAAGGCACACACAGAGAAGCAACTGCATAGAAACGATATTCCAAACAAATTGGAATTCAAAAACCAGCAGGAGGAGCTATGTTCAAATCAGATAAACTTTCATGTAAAATGTATACAAAGAGAATAGGTATCGTACTATAATCAAAAACCAATTCCTCTACAAAATGACAATCGTAAATGTTTTAAAAACAAATGTTATTAGATCTGAAATAGAAAACAAACTCTCACAGCCACTGTCATTAGTAGGCACATCATCCATACACACACCTGAGTTGAACAAAAAGGACCAACAGGAACCCACTGAACAGAAAGGAAGGCCGGGCCCAGCAGCATGGCCTAGAGGCTAAAGTCCTCTCCTTGAACGCTCCCCAGGATCCAATATAGGCGCAGGTTCTAATCCCGGCAGCTCCACTCTCCATGTAGCTCCCTGCTTGTGGCCTGGGAAAGCAGTCGAGGACAGCCCAATGCTTTGGGATCCTGCACCCAAGTGGGAGACCTGGAGGAGGTTCCTGGTTTCTGGCTCTGGATCGGCACAACACCGGCCATTGCAGTCACTTGGGGAATGAATCATCAGACAGAAGATATTTCTCTCTATCTCTCTTCCTCTCTGTATGCCTGACATTGTAATAAAAAAATAAATAAATCTTGAAAAAGAAAAAGAAAAGAAGGAAGGTAGTCCTAGCTTAGAGGGAAAATTGCAAGTATTTAAGAAGTTCCTAAAGTTGGAGAGCAACACAGACAACGCCATAGACATTCTAGCTTCTACACAAACTGATTTATGTAAGTAGCGGTGATCCAATTGATCCCTGCTCCGTCTCTACGGTTCCAAAGGCCAGCCACACTGGGTTCCTAATGCAAGATACCTAGAGTGATGGGCAAAGGAGTCGTTTCCAATTCAAGCTTTACGCTATAATACTTTGCACCCTCTATTTCTGTAGACAGGAATATCTGAATTTCTGATTTATACTGGGTTTAGTTCTTGATTCAGTCGATATAAGACCATGGGCAAAGCAGAGTATTCTTGCCCTCATGTTAGTCAGTGGGTCATTGGTGCATTGCTAAATTTCACGTTCAGAGTGGCCTAGCATAGAAACGGCTGCTGTGACATGTCCTGACAAGATTGCAGGGCGATCGCATCCTATATGCCATGGCACCTTAGAGTGTACAGCTGAGCTCCGGGGAGAACTGACCTGGCTCTCCTGGCCCACACGGGCACACTGGAATAACGCATCTGCCCTGCCCACAAGGAAGATAGCTCTTCATGTCTAATTTGAGAATACTTTTGGCCCCTCCACAATAAAGCCTACCTGGCCGAATTACTCAAAACGTAGTATCTTTTGTCAATTAAATTTCTTTGGGAACAAAGTATACTTAACAAATACTACAGTATGAAGCGATAATACAAAAAATGTTCTATAGTGTTAACTAAGAAGCAAAAAGTAGCCAGAAGGTACCCCTGTGGCATTGTGGGTTTTTGCTCATTTTTCAGAGTGCTGCTTCCATAGAACTCTTAAACTCTGAAAGAATTCCCACACAACTTTTTCAGTAAAAGCCAAACAATTTAAAAAGAAAAGATTTGTTTGTTAAAGATTTTTTTTTTAATTCAAAGGGCGGACTTACAGAGAGAGAGTGATCTTTTTTGGTCTATTCCATAAATTGTCCACACCACCCAGAACTGGTCTAATCCAAACGAAGGAGACTGAAACATCCTCCAGGTATCCCAAATAGATGTAGGCGCTCAAGGACTTAGACCTGCTTCTGCTACTTTCCAACTCACATCAGCAGAGATGGCAGATAGAGCAGTTGGGCCTTGAAATGGTGTTTAATCATGGCACTAGCCGGCTCTCCTGCAAAAGAGAATGTTCCCATCTTCAAACTCCGTAATGTATCTTCCACTTCTCTTACACTGTGTTTTGCAGCAAGTCATTCTCTCAACTACCTCATTTTCACATTAATCATGCCATATATGATCCATGATTAATTGCCTCCACCCACTGAAACTCTTGATAGCATGCTGCTGGTGTGGTCTATTAGGCAGGCAGTATATGAGGGGAAGCTGGGAGCTGTCAGTAACCCAGACCCCACACTCCCCTTTTTGTGCACGCTCATTCCCCGACGCCCCTCGACCTTACGTCTCATCATGATTAGATGCCATGACACTTTCCTGGAGATGAAACTGTGTCCACAGAGCTGCCATGGCATTTCAGAGATTTCCGTAAATGAGACACAAGAAGCAGGCGGTACTCAAGCCCTGAGCAACTCTTCCCCTGTGGACATCTAATTCAGCCCTGCTATAGGCTCCACCCTCATTCTTGGAAAGGATAACTCCAATATTAGTGCAAGAAAGAGCCTCTTTTTGCTCGTGAACTGATTGCCTGCACTCATTCAAGTGCGTGGTATTCCTTTCCATGTCCACCATTATGGCTGTTTTTTGAATTTTATTCTCATGTGGAGACAAGAACTTACAACAAGCTAAGTCAGGGACCAATTCCCACACAACTCTGCCACTAGGAAAACTGAACAATTTTAATCAGTCTACTATGTATGTATGTATTTGAGTTTAGATCCATTTAGTGATAATGCTATTATTTCATGTATTTTCCACTAATTACGATTCTCTACTAACATAATTTCTTTCTTGTGTGTAACTGGTATTCCTACAGTAACTCCTTCTGTCTATGTGTTACTGTGGAGGTTAGCCTTTGGTCCAATGTTCCTGGCCTTACATGGATACATTTTGCCAGCTAAGTTTTGAGTTATTCCAAAATGGAATACATTGTGTTTCTTCCCTTCCTAGTTTATTTTAAATGATTTATTTATTTATTTGAAGGCAGAGTAATGGAGACAGAGAAGATTCCAGAGAGAGATCTTCCAATTAATAGTTGACTCTTCAGATGAGTGCGCAGATTTGTGCCAGGCTAAAACCTGCATCTCCAGCTTGGGTTTCCCTGTGAGGTGCAGGTGTTTGAGACAGCTGTTGTCTTACTTGTCAGGTACATTGGCAGGAAGTTGTACCAGAATCAGAGTAATGAGACGGGAACTAGCAGTTGATATGGGTTTCCAGGGGTAGATGGCACCGCCTCATTATGCCCCCTTCCTCTTGACTTCGAGGTCCAGCATGTGACTGACTTTGTTCCATGGGTTGAGGAAGATGAGACAGATTATGTAAGTCGGTATGGGAAGTGCTCAGACAACTGAAAATTGATCCGTTGTATAACTCAGCTGTTCCATTACTGGGCATATATTCAAATGAACTGAAATCTGAATGCAACAGTCACTGACATTCCTAATTATTGCAGCAAATGCACAGATCAAAAACATAGATACAACCCAGATGTATCCATGAGGAGTGGATAAAGAAACGGTGCTACATCTACTGCATGGAATACTATTCAGCTTTTAAAAGGAGGAAATTCTACCATTTGCAACAAAATGGTCCAACTAGAGATCGTTATTCTCAGTGAAGTAGGCCTATCCCAAAAGACAAATATCATATGTTCTCTCTGATATAAGGCAGCCTTCATGAAAATGCAAACAAATGCATAGATGAGCAAATGTATCATACATTCCCATAAATGAACTGTGTAATAGGGACTAACACCAGGAAGTGAAGATACGTCACAGTATGCATCTCTCCTGCAGATTCATAGAACACTGGAGAAGTAGTTAAACATACCTTGATACTAGGTTCTCCACCATTGCCTGTATCTATAGCATAAAGCCAAACTTGTAACTGTTACTAAAGAACTATACTACTATAATACTATGAAGGAAATGGTAGGGAAATGGGGAGAGAGAAAGGGGAGGAAAATATGGGAACCCCTATACCTACAAAACTGTATCATGGAAAGCAGTAAAAACAACAATTGTTAAAAAACAAAACTAAGTATACCTGGAAATGTTGCCCTCCTTGGTTTTGTTATGTATGCGAAGATTAAGAATCTGGGTAGAATATTGCCTGGCACGTATGATGGTATTAACTACAATATTTTATCAAGTATTGCAGGAAGGACTTGTTTGAATGCTCTGTCTAGGTAGATGGAGGCTCTGAGTCCCTATCCTTAAGCCAGTACAAAGCAAAAAAACAAAAATGTATATTTCAAGGTTCCTTGAGTTCTAGTTGAAATGCTTACACACTTTGTCAGTCACAAGGAGGGTAGAATCTGTTGCCATGATGTAGATATTTTGGCTTGTTTTCTTTTAAGTGCACTTCCCAGTAGTCATCTCTCCTCCTCATTCATTTAAATAATTGGCAATCTGAACAGCCCGTGGCAGAAGGTGGGAGCTTATTTATGCTTCCTCTTTGTCTACAAAGACAAAGGAGAGAAACAGATGAGATCAGATCAAGGAGAACTTTGTTTTATAATCTCTCTGGAGAAATCCAAGCGCTCCCTCCCTCCCAGCTCATATTTCTTGTTGTGAAGCATTAATGAAGACACTGATGAGGCATTCCTCAGTCCGGGCTTCCCTGAGGTCGTTTCAAGATCTTTTCTCGTTTTGCTTGTGGCTCTGTGGTAGGCTTCGTGTTGCGTGTTGCAAGATTCTGTGTGTGAGATGGGAGATGAAATCAAAGCCATAGCAACCCTCTTTCTATTTAAGATTCGGTATCTGTTAAATGTTTATGTTGAGTGAATGCCAATGAAAATTTACTCCACTCAAACACTAAATTGGCTACACTTTAGGTAAAAGCCAAGTGCCAATGTGCTTGTCATTAGCATATTGCCCTACTGAGAACAGAAAGTGATATGACAAAGAAAACTATTTTTAATGACTAATATCAAATTTTGAGTCTTAAGGGCTTTGATTTAATCTAATCAAGCAATAACAAGGGCATTTATATTAATTCAATTGTGTGGCTGTTGTAATAGATCAAAATATGAAATTAAAATTAAAAGATACGTTTATTGGATAATAAATGTATTGTCAAAATTAATTTAGACTATTGAGAAATTTATTAACCGTAGTAATACTGATATGAAATATATACAAGTGTTCAGAATAATGTTATATGTTTAACCTGAAGAGTTAATACGGCACAGTTACTTCAACATTGTAACCATTCTAAGACCATAATTTTAATGGAATACTTATACATTAATTTATGGTCATTTTCTTTTTTTTAAAGATTTATTTTTATTACTTTTTCATTGGAAAGGCAGATATAAAGAGAGGAGAGACAGAGAGGAAGATCTTCTGTCCAATGATTCACTCCCCAAGTGAGCGCAACGGGCCGATGCTATGCCGATCCGAAGCCAGGAGCCTCTTCCAGGTCTCCCACGCGGGTGCAGGGTCCCAAAGCTTTGGGCCGTCCTTGACTTCTTGGGCCACAGGCAGGGAGCTGGAAGGGAAGCGGGGCTGCAGGGATAGAACCGGCGCCCATATGGGGTCCCGGGCGTTCAAGGCGAGGACCTTAACCACTTGCGCCACAGCGCCGGGCCCAATTTATGGTCATTTTCATTCAAATATAATTCTTGAGCACATGTAAAAATTGCCCATGTCCTACAATGCATATTACTGCATTGATGAACGGGAAAGAAACAGTCCTTGCTCTTGTAAGATTGTAGAATGAACAGAGACCAATCATTGGTCGATACATGTCAATCCAAACGAATTCCAGATCAATCGAAGAAAATCCTTTATTCAGACAGAATATATTCCTTAAAGTTGTGGTATTTCTGATACTGGAAATATGATATAGACAAAATGTCCAGTTGTTTGACTATGAAGTACTGGAATCTATAATTTTTAATTATAACATCCATTATACATGACATTATTGAATATCCTTCAATTTGCAATTTTTAAAATGTCTCACAACAAAACAAATTTACTTTTAGATTTTATGTATCATGAACTTCTAAAATACATTGATATAACCTGTCATTTTAGAGTCCTCAGTATTATCATGTCTACCAATCTTCCAAACTATGGAGATCAGAATTGTTTATTGACACAGAAAGAAAATGAAGATGGGACTCAAAGTTCCTGTTATTTAACGGGCAGATTTTATCAGAATGAGTTTTCCTACTCGGGTTATATAAATCCAAGCCAAATTTGTTAAGTTTACAAGAGATGCATTTACTTGAATCTTTGTGTAATTCTGGTGGTGGATAATGGCTACAAGAAGAAATGTGCACACCCTTCTAATCATGTCATCCATAGCTGCCTCTTTGCTGTGATGGCTTCAGCTCTGGCTGCCTCTGCTTAGCAATGATGAGAGACCTTGGCTGTGAGATACCTTAATGAAGACATTCTTCTGTGTAATAACCTTATTGATACTTCCACCTGCTTCTATTGGTTTCTCGGTGGCTCCTATGTATACTTATGTGCCCAAGCTTAAAAATGGAAGCATAAGCAATAATCTCACACTTTAAAAGAAGCAAATTCCCCCAGTACATTAACTGCTAGGCAAACGACTAGCCTCGGTCTGTATTAAGGAACTATTTTGCTAACAAAATTAATTTTTGAATTTGTGTAACGTTAGTGGATAAAGATAACATCCACAAAGAGGTTTCAACACAGATTGGAAGATTTAATATTGATATTACATTTAATATGAATGTAATCTTCATATTTTTCTTTTTTAAAAGAAGATTTATTCATTTTATTGGAAAGGCAGATATACAGAGAGGAGGAGAGATGGAGGGGAAGATCTTCTGTCCGATGGTTCACGCAGCCGCAACGGCCGGAGTCGAGCCTATCCAAAGCCAGAAACCAGGAACTTCTTGTGGGTCTCCCACATGGGTGCAGGGTCTCACAGCTTTGGGCTGCCCTCAACTTCCTTCCCAGGCCACAAGCTGGAAGCTGGATGGGAAGTGGAGCAGCTGGGATGTGAACCCACACTCATATGGAATTTATCCACTAGGCCAACATGTTAGGCCCTACTGTAAAATTGACAGAGAATATAATGACTAGTCAAAGTAAAACAGTTTAATGTAACATCTCTTATGTACTGACACTGTTTTAGAACACAACTCCTAAATGTATTTTTAGAATGTAGGCATCCCAAATTAGTTTTGTGTATGGACATTAAACTAACCAAGATCTTTACAACTCTATTTGTAGTCATCATGAAATTATACTTAGAAGACTAGAAATATTAAATAAGATATAAATAAATATTAAATAAGATAGCCAGTAATACTATGTATTGTGTACATTTTGAAAGGAAAGTACCTTTGATAGAGCAGGTGTAATGGAAAGTGATTTGTGCTTGAAAATCTATTGAACCTGAGGCCTGAGGAAGAGTTCAGGTTAGTCGTGTAGGACAGGAATGAAGGGCAGCCTTTGAAGAAGAAAGAGCAGAGTGATATTTACAGCATGGACAACCAGCTTAAAACGTGTGAATAGAACATGGAGACTGACTCCAAAATCCAACAGTTAGTTTATCTTGGGTCATTTACAATGCCAGAGAAAATGGGGATTTGTCATATATGTCCATGGACAATATATGGTAAATCAGGGGGGAATGGAAACATGAAAAAGTGTCTGATTGAATATTGCGTTTGGCTAAAATGCTTGAGTAGGTTTGAATGAAAGATCTGAAAATCAGAACAAAGTAATTAGGGACATCCACAAGTTTGTGTCCTGGTAGCAGCATTGGAAAGATGCACAAATGTATCAGACTATGTACACTTGACAATGAAAATTCATGATAGGCCTTTTGAATGTTGATATGTTATCAAAATCTTATTAAACTTAATGACAAATCTTAGAATTCTGTGCTTTTACATTGGTGTTGGGAAACTTACCTTAAGTAAGTAGCTAGCAGGTAAATTTTGTAAACCTATTGAACTATAATTTCAGAGGACAGATTTATTTAATCCAGACCAAAGAAAGATTTGGAGAATCTTGGAGATTGATGAATGAAGATACCTGCAGTGATTTCTACATTTTGGTACTCATGTTTTCTTTACCACATAGTGTCTTGTTCATTAACACATTCATTCCTCAAAGGCAAAGTGAATTTTACTGAAGACTCCCTTGCAAAGGAGCAAAATCCTTTGCCAAGCACAGAGTTGACTGAGGAAGACATCAAGAAAATGGGGGAATACAGATTTCAAGACACTTGTTATAAAACTTTTTATCAACAATGAGAAGTACTTAAATGAGGCATTAAGGAATTCATGGAATATGTCACACAGGAAATGAATCAAATCAAAGCTGATCTATCAGAAATGAAGAACACAGTGGAGCAAAGCAAAAGTACAGTGAGAGTCTCCAAAATAGAATGAAGGAGGCAGAAGAAAGAATCTCAAAATTAGAAGCTACTTCCTGTCATGAGGAGAAAATAAACAAAAAGCTGGAAGCAGAGCTGGATCAGGCCAAAAAAGTATTCAAGAATTGAAAAACACTATTAAAAGGCCAAATATAAGAGTTGTGGGAATCGCAGAAGGTACAGAAAGAGAAGCTGTGTTTAAAAATATAATGAAATAACAAGGGAAATTTCCCTTATCTAGAGAAAGAATTGGAAAACAAAATCCAGGAAGTGCATAAAACTCCCAACAGGCTTGATCAAAAGTGATCTTCACCATGACACATGATCATCAAACATAAGGAAAAGATTCTTAAGTGTGCATGGAGA
The DNA here is from genome assembly GCF_017591425.1 of Ochotona curzoniae. Taxonomy (NCBI): domain Eukaryota; kingdom Metazoa; phylum Chordata; class Mammalia; order Lagomorpha; family Ochotonidae; genus Ochotona; species Ochotona curzoniae. The sequence goes on from NW_024467119.1 coordinate 8,223,754, forward strand.
AAAAATCAATTGACATATAAAGGAATGCCAAGAAAACTTCTCCCAGGAAACTACAGGCTAGAAGAGAATGAATTCCAGATTCTAAAAGCAAAAATTGTTGGCCCAGAATATCGTACCCGGCAAAACTTTCTTTTGTCTTTGAAAATGAAATAAAATTCTTCCACAGTAAAGTTAAAAAATATATGCCTCTTCAAACCTGCCTACAAATCATACTTAAAGATGTTCTCTTGACAGGGAAAAGGAATAGCATCCACCAAAACCAGTAAAATAACAGCAGAAGACTAAATCAATGAACAACGCAATGCTGAAATGACAGGACCACATTACCACCCATTCATATTAACCTTGAATGTTAATGACTTAAACTCATCAATCAAACATCATAGAATAGTAGACTGGATGAAAAAACAAAACCCCATCTATTTCTTGCTTACAGGAGACACGTTTCACCAACAAAGGTCAGCAGAAACTATAGCTCATAATTTCATATTTTTTGTTAGCTTCATCTCTTCAAAAACACTTTCTTCTTATAAAATTTTTCACTGATTCATAGATCGTATATTAACCTAATTTTCTTCAACAAGGTTCTTGATTTTCATTTCTTCAGTACACATTAGTTATTCAGTAGCATGTTATTTAACTTCATGGTGTTGTTAATTTCTTTTTTCTTCCTTTTGTTGATTTTGTTTTGTGGCTTTTCATTTAGGGGAATGTATAGTAACTGTGTAATGGAGATTATCATATCTATATGTGAGGATACAATGCAGTATGTATTGCTACTTCCAGACAAAGATGGACTCCCAATGAAATTATTTACAATATCTTGACAATAGGATGCTGGACTCTGCCATTGTCTATGCCCGCAATGATGGACATATGACTGTGTATGAAGAACTGTACTACAGGAATGATATAGGGAAACTCAGTGATGGGGGAGGGAATAGGAAAGGGGGTGAGTGAAATCCCCAGGCCTGTGGAACTGCATCATAAAATTATAATAATAATAAAAGGTAAAAAAAAAATAAAGTGTGATCTAGGAATAAAAAAAGAGAGAGAGAAGAAAGGAAGGAAGGAAGAAAAGAAAGAAAGAAAGAAAGAAAGAAAGAAAGAAAGGAAGGAAGAAAGAAAGAAAGAAAGAAAGAAAGGAAGGAAGAAAGAAAAGAAAGAAAGAAGGGAAAGAGAGAAAGAAGGGAAAGAAAGAAAGAAGGGAAGAAATAGAAAGGAAGAGAAAGAAGGAAGGAAAAAGAAATAAAGAAAGAGGAAGCCAAGTAATTTCTGTTTGGGTCAGCGAGGAAAGAGAGAGGAAAGAGTTGTGGGGGGTCAACAGCCGACCAGACACACACCCCGCTGAAGGCGTGCTTCTTAGTTTCGACAGTACATATTTTACAGGGACTCCGTTGTTTTTTGAAATCAGTTTGAGTAGATTGATATGGTGATCAAGGACTTAAACTGCTCTGTGTTTATTCATCAGTAACTCTGTCAAGTTGGACTTTCTGTGCGAATGGTGAGCGTACCATTTTGGAAAAATGACTTGTTTTATTGTGAAGGCAATTACAATGTTGGAATAACTGTGCATCACAATATAAGAGAAATTTATTGAATAAAAAAAGCATCTTTTCATCTGCTATGCCATGCTGCCTTCTCCCCGGAATCCCACATGTCAGAAAATACAGTCTCTGTATATGGAAATGACAATCACTTTATTTTTTTAAATATGTTTCTTCCACACTAGGCAAAAACTCTGCTTTTAGTTCTAATGACTCTTGAGCAAGATTTATTTAAATGCATGACTTATGGTGCAGAGATAATTTGCTCAAATCTTCTTTGGGATATGTGTTATTAAGTTTTTCATATTTTCCTTTCTCTGCAACAGATGGTCCAAAGTGCTTTTTTGTTTTAAAGCAGTGATACATGATCTGTTCAATAAATGCTCAAACTTTTGTGAAATTTCATTGCTTCAGCCTTGTCCCCTTACATGTACAACTCACTGCTTTCTTGATCTGAGGCCTGTATCTCATCGCGACTGCCTGGCTCATTGTCACACCATTAGTGATGCGTGCCAACTTCTCTGCGTTGTTCTGCTTCTCCTGTTGCTTGGAGATGCTTCCTTTGATGTTTTCTTACACATCCCTGTTCTTCATTCCTTCACACTTTATTATCTTTGCATCTTCAGCCACTCTTATACATTTAAAGGATTGATTTGATGAGCTAAATTTATCTACATCCTATTGTTTTAAGCCCAGGAGGAATAACCTGCCACAGCATCATATTATTTAAGTTAGAGAAGACAAACACATAGATTATTCCTGTATTTTGAAATACATATGTATATTTCAAATGTTTATATATATTTCAAATGTATGTTTATTTCAAATATCTATATCATCTATGTATCATCTATCTCTCATTGTCTGTGGAGTCTGTAATAATAATAGCAATAATAATAATAATAATAAATTCACAACACAGTTTAGTGGGAAGATTGAGAAGGATAATTGCAGCAACAGTGTTTCTGATGGAATGGAGATTTCACCACTCATTGACTCTACTGGAGCTGGGAAATGGACGAAGGAACTGAGCAGTACTTTATATGACATGGGACCAAGCAGTAAGGCTTCAAGATTCCTCCCTGGGTTTCACTGGCAATATATGATCCTTTTGTAGCGAAGTGGATGAATGTCTTTCAAAGCCTACTAAAGCGAATAGTTGAGATATATCTGAAAAGATGTCCTTGTTCTGAATGCTGGGAAAGGGTGAACAGCAAGACTCCCTTCTTCAAGTTTACCACATGCGTGAGCTGAACAAGGCTACAAATATCACTGAAATAATGGCTTTTGCTGCTGCCTTCAGCTACGGGGCTGCCAGCATCTTGCCTACACTGATCTCTATGTTGGGTCTACAAATCCAGAAATTGCAAAGTTTCTTCAGCAAGTTATTGAGGCTTCTGAGAAGATAGGATTCCGTGAAGCAGATCATGCTACCTAGAATTTGCTCAGCATTTTGTGAGTTCTTATTCCCTTCCCAAGTCATTTTACAAATGTCAAGACTCAAACCTATGACTGTCCTCATCCTGTTGTCGTGATTTTATTATTTTGTGAAGTTCCTGAAGTTTCTATATACCATTTTTATCATGAGTGCTTTTAAATTTTTGTTTGTTTTAACGCTAGAAGACCATTGTATGGCAATCCTGTGTACCACGCTGCAAGTTCCTTTTAGGCAAGTTCTGATTCCGTCGTTCCCAGGGCATTTCGTTTATAGACCTGTCATTTTCCAATGAATGAAACAACGGCAAAAATATAGTAACCCCAGTGAGTTTTCCTTTAACTTATAACCTTTCTAATCTGTAGATTACAAGTCAATCATCAGAAAGGATTTTGCAAAAATGGAAATATCAGCTGACACATATGGTATCATGTTTTCTTGATTAAAATCATTCCATGAATTTGTCAATGTAAAACATTTACAGTCATGACTCAGTGTACCAATGATCTGTTTTTTCTGCTGGAATATGATTTTTGTTAGAGAATCTGTATGATTTAAGCATATGTTAACATTAGTATCATCAATGAAGGAAAGAAAGAAACATAAGAATTTGTAAAAGCTACTGCTTGTTCAACGTCTGAAGCTTCTTTGCTCTGTGAATGCGGTCTTTGTATTATATAGTATGAATTTATTCATGACTGATTAAAGAAACATCCCCTTCTGTTTCTGAATGTGATGAATAACTCCTGCTCGCTGGAAAGGTGACAATGGAACATTAGTTTGATTTTTGTGTAGGGCTGTAATGTTGTTTCATAATGGCCTAAAGCAAGATACAGATAAAAAATTCAAATGTTTACTATCCTTGCCCTGTGCTTTATAAGCAGAGTCCCTCAGAGAACATCACTTTCATTATTGAGGATGATTTATCCTTTTGTTATTTGTTTTGTTGTGGAATTCAGAGAGCAGACACGTTTCTGGCTTTATATGTAGTTTCACCTCTTCATGAAGTAGCAAGAAGTGAAATCACCTCTCAGAAAACATCAGAAGCAGACACATCACACAAAACAGTTCCAACCATTCAACATCCACGGCTAATTTGCTCATGCTTTTCTAAAATAGTGCAGCATTTAAGTACTGAAGAAGCAATATGCTGATAATGAAACCATTTGCAGGCAAAGAGCTCAGAACAGGTATTTAGTGTGGATAGCTTCATTCTAAATGTCTATGCAGTCTGAAGATGTTTAGGCTAATGCGTGGCAAAACGCAGGTGTTTAGCATGGAGGGACAGGGCTATGCCTATTTTAATCAGAAAGGACAATTTCAAATGAGGTTTCCTTGAATAGAAAGAAAAAACAATTCTTTTTGATGTACTAACACACACACACACGAGCCACTAAACTGTCATTATCATTCATGCAATGTGTAATTGTGAAACAACTTTGGCAAGCCTGAGGTTTTCGTGACACTAAAATTCTTGCAGCAAAATGAACAGGTAAGTTAGATGTGCTAGAACATTACGTTCCACACAGTGATAAATGTTTATTTGCCTTACTACAATAAAAATTAAAATGCTAACTTCTCTTCATAGTTATGTTTATTCAGACTGCAATTGAAATTAGTTTTTGATTTAAAGCAGTCTTTTTTCTTTTTGTTATTTTGTTATGTGTGTTTTCTGACCATGTTGTATAAATAAATGTTTTAATACAAGAACGATAAGTCATTGGTTTACAAGAGAGAAAGGGTAGGTGGGAGTGGCTCAAACTTAAAATGAAGCAACTCTTACTTATTTGGTGTTGGAAGAAGCAATTAACTGCAGTGTAACAAAGTCAAAGAAAAGCATTCCTTTAAAATATTTTGTAGATGTTTCTTTTCTAGGAGATAAGTTCTTAATTTACAAGTGAGCTTTTCTATGTGGCTAGTTTTGTTTATTTGCTTCTGATTTTTTGATTAATGGTTAGATCACACCTTAGTGTTTCTATGATAAATCATTGAGACTAAAATTGTGCTGCAATATGTACAGGATTAGCGATTCCCTCTCTCTGAGAGACTGAGAACAAATGACTTCCTAATTATAGATTTTTATTTGTTCATCTGTGTATGGAAATAATAAGTGCATGGTAGCCACATGATACACAGGATGGTATACTCTGCAAAACCCAATGGTTGTCTGGATGTAGAATTCAACCTATAGCAAATAGCTTTTCCCTCTACATGCATCTTTGTACTAACTGTTCATCTCTTCTCTCAAGGATCTTGTGGTTGTGTGTGTGTGTGTGTTGCGTTATCAGGATTACTAAGCTAATGCATTGGGTCCATAACAGGTAAAGCATGGTTTACATGAACACACTCACTGTGTTCTTGACTGGGTTCAGTCTACTAATCAAGATGACCACTAAAGGACAGCATGGACACGCCGGACAGAGGGATGATTCATGTCCTCGGTATGGTAGATTTCCCTCTGGAGTTTTCCACCTGGAGTTTCTGATCATGGGTAACTGAAGCCATAGATGGGGAAACTTTTTGGATGTAAATACACTACAGCTATCTAGAAAGAGAGAAAGAAAGAAAGAAAGAAAAAGAGAAAGAGAGAAAGAAAGAAAAGAAAGGTTCATTTATTTCATTTAAAATGAAAATTTACAGAGGAGAGACACAGAGAAAGATCCTCCATCCACGGCTTTACTCTAAAAATGGCCTCAAAGGCCAGAGCTGAGCTGATCCAAAGCTAGGAGCTAAAAGATTCTTCTTGGTTTCCCCTGTGGGTGCAGGGTCCCAAGGCTTTGGGCCATCCTCCTCTGCTTTCCCAGGCCACAGCAGGAAACTAGAAGAGCAGTGGAGCAGCCAGGACAGGAACAGATGTCCCTATTGGAAGCCCACGCTTACAGCCCGATGATTAGCCAGTTGAGCCATTGTGATGGTCCTACTACAACAATCTTAGTGTGTGAAAATTTTAACAATTCCCTTGACCTCTTTTTTTTTTTTAATTACATTGCATTATGTGACACAGCACTGGAATTCCCCCTACCCCTCCCCAACCCTCCCCCCACGGTGGATTCCTCCACCTTGCTGCATTGCCACAGTTCAAGTTCAGTTGAGATTCTTTCATTGTAAGCATATACCAAGCATAGAGTCCAGCATCTTATTGTCCAGATAAGTTCAATGGATTCTTTTGGAGACCATCTCTGGTCTGAAGGTAGAGCCGGCAGAGTGTCATCCCTACCAATCAAAAGCCCCAACATAACATCAGCAACAATCTACAACTTCATGGAATTAGTGGACATAGTATTGAGTAACCAATGTTAGAAAAAAGGTTACATTTTACAGGCACTATTTTTCATTCTGACATCATTTCATCTTAAATTAAGGCAAACATGTGGTATCTAACCTTTTGGGATTGGCTCATTTCCCTTAGCATTATGGTTTCCATTTAGCCACAAAGAACTGCATTTTGTTTTTTTTTAATAGCTGTGTAGTATTAGGTACTTATTTTTTTATATGAGAATTGGTCATGACTAACTGAATTTTAGACAACTTTGGCTATTGCTGAACTGGCTATATCAGTTCTATTAATAATCAGACTACATTGAATTCTCCAGAAGAGAATGACATTTTATTCTACAAATGAGGCATTTGTGAGAAATTGCGGGTAAACAAAGAATGCTTTCGTTCTATCCTTGAAGTATCAGGGATCACTTACTCAGGGTGCATTATGTGGCCTCCCCTGAAATGATGATGGACATGTAATTTATCAAGATCTTCACCAAGGCTGTGCAATTTGTGATAGATGCGTTATTTATTCTTACATTTCCACCTGACATAGCTTGTTTAAGGAAGGAGAAGAAATGAAGGGGGAAGTGAAAGAATGCTATTTAATGCTTGCGCATGTCTAGAGGTAGGAAATCGAAATCAGTGCCTGAAAACTACACACATATTTAAACTAATTGTTTTTAGTTAACCCAAAAAATTATACATAATTGTAGAGAAACATGTGACATCTCATTGGATGTATATGTTGTGTAGTGCTCATGCGGGATAAGCATATATTTCCTTAAATACTTATTATCTCTTTAAAGGGAAGACTTTCAATATCTTCTTGCTTTTTTGGAAAAGCATACACAATGCATTTTCACCATCAGTAGTCACCCCACCTTGCAAAACTTTGTCCTGCTCACTAACTATAACCTCATGCCCAGCAATCAACTTTTCTCATATCTCCTACCCCACTTCCTATTTTTCCTGGCCTCTGGGGACCTAGATTTCACCTTCAGTTTTTACAGCATAGTTCTCAGATTGCACATGACTGAGGTCTTGCTGTCGTTTTGCTTCTCTGCCTGGCTCAATCTACCTGAACTATGATGTCATGCGCAGTGATCTCCAGTTCCATCCATTTGCTGTAAATGACAGGATTTTGCCCTTGTGTGGGTGGACAATCCTCTATTGTACATATGAGAGGTTTTCAGGCAGTTCACCATTGTGACTTTGAGAGATCTTCCACAAGTTCATGGAAAATGAGTACTGTGAAAAGAATCTATGCATGCATTTCAAAATTATATGTATCAAATAAACTTATTTTTTTAACTCAGCTATTTTGTTAAGCTTTACAATATCATGTGTGTACTCTGCACCCATGCACCAACTGAAGAATACTTAAATTGTGCCTGCTTCTAGATTATTATGAAAAATGCTATAATAAATATAGTATGAAGGTGTGAGAATTCCATTTCTGAATAAGCTATCGCTCACAAACATGTAAAAGTTTGTTTTATTTACTAAAAGTATTGGATACTTTTCTGTTTTTAAGATCTGTTTGTTTGCTAATCAGGTTATGGGGAGGAATAGAGGGCAAACAGCAAGGGATCGTCTATCCTCTTGATCCCAAAGGCCTGGGCTGTGCCAGGTCAAAGCCAGGAATTTTCTGTAGGCCTTCCACATGTCCACATGGGATGCAGTGGTTCCCAACACTTCAGATGCGTTCTCTATCCTTAGCAAGGAGCTGGTGGGAAGTGGATCAGCTGGAACATGAATCGATGCTCATATGATGCTACTTTGCAGGTAACAACTTTGCTTGTTATGCTAAAATGCTTGATCCAAAGTTTCTATTTTTATAACAGACTAACTTTAAGATTTTGTTAAAAAAATAACAAAACCTTTTTCAAGGCAATTGCAGCTACCACTTACCAGTTTTTGGTAAATTACAGGAGTGCCTACAGAGCAAATTACCAGAGGAAAACTCCATGACTGACTGCGATGCATTTGTTTTGTGCTTGTCTTAAGTGTTATCCGCTGAACGCCTTGAAAGTTGGTTTGCGGTGTTTTTCTTGAAAAGGACTTTTGAATTCTGAATTCTAAATCTGCAGACATGGCTGAACTAAGCATGGAAGTTTCTTTATTAATTCTTTGTATTGAAAATACTGTTTTTATAAACTGTACATAAGTTAAAATGTGTTTTAGAGCATATGTGGGCACTTCAGAAACATCTGAAATTGAATTAAAAAGACTTTCATTTTGGTGTAAATTTTTTTTTCTGATCTGTGAATTCCAGGGACCTTTAATCATTGTATCTGACATGAGTATAATGCAAAGGAACTGAATGGACTTTAAAAACCTCATTCCTGTATGAGTTGATTGCGAACAGAATCTGTGTCCTCATAGTTCATGACCCATGAAGAATAACGTTTTTAGTGCAATCATCTAAGAAACAATCTATTAGCATCCTCAGTGCGATGTTTGCAAGACCCTAAAAATCACATGATCACTTGATCAAGACTGTGAGAAACACCTGACTTCTACAGTTGTTTCAGTGAGAAATTGACATAAAATTATGTCATCTTTATCTAATAATATGTAACTAGAAAAATCCTTTTATTTCAATAAGCAATAATGGTCATATTCTAAGATTCCAGTGCTGAATTTATATTCTTATAATAAATGAATGAATAAATGTGATTGCCCAGTTCATAGATGAATGTTTAAGCCAGTGCAGACACCACAGAGGATAAAACATTGCCCGAGGTAGGTGAACTGTGAACAATGGCTCACGCGTCCATCTCTGCTTGGGTCCTCACCATGCCAGTCTGCAATTTCTCTGTTCTGACATCACGGTAGTTTTCCAAACTACGGGTAACAATGCAGTCATATTTGTATCAGGTTTGCTGGAAGCTGAACAATGTTTTGTCCATCTAAGTTGTGTGACATGGAAACTGAAGTTAAATTCTTTCTGGTGAATTGAGTACTTGCCAGCTAAATGACATTCACACTAGTTAGTAGGATAAGTTGTAATAATTCAAATCGCATTTCTACCAGTCCATGTTTGATATATTTTATGGAATATATATGATCACTGAAATAAGTATATAGAACTAATGCATGCATATTTATAGAATACACATAATAATGAATTTACTCATATATATATTCAAAGTGCAGATGAACAGAAATCTTTAAGACTAAAAATATCTAGACTTCTTTCTTGAATGTATCTTTTTCCTCCATGAGCAGTAGCTCATGGATAAATCACAGACATGTATAAATGCAAATTTATCACACTATTATTTAGTAGAATGTAAATTAAATCTACCTAAAATGCAATTTTTCAGGAAAATATGCATACACTTTAAATTTGGGGCATAAGCAAAGTGTTATTCAGCTATTTATCCTTTAACCCACTAACAGAAAAATCAGAACATAAATTTCTTATCTTGTTAAAAATACCTAATAAAATGTAAGCTTTTATATACTATTTTCAGGTGCCATGAATTTCTTTAGAAGTTGTGTGGCATTCTATAACAATGTGTACTTCAGAGGATGTTCTTGGGGTAGCAGTGATCTTGGCTTGCAAGAAATAGCTCACTGGGCAACATGATACTGGTGTGTCTGACTTCCAGGAAATATCTCTTACCTACTGCCTGGCTGGGTAGCCTGCTGGCCACTAAACCTGAAGCCTACTCCAAGCTAATTTTTTTGGTTTGATGACAATCCTGCAGCATCAGGGGGCTCAGCAGGATTTATTTTCTCTCCAGCTGGGGCTGAGACCCCTTAAATATGTCTGGCAATGGATTGCATCCAGTCCTGGTGTGGGTTATCAGCTCTGAAGCTCACAACACATGGCCATCTGCTGCTCTAGGAAGATTTCCATCTGGAAGCTTTGCTAACTCTGGGCCCCATTTAGCCATAGACCAAATGGTGACCCAGAAATCTAAAATATTACTACTACTACTAATAATAATAGTAATAATAATAAAGACCCGCATTAGTTTGGATGCAGAGACTGGCCTGCAAACAAGCAGAGCAACAGGTCACTGCTGCTTTGCAGGCCAGTCTCCGCATCCAAGCTAACGCGGGCTTTATCATGAGGATGGCTGAAGCACAATCTTTTGGAAGCTGAATCAGGGTTGTGAAGGTGAGGGCTGAGGAGAGGGTGGCAGAAACGTGAACAACTTTGTTCTTCACACTCACTCAATTGAACTCAACGCCATGGCGCCGATATTCTGGCATGATATGTAAATCACCAGGGGCTCTCTCTCCCTATAAGATTCAAACTTGAAGAGAAGAAAAATAAGTGTTTAACTTGAATTTTCTTTAGAAAATCTGTACACATAGGCCTTTTGAACCTAGTTGTTTCCTGAGATCAAAATGAAAAGACTCAGAAAACCTTTTTCCAGGAAAGCAACCTGCTGTGCACTGTTGTTGTGCCAGGCAGTGATGCGAGCCCCAAACAAGAGGGTGTCACCTTGACACTTCAAATTAGGTAATGGGAGACTTCTGAAATAGTATGGTAAAGAGTTGGGGGTTCTTTGTAAAGAGTTAGAAGTCATAACTTCATTGTTAACAGGAGGTTAAACTTTGTCATTTAAATTTCAGAGATTCTTATCACGGGTGTTAATAGTAATGAATTGCTTTCTTTAAAGAAAACATGTATCGCAGGTGCAATGACCGTTCACACTAGCTTCCAAGACTTTGTCCAGACCTGACATGTCAAAGTCAGTTGCAGAGACCTTATTAGAGTCACATTGCACAATGCTTATGTGACTGCACCTTAGCTTCCATCCCCCTCAAACAGCCTGAGGGCTCCAGAGGAACTTGTAACAGCTGGGATGTAGTTCAAAGATGCATCACAACTCATACTGTAGACTGTTCCTGAAGAACGGCACCAGGGCAACATCCACACTCTTACCAGATGGTCCAAGGTCCTGGACCTCACCTTGCAGCAGCCTAAAGGGAATGACACACAGTTACAGCCTGCTGAACTGCAGGATCATCTTTGTCCATGCAGCAACTGCCATGCATGCCTGCATTTGTGCAGTTCCACCACTGAGCCCACAACTGTACGTGTAGCTGCACTTTACTTGAATACTTGACTCTTTGGAATTCTCTTACACTTCAGAATGAACATGAGCTGCTACCGTGACTTTTAATTCTCTGTGAAAACAATTCTTGACCTTTGCTTTATAAAGTGAATTTTATTAACCTGATGTACTGTGTGTTAAATTTCTTGCAGATAGAGAGGAAGAGAGACAGAAAAAGAGGTATTCTGTCTGCTGGCTCACTCCCCAAAAGCCTGTAACAGCCAGAGCTGAGCTGATCTGAAGTTGGGAACTAGGAAATTCTTCCTGGCCCCTTGTGAAAACATGCGTTGTTTATTTTTTTTAATAGTGGCACATGTCCACTTCCAGAAAATATAAGAAATGCTTCCAGTGTATTCTTTATATATATATATATATTTTTTTTTAGAAAACATTCTTTGTGTAGGGAAGTTTCGGCTTTTGCTCAGGGTGTTCCTAACAGTCAACATGGCCAAGAATGACATTCACATCAGGAGACTTGTGCATGTTCAGTGGGGGGGCCCTTGGGGACTCAGTGGAGGAGTCTGTGCCCAGCGTCCAGCTGTGCTTGGGAACTGCTGGGGGCAGATGTTGGGAGCCCTCTCAGTTGGCTGTGGCACAAGACGCCCTGTTTTGCACAACACTGTGTGTGTCAGTTTGGGGCTGAAAACTAACATTTCCCCTCTTCGTGAGGATACTGTAAGGCTCCTGTGTCCAGGGATCTTGAGCAACACATGGATGGTCAGATTAGCAGCAGCACGGGATGAGCAGGGAAAGCAGAAGGGAGAAGGGGTGGGAGGAGACGTCCCTGAGCCTAAGGAACTGAATTATGCAAAATAAAGAATTTAAACTAAAAATTACAATAAATTATTATCCTGTGTTCCACTTTAGTATTTTTTTAGCTTTGAAATCTATTGTGCTTGATTGTAATACAGCTAAGCCTGAATGACATAAAGTTTGATTTTAATATTAACGCATTTGATTTTTATGTCAACATAATGCAACTAAAATATTTTATGATGTAGTCTGAAAATATCTGTCTTAATTCAGAGGTGGTCTAAGCTCAAACCTATTATGTACCTAGTACTAGTAAATACATCTAGTGTTCAACAAGAATTGCTGAAAAAAGACTACAAAGATGGGGCTCAGGGCACGGCAACTGGCAGAAAATGAGACACCTCTGCCCTTCTACAGGGCAGAAGGAGGATGAAAACCAAGCTGAACTCAACCAATGATCTTGTGAGCAAAAGCCCTTGTGGCCAGCAGCTGTGGGAACCACTCTAATTGACTACGGATGGGAGGTCCTGTGTTACTTGCTTTGGAAAAACAGCAAGGCAGAGAATCTTATGAAAATACTCACATGTAAATGTTCTGGCAATGAAGCCTGGGGAAATAAGAACATTTGTTTCTCTTTTTGGTCACTTGTCTAAACTGTCAAAAAATTACATGGATTTCAAAATCATTTACACCAAAATAAACTTCTCTTTATACTTTTTTTTCTTCCTACAAACCTTTGAGAAATTCTCATAGTGTCTGTACCAAGTGATGCAAGCACAGTCGTTGCTTTGGAGGTTTTATCAGATCTATGATATTGTGTTTCTGCAGGACTGGTCACTCAGAAGTCATCACCGTAGCTGAGGAGCTTGCCACCACTGGTACGTATTTTCTAAATTCTCTCTCTACCTCACTACCCCTACCTACTGATTAGGATGTTTCACATTCCTTTACGAAATATCTGAGCATCTGGAACTCTAGAGTAACAGGAGGAAAAAAAAAGATGAATAGAAAAGAAACCAGGGGGCTGGCCAGGCAGACTTTGAATCCTGAGTTCTCTGTCTGCCCTCACTGCCCTGACAGTGATAACCCAGGGTGAATTCCAAGGATCACAAATTGAGGATGAACTGTAACTTCATTTTTCCATTTCAAGCAGCAAAGGGTGATAGGAAAGGTTATGGCAGACAGGAGAGAGAAATGTTGAAGTGGAACCTTGTTGTCCTGACCTTCTGAGGCTGTTGGAAGATCTGAATGGGTTGAGGACAAGACAGAAGAAGATCTTAGCTCCTGTGTCTGGTCCTGGTCCCAACTTCTTCATGCCAGTACTGGTTTTTCATTATTTTGTTTTAATTATTTGAGACACTGAAATATAGGTAAAGAGATAGAGAGAGAGACGGAATCCCATTCAGTGGTTTGTTGCCCAAATACCTCAACAGCTCTTACTAGAACAGGCCAAGTTCAGGAGTTGAGATTTAGGAGCTGGGAATTCAACAAGCTTTTCCTACATTTGGTAGTGGAGCCTTCACCCGCTGTCTTCCTAGTGGCACCTTGGCTGGAACCTGAGCCAGAAGCAGAGTTAGTGTAGGAATCAGGCACTCCAGTGGGTAGCGTTTATGTCTCACACAGCATTTCCAAACTCTGTAGTGAAGGTTCACCCTAATGCTGTTTTTTTAGCTCAAGAATTTGGAAGTTTTAAGTTTTATAACAATAATTCAATGTTACTTTTGCAGATGTATTTCAGTGCTACCTTTTATCTATTTGTTACTGAATGCACTTTTATGGTTGAGATGCATTTTGTTTTATATAGTTAAAATAAATAACCTCATGGGCATAGCTAACATGTATCACGGCACCTCCATGGAAACATTCATTCTAAACTTCAGTCAAATAGCAGAAATGCAGCTGTGTCCCTAGGATCTATAAATATGTTATTTTACAAGATAAAAGGTACTTTGAAGACATGGTTTTGGTTAAGAGAAATGAGATGGAGAGAATTATTTTATATTGTGGCCCAATCTAATCACAAAGCAAAAACCTTTCTTGAACTTAATTATAGCTGGTCCTCACAGAGAGAGATGATGGTGTAAAAGTCATTAAAAATGCAATATTTCTATTTATAGACCTATTAGGTCTATAAACTTAATTTATGGACCAATTAGCAAGGGATGTGCACAGCCTGCTCAAGCTGGAAAGGAGGGGAAAGAATCTGTCTCAGGGCTTCCAGAAAAGACCACAGGCATGTCAATTCCTTGCTTTTAGCCCCAATAAGATGAGCACTTAAGTTTCAATCCGCAGAGATATAGCAGAACAAATTTGGTTGCTTTAAGTCACCAACTTTACCATGATTTTTAAAAAAGATGTACTTATTTATTTGAAAATCAGTTTTCAAGTAACTGCCTCCATTTCCCACTATCTCCCAGTCTCCTAGGATTAGCTTAAAGTTTCCTTTCTCTGTCTAGGTGATTGTCAATCAACTCTTAGCTAAAATTAGGTTACTGAATTAAGAAGGTGGTACCTTCAGCCTCACGTGACCCCTGAAGGCAAGAATCAGGAGGTAATTTTCCCCTCCGTGCATTTCATTCTTGATGCTTGGCCTCGTTTCTCTCTTTCTCTCTCTGTTTTACATTTTTACATTTGTATAAACTAGACCCATTTCACACTTTTATTATTTAGGTACAGACTTAGGTTTAGTTTCTTTCTTTCTTTCTTTCTTTCTTTCTTTCTTTCTTTCTTTCTTTCTTTCTTTCTTTCTTTCTTTCTTTCTTTCACTTCAACACACAGTTTTGAGACTCTATTAGTTAAAGAGAGCACATATGAAGTAAAAAAAATAATAACCTTTAAAAAGAACAAGAAAAATCCTCTGCCATTCCTCAGGAACATAAACAAAGGTGTGCACAGCGATCAAACCCCAGAGTGTCAGTGTTGCTCCTCTAGATCACGTTCAATACTCCACAGATTAGTTATCACTGATCAGGAAAAAGCCATGTAATACTTGCCTTTTTAAGGCTGATTTATTTCATTAAAGATAATGGTTTCCAGTTGGATATGTTTAGTTGCAAAAGACAAGGCTTGACTGTTTTGATTGCTGAGTGGTTTTCCACATTTTCTTTATACAGTCATCCATTGATGGGCATTTGGGTTGGTTCCATATCTCAGCTACTATGAACCAAGCTGGTATAAACATGCAGATACAGCTAATACTCTCATGAGCTGATTTCATTTCTTTTGGGTAAATGGCCAGGAGTGGGTTGACTGGGTCATATGGTACATCTATTTTGAATGCCTGAGGCATTCCCATACTCTTTTCCATAAAAGTTTACATTTCCACCAATAGTTGAGTTTGTTTTCTAGGAATCCCAAACCCAAGCCAAAAGGAAATACCATTTATTTGCACACAGATCCCAGACTTGCAGCAACCTACTTTGTCATCATCAAAATTCCCTAACGTCTGTGATGTTAGCAACTAGAAAGAAGGTATGAATACCACAGTAAATCGGAAACCTGGACATGAGCTGAGCACACCTGTTTTATTTCTAGGGTCAAACCATAAGAACATTTATGTCTAACCCCTGTAGAGTCCAGAAATTGGGAGCTTCCTCTACTTCTTGCTCCATACTTTGTAATAAGTTTCTAATTTATTTCACAGCCTCCAATGGTTGTCTTTGTGTGTGGATTTGGGAATTCTGTAGCTCTTTTGATAAGCTTTATGGGTGTTCTAGAGCACAGCCCCATAGAAAATATTCTAAAGAGAAACTGATAGGGGTGTTATTTACACTCTATTTACAATTAGTACAAGACTCAGTACAAATAACAAACAAGTTCACCTTTTCTGCATAAAAGTTTTGTTCAAGTATCAGAAACATTTTGATATTAGAGTTCCACATACTAGAATCATGGCACTTTAGTTGGTGTGCCTGTGAAGAGCAGATCTCCGGGACAGGCAGCTCAGTGACTTAATCCCCTTCCTCCTCACAGTTCACACAGGACTGGCTGAGTTTTTGCCTCACCTTGGACTTTCATACCCTCTCCTGTGACGATAGGACTTAGAGGGCAGGACACTAAGCTGAAGATTGGTCAACATCAGATGATCAAAAGGGACGCAGGCATCAAAATCAAAACAATAAAGAGAAACAGACATTGCAGTGGAAATATTTCTGATTTTTATTCAAGGCAGCTTGATGGTATCATGGGAAGAATTTCAGTGGCAAAGACTCGTGATGTATCACTCTGAAAGACTGAAA
This sequence comes from Ochotona curzoniae, assembly GCF_017591425.1. Classification (NCBI taxonomy): domain Eukaryota; kingdom Metazoa; phylum Chordata; class Mammalia; order Lagomorpha; family Ochotonidae; genus Ochotona; species Ochotona curzoniae. Next base: position 8,240,069 of record NW_024467119.1, read on the forward strand.
TAGGAGGCCCTTGCTAGTAGTTACAAAAGCACTGTAGTTCTAAACTCACGGCAGAAAGAAAAATTGAGTCATTATCATTCTATAAATTAGTCATTTCAAGAACTACCCAACTCTTGATTGCCCTCTTTATAATAGAATCTTTGGCTACTATCTAATAAATCTTAATTTTAAGGCAAAATAAATGTTCACCTTGAGAATTGTGCTGTCAAGAAAAGAACATTCCATCAATGCAACAGGTTCCAGAGTTATTTCATGTGTGCCTGAAGAGAATATGGTTTAACTCAGTAGAGTACATATGATGTCTTTATTTGTCTGGAGTTGATTAAGGTAGACCAGTTGGTGCCTGTAGACTGTTATGTGTGAGCCAGAGGCTAAGTAAAACAGGGCTAGCATGCTGCCTCTTTTCCCAAGAGTTAAATCACGCTGATAGGATGAGGGCTAGGGAGTGAATAAGGTATAAAACAGATAAAAAGAACCTTTGTCATAGAATATTTTCCTCCTTTGGGGTTTAATTAGTTTGCTTAATAAATGCCTTCAAGATATTACACTTGGAAATTTATACTCTGATGAATTTCATCAGGGTAGTTGTCAAAAAATGAACACAAGAAAGTATCTAGAAGAAAATGAAACCATTATGATTAAGACATTCAAATAAGGGCATATCTCTAAGGTTTTGGGTTTATTCTTCTCTTAATTTTGAGAAACCACTGATGGGTGTGTTTCAAGTATTTTGCAAAGTGTGTTAACAAACATAAATAGAATATGGACATTAAAGCGCTTGCTAAAAATCAAGTAGGTATCAGGAAATAAACTTTTATGCCAAGAGTTCCTACTCTTGTTTAACACAATTTGATGTTTTTTCCAGAAATAATCTGCTGTGATTGCTGGCTATTTGCTGTTTCTGTGGGTGCATTTATATTATTTTATGTCAAGCTCTGTGGGGTCAATAGGCTTAATTGGTCCAACATTTTATCTCTGCAGTGCACTAGTCTACAGTGGTAGACACAGTTGGTATAGAAAACAGCTACCTATTTCAATAATAAGGAGATTGAAAGGTTAAGACAACATGTCCATATTGCCCTGAAAGCCATTACAAGCCAAGTTTCAGATAAAAATTATGTTAATAAAAGAGTCATTTGCATTAGAAAATACGTGGAGCAGCTAGCTTGAAGAACATTTAAAGGAAAAAGGACAGTTTTTAAGTCTCTATGCGTTGAGTCTACAACGTAACCTGCGCCATGGCAGTATTTTCATTTACTCTTCAATTCATTTCTGATGTCGACTGATGATGTGACCTGTGCTGTGTCCAGAGAATTGCCTGAGGCCATCCCAAATGACATGGATGTTAGAACCAGCAGAAGGATGTCAGGTGGCTTCTGGCAGGGCTCATTTTCTCTGAAAGCTTTGACATGTTATTCCTGGCAATTCAGTTCTATTGGCTATCTAAATTCACTAGATGTACCATGGGAGATTATACCAATGACTCTCTTGTGAATTATATAAATACACATATAATATATGTTATATATAATATACTATTATAATATAACAAATACATTACTATATATATTATATGCTATATAAATTACTATATATAATATCCTATATAAATATTACTATATATAGTATATACCATATTGTATATGTATAAATACCATATACAATATATAAATATTACTATAATATATCATATACAAAGTATATTATAATAAAATACACTATTATATATATATTTATATTGCTGATTCAGTGCAGTTCACACAATGTTATTTGTCTACAAGTGGATTTCCAAATTAAGCTTCCCAGATGCCTTCTGACTGAATAAATGCTTCTGAAATTTGTTCTTGAATGATAAAACCCAATAACGGAGACAAGTTCTGTTAATAAATATTGGCATACTGATAAGCCATTTTGTATTTGACTTTGCTTTTTGAGTGGATTATTGGCAAATTGAATAAATATTGCAAATGCACATTTAGAAAAACATGTTTCTAAGGCATAACAGCCATTAATCCCACTGAAATTCAGAATGTCAGAGGGTTGAAAATCTTTAACAACAAGGTGAGCGTGCCAAGGCTTGTACTTGGTCACTTACACTCATTTGACGGCAGAGGTGATGATGGGGAGTCAGGCAGTATGGTAGGGTGCGGGGCTTGTGCCCCCCTTCTCTTCCCTCCCAGAACAACATTCATGGTCACAATTCTCCTGATTCCCTCCCAGATCTCCTGATTCTCTCCTCCCTCCCAGAACATAATCCCACTCATGATTCTCCCAGCTCATCAACAAGTAACTTACCCCTTATCGCCATGTCTTTGCTTCCCATCATTTTGGGTTCAGTTTACATCTTACTGCTTTCAGGGACTCATTTAATGTGTTCTCCATCTTAATGCTCACTGCAGCATTCAGCATAAGGAATGGCTATTTCATTTATTTTCTTTCTCCTTTATAGCAGTAGAAATTCTACTTGGGCCTCAAGTCCTAGATCAGAGATTTCCTCTGGCATATGCCATTATCTCTGTGTTTGTCACAGTATATTACTATTTTCTATTTTTATTTTGCTCCTATCTTTTCTTTTTGAGCTTCAATGACCTTTGCTTTTTGACATAAAATATAAAAGAAGAAAATAAAAGGAAATAATTCACATAACAACAGTAAAACATATTGTTGTGTTTGAAACATTGTTCATGTTTTCATTTATCTTACAATTATTTACTAATCACCATCACCATTCTCGTTTCTTTGGTGCCACAGAGGACAACATATAGTATTAAATAGAGTCTTAAAAGCAATTTATTTTTCTTTAGGAAGATGAAAGATGCATGCCTAAAAAACACCAGCAGTATTTTGCACAGACTCGAGGATAAATGTCAAGCTGAATGATGGAACAAAGTAATCAAGTGGGGTTTTGACAAATGGAGAATCATCTATAATGGCAAAATAATACACAGGTTTATGTGGTTCACATAGTCTTTTATTGTATTTAGATGTTTTGACTGACAAACAATGGAAGCCCTCGGTGGTAGGGATTTTTATATTCCTTCTCTCCTTTTATCAACAAAAATTCTGTGTAACTTATCTTTTTCTGAAAATTATTCTTACATTTTGATTTTCACATTGAGGCTGAAAACACGCCCTTCCGTAAAGAATTGCAGCATGAGATCCAAGCAAACATCTCTATGGGACAAGATGCTCATTGTAAGTGTTCATCTCTGACTTCTGGTCAGTCCATGAGATTCAGTACTTGAGGACCAATGGATCCACTTGCTGAAAGTTTTCTCATTTGCGGTGAAGTAATTAGTTTCAACTCTGAATTGCTCTTCTAAGAAAGCAGAAGGGGAAAACAAACAAACAAACTCATGGCTACCTTCTCTAAAGCTTTGTTACTTCATCCAATCCAGGGTTCACTCATAATTTTTGTGTGTGGTTTGCCAATGCAAAAATATAGTGATGGATAGTGGTTTTACAACGTAAGAGAAAGTTCTGTATTACTGAATGTAACACTGTTAGCATTTCCTTTATGTTGTGTTATTAATATCTCATAATTCAATGCAAACGCATGTATAAATAAACTATCAAGCATCAGTGTGCTTCCTTCTGAAGTGTGCCATGGGTAAGGATGATGAAATGCAACCTTGGGCAATCTCCACTTGTCACATTTAGACTATGCACATAGTCATGTCCTAGTGGCAGAAGTAGGAACTGCACGCTGTGGTCCTGGGGAGTCTGTCACAAAGGGGCAGGACCCAGGATTACAGCAGACTCTCACTGGGGGCTTTGGCCAGCAGAAATGTAGGGTAGAAAATCCCGTTTAGCCAGACTTTTGTATTCAGAAAGTCCTGTGGGAAAGTGAAGAAAACACAGGTTGACTTATTTCAGGGACACATCATTTTGAGGTGACTTTTAAGAAGTCAATCGTGCTTTCCTCTTTTTAGAAAAGAACACTTAAAGCTCATAGAAGTGTTCTAAAATATTAGGTGGGTTTAAGCTGACTCATGAGCACATGTATCGGTGAAAGTTCAGCAAAAATAACTCAAAGGCAGAGTGTGTTAAGCAGGATCAAACAGAAGCACACCTGTCAGAGGTGTGTCAATCACCACACCGAAACCGTGAGTGAAGATGGCACTCCTGGTTAGAGAGGAAGGCTGTCACGCTCAAATTCACCGAATGTGGGTAGAATTCTTCCAGAAAAGATATCCCTTTGATGTTATTGACTGAGTTGTTCAAGGCTAGACTTTTGGATTTTTGAAGTTGTTTATTCCTAGTAATTATTCAATTAGCTTATAGACTAGTAGGTCAGTAAAATCTGCTTTTGTGTATAGTCCTAAGGAGTAGGGTTTTTTTTTTTTCTATTTAATATGATTTGATGGATTTACCTAATGGAGAGTATTAAACCTTTGGCTGCAAAATGTAATGGAAAATGCAATTGGACAAATTATAGAAACACAAAGAAGGAGAGGGTGGATGAGAAATGAGACAGGAGGCAGGGGCCGTTAGGACATTACCCTGAGGGCGTCGACCTCTGAGGTCTATGAAAATAGCTCAATTCATGTAAATAAAAAAATAAAAATAAAAATACAAGAAGGAAATAGACTCTGAAACACTTTTGAGAACATTGAGGGTAAGCAGAGGTGATTAAGTCCAGACTAGGGTTGAATGAATCCACAGTTGTAAAATGAGTCTTGGTGGTTCTTAGGTTCATGATTGGCTTTTGACATCACAGTTAATTTTAACTTGCCTTTTCCACTTCACTACAACTTTGATGTGTAAGAATACTAACAATTTGTTTCACTCAATGTCACTGTTTATTTTCATAATTGTTAGGTAACATTTACTGAAGATGAACCATGTATTTGTTTTTGCTTTGATTTCCAATGAGGAGTTTGCTATATAAAAAGAAACTATTCTTTCTCCTGAAACAGGTAGTACTCTATAAATTAGACAGTTGTGTTATAAAAATACTAATCTAGCTCTGGAGGTAGAAGCAGAAATGTAGACAGGAAAATACTTCCTATGTTTTGTTCATCATCAAATCAGAAGGTTGAATTAGATGTTTTCTAGCATTTCTGTTGTTCCATTCACTTTAATCATTGGAGTATCATATCATATATACTCTATGCCAGTTTCTTTTCATGATTTTTAAAGATTTACTTGTTTTTATTAGAGAGGCAAATCAGCTTGATGGAGAGAAGGAGAGCAGAGAATAAGTTCTTCCATCTGCTGGTTCACTCTTCAGGTGGCTGTAATGGCCAGAGCTGAGCTGATCCCACCAGGAGCTAGGAGCTTCTTTGAGGTCTTTCTTGTGGGTGCAGGGTCCCATGGCTTTGGGCGATCCTTGGCTGCTTTTCCAGGCCACAAGCAGAGTGTTGAATGGCAAATGGATCTGCCGGGATTAGAACTGGCACCCATATGGCATCCAGATACTTGAAGAGAAAGTATTTAGTCACTGAGCCGTCAACCTGGACCCGTATGGTCACTTTCAAGTAGAGCTTATACATAAGACATGTGTGAGTGGTTTTTGTTAAGGATTTGTATGTTTAGTTTTGAATTCAAGAGAGGGAAAAGAAAGAAAGAGAGCAAGAACCTTGTAATTGCTGAGTCTCACTAAACAGCCACACGGCCTGTGCTGGGCCAGGCAGAAGCCTGCAGTCAGGAGAGGTCATTGGGCCTCAGGCGGGTGACAGGTAGCAAAGCGCTTGGTCCATCTCTGCTGTTTCCCCGAAGGCATTGGCAGGTAACTGGGGCAGAACGGAAGCAGACAAGAGCAAGTGCCCAAGTGGGGTGCTTGTTTGCCTTGCCCCAGTGTGGCTCACACTCTGATGCACAGTCCCTCCCCCTGGAGGCTCCTGTAGTTTATTTTCGCAAACTTGGTACTACTGACTTTTGGGACCAAATACTTCTTTGGATAAGGCTTCTCTGGGCATCTGCCTACAAGATGCCAGTAACAATGCATCCCCATCAGTGGTAATTAGGAAAGCAACAGTTCAAACTGCATAGAACAGTGTGGAAATCCAAGCTTGCAGGGAGGGCAGCTCCAATGATTGGTCTTCTGTTCCTTGATCTTTTGTTCACTTCTTTCCCTGCAGCCCATGATTTGAGCATTTTCACTAAGTAAGTGCAATTGTTCAATCTTGCACTCCCTCCTTGTTTTTGTGCGCGTAAGGATGTTTTACATTCACGCTTCCTTTTGAGGTTTTTAAAATATTCAACTATGAACTAAACTGTCAACAACAGACAGGAAAAAGACCATACACATTTTATTACATGCCTAAGGCATTGGACTACAAAGAACAAAGGGGGATGAGATGGTCAGTGTTCGTTAGGAGCCAAAGCATAGAGAATCACTTGGGCATTAATGTCCCAGGGAAGAAGCCGGGCTGTCAGGACGGGCAGGCACACAGCAATCTAGGATTGTGTCTATATGCAGATAACATTGCCCAGACAAAAGGTGTCAGAGTCCCAGTCTCTTTGTCCCATTGAAAGAACCCAGTGGGCAGGAATGTCAAACAGAAACCCCACTTGTTCCATCCATTGACACTTCACTAATGTAAATAGCTGTGTCTTTGTGTGAGCAGATACCAGTCCATCGCTGTCATGTGTCTGCAGAATTTGTACCTTTCCCTGAATAATAAACTCAGTATACTAAAGCCATGCATTTGGGATTGGGTATTTTAATATCCCACATTAACTTTACAACTAGCAGGTTATCATGGTAATTTCTCTGAGACTGCAAATTCTATGATTTGAATTCTAAGTAGGGATATACAATTCTATCGTTACAGCTGGCAACATGTATGTTCTATGTATGAAAAAATGGAAATCATGAATAGCTATCTATGCTAAGAAAACATACAGGGAATTTAGAATAAACAGTTTTTGAAAAAGTTATTTGTTTTGTAAGATAACTCACTGTTTACTTTTCTTTTTAATGGGGAGTTTCTTACTATTTAAATGGTAAAAGGCTTCCAAGTATTCATGAAAATTTGGCTTAATAAATACACTTATCTTGGCAACAAAACTTCTAGAAACACATGCATGCATGGGTTCCTCAACATGGTTATGAAAGAGATCCAGATGTTCATGAGCAAAGTCTATTATGAAAAAAAACTATGCCTGCATCTCTATTTTTTTTCAATTTTTGGAGTCAAAATACACTCATGCTTTTATTCCATTTTCCACAAGCTTTTGACACTATCTTTAAACAGCATTACCAATACGTTGATTTACTGGTTTGCATAGAAAGAAAATTCTGTATTTCTAGCATGGAAACTAAACTCTCATTTAGAAATATATATAAAAAAATTTTAAAAGTAAAGAGCAAATATTCAGTGGGTAATAACCAGGAAGGGGGTGCCAACGCTATTCTGGCAGTTAGTGTTCTGTAAATGCCAGGTCAGTCTCTGGGACCAAATGCGTTTCAGACCCTGCGTTTCCTATCAGAGTGAAGGTGTACCTGGACGTGCCCTGTACGTAGCACGTTATCTAAGAACTTCTTCATTTTCTGTGATGTGGACTAAGCAAGCAGCTACTTAGGGCCACAGATTTAAAAGCCACATTTCCCCTGCCTATGTAATCTGATTCACCATGTGCCAAACGTGTCAGTTAAAAGAGGAACTCCAGGCATCCCTCCCCTTAGTGAGGACCTGAGCGCAGGGTGCTGCAGCACTGGGCCCTGGAGACCCTCAAGGGCCCGTGCTGAGAGGGGTTCTTTCTCTTGGGGGATGCGGAGTGGGGAGGTAAAACCCCTTCCTCACCTCTTCCTTTTCGGGCCTCTCTCTTTGAACGGGGCACATGTGTGATAGCCTCACCTTCCAGATAAACTTAATCACTTTGCAATTTATACTTTTGCCTGGGCTTAAAATGCTTTTTTAGGTACATAGCAAGAACCTAGGAAATAAATATTAGGCCCTAACCTAGACCACAGCATCTGTGATGCCAAGCTCTTAATCTGTTTAATCAAAGACTCACTTTAAAGAAGCTTTAGAACAATACTACTCATTTGAAACTATTAACTCTCCAAAGACGGATCAGAACTGAAAAATATATAACTCACCTTTGTGTTTTCTCCAGGCTTTATGAAACTACAGAAGTGCCACGTTCTTCTGATATTTGGTCTGAAAACCAGTCACTCCTACAGCAACCCAAATCAGCACAAGATATTGAAAATTATCCACATGGCTTCAGAATTTCCCTGGGGAACGTGTAGATTGCTATCACATCCTGGTATCTAGAGGCTCTGCGATCAATCCTAATTATGTGATTAAAATGGCTGACCATGACGGTGTCTCATTTACTTAGTGAGCAGAATGGACAGCGTCCTTCAGCAGTGACTGGCTGTGTCTTGGAGATGTGCCCTCTAAGTTCCTACTTGGTCCCTTGTGTTCTCTGTGTGCCCCTTGTTGGATCTTTTTGTCCCTCCGCATTGTATCGTGATATCCTAACCATGTCAGTCACAGGGAAAACGACTCAGTTCAACAGTGTCTAGTTCTACCAGGTGTATTTTCACCCCCTCTCCCTGTCCTCCGGTCTAACCTGTCTAAAGTTCCCAGCGCTGCTGCTCTTGTAGCCGTTCCCTGCCTCTTGCAACTGCGGGAGGTCAGGATCAGGAAGGGCCGCAGGTGTTTGCTGCAGAGTTAAGATGCTCTGGAATGCCCACGTGCACGTCCGAGCCCTGCTGTCCGTTCCAGCTTCCTCCTCTGGCACATCTTGAGACACCACAGATGCAGACTGAAGATGCAGTTGCATGTGTGTCCCTGACACCCACATCAGAGACACAGGCTGTGTTCTGGACTCCTGGCTTTGGCGTGTTGAGGCCCTGGTTGTTACAGGCATTTGTGGAATGAGCAGTGGAAGGAAACTTCATTCTTTCTCTGGCTCTGCCTTGCTCGGTTTGTCACTTTCAGATAACAAATTTGGAAAACCAAAACAAAAAGAGAGAGAGCGAGAGAGCAAAAGAGAGAGAGAGAGAAAAGAGTCTTGCTTGAAAAGCAAGGATAAAGGACCTTGGTTCCCAAATTCCATGAGACCAAGCACACGTCCTTCGTGGGCCAATTATAAAGAATCACTCATGGTTTATAGAACAGAGGGACAAGCCTCAAACCTTTCAGTTTCTTCACCACTGTAGCTTCTGGACTAAACAGACCCGGTTCCCCAGTGCACTATTTCCTCTGAACTTCAAAAAACCAGTCGTTTAACCAGCTGTTTTTTTTTTTAAGCAGTATACCTTATATTGTTCCCCATGCTGCATCTGTTACTTTCCAACCACCTAGCTCCCAGACAGTGTGAAAAGCCACATCCGCTCTGCCCCTCCCAAACTCCCTAAGCCCCTTATGCTCTGTCAGAACTGACCTGCTGAAGAACTGGACTCTTGGCCATCTGTGTGATGTCTGCTGACCTCTCTGCCAATTTCTGCTCGCTCTCTCATTCTCTCTTTCTCTCTTTAATAAGTTTGTTCTGGCTGCCTGCTCTCCTCTGTTTGGCACCTCTTTGCTAACAATAATTACTCTGAATATGATTATGGGTATCTATTTCTTTTTTTAATTTAAGTTATCTTCAAGCATCTGCAGTTTTGCTGAATATTTTCCCTCTTTTTTTAAAGATTTTTTTTTTTTTAATTTTTGGGCCCGGCGTGGTACCTGAGCAGCTAAACTCCTTGCCTTGAATGTACAAGAATCCCATATGGGCACTGATTCTAATCCAGGCAGCTTCACTTCCCATCCAGCTCTCTGCTTGTGGCCTGGGAATGCAGTCAAGGACAGCCCAAAGCCTTGGGACCCTGCACCCATGTGGGAGACCCGAAGAAGCTCCTGGCTCCTGGCTTTGAATCAGTGCAGCACTCTTATCACATGGGATCATAGCCTGTCCACACTTCAAGAAAAATATTCAGGGCCTGGCATGGTGGCCTAGTGGCTAAAGTCCTTGCCTTAAATGTACCCAGATCCCTCTGGGAAGTATATATGTATCTGATGTTGCAACCAAACTAAATAAATCTTTGCAAAGTCAGATATACAGAGAGGAGGAGAGACAGAGAAGATCTTTTGTCCAATGATTCACTCCCCAAGTGAGCGCAATGGGTTTGAAGGACGTGTGTGTTTATGTGCATGTATCTTTGTGTCTGTGTGTATCTGTGTGTGTCATTGTGTCTGTGTTTGTGTGTCTGTGTCTGTGTGTGTCTCTCTGTGTGTCTGTTTGTGTGTGTCTCTGTGTGCATGTGTGTGATTCTTCTCTCTGCCCAAGAGTTTAGGGAAGCTGTCAGGAAGGCCCCTAACATCTCAAGTAGAATTCTTTTTAATATGATTATCCTAACGATTATTTCTTTGAAAGAAAAGTTGTTTCTGTTTCAAAAACAACACTTGTGCTGCTTGTCACCACAGTCCTCCCCAAGCACAGCTGTGCTAAGATTTGTGTTAAATTGTTTGTGTTTTATAAGTTCACATTTTTTTCAAATCGTTTTTAAAGCTGTAGATAGCATTTGATTTTGATCATTGGGGAGGTGAGCAAAAATTCTTTTTGCATTGGTTCCTTCCGTGCATCTGACCCCAGAACAGGGCTATAACCCATGATCCAGGGCCTTCTCTTTTATAATGTGTGTTCCAAAGCGTAAGAGCAGATGAAAAAAATCAAGGTCGTTAACCTCAAGCTAGCTATGACAGTGTAGCTGATAGGGTTCTGTTTGAACCGTTGCGTTAGTCATCTCTGAGTTTGTTTTGGATGCATTTTTTTTCTGAAGTCATTCTAAACTGCGTGGTTTACAGCGTGTTACTGTCAAACCTCAAATTGGCCTTATTGTAACTTGTAATTACATGAGACTATTTCTCCTTGGTTTGCAATGGCTGATTGCTATTCCCTTGTTGTCTCATTTTTCCAGTTCATTAGGAAAGAAAATGTTAGTTTCTGCTGAACTAGAGGCAATCTTTCTCTCTCAATCTGTCCATCATCGTTTGTGCTGTCATTGATCAAGTAGAGAATATTTCAGTTTCCAAAAAACAATAGAATCTGTAGACTATTTGTTACTCACCTCTTTCACCTCTTAAGAGTAACTGTGTTTCCTTGAACACGTGATAATAAAAGCAAACAGTGTTCAAATTCACCAAGCAAATTCTAGACTTCTAGCCACACTGAAACGGTGTTAGATTTATTTTGCGTCCACTAATAACCTACGTTGGTCCATGATCTCACTTGGGGACTGGGTGCCACGAGCTCTGGACATGGTTGTGTGCTCCTCAGTGCAGTGCAGCAGGAGGCCAGGGGAAGCACAGCTGTAAGGCCACATTCTGAGTTGGCTCGTGGTCTCAGAAATCCATGTCCTTGAGAGTTTCCTCAACAGCCTTTCGCAGGAGGCTGCTCTGGAAAGCGAAGTGAACCTGTTTATACTCCAGTTTACACTCTTGGTTGGTACCTTGTATCTTCCACTGTGGCAGTCACAGGGCTTTCATGATGAAGTATGCCAACACAAAGATTACCACTTTGCTCTCCCATTCAATCGCCTATACGTGCTTGCAATTGTAGTGGACTAAAATGTGAATTTCTGTTCTTGTTAATTTTATTTTAGTTTTTCAAACATTTATTTATTCTTCTTGAAAGACAAATTTACAGAGAGAAGAGGGCCAGAAACAAAGATCTTCCATCTGCTGGTTCACTCCCCAAGTGGCCACAACAGCCTGAGATGAGCTACTCTGAAGCCAGAAGCCAGGAGCTTCTTATGTATCTTCCAGGTAAGTAGAGATTCCCAAGGCTTTGGGGCATCCACTACTGCTTTCCCAGGACACAAGCAGAAATTGGATGGGAAGTGGAGCATTCGGGATATGAACTGGCACTCATGTGGGATCCTAACACGTGCAAAGTGAGGATTTAGCCACTGAGCAATCATGCTGGGCACTAACTTTATTTTTAATATACAAAATTTCAGCATCTATCCAAAGGATAAAATCACACAAACGCGTCACTCAGACAAGCCTCATCTATTCTTTTTATCCATCTATACCTCTTTGGTGCCAAGGGGCTCCAGTTTTACTGATATCTCACCTCTAGGTCTTACATCTTTTCTTGTGTAAATGTACAGATGCACGTGAGCTTTATTTTTCTTCTACACATAAATTGGAGTGTATGATCAATGGACTCTGATTTTTTCTTTTTTCCTTTTTGTTTGCCTTCCTGGAAACACTGCATGTCATTTCAATATCATTTTCCAAGTTTTGTCAGTTGCTGAGTTTTATGCACTGGGACTCTAGTAGAAGAGAATCTTCTAGAATGGCACCAGGAAGCCCAGCTTCTCCTCTGCTTGGCCCTTGGTGGTAGTAATGTTGCAGACAGATTTCTTTGGGACTCGTTCATTTCTGCATGCATCTTTTTATTTTCTCTTGCTTTCTCTTCACAAGCATGTTTCCAGTAGGCTTTGGCTTTCTTGCATATCGCATTGCTCCTCAAAGCAATGCTATTCCATGTCTGCATATCTCCCTATATTTTCTTTTCTTCTTCTTTTCAAGATCTATTTATTTTTGTTTAAAAGGTAGATTTGCCATGAGAAGAAGGGAGGGGAAAAAGAAGGTCTTTCATCTGCTGGGTTGCCCCCCAAATGGCTGCCCCAGGAATCAGAGCTGAGCTGATTTGAAGCTGGGAGCCTGGAGCCTTTCCTGTGTTACGTGTGGGTGCAGGGTCCCAAGGGTCTAAGCCATTCCCTGCTGCTTTCCCAGGCCACAGAGCTGGATCAGCAATGGAGCAGCTGGGACATGGCTTAGAGTTCATGTGGAACACTGATGCCACCGGTTGAAGGAATAGCCTGCCACTGCACCAGGACTCTACAGTTTACTTGGGGTCTTAAATCTTGGCCCACTTACCACATACAGTCAGGGATTGATAAAGTGACATGGCTAAGGGAAATCAACCCATAAGAGCTGTGTGATTGAATGACTTCATATTTTGCGTAACTGTAGCTTAATTGCAATCCTTGAAGTCAGTGCAGAATCAGTTGCTCCATCAGGTTGGGAGCTGGGTGTCTTGGCAGCGGTTCCTGTCCTTCATTGCTTCTGGTGGTGGTTGCTGCTCCGCCCGTGTTAAGAATGGGGCACTTCCGGCCTGCTGAACACGTGGGCAGGGGATATCCATGGACTGAAAGAGCCTCAAGAAACCATGAGAAGAAAATGCAAGCTGGCCTTGCACACAAGGCCAAATAGTGCTTAGGGCTTCCATTCAGCATTTTATTTAATTCTAACAATAAGACAAGGGCAAATAGTTTCATCAGGAAGGAATTTCATACTGTCCTTATCCAGCAAACAGAATTGCAATCCTTTTGTTTGTTTTGTTCAATTTAAGCACTTAGAAATGATGGGATCCTAAACCTTCTTTACCACTTTAAATGAATTAATGCCACAAACATTGCTTCATACTGTGCTGTCCAAATATTAAGTACTCATGTTGGCAACAAATTTCAAAGACTTTAGCATAGCATTTAGGAGCAACACAAGAAGAAAACATCTAATAGATTAAATAAATTATAGAAGCATAGAAAAATCCCTGCAAGACACCTAACCCACATCAGGTACCAGGTGTGATTTCCAGCCCTAGTTTTCCTTCCTCCTTCTTCCCTTCCTCTCCTCCTCCCTCTCCTTCTTCTTCAGCACCTGTTTATCTATTTATCTGAGAGTCAGATCTACAAAGAGAGAAGGAAAATAGAGAGAAGTTCCCCCATCCTCTAGTTCATCTCCCAAGTGGCCACAATGGCCAAGGCTAGGTCAGGCAAAGCCAGACGTCAGGAGCTGTAACTCACATGGGTGTCAGAGGCACAAGGACTTCCATCTGCTTCTTTTTCCAGACCATTAGCAAGGAGTTGGATCAGAAAGGAGCAGGCTGGACACAAAGTATTTCACTTACATGGTGCTGGTGCAGCAAGCAGTAGCTTTAAGAACTTCATAACAATGCCAACAGCACCAAGCTCTGGCATTTGACTCCGGATTCCTGCTAATGTAGTCCTGGGGAGGCAACAGGGATGACGCAAACAGCCAGGTTCCTGCCATACATACTGGAAACAACTGAATTAAGTTCTTGGATCCCAGTGTTGGCCTCATACAGGGGCGTTTTCAGAAATTTGGTAAGTAAACTAAACTGCAGGTGGAAGTATTTCTCTCTCTCTCTCTCTTTTCCTCTGCCCCACTCTAAAAATAAATAACTAAAACATTTTTACCTTAATCCTTAATCTGATAATATTGATACATAATATCTTTAATGTAAGCATAATTAATTTAGTCTCTTGCATGGATTAATTCTCTTCCTGACAAAGTACCTGTACAATTTCCTCTCCTCAATAAAATATCTATTTGGGGTCAGTGTTGTACAAGGGGATAAGCCTCCACCTATAACCTGAGGGTAGGCATCCCACAGGGACTTTGCTCCACTTGCTAGCCCACTCCCTGCTATGCACTTGAGGAAGCAGCAGAAGATTCACCAAGTCCTTGGTCTTCTGTACCAACACGAGATACCTGAATGGAGTTCCAGACTCCTTGCTTCAGTTTGGCCCAGCCACAGTCATTAGGGCAATTTAGAGAGTAGACTAACTCTGTCTGTCTCTCTCTCCACTTATCTGTTTTCAAATTAATAAATAAATCCTTAAATATATATATATACATGGATGAATTTTCATTATTTACCACTACGATTTCAGCTTATTGCATTAACGCTGGATTTTCTGATGTATGATACAGCAACATGAAATCGGGAACTGAAAACCAACAACTCTACGCCTGCATTCTATCAAGGTCCATGTGCTGAAGGAATGACAGAGCTAAAAGGATCCATGCTTTTGCATTGGATGCTGTGCTCGTGGCTTAGCAGAGCCAGTACACAGCAGCAGAACAATTATTCAGTCTCTTTTTAAAAAGTTAAAAGCATGCAACTCGAATTGACTGCAATAATACCGTAATTCATTGGTCAGAATACAGTAGCCACACCATCATTACTTATATCAATAGACTCATTAAGGGAGCTAAAGATTTTTCTCCTTGAGTTATTGTGTTCCTCTGAACAGTCAGTGAGTCCCGCAGTAATTCCCTTGATCCAAATCCTTTGCCTTTGTTTCTTTGGAAGACCAGGAGACAAATTGCTCAGGAGGCATTGCACATCCACACAAAGAAGCCTCCATTTTCTTTTTAACAGAACTGCTTCTGGATGATGTCCTATACGTTGTTGCATGATATGGTTAGCAAGCATGATTTAACATTAACGAATCCTAAACTTCATTGCCTGTTTGTCAATATCTGCATATTCATACATTAAAATTATTAGAACCTCTAATATTTGGTTTACACGCTTCTACAATAAAGAAAATAGTATCTATCTAACATGTACTAGTAAAATAATGAGTGCCAAGCTATTCCTGCCTCAGTTGATGCTCACTGGGGCTCCAAGAGGAAGCTATTGATATTCTGCAAATTCCTTTGAATTCAGAGTGCAAATTAAGCTGGCTCCTTAGAGAAGATACTATTTGAAGTTGCCACGTCTTTATGTGGTAACGCTCCTTGGAACTGGTGGGTGAAGGTAGCAGAATTTAAAAGGAGTCTTATAATTAGTATTTAATTATAGCAGTTCTTAAATAGTTTAATTAAGTTTAAAACCAGAAGTCAGTTTTGGCGGTTGGACAAAGGCAGGTTGGCACTGCGTGTGTCTTTCTGGATCCCTGATGAGGTGCAGAGGCTTGGAGCAGTCCTACTCAGCACTAGAAGCCGTGAATTAGAGGATTTCATCAATATATACCTGCCACTGTTTTAAATACATTAACAATTATTGTACAGAAACTTTCTGAGGTGAACTGGTCAACATTATCTACTGCAAGATGTGCTGAACTGTGCAGGGCTGTGGCTTCAACCACTCTTTTCTTGTGTGTTGGTTGCCAACTCCTCTCAGAGATGATCTCATCCTTGAAGCATCACCATCTCCCTCCCTGAAACTTCATTGCTGCAGAGATTAGCAAGGTGCAAATGGGGGACTCCTTGTTACATGGTGCAAATGACTGTGCTCCCCTGGAGCTTCAAACTGAAAACAAGCTCCAGCTGTCATCCCTACACTGCAGGATGGCTCTCTGGAACGCGTGTCTTGGTTTTTACCTCTTTGTGTAGTTTTCTTCTACACTGGGTCTGGATCGTTCTGTGCAGACAATACAATGTTGCAAGAGTGATACAGGATGACTTCCTTGTTGGGTTAAAGGACCCTTTGAAGCTTTTACCTTGGTCTCTCTGAATGTTCATTCTGGATAAAACAAACCACTGTGGAAGACATGTCTGACTGTCCAGTGAGGGTCTTGCTGTGAGGAGCTCCAGCTGCTCTTCAAGGAAGTCTGTGTAAAGATAGAGCAAGGGAGGCAGCCCGCCAGTGTTTCATTCATCCTAGACCAAATGACAGACATGATAGCGAAGAACCCAGCACTGAAGTATCAACTTTTTGCTCTTTTTAAACTTGCTGTTGTGAAACGTGTATGCACAGTGGATAGATATGCAGAGAGACAGAGAGTAGTTCACTTCCCCGTGCCAAAGCAGGGATTGCACTGTGGCTGGGACTGGTATTGGAAGTAAGGAATGCAGCCCCGGTCTACCATGTTAATGGCAGGAACCCAGTTAACTTGAGCCATCACCACTGCTTCCTGCGATATGCAGTAGCAAGAAGCTGGGGTCAAATCTAGATGCTCCAGCATGAGAACCTGCTAATCTAACTAGACCCAATATGCAACTTTCTCTTGAACATTTCAGCTTCAGGGGATGTCATATGAAAGACGTGAGGACCCCACACTTCTGTCTTCAGTTGCACTAGCTCAGCCATCCTCAGCGGCAGGACCCTTCTCTCCTCACTCAGGCAAGTAGAGACTGACCTCACTCCGTGTTGCAGAAACTCCAGATCCACTGGCATCATGGAACAACGTCTGTGGCTGTTTTACTCTACTGCTGTTGGGGATAGTTTGCAGCAACGGATATTAAGGATACCAGTAGTCACCACACATCTGCTTAGCTTTCCCTCAGTTATATCTTGCTTTCTACCTCTCTTATTCTGCATAATCCTTCTGTAAGTCACGTGCCCAAGAATCATCATCTCAAATCCTGATTATGCCTGTGTCCGGTAGGATCTGCTCTTTTTCACATTTTAGCAGTGCTCAAATTGAAACAACGGCGTGTGAAATTGCTTTCTCCCTTTCTCAGAGTTATACAGATAGGACTTGGAGGCCAGGTGTTGGAGTGAGAACATAGGGTCATTGTTCTTGGAAAGAACAAAGCATGCTCGGTGCTGCTTGTCTTGCGTAGGCTTCAATGCCAAACCTGCAAATGAAGTCTACAGTATAAGGAACAGCAATGCACTGCGTTTTTAAGAAATTGTCTTTCTGTTCGGAAGGCCTATGTCTTCTCCAGAGAAGCAGACTCCACTGTCTTGTTGAGCATGCAAACCTGTGTGATGGCAGGAGTGTGGCTCTTGAGGCTGTCTGGCTGACAGCCAAGCGCAGTAGTGTTCCGTTTGCACCATGCCAATCCTTTTGTCACTTGTTAAAAATTCAGTGTTATCTCTCCCCCCCAAACATTGCTACCATCTGCCTCCACATGACTGTGACAATGATTATGTGACAATTGCATCTGTGTGTCTAATACCAATTATTATTACATGAAAAGATGATAGCACTTTGTTTTTAGGCATTTTTTTAACCCTACCATTGCAGTCTTGTACCATCTTATATCTATTAAGTATTTGGCTAATTGTTTTGAATGTCTGCAATAGTCTTGAAAACTATTGGTAGTTAGGGCTTCAAAGAAAAAAAGGATTAATTTTTTCTCTGTTCATCAGTAAAATGAAAATAGTCTTGGTGCTATTTTTAAAGAAAAAAATGTATTTATTTTTATTGGAAAGGCAGATTTATGACAGGAGAAGAGACAGAGGGGGCAGATCTTCCGTGCAATGATTCACTCCCCAAGTGGCCGTGAAGGCCAGATTTAAGCTGATCTCTCATGCAGGTGCAGGGTCCAAGGTTTTGGGCTGTCTTCGACTGCTTTCCCAGGCCACAAGCAGGATGGGAAGCCAGGTCACCTGGTTTAGGACTGGAGCCATGTGGGATTCCAACACATTCAAGGTGAGGACTTGAACCTCTAGGCTATCCTGCTGGCTCTGGAGCTAATTTTTTTTTTTTTTTTTTTTTTTTTACGATAACCACAGAGTTATCGTATAGCCTGGTAAAAGTGTCCATTTGATTTTGTTAAATGGAGTGAATAAAATGGAATAATTTTATAGTAACATTTTCTCTAATGTGTACTTATAAATAACTCTACTTTTGTGTTTTTGGTCCTTAGCTTTCTTTTCAATGTTATTAGGAAATCGTACATAATTTAAAATAAAATAAAATGGTTCATGACTGAAATATTGATGCGTGTCCCTTCAGTGAGAAATCCCTTAGATAGTAGAATGTTTTAGCATTACGTTCCAATAAACATATTGCTCATTTTCGCGTGCTCCCCTTTGTAGCTATAACAGCTAATATTTACCAATTTCCTAGAGTAATTTTTAAAATACTTTCATATGTGCCTTTCAGGTGAATATCTTCCATGGAAATGCCTAAAAAGTTTTTAGACAAAGCTACATGACCAGTTTAAAGTTGAGTACACCTACAGTTTGGGAAATCTCATGGTAACAGCAGCAAGACTGACTGACTTGAAAAGCAATTTCCTAAATACCAGAGCAAATGTTGCTTGGGCTCCAACCCGGGTAGTGCTGGTACGTCCATGTTCTCCTCAGGCACAATCCGGAGTGTCAGTATCAAATTCCGTGGAAATGAGCCCCTGCAGGACGGGAAGCATTATGGCACTCAGTAATGCCCAATTACTTCCTGCTTTTCTTGAACAACTCAACCCTCCCCGTCATTTTCCCTGTAGATTCTGCTGGTCCCGGCACTGGAAGAGTTTCACTCTGTTTCTATGAGCACATCTTAGCATCTGCATTGAACTGTGTCTCCTCCATTGCAACTGCCTCAACGCCATGTGTTTTCCTCCGTATCTGCTGTTAGAGCTACCACCTCTGAACCTACCTGATTTTAACCAGCGGTCCTCATGGGTTTTCTCATACTGCCATGTTCTTTGACACTGATACATTTTTCTTATGCTTTATTGATCCATTAGTTTAATCCTCAATTTTATTTTCAGTATCTAAAATTATAAACAGGGAGTGCAGGAAAGTGTGTGACTGACATCCTTTTATTTTAGTATTCACTGAGCAGCCACCATATTTTTTTGAGAAGTGCTGATACTAGAAATATAACCAGAAATTAAAATTTTGTTTCTGACATCATGTGGCAGCAAATTCAATGTAAAACATACACAATACACAATATTTCCTTTGCAACTCTTAATTTGGTATCTTTGTTCGTCAGTGTTGGAAACCTCCAGGAGTCCAGCCATTCTGCCCTGTCTTTACCATCCCTTACTGTCTTTCTGTTTTTTATGCCTTCTTCACACTTCCGATCTCATAGTCCAGTGTTCCAATTTCTCCCCATACTCAACTTCTTTTTCTCTTAACAGCTTTTGCTCAGCAAAACCAAAACTACGGTTGTACATAACTTTCTACCTGCCATAACTCCCTAGCACTTCCATGCGACTAATCATGGTTGTAGAAAAATATGTGATCTGGCCGACTGAATTTCTTCTATGTTTAAGCATACATTTCAAGCTGTGAAGGATTCTACTCAATTTGCCTAATCAATTCACCTCCCACTGCTTCATGTCTACTCACCTCCTGCTTCTCCTCTTACCCCGAATTCCTTCCCTCCCAGATCAATTACATCAATATACAGACGTGCAGTGACATTCACCATCTTACAAAACCAAAATAAAAGCAGACTACGTTGTTCTGCGGCTACTTCCTCAAGAATCAGGTACAGTACTGATTTTGTTTGTTTCATATATCCCTTTAGGCCCATTGTTCTTGCTTCCTGGTATCTGATCTCCTGGGATTCCACTGTAAGCAGACTTTGAACTGGTCTTGTCAGTTTCACCAGATGTCAAATCATCCTGAATTTGTGGCTTATAGCTCTTCTGTGATTGCACATTCCCTTGACTTTCTCATTTCTTTTCTGCCCAGGCCTCCCTTCCTTCTATTGGCATTTTAGTGTATTTTGCCTATCTCATTTCTCATCTCCCTTCTGTAAAGCCACAAGCTGGCTGAATTCACACAGTTAATCTTAACATAGACTCATGATTCTGAGATCCACATGTCTCTTTGAAATCTTCCCCTCGGCTCTAGGCTCAAGTGGATGGCTATCCAGTAATAGTTCCTCCTGTGGAGTTTTTATATTGACTCTGCAGCACAGGCCCTTTAATAAAGCTACAGTATGACTAGAGTATGCCTGTGGTGCCAAAAAGCATTTCCCTTGGTGTTTTTAAGCCTTTATATGTACAAGATTCTCATTCAAACCAAAATTCAAATTCAAATCAAGAGTTTTGTTTTTCCTTCACCTCTTCTTCATGTCATTAAAGTCCAAACTTAAGTATCTTTTTAGAAAAATCCCAATGTAATCATTCATTCAGTCCTTTCCCAACTTTGCATTCCTTCAGCCTGAAATATTTTTATTTAGAATATTTACTTGCTAGTTTGATATCTGTCAATGGAACGTGAGATGCATGCAAACATTTGTACATATATAGAACCAAAACAAACTTATCACACAATAATCAGTCAAAGATATTGGTAAATGAATAATTAAAATTAACATTTAATAAGATAATTATAGTCACAAATTTTGGAGAAGAAAAGATAGCTTGTTGTGCTTAAAAACAGAATAACTGTAGAAAGATATATTTCATTGTTAAGAGAAGACCATTCTCAGGAAAGAAAGAAAGAAAAATTGTACATATGAAATTTATTCCCTCTCTATAAATAAAAAGGTAAAAATAATAGTCTGAAGTTAAGCTGGATAGTCTAAGCAAACCAGCGTGCCAGAAGAGACAATGTCAGCACACAGATGATGGCAGATTGTCACAGAAAATACTAGTTACACAAATAGCAAAGGACAATTGAGGGCAAAAAAAAAATCAATATCTTTATGACACTTTTATGTCAGCAAATTAGCCACAAAGTTTACATAATTGAAAAATTTTCATTACAATATCAGATCTGTCTTTTCACTATAGATATGGCAACTTAATATTCTAGAAGACTTTTATATAATCAAAGCTTGCTTGGGATTGTTTAAGCCTTTTTTTAAAAATTGGTTCAACTTTGCAAGGATCATTGTGAACAGGGATTGCAGAAAAGGCCACTAGGGGCCCACTCCAAGCTCAGAAGGTTCATCTTCCACATGAAGTGCTCACATCCAACATGGGAACTAATCATGTCCTGGATAATCCACTTCCCATTCAGGTCCCTACTTATGGCCTACAAATGCAGCAAAGGATGGCCCAAGTCCTTGAGACCCTGCATCCATATGGGAGACTCAGAAGAAGCTCCTGGCTCCTGGCTTTGCATAGGCTCAGCTTTGATGGTTGCGAATACATGGGGGATGAACCAGTAATAGAAGATCTTTCTCTCTGTCTCTCCTTCTCTCCATAAAATCTGCCCTTCCAATAAAAATAAGTACAATTTTAAAAAAATAAATAAATAAAATAAAAAAAACAAGGGAGATCATTGTACATCTCTGACTACTTCTGAAATATGACCACAACCATCAGTGTTTCCATTCCTCCATTCAAATTAATAATCCCATGTTATGGGCTGGAGAATTGGAGAAAACAACTTCAAGAAAACCTAGAGGCACATTTTGGTGTTGTGACCTTTAGTTTGGAGTTACCTAACAGCTCCCTTCACCCAGAGTACACTGGGTTTGGCTCAAACACCAAGTCCTAAAGACATCGGTATGTATTGAAGATTTCTACTGCTTCCCTTGGTTGCTTTCCTCATGAGCACCACCATTGGTTAAGTGTAAGGGAAAACTGCACAGATGTCCCAGAAAAAGTGAAGACAAAGTTGTCTTGTGGCAATGTGGGTGGGTGTATCTCCAGGGGATAACAGAGAGATTTAGGATTACAGTGGGAAGCACACACACGCACACACACACACACACACACACACACACACACACTCAAAATAAACCTGGGAAACTGGGACCTTTCAGTGTAAACATCATTCCTTATAGGCAGCCACATGATACAAAATCAGTGGTACTCACATTTTAGCCAATGCATAATTTACATTCTAAAATGTAAGCACACATGATATCATTCATCTTCTGCACCATGATGAGTGCCAGAAAAGGGTGATTTCTCAAGGAGAGTGTGAAAGAAAATTTGCATGAGATGTAGTTAAACAGATGAAAAGGAATAGGCCACTCAAGATTTCTGCAGCAGAGGAAAGCATCGAACTCAGCTGCATTGAGACAAAAGGAGGGAGAGATTGTAAGAGCTGGTGTGAAAAACAGTGGAAAAACACAGGAGGACCACAGGGGCAAGACTGGTTAATCTGATTAGGCCACCTATGTGTGATAATTGGCACTTGTCAAGGTTAGCCTCCCACCAGTCTACAAAGGCTAAGAGCTAAGTGTACTATCTTTCTCCTTGATTACAGAGCTGCAAGATTTACATCTCAAAAGAGACTAGAAGAAACTGCTAATTTCAAATTTTCTTAGGTGAGTGCTCTAAGCAAAGGTCACTAGTTGAAGAAGGAACCTGTCTAACAGTTAACCAAGCAGAGAGAAATGCTGAGGTTCTCCTGGCCAGTGATTACGGAAATCATTTTCTGCAGATTCTGCCAAGATTGTCTTTTACAATGAACAAACTTAGAGCCTACATTATTCAAAGCGACATGCAGAGACTTCTAGGAGCTCTAGATTAAGGTTTATGAGCTTCTCAGAGTTCTATGTCATGGCTCTGCCCATCACATGCTAAGACCTCTCACATTATTTTGAAAAAACTCAGTGTTACAGCACGAGATCAAAAGCTGCTGGGCTGAGGCACAAATGTTATTTTCTTCTTCTGCAGCTAGCGGGAAGTCCCTGGAGAGGGTGTTGTAAGTAAGAAGGCTGGAGGTAATGTGAAAGGGAAAAGCAATTGCTTCTGACTGCTAATGTTTAATCTGTCCCCTACAGAAATGAAAGCAGACTTTTATCTTTGAGGAGAACAAGGTGATTTCGAAGGAGAACAAGAAGACGCTGGTAGTTGATGCTGATGCTTTACCAGTGAATTCAGTTCAATGTATGACTTTTGCAAATTTTGAAAGTGAGATAAACTCCACTAATGCATTGGCTTCTGGGGAATAGTTCACAATTTCTTTTAAGTCCTTAAGTTGTCGTGGCCTTGCCATTCCTTGCTACATAGTAGTTGAAGCGTTTGATCTGACATATTTAATGAACGACTTGTCATTTCTATCACTTGCATAAAAGCGTGCTTCAAGTTGAAATCAGACACATGAGCTGACCAGAAGTCAAAAGGTTTCCTTTTCACATATCTGAGCATTTATATTTCAATATAAGACAAAACAAGAATACATACAGGAATGATATAAAAATTTCAACAATTGTTTCATAATGAATTTGTCTATTTATTTTGCTTTTCAATACATGAATGCGAGGCACCCTGTAAGGTGCACAGGATCCCCTGGACTTAGCCATGTTTTTGATGCCCTATACAAACACTGTGTGGTTATGGTTGGAATGCTCTTGTCCATCACATTTGATGTGAAATCTTGTAGGAGAAATGCTGTTTCAGGAGCCTGCAAACAAAGGTCTGAAGCAGGTTTATGAAAGTATAACTATCATATAATAAAGTTCACATGTCTCAAGGGCACAGGCTTTAAAGAATTTTTACAAACATCAATCTGTCACTTCATCAGGGTAATTAACACGTTCAGGAAAATTACCAAATTTTCTTATATAGTCTTTTCCCTTTTAGTTTTGATAATAAAGTCAACTTCCCATCCACCTTCTGTTATTATACAGCAATTTTAACTTTATGTAATTTTATACCAATCTGATGATACAAAAGGCACTTCCTTAATCTATTTTATTTTATGGAAAAAGATTCATTGTATTTATTTCTAAAATAGAGTGACAGAGATATACACACACATACAAAGAGAAAGAAAGAAGGAGAAAGAACTTCCACCCATTGGTTCAACTCCCGAAAATCTGCAGTGGCTTTGGGCAAAGCCAGGTAGCAGCCAGACTTTCCCAAGAAGGCAGCAAAGGCCCAGGCACTCAGGTTCTTTTTTTTTTTTTTTCTGTCTTTCCAGATGCATCAGCAGGGAGTCTGATCAGACATGGAGCAGCCAGGACTAGAGCTGCTGCTTACATGGGATGTTAGATCCTGTGCACTGTTCGGAGAAGGTGCTTTAGAAAGCACTGGAGCCCACTCCCCTGCCATGCAGGTAGTCAATCACTGACACTGCTGACCTATGCGGTCTGCAGAGTAAGAAGCCAGACAGCTGTCAAGTGATTCCTGGGCCTCCCGAGGGACTAAAGGAAAGGTTCTGGCAGACTGAGGTTGGGATAGAGAGCATGTTCAGCTTCTGTCTACGTCCTGGGAGGAACGCTGACATGTCAGCGATGCTGTATCCTCTAAGGTGACAAAGGAGCTCCAGTGTGGGATCTGTTTGCAAGTGGTAATCACTTTCTGTTTGAGCCTAGAGTTGCTAGAAAAGAAGGCCCTTCTGATAAGATTGAACTTTAGGATGGTCTCTGTCAGACAAACACGTGACTTCATGGGCGCGTTGATTACAGCGCTTTGGGACTGACTGCACCAGTTTCCCAATTCTGTGAGGTAAGCATAAGAAGTTGTTGATTGGCTGTCAGAAAACCTGTCCAAAGACATCTTAAACTGCGGGGAGGAGCCGGAAAAACCACGGCAGAATGAACCCAATGGCATTTAAAATCTACATTCAGGGCTCAGTTTCAGTATTCTAGAATTTGCTTTCTTATTCACCTGTTAATAGTCATTGAGTCTTTTCCAATTTTTGGATATTGCAAATTAAACTTCTGTAAATGTTTGTGTTACAAGTTTTTAGGTCATGTTCTTTTCATACTTATTTATTCCTTACCCGTGGGATCACTTTGGACTTGGATATTATATGTGCATGTTTAATAGTTTCAAAAATTACCGAATGGTTTTCTTAGTGTGGTTGTATCGTTCAATGTTCCTAGCTGTGGGCATTGGAGCTGCGATTTGTCCATATCCCCACTGATGACTGGGATAAACAGACTTGTTAATTTATGTCATTATGCATTGGGAGTTTAGTAATGTCCCCTGTGGATTTTAACTTTTATGTTTAGAATTTTTTTTTTTACTTTGGGGGGAATTTTAATTTTTAATTTTTACTTTCTTTGCAAATAATGATGTTAAACATTTGCAGGAAATTATTTACCAATCACGTGAGTGCATTGGTAACGTTTATATTCAATAGAAGCGTTTGTTCAGGTTTTTTTTTATATTGCATATTTAGATTGTTTTTACTACACAGCATTGGTATTCTTTTATATATTTTACCTGCAATCTTTAACATTGTATTGATAACTAATATCCTCCCATCTTATTCTTTTAATAACATCTATTTGTAAAGACTTGTTCATTTATTTATTTGTTTTAAAAGTAGATTCCCCCTCCCCTACACACACATGCACAGAAAGAGATTTCTCCTGCTTTTTATCCGCTCTTCAGCGATTCTCCTGATCGGTAGAGACTGATCCAGGCTGAGGTTAAAAGCTTGGGACTCCACCAAGCTTCTCACAGGAGCAACAGGAGCCCGAGCCCCAGCCAGCATCACTGCGTTCCCAGGCCAGTGAGCAGGGACTTGGATCTGAAGTGGAGTAGCTAGAATTTGCAATGGCATTTTGATGTGGAGTGCCAGTATCACTCTGTTTGGTTTAATTCACTACAGCAAAATGCTGCTTTTAACAGTACCTTTTTAACAATAATTTTTACCTTGAATAAAGTCCAATGATACAATTCAATCTTTATGAATTATACTTTTGAGATCAAATACATTTTGGCTAACTCAAAGAAGTAAAAGTCTGCTTCCCCTTTTGGAAAATTTTGTTAAGTTTTCTAACTTTAATTTTTATCTTTGATACTTTGGAGAGAACGTTAAATATCTTGTCTACAAGATACTTTTGGCATATTAAATTGTCCTGGCACCAATTGGCATAAAATTACTATCTCATTTCTTTTATCTAGCTATCCTCTTTCTTTTCAAATATCTGTAAATATTCCTAATTTCCCTGCTCTGCTCACACCATTTATCTGTAAATCATTATAATATCATAGAGTTCTGATTACTGTAGGTCTGTTATAATGATTACAGTAAAACCGTGTTTATATTCCACTATGCTCTTTTCAAACTTCTCCTGGCATTCTTTATTTTCATATAAATTTTATTTATTTTCACATAGATTTAAAAATCTGTTTTTTTGATGAAAGTATACATCAAGAAATTTTATTATGACTAAACTGATCCTAAGATTAATTTGGAGATGACTGACAACAATATTGAGTCTATGATTAGGTGGGGTCCTTTACAGGTTAGTTCAAAATATTTCAATTTTGAGTAGTTCATAGTGCATAGAATTCAGCTTATCTTTTTAAAAGCTAAATTTGTTTACATTTTATTTGAAAGAGAGGATGCAAGTGAGAGCATCAAAGAAACAGAGAATGAAAAAGAGAGAGAAAGATGGAGATTTTCCATTCATTGTTTCCAAATGCCTTCCACAGCTGGCTCAGGCCAAGCTGAAGCCAAGAGCTGGAACTTGGCCAGGCCACCCTCAAATGTGCCTAAAGTCCAACTTCCTATTCCGAGATCTGCTCCTCTCAGGACACAAATCAATGAGATGACTGAGAAGCCGACCCAGTGAAGGCATTTGATGTATGTAGTTCAACACCAGTTCCTGCTAAAAACCTAAGAAAGATCGGCATATTAGGAATATTATACAACACGATTAAAGCAATTTATGAAAATCCTAACACTTGCATTATGCTGAATTGGAAAGACTGGAAGCTTTTCCACTAGGAACTGGAACTAGACAAGGGGTCCACTTTCACCGCTACTATTCAACATAGTACTGAAGTGCTCCCTAGAGCTATTAGGCAAGAAATAGAAATGAAAAGAATTCAAATTGGAAATGAAGAAGTCAATTTACCCCGTTTGCAAATGATGTGATTCTGTATATAGGAAGACAAAAGATCCAGTAAAGAGATTATTGGAATCCATAAAAGAGTTTGGCAAGGTAGCAGGGTATAAAACCTACGAATATAAATTGATGGCCCTAGTATAGAAAAAGAATTACACTGATGAGAAAAAACTTGTAAGAACAGTCCCTTTCAAAATAGCAAAGAACCTTAAATATCTTGGAATAAACCTAACAAAAACATGAAAAACCTTCACAATGGAAATTATAAGACTTTGCAAAAGAAATAGAAGATCTTAAAGATACATAGATTTTCATAAGAGATCTTGCACAATGTTTTTATTCATGTCTGCTTTTGTATCAGGTTAAGTCTGGATTCATAAAACTCATTTTGAAGTATTTCTTTCGGATTTTATGGAATGGCAATTCTATATGTTTTTATTACATGAATTTTAAAGCTTTTTATTCTGTGCTTAAATAGTTGGACTTCTAGGTCCTTTCGATGAAATACTTTGCATTATATCTGGGGGTATTCTTTGGTACTAAATCTAGTTGTTCTAAACAATAAAACTTCTCAAGATTTCTTGTGTTTGCAGCTAGAATGTTTTCTATTCTCTGCCGTATCACATTTAATATACTTGTATTTTATATTTGAACTTAATTTTAACTGTATAGCATAGTGATGTTTTTTTTTTTTTTAGCAATTTGCTCATGTCTGCTTTATTTTTGCATCTGGTCAATCATTTTGATTTTCATTAACTACCAGAGTACATTTAAGTCTACAGCCTCTTTTTTTCCTGTTTGTCTTCTGTTTTGTTAATCATTTCTTCCTTTGTACTGTATTTTAGAAAAGTTGATGTTTTTATGATTACATTTTTGTTTCATTTGTTGCTTACCAATTATGTTTCTTTGAAGATATTTTTATGTAAAATCAGATATACAGAGAGGAGGGAAGGCAGGGAGGAAGATTTTTCATCTACTGGTTCACTCCTTAAGTGGCAGCAATGGTAGGGGTGGAGAAGATCCAAAGCCAGGAGCCAGGAGCCTCCGCATGCTCTCCCAGGTGGGTGCATGTTTCCAAGGTTTTGAGCAGTCTTCCACTGCCTTCCCAGGTGACAAGCAGGGAGCTGGAAGGGAAGCAGGGCCTCTGGGACACAAACTGGTGCCCATATGGAATCCCAGCACATGTAAAAAGAGCCACTAGGCTACTGCACCAAGCCCAACAATTATGTTTTTAATATATGTTTCAGATTGTATAATACATTCTTTATTTACTGCATTTTAAGTGTTATTATGATTTTCATGAATAACATTTTATAATTTAATATGAATTTGATATTTTATCTATATGCATTGTTTTGCAACTTCCCTTGAAATTTTTTGTCATTAGTATTCAATGGTCTAGTTGGGCATGAAATTTATAGTTTCAGTGAAATTTGCAAAATGTCTGATAATTTTCCAGACAATTATTTTTCCTCTTTTACTTCTGTTTTGTTCTTTAACAAACTTCTGTTTCATGAAAATTAAGATGTATCTCAACTTATTTATCACCGAACTTTCATTAGTCTTTTTTAAGTCTATGTGCTTTATCTTATACAATTTCTAGGATTCTGTCTTTAAACTCAGTAACGTTTTCCTTTACACTCTTGCCTCTTACATGGTCTGTATTTTTTTAAATCTGAAATATATTTTTGCACTGTAAAATTTCTACCTGGGTGACTATATATTCTACATATATATATGTATATATGTACATAAATTTAACTTTTGAATTTGTTCAACATCAATATGGTTGTGTTAATGTTCTCTGTTAATTCTATTGTCTTCGTCAGCTCTTTCCTGTTTTGGAATTGTTGATATTTTCACCTAATTGTGCTTTATGTTTCAGTTCTTTTTAGGACCCCGTAGTTTTTTTATTATTATTTGATTCATTATAGACCTTAATGAACACAGCAGGTTTGCTCCGTTCATCTTTTTCTGCCAAGTTCTGAGCCGCAGGGAAGTTAGTTGGAACACTTTCATGTCTCCTGAGATTTTCTTGGTGGAACTTCAGAAAGGCCAGCTGTAAGACTTTCAGCCTCCCAACGTAAAGAAGACCACGGTGGATTCTATGTCGCACTGAAGTTTCACGGCACAGGGTTTTGTTTTGCTGGTGTCACCACCGCAGGTGCCCATGAGCACTCTTCCTGGAGGTTCTGGCTTATCCTCAGTTAATGACTAAGAGAAGTACACAGACAACATTCTCTGTGGATTTCTGAAGTTTTCCCTGCACAGTGCTTTTCCAGTGGTCTTTCTTCCAAAGTCAGCCCCAGTTTTCCTGTTGTCTGAGCTTGTTGACTGCAACTGAGATAACGTGCTAGACACACAAGGTTCCCTCCTGTGCTCACCTTGTCTTGCAACTTCCTCGAGAATATAAGCTAGTTCTTCCTGTGGGGTCACCTTCTGTGTTTCAAGGCCTCCGAGCTCACTCTCCATCAAGGCCTGATGCGTGTTGTCTCTAAATGCATTGTTCTGTATATTTTCTCTGTATTTTTGCTGTTTCTGGAAGGAGAACTCTGATTTGCCACTCCATCTTGGTTGGAATACTATTTTTGAAAGGATTTATCATATTAATTCACAAAATGTTTTCACCCAATTTCTCCCTCTAGTTCTCATAGATCCAAAAGACCCCATGTTGTCTAATTTTAAATGAGTATGTTCATATGGGCAGTGACATTTACCTTTGGCATTATGAGACACCATTCTAAATGGTGTTTCTGGGGCCATCATTGTGGCATCAAAGATAAGCCAGCACCAGAGACATCATCATCCTGTTTGGGCACTGGTTCAAACCTGGCTGTTCCACTTCCCATCCAGTTGCCTGTTAGTACACCTTGGGAATCATAAGTGCTTGACCCAGTTGCTCCCCCTGGATGTGTCCCCTGGTTATTGAAATGAGTTTATTACCAGATAGAAGATGAGTTAGCAAATGGAAGACCTCAATCTCTCTCTGTTTCTCTAAACCTGCTTTTCAGGTAGAGAAACTAATCAGAAAATAAAGATAAAGAAATTGTTTTCTGAAGTGCACCTTTAGTGTTAGGCTGGGAGAGGAGAGGGTAGTAATTTATGGTAATCACAGTCTTTACCCGGAATGGCATTGGTTTGTAGGCTCCTTTGTTCTAAGTAAGACCCTTTTGCCATTGTGAGATTAAAATAATTAGTCTTTCCAGAAATGATATTTCCCTAGTGGATGACTTTAGCCTATTATCATGTCCTTGATAAAATGTTAAAACAAACTGATAATTGCACACTTGGTCTTACCCAAAAGGCCGAGCTGATAATTAAACTGCTAGCAGATTCCTCAAATTCATTACCCATGTGTGATTAGCAAGTACTAGCTTAGCAATTGTCACTAAAATACTCAGGTGAAACAAAATATTCTAGTTCAGAAACATGTGCTTTTCATAACCCTTTCAATGTGGAAAAAGAAAATAAAGACTTGAATTTTTAGAAAACAAGTAAACCAAAATCAAATTGGTGGGTTATGGAGCGATGGCCTAGAGGCTAAATGCTCACCTTGCACAGTGCCAGGATCACATGTAGGCACCAGTTCATGTCCGGTTGCTCCACTTCCCATCCTGTTCCCTTCTTATGGCCTGCGAGGGCTGAGGTGGATCACCCAGGGCTTTAGGATTTTGTACCTGGAAGAGGCTCTTGACTCCTGGCTTCAGATTGGCTCAGCTCCAGCCATTGTGGCTACTTGGGGAATGAATCAGTGATGAAAAGCTGATGGTATGTGAAGTGAATGAGCCAAGGGGAGTCGTTTTGGCACCGGAAGATCTGTGCTGCCCCTTTCGAATGTTGCCATTCACCAACTGTGATGTAGAGACAATCTACAGTTTGTAGCCCTCTCCATGTCTGGGTAGTGAAGTTCTTCACACTTTTTTTTTTAAAGATTTATTTTATTTTCATTGGAAAGTTGGATATTTAGAGAGGAGAAGAGACAGAGGAGAAAACTTTCCATCTGATAATTCACTCCCCAAGTGACCGCAACGGCCGGCGCTGCACCAATCAGAAGCCGGGAGCCAGGAACTTCCTCAAGGTCTCCCACGCAGGTGCAGGTTCCCAAGGCTTTGGGCCGTCCTCGACTGCTTTCCCAGGCCACAAGCAGGGAGCTGGATGGGAAGTGGAGCTGCCAGGACACTAACTGGCGCCCATATGGGATGTTAGCACTGCAGGTGGAGGATTGGTGTGTTGAGTCATTATGTTGGCTCTGGTTTTAGACACTTCAGAAAAGTTGTTTTTTTCAGTATAGCTTATTAGTAAACAAAAGTAAGTATGTTTATGTTTAAACTTGACAATGAAAGTATATTCATTTATAAATGCTACGTTGTTATTTAATGGTGTATATTCATGTACATGGATGCATACATATACATTTATTTAAACATGTTTATAACATGTGCATATTTTTGTGTGTGGATGTTTATATGCATATATATGTATGGATGTATATGTCTATGTAAATTTGAAAGCTATCTTGTGAGCCTGTATTCACTCTTGTGTCTTTTGCTCTCTAAGTATTCCTCCTTCTAAATATTGTAACTCATAAAAATTGTAAAATTTTTCTAATTGGCAAAGCTAGGAACTGAGTTTTGCTATTATGTTACTCGTGGACAAGTATATGAAGTTGTTTCTGATGACCAGTTACCAGGTGATCTCTGAAAAATCAAAATAGTAATGTTAAAATTGTGAAGAAAAGCAGACTTTTTCAGATACAGGTATAATGTGATAACTTACGTAGGTCAGGCCCTCTGTTCTTCAGTGAACATGTGCCAGAAGCTTTGCATCAGACAACCCTGTGGTGTAGTGCCTGTAATCCCTGGGGAATTAAGTTGCCCAGTAAATCCTAAATTTGGTAGTTGTCTAAACAAACAAACAAAAAAATAGCAAGCAAAATACGCTAGCAGGTGAACATTCTCAAGAAGTTAAAATAATAGGAAGTGATGTATCTCAAAGGTGCAATTTTTGGGCCCGGTGCTGGGTGGCCTAGTGGCAAAAGTCCTTGCCTTGAATGCACCAGGATCCTGTATGGGCACCGGTTCTAATCCCGGCAGCTCTACTTCTCATCCAGCTCCCTGCTTGTGGCCTGGGAAAGACCCAAAGCCTTGGGATCCTGCACCTGCCTGGGAGACCTGGAGGAAGTTCTTGGCTCCTGTCTTCAGATTGATGTAGCACTGGTTGTTGCGGTCACTTGGGGAGTGAATCATCAGACAGAACAACTTCCTCTCTGTCTCTCCTCCTCTGTGTATATCCGACTTTGCAACAAAAATATATAAATCTTTTCTAAAAAGGTACAATTTTTAAAATCAGAATTTAAGAATATTTTCTAATTTATTTAAATGATGACTAGCTATGTTTTCGAAAATATCCAACAGTCTCTTAAATAGATAGGTTTAGTTTTAATGTGGTTTCTAATTCATTTAGTAGTTAATGGAAAATATTAGTAAAAGCTAAATGCCTGCCTTTATCATCTTTTGTTAAAATTTCCTATCATAGAAATACAGTTTAAATGCAGTAGGTGAGACAGTAGTATAACTGTCGTTATTAGGATTGTTATTTAGAACAATCAGAATGGCTGCAACGATTTTGGAGTTGCTATTAAATTAGCCATTTCTGAAGGGTTTACTGACTGGTTCCCACAGTTGGAAATATTTCTTATGATAGGTAACTGGAAGAAAATGTGTATTTTTGTCTCTGTCTTTCATCTCCAAATTTCTTGTTTCAAAATAACTAAACATGTGGAGGTCTGAGCTTCCCTGACGCTTGTTTTGAAGTCAAGTTCTTCAGTATTGTAAAAGACTAACCATTTCCCCAGATAGATTTATTATGAGTTCAGTGTTGAGTACCCTTCTCTGTGCTATGTTCAATACTGGCAATTTCAGTTTATTTCCTCACATCCAGGTAAACTCAATCTTAGATTAATGTCATTTGATACTATACAGTTCTTCACAACATATTTTAACTTGCCATAGACTATATTTTGACAAATGACTTTAAAATAGTCTAAGTCTCCTACGTTACAAAACAAATGACCTTGTGTACTTTTCCCACTGTCATAGACACTTTTCACAGTTGAAAATGTCAAAAGAATAATTCAAGACAGAATGAAAGCATGCCAGGGGTAGTTCTTTACATCAAAATAAACAGAATCTTTGCAAGTGCTTCCCCTGAAGCACCTTGTGTGGACGGACCCAACTTGTAGTCACAATTGAGGCAATGTGGAAATCACTCAACCAGCTTTTCAATAGGAAAACCGTGATAGTATGAGCTTGTTATGCCTGGGAAACCAATACTGTGTCTCATACAGTCCATCAAATTAAATTACAAATTGCTCAAATACTGATTTTATATTACCAATAAATCAATATGTTTTTAAACTTCATGTTTAATGATATTTAAATGAATAAAAAATTAATTGTATTTCATTCTGCATTCATAATCAGGGCCATAACCTATGAGATCCTGTTTTCTCACAGAAAAGCCATTTTGTCCTCAAATAGTAAAAAAAAAAAAAAAAATCAAACCAAAAAACAATAGCTAATCAAAAAGATGAATAATTTAATCCCAAATGAGAATTTTGCAATGGTTGAGGTTACAGAAAACTATCATTAATTGAACTAAAAATGTTGATCTGTTAATTTATGATTTCCTATCACTGGCCTTTAGTATAATCATATTGGTATTCATCTCATCACTGTACTGTTTAACATCTTTTGAATTTCAGATGACTTAATGCTAGGTCTGCTTTTTATTTTTAATCATAACTATTCTTGAGATTTGATAGACTATTGTTTCTTTCACAATAATCCTATAATCTGTCTTCTCATTTTTCCTTTAGGTAGAAATACTGGAGAAAAAATTTTTCAGTGGGCTTGTGTACAGTGTTTTGGGAAAGAGGCAAGAGCTCAGTGAAAAATCCTATTGTCCGTTGGGCAGCGGTTCCCAGCTCCATCTCTGAGATCTTAATCAAGAACTCACCGCAGTCGCTGAGCTAAGCCACCATTGTGTTCCTACTGCTGCCTAAGACATCTCCCTCCCAGCTATACTCATACTCCCCGAGTCTGCCCCGTACACAAGTATCTTACTTTTTTTAAAAAGCATAGTCCTCGTCTTGAATTCCATCATCTGTGGGAGATTCCCATTGCCTTCAGATGACAAGGAGGCCTTTAATGGAAGGCATGGCACGCTGGATCTAGTTAGACAGACTTTCTCACCTTCTCACCAGCAGCCTTATTGCTCACTTAGCTCCAAGCACTCTGCATAGTCTAGATTTGCTGGGGAAGCAGACAAATGCTGCTTGTTCCTCCAGGCTCTTTTTCAGTAGCTACATGATTACTCTAGCACCTGCTTTCAATTATTTAGATGTGAAATAACCAAGAGATACTCGTTCTATACTTCATAAAGTATGAACGCAATCTGACCAATGCTCACCATCTTGCTCTCCCCTGATTTTTTTCTTATCTTTTAAACCTCTTAACTGATTCAGTTTATTCTCTGAGTATCTGTTTATTATCTGCCTTCTGTCTAAGAATGTAAGCAGTACCTTGATAGGGTACAAGTATTCTCAATTCTTAATACTGTTTACTGATCACACTTTGCCCCCCCAAACGATCCTTGATATGGACTGGAATTCCAGAAGCACTTAAAGTGGAAAGAAAAAGCATAGCAAAGTAAAACAGGTGTCCTAACTCCTGAGAAAAGGCCAGATAGAGGAAGCATATGCAAAGGAATCTTCAGATGTTGTTGAGTCACCCAGACTGAACACTCTGAACCAAAGACTGTCCTGGTGTTAGCTCCCTGATTAGTTCACGTGGTATGTGTCATTAGCATACATTTGCAGCTCTTTGTGTGGTTTTTGCCCTGGCCTCCTGATTGGTTGCTAGTGGATCACTTGCTTTGTTATCAAATTTGCCAAAGTTATAATAAAATTAAACTTAAAAAAAAAGGACTTGATTTGATTTAGGCCAGGCTGAGAGAAAACATTAAAAGGAGACAGTCTGATCACACACAACCTCTTCTCTGAGACTTACCCTCTGGGCCTCTACTTTTGTCTCAGGCCCAGTAACGCAACCCTGCAAGACTTGCTCAAGGTTTCTGCACACTCTGGTCAGTCTGTAGACAGATCATTCACAACTTAAGTGGGATTAGCACCTGGTGCCCTTAAGGGTGGTCTCATTCCAAAAATTATTTGACCTCTTACCTCAAGCATGCTGTTTGAAAATGTTCTCTTAACTATGTATTTTAATAATGTCTCATGCAGAAGATCAGACTAGCCCTTCTGGAGAGCATGTCCAATACAGAACTCTCCTTGGAAGTGAATCTTTCGTTCATTTATTAATTTTGCATTACTTCACTTGTATATGGACATTTTATAAGATCCAAGTCAACATGTAATAAAAATGAATGGAATAAATTATTTTAGAAACTAATAAAATATTCTAGGGGAGTGACTAGTAGAAAGCTTTTTTTAGTAATTTATTTTTATTTTTTTAATTTTATTTTTTATGGTGATTACATGGTGGATCAGGGTGAGAATGATCAAGGTTTAGGGGAAATTGGAAGAACTCATTGTTTCCCATTTGCTATTTCTTCTTGTTGTTCCTAGGAGAAGGGGAGAGACCAAGGGGGAAGGCACACATGACTTCACAAATGTCCCAGTACCCAGGGGTGAGGAACCACCCCTCATGTGAACCCAGTGTATCAATGCGTCCATATTCCAAGGGTTTGGAAATGCTGTTGATTTCACCAATCCAAGGATGATGTCACCTTCCCCATGTTCACTTGCTGACAGTAAGTCTCAAGTCTATTCACCGAGATTTTTGCTGTCATCGTTCACTGGGGTAGTTGTCCAGTTTGTTCTGTTATGAGCCTGGGTTTCTATCTAATTGCATTTTAATGACTGTTTTGGCATTGGGTTGTTTACTTTGGTAGAAGTTTTTTGCTCATTTGTTTACTGTAAGTTGAATTACTACTATCACAAGGATATGTAAGGGGAAATTTTCCTATTGACATGGAGTATTCAAATGTCATATGTATTATTCATTTTTAGAATATTGATATGAACAAATTCAAGTTTATAGTTTATTAAACAGAGAAGAAAACATGATGGAGAATATATCTGTATGTATTCAGTGCCTTTGAATACTTTAAATTAAATAGCTTTTATTCTATTTGTTAAAGATTGAGAAGCATTTGTGAGCTTTTTTTTTTCATAAGCGTTCTGACTGGTTGAACTTCTGCATAACGAATGGGAGATCTCTTGGATTGGATCCATAGACCGTAGAAAGGTCCCATCCGATGATATTCATCATTCATTGTTTTGTGGATGCTGCTCAGCCATTTCCTAAGGAAGTTTTCAAAATGTATTAATCTAGAGATTCTTAATTATGTCACAGTTTTTCATCAGGCAAATATTGTCTATTAGACAAAATCTGAAAGTTACCATTTAAAAAATAGTTTTTTAAAAGAATTGAAAATCCTATTTAGTAAGAAGTTTAAAGAAGCATTTGCCTAAAACATGTATAATTTTTTGAACATGCTTTCAAATGATAGAATACCTACTGCAGTGAAGAAATGGTAATAGGGTTACCAGGCATAGCTTTCTTCAACCCTGGAATTTAACAATGAATGTTCCTGCCGCTGACTTTTAATCTCCGCTTAGAGTAAGGCAAGCTTTTTGCAGAGGGAAAAGGAGGAGGCAGACATAAGCTCGTGCCGTGGAACTTCTCCGACGCCAATTAGAAGGCATACAGAATGAGCGCGGTGTGTTATCTTGTTGACTTCTGCCTCCGTTGCCAACTCCATGGTTGCCCACATCCGTGACACAGACACATCACAGAACTGAGGCTGCGTAAAATCTTCCTGCAGCCCTTTACCTTCTCTCTCGCGATTTTGCTGCCCTAAAAGCCACAGTTTTTGATGAAATTCAATCATATATTCCCCAGACCCCACTTAGAACATTGCCCTGGAAAGTTAGCGAACCTCATCAGACTTTGCACTAACAAGACATAAGCTTTTCTTTCATTAAGTCACTTGGATTCCGCGATCATTTTTTATTAGAAATTAGTCTTTATGTAAATGGGAATTATGTTCGTTTGAGACAATGTCTGCAGAGAACAGAAATACACTTTCCACGTCACAGGAAGTATAGAGTACATATGGTTCATGGAGACTGGTCACTACTGCTTAGATCCAGCACCTAGCAGAGACTTGCAGTGATGGACACTCCTGTGGATACAGTTTAGGCATACTGAGATTACTCCCTGAGAAGGAAGGCACGTGCGTCTCCAAGCTCATTTGATAAATAACACTATGGGGGGCGTGGTGAAAACCTACATCGGAAACAGCTATGGCGAACTTGGGAAGAATGGTGTGCATATATATATTTATGTTTAGTAAGGAGGACATGTTAGATTGTAGGACATCCATGTTACAAGGAGACACAGGTGATGGTGCAGTTCCCAGCTTACATGTCTAGGGAGAAGGTGTTGGCATCAACATCAGGGTCCGGAAGAGGAGGAATTCTAAATGCTAAAGTACAGCCCTGTGAAGGATCCCTGTGCTGACCTGGGAAACTTGCGGATGGTTTTTGAGATAGAAAATAATTTGCAGATCTGACTCAGTTATGGATTGGGACTTAGGAAAATTAACCCTAAGGAGTAACCCCAGGCATGCTTATTCCACAGAATTCCACAGAAGCAGTCAATTGGAGCATGCAAGAAGAGAATGGAGTGCTGTGACATTAAGCCAAGGACATCAGCAGCTGCCAGAACCTGCAGGAGGCAAAACAAACAAACAAACAAACCACTGTGTGACACTGTGCGGCTTAGTCATATGGTTTCCAGTCTCTAAAGTGGTAAGAGAACTTTTGTTGTGTTTAGACACAAAGTTGTTTAGCTATTTCCTCTTGCCACGTTCTCCATGTTTTACAAAAAGTAGTAGTTACGTTGATTTCATTTTTTAAAGATCTATTCATTTTTTTTAAAGATTTATTTTTATTATTTTTTTATTGCAAAGGCAGATATACAGAGAGGAGAGACAGAGAGGAAGATCTTCCCTCCGATGATTCACTCCCCAAGTGAGCGCAACGGCTGATGCTATGCCGATCCAAAGCCAGGAGCCTCTTCCGGGTCTCCCACGCGGGTGCAGGGTCCCAAAGCTTTGAGCCATCCTTGACTGCTTTCTTGAGCCACAGGCAGGGAGCTGGAAGGGAAGCGGGGCTGCCGGGATTAGAACCGGCGCCCATATGGGATCCCGGGCGTGCAAGGCGAGGACCTTTAACCACTGCGCCACCGCGCCGGGCCCAAGATCTATTCATTTTTAAGTGAAAGGTATGCTTGCAGAGGGAAGGGAAGACACACAGGTACATACAGAAGTCTCCTATCCTCTGGACTGCTACCCGAATGGCTGCAATGGCTAGAGCTGAGCTGATCCAAAGCTAAGAGCTAGAAAGCTTCCTGGTCTCCCATATGGATACAAGGACCAAGAACTTGAGCCATCCTTTGTTACTTTCCCAAATGATAAGCAGGAAGCTAGATCAGAAACAGAGCAACTGGGACACAAATAGATGCCCATGTAAGATGACTGTACTGCAGGGAGAGGATTAGCTTGCTATGCCAGCACAGGTAACCCTAGCTGATACTTCTATAAAACCTGAAAACAACACATTTAATTTCTTGTTTCTCCATCCATCATGTTCATTATCTTGGTTTCCTTCTGAACTCTACTTCCCCTATCTGTTGGTGTTTTCAAATTTTTCTATCGTTTGCATATCAGACTGTAGTCATTGCACATTTGTATTGTTTTACTACAGGCTGACTGAATCGTATTATTATTAGTCTTATTAATATCGTGTAAGTATAATTTATTTTAAAACCTGGTGAAATCTCAGAGGAAATACGGCTCCATGTACAGAACATTTACAACGGCAACTTTTTGGGCTCCAGAATTACTATGAAACATTCATAACCTGCTCACAATTAAATTTGTTTTGCACTGCTCTTCTCACTTAAAGGTTCACATTTTCTCTTGGGTTTTTCTACTTATTTTTCCGTTATTTTGACCCAGTGGCTGAATGTCTTCTGCCGATGAGCAAGGCCTGTCTGAGATAAATAACCACTCCTTACAGCTGCGGACAGTGGCATTCCTGAAAGCATGACGTCCTTTGTTGCCAGAAAGACCTGGCACTTTTTGGATGAGCTTCTTCTCTTGTAACATGTATTATTACTTCTTAGAAGATTGTGTGGAAGACAAAGGATCTGTTTCTTATTTGTCTCCCTCGCCTTGCACTTAGCTTAGGGAACAGAATGAAAAGGAGCACCTGATAAACTACTTGTGATTAACGCCTTGGCAGTAGTTTCCAGGGAGGTGGCAAGTCCAGCGCCCCTTGTTGCGCTCATTTCCTTGTAGACAGTTTGCTTTTTCTCTCAGGAAAACTTGAGGGAGTCTTTCCCCTTGGATATTTTCATGTGATGCCTTCAAGCACAAGTTAAAAAGCAAAAGCAATAATGCGTTCTGCCATCTTTGATGTAAGGTTGGCTTTTTTCCATCAGAAAACATACATCTTTGACATCAGCTCTGAATGTTCAACCCGCTATTATTTCTTTAGTAATTTCCTCTCCTTTTTAAAATCTCTTTTGTGTTGTAACAGTAGGTGCTTCTTCTTCCACATGGCCAAAGCTTTCTTCACCGTTTTCTTATTTTACTGTTGCTGTTTTATGTTCTAAAATAGTTCATTACATATCATTCCAAGAAGTTAATTCAATCTTGCTACACTGGTGACTTAAATTGCATATACTTTTAACTTAAATTTATAACAAGCATTTTGTATTTCATTGAAATAATGTATCAATAAACTTTTTGAAGATATTCAATAGAAATAGATCATAGCTCGTTTATATTTGGTGTCCAATCTGAATTCTACTTTTTTCTTATTAGAATTAATTGTTTCATGTTTTCATCTTCACTTTTGTCTTTGGCTGAATTTCTAAATTATCAATTGATGCTTAGTCATCAATAGATTTGAAGAAATAATCAGGCATATTAACTTAAGTGGCTGGCACAAGTGTCTTTCAGCTTCTGTTGGCCTTTTTGTTGAATAGAAGAGTGATTTGTATTGTAATTAGCAGACAGAGTAAGAGACTAAGAGAGTGTGAGAGGGACAGGGAGAAGGGAGGAGAGGGAGAGAGAGAAAAGAGTAAGGGTGGAGAGAAGAGAGAGAAAGGGAGAGAGAGAGCAAGAGAGAGAGATTTGGGATTTGACTGTGACATTCCAGATATGAGCTATAAGAATAGAGCAAGGCAACATAAAAAATCCAGGCACATTCAAACACCAGCTAAGAGGCCATTCTGACTATTATGACCTACCCTCCCCCGCCAGCCGAGCCCCTCACAAAGGGAGTCAGGAGTCCTCTCTGGGATGCCCATCAGGCAGCACTGGGCTTAAGCAAACACAGCTTCCTGATGCACTAAGGTGTGGTGTTAGGGAGCGGGTGGGGGATGGGATGTAAACCTGTTTGTCTTCCAAGTGCCTTTGCCACCAGGCAGTACCATTTCTGACCAGCTCCCCCTAGCCTTCCCTCTGTAGCTCCTGATCCTGCGAGCTGCTCTGGGCAAATGGGATCCTTGCAGCCCCACCGCAGCATGCTTTGTGGAATGTACTGAGTGACAGCCTTTTCTTTTGCAATATATCCATCAAGGTGCTCCCATCACTCCTCTGTCTTCCAGAAATTCATTCTAATCGTTTGATTGCCGAGGTTCCTCAGCTGCCATTCTGGAAGGCTCTGTGAGTTCATTCACTTTTGCATTTCTTTATTGTATGCTCAGTGGGTTTTTTATATACAGGGAAATTTAATGAGATTTCTGACTCTTGTACCAGGAACCAAAAACCCTGTGAGAATTTTTGGATATTATTTCATAAAGGAAAGCAATTCACTTGTTTAAAGTCAATAGAAAAAAAACATTTCAATATCTTTGCATACATGAAAATAAAGAGTTCTTTATTTTGCAGAATTTACTCAAATTAGCAAAGATATCCTAAAAATGTAGGCAGGAATACAAAGAAGAATGTGCTTAAATATTTGATAATCAATAGACAATATTTTATTTTAAAATGTTATCAAAAAGTAAATCACATACAAATAAAATATAATTTCATATACCTTAAAATAGTTAATAACGTTACTATGCATTTTTCTCTCAAAGTCTTATTATTTATTAAATTAAAAATATTAAGCATGAGCTGACAGAGTAGGACACAGGGTGATCCTCCACCTGTGGCGTTCGTATTCCATGTGGGCACATGTGCCAGTTTTGGCTGCTCCACTTGCAATCCAGCCCTGGAAGAGCAGGACAGGCAGGCCCCCAAGGCCTTGGGAGCCTGCTTCCATGTGGGAGACTTGGAAGAAACTCCTGGTTCTCAGCTTCCGATCAGCCCAGCTCTAGCCATGTGACCATTTGGGGAGTAACCCAAGGGATGAAATATCTTTTTTTTCTGTGTCACTCTGATTTTCAAGTAAAGTAAATGAATTTTTAAAAATGGTCTTAAACCCAAAGACTATTAGGGGATATGAAGGAGTACTTTAAAAAATGGAACTGCTAATTGATGTTTAAGGATTTGTAGCATGAATACAGTGCAGAGTTTTGGTCGATGTAAGTTGGCTGCTTTGATTGCCAGAGTGCAGTCAAGCTAACAGGGAGTACACTCGCACACTAAACTGATACTGGGTTACAGCACTCCGGCAAAGAAAACCAGATCCATCTCCCATTGTCTCCAAGACATTCACTGTGCCCCAGTGACTCTCATGCGTCTACATCCTGCTCAGTGCATAAAGCAGACAAGGTAGCTGAATCTCAGAATGGCATCCTCCTTACTCGCCTGCCAGTAAGACTGCTGACCTTCACAAGGACTTAATAAGGCTGCACACATTTTTTTCTTTCTGCCCGATTTTTAGAAACGCTAGAGCTCTTTTGTACCACACTCTTTATCTGAGCAGGACTCTTGCTCTGCCACAGTCACCTTTCTCTCTTTAAGCGGGAGCAATACTTGTCGTGGTTTTTCTGTGCTGTTGTAAACCAAGGGTTTACTGCTCTAGATGGGTAGGAGCACATGAATTATTTGATATTCCATTAACTAAGTGAATTTCCATGGAGTTGCAATCTGGCAGATGACTTAGCCAGGGGAAATCACAAGGGTGTAGATGAGAATCAAATGGACACTGTGACCGTCCTTTATGTAGCTTATTGAAACCAAAAATTTTCGATCACAGTTGCTTACTTTGAAGCTTCAGTCATGAGTTTTCAGTTGTCCCCGAACCTGGTGAAATCTGGTCACTGATTCTAACAGCTGGAGAGAACTTCACAAACTGTCACGTGCAAACACATTATTTACTATCTGGGTGATGCTCTGAGTAGGTGAACTCTCTTCATACGCTGGTTTATGTTTCCTTAATGCTCAGTTCCCTTGGATACGCCTTCCATTAACACATGTGACTGCTCTGAATTTAAGGACAGCTTTGTTTCATTTGTAAAGCGTGTGTTTGTACACTTCCCTTCCTCCATTTACCCACGTGGTCTTAACAGAAGGTATCTTCGCTACAAGATGCTGTCCACTGATGGTGTTCTCTTTATAAGGTAATTTTTTGATAAATTAAGCCACCGAGCCATTCTGCTGGCCACAGAGTGTGTTTCTTAAGTTGCTTATTTTAGAAGAATTAGTTAGAAGAAGAATTTGAAAAAAATATATAATTTTAATAGTATTTAATTGGAAGGTGAGAAAGAGAGACAGAAACACACAAACACACACACAAAAGCAAGAGAGAATACATGAGAGCACGAGAGAGTGAGAGAGAGAGAGAGAGAGAGAGGCCATTGAGAGAGAGAGAGAGAGAGAGAGAGAGAGCGCTTCTCTGGCTCCAGAAACCAGCAATGGCATATACTGGGGCTGAAGCCAGGACAGAGCAACCCCCTCCATGCTTCCCATATCACTGGGCTGACAGGAGATCCCACCTCTAATTTTCCAATCCAGCACTCTGGGCAGCAGAAGGTGGGGTCTATGGCCCACATGTAATGCCCAGATGGAGTTCCAGCCTTAGCCTGGCCTCGCACCAGAACTAGAGCCATTTAGGGGTGAACCAGAAGGAAGAGCTCTTGTACTCTCTGTTCCTGTCACTTTCCTTTCAAAATCAATGGTTTAAATCATTTATTTCCTTCTATATTGGACTAAGTTATGTATCTAGTAATTAATTATAGAGCCATTACACTTGTCACAGACTAAAAGGTAAAGACAGGAAATTGTGGACATAAAATAACACACGTATAAAGGAAAATGTGTTAGGGCCAGCATGGTGGTTCAACTGGTTAATCCTCTGCCTCAAATGCCAACATCTCATAGAGGCCCCTGCTCATGTCCCACCTGTTCCAGCTCCCATCGAGTCCAGCTTATGACCTAGGAAAGCATAGAGGTCAGGCCAAAGTTTTGGGA
The DNA here is from genome assembly GCF_017591425.1 of Ochotona curzoniae. Taxonomy (NCBI): domain Eukaryota; kingdom Metazoa; phylum Chordata; class Mammalia; order Lagomorpha; family Ochotonidae; genus Ochotona; species Ochotona curzoniae. The sequence continues at coordinate 8,283,702 of NW_024467119.1, forward strand.
GTCAATATCTCCATGAGAGACCAAGTGGAAGATCCTGGCTCCTGGCTTCAGAGGAGCTCAGCTCCACATGTTGGGATAATTTAAGGAGTGAGCTAGTTATTGGAAGTTCTTTCCTTCTTTGTCTCTCTTTCCCCCTGTAAATCTGTCTTTCCAATAAAAATAAATACATATTTTAAAAAAAGAAATATCAACTTGATATGTAAAGAAATACACAATACTGATTTATATAAGAAAATATTCATATGCAGAAGAACTTATGTAGAAATAAATATTCGCTTAGTACATAATGCTAACCAATCTTCTAAGGGAATACTTAAGAAAAATGCAGTTTTAATTTTAATATGCACATGAGATCAATTAATGTATCACATATGCAAATATGCAAGCAATGACCCTGATTCCAAAAGCTTGTTATTTTTGAATTTGGCTTATGGCTTTCTCCTACACCAGAAATAATGATTTCAATAAATTAGCTGCTAATGCCAAGTAATGAACTCTGATTTGTGTTAATTTGGCCATTACTTAGTAATTGCATGCTAATATTTCTTTTAAAAGTCATGTTTAAAGGTATATTAGTTTAATATTTCTTTTAGAAGTCAGTTTAAATGTACATTAGAGTTTCTTTCTACTTCTAACATTTTGAAAATAGTGACAATGAGGGCATTTTGATTCAGATGTTTTAATAACACAAAACAATTGAATAAATTAAGAATGCAAAATATGAGTTACAAAATTCAAATTAAAAAGTTCTAATAACACAAAATTAAGAAAAATGTATTTCCACTGAGCAGTAATCATATAAGGATGAAAACAGTCATCCCGGGTCCTGTTGACATCGTCCCTGCTATAATTAATTTTACCCATTGTAAAATATTACAAGAGGTCTAATTGGTCCTGGTGCTGGGAAGGTGGAAGTGATGGCATTTATATACGTATATTCTTGCATTTATAGGTCATGTAGATCCTCAGATATGTGCATATATGTGTTACCTATACCTCACAGGCACACGCTAAGTTAATTACATCAATGGACAAACTAACACTTGTGATGAGCAGGATGATTATTTTATTTGAATAATTTTCACTAACATAACACTTTTCTCTTTGACAAATGCCACACTATATGTGTGTGTGCATTTGCAATGCTTACTATATCAGTTAAATCCACTTTATATATACATAAAAGTACATATAATGTAATCCTTTAACATATTTTACTTATAATAATAAATGGGTCAAGAAGCTATAAAGGGAAACCAGCCCCAGGAGTTTCAGAGTGAGTCCTCCACACTTTCCGCCCCTCCTGGGAAGGGCACTCTACTTTCCTGTTTGCCAATACCAGCATGAATCTTACACAAGTATGCACATTATACATTCACACATGTAGATATAAATGTGAAAATCTGGGCATCTCAAAGCCCAAACATCTTGACTCAGACCATGATGTTCTCAGAAACACAGAAGTCCATGAATTTACAAGTCACCATCTCTGACATCTTGTAGAAGTCAAAATGGCCACAGCCTTGCACGGAGTCTTAAATACGTTTGTGTTGGACCAATCAGAGTAGGATGTTCACTGTGGCAGAAATGAACTGGACCAAGCCCCAACAGTCCAAGTAGTGAGGCTCACTCCCCAGGTCAGAGACTTTGTATCTAGAAAAAGAGGACACAAGATCACATCAGGAACAAGTTATAGCTAGAGGGAGTCACCTACACTCTATCAGATGAATTCCATCCTGTGGGAAGGCTCTAAAGGAGATAATATGATTTAGTACTTTAAAAAAATGTGCAAAAAGATTACCATTAACATCAGTGTCCCCAATAACCATAGCCCACTCTACTCCTCCCAAACATTGTTCAGACTCATGCAGGCAATGGTTCATATGTGTTTATGTCAGTAGTGACTTTCTGGTCAAGCTCTGAGAACCCCTACGACAAGGAGATGACTGAGACTTGAAAGCTCCATGTCTGTGTCACTGTCCCTAAGATCAGAGGCGTAACAGCAGTCAGCATCCCAATCCGCTTCCTTTACACTTACCCTAGTTGGTGCTCCCCAGGGAAGGGACAAAAATTGACTAGGGAGTCAGCCCTGATGGGAAGCACCTGTTGAAATCTGAATGCGCAGAGGAGTGAAAGGGTTCCTTGCCAGGAACCTGCCTGTGGGAGGCCATCTTACAGTGACATGTGGGACTTGCTATGGCAGAAGATCAGGCCCCTGCTTTTCCACTCCTGGTGGTACTGATTTTGCAGAGATGAACTCACAGACAGCAGAGCACTCAGGATGTCTCAAAGCCCGTGTTCATCGCTCACTCACCGTCCCAATCCCACACATCGCTGCACTTTGACAATTGTTCGCCCATAGATACAGAGCTGGGGCTGTAATTGTTCAACTTCCATTTGCCGAGTATTTACTTTATAGGGGAAAAAATCCCAACTAAGCTTTAGTTAACCGATAAAGATAGAAATCCACAGCACTCCATCAAGATTTTTTGTAACATCTGAGTTAAATCTTACCAAAATTCAATTTTTGTTCAACTCAGATTTATTTACTCCAGTTAACATCAGCATTTCAGTGATAAACTTTAAGTATGCATTTTCACAAAAAAAACTCCAAAAAACAAAAAACAAAACAAAACAAAAAAGCAGAAGTGGGAGCCATGGAGTGTTGCTGCTGTTTGAAAAGAAAGTTGGAGAGGAAAGCTTTGATGAAGAGAAAAGGGAAAGAAAATATCCTGAACAGGGTAAAGGCAGAAAAGGAAAAAAGAAAAAAGGGAGGTTCAGAAAAACATGGATATATTCTGCAACCACATTGTGACTGTGTGAAGTTCCAGCTCACTTTGATAAAACGCAAGCTGAAATGCACACATTATAATTGGGTTAAACAACTCTAGGAAGAAATACAGTTAAGAACACTAAAAAGATTGAACAAAAGATTTAGGTCTTAATGAAAAATAATTGGTGAACGAAGGCACATTTTATACTTTATGTTTAAATGAGAGGTTTAAAGTATTTATGGATTTTAATAATCCTCTACTTTAATTAACCAAATGACTCAATAAAATTCTGATACTTTCAGATATGAGAGAGTCTGGTGAAATCAGTATACTATAATCATATGTAAACTGATTCATCGGCATTAATTACACTTTTGGCACACTAACTATACTTAGATCTTCGGTTGTGAGTATAAAATCATTGCTTTCCAAAAAAAATCTATATTTGATTATAGGAGATAAGAGTTCACTTTTATGATTCGGTGGACCAGGGAGTTGTTCAGGAAGGTAGCGGCTTTAGTGGGAAGCGGCAGAAATGGAGAAGCGATGGTGCAGTTTATGGAGCGGAGGACACAGCAGGTGGATAGAACGAGAAGGAGAGATACAGCTCTAAGCTAATTCCCAAGGCCGACGAGCCTCGCTGACGCTTCTGGAGAGTTAGTCGATGGTTCTGCTAGAAGGAAGAACACACAGACAAGGCATAATTAAAGCCACACTTTTGTGGAATTAATGCCTTGATATATTAAAAAGAGTGGGAAGATGGAAAAATGTAGAAAGGCAACCGTGAACAAAATTTTATAAGCAAATTTGAATTATTTGAGTGGCAATTTTAATCATTTCTGGACTTGTGATTGAAATCAGTTAACTAGACAATATATAAAATATAATTCAATAAATAAGCATATATATATATGGAATTTATTATTTTATGAGGCAACTATAATAAAATATTCTGAATAAGTTGCCCTGAGTTCTGACTGAAATACTGTCAGTATTCTGAAATTCATAGTTTTGTTGAGTCACTGACTTCTGTAGTACGAGTTGTTTGACCTTGAAGTTCTTCCTAAGATCCTTATCTATTCCTCAATTTCTCTGATTTCACATCTCCAGGTAACTTTTCCCTGCCTTCTAACCGATTTTATAAATCCTCACCTTCATTCACCTATTATTATCTCAATGTACGACTAACACAGAAAGCCTACTAACAGCAGTAGTAAACTCTTAACCTGTAGTAAACTACATGAGTTTTTTAACCAGGCTTACGCCTCATAAAATAAGCAGACTCTTTTTTTTTTTTTGCTTTGTCCCTTTTGAATAGTCTTTTAAAAAATAACAGCTTATAAATATTTATTATCACACAGTCCACAGCATCAAAATTGCAATTCAACATCTAAAACACCATTTTCACTGGAGTAGTGAAGGCTCATCCATTCTACTTGAATTTTTGTTCATGGTCATTGCTGAAACTAGGAATGACCATGTTCAAACAAAACCAAACAGAACAATATTTGAAAGCAATTGTAGGAATTGCCGTTTTGCTTGCACGTGTATATGCCCACTACCACAAGGCAAATATGCAGAAGAAATAGAATATTAATTCTAGCAGTATTTTTAAACTTCAATTTGAGCAGATTTTTTTACTTTCTCACCTGAAAAATCTTAACTGACCTGAATAAAGGTCATATGACATGATTCGTTTCATTTTTCTGTTTTTCTTTGTCCTCCAACAATTTATATATATAAATCAATTTATATAATATTTTATTTTATATATTTATCATATATATTATTGATATATATCAATTATCTCTCTCTCTCTCTATATATATATATATCAATTTCTCCCATACCTTTTTCCTTTTTGTCTCTGAGAGAGTCTTGCTGTGAAACTTGTATCTTCTCTGTCTTTTAGAGATGAAACAATATATAGAAGGACGGATATCACCTCCAGTTGCTGTGATTATATGAGAGCAGACTATGCTCAAATTTAAAAAAACATCATTTGGCAGAAAAATAACTAAATTACTCAACATTTATGCAGCATTTACTATGGACTGCTAATCCTTCTGTAGTCAAGGATATAATCTGACTGTGATACATCTTAATTTTTTAATTTCCCTTTTTATCCAAGTTTTTCCTCTTCTGCTTGAACTCTTAGGATTGCCATAGCTAACAGAATGAGATGTGGTTGTCTAATCTGTCTAGGATTCCTTCCCTTGTGTCAGCTCTCATCATGGCTTCAGTAATACTGGGACTGTGATGACTATCAATTTATATGCTAACCCTACACAAATCCCTAGAATGGCAAAATCACATTTGCAATTATTGATCAGGATTTTTGTTTAACATCTTTGAGACATATTGACTCAACTGAGTCCACACTTTCAAATTTCTCTAGTCAATTGATTTTAGCTTTCTAATTTTACCAAGTAATGAAATTGTTTAATTGCTCAGATCGAAATGCTGGGTCATTCCTTGAGTATTTTTCCTGTAGCCTTTGCCTAGTCTATCCTGACAATTCATTGCCTTTATTTTAAAAATGCATCAGTTCCTATATCTTACAGAGTGCTTCCTAGATTAGCAGTACTCATCTGATGGCTTCTGGGCACAGAGTTAGATCATGGATCCATTTAGGATATTTATAGAACAAGGCAGGTGGGGGGCTTGCCTCTTACTTCCTCAGACAGTTATCCAAATATACCAACAGCCTCCCTTGAAGAGACCAAACTGGATTATTTTCAAATCTCTTGTCAAAGATGAACTGGCTATACATGTATAGGCTCAATTCTTGGATTTCCATTCTGTTCCATTGATCTTTTTTGTTTCTGTACCATTCTTAGACTGTTTTGATTAACACTTCTGTGTACTATGCCTTGAGTTTTGGAAATTCGATTCCTCCAGTTTTGTTTTTATTCTTCAGGATTACTTTGGCTGTTTGTCATCTCTTGTGCTTCCAGATGAACTTTTGAATCATCTTTTCCATTTCTGAGAAGAATGCTGTTGGAATTTTGACTGGCATTGCATTTAATCTCAACATTACTTTCAATAATGTGGACATTTTGTTTTGATGATTCTGCTGATCTAGGAAAACGGTGAATTACTCCATCTGCTGGGCTTTTTATCATTGTCTATACAATGTCATGATACACTTATATGGTAAATAACGGACTTGTGACTGCTGTTGACAAACTGTAGTATTGTATTCATATAGGGCAAATCAGTGTGTGTGGGAGGAATGCAGAAGTGGGAGAGGAGAGGTCCATGAGCCCATGCAACTGCAACATAAAAAAAGAAAAAGTGGAAGAAATTAATTAATTAAAAATACAGCAAATTAACTCTTTTCTACCATCATTTACATTTGAGACCGAAATTATACTGTTAAACATCATACTGATAAATATTAGATCATGTTGTTATATGAGCTGAAGTGATCTAGGTTATCCCTGACTGTCCCCTGTGCTCACGGTTCCTGGTAAGTTGTTCTCCCCCTTCCTTCTAAGCTCTCATTCATGTCTCTGCGGTTTCAGTCATTTTCCTACTTTTCCCGCTTTTCTTTGTACCTGGCTGCCTTAGCACATTTGTACCAGTTCTTTCTCTTCTCTCTCTCTCTCTCTCTCCATGCTCTGAAGTGATTAACCATCATACATCCATATGAAAATTTACACACTTCTGGAAATCTTTGTTCACATTTCATGATGTGAATTGATCTATTATGTTTAACAGACTCTAAATATTGCACCATTCAATCTTTCCTTTTGTTTAGAAAATATAAACATTTAAGATAGAATTGATTTCTGTGGCTAGTATTGTCGGCAAACCAGTTAAAACCACTGCCTGCAATCCCAACCTTCCATAAGGGTGCTGATTCATATCCCTGAGGCTCCAGTTCTGAGCCAGCTCTCTGCCAATGACCTGGGAAAAGCATTGGAACAGCCCAAGCATTGGTCCTCTGCTTCCCCGTGGGACATCAAAAAGAAGTTCCTGGCTCCTGGTTTTGGCCTGATCCTGCCATCGCCACAGCGGCCATTTGAAGAATCAATCCTTTGATCAAGTTATCTCCATCTCTCCCTCTCTGCCTCTCCCTCTCTGTAAGTCTGACTTTTGATAAATAAATGTTTTTAAAAGATTTACCTAAATGTTTTTAGTATTTGTTACTGTCTTTTTCATTCTTCAATGTCCATGCTAATAAGACAGGGGGGTTTTTAAAAACTTCTACTTGGCATCTGAAACAAACAAGACTTGATTCAAACAAAATATCCCTTGTGAAAAGCACATTTGTAAACTGTTCCAATATATTAAGAAATAATGCATTTTCTAATTCATACCTGGTCAAAGGCCACTTTTAAAAGGTTTGTTTTCTAATATTTTATCTTTTTATATTTTACTTTCCATTTTTAAAAATTTTCCAATTTTCTATTTTTCCAATTTTCGAAGATGTATAACATATTTCATCATAAATGACATGCAGGTTCTGACACAATATGATAGAAAACATTTAGTGATTGTGTTGAACAAAAAAATAAATGTCTGGCAGGACAATTTTCTCCATTAAAGTGTTTACATATTAGTTTACCACAGAAAGTTGTTAAGAAGATATTTATAAATATAGGCTATGCAAGCTATATTTGAATACAAAGAAGAATTTCTTTCAGTTTATTCCTATTACTGAGTTAGGAGTAGAAGCAGTTGATCAAAGCAAACCACCATTGCTACCAGGAAGGAAGGAGGGAGTCATGAAATCTGGCGTGGTGGATGATGCCTCGATTGGGTCAGCACAGACTCTGGAAAGGGATTCCAGGTGGTCATGTACAATCACCTACAATTTATAATGTTCAGTTCTAGAAATTGCTGTAGATTTCTTTTGATCTTGCTCAGTTGTTACAGCAATCCTTTGTCCCCAACTGCATATCCTATTCATAAAATCTGAGAGTTTATGGTTGATGTGTATGTGTTCTTTTTTATTGTGAGATTTTAATCTTATACCTTGGGGATACAAATTGGGTTATTTTGCTAAAAAGTAGAAAATAAGGGATATAGATGCGCCCGTATGTTTCTCTGGAGTCTCCATCACGTCTATAAAGCGATCGGATCTGCTCTCTCTCTATAACTCTGTATTGGTGAGAAATTTTAGAGGATTAAAGGAAACTAGTGCAACAAACCCAAGTCACAGAAACGCATCTCACTCATGTCGAGGACGCAAAAAGAAATGGCAGAAAAAGGGAAAATCTGAGGATCTTTAGCGGAAAAAAAAACGCCTAGAAGCAACTTAGAGGGTTTTTGTGTGATGTTGTGAGGCTTTTTGCTTATTGTGAAGAGTGTATATAAGAAGTATCTCTTTTGTAGATACATTTCTGAATTATAGCATTTTAAACTGCTTAGTTTCTTAGTATCTTAAGGTGGGAATGTTGGCACAGTATTTCATGGAAAGAACATCAGAACAATATGGGAAATTGGATGCAGAATCAAATACACATCAACTATACACTAGCACCTCTTGTGCTAGCATAATATCTAGAGCAAAAGATGTTTATAAGCGCTTCACCAAATCTAGGAATGTAGATACTAAAAACGTTTTCAGTTCAGGAGTGAACACTTGTAATGTGGTATCTGCAAACAATACCAGCTCTAAATGGACTCATACAGTAATATGAGCAAAGGAATACACATGGAAATGTAAAACATATTTGGGGACCAAGACAGAATTTAGCAGTGAATTAAATTTAATTAACTTATTGTTATATTTTTATCATTATTATAATTATAAACGTAAATCATTGTTTTAGGAGCTCTCAGAAACCTAGCAATCTGAGGGTTGTTTGATTTGTTCATTTCTTTGATGGAAATATGAAATTCTTCCTGTATGAGAGACTTTTCTAATATTGGGGGCTCCAGAGCAATCCTGATGGTCATTACAAGAGAGGATGGGGAGCCAAAGTTGGAACTAAGTAAGGACCAGAGAAGGCTCCTCTCCCGAAGGAAGGCTCCTCTTCCTGAAGGAAGTTTGCTATTCTTCTGTTTCTGAGGTCCACTCAGGGCACCTGGCTGTTGTTCCAATGACATTAAATCCTGTGAGGAAGGATCTGGGCTTCTTCCATCTCATGTGGGTGATCTGATAGGGAATGATTGACCTCAGAGTTCCTGGCTTACGAGGACACTCCAGTTTGCTGTGATCTCCTTGGCAGTTGGGATATAGTGCTTGGTGCCCATACTGATAATCCTTGGTGAGGTACCAGGAGTCACTCGAGGCTTTTCTTACATTCATAGAAAACCTAGGCTGAGATTTCAAAATTTGCTGCCTAAAAACCATGCACTAATTTTTTATAAGATATATGAATGGCACCTATTTTGAGGAAGTAAGAAAGATAAAACGCAGAAGAACTTATATGAGTATAATAATTTTGCTGTAATTAAACAACTAACATAAAACTTTCGGTGCATCTCAAGTGGAATAGTGGTAAAATTGAAATAATTATTTTGAAATAATCCCCCCAAATCTGAAATTTACAAATGTCCTGTGAATTTTAAGAAGCAACCGCAGAGTAGCAAAGGTGAAGGCCCAGAGCTGCAGACCTTCCATGTCAATTTTTATAAGGAAAATAAGAATCTTGTTCACGTATTAGTGAAGAGGAAATTTAACAACAGCAATATCATGGACAACTTGTTCTAACTGCTAGATTAAAGCAGAGCAAGTTCTCTGCTCAAGGATGCCCAAACATTTGCACCCACACCAGCAATAGATAAGAGCAGAGCTGTCTGTGGGAACTCAATTAAGCAAGATCAAGTTCCAGCAGCAGGACCCAGAGTGATAGCCTAGTGTCTAAACCATTGTCATGTACACGCCGGGATCCCCCATGGGTGATGGTTCATGTCCCAGCTGTTCCACTTCCCATCCAGCTTCCTGTTTGCAGCCTGGGAAGTAGAGGATGGGGCAAAGCCTTGGAACCCTGCAGCCATGTGGGAGACCTGGAAGATGCTCCTGGCTTTGGATCGGCTCAGTTCTAGCCATTGTGGTCACTTGGAGCATATATATGTATATATGATTCTGCAGCAATTCTTCCAAGACCTGAAGCAAAAGATGAAACTGGCTTTCCCAGGACAGTCCTGAAAACCCAACACAATCAAAGCCATGGTTACCACAAGGAGGAAGCGGTTCAGTTACCACAAAAGCAGGCAGGTGAAGAACCCTGCCTTAGGGCAGCAGTTTATTGGGATGCACAAGGCACTTTGCTCATTGATTTTCTGGAGGGCTAGATAAAAATATATCTCTTCATGTGAGCATTTTAAGTAAGTAAGTCTATTCTTCCACAGAAAAACATTTGGAAAAGCTCTACTGAAGAGTAATCCTGCACTATGACAGGCCCCTGCTCACGCCACGCATCAATTCAGAGTTTTGATTGGAAATCATTAGCTATTCAATTTACAGTCCTGACTTACCACCTTCTGACTTCCTTTTGTTGCCTAATGTTAAAAACATCTAAAAAGGGCAGCCAGTATTCTTTAGTTAATGATATTGAAAGGTCTGCCTTGGCATGACTAAATTCCCAGGACACGCACGGGTTTAAGGATGGACTAGAGGGCCAGTGACACCACTTACAACTCATTTTTTAAGAAGTTTATACTTTTAACATTTCACTTCATTATTTCCCAATGAACGCTTGCAGATCTTCTTAGGTTCTAGGCACAGGACAGTGTGTTGAGTGAACTCTGCTCACTTCAGTCCTCCGGGGGAGCGAGCACGTGCTCCTGTCCTTTACTGTCACAGCCCATCACTGAGCACGATTTTTGACACACACTAAATGATTCCTGATTTATTAGTCTTAGGAACTAGGTATGGAACTACAGTTAGCCACTTATCTACATTTCAACGACAAAATGTATGTAAATATTTGACATAGAATCATAAGTATCTTACATCTATAACCTTGCTTTCTTCCTCACTGTTAATGCACCATCCAAACCTTCCTGTTTCCTTTAAATCGATGTTTTGCCATTTAAAAAAGAAAAAGCTTGCTAATTCGAGAGGTAAAAAGATTGAAAGACAAGAAATAGAGAGAGCCCTATACCGCCCACTCTCCCTACGCTTGAAATGGCTGGGCCAATGAAGCCAGGGTCTGGACCTGATTTCAGATTCCTAACATGTGTGGGAAGGATCTGACCAGCTGAATATCGAACAGCGTTAACAGGAAGCTTCAGCTGGGGCATAAGGCTGGGAATAGAGCCCAGTTCTTGATTAACTGATTCATTTTAAGACATACGCATAAAATCATGTAAGTCTTTACTTCATATAATGAGAGTGTCATTAGTTTAAAATTAAGTCAGACAGTCTCATTTCCCTTGGAGAAACAAGAAATTAAAGCCTCCTGAGCTCCCTGAAACAAATGAGACACATATTGCAATGTTCTTAGCATGAGATCCTCAGGAACGTGCTGATTTCATCTCCCGGCTTGGGGCCTTGATCCCTCAACTTCACTGACCCTGTCCTCTTTGCTTTCCTTTAAACTCAACAGCCTGTTCTTGTAAGTAGACTTGCAGCAGTTTTTCCTACAAATTGCTTTCCTCTAAAGTTTGCTTTTTCCTCCTCCCTCAATTATTGGAATGATTCATTCCAGTTATGTTTCATGAGGGAAGTTTCATTTGCCTTTAGCATTTGCATCCGGGGCCTGGCACAGTAGCCTCCTGGCTGGAGTCCTCACTGCACACACGGGGATCCTGTTTAGGCTTCAGTTATTTTCCTGGTGTGCTCCACTTCCCACCCAGCTTCCTGCTGGTAGCCTAGGAAAGCAGTAGAGGAAGGCCCACAGCATTGGGACCCTGCACTCATGTGGGACACCTGGGAACGGCCTCTTGCTCCTGGGTTCAGAGCATCTCAGTTCTGGAAGTTGTGGACACCTGTGAAATAAATCAATAAAGGGATCTTTCTTTCTGTTTCTGCTTCTCTCGGGAAATCTTAAAAAAAAAATAGAAAAGATATTTCCTGTACATACAGCCTCTTCCTATATTCTGCTTTTTTCTCTTGTCTTGTCTCTCCTCCCATGCCTGTAACATACAGTATGGTTCCTCTCTTGCCTTCTCTTTGTAGACATAAAAAGCTAGTTTCTACTCATTGGCGACTTTGATGTCCAATCAAGTCAATTAGAGTTTCAAAACTTCTGGAATTTTTGACTGAGTTTCTTACAGATAGCGATTGTATCATCTCTGTTGCTTTATTTATCTGAAGGAAATCTAGTTGGCTTAATCTACATTATTCTTATTCATCTTTTGGGCTTCAGGCTGTGGGTAGAGGGTACTATAATGACTTTTATTCATGTAACATAGTATTTTATATTTAAGAACACTTATTTGATTTGAAGGGCAGAATGGAAGTCAGGGTGAGACAGAGGGAATAACAAGTTGGCACTACAGTCCCCAAATACCAATGACAGCTGAGTGTCACCCAGCTTGAGAACAGCTGTGAGGGGGGGCAACTCCAAGAATCTCTTGTGAGTTGCCATTGCTGCTCCTATGTGCTTTAACAGGAAGCTGAGTCAGAAGTGTGCAGTGTCCTTGCCTGGTTCTGACTTTGGGTCCCTGCCCTCCCTCGTAATGACCATCAGGATCGCTCCAGACACCCCTCAAAACAAACAAACAAACAAAAAATCTAGAACAGATAGACAGAGAACAACAAGGAAGGCTTGGAATCAGACAGGAAACGGTCAGCGGGGATGCACTTATAACTAACTCACTTGGTGGGACACAAAGATTAGTTACTCCTCACTAGGGTATTGAAGATTTCTCTGCACACCCCTCCTAAAACTGTTCTCCTAAACTGTTGACATATGTCTTGTTAGATTTATAGAGTTAGACTGCCCGAAAAGCAGCCAGGTTCAGCAAAATCACGCTTCAACGCTATATACTGCTAAATACTAAAAATAAAATAGACATGAGACAACTGAATAGTAATCTATAGCCATTTTAAGGTGTATAGAACCTGGTTGTATATAAACTAACAAGTGAAATGTCAGTGAAGAAGTCACAGGATATGGTTCAGAACTTGCATTCTTTTTTTTTTCTCTTTTAACATATTGGTTACTCCATACTATGTCAACTAATTCCATAACATTATAAATCGTTACTGATGTTATATCGGGGCTTTTAATTGATTGGGATGATACTCTGCTGGCTCTACCTTCAGACCAGAGATGGTCTCCCCAAGAAACTGTTGAACTTATCTGGACAATAAGATACTGGACTTTATGCTTGGTAGATGCTTGCAATGAAAGAATCTCAACTCAATTTGAACTGTGGTAATGCAACAAGGTGGAGGAATCCACCATGGAAAGAGGGTTCGGGGAGGGGTAGGGGAAATCCCAATGCCTATAAAACTGTGTCACATAATGCAATGTAATCAATAAAAAAAAAAAAGAAGTGTGCAGTGGCTGGGGCTGGATCACCATTCTAACATGACATGTAGCATTCCCAATTGCAGCTTCACCAGCTGTACTATGTGCTAACCCCATTCAACACTTCAAGTAGCACTGTGCATGAATAGTTCTAAGAAAAAGAATCTGTGGGGATAGTATACTTTTTCAGAGAAGCTCATAATATATAACTAGGACATTTTTGGAATAAATATCATAAAGCAAAATTTAAAAAATGTAGTTTGAAAAATGTGATCCCCAGTATAAAATCATTACATGTTTGTTGAATAACCATTTTGTTAAAATACATAACACAGAATCTACAGGGCTTAAATTAAGTGTATACATCCTCTTGGTAGTGGGATCTTGAATGGACAAATGCTGATGGAATCTCTAATTTCATGTATGAATTCCCATATGTAATTGATATTTTGAAAAGAAATAAAGATGTACTGGGATCATTATAAAAATTTGCTAGATGCTTCCCACATAGTTATAATATAAGCACGATTTTCAACAAAAACCTAGAAAAAGTTCCTTCAGGAAATCCTGGAAGATTTCAAGGGTAAACAAAATTGAGGAATTATTCATTTTCTAGCATCGCTAGTCATAGAAATTGTTAGTCATGGGAAAAGATGAACAAAATAAAAATGTTCCTACAACAAAAAGCAATAGGGAATGCAATTATAATTGGCACTAAATATAGATGTCCAGATGTAATGTATTAGTTATATAGCATATTGCAGTAATAAATCGCTCCAAAATTCCATGGCTGAAATAAGCAGAGTTAGCAGATAAGTTTCAAATGTGTCAAGAATATGTGAATTCTTTACTGAATGCTGGCTCAGGACCTTATGAAAATGCAGTCATGAGGTCTGCAGGGCTGAAGATGCGAGGACTCGTCCGGGGCTGCAGAGTCCCCACGTGGTCGCCAGGAGGCTCCTGTTTCTCACAATAGGTGCTTTCCAGAGACCTCAGTCCCTTCTAATGTGGGCTTTTGAAATGGAGGGCTCATGGCGGGATGCTTACCTGCCACCAGAGCAAATGTGCAAGGCAGAGACTATTAATTTAGAGAGATGAGAGTCCATCGATTCAGGCTCTACAGTCACAAGTGGTCTCCCGTTGTATTCCGCTAATTCTAGTACAGCAGTTTCAGCCCACTGTAAAGAAAACAGAAATTAGACCCCCACCTCCTTAAAACAGGCAAATAAGAAAATGTACGACATCAACATACATGTTTTAATGTATTAAATATGTGTGTACAGTAAAAAAGGAATGGAGAAATGGTGAAATTAGACATAAGGTAACATTGATGAATTGGTTTTCAAAGTTATAAGACAAAAGTATCAAGAGAATAGCTAGCATTCCAAATTTAATATTTTTTTGTTTGACACTAACGGAAACTGTAACAATGCAGCAGGTAAAGATGCATGTGTTCATAAAGAGACAAAAATGAGTTAAAAGTGGTTATCAGTAATAATGGCATTTGAGATATTGATCATGAGGTTCAAATTAGCTCAGAAGAGGAAATTAGATGGGGCTTTACAGGCTGAAGAAACAAATAAGGCGTCAAGATATCATTATCCCGTTTCTCTTCAATTATTCCGGCAACAACCATCATTTGTTTGCACTATGGCACCACATCAACTCCCATGTTAGATACTCAGATGGTCACAAGTAAAAGTATTTTAAAATTTAATCTAGCCGTTTTCAATAATTTCAAAATCAGAAGATGACATACAGAAAGATGAAGGGACATCGTTTTGAAAACTAGTGGAACTTTTCCTTGTGATTCTGAACTGATATTTTGGTCACATTGGAACTTTATCAGCAATGAAGTGCCGCTTGTCCTAAAGAGAGAGTTTGGCAATAGAAAACTTAGCACCAAACCCATGCCCCACTAATCTATAAGAGCTTAAAACTGGAAGATGGAGAAAATAGAATAGGGTATAGATTGGGTTTAGCTTCCAAACAGCTTGAAATGCAGCTTTGTGGATCAAAAAAAAAAAAAAAACCATGTAAATAAATCTGCCTATTGTTAGAACTCTCATAACCATGTGGATGTAAGGGTACTTCTTGGATATTAAGAGGCATTAAGTATTACTGCTCAGTTCATTGAAACTGCATATTGAGTTTGTACTCAGCAGGTACATGGACATCACAGAGGGTGAAGTACTACTGTCCTGTGTATTGCTAACCGTATGTTGAGGACATGCTCGCTATTTGACATGGACACTAACAGAGCTTTGAGTGGACACAAGAAGGTAGGTTGGTATGCCTGTTCCAAAGAATAGACCCTTTTCAGTAGATAAGGAGGCAGCAGCTACAAGATGTAATGTTATGGGCCATCCGAGACCTTTCCAAAGAACTTGTTCATGACTTGTGAGGTTTATGGAGATTGCCGTTGCAAGGGAGAGTCAGACATCTGACGCCAAGGAGAGTTCTATGTTTATGAGCTTTAATAACAGCAGTGTTAGTGCCTTTTGGCCTAATCTGTCTCTAGCCAGAGATAAAGGAGCAATTTGAATCTGTTCTACACCTTTCAACCATCGAGAGCAAAGTTCAGTGTGTTGAACCTGGTCATAGGTTTTTATTTTAAGCTAGCATCGATCAATTTACTAACTAAATGTGATGATAATGTCCTTGCATGTTTTTAAGACCCGCCCCCCCAAGTGGATTCATCGGTTCAGTGAAAAGTCATGATGGGTGCAGTGCACGTGCATACATGCATATATACACACGTGTTTGCCACACTGTTGAAAATTCTAAATAACTCTTGTTGGAACCTCAAAAAGTGGTATGTTTAGAATGTGCTAAGGATGGCGCGTAAATCAGAATTCTCACCTTCTTTCGTCTGTTCATAAACCCAAACTGGTTTCTCCAAAGTTAGAATTTATGCATCAGCTGCTACTCAATAACATTCATCATTTAAGTGCACACACTTATGAAAGAAAATTATTTTCCTTCATCTTATTAAATTTTAATGAAATGTGTGCCATGAGGCTGAGGCTATACTAACATTTAAACAGCAAAGATAGATGGTCTACCTTCAACCTCTTTTCCTGCTGCTGCTTCCAGCCCGACAAAGAAACCTCCTGTATTGACATATGATAGCTCATCTCCATACTCATTACTTCAGAATCCACATTTCACTGTCTTCACCTGCTGAAGTATAGTCATTATTTCCATTTACCAATGCTTAATAACATAAAATAAATCTTTGTGCAACAAAAAAGTAGCCTTACCCAAACCATCAATCTGGATTCAACTTTTAATCCAATCCACATCCTTTTAGATATTCTCTCATTCACCCAGTTTGGACCTCAAAAGCGATCTTCACAAATATAGCCATTGTCACATTCTGCTTTAGTACTCCAAGGCACCTTGAGAGGTGCTTTAAGCCTACATGTCTTTCAAGTGAACGTGCTTAGATTTTTAGCACCATTTTTGGCAAATGTTTCTTTACTAGGTAAAGAAATCTGCTAATAAAAACCTGATGTGTGCTTATGGATCCAAAATACGATGATAAATGCTAACTTATTACTGATAAATAAAGATGTATTTGAACAGAACAAATTATTAGTACCCTTTTATATGAAAAAATGGCATTTATGAAACATTTTGCATTAACTGAAGAAATATGTATTAGTGTTATGTGTCCAGTAGTAAATGTATTGAACAGAACTGATAATGTTTTACTTGAGAAATGAGGAACAATATAAAATGAATAAAATATAGGGTTTTTGTTAGGCAATCAATGTTTGGTAGACCATTAAAGAAGGAAGGGATACTGAAGAATATTGGAGTGGAAGGGCCAAATTCGAATCCTGAGACTTTTACTGAGCAGTAACAGAACATATGTTTACAGAGGGAAATGAATGAGTATGTGTGTAATGTGGGGAAAGAATTTTAATCAGATGGAAGAGCTAGCATAAAGAATGGAAATGTTGCTAAGCAGATCTTTCATTTTATTGGTAACTAACTCAAATGTGCCCAGTTTCCTGATACCAAGTTGACACTGATGATCATAGCATGCATTGTAACTGTTTCATTCAGCAAATAACGCCTATGGGCTGGCTGTTTGGGGATCCATACACTTTTCATAACCAATGCCCTGAGATCTTAATCCCAGCATCTGACAATGTGATATTTGGAGATAGCATGTGGAAAGAACAAATTAAGCATAGATCAGTTCACAAGGTTGGACTCCAGTCTGATTCTACTGACAGGCTTAGAAGCAGGGGAGGTTAGCACAGAAACACAGGCAGGAAGGACCTCTTTAAGCCCCGGGAGAAGTCAGCTTCAAGAACACTGACCTGGGGAGGAGAAGGGTGTCTTAGAAATAACCAATTTCTGATCCTTTATCTTGAATGTCAGTTTCCAGAACTAATACATTCTGTCATTGGAGTCACACTAATATCTCAACAACTGTAAGATGTATGTGAGAAGATTTGCAACTACAAATGCTCTTTCAGGAAACTGTCCTGGCTACTAGGTAAGTTGTCAGACTTTCAGACACTCTGTGAGTACTATGCTTAGGTAAGGCAAACCTCAATGACACAGGGAATATGAGTCACTGAGCAATAAGCTTGTGTGATTATTTTTTTAAAAAGGTTTATTTACTTTTATTGCAGTCAGATATACAGACAGGAGGAGAGACAGAGAAGAAGATCTTCTGTGCAATGATTCACTCCTCAAGCAACCGCAACGGCCGAAGCTGAGCTGATCCGAAGCCAGGAGCCTTTTCCAGGTCTCCCACATGGGTGCAGGGTCCCAAAGCTTTGGGCTGTCCTCGACTGTTTTCCCAGGCCACAAGCAGGGAGCTGGATGGGAAGTGGGGCTGCTGGGATTAGAACTGGCGGCCATATGGGATTCCTGCACATTCAAGGCAGGGACTTTTACTGCTATGCTATTATGCCAGGCCCTTGCTTGTATTATTTTTCCTGAGTTGATTGTGTTAGTCAGCATTAATAATAAGAATTATTTTGAAATCTTATCTGTTACATAAAGCTCTGTAGGTGAAAATATTACTTATCCTTCATTATTAGACTATATTGCACAATCACACAAGTGAGGAAATAACTCAGGCGTTTGACACATACTTCATCTACAGCTCTGTCTTCTGGTCTGAGAGCCCAACTTTGAACTCCTGCTTCTAGCATAAGACTTTGCTCCAGAACTTTGATAATCCATGTAGTAAACCATTCACAAATAATCCGCCCAGCCCCCTGCTTTTCTTGATGAGCTACCTAAAAGAGCAAAGATACATGAAGGGACATTGCTCCTGCACTGAACTCTTGTGGCGCCCCTTTCAGCATATGAAGAATGGCATCATGGCATCCAGGAGTGGGTACGTTCGACAGGAAACCATCCTGGGCATGCGTGTACAGCCTTCTGCTGTGCAGTCTTCCAGGGAACTTGAGCTAAGTCGAGACACTCATCTTGGAATCCTTCTTACCATCAACATGTTCTGTACGAAGAACATCTCAACACATTTCTAGTAATTACAGTTTGTACCAAGGTTTTTAAGAGGCTGGATTCTGCACGGCATCCCCATTACAAATTCTAATTCCATCTCAAGAGATCTATATCAGAAATAGCAGCTTTGAGAGTTAGCAGAACCTATCCTCTGCACTCATTCTTCTTGATATTGCTAAACCTAATCTCAATTACAGCTAGCATCCTTTGAGATATATGCTAAATTCTGTATATTTCTCTTTTTTTTTTTTGCAATATATATAGCTTCTTAAAGCTTTGCATTATTTTATTGTCTGATACAGAATCTGCAGTACTGTCACTATGGAATTCAAAGTACTGCTGCATAGATATGTGCATAGTCAAGCAAGTAAACAGCTAATGTAGGATTCAAACTTAGCTTCAATTCACAGTATGCTTAAAGGTAAAACCTATGACTTTAACATCTTCTATGAGGAGTCAGAACTGAGCTTCAATGAGTTCAGTTGTTGCCGTATGAGCACTGCTTTGGACCCCAGATTCTGCAAAGCTGATGCAGCTCTGTGATAATAGGCCTAGGAAAGTACTGAAAGACACCCCAGGTGTTTGGGTTCATGCCGCCTCCTCCCCCAACCCCGAGAGGAGACCCAGGAGGAGTTCCAGGCTCCTGGCTATGACCTGATCAAGCTCTGACTACTGCAGCTCTTTGGAGAGTAAATTAATGAGTGGGCTTGCTCTTTCTGTTTCTCTCCCTCTTTTATCATGGCCTTTAAAAAATAAATCTTTAATAAAACAGCTTTAATGACTTATTGTTATTACATTCATGGACCCCTTTCATCTTTAAATGGTCTTTCTTCTTTATAAATGAAAGAAAGGGCCTCCCGCACAGTGACCTAGTGGCTAAAGTCCCCACCTTGAATGTGCCAGGATCCCATATGGGCACCAGTTCTAATCCCAGCAGCCCTGCTTCCCATCCAGCTCCCTGCTTGTGGTCTGGGAAAGCAGTTGAGGATGGCACAAAACCTTAGGACCCTGCACCCACGTTGGAGACCCGGATGAAACTCCTGGTACCTGACTTCAGATTAGCTCAGCTCCAGCCATTGTGGATGCTTGGGGAGTGAACCATTGGACAGAAGATCTTCCTCTCTGTCTCTCCTCCTCTCTGTATATCTGACTTTGCAATAAAAGTAAATAAATCTTTTTTTTTTTTAAAAAAAAGAAGTGAAAGAAAAACGAAATACACCTCCCAGACTGATTCCAAGTGTAAGATTACACATTACTGAAGTTGAAAAAGAAGACATTGTTTCTGAGTTTTGCCTCCAGTGTGTCCTTTCTTCTGTTCCTCACCAAGCTCCCACTTTCCACCTGCACCAGGCCCAGAGGATGAGGTGTGTGAGTTGCATTGATGACTTTTCAGCCTCAGCATTCACATAGGGGAGCTTAGCCATTAATGGAGAATGATGGTGATACAAGGGTCTTTACTATCCATGTTGCAACCTTCATGTCAAATACAAGATCAAAGATATGTAAGTAAGCATGTATATACGTATAGTCATTTAGAAGAACTGTATAGTAGAGATCATTACATTGAGGTGTGATTTGTCCTTTTGGGGTTTACTTACTTCATTGAGCATTATGAGCTCTAATTGGGACCATTTGGTTGCAAATGGTAGAATTTTATTCTTTGCACACTTTCGGTTGGAGTATAACTTATTAGAGTCATTGTGGAAAACTATGTGGGGGTTCCTAAAAGAAAAATGACATCACAGAATTCAGCATTTCTGTTCCTTGGTATGCGCCTAAATGAGATCCATATGTTAAAGAGATGTCAGAATGATGAATAAGCAGAAGCCGTCTCAGTGTTCATCCACCACGGGGTGAATTTCTAAGCATGTGATACACATGCACAGTGGAATGTAGGTAACTGCAGAAGGATGCAATGATGTCCTATGCAATTATGTGGTTGGAAATGAAGGTCATTGTGTTAGGTGAAACAAACCAAGCACATTATGACTGGTATAACATACACGCATACCCATATGCAGAGCAAAATGTAGAAGATTCTGTGGGAGCTAAAAATTAAAAAAAAAAAAGTGGTTATGAGACACCTGGGAGGAAAAGTGGGGAGGAAGCATTGGGGGAACAGAGATGGACAGGTATTACATTATAGCTAGATTATGGCTTGACATGGGTGATGAGTTCTGGGATTCTACTGAATAATTGGATGGCTAGAGACCATGTTGATCACTATGGATTTCTCTATTCTAAAAACCTTGAAAACAGAATTTTGGATGTTTTCAGTATAAATTAATGATAAATGCTTGAAAGGATAGATATAGTTACATCATTGGATATTATACAATGTACAGATGCAGCAAAACACATAGCAACCCTTACCACATGCCTTTACGCATGGTTTTGGTTTAGTTAGAAATCTTGAATACTTTTTTTTAATTTGCAAGATTCATTAGTGAAGACTTTTTTATAATAAGATGAGTATATTTTAACCTTAGGTTTCACCTATAATTTTTTATTGTATTTTCCAAATTAAAAACTAGATGCCGTTATTTCTTTAAGAGTTATGACCCCTCTAGCATATTAAACTATTGATCAATTGTGAGTTACAGCTATAATGTGGATGCTTGGAGAAAGGCGCCTAGGTTGTCATTCATAAAGATTTATATCTATCTATATTTATCCATTTATATATTTGTTTATTATTGGAAAGTCAGATATACAGAGAGGAGGAGAGACAGAGAGAAAGATCTTCCATCTGCTGATTCACTCCCCAAGTGGCTGCAATGGCTGGAGCTGAGCTGATCCAAAGCCAGGAGCCAGGAACTTCATCTGGTCTCCCATGCGGGTGTAGAGTTCCAAGGCTTTGGGCCATCTTTGACTGCTTTCCCAGGCACAGAGATGGATGGGAAGCAGGGCATGCAGGACATGAAACAGCACCTATTTGGGGTCCTGGGTGTTTAAAGGGAGGACCTAGCCACTAGGCTACTGCGCCAGCCCGGTTGTCATTCTTAAGACATACATTTCTACTTAGTGAAATTTTGTTGGGGAATATCCTGTTCTTATCGCAGCCTCCCCGTTTTAGGATGTCAGGATTCTGTGAATGCTATTTCAGCTCAGATACTCGTGATCTGTTCCTATCGTCATATCCATTATTTGTATAGGAATATTTCTTTCTTCATTTTGGTTATTTTAATACCAATATTGTAGACCCTACCAGGGTTAGTAGACTAGAATATCTATTTGAAATTCCACCACAGGAATGTTTTTTTTTCTTTCGAGCTCAATATTTAAATTCAATTTCCTCTGTGTTTATGATGAATTTTTCTATCAGCCCTAAGGAACCTGCAAATGTTTTCCAAGCCATGTATTCAAAGATAAGAATGAGAGCAAATGGCTGGAATGGCTCTAGCCCATCAACATATTACTAAAGAAAACTTATAATGCATACATTCTTCTGATAGAGTTCAATTATATCTCTTCATATTCAGAATAAAATAGATAATCACTACAATTGCTGAAAGTTCACCTCATGCATATTTATATATCTGTCTGTTGCAGAAGAGGGGAAACTTCACCCAGCTGGCAGCTAAGCAGAGACTGGCTAGGCTTCAGATTTCCTGAGGTTGCTCAGTGCAAGCAGAGGTAACGTTTAGTGGTTCAGACGCTAATCACAGACTAATCTACTGGTTTCATAATAGAAAGCAGTTTGACTTTTGAACTAATATCATTTTCTTCCAATAGCAATAGGATTGGGGCCTCGGCCTCTCCCCCAGGGGAACACAGTTTTGTATTAGCCCCTTTAGCTCAGACGGAAATCATCTTCTTCAGGCCAAGAATTTTCTTTTCTGGTTGAAACATATTATGGGCGACTTCCATGGCCTCACCTTTGTTCTAGCCACCTTTGAGAATAATAAGGGAAAAAAAATAATCAAAAAAGCCTGTGCTTTTCTTTTTCTTTCATCAGCAAATGGATTAGATAGAAATAATTGCTTAGAAGACTCCAATAGCTGTTATCTTTTCAGAACAGTGTGTTGACTATTGATTGATTTGGAATGCTACATGCAATCACAATAGTTCTAAAATTTCAAATTACAGAATTTTGGTGTTTGTTGCTAGATTATAAGTGAGTTAAAGCAGCTGTTTACTTGAAAAATACAAGCCAAGGGGTTGGTGCCAAGGAACAGACGTTTAAGCCCTCACTGTGTCACTGGCACCTGGTTTTTAAAGGGAGAAGTTGGGCCTTGGTTTTTCCATTTTCCATACACTCTGCTGACACTCCTTGGATGGCTCAGGTTCTTGGGCACCTACCACTCGTGTGCGATGTGTGGATGGAGCTGCAGGCTCCTGACACTGACGTCGCTCAGCCCGTCGTGGACAGGTGTGAACTGGTGGCTGTAAGATTCTCTCCCTTCTCTCTTTCCCTTTCTCATTCACTCCCTCACTCCCCCTCGGCCCCACCACTTCTCCCTTTCACTTTGTCATACTATCTTTCAAATAACAAATAACTCTTCCCAAAGCCGCATTTTTGCCACAATGTTTTTCCTTCATGATTATATAAACAACAAAAACATGCTAGTTTGGTTTTCATGTGTTATTAAAGTGGCAGTGTTTGTGCAGAACATCATGCTTGCACCTTATGAGCTCAATGAACCCAATAGCTTCTTAACGGTCAGTGAAGGGGAAAACGCCCGCTGTCCTCACGCATCTGCCAGCCGAGTGACAAGGATGGAGGAGGATGTGGCTTGATATTGGATCATTCCTTCATTTTTCCCTATGTAAAATCAGCACAATAATTTAAAAAAAATCAAAGAATAACCAAAAATAGTCTCTGTCATAGGAGAAAAAAGAAGGAAATGTTTAAACTTCTGGAATCCAGACAGAGGAACATTTATGCATATATTACTGAAACAGGCAGCTAAAGAATTCATGTACTATCCAAAGAAATGCCTTTTGGCGTAGCATCCACATTAAAACCGTATTTACCAGGTTTTCTTTACATCAATGCTAAAATTTTACTAAGATTCTTTTCTAAATGGTAACATTTAAAGGCAAAAGAAAGTCATGTGTCCTTTAAATTTTAAATTCTTGAATTAAATATAATAAAATTAATAAGTAAATTTTTTGATATTCACAAAATGAAGGCAAAAGAAAAATCAGATAAGGGGTTGACTAAGGTGTTATTAAGATTTGATCTCTACATTTTAAGTTCCAGTGCCACAACTGGAAAACTTTCATGAAATACTCAAATAGTAACTGTCTTCTTGAGAGTCTGATTCTACTGACACAATTGGAAAATCTTCTGAAATCACTGAGCCTCTTGAAGTCTTAAAGACTACTTCCTTTTTCAAGATTTATTTATTTTTATTGCAAAGTCAGATATACAGAGAGGAGGGGAGATAGAGAGGAAGATCAGAATGGCTCACTCCCCAAGCAGCTGCAATGGCCGGTGCTGCGCCGATCCAAAGCCAGGAGCCAGGAGCCAGGAGCCTCATCTGAGTCTCCCACACAGGTGTGCAATCCCAAGGTTTTGTGCTGTCCCCGACTGCTTTCCCAGGCCATAAGAAGGATGGGAAACAGGGATGCTGGGATTAGAACTGGTGCCAATATGGGATCCTGGCGTATTCAAGGCAAGGACTTTGGCCACTAGGCTATCCTGCCAGGCTGGAAGCTTACTTTCTTTATCCAGGATGTAACAGTGATGTTAAGTTGGAAAATCACAGCCCACCATTTAGGTATGATATTGGGCTGTTCTGATGTGTCTGGCTACCTTCAAACTGCAGGTCAATATCAGTATATAGTGTTGTTATGAAAGTTAAATGAGCAAGTATGCACTGGCCATGCATTTTTGTTCTTTCTCCATTCAAAGTTCTAAAAGAATGCCATCTTTAACATGCTATGATTCTATCAAGTGTTAACTGAATTTTAAGATTTAATTCTGACTATTACATTTCATTTATTCAAAATTGGATATAAAATGACAATCATAGCTTTCTACATTTTATTGATTTGTTTATATGATATTCTTTATCAATGAAGGTATTGTCAAAGTGTAAAGAGGATACTGAATTCATCATGGCATGGTACATTTTGCTCAACATGGCTTAGGTATAAGACAGAACCAGCCCTTCTCCTCTTTTCCAATTCTCTTGTACTCACTGGAATACCATACTGGCAGCAGAAACAAGACAAGGACTTGCAAAGAGGCTTTTTATGTGATGTCTAAAGCAAAGAGAATAAGTTGCTTACGGGGTTATTGGTAGGGTATCATTTTTAGGGGTTAGCGTTAAGGTTTTGAACTGGTTCATATAAACACTGTTTCAAAGATGGCATTAAGAGTCCTTCAAATGGCTAACAGACAAATCAAAAAGTGTTCAAGCTCCCTGGCAATAAGGGAAATTCAAATGAAAGAACACTGAGGTTTAATTTAAATCCAAAAAGAATTGCCCACATACAGAAAACTACCAACAACACTTGCTCGTGAGGTTGCAGAGAAAAAGGAACACTGCTTCACTGCTGTTAGGATTGCAGGCTAGTGAAGCCATTATGGAAGTCAGTATGGAGAACACTTAGGTGATTAAAAATCCACCTACCATATGACCTAGCAATACCATTTCTAGGAATATATGCAAAAGACTTGTTATACTAGAAAGCAACATGCACCCCGATGCTCACTGCAGCACAATCAACAATCACAAAAACACGGAAGCAGCCTAAATGCCCATCAATAGAGGACTGGATAAAGACACTGTGGCTCATCTACGCTATGGAATACTATATGGTTATTAAAACACACACACACATGAAACCAAAATACAATTGTTTGTGGCCAAATGGACCAAACTAGAGACCATTATGATAAGGGAAATGAGCCAATCCAAAAAGGTCAGATATCATGTATTTGCTCTAATATAAGATAATGCAATATCAAATCTAGGGATATTATGTGTGAATCTTGCCTTATGTCACTTTCTACTTACCTGTACCTTTTGTAAAAAGATCTTGTGATATAATTCATTAATCAATCAGTCATAAAGGACTGATTATTTATAATTACCTGAGATGACCAATGTCCCTTTTATCACTGCTATTGCTACTGCCCATAAATAATGAAGATCTAGTCCTCATTGTACCTTCATTAGGGCCCTGGGATACAAGATGGTTGGGAGACATTCCAGTGGCAGCATGATGGGCTTTAGAAAATTCAGGAAAGACACTTATTGTGAGACTGAAGGGGAGAACAGCGGTGTGGACGAAACGTGGGTGATGGGAGGGACCCTAGTGCCAACCAAGCTGTATCAAAAGACAATGAAAAAAGAGTCCTGAGACATGTGTGGCTGTGATAGGATCTTCATCACAGTAGGCCATTGTGTAGACCTCAGGAAACAAATGGTAAGACACACGGCATACAATCTAGCCTCAGACACGTGTGAGTGTGTTTAGCAGTGACAAGAGCATCCCATGTGTGTGGAACTACTGGAACTCTTCTGGTGCAACTGTCTCTTTGTGAGCAGAAATTTTCCATTCATGCCCCTCATGCCCCATAGTAGTCACCATTCAATTTTCTGTATCAGAATTTGACTATTTGATGTAGCAATACAGGTGGAATCATGCAGTACTGGCTTACTTCACTTGGCATACTCATCTTAATGCTTTTTACCTGTTATCCAGCGTATGTTGAAATGTCCATCCTTTTTGAACCTGAACACTGTACTATTGAGTCAATGTGCTATTCTCCGTTTTTTTTTTTTTTTTTTTTTTTTTTTTTTTTGCTGGTGGTCATGAGCTGCATAAATCTTTTGGCTATTACGGCTAATGCAGTTATATGCATAGGGGTACATGAATCTCTTTAAAATTATGCTTCAAATTCTTTTTAGAATCTATCTAGCAGCAATATGTACATTGCACAATTTGACAATCCTAGTTTTAATCTTTGAATAACTTCTGTTGGTTTTCATAATGCGTACCTTAAAAAAACACTAGGGTTTCAATTTTTCCCTATCCTTGCCAATATTTATTTTGTTAAAGTAACCTTTATAATGGATGGGAATGCAACAGGGACTTTATCTTTTAACTAATAGCATTTTATTAATAATATTTACTAAACTTAATTATTAATTTTTAAAAATTTACTTATTTATTTGAAGGCTGAGTGACACGGAGGGAGAAATGGAGACAGAAACGTCTCACATTCGCTAGTTCGCTCCCCTAATGGCTGTAACAGCCGTATGTGGGACAGCTCAATACCAGCATTGGCTCGTCACTCACGTCAAAGTTCTGCACTTACTTGAGCCATCTTTACTGCCTTCCCAGGGACATTAACAGGAAGTTAGATTGGAAGCAGATCAACTGAAACTGGAACCAGCACTCTAAAATGGGATGCTATCATTGCTAAGAGCAATGTAATATTGTAATACCATCCAATGTCCCTCTCTTTATTAAATTGCTAAGGATTGTAAATTCTTCAAGGATCCAGTGTACTACCATAGTCTCCATGTGCACCTGGATATGCTGTCCACCGTTCTGTTTGAGCCACTGAGAGGAAACTCAGCTTTGACACATGCACTCAATGGTCAGACCATTCTCTTCATGGTTGGGCTTCTGAGTCTGGCATTTTGGTTGGGGGATCCCCAAAGAAACTTTGAGATGATCCCAGACCAGATTCTTGGGGGTGCTTCCCAGTACCATGTCCAGTATAGTTTGTCATCCCTATCAGCCTATGCATATGCTGGTGGTTGCAATTGCTAAGTCAGTTCTGCCTCCAGCACCATTTTCTGCACAAAGTGATGGGTGTTGGAGCCCATCCCAATCCTGCCCACCACACAGCAGTGGGACGTGCAGCCTAGTTGGTGTGACTCCCAATAACTCTCACCAGGCCTGCCCCCTGCCCTGGTTTCCATGCTTGCCAGTACATACAGCAGACTGGTCAAGTCTGTGCCAAATAACATTCAGCTTTCATACATGTCAGTGGGCAATGAAGCCTAGTTCAACCCAATCAGCCCCACTATTCATCCCACACACCTGCTGACGGGTGCCATTCTCTGTCTAGTCATGTCTGTCCAAGTCCTGGTTCTCATGCTCAGCAGACAGATATCACAACAGAGGACAAAACAAATTGATCAACTAGCTCAGCCAAGTGTTGGCAATGAAAATCTGGACAAGTGGAGACACTAAGGTGGACTATGTCAGCCAGTGGATTCTGAAGAGATATCATTGTGCTTGGATGGCGAGATTGCAGCAATTCAGAATAGCTAGATTATTGAAATCACTTGACCAGTACCCTTGGAGCATACTCCATTTCGGAGACCCTGGGATGGTTGGCAGGGTGGGTGTGGCTTCTCCCTTTGTCTCTCCTCTTCTCCGAGATACAGGAAGGAAGAAAGAGAATGTGGAAACAATGATCTTACCCAGTTTCCTGTAGCCATAGCCCCTTTGTGCCCCAATCAACTATGTAAAGATCACATATACACCCAAAACATCTTGCTTATTGCTATCCATAATGGTTCATTTGTTTCCAGGACTCAATAGATGTTCAACAAATATATGTTGTGAAGGAACACCTGTAGTTTTGGTATTTCAAAAGTTTGACACTGTGTGGTATGCTAATCAGCAATATTTCAGGCAAGGTGTTTCCCAGCAGGCTCAAGGGACACATCAATGTGTACCTCTCTGGAGAGATGGCTGTTGAGGAGGAATGCAGATGTTTCTTGAATATGTCGGGCATCTCCCTAGGGCTCTCTAGAATTATCAAAACAGATGTTAGACTTATGAGAGATAAAAGGGGAGGAGAGTCATGACTTTGGCTTCTTATAAATAGAAATCAATAAATCTCTGATACTGTACTTTAAGGCACTATAACCTGATAGCTATATGGCTCCCCAGATTGGCTAAACTTATAACAGGTTTTGCTGAGTAAATTGTCCATTAAAATTCATATTAACAAATTCCTGGTGACCTTATTTCAAAAATTTCTTAGCAATACTTAATGGCAAAAATCAATGATAACACCATTGGATTTACTTCCTTGCTGCAAAATAAGCTTGGTGTGATAATGGCTTCTACTGGCTGACAGGTCTCCCCTTTAAAGTATTGATGAGCATTGGCACTAGTTAATAGTTGAAAGGCTATGAAGAAATGATTGTAAACTACAGGAATATCTCAATTATGTATTATATTCAGAATTATAGACATTATTTCAAGGCATGAAACAATGCAACTATGAAGGTCATTGAATTACAAACACATGAAAATAGGATCCATATTAATAGAAGATGACACAAAGAAAACAGAAGTTAGGAGCATGTGCACTCAAAGTTCACAAAAAGTAAAGGCAATAGTTGAAGAGCAGTGAGGTGAACAGGTAAACATTTAGAGATGAGAAATGAAGAGTTTCCACAGTTTCAGACAGAGGATTGCAGAAAAAAAGCTTCTGTTTAGAGTTGCTTTAACATGCAATAAATTTTGTGTCCCATTCTTCTCTACAGATGCTGTCAAAATAATAATATTTTTCTGGAAGTAAGTTGAGTCTTTGTTCTAGCCTTTGAAATCAGTCTAATCCAGGAATTATGGAATTGCTGATCCTACATGTATTTTTAGCTAATGATAACACTCTTATCCTTCACTAAGTTTTTTTTTGTCATTGGTGAAGTACAGTAGAGATTTGGAAGGAAAAATTATTTTGCTTATCCTTTTGTTATTTGCTGTATTATACCATGGCTCATTTGCTTTTGCTACAGAAGCTTAATTCTAGAATTAATACAATTGCAATTTATCAAGAATATTTTATGCAGTAGCTATTGCAGTTAAAGATTTAGGCTTAAAACACCTCTAAAAATAAGTAATAATATCGTGTTTTACATAAAAATCAAGAACCCCAACCTGCAAAATATGTAAAATTTGCTTGAAATATCATATTTACTAAGTCTATTCAGTTTAATATTTTTAAGTGTAAGCTTAGAGAAAGGAGATCAAGAGACTATGTTTTGGGTGAAAGAGAGAGTTCAAATATTGTCAAAGAAAAATCTATTTTGGGGAGTAGCTCTATGGCTTATCAGGTTAAACCTCTGTCTGCATCGCAGGTATCCTGAACGGTAGCTGGTTCAAGTTGTGGTTCTCCACTTTAAATCCATACTTGTGTTAATGTGTCCGGGAAAGCAATGGAGAATGTTCCAAGTGTTCTGGCCTTGCCATTTGTGGGACACTAGGACGAATCTTCTGATTCCTGGTTTGGGACTGGCCCAGTTCCAACCATTGCAGTAATTTGGAGGAGGGAGGCAGTGGATGGAAGAGCCACGCTCTCTTTCTCTCTTTTAAACATT
This sequence comes from Ochotona curzoniae, assembly GCF_017591425.1. NCBI lineage: Eukaryota > Metazoa > Chordata > Mammalia > Lagomorpha > Ochotonidae > Ochotona > Ochotona curzoniae. Next base: position 8,313,660 of record NW_024467119.1, read on the forward strand.
CTCTCTTTCCCTTTCTTTTGTTCTCTTCACTTACTCTTAGTAATTATGCATTTAAAAATATATGTGTGTTTCTGATTTTCAAATACAATGGCATGTAGAACTGCCAAAGATTGACATAGCAGTAGAATCTATTTGGGATATTGATTAAGGTAGAATTGCATTCTTACAGGTTTCAAAGACTAAGTTTTCTTAAGAGCCTCTATAGACTTGATGACAGACAATTATCTTATTTGTCTCCACTCAAAGCCTTCTTCAGAATTATTCATTAAGTTCAACAAATTCCAACTTCAACTTCTTTCCTAAATTAGATTACAATTTCACAAAGACAAGTTAGCATCAGTAATATGAACCAGAATTTTTTTGCCCTATGGTTTTTTTTTCTATGATAATTGTTGTACTTGAGATACAATTGCAAGATTTGTATCTCCTGTCTAAATTCTCTTAACTGGTATTTCCATTTCAAGAGATTTCTCACTGAAACCATTCGAAAACTGCAATCAGAATAATTCTACAGAAACATAACCTGATGAAAACATTGTCTTTTCTGGAAACTCCTGTAATAGGAACAGCTTTCATTTACCTCAAATTGCCTGTAAAATCCCCCACCTTTTTCAAAGGCTTCAGCAGCATTCTACCTTGCTACCCTTGTCTATTTGCTTGTTAGCCTCTGAATATAGGTATTTTCCCCGTCTGTTCCACCGCTTGGTTTTCCCTATAAATTTCTTATTTACCCAAGAGAAAACTTGCCTGAAGTACACTCATGAATTATCTCCAGTTATAATCCATACTCCCTACTCCTGTATGTGCATTTTCAAAAAGTGGCCATGTTCATTCCAAAACATCTGAATTTCCTATTATGAATAGTTCTGGAACACAATGACTGCCCAGGAAATAAGTATCCTTTCCTTGGGACTTTAGAAGTGATTTCAAGAAATTTGGGACTTCAAGGAATTTAGGACCTAGAGTTATTTTGTTAGACAAATAATAGGCAGTTAAACCTAGACAGTCACTGTCATTTTCTTGTAAGTGAGCGGGATGGTTCGGAAATTTCCTGAGTGTTAGGAAACACAGAGGTAAGGAAGACATAAGGCTTGGAGTTGCCTGTGGCCATGTCACCTTTCCTCCATGAGACAATTCCTACATTCTGTGTCGTGCTGGTCGCAGTGGATGCTTCTGGCCTCTGCTCCAGGCCCCACCGCACCCCGGACATTGTGACACAAGACACCCTGGTATCCAATCATAAATCTTCTTGAAACACTTCTTACCTACCTGACCTTAATTGAGTGACTGGATTAACAAACGTTCTATTTGTTCTGAAAGACAGACTAACTTATTCCTACTATCACGGTTTAGGACTCACAGCTCTCACAGAGCCATAGACACCTAGCCAACACCCGTGACCAAAGCACTTCAGATTTCTTTCTTGAGTTGAGCACTTACCTAAAGCCAGCATTTTGTTTTGTTAATATACTGCTTTAGTTATTTTTTTTTTTTTACTAAATTGAATTACTAAATTTAATCAGTTGCACAAATCAATGGGATATTACTGTACACATTAAAACATTGTCTATTGAAATAAAAACTGAATTGATACGCTGCGATATTAAATACAGGTGAACCATTTTAAAATGGGGGGAGCATTCTAGGGCTAACATTTGATTTGATGGTTACAACGCTGAGATGGCGCTTGCTTTTCATCTTCAGGACGCTTGTGTTTGAGATCAGCTCGGTTCCCAATTCCAGCTTCCTGCCTGTGGATGAACCGGAAGAGCAGGCAGAGTGTGCTGTCTCAACTTCCTGCCACCAGCCCCTCCCCTCCCCCGTGGGTCGTTTCTATGTCTTCCTTGACAAGCCAGTTTAACTCTGCTGCCCATTTGTTAATTGGATTACCTCTCATTCTTGCTTTTGTTTCTTGTATATTTTGATCATCACCCTCCCTGGGGCAGATAAAAATGGCCAAACCGTTGCTCCATTTTCTGCAGATTGTCTCCTCGCACTTGATTGTTTCCTTTGCTGTGCAGATCATTGATTTTATAAATTCCCATTTGTCTATTTTATGTTGCTTTCTTGTGCTTGTGGGGTTTAATCCAAAACAAATGACCATTCCAGTGTCATGAAATGCCTTTCTTGAGCATTAATTTAATAGTTTCTTAGTCAGAAGTGATTTTGAATCTTAATTCCACAGAGAAAAGATAAGTATGTGAAATGATCAATAACTTTAGCATCTCAAATTTCTCATGATCACTATATAATCTACAAGTCTATATATCTCATTGCACATAAAGATGTGCAGTTAGTATCTGTCAATGTTTAAGTTTGTAAATCAAACATTTACTTATATATTTAAGGTCAAATAAATCATTTTGGCTAGAAATGCTGTCCACAATTTAAAAAAAATGGCCATTTACTATTTCTCAAACTCCTGCATGGCATAACAGCATTTCAACTTTTTCCTAATCTGTGGTATTGAACTAATAGCATTTCAGAATAGGGTCAAATCCTCCCCATTTCAAAAGAGAGAGCTACATGAAAGTTGTAAATTTTCAAGTTCTCATGGCTTGCTTGCTGGTTTTTGAGACTTAGCAAAGCCAAGGCAAAAGAGAAGCATTGCATTAAGTGTTATGTTGACAAGTGGGTATATAGGAATCAATAGCGAAATGTTAAGGTTTATTAGGTGAGATTTGTGTGTGTTCCTACAAGCATAGAATTCACTGTTGCTTTAAAGAAAGAAGCACATATTATGTTGCTCTGGTTCTTCTGTTTCTTTCTGGTATATCTAAGAAATGATATTTCTCCATGTGCTGAAAGGACTTGAAATGCCTTAGGGTAAAAGCATTAAGTATCTTGATAACAGGATACTAGATTTTCTACAGTTGTCTATATCTACAACGCCATGATACATTAAAATAGACAAATGTTGGACTTGTGACTATGACAGAAAGACTACATTATTGCAATAATAACAGCTGGGTGGGAAAACCGGGGATGGAGGAGGGAATCCCTGTATTTATGGAATTATATCATAATAAAATAAAAAAACAAAACAAATCAGTACGACAGAATAATTAACACAGAATTGTCCTATATAGCTTTTATTGGTCTCCAATCTCAAGCTATGCTTGAGACATCTTTACATAATAATAATAAATTTAAAAAAATAAAAAATAAAAGTGTGAATGTGAAAATCAACTGGGAGCCATTTAAACAAAAACAACTTCTAGTAACTTTTAATAGTTGTATGGTTTCCTTTTGTTTAATTGTATAGGTGCATCAGAGTATTTGTGCTTACGAGGTGGTGCATTGCTTCTGGATATGATTTACTGACTGTGTATATCTGACCTATCACTTGATTGGCAGTAGTGAATCAACCTATTAATTCTGGGCAGACAGTTCAGATGAAAGAGAAAGCACAGAGGCCTGTTCTCAGATGAAGGCATGAGATAGCTCGACTGATGCTTCAACCTGGACCCATTTGCACTGAACTTTTCATGTTGCTTTCTGTCCCGGGGAACTGGCAGATGTTGTATTGAAACAATATCTGTAGTTATTACAGGTGTCTCAGCCTTGTTAGAGAAAATAAATGTATTAGAATCTTGAATTACTTTAGCAATGCTTATGTATCTATTGGGGTCTGCAACATATTTGGTGCTGGGTCAGTGTTGTGATGGATTGTTTTAAGCTACTATTTGCAATACCGACATCCTGTTCGCATTCTGGTTTGGGTTGCAGCAGGGCAAATGCTGACGCAGTGCTGTGCTTATGGGTCTGGGAGAGTACTAGAAAAGGGCCTAAATCATTTTACATTGAGTCAAATGAGGTTTTAATTTCTTTAATACTATTTCTTTTTAATAATTATTTGTTTATTTTCATGGTAAGATATATAAGGTATATATACACATATATGTATATATATATACACACACACACAGAGATGATGTGTCCACTGAGTCACTCCTTAGATGCCTACCACAACTGGGAATGGCCAAGGTTCAAATCAGGTGCTGGAGACCATTCGGGATTTCCATGCGTCCAGCAGGTCCTCACCTACTTGGCCATAATGTTCTGTCTCCCAGTCTGTGCATTCAAAGGAAGCAGAATAGCAAGGATCGAAGCAGCTGCTCTGCGGGATGCAGGGATTGAAGCAGTGCCTCAATTTCAGCTGAGTGTCCACCTTAAGAACTTCATTTTAACTCATAATAAATGTTCATAGTTGAATATTTCAAAGCAAGTCAACAACCACAATGCCTTTGAACAATGAGCTCATATAGCTTATTTTGTAGTTAGACTTTGATTTTGCAGTGGGAGGGGCGCTTGACACTTTCAACTCCTTTGGTTGTTCAAGAGGCAACTTTATTTAGTTGATGTGCTAAAATAAAGACAAATTAAAAAAAAATAATATCACATGTGAGAAATGTAGGATTTTCACAATAAGTGTAAATACCTAGGGGTTAATGTCTATTTTACATAATAAAATGCACATCTAGAAAAACTTTGAAGAGGTTTATTATGGTTTTGATTTACTCATTCCTTCAATGAAATTCTTAAAGATTGCTTCAGGATGTGACCAATGGAATGGAGTGCTCAAAATAATGTCTTATAAATGTCATTATCAGAACTAGCGACTTCAGAGTACCATTTGCATATTAGGCCTTTTTTTTTTATTTTTTTTTTAATTTTATTTATTTTTTTTTTATTGGAAAGGCGGATATACAGAGAGGAGAGACAGAGAGGAAGATCTTCCATCCGATGATTCACTCCCCAAGTGAGCCGCAACGGGCCGATACTATGCCGATCCGAAGCCAGGAGCCTCTTCCGGGTCTCCCACGCGGGTGCAGGTTCCCAAAGCTTTGGGCCGTCCTCAACTGCTTTCCCAGGCCACAGGCAGGGAGCTGGAAGGGAAGCGGGGCTGCCGGGATTAGAACCGGCGCCCATATGGGATCCCGGGCGTGCAAGGCGAGGACTTAACCACTTGCGCCACCGCGCCGGGCCCGCATATTAGGCCTTTTAAACTTATGTTTTTCTATGTTCTTATGATTTGGGGAGAGATACTGCCACCTGTTTAAGCAGATACTGCGTAGTATAGTTGTACATGCATAGGTGCAAATTGACATGAATGTTAAATACACAGAATGCCAAGACTGTGATTCAAGGGTTTATGTTGATTCTAAGTTGCCTAATGTGCATTTAAATTTGTATGTCACTAAAATGTATCCAATTTCTTATGTCCATGGGCTATATTTAACAGAATGTAATGCAGCTTTTTTCTAGGTCTCTACAGAAGGGAAGATATATTGAAATAGAAGAGTTGTAAACTTTATGAAGTCAGTGACTCATAAATATCTTGCTATGTTTGCATTCTCAGTTTCAAAGAGGGAGTCGGGGATACAATTTATGGCTTACAGGTGAAAGTACCAGGGCTGGGTTGTCTTAGTGAGTATCTGATGTTGTCACTGGCTTCCCAGGTGTTGGTGAATGAATAACTTAAACTTTCAAACTTCGGTTTCCTGACTCGCATAATGTATCTCTCTTCTACTGCCAGGCCTGTACCTAGGCTGCCTCTCTTGCACAGGACCATTTCCATTCCAGCAAGATCCTACCTGCTCAATTCTTTATATAAGAACCTCAGTCTTGCTTTTATTTTCCTAGTACTAGTTCATAACCAATTTGAAATTGATTTAGTTTGAAATTTACTTCAAAATATTGAAATATATTTTGAATATTTCAAAAAATGATCTTATTCAGTCTGTTTAAAATCACACTTATTTTTACTCTGTCTGCTTTGTCTTACTAAAGATAGTACTCTGTCTTACTAAAGATAGTAAGGCATGGTGTAAAGGTAGTGGGGCAGCTAGTTAGGCTGTCCCTTCTAGATCCACGGGCCCCGATAGAAGCTGGGAGCTAGTTCAGCCTCCATTTCCAAAAGAGCTTCTGACTGAAGCACCTGGGAGGCACCAGCTGGAGGGCCTTAGACTCAAGTGTCTGCCATTTGTGTGGCACTGACCTGGTGGCATTCCTTGCTCCTGGCTTTGGCTGCCCCCGCACCACCTGCCATTGGCATTTATAGAACCAATCAGAGACACAATTTCTCCCTCACTCTCCCTCTGTAACTTTGTCTTTCAAATAATAAAACAAAGAACATTTCAAAAGTGATTGAATTTTAATTCAATTAGTGAGTCTCTATGTGTGTGCCTGTGTGTGTGTAGAAAGTAAGGAACTGGTGCTCGCTTCGGCAGTATATATAAACTAAAATGCATATTTAGTATGCATATGCTAAAATTTGAATGAAAGTAAGGAACTACACTATATTGTTATATGTATTTAGTATGTAAAATATATATACATATAATAGTACATGTTTATTTAGCATTTGAATATACATATCTAGTAAACATACTAAACAAACATACACATTTAGTAATACATATATTAAAATAGTACATATATATATACAGTAAAATGCATATTTAGTATACATATACCAAAATTAGAACAAAAGTAAGGAACTACAGTATACTAATAAGGTCAAAGAAAAATGCTATTTCCCCAACTTTGAAGATTATTAAATTAAAAATATTAAAGAAAGGCTATGCTGGGGGAGTATCAGACTAATCTGCCTGTAGTGCTAGCATCCCATATGGACGCCAGTTTCCAGCAATGGCCATTCCACTTCCGCTCCAGCGCCCTGGGAATGGGAATGCAGCAGAAGATGCCTCAAATCATTAGGCACTTGTGTCGACGTGGGAGACCAAGTTAAACTCCTGGCTCCTGGCTTAGGATTGTCTTGGCTTTGGCCCTTTGGCCATGGGGACCATTTGAACAGTAAACCAGTGGATAGAATATTCTCGTGTGTGTGTGTTTGTCTTTAAATGTGTATTTCAAATTGAAAACTAAATGTTTAAAAAGCTCTCATTTTGTAATAAAAAGCACTGCATATTTTATCTATTTAAAGTATAATAATTTGCTCTTTCACTTAGTTTCAAAGTTTTCTCACAATTGCAATATTTCTCAGAGGTTCTAACACTAAAATTTTGTTTTAAGAGGTGCTGTGTAGTTAGCAATGGGGGAAAAGTAATCAGGGAACACGAAGGACGTGCTGGATAGGCAGCACCAGCATTATCCAAATGCCATATTATTAAAAGTGATGTACAGAGTCAATGCAATCCCAATCAAAATCTCAACAACATGCTTCTCAGAAGCAGAATAGATAATGCAAAAGTTCATCTGGAAACGCAAGAGACAATGAATGGCCAAAGCTATCCTGAAGAATAAAAATAAAGCGGGAGTAATCACAATTCCAGTCCTGAAACATACTACAGGGCTGGGTAAACAGAACAGTCTGGTACTGGTAGAAAAGCACAGATGACCAATGGAACAAAACAGCAGTTCCCCAGGGGACCATATAAATGTGCAGTCACCTAAACTTTGACAAGAACTGGAAATAATCCAGGAGTAAAATCTGACCTCTTTAACAAATGATGTTGGAACAATTGAATAGCAGCCTGTCTAGTTAAGAAGCAAGACCTCCACCTCTCACCTTACACAAAAATTAGTTTTAAATGCATACAGAATCTAAATATGCAACCAAAAAATATCAAGCTAAGAGAACAAGACTTAGGAAATACTCAAAAAGATATAGGCATAGGTAAAGACTTAGAAGTCACCAAAGCCATAGGCAGTCCAAGGCAAAATAAACAAATGATACTACCTCAAACTAAAAAGCTTCCGTACAGCTAAGGGAACACATTCAAGTCTGCATGTAAGAAAATGACCTCTAATCCTGCATCTGCTGCAGCACAATCAACAATAGCGTAGACCTGGAAAGTACGCAGATTCCTGTAGAAAGAGGAGCGGAAATAGAAACAGGTACATCTACTCTGTGGGATACTACTCAGCCATTTAAAACGAATGCAATTTTACCATTTGCAACAAAATGGTTCCAGGAGACCATTATGCTCAGTGAAGTCAATTCCAGAAAGAATAATATCATTTACATATAAAAATCATATGTACATATATTTATCTAGAGAAACTTCAGGATGGAGTTGCGAGGCGGAGATACATCACAGTATCCTTCTCTACTTCTGAAGAAAAGATTGACTTCCAGTGAAACTATTAAATATATCTTGAAAATATGATACTAGATTTTGTACCATTATCTATACCTACCACACCCAGATATATTTAAATAGCAGAATGATGGATTTGTGAGTGTTGCTGAATGATTGTACTATTGGCACAATATAGGGGAACACAGTTGGGGTGATGTAAGAGAAAATCACTGAGCTTAAAGAGCTGTATTATGAACATAAAAATAAAAAAGAAGGAAATGCTATATGACCAAGATAGTTTTGCCCAAGTAACAATGAGACAAGTTGATCATTCTTTTACCATCTGTTATGAATGCCTGAGAATTCGGCAGCATTTATGGACAGCAGAGTGATTATGGCTCCACTCTCCCTGATAACAGAACTCACTGAGGTCAGAGACTAGAACGTGCTCATTATATTTGACTCCAAGGAGATCCCATGCACCCATACAATGGGTGGCGTGATTGGTAGTCCACCATTTGCACCAGGTAGCTGAGTGAGAAGTTCATGCACATTGAGATAGTGGGGACAGCAAGCATAGATAATTCGATTCCAATGGCAACAATGGTGACTAGGAGGAATTAGGAATTCCAGGCATCCTCATATAATTATTGTGTCGGCAACTCAACCAAATATTCAGGAGATTGCATTAAAGTTCGAGGAGCAAACTTTTAGGAAAAGACTTGTGAAATAAAGGAGCAGGTACATTACAAAATATGTAATCCACGAATATTATTTTATTTTTAATCAGACTGATGACATGGAAAACTAAGACAGATCAGGTTTAGTATCTGTAACTTTTCAACCTAATGTTGAAAAATAACAGCAAAGTTAGCACTACTATTTCCAGTTTATTAATTTAGAAAATAGGTTTTAATAGGACACGTTATTTTTCAAAGGTATACAGTAAGATGAAACCACACAGCTCAAATGCAGAAATGTGTAACACATGCCCTCTATTTACTATTAAACTTTATTCTTTGTTGAAAGAAAACAGGTTGCGTTTAAGCAATAGATGAAAGCTCTGATGGTTGCCATGCAAATTTTGGTATTATTACGGTGGCACCAAATAGTGTAGGGATTGCTTGCTTCACTTATTCATTTCTCAACTATTTTACTTAGCAAAACATATAAATTGACACGTGAAATAATTAATAGGCATTTTGAGAAAATATTTTATGAGCTGGCGCATTCATTATAGATGTAATCGCTACTATAATTGCTCCTGTTCCTGAAGCTAAATATTGTGAACATATTCTGTTCAAATGTAATTCCCACAAACATGCTCTGTCTCCTGCTTGGCAATCCATGGGGATTGTGGCTGTTATCCTAGACCATCCTTGCACTTGACACTTTGACCTTGAGCTACAACATATACTCTTTTTCTGGAAATGTCCCGAGGTGGAGGACGCTCCTTTTCCTTCTCTGAAGACAGGCAAAGAGTAAATAGGATGGACGTTGTTATGCTTTTGCTTGATTTAATGCAGAGCCCAGCTGTCTCCAGCCTGTTTCATCGGATCAGTCAGGGCCTCTGTCAGGAGTAAAACAGTTTTCCATGCCCTGATATGCTAGAATTTTATAGTACTTTTGGGACCACAAAAAAAAAAATCACAGAATTTTTTTTGGAGGAGAGGGACAAATTAATGATCATCTTGGTTTATAATTATTAATTAAGCTTCAGGCACATAACGTAACTCAAAAACCCTTTTCTGGACATTTTTGTATGCTCTCATTGGAAAATGCTTTTGAGAGATTAAATTACATCAATGATCAATGGCATTTTATCAGCTTTTCCTCTTCGTATCTTATCTTGAAGTAACACTTCTTTTTTTTCCTGACACTCTCCACTGTCATAAGATTGGGCACGGCTCTGTAATTTAAAGGATTAAATTGGGTTTAGTAGAAAGAATAGAGCTTGGTTTTCTCTCATAGATTGCCATGGGAACGCGAGTGCTGCGATGCGATTATGCCTCTCTTCTGAAGCATTTCAAATACTTTCGGATCTTTCAGACAATGACACTCAGTACTCCCCAGCCTGGTCAGCCAGTGTATAAAATTACAGAGAACAGATTATTTCATAATTCAGCATTGTTTCAAATATTCCAGTGGAACCAATTCAATAAATTGCAGCTTCATTTGAAACGCATTTGAATCTCTAGTGTTCTCTAAGAGGGTAATTATCACCTAATATGTATGCCTAAGATGTAGCAGTCCCAAAATAGTGCAATACGAGCTCATAGAAGGAAGGAACCTCCCGGAGACAGAGCAGAAATCATTGACCTAGTAACCTGATAATTTTATTTTATTTTATACCCTTTTGGGCAAACAGACATTTAAAAAAACCCGCTGAAAGGATATTTTATAGCAATAGGTAACACAACATTTTGTTATTTGGCCCATTGTTCACTTTGGCAACAGAAAATAAATTGTTCTTTCTTACTTTTAGCATAGCACAAATTATGTGTTGTCCAGGCTTACTGCTGTTTCCCTGACAATTGAAAACTCTTAAATGCTAATTATTATTATTATTATCTAAAGATTTATTTTTATTGGAAAGTCAGATATACAGAGAGGAGAAGAGACAGAGAGGAAGATCTTCTGTCTGCTGATTCACTCCCCTCAGTGGCAGCAATGGCTTAGAGCTGCACCGATCAGAAGTCAGGAGCCAGGGGCAGGAGCTTCTTCTGGGTCCCCATGCAGGTGTGGAGTCCCTAGGCTTTGAGCCATCCTCTACTGCTCTCCCAGGCCACCAGCAGGGAGCTGGATGGCAAGCGAGGCCTCCAGGCTTGCAAGGCAAGGACTTTAGCTGTAGGTTACCACACTGGTCCTCATTCATTATTTTATATTGAAATATGTTATTATTTATTTTTAATTATACTTTAGTGTTAAAGAGAGCGATGCCATTTGAGTTTCATGAACAATTAAAAAATAACCTCTCTTTTTATTTCTTTTTCTTGAACAAAAACAAAACAGCTGCTATATCTTGAAAGCTTGTGTGCCCTCAAAATTTCCATGTTGAAACCATAGCTCTTGCAGGACTACTATCTTGCTGGGGAGGTCACCGGCTGCCCTGCCCTTTGCCTTCTGAGGACTCCGTGAAAGTGCTGCGACCTGCAGGCAAGAACGAGGGTGAAGACGAAGATGACACGCAGCTGGGTATCAGCAACAGACAGAGTCATGAAGTCCAGCTTTATGAAGGTGCAGGGTGGGCCAGAGATTCCCTCCCTACACAAGGGACAGGAGCCCCCCTCGAGTTCTTCCCAGCAGTTCTGATTTTCTTAAGCATCAATTTCTGGACTGACATGACAGCAGTGTAAGGTCACATTCCCATTCCTATTGCTAACCAGCCTTGGAGAAGGGCAGGTCACGGTGTGCCTGAGTGAGAACAGGATTCCTCGCTCAGCACAGCTGTCCTGTGAGCCATAGAAAGGCCACCTGCATCTGACGGCTGTGGCCTTTGACCCTCTGCTGTTTTGCATGCAGAACTCCCTAGAATTTGTTCCCAGACTGGCTTTGTTCAGAAATGACTCATTGCTCCTCAGTCTGGAGGGTCTCCAGGAGAAATGGAGTGGAACCCCAGTGAGCACCAAATCTATTTCCTGGAAGCGTAGGAAGGAGCTGCTGTTGCTTAGAAGCCGCTCAGCTCAGGTCTTTGTTACAGCTGTCCAAACAAACGAATACAACAATTTGAACATAATTCAAACGTCGTGATGCAAACATTTACTTATGTAATGATGGTTCCTCTATTCATTCACATATATTTTACTTTTTCTTTTTTTCTGTGATTTTGTTGCCATTGAAATCACTCTATTATAAAAATCTACCTGAAACTCATGTCATTGCTTACTAAGAATCTACGCACACTGTAAGGGCCATGGTACATTTAGAATGCAGAAGGTTACATCGTCACTGTTACTGAAGGTCTATAATGCTCTGATAATATGGGGGGAACAGCAGGAGGGAAAGCACGGAGGGAGGAAGGGGAGGAGGAAGGGGCACCCCCATATCTGCACAACCGTATTGAGGGAAGTACAAAATCAATAAACTGCCTGTGTGAGAACAAAACAGGTAAGCTCTCTTTCCACACAGTTATTAAAAAAAAAAAAAACCTACAGTATTTCTCTAATGATTCTAACATGTCCTAACTCAAGAAAAAGGCTAAAATTTTCTCAGCATCCAAGACTATAAGCCAAGCTTTTGTTGGAGCTTTCATTTTCTGTCTAGTGCAGGACCAGAATTACGGTGCTCTAAGGAAATCCATAGGAATGTGCGATTGCTCCTGTTTACTGAACTGATCCAACTGCTCTGTGCTCAGCTACATCTTCCTACGAGTTGGTTACTGGAACTGCAGATCATCTCTGCCGTGGAGGTATCAGTCAGAGAACGCATGATATAACATGTAGCAGCGTGGATTCATGCCACTGCATCCCTAAACAAAGAATAAATACGTGAAAGTAATTGTACTTGCAGCAATTAAAAAAGGTGATGTAAAAATAATTTCCATTTAATAGGAAACACTTCAGAATAGAGTTCCAGTTGGACAGTATAACTCATTTGTGAGCATTTTATTGCATTCTGATTAATGTTAGAGATGAAATTGGAAGCATTTTTATTATTTTTCTTCCTTCAGCACCTGGAAGAGTGAAAAATTTATGACCGCACTTTGATTTTATTGCTGCTGAACCTTTCGAAAAATGAACTGGCAGATGCCATTAGTAGGTTAATTGATTTAATAATGTTCCCGTGAAGAAAGTGGCATTTCTGCCTTGAATTGCTTTCTCAATTGATTAGACTGTAGGACAGGATTCTATAAAATGTATAGAAGGAGCAACAGGGAATTCAGCTTTGTACACTTCCTCCTAATTTATTAGCATTTAGAAGTCTAACAATTTATTGCATTTTCAATTTGTTAAATACACAGCATTTGTTTATAATAATTAGACCTGTGTGTAGCTTTCACAAATGCTCTTTCGAATGTCTGCTTCCAGAGCACCGCGTGTAGGAGCCTCTCCCTCTGCCACTTGGCCCTTGCTGGTCCACGCTATCCCTGAACGTGACCTGTGTGGAATTTCCTCACCTCCCAAAGACATTTTATCACTTTGTAAGCTGTAAGAAAACAAATGAAAATGTGATCTTGTCAGAATGAGAGTAGGAGAAGAGCGTATTAACAGCTTAACGGTGTGTTTCTTCCACGGTCAGGAAGTACTTTCAGGGATTTACAAGACGGGAAAGTACAACCTCTGAGAATAAACTGTAGGGCTGGGCTCTGTCTCAGCAGGACATGCAGGGAACACCACAGGAAAACGAGGTGGGTGTCATCACCACCGATTTCTGGGGCAATGACACTGGGGCTAAAGCACTTTCTAAGGCTTTATGGAACAAAACCACTATGCAGTTTATAAAGTGATCCATGTCAAAACCAATGTCATTATCACTAAAAAATATTCTGAGTCAGATATTCACAAATGTTTAATTATAGCTCATTATACTGTGTATAAAAATTGATATGTATATGTTTGTTATATATCTTATATAGGAACATGTCACACATTTATATATAAATATATAAATAATATGTAGATTATATTAAAACTATTATATTTAACAAAAATATTTCAGATGATCAACATTGCAGTAAAGGATTGAGAATTTTTTTTCCATACTCTAAACCACCTTTATTGTTTCTTATTTTTTTTTAATTAATTTTATTGCATTATGTGACACAGTGTTAAAGGCACTGGGATTCCCCCAAACCCTCCCTGAACCCTCTCATGGTGGATTTCTCCACCTTGCTGCCTTACCACAGTTCAAATTCAGTTGAGATTCTTTCATTGCAAGCATCTACCAAGCATAAAGTCCAGCATCTTATTGTCCAAATAAGTTCAATGGTTTCTTGGTGTGACCATCCCTGGTCTGAAAAGTAGAGTCTCAACCAATTAAAAGTCCCAACATAACATCAACAACAATTTACAGCATTGTGGCATTAATTGACATGGTATTGATTAACCAATATGTTAATAGGAAAATGCAGGTTCTTCATAGACATTTCAATTTTGGTTTATATTCAACCTGGTTCTATACACTTCATAATGGCTATAGATCACTATTCAGCTGTCTCCTGTCTATTTTCATTTTAGTGTTTAGCTGTTTATAGTGTTGAAGTATGATTTTGCTGATAGGCTGTCAGAGTTTGCAATAATATTACAATATACAGGTACTATTTTCCAGATTGACATCTTTTCATCTCAAATTAAGGCAAACATGTGGTATTTAACCTTTTGGGATTGACTTATTTTTCTTAGCATAATGGATTCCAGTTGGGCCCATTTGGCCACAAAAACTGCACTGCATTTTTTTTTTTTTAATGGCTGAGTAGTATTCCATGGAGTAGATGAACCATAGCTATCTTATCCAGTCTTTTGTTGATGGGCATTTCAGTTGCTTCCAAGTCTTTGAGAATATTGATTGTGCTGCTATTAACAAAGGGGTGCATGTTGGTTTCTAGTGAAAGAGGTGTTTTGGATATATTCTTAGGAGTGCTATTGCTGGGTCATATGGTATGCAGGTTTTGAGTTGTTTGAGTGTTCTCCAGACTGATTTCCATAGAGGCTGTACCAATTTGCAGTCCCACCAGCAGTGGAGTAGGGTTCCCTTTTTCCCACATCCTCGCCAGCAAGTGTTGGTGGTAGTATTTGGTATGTGTGCCATCCTTTCTGGCATTAGGTGGTACCTCATTGTTGTCTTCATTTGGATTTCCCTTATTGCCGGGGACCTTGAGCATTTTTTCATATGTTTGTTTGCCATTTGGGTTTGTTCTTTTGTGAAAGGTCTGCCCATTTCCTGTGCCCATTTCTTGAGTGGTTTGTTTGTTTTGGTTGTTCTGGAGATCTTTATATATTCTGGAGATTAGCCCCCTATCACCTATGTAGTGTGCAAAGATCTTCTTTCATTCTGTGGTTTGCTTTTTTACTTTGTTGATTGTTTCCCTTGCTGTACAGAAACTTCTTAGTTTGATGAAGTCCCATTTGTTTATTTTGGTCTTGATTTCTATGACTTTTGGAGTCCTTTTTAGGAAGTCAGAGCCTGCACCTAGATCTTGTAGTGTGTTTCCTACATTTTCTTCCAAAGGTTTGAAGGTTTCTGGGTGTAGGTTTAAGTCTTTTATCCATTTAGGTTTGATCTTAGTGTATGATGAGAGATATGGGTCTATCTTCTTGTTTCTACAGGCTCTCATCCAGTTGTCCCAACAGCATTTGTTGAATAGACCTTCCCATTTGCTTGGGTTGTCATCTGTCTTTTTGTCAAAGATTAATTGGCTGTATCTATGTGGGTTTCCTTCTGTTGTTTCTATTCTGTTCCATTGATCCTCTTCTCTATCTTTGTGCCAGTACCAGGCTGTTTTGATAACCACTGCCCTGTAGTATGTCCAGAGGTCAGGGATTGTGATTTCCCCCTGATAAGTTCCTATTCTTCAGAATGGTTCTAGCTATTCATGTTTTTTTGTGTTTCAAGATGAACCTTTGCATCATTTTTTCCAGTTCAATGAAGAATGTTTTGGGTAATTTGATTGGGATTGCATTGAAAGTGTATATTGCTTTTGATAGTATAGACATTTTGATGATATTAATTTCCCCTATCCAGGAACATGGGATGTTGCTCCATCTTTTGAGGTCTTGTTCAATTTGTTTTTTAAGTGTTTTGTAATTTTCTTCAAAAAGGTCTCCTACACTTTTGGTTAAATTTATTCCTGGATATTTCATACTTTTCTCTGTTATTTTGAATGGTAAGTTGTTGGTTATATCTTCTTCCATCCTGGGGCTGTTTGCATACACTATTGCTGTTGATTTTTGTTCATTAATTTTGTACCCTGCCACATTTCCAAATTCTTGTATAAGTTCTAGCAGTCTCTGTATTGAGTCTCTTGGTTTTTCTATGCAAAGAATCATGTTGTCTGCATATAGTGAAAGCTTGACTTCTTCATTTCCCATTTGGATTCCTTTGATTTCTTTGTCTTGTCTTATGGCCTCTGCAAGCACCTCTAGGACTATGTTGAATAGCAGCGGAGATAGTGGACATCCTTGTCTTGTTCCAGATCTCAGTGGAAAGGGATCCAGTTTTTCTCCATTCAGTATGATGCTGGCGTTGGGTTTTTCCTATATTGCTTTGATTATGTTGTGGATTGTTCCTTCTATGCCTACTTTTGTTAGGATTTTTAACATAAAGTGATGTTGGATTTTGTCGAAGGCTTTTTCTG